>NC_045726.1:4648223-6073376 GCF_009834535.1 Camelus ferus | reverse complement strand
ACTTGGTTGCAATGGAAACCGACTTTGTGATCTGGGCTGAGCCCATGAAACATGCTTTGGTTTCCCCTTCCTAGAGAGCTGCGTACCCACTCCTAAACACAGTGAAAGGGGAAGCAAAGGGGGGTTGAGGCTCAAGTAGCTGGAGACAGGCGAGCCCCGGGGTGAAGTTCACGGACGGGCAGAGAAGAGCCAGTTAGAGAAATGCCATCACAGATTTAGATTTAGAGATGTGCTGCCAGAAACTGGTTCATGCAGCTGTGGGGGCTCGTGGCCAAGGCCAGAGCCTGCAGGGCAGCCCTCCGGAGGGGCGGACACTGTTGTCCACAGGTGGGATCTCTTCTTCTCGGGCCTCCGCTCTGGTAAGGCCTTTGCCTGACTGACGCAGGCCCACTGGGAGGGTCTGAGATAACCGCCCGTACTGAGCAGCCCCCCATGCAGAGCTCAGCCCCTCGCGGACTCAGGCCACAGTGACACAACCCTTCACAGCGGCGTCTCAGCTGAGGACCCACCGGGAGCAACAGGCCTGTGGCCTGGCCAAGCCGACACATCAGAAAAATCAGTGTTCCGGAAGCCTGACCCTTAAAGATTCAAATCTGTTCATGAGATTTATGCCTTGGGCGCCTTCCTTTGTGAAATGAGAAAAATTACAGAGCCTACTTTCTAGAAACTTAAAAGCAAACACCCTCCTAATTACAAGGAAACCAAGAGATTTCGTTTTTAGACAATACCTGTGTCAAGGAAAGGATGTTTCCACTCTGCCTTTCGAAAGCAAAACCCAAACAACTCACAAAGATTGATGGGTTAAAAAAATACCTAACATCTGTGGGCTTGTACTTCATGCTTCAGCCGGGCAGGGCAGAGCAGAGGGGAAACGACAGAACGTCCTGGTCACAGCTCTGGGCACTCTTAGGCACAGTTCCTGTGGGGCAGGGGACTCTCCCTCCCTCACCGCACAGCACAGGGCACCTCTGCTCGAGTCTTCAAAAGGCGAAACGCCTGTGTGCCTCACACGCATGTTGTTAGAATTAGAGCGAAACTTCGAGGAACGCTCAGGTCCTCAGGCTTGATCTTCAGAGGCCTCGCTTAAGAAAGCTAATGGTTCATTAGTTACCGCAGTGGCCCATCTGTACTTAACAGCTTCGTGAAGTAGCAAGATGCTTGTCTTCTTTATAGAGACAGAATGTCCCTTCCTTGACTGCAAGGTGCAGAGCGATGCTGGGAAGGTGGGGGGCTGTGTCTAGGAAGGGATGTTCGTGGGTCTCCTCTGTTCCCTGATAGCTCACCCACATTGCCAGCATTATCAGTGTGCCGACTCTTTGCTCAGTTTCCATGAGGGAAGAGACTCAAGGCAATGACGTGGTGCACTTTTAATACCATGTGTCCTGTCACATACATTTTTGACTAATGGCTCACAGATCCACAGTGAAATCAGCAGTGGTTACAACCCTCTTTTTGCTCCTCCTTCCTCCTCCTTTTTCTCTTTAATAAGAGGAAGTAATGATAATTATTTCATCTTCATTTCATCTTCATGATACTTATCTTCCAAGAGGTTTGTGATAAGAATACGTTCAGAAAGTATATGTTGAAAATGGGATTTCCAAGATCTGTCTTGGAGATCAAATTTGTTTCCAAGAAAACGTAACTCTACAATTGCGCTGCAGAAGATTTGACACACATATTTTGGACATTGTTTTTGAAGCTGCTTTTTTTTTTTTTTCATTCTTTTTTTAACTGAAGTAGAGTCAGTTACAAGGTGTCAATTTCTGGTGTACAGCATAGTGTCCCAGTCATACACATACATACATATATTCTTTTCCATATTCTTTTTCACCGTAAGTTACTACAAGATATTTAATATAGTTCCCCGTGCTGTAGAGAAGAAACTTGCTGTTTATCTATTTATATATATAGTAGTTAGTATCTGCAAATCTCAAACTTGCTTCCCACCCTCTTTACCCTCCTGGTAACCATAAGTTTGTTTTCTCTGTGAGTCTGTTTCTGTTTTGTAAATAAGTTCATTTGTGTCATTTTTTTTTTTTTAGGTTTCACATATAAGTGATACCATATGATTTTTGTCTTTCTCTGACTTACTTCACTTGGTGCGATGATCTCCAGGTCCATCCATGTTGCTGCAAATGGCAATCTTTCATTCTTTTTTATGTCTGAGTTGTATTCTATTGTATATATTTATACACCACATCTTCTTTATCCAGTCATCTGCTGATGGACATTTAGGTTGCTCCATGTCTTGGCTATTGTAAACAGTGCTGCTGTGAACATTGGGGTGCATGTATCTTCAAATGATAGTTTTCTCTGGATATGTGCCCAGGAGTGTGATTGCTGGATCATATGGTAAGTTTATAAGCCTCCTCTTTTTGTAGGGAAGAAATACAACATATGTTTACATGCTGTGGGCCAGAAGACACTGGGTTCTGTAGTGTCAGCTCTGCCTTTTATAAACTGTAACCTTGAACAAGTTAGCCACTCTAAGCCTGACCTATGAAAAGAGGACGATAAGTGCTCTGAATCAAAGGATGGATGTGAGGATAAGAATCAGCAAGTGCTTATTACAGTTCCTGATGGACAGTAGGCACTAAATAAATGCTCACTCATAATCTGATGAGAACAGCTGAAAGTAGAAAGGCCCATTGGATTTGATGGCTTTGAGGACTCAAATGAATACATACAGACAGGTGGCTGTTAAAAAGTCATTGTCTTAAAGACACACAACGACACACACCCACAATGACAACTCTGAAACTTACCCAGGAATTGGAATTAACTAAGGGTTTTTGAAGCTAATGAAAAGGAAATTATTTCTGATAGTATTAAATAAAAATCAATTTTGTTCTTCAAATTCCTATTAACTAAAATAAGATAATATAAAAACATACTCTCTGGAATGTACCTATTATGGAATGGCATTGACCATTATGAAAATACGCTCTTAGACTCAGGCTGTCCACGTTCAAGCTCTTCCCTCTATTTGCTGTCTTCCTTGGGGGAACTGCTTTAACCTCAGTCTGTCATTGTCTTCATCTGCAAAATGGGTATAATTATAGTATCTACTGTGTAGCGTCATTGACGATTAAATGGTTACTAACTACACAGCACTGACAAGAGTAAAACGTCCAGTAAGTGTCGCTGTCATCATTGTTATATTTCTAAGTTACTCTGGCTTCTTCACAGGCCAGAGAAGGAAAAAGGAGCGATTTTTCATTCCCCACTTGCTTTCAGAAGCAACATGATGGAAGGGTTTGCTTGTTTTCCTAAAGTCAGTGTCAGCTCTGCTTGACAGAGCTGGCTGATCAGCACTCAGACACGAGTGACAGCTCACATCTGTGGGGAATTCAGCCTGCAGTTGAGAATATTTTACTGCCAGCTTGCCCATGGAGTTTCTAAACTTCAAAATGGATGACACTGGAGACTCTGCAAGGGGCATATATCATAGAAATCAATATTGGTAGAAAATTTTTCATTTCAATGAATTTTGACCCAAATAAGAAAACGTACTCCAGTAGAATAGTATCTAAAGGAAAAGTTAGGGCAGCTGGGACGTCGCGGGAAGGTCAGTGAGCTGGGCTGTGGACTGATTTCAGCACAAGAAATGGATCTGAGGAAGGTTTGTGTTTGGAGCGTCTGGTTTCTGCAAGGAGATAATGGTTCAGCTGAAAAGAAAGAAGTGCTTAAACCTAAAATTAAACATAATTCTGTCTACAGTAACCACCACAGAGCTACTGTATAAACCAGGATAAAGCAGATATTAAGCAATCTGAGCCTCCTTTAAAAAAAAAGTGTTTATTTTTGAATGATGTTACTTTGACTAATTATAATTTAAACTGAATAAAGTCCGCCAGTGTGAAGGTTAATTTTCCTCAGTTAATTGGAAAACATTTTCAGTGAAAATGGTTTTGGTGATGATCATAAGCACTGAGAATATAAACACACAAGTGCGTGTGTGTGGAGAGGAGTGTGTGTTTCCTTAACGTGGAAACTTGTGTTACCACACGTATCACATCCAGCAGGCGCGCCGTCACACCAGGGCAGCTGTGCATATTAAAGCCACGGATAAGCGCCTGCTCTGTGGGTGAAAACCAGGTGTCAGGTGCCCTGGCTACAACTATGAAGGTGACGAGTTCACAGCAGCCCTGGTCCTCAGAAGGCACAGAGGGGCCAGTGACGGAACACAGGGTGAGCGGTGACATGTGTTTACTGACCTTCTTGACAGTCTTGACAATCCCAAACCCAAATTATATTCCTGATCATGAAGTTATGAAAGGCTTTATTCAGGACCACAAGCGAATTAGAAAACGATGGGAGCAAGGAAAGGGCAACTTCTTGTGAAGCGGGCGGCAGGGCAGGCGGGTGGGGCGGGAGCAGGGTCATTGTTTCAGCTTTTCTTTTATAGGAGACGAGAGTGCAGCATGCTGAAGTAAGACCATGAAAAGGGGGGAAAGGGGAGTATAGAAAAAGAGGGAGGGGAGACACAGAAAGATAATAGGAAAGTGCAAGTCTTAGCAAACAGAGGGCACAGTCAACTGAAGAAAATCCTGGGAGGTGGGTGATGACAGACTTTTTAAAGCCAGTGGAGGCTGAGATGAGACAAGCCGTGAGATTTGATAACAAAGTATTTTCTGCCCTTTGTGTAGTGTCAGAAGAGTTTTTAAAACCAAATGCAAGCTGTCAGGGACCAAGACGAGATTGCTGAGTGATAAAATGGGGGAGGATGGATCCAGACCAAATATGAAAACATCTTGGTGATTAAGAGAGAATTCATGGAAGTTAAAAGGAATAGGAGCTGATTCAAGGAGAAGCTTTATGACTGGGAAACAGGAAACCTTTTCATGTTTGAAGGAGGAAGAGCTGATAGCTGTTGAATGGCATTGACCGAGGAGTGTTGACCACAACTGTGGAGTGAAATTCTGGAGTAAAAGGACAGAAAAGTGAGTTAAATACCCTTATGACAGGGCAGGCGACAACACTCATCCAGAGACGGTAAGGGCAGACATGAGGACATGTTGAAATTAATGGAAATCTAACCGTTTCTCTTCCCTCGTGAAAATCCATGCTCTGGATATAATGGCCAATGGTTTTAACCGAATGTAAGGATGTCCTGCATCGCCCGGTGCCGGCCTGAGCCCACAGACTCTCCGGCCGCGCTGTCTCTCTTGCTCCTGCTGCTGCGAGCACAGGGCTCTCCGACAACCTGAAAGGCTGTGATCTCCCGCCTCGGGCACTCACATACGCTCCTGTCTTCCCCAGAAAGACTGCTGTTCCCTTGGACCCCAACCAATGCCGCACATCCTCCAAGTCTCAGCAGAAACATCCCCCTTTAACAGACGCCTTCATCCAGCTCCCCAGGCAAGGTTCCTCTGTTTTACTTCTAAACCATGTACTCTTTTCTTTTCTTTTCTTTTCTTTTCTTCCTTCTTTTTCCTTTCCTTTCCTTTCCTTTCCTTTCCTTTTCTTTTCTTTTCTTTTCTTTTCTTTTCTTTTCTTTTCTTTTCTTTTCTTTTCTTTCTTTTTTTTTCTTTTTTTTTTTATAGGTGACCTCCACACCTCTGAAAACGTTTGGGGGTTGACGCTGACTGTTGTAAAAATCATACAACTGATTACAAATGGGCTCTGGGGACAAAAGGAACAATAATCCTGGCTGGTAGCTCGAGGACCTTCCTTAAACGTTACCTAGATGGCTTCTCCAGTTGCCCTGCGCAGGATGCAGAGAGGGTCCGAGCTCTGCTTCTCCTGGATTCTCAGAGGTCTGCACGTTGGGGGGGGGGGGGTCTACTTCCCGGCTGCTCTGGGTCTGGGCTGACGCGTGGCTCTTTGGGAGAGGACTTGCATTTATTTCTGCCACCCTCCATCTGAGACCTTGACGTCTTTGGGGACGTCGCGGTGGTGTGAATTCAGAGCTGCAAGTCTGTGAATTCACCTTGTGGCTCAAATTCTTGGTGGACATTTTTTCTCAGGATGGAGACAGGCGCATTTAATTGTGCAGCCTCCTGTGTGGTCATTTTATGTCTCCTAGATTTTACATGGATTTCCACCTCTGTCTGAGGAGGTTTCCTATCAGATTCTCTGAACTTATTTTTTTTTTTTTTTGGAATATAAAATAATGATGTGTCGCAATTAATGACAATTTAGAATCTGTGGTGTGTATCTGTGATAAAAGGTATTTTTTTCTCCTTGTTTGCTAAAGGTACTTGTAGGAGCTTAGCTAACCAGTTTGTCAGTAAGAAGACTATTTATGTACCAGTGGGGGCAACATATTTGAGTGCCCTACTGTATGCCGGGTTGTATTCTAGACACTGGGATTGAAAAGTGAACCAAATGGACAAAAGTCCCTGCCCTGAAGGAGCTAAATTCTAGTTCCTATGGAATGCTGTGAAACTCGAGCTGTTGGTGATGAAATTGTATTGACGTCATTAATGACCAGTGTGAACTGGGTAGTTCCTATGCCAATACTCCTTCTGTAGAACTCACTGCAAGTGTAATTAACTAACAGGGTGATGAGTTATTTGATGTCTGTCCTCCCTGCAAACACCACAGGTTCAGCGGATGCCTGCTTGCCGGGTCCTGTATTCCCTGTACCGGAAGCAGGGCTGTACCGGGTGGGCAGGTAATAAACACGGATGAACGAGGGACGTTTACTTGCTGGAACATTTGCCTAAACATTTGCTAAGTTCTGCTCACCAGGTAAACGTGGTTATCAATTCATATACTTAGCGGTCTCGTGTAGTCAGCTTGAAACCCTTCTCTCTTCTCTCCTCTTTACGAAAAAGTACTTAATTACTCATCACAGTTCACACCAAGAATGAAAGAAGCCCTTCTTTCTTCTGTGCTACAGCCTGAAATTTTTTTGGTCTAATAGATCCAATTCTTTAGATACCATCAGAACTTATTTGCTTAACATAGCTGTTTTTATTTAGCACTTTGATCGTTTCTCATTCCTTTGCTTGATTTTCAGCTTCGGCGATCCTGCTGTTCAGAAGCAATTCTCTGCCGTCTGTTCTGAACGCCCGTTACCGTGGGTGGCCTCAGCAGACATCTCTTCCCCTTCCCTCCACGTGCCAGGCGTGTGTTCAGATTCGTCTTCTGCAGCATTCTGGCAGAGCTGGGCCAGCTTTCGAAGGCTTACAATGATGCGATTTTCTTTGATCTGTTCAGGTTTTAGTTCTTTGAACTTTGTTTACCCTGACCAATTCTTCTTTAATAGATGCAATGACCTCCTTGAGCGCACTGAAGACAGAAATTCTGTTAGATTCCGCTTCCTTAAGAAAATAGTTTTTGAAGAGTAAGATTTTCTTTCAGGCTCTTGGATATATCTCTTCTGAGCTGTGTGGTTTGGGGTTTTGTTTTCATAATGACATGATGGCTTCTTGCTGTTTGTTTACGTATAAATGTAGCTTGGTTGATCATTTTTATAGAAAACATAGGGAACTGGTGAAAACAGCAGCCCGCCTGGTCTTCCTGAAAGCAAGCCCCTTCCTGGGCAACGGTGGGGGGTGCAGGCCGCGGCCCTGCTGTCCTTGGTCTGAACAGCAGGTGGATTATTCCAGCAGGTTCCAGGATGAAGACCAGCATAGGACCCCCCTCAGAGTACGGCAAGTGTTTGTTTGCAGGCAAGTTTGAGATCTAATCATGGGAATTTTGAGATTTCCATGATAAGCTTGCTTCTTTCTGCCAAATCCCTCTACACAGAAGACACAGCACAGGAGAAATGTCTAGAAATGTTCTAACCTCTGCGGCATATCTGAGGCCAGAGAATAAGGTGTGTCCAGGTGCTTTGTGCAGAACAGGACCCGTGCCTTTATCTAAATGTCTTTAATTTATAAAATAAAAAGTATAGACCACACACCCTAATATCTATTGACCCTGATAATGAGACCAGCCTGTTTTGAAACGTAAATGTTTCATTTTAAGTTGAAAACATAAATGCTCAGCCATAAATGTGCAACAGCCACACATCTACTCTTAGTACTTAATTCCTGTATCACACATAACTGTATAAATCACTTACTATATAAAACAACGCTTAAGAAGAACTGCTTTGTTTTTCATTATCCAGGAAAGACTTATGTAGCAATTCTTCAGACACATGCAACTGCAGTTTCTCTGTCATCTCTGAGGGTCATCTGTGAGTTTTTTAAACACAGAACTAGAACACATCATCACTTTTTAAATTCAGACAGTTTTCTTTTAAAAACTGATTCTGTGCATGTCTATTTGTTCCCTCAACCTAACGGTAGTCTCATACTTAGAATGTTGTCTCTAAAGGTATCATTTACAATAGCATTCAACCCCCGGAGCTGGGAGGCTGTACCCCCAGCCGTAAGGGCTGCAACCCGTAGGAAATTTCTTGACCTCCCTCCCTTTTTTAAAAAACGCATTTCTTAAAATTACACCCCCTGGGGAGTGATGGGAATGTTAGTTATCTTGATTGTGGTGGTGGTTTCATGGGTGTAGACATCTATCAAAATTCATAAAATTGTACATCTGAAATATGTGTAGTTTAAAGAAGCCATACCACAATAAAGGTGTTAAAAAAAAATAAAACCATACTCTTTAGGCGACATCTGAGCATCCCAAATGGCCATTTATTGAGGTCTTTCGTTTTTTTTTTTCAGGCTAACGTGCTCTCTTCGTTTGCTCAAATTAAAACTACATTGAGAGTGTGATTTTTAGCGTTAAAAACATTGTGTGGATTTGAATACAAGTTAACTCCTTCTGTTAAGTTTTCGGGGAAAAAAAAAATCACCTTATATTAAAGGACAGGGTAAAAATTAAATTAGTCGGTGTGCCGGAAAACGGGTGTCAAATTCCTCTTAGAAAATTATCAGTCACTCACTTAGAACCTGGAGCCATACTTTCACTCCTCTGTCGCCTTGGGAGCTAAATGCCACCATCAAATGCAGCTCTGATTTTCCAGAGGGGAGGTGAACTGCCCAAGTCGGACAAAAAGTTAATGACTTTGGTGAAGGGTTGGGCAGAGGCATGGAAACTAGTGACCTAATTCAGTTAGTTAATTACCATCCTGAGATAGGCGAGAGGAAAGGCCAGAATTCAGATACCTGCAGAAGGCAGCCGGGATGTCAGCTGGAGGCCAGGGCGTTTGTCTGCGCTGTGTCCTTAGCCTGTGGCTACCACGCGCACGTCGCTGACTCAGCATGGAAGACACTGTTCATTGAATGAGTGAAGACACAGGATTTCCATAAGTCCTGAGTCTTTGGGAGTTAAAATGGTTTTGAATCCTAGCTGTAAAATTGTTCTAATGGAATCCTAGCTCTACACGTGTTTGGAATCCTTGTTTGAATTTTAGTTCCAGTTTTATGAATCATGTGACTTTGGATGAGCTAGACTTCCCTTTCCTCCTAAAATGGGAAGTCGAATGATTTATATTCTTATAGGATTTTGTGAAAACTAAATTACATAACATACATAAATGAGACATAAAATTTAGTACTGTGACAATAAAAGCTTCCTGTGTTCCTAGGAAAAGACTGCTCTTTGGCTGTGCTAACAGTCCCCGGAACCAGTTTTAAACTCGGCCTCAAAGATAAATGACAACTCACTTTAGCAACTGAATTGGTGAAACTCAGCCAATCAGCGACAGCCTCCTGCTTCTAAACATCAGTCAGTTGGCCAGGTAATCGCTTAGTCACTCAGGTCCTGCAAGTCAGCGAGCGAGTCGCCGGCCTGGCTGCGCGAACCCAGCTACCCAGGCAGACGGGGGCAGCCCCGGGGCACGCCCACCCCTGGAAACCCACCAATCCGGAGCCGGCGCCTCCCCGCCCAGGAGGCGCGGCCCTTTGCTTTGCCGTAATGACTGTGTTACAGCCTCCTCCCGGAAAGAGAGAAACTCGGCCTTTCTTGGTGGTTTCAGACTGAGAGGCCGGCGCTTCCCTGACAAGTGTCCGACATGTAGGAAACAGTCAATACATTTAATAACACCGTTGCTGCTGCTCCCGCAGCCATTATTAGTAATGGCAGTAACGGTAGAGGGCATGGAGGTTGCCCTACCCTCTTCAGTAATCAGGAAAAAACCCTTGTTAAAAAAAAAAAGGATTAAGAAGAAGTGATTTGGGATTTTTTTAGGAGTGGATTTAGGGAAAACTTTGTTATGTAACCCAGCACTGTGGTGGGAGAAGGGGCTCTCAGCTGTCTTAGTTCTCGGGAAATGCGTGTGAAGTTAACAGCTGGGAGAATTAAGACGCTCTAGTGACTGGAGAGCGGTTCTTGACAAATCAGTCCGAAAAAAACAGGAGGGGTGCTTGACTTCCAGAATATCAGGAGAGTGAGCCTCAGCCTGGAATGGAAGAGCCCACCACCTTGACTCTGGGGTGGAGGAAATTGCGTCCCCCACCCCTCCTCCCTGCCCTAAATGCCCCCTGCCCCCAGCAATGAATCGAAGAGGAACGCTAGAAATTCAAGTGGCTTTTGCTCTGCACTTTTACTCTAGGTGATACAATAAATGAAGACTGAGTCACTTTGCAATCAGAACTGGGGTTTAGCTGTGATCTGCTTCCTTTGTATTACCTTTTAGGGGGCATGTTGAAAAGCCAGGAAGAATTTCTGATTTTACTCCACCCTGAGTGAAGCCCCTCACTAGACCCTATTATAAAACCTACCTGGCACTTCAGGTCTGGTCAGAAGGAGGTGAGGTTGGACATAATTGAAAATCATTAACCCTGAAGGCTCAGCGTCTCCCCTGAGAGTATGTTGTGTTGCTATTAAACAGGGATTAAGTCCTATTAACTTGGCTCCACCTGAGAAGCCTCTGCGGGGGGGGGGGGGGGGGGGTGAGAGCTCTGGCATCACCCTTATATACAGGTGTGCTAAGAGATCACTCAAAATTCTGATCTTAATTGTCAGCCTTACTTCCAAAGGGACAAATGAACTTGAATTAATTTGAATAAATACTCATGAAGAAGAACTCTTCTTTGTAATTTTCTAATGTCAGGATTTGTGTTTACTAGAAAGGTTCCTTCTCAGAAATCTAAAATGGCCATTTGAGTTCCTAAATACGAACAGCATGTTGTTACACAGTGATGGATTGAAGCTATCAACACAGTATTTCATAGCTTTATTTGAAGAGCAATTTTAAGAATTTGTTTTTATTCTGAAAAATAATATGATATGATACCTGAAAGTCTATATAAAGACAATTTGTAAAACAAAATGAATTTATTGCAAGCATGTGTGTATGTATAGTAGTCAACTAAAGAATTACATATTCTATAAAATTAAGTATAAAGAATACGATACTTTATTTTAAAAAGGGCTGGATATGAGGCAATATATAGAAATCAATTATACTTCCCCACAGTAGCAACAACTAGAAAATAAAATAAACACCATTCACAGTGCTGTTAAAATATAATTAAATGCCTACGAGTAAGTATGGAAGTTACGAAGCCCTCTACACTCATAACTGTGACACGCTGCTGAGAAAAAGCAGACACGTGTTCATAGATGGGAGAAGCACACTATGTTCACAGGTTGAAAATCTCAATACTGTTAAAATGCCACTTGTCCCCAAAGCTATCTACAGATTTATCTATAATGCCAATCAAAAATCAAGCCTTTTTAAATTTTGTGGAAAATGAGAAGCTGATTTTAAAATTTATGTAAAATATCTAGAATGGCCCTGACAATCATGAAGGGTAAGTTGTAAGTTGAAGGGCTTACGTTACAAAGTATAAAGGCTTTGTATGGAGCTACAGTAACCACGACAGTGGGGCCCTGGAGCAAGTAAACAGCCACATAGTGGGTTCCAGGGGAACAGACTAGAGTTCACAATTCCTCCACAGACAGTCACCACATTTTCAAAGACAGGTGCTACTGCAGCGTGACAAGATGCCCTTCTCAACAGGTGGCCCAGGATCAATTAGGTATCTTTCTAGAAAGAAATGAACCTCGATTTCTACTTTCTATAATACACAAGTTGTTTATGGATCCCAGTCCTACCTATGTGTTAAAGGCAAAACAACACAGCTTCTGTATGAAAACATAAGACAAGAGCTTCATGATCTTTGAAAGTTTTCTTTCATAAAAATAATAAAAAGCATTAACCATAATATAAAATATTGATAAACTGGCCTTTATGGAAATTAATACCCCCTATCAAAAGTCACTATTAAGAGAATGAAAAGAAAAGCCACAGATGGGGAGAAATACTCTGATACCCACATCCAACAGAAGGCTGGACCTATATCTAGAATTTATAAAGCACTTCTACAAATTAATAAGGAAATGGAAGCGAGAATGTGATGTCAGCATCCATCTGCCACAATGGCTGTTGTAACGCCGGGGAGCTCGCGGGGCAGCGGGTGGGAACTCTGGGATAACTGGCAGGATGTTGTGAAGTTAACATAAGCCTACACAGGACCTAGCAATTCCCTAGAAATGATTACAACCAAAGGCATAGATAAGAATACTCATTGCAGCTTTACCTAACTCAATTATCCATCAACGGTAGAATGGACACAGGTTTATCTATATATTATAATTTTATAAAAGCCGTAAAAAGCACAGACTCCTGCTACACGGATGACTCTCTTACGAAAGACACGATCCTATTTATTTGAAGGACAAGACAAGGAAAACTAACTTATAGTAAGAAAAGCTTTCACCTCTGGGAGTGTATTTCCTGGAAGAGGGCAGGAGACAGCTTTCTGGGGGCCTGGATATGTTCTGTATTTTGACCCAGATAGTGGTTACCCGCTGTGTGTGCCTGTGTGTTCATGGATGTAAAAATTAATCAAACTCAACTGCCTGTGTGCTTCACTATATACACGCTCTAACTCAGCTTCGAAACCACACAAACATATAGAAATCAAGCCAATGAGATGCCCTGTGCATACCCCGGGGTGACTAAATGAGGAAGACAGAAAATCCTCAGTGTTGAGGAAGGTGAAGAACAGAAGCTGTCCTACACGGAAGGTCGGAGTGCACGTTGGAACCGCCGCTGCTGGAAACCTTTTGGTAAGATGGAACCTTAGTACCTTGTGACCAGCAAGACCACTTCAAGACCATGCTCAAGAGAAGTGTTTGCCAAATGACATGTGCAAGAAAATTTATAGCAACGCTGCTACAGTTGTAAACTAGAAACAACACAAGTGTCCATCAACAGTATAAACATAAATGGTGCTGTAGTCATAGAGTGGATTACCACAGATCAGAAAGAATGAATGAACTCTAATTATACACAATAATATGAACAAATGTTATAAAGAATGTTAAGCAAAAACCGCCAGACGCTGAAGAGGACACCCGGTACGATTACATTTATAAAAATATTCAAACCCAGACGGAACTGCGGGGTCAGGAGTCAGGGTAGTGTTCATTGTTGGGAGTGGGGGAGGCAGCGGCTAGACAAGACTTTGGGGGACACCTGGTATGCTGGTAGCATTCTGGCTCTTGATCTGAGCGATCATTACATGAACATATTCATTTTGTGGAAATTCACCAAGCAGTAAATACATGATTTCTGCATTTCTCTGTATATACTCTTTAATTTAAAAAAAAAAGTTTACTTAAAAAAGGCAAGGATCCTAAGTTACCATATTCTATTTAAATTCTGTTCTTGATTTTAACTTGATTAATGCAACAGATGTGCCCCCATAATTAATTAAATCATAGCTGCAATCAAAGTCATTTGCTTATTGATTTATGTGATCATTTTCAAGGTGCTTTATCTCCATTTGTCTTTGACCTTCAGTTGGCAGAGACTTCAGCCACTTCAGTTTGGGTGACGGTTCCTCCCCATTTCTGTCTCACGAGACTCCCAGTGAATATGTAATGCACCAGCCGTCATTTATTCTTCAAAAATAATCTTTGAAAAATATTTAAGATAACCAATTCTATCTGTTGGGTCAAGCTGGATTATTATATAGCCATTCATTTTTTTCTGAGCAACAGCTATAGAATCATAGAATGAAAGTTTGCTGGTTGGAGCAGGTGGCAGAAATTGTGTAATTTGCCTGTCCATTAAGAAACAGATGATTTGGGGCTCAAGAAAACAAGCGAAAGGCAGGAGATCTGTTATTCATTCATTGCTTTTATATTCAAATATTTATTGAGCACTTACACAGTCCCGGATATGCCTCAGGCACTTGGGATGTGTCTGTGATGGTGAGTAAAGATCTCTCCACTAGGGGGCTTACATTCCAGATTGGAAGACAAAGAAAGAATAAACACAATAAGTAAATTATGCGATATTCTAAACGGCAGTCAGTGCCGCAGACCGTGGAGAAGTCCAGGTGGAAGGTGGCGGGATGGGGTTGGCAGAGCTCGGGGCTGTGTTAGGTAGGATTGCCGGTGGAGGGCTCATTGACACAATGAGATTTCAGCTAAGTCTGGAAGAAGGTGATGGAACTGGCTACACAGATACGCGAGAAAAGAGCCTTCCGGGGAGAGGCGGCAGCACAGAGGCACTAAAGCAGGAGGGTGGATGGAGGGTCTGGGGAACAGTGGGCTTGGCTGGAGGGAGGGGAGCCAGCGTGGGAAGAAGAGGAGTTGGTTAGAGGGTTGCGGGGTGTGGAGTAGGACCAGGCAGGACCTTGTAGTCCACTGTAAGAACTTTTGCTTTTACTCGAAATGTCAAGCCATTGAAGAGTCTTGAGAACAGAGTAACACAGCCTGATTTACATCTTAAAGGAATCACTGGCTTCCGTGATGAGAACGCACTCTAAAGGGGCGAGGGTAGCAAGGAGGCACCTTAGGGAGCTCTTGGAGCCATCCAGGCAGGAGGTGAGGGAAGCTCAGTTCATGATGGCAGCGGTAAGGAGGATGATAAAATGGTCGGGTTCTGAGTACATTTTGAACGTAGAGTCACATGATTAGGAATTTGGTGGACTGGATGTAGGCTATTCAATGAAGAGAGGGTCAAGAATGATTCCAAAGTTTTTTACTTACTTATTTTTCTATTGTAGTAGAGTTGATTTGCAATGTTGTGTTAGTTTCTGGTGTACAACATAGTGATTCAGTTATACATACATATTCCTTTTCATAATTCTTTTTCATTTTAGGTTATTATAAGTTATTGAATATAGTTCCCTGTTCTATATAATAGGAACTTGTCATTTATTTTATAGATAGTAGTTTGCACCTGTTAATCCCAAACTTCTAATTTATCTCCTGTCCTCCTTTCCTATTAGGTAACCAAAAGTTTGTTTTCTATGTCTATGAATCTGTTTCTGTTTTGTAAATAAGTTCATTTGTATCACATTTTAGATTCCATATTAGAGATATCATATGATATTTGTCTTTGGCTCACTTCACTTATTATGATAATCTCCAGATCCATCCATGTTGCTGCAAATGGCATTATTTTCTTCTTCTTTATGGCTGAGTAGTATTTCATTGTGTGTGTGTGTGTCCACCACAACTTCTTTATCCAGTCATCTGATGATGGACATTTAGGCTGTTTCCATGTCTTGGCTATTGTAAATAGTACTGCTATGAATATTGGGGTGCAGGTGTCATTTTGAATTAGAGTTCCCTCTCTCTCTCTCTCTATATATATATATATATATGCCCTGGAGTGGGATTGCTGGATCCTGTGGTAACAAGGGCTCCTGAAACCTTTGTAAGTTCCCCAGTGAAAAGAAAACTGTTTTTTGTTTGTTTGTTTGTTTGTTTATTTGTTTTAATCCTTGTCTTCAATTCTGTGTCTGACACTGAGCTCCTAAGTCCCTTGGAATGTCCTGGGTGATAGAGGAATGTCTTGTGTTTGAAAGAGGTGACTCTGGGTGGGGGGCTCCTGGTTGAGGGCTGGTTCCCAGAAAGACCGAGGCATGATGAGAAGCTCTGAGTTGTCACCCCTGTCCCTCGTTCTCTGGAGAGGGGAGGGGGACTACAGAAGGGTTAGTAATTGATCATGCCTACGTCAGGAAACCTCCATAGAAATCCCAATAGTATGGGGTGTGGAGAGCTTCCAGGTGGGTGAACATTTCCAAGTGCCAGGAGGGTGACCTGCCCCACTCCAAGGGGACAGAAGTCCCCATGCTCGGACCCCTCAGAACTTGTCCTGTGATCTCTTCATCTGATGGTTCATCCGTGTCCTTTATCACACCCTTTAATAAACTGGTAAACCTAAGTGTTCCCGTAAGTTGTGTGAGATTCTCTAGCAAATAATGAAACCCAAGGGGGAGGAGGTCACGGGAACCTTGGGTTTGCAGCCAAGTCTGATAGAAGTGGTGGGTCACCTGGGGACCTCCTGCTGGCATGGGCATCTGAAGTGCGGGACGGTCTTGAGGGACTGAGCCCTTAGCCTCTGGGGTCTGGTGCTGTCTCCAGGTAGATGGGGCCAGAACTGAGTTAAACTGCAGCACAGCCAGCTCGTGTTTCAGAACTGCCTGGTGGGGGAAAACGCCCCCACGTCTGGTGTCTGAGGGGGTGTGAGTGTGGTGACAGTGTGAGAGTCAAGGAGAAACAGAAGAACTGAGCTTTCTCCTACACACAGACATAAACAGTTTTACATGAGGCCATAATTAGACTATTTCTGGTGGATTTAAGGAGTGAGTTTTTAGTGAAAACCAAATGTAGAACTTACGGCTTCTTGCAACACAGTGAATCATTTTGCTTCTTGACCTGCCTTTGAGATGAATGTCTGTGTAGTCCATGAGACTATTCAGTTATGTTAAATGATTTTATTGTTTGACCACATTTTATGGAATTGATTGTTTTGTTTTTAATTTGACAGGCAGTCTTACTGAATGCTTGGGAAAACTGACCAAGTTTTCATTATAATAAACAAAAAATTGCTTGGAGGAGGGACATCCATTTGGTCTACTACAAGTTTTAACAAGTTTCCATTTTCAATTATCTATTGAATAAGATGGTGTGTCATTATCAACACAAAGTAAACATTGATGTGTCATTATTAAGATGTTCCTCTTTGATATCAGGCTTACGATCATTATCAGTCACTACCAACAACAGAGTGATTTCTGCAGTAGTGAATCTGACTTTGTATTAACGTAACATCATAAAGTTCTATGTTGGAGCAAACGATCGGGTGATGCGTTTGGTTGTAGGACTCCTGAGTCTTCAGGGTGTCCATATCATGAGAAGGGCTGAGTACTGACTGCATGTTGAACTGGATGGAGACAGTCCTTAAAAACCAGGCTGACAGATTCCTTTCAAGAAATGTGAAATTCATGGCTTTTGCATTAATGTTGCTGTCAGAGGTACGGGTTTTTCTTATGCACAAAATTATTATCTAATCATATAGTATGTCTATCATGTGATTCTGTTCAGTGGTGTATTTTACAGGGGGTGTCTACAAAATGGAGAAATATTCAGGAGGTGGGTGGCATAAAAACAAAGTACTCAAGTCATGAATGATCACGTGCAAAAAGTTACTGAATAAGTGGGTTGACGAGGAAGATATGATAGTTCTTTTCAGAAATTTAAATTTGAAAGTTGTGGTTGAAGGGGAAAGACAAATTGGTGGCTCAAAGTCAAGGTGAGCAGACCTTGCCTTTATTAAAAAACAACCCAAGGACTAAATCTCAGATTTGTCTTTAGATACGAGTTTGATTGTGGTCATAATTCCTAAAGTTACCTTTAAGTTCCAGAAATTTAAACTAAGACATTTGAAAATAATTCTTACTTGGAGTAAATCTTAAATAAACAGATTGCACAATATTTAAAACATATTCCAAAACATTGATGGCTATATCCCACTGATTTATGTAACATCAAGTAGCCCACTTAACCCAAACACCCACAGTATTTCTTTGAGAGATGCAGGTAAATAACAGGGTAGAAACAACAAGGCTTTAATTAGCATGTTCTAAAGGATGGTGCTGATTTCTTGGTGCTTCAGGATAATTGAGGCAGACATTTTACAATTCATGCAAAATTATACTTAATGACTTCTAGGAGTTAGCCTCCTAAAATAGTGACATGGACGTTTATAATACTCTTTAAAAAAAAAACCAAATTGATATAGGCCATCAAATCTGTTAGCCATTTATTAACAATGTCTGGAGAAGCCAGCCCTTTGGATACAATACATCTAAGGGCCGGAGAGTTTCTTCCAGTGCATTTGTATCTATCACCACTGTTTCATTGTATTATAATAACTTGTGCAGGTTTCTAACACATTCCTTGTATTATGGACTCCTTATCCATGGTCTCTCGCACAATGCTTGGTACAAAACAGGATTCAAGCAGTGTTGCTTTAGTGATAGTAATACAGAGAATTCAACACAGACGAATTGGTGGCTGACTTTGTGTAGATGGAGTGTTATGAGGGAGAGAGGGGAAACCTAGGTGAGACCAAAGAGTGCTTGCCCTGCCCATCAGAAGAGCAGTTCCTCTCGGTTCCACCTAGCTCCAGCCAGTTGTTGCCATGAGGGGAGGTTAATCAGGTGTTCTGGGTTTTCAGGCGTAGGTGGAAATCTGGATTTTTATAGAAAAATTTCCAATTTTTCTCTATTGGCCACTGTGAGATCCGTTAAAAATATGTCTTCAAGCCAAGTTTCACTTGCTGGCAGCCCGTCTGCTTTTAGGTCTGGTAAGATGACCCTAGGAGCTCCTACCAGGTGGCTGCTCTGGGCTGGAGAACCAGTGGCTTAGCAGACATTCCCATCTCCTGTGAAATATCAGAGGGCGGCAGCCTTTTATGTGCACTGAGGGTGACGACTGTGAACTGGGCCACCCGTTTCAGAGCTCCAGCACATTGGGCACGACTGCTAGAGACATGGAACTTCACGTTTTGGGGGCCGATGGATGATGGTCAGTGCAGTAGCAGGTTACTGAAGTGTCCTTTGTTCATATAAACTACAGGCAGGTCAATACTGTTACTCGGTTAATGGATTAATGGCAACATCTTTGATCAAACATCTGACTGTGGGATGCTTTATTAATGGTCTTCATGGGTTTGCAACTGTACACCTAAGTCTCCTTGGATAGTCACCACCCACAGAGCATGTTTATGAAAAGAAAGGATTTGCAGATTGGGAAAGCAACAGCTCGCAAGGGGAGCGGCCGCAGCAGCGGCAGGACGTTACTGCCGAGGGCTGCAGGTGCGCACGGCGGTCGGCGCAGGGGCCCCCGCGCGCGGTGACGGTGCCGGCGCCCTGGCCGCGCTGCCACCCCACCCCGGGCACCTTCCGCTGGGGGATCTCAGCGGCTCCCCCCGCCAGTCAGCCTGTAGTAGCCAGTAGAACCTCCCAGCAGTTTTCTTTTTAAACAGGACTCCCCTTCTCAGTTTACCTCTCTTCCCATACTCAGGCACACGCTTTATCTGGACGCACAATAACCAAAACAGGTGCCGCTGGAGACCAGGTAGGGCCAGCAAATCCCACTCCTTTCTGCTTCACAGAAACACCGCTACCTACACGTGAGTTCTAGGAGAATTTGCCAGGAATTTTACTTTGATGAAACAAATGTGTACCAATGGGGCAAACACTCATTCAGGTATCCCAGAAATGCTCTGCACAGAACGCCAGCAACGTTTTGAGGAAGTCAGGCAGGAATAAGCAAAAAGAAAAACGGGTATCACATAAAAACCCAAAACAAAACAAAAAACCAAAATAAACAAAAAATACCATTTCGCTTGGTTATAAGAAAGAGGATTGAGTGACTGGTTAAATAAGGAACATTTTCTCAGCTGCTCATCGTTCAATGAGATTGGTTGTGCTCTGACTTAGAAAGTCTACATCCAAATTTCCAACTCTTAATAAAAGGCCAAAAGTAGGTGTTACCAGTTACAGGCAGAGGATGGTAGAAGAGAGCTCTCCTTGTATTTAAAGTTGGAGCCACATTTAGCCAAAAATTCGAGCACTACCTTTTTTTTTAAATTTTACTTTTATTTGGATGGGGAGGTAATTAGGTTTATTTATTTATTCTTAACAGAGGTACTGGAGGTTGAACCCAGGACCTTACGCACGCTCAGCAAGCTCTCTACCACTGAGCTATTTCCTCCCCCACGAGCACTACATATTTTGAAGCTCTTTGATACATAAACTCTTTTTCCATTAATGACATATTTTAAGTCTGTATTTTTTGAAAGATACGAAGGCAAGGGTCTCCAGTCTTAGCCACTGGTATCTGTATGGCTGTCTTAAAGGATTAGAAATTGTTTGATTTAACTAAACCCTAAGGAGTTGTCTTACTTTAGGGGAACTGATTATTTTAGGTCCCTGGATCTAGTTGAAAGACTTGTATCATGAATCTGAATGTGAGGGTTACACAGCTTTGCACCGGAGATGATAAGTCAGCCTCAGCGGTTTGCATGTTGTGTTTTCCGTCCTGCTCAAGGGACTCATGAAAGCAGCAGCAGACGTGGAAGAGTTACAGCCTGGATTTACAGCAGAGGCGTTCTCACCATACATCATAAAACTGATTGTAAAGAGCAGGGGAATAAACAGAGTGGAGCTCGTTGCCTTCATTTGGAGAACTTCATAGAGCATCTTCAGTTTATAAAATTAGCTTAATCTGTGTGGGCGATAAATTTAGGGGAGTAAAC
Source organism: Camelus ferus (assembly GCF_009834535.1). NCBI lineage: Eukaryota > Metazoa > Chordata > Mammalia > Artiodactyla > Camelidae > Camelus > Camelus ferus. The sequence continues at coordinate 6,052,894 of NC_045726.1, read as the reverse complement.
AGGCCATGGTTAAAAAAATAATACCAGGTTCTCCTGTTGGCAAGGCAAGCAGACCTCTTTCTCAGTGTGTTGCCCCAGTGCTTTCTTTGCGGAAGCACGGGGCGTGGGGGACCTATTACAGAAAAGAGGGGGGAAATGTGTTCGTGAAACCAGCAAAAGAGGTTCGTTTGTCAGCAGAGAGCAGAAGCAATAATAGGGAGGTGATGTAGATGGAACAGAAGTGTGTTTCACCCTCTCTGGTGGCAGAGAGGGATTCTGGTCTTTGTGAAGTACTAGCCCAGGTGTTCGATGATGGATTGATTTTGTCCACTTTGTTAACAGCGTGCCGTGTGGGGTCTTTGCTTTGCCCAGAAGACCCAAGGCTCAGCAGGTGCGCTGACACCCCAGCCCAGAGGCCCTGTGCCCTGTGGCTGGAAGGCTCTCCAGGGCATCTCAGGTAGGCACGCTGTACACTGTGAATGGACTAGAATGTTCCTAAGGAATGAACCTCTCATTTGCAGTTTGGGAAGCACACACTTCCCTCTGGAATACACTTAAAATTTTTTCTGCTTATGATTGACCTTATCTTTTTTTTGAACCAAACCCATTCATCAAACATATCCCAGAGGTGGCTAGTGATCTTTCAGAATTCTGATAGAAGCAGAATGTCAAGGACGGTACAAGTTGATCCCCATCACCCCCTTGTTAGGTTTCCACCGCTGGCAGTGTGGCCCATGTCTTTTAAGAATTAAGAGCCGATCTGGGTAGCGGAGGTCTGCTGTTTTAACAATAAGGGTCTTACGTACTTGTCTGCAGGTTCCATAAAATGGGTCCTGCATTTCCTGGAAAGCAGCACGCTGCAGATCTTTTCTGAATGTTACCATAAAGTTTTCCTTTCTCGTATTTGAAAATGCTTATACGTGTCAAACTGTACGATGCAGCCTACTTATATCATGGTGAAAAAGTGCGTTTTTCTGCCAGACCTCAGTTATTAAAAATTCATGCCCGTTCTGTATTGAATTTTTTATATGGAAGTTATTAGGTAAAAAGCAGGGAAAAGAACAAAAATGTAAATTCTGAAAACTGACGGGTGACTATCTGAGCAGCTCTGATGAACCAGAGCCTCGGTTCCAGCTTCACGCCTGCTCAGAGTCTAACTCTCCCAGAGATCCAGAAAGGTGGGTCTATTAAAATTACATAGATCTCCTTCCACAGAAGAATTTATCAAGAGCCTCTGTGGTCTGCATAGCATTGCTTTACATAGTCAAACAGGAATACGAGGGGGCAGAGGGGAGGGAAAGTGGAGAGGGTTCAGGATCTTACAAGTATAGGCCATCCAGGTTTCTCCATTTTCACCCCAAACCTAATCAAAGGGTAAATACTAGGGAGAAATCATATGCTCTTTGCAGTTGGAACAAAATTCCTTCAGAGAGTCCAGCTTCGTTGGGAATAAACTCTGGTAAACTTGCTCCGGGGACGAGCTGGTCTCAGGACGGAAGCTAGTGTTCCAGTGGAAGAGGGGCGTCACCACGTGGAGGAAGGCACAGGAGAGATGGGGCTGCCCTGGGGCTTCCTTCTGTCCAGGGCTTCGTGGTGCCATTTTTGGCATAATGCTTAAATGTTCTAAAAATGCACACCCCAGCCTCCAGGATGGTATAATAACTACAAATCCTGAAAACAGATTTTGTCAAAATAGTGATCATAGTCTCTGCCTTGTCCCACAGTCCTGCAATCTTAAAAATGTAAATTAGATCCTGACTTAGACTCCCCTTCACAATTCCCTCCGGGGCCTTCCGTGGTACCTACAGCAAAATCTGTCCCTTCAGACGGTTTTCAAGGCCTCGTAGGACCTGGCTGTGCCCGCCTTCAGCCGCACCTCGTCACCCCCTTTTCCTGAGTGGTCACTTGCTCTCCTTTCTGATGGAACCTCCCTCTTCCATCCCCTTCTCATCCTCAGGTCTCTCTTTATAAAGGCTCTCCTTCCATCACCATCGCATCCAGAGCAGGCTCTCCGGTTACGCTTTATCTGTGTCTCTTAGTTCTTCCTTCATGGAAATTATTCACCTTTGAAAGCATTTCACTCATTTTTTTTTTTCATTCTTCTTGTCTTTTCCCCCATATCTGTGTCTCTCTCTGATCTGGGGAAACAAGCCTTCTATATGTAGGGGCCTCACGTGGATTTCAGTGCCCAGCACAGTGCCCAGCACCCGTGGAAGATGAGTGCTGGCTGAATGGCACAAGGGCTACAGGCCAGGCAGCCCTCCAGGTGGGGCTGGACCATCTTCAGTGGCTACGGGGGCAGAGACAGGGCTGGACAGCAGACAGCAGGCAGTAAGTGTAGATCAGGGCTCTGGGACCTCTGTCCCTCCTGCTAGAGAAGCTCTGACCTTCCTCATGTAACACTGGGCTTCTTTGTAATATTCCAGATAAACAAAGTTTTCCGAAGCTTTAAAGTATTTGAAAGCCACTGAAACAGATCAAGAACGCCCTTCTGCATCTGCTGAGGCCTTAGTCACCACAGTCACTCTGTTACAAGTCTATCCAGGGGAAAACTGACACAGGCCAACTAAATCCTAGCAGAAATCTTTACCTCAGAAGCCTCCCGTATGGTAGCGGAAGATGCTTCGCGCTGGCTGCCCGGGGGCCACTGCAGGTCATTTCCCAAGCAGCTGAGAAAGTGAGGTCATCCTTTCCCAGGCTCCTGTGCAGGGAGGGGTGACCACGGACCTGGTTCTGCCCAACAGGACTCGAGCAGGTTTGCAGGGTGAGCTTCTCTTTATCCTCATTTAAATGATGACAACCCTTCCTCTTGCCTTTAATGTTACCTCAGTGCCCTGCTTCCATTGTGCTCTGACCACCCCTGTGCCTTTTCCTTCCCGATTTTATGTTGTGAAATAAATGCAGGTCTTCTTAAATCACAGTTAATCACATCCTCACGTGTATACACACACACACACACACACACACACACACACACACACATAATCTCTGTTTCCCTGAAACCCTGTAAACTAGATGTCATTTTTTTCTATTGACTGATAACAGAAACTGAAGCCCAAAGGACTCAAGCATTTTGGTTACCACCCCCCCACCCCAAAGCCTCAACTTTCTTCTCTCCTGTTCTCTGCCTGTAACCGAACGATCACTGGTTAAGAGCTTGTTTTGGGCCAGGCATTTTTTCATACTTTCTGGATAAAGCAAAATCCTTATCCCCTCATTTTTTGAAAAAGAGATGGTGAGACTGAGACTTAAGGAGCCGGTACAGTTTTGCCAGTCTCTCTATCTCGGTGAAAGATGAAGTGAAGGTTTGAATTCCTGTTGGTCCGACACCTGAACACATGTACTTGGCGTCTAGTGTCACGGTCCCCATAGATCAGGAGTCAAAACGTACACCGCGCCGTGAACCCCACTTGTCCACGTAGTTCGGGGGCAACCAGAAGCTCCTCCTGCACAATGTGTACACTTGCCAGCATCTTAGGGGCCGTAAAGGATGGAGGGACCTTCCCAGAGAAGATCAGAGGGTTAGAGAACAGGTGCGTGAACAGGTCGTTCATATTCCAGCCAGTTCTTCACTCCTCCCTCTTCATTCCCTCCAGGAGGCCAGAAATGCTCGCGGCTCCCAGTGTCAGATGCAGGTCCCAGTCCCAAGCCAGGGCTTCCTTCCTCAGCTATGACGCATGCGTGGCTCCTAGGTACGTCCACCAGGGCGGCCGCCGCTTCTAAACTGAAACCGCCCACCAGTCTGGTTCTACCTAAATCTCTTCCTCCACTGACACTTCCCAGAGGAGTAAAGAGCCTGATGACCATCTGCTGCCCACGCTAAACTCCTCTTCCAGGTGCCAAGAATGCTCAGTTCTATCAAAGGTGATCTATCGTCTGACACCGGATTCTCCTTCCAATCAGTGACGCTGCTGACGGGTCACACCCTGGCCATCGTCTGCCGCCCTTGACCGCTGTCACAGCCGCTCTTTTCTGTGTCCGTGTTCTGCTCACTCTGTTTACCTTCTGTCCTCTTATTAGTGATTTTTCTAAAATCTTTATAACTACCATTTCTGACCGGAAAAATGCATGTTGTTTTCTTATGCTTCATAGGGTCCTTTATATGTTCAAACGCTCCTTACGGCTCACCAGGCCCTTGACAAGCTGGGCTTCCCTGGACTCGTTACCCGAGTCCTCCGGCCCCTTCATAGCTTGGATTCCAGCCACATCCAACTGCAGGTCTCCTCCCGAACTCACCTTCCTCTCTCCAGCCCTGTGCCTTTGTATCTATTCCTCTGCCAAGAACACGCATTCCCTTTTCTACCCGGAGACCTCCTAGAAATCCTTAACAGGAAGTTCAACTTACTCCCCCGAAAACATCCAGATTTCTAGAGCATCTGGTTAGGAGCTTTCGTGCCGGCATCTGTGTGATTCCCCTGTAAACATGGGCATGACTACCCGTCTGTCTCCCCCATCAGTCTGATTCCTCTTCAAGGTGGTGCCCCTGTCTTCTTTGTTATCCCCTGAGCGGCCAATGTCCCTAAAGGTTGAGTACTGGTGTGGGAACCTTTGAGATGAAGCTGGTTTAAGGAGATGAGGGTAGAAAACCTTCTGCAAGCTCCGCCCTGGCCAACCTGTTCCGGTGTTTCAGGAGCACGTCTCACAGACGCGCGTTCCAGTTCATCACGTGTAGAAACCAGAAAAGCGACAGCTGAAGCTTAACGCACAGGTGCTGAGGTCACCCTGGGCGGCTTGGATGCAATCCATCTCGTCTCCAAAATGCTTTTGTCCAATTTTCCCACATTTACCTCCTTTTACTGCCAACAGTGGTGCTTTTACAGTTACAAAGTGTCTGATGGTTCTCGCTCACTGTCTGAGTTTCCTGAAGAGAATTGTTTGGAAACAGAAAGATGAGGTGCCCACAGGTCTGTGGTTACGCTGGGAGCACTTCAGAAAGCGCAAAGCTGTCTGCTTCTCAGAATCATTAGGGGAGATGAATGGGCCAGGTCTACGGCCAAGATGCTATTGTAACTTTAAAAGATCTCAACAACTTTTGAGATCAGGAACGTTTCACTCACACGGGCACCGAAGCTTTTAAGGACTCACACATCCTAAAGGTGTGGAAAAGAGTCCAAGGTGTTACGCTAGAGTTCAGAGAAGATAAGGAAAATCTTCGCCAGAAACTGAGAATTTGTCTGGAAAATTGTTCTTACTTTCAAAGGTTAAAATACATGCAGCTGGTATTAAATCACATTTTAATTTTGTTATCTCTAAATTTAAAATCTAATTGTTACCATGAAATAAAGAAATTTCAAATTGCAAACGCCCTAGAGATCATTTTACCCAGGACATATTTTTTTTTTCTTTAAACATCTTTGGCAAATGACCGATGACCATCATACCTCTGCTTAAATTCTTCTGAGATTATAGAACTTTTTCCATTGGCCTAAGTCTATTTACTTCTTGGGAGCTCTAATTGGTATTTAATTTTTTAATATTAAGTCTAAATATTCCTCTTTGATATTTTCACATCTTTTTCTTCAAGCTGATCCTGTTACATATGTATATTTAATACATATTTCATATAATAATAGACATCTATAAATATATATATACTTAATCCACTTAAAGCTGGTCTGTTCTTTTTCCTTTAGCCCTTGAATTTTTGAAAGACATTTATCCTATTTGCCATTAATCTCCGTTTTTTACCCCTTTCATCCCGTAGTAATGATAGAAATCTTACTATGGTCATCTTTCTTGACATAGCATGACGTTACTAATACACCCCTCAGCAGGGCGGGACTTTTGCTTCTGTTTGTGATGCTGATGAAGCCCTTACCCTGACCATCTACAACGGCTGCTTGTTCCTCCAGAGGACGGCCTGTGCCTGTGAGACTGCCCGCGTGTCCGAGACGCCGTCTGTGACTGCAGAACAGAGAAGAGCCAGCCAGGGCAAACAGCTGAAGACCGCCTCTCTGCCTCCCGTTCCCGGAGTGTTCCGCTGGCCGCCCAGGTTGTCACCGCGTGTGCTAAGGAGAGAGAGGTGGCTCGGGAGACATGCCACCAAGATTAACCCATTCAGTGTGGAGCTAAGTGCTGACAGGTGGAAATCAGATAAACGGAAAAAATTACGCTTTCACAGTAAAATGACAAAAAAAAGGAAAGGTTTAGGATGACTATGGTGCAGGAAGACAAAATCCCACAAATACCAAAAAAAAAAAAAATACTGTGATTTAATTGAGTGTTTGTTATTCTTAAAGTGAAATTTCTCTCCTGGTACTTTTTAATTGTTTTTTTTTTTTTTTTGTCATTGTTTATTTATTTGTCATCTTTCAGAGCTCTTCTTAACACTGGCAATAATGTCCAAAAGAAAATGACTGGCTTTGACGGGGATTGTGGCTGGTTTGGGCAAATGCCTGTCAACAGCCTTAGTGTGACGAAGGCATGGCCTTCGATGGGATGGATACTTCCTTCAGCTGATTGATGTACAACAGTCAGACTTGTCACGGTTACCAATTTTGCTTATATGTACGGACACGTTTATATACGTGTGTATATATATATGTTTACACGTGTGCCATGTGTTTATGTGTGGGTATATGTGTATATATGTATGTGCATATATGTTTGTATATGTATGTTTGTATATGTGTGCATATGTGTTTCTGTGCGTATATATTTATGTGCACATGTTTTTATATGTATATATGTTATGTGTTATGTGTGTATATGTGTTTGTATACATTTGTGTATATATGTTGTGTGTATATCTTTATATGTATGTGTATACATGTATAATTTTAAGTGAAATTAACTGAAGTATAATTTGCATACAATGAATTAGTCCCCACTTGAAATGTGAACTTGTATAACCACCATCAAAGTGAAGATTATAAAACACTTCCATCAGTCTCAGCAGTGCCCTGTGCCCTTGGCACTCAGGACCCTGGTCCCTGGCTTAACACCCGTGACCCCCTGCAACCAGTGATCTGTTTCCTGCCATGATATGTTAGGTTAGTCTATTTAGAATTTCATATAAATGGAATCAGACAATATGTGTGATTTCCTTTACTCCATATAATGGTTTAATATTTTTGATGTTTATCAACACTGTTCCAAGTATCAGCAATTTGTTCTTTTATCACTTGGTATTCCATTGCACGAAAAGACCACAATTTATTTTTTCACATATTGACGAGTATTTGGATTGTTCCCGTTTGGGGCTATTATGATCAAAGCTGCAATAAACCGTTCTGTGTGAGTGTTTGTGTTTCCATACCCCCTGGGCAAACACCTACAAGTCTAATAGCTAGGTCACAGAGTGAGCATGTACAGTATTTAACTTTTTAACAGGAACTGCCAAGCTTTTTCCCAATGTGGCTGCAACATTTTATATTTCCCTGGACAGCATCCGAGCCTTCCAGTTGCTCCTCATCCTTGTCAGCACTGGCTACTGTCAGTCCTTTTAAACTCAGCCATTACAGTGAATGCGTGGTGAGGGCTCATCGTGGCTTTAATTTCTTTCCTCAATGACTAATTCTGGGAGGCATCTTTTCGTATGCTTATTGGCCTTTTGTGTGTCTTCTCTGTGAAGCATCTGATCAAATCTTTGTCCAGTACTTTAGTGAGTCATTTTTTCTTAATTTTAAGAATTCTTTGTATACTATGAATACAGTAACTTAGGCGTTTTACAAATATTTTCTCCCAGCATGTCTCTTCTTTTTCCTTTGTGAAGAGTTTCTTTTGAAGAATAGATCTTTTAAACATCTTAAAAATTGAAGTATAATTTATATACTCTATAACACAGTGTTGAACGCTTATTCATGTCATTAAATTATTTGCAATCCATATATCCTCTTTTGTAACATTTCTGTTTAAGACGTTTTCCCATTTTCTAGTTAGATTGTCTGCTTTCTTACTGCTTAGTTAAGAGAATTCTTTACATACTCTGAATAAAAGTCCTACATTGGATATGAGTTGAGAATCTGTTATTCCAGCCAGTTGCTTGTTTTAATTCACTTAATGTCTTCCTTAGAGTATTTCTTTAGAAAGTTTATTAAGCCTGATGTCAGTTTATTTCTTTCATGGACTCTGGTTTTGTTGTTTCGTCTAAAAAGTAGTCAGCTAACTCCAGGTCCAAGATTTTTTCTTGTATTTGTTTTCTCTAAAATTTTATTGTTTGCCATTTTACATTTACATCTATGATCCATTCTGAGTTAAATTTTGTAAAGGTGTAGGTCAAGGATCTAAAGTTCTTTTTTTTTTTTTTTTTGGTACACACGAATATCCAATTGTTCCATCATCACTTACTGAAGCGATTTTTCTCTATCAATTAGACTGCTTTTGCATCTTTGTCAAAAATCAGTAGTCTCTACTTCTGTTTCTCAACTCAGTTCTGTCCCGGACCAACCCCACGCTCCCTTGATTCCTGTAGCTGTATTAGTCATAAATTTGAGTAGTGTGATTTCTCCAGCTTTATTACTTTTCAGAATTATTTTTAGCTATTCTAATTCTTTGCCTTTTCATATTAATTTTGGAATTAGCCGTCTAACTCTAGAACACAACTTGCTTTTTTTTTTCTAGAAATTGCATTAAGCTTATAGACCAATTTGGAGAGAATTGGCATATTTATTATGCTGACATGAACACAGTGCATCTCTATGTTTAATTTAGGTCTTCAATTTTTCTCACCATTTTTTAGTTTTCAACATAAATATCCTATACAAGATTTATACCTAAATTTTCTTTTGAGGGGAAGTAGTTGTCAATGGCATTGTATTTTAAATTTCTAATAGTTTATTATTAGCATAAAGAAATTGATTTTCTTTGCTTGTGTTCATCTTGCATTTTGTGAGCTGCCACAAGCAGGGTACCATCCAGGGCATATTTCTAAAAGATCCTCCTTACATTTTGCTGTTGTGTATGAGCAAACTTGGCATTTGGAAAACAAGAAATAATTATGAGAGATAGAGATCACTTATTTCAAACTTCTAAAGAAAAAGTTTCTCTTCATTGATTTTCTAAGGAAGAAAAAAAAGGCTGGAGTCAGTATGTTTGGGCCATACGTTTTAGGATTTGGCTGTGTTTTCAGATCTGCCCCTTAACCAGGGCAAATGGTTTGTTCATTTTAAAAAAAGAAAAGAGGTCTTTTCTTTTGTTTAAATTACATACTGTGCAGCCAGAGATCTTTTTCTTTTTCTTTTTTTTATGCAGTTAGGCCAGGGAATATGCCATTTGTTCCTGAATATCAGAGTGGTGGTGTCATGAGAGATCTAATTATTTGACAGTGGAAGGAGATGCTATGGAGGGGGAACATCTGAAGCCGCAGGATTTTCTCCCATATTCACGACTGAAATCTGACCCAAATGGACTACCTTTAAAAAATAAATAAGTAGAAGGCAGCAGCCTTCAAACTCGGCCCAGGCTTGCCTGGGGAGGAAGCGGAGGCAGAACAATCCAGAGCAATCAGATGCTTTTCTGTGCGGCTTCATTAGTGGCCGCCCGGAAGCAGCCTTCTGGAGGGTCTGGCGTTTTCTGAGTATATGAGGAAGCCTGAAAACCCTGTCTTAATGCTGTGCAGTCAACAAATGAAAGCCGACTGCCTGCGGACGTTTCCTTGTTGTGAAAAGGTCTCGGACCACAGGATTCGGACCAGCAACTCGTACTGGGCTAGAATTTCCGGGAGAAAACTTGAACTCTAATGTCCACTGTCCCTGCTACATAGTTTCCCCCAAAGCAAGATAACGTGGGCTCTTTTGTACGACTGGCAAAGCACAAAGAACTATTATTTGATGGCACCGAGGACGCTCTGCCTGAAGTGCTTCCAAACGTATCTTTCTAGGGCTAGTAAGAAACACAAGGGATTATCATAGTGACCCAGTTACAGCGATAGCGAGGATTTAATTAGAGCATCACACCGCGGGCTTCACCATAGTGACTTGACATGATGTAATTCATGGACTCGAATGACAAGGAATCCTGTGACAATAGACGGTTGGATAGGGGTGGGCAGGGAACGGAGGCAGTGTCCCGCCCCATCCATGTCCCTGGCGGCAAATGCATTCACTTGCAGGTGACCCCCGCCCATGAGGGCGCATGCCCCTGGGCCGTGGCAGACGACCTTGGTGAGGTCCGGCCACATTTGAATAGGAAACAGTCTCACACTGCTAAATAATAGAATTTACTTAACCAATTAATTTTTAAAGTTTCCCCACAAGGTTAAAAGAGGATGATCTTGCAAATTACACATTTTTCCCACACTGCTGTAGTTCAGTTTCATTAAAGAGACATTTCCGTGTTCAAATCTCCAATTCACTGATAAATACATACATTTTCTCCTCAAATAGAAGTCCTCAACTGAAAAAAAAATCCACAGAAGTTTGAAGAATGGTCTAACATCTATGTTTTCCTTCTGTTCCCCACCCCCCCCACACACAATGTCTACAGGTGGTAGACGGCATTTTGATGGAATGCAGAAAAAATAATTTATAGTTGAAAGTCACCACCGAAGACATTTATGAATTTCACTCTGTCATCTTTCATTTACTGTATTAGTTAACCTAAATCCACGCTCTAAATATAACAACATGGAATGTTTCTCTCGTTAGCTATGTTTTCCCACTGTTGGTCTGGACTGGAGGAGTGTAAAGCTGGGAAGTGTGCTGGCAGAATTTTTTAATGTGGTCTCTCAACACCAGATTGGGTCAGTGGCTCCTGTTCTCAGCCTGCGGATAAATCAGTGGTGTGAGGCCAGGGAACCCAAAGACTGCAGGTAGAAGGAGGTGGGCGTAGTTATAATGACTCAAGTCTCTTAAAATTCTCACTTAAAGGGTATGAAGACAGGCATTTCTCACACTATTCTATGATCTCTTAAAGACAACCCCCTTGCCGTATTGTTAACCCCAAACCCGCAAACAGTCCGAAAAGGAAACTTGCCCGTTGTTGTGAACTATGTATGTCTGCTTTGATTTATACTCTAACTAAACTAGCTTTATATCCAACTTTAAAAATTTGGATAATAAAACATAAGAGGTTGTTTTTAAAAACAGTCATGTTTTGAGACCCTTTGTCAAACACAAATTATTCTTTAATATGTAAGAAGATAAACTAAATAGAGTAGGGCCGTGGAAGATAAAATTAAAATCTATAAAATTCTGAGACTTATAGGCAGTAAGTATTTAATACTATCAAAATGTAAGTATGATTTAATACTTTATACTTGAAAAACTAATTTTGCTCTAAAGGAAAGGATTAAAATGATGAGTTTTCTAGACATGATGAAAGTCTTGTTATAAAAGTGATAAAGACAATGTATAGATAAATCATAGAAGAGTTAAAAATAAGTGGAGATGAAGAAATAGTTACTGATATAAATTAAAATGTCTGGTTTCCAACATTAAACACTTACAAGTTTTTTTTCACGGAGGATAATCATGCTTGTAACAAATACCCTTTGGCGCCACGGGTGGCAGGTATCTGCCCACCCCCGGGGGGCACAGCTTCTGTTCTCTGGTATCCATCCCAAGGATGTTAAAATAAAGCAAAGGTGCTTAGCGAGGAATCAGCGTGGCAGCGTTTTGATGGAACATACACCTGACTGTCCGCCCGGAGTCTCGCGGTATATAGTCATTCAGGATCATTACCTGATGCCCACGGGTAGCCGTGACCGCCAGCAGGGGGGTCAGGGAAGATGCCATCTTCTCTCTCCTGTTTGTCACAGGTGAAACTCAGGCCGCATCACGCATGACTTTAGCATTTTAACTGCATGTTCTATACATTTAGTTGGGGTGCCGCCTGGTGCCTGCCGAGGCCCTGCGACCCCCCCCCCCCCCACAACTTTTAGGCGTCCCTTAGGCACCTGCCTGCTCCTCTTCCGCCGATAAACTCCCGGCGGGCGTTCGTCTCAGCACAGGTGACAGCGCTGGGAAGCGGCCTGCCTGTCTCAGCCCGCGCCGCCTCCTCGTCGGAAACATAAATCCCGCCGCCTTGCCGGTGTCAGCCCACGTCTCCATCTTACCGGAGTCGTAAGTCCACTGTCCTCCCGTGTACCAAGGCCCCTTGCCTCACTCACAGCCAATCAGAAGTCTGTCCCTCTGTCCCTTTGTGCGCACGGCCCCTTCCCCATAAAGGACCCTGCACACTCACACCCGCGGGACACGCGGGCTCCTCTTGTCTGCGTGGCCCCCCTGTTGCCCGAAGCAGTGAACCTATTAAATTTCCCTTTGTTCTCAAACTTCTCCCTTTCTGGTAAATTCTTCTTACCCACCCACATCGCCAGCCCACTGCCAAGTGTCCCCCAACGTTAGTCAGCTGGTGGGTGCACAGACTATATCCAGTTAAAGAAGCTGTTGGCTAGGAGCTCACAGATACGTGGGTTTCCTGATAGGCGGAAACAAAGCATTCGATGGTAGGGAACAGGGCCTGTTGATGAGAATGGAGGTGACAGATTTAGGAAATAGTACAAGAAGATGAGGAAGGAATAAGTGAGTAAAATGGTATTGCATATTATGTTGATGTCTGTAAATGATCTAAATGGAGATACTGGAGGTGTCCAGCAAGCCATTAGAAAGATCAAAGGTAAAAGAAAAAAAAAAAGCATTTTCTATTACTCGGCTTTTTAGACTACAAACACCCTGTGGGTGCAGGGTATCTTTTTTTTCCCCCCCAATTTAATTTATCACATTACCCAGGGCAAGCACTTAATGAGAATCATTTTAATTAGAATTGAATTAGACTTAAGATGCTCATATTTCAATTCCCAAGATAAAAAAGCTGGCCATAAAAAAATGTGCTTCGGAGCAATTTGTCATTTGTTTTATGGGAGGAAATGCATAAGAAATTGGGGCATACCTGCTCACTTTGTATTAATCATAAAGACACATCAAAATGTCAAACTCGGTAGCAAACAAAGCTTTTCTGGATGTTTCAGCACCTTCAGAACAGGTCCAGGTCGGTGTCAGTGAATTGTAGGGGATATGTACCCATCTGTAGCTGTCTCTCCATCTATCTAAACAGACTCAATTCTTTTGGAGCAGTAAAAGGTTCACAGCAAAAGGGAGCATAAAGCACAGAAAATTCCCATAAATGTATTTTCATTGTCTTACTATCATTGAAAACAATATTGAGTGCCCCTGACTGTGGTGTGCAGGAGGGAGGTGGTGGTGACAGGCGGGCACTGGAAGGTGTCTCCTAGAGTGTCATGAACAAAGGCTTTTATTCTGATTTGATAGAGGACTAGACAGAGAAATAAAATAGCTTATGCTCCCAAAGGCCCTCTCAATAAGGAGGAAAGTGGAGTTATGGTTATGGGGTCAAAATGAGGAAGAGAAGTGGAGCCGGGATGGGGGGCAAGGGACTGCCTGCAGACACTAAGGTTTCCCCTGTCCTGGGGAAGGTTTCTGTAGTCCCCACGGGAGCCTTCATGAGGCTGAACCTTGGGGAAGAACCAAGGCCAGAGCTCTGGAGACCTGACATGTTCAGGAGTGGATGTGAGTTCAGGGTTTACAGTTTTCAGAGTGTAGGTAACCTCCCTGGTTAAGTTTATGTCTAGGTAGTTAGTTGTTTTTAATGCAATAGAAATATTTATGCCAGTTATAAAATTCTGGTTTTTGAAGTGAAAAGTAAAAAAGTGCACAAAGGGCTGCAAATGGCAAAATACCTTTTTTGATGAGTGAGTTGTATTCCATTACATATACATGCAGCATCTTCTTTATCCACTCATCATTTGATGTGCACTTAGGATGCTTCCATAGCCTGGCAATTATAAATAATTAAAATTTAATTAAATTAATTTTAAAAAAGAGTGGATGTGAGGGAGATTCCATGAACAAGGGAAAAAAAGGAACAGAAGCAGTGGAGGTGGCACGTGGGCTCAGCAGCTGCCCTGCACTGAGAGCATGGCCACAGGGCATGTCATGGGGACCCACCCCCCGACAGGCCAGGAAGGACCTGATTCTGGAGAATCAAGGCAAAGTCACAGGGACAAGAGGCTAAGTCAACAGCCAGCTGGAGCTCACAGAAGGGAGGAACAGGGGCCATTTCTGGTCCTGTCCCGGCCCTGCTCCCCGACTTTCCATCCTTTCCCAACAACTTCCGGACGGAATCCGGCTCCTTCACGTGGTTATTGATGCCTTTGATGGTCTGGTTCCAGCAGACCTTCCAGGACATCTGTCCTGCTGTCCACTTACGCTAATTCCCGCCCCCAGTGATAGTAAAACTCGGGTCACACTGGGTTTCTTACTATTCCCTAAACCATCTCTAAGCTTTTCCATCTCGTTTCCCTGTATCTGAGCTGTCCCTCCTCCCGCCTTCACCCGTCAAATCAGTCGTCTCCGTGAACAAGCTCGGACCCTGCTGGGGCCTTGAAACACCCTCCTCCGGCCTGAAGTGCCTTTAACCTTCTCTACAGCCATGGTGTCTGTACCTTTTGTAAGGCGCTCACCTGAGACCGCCATGCCTTTTAATTGTTCATGGCTTAATTCCATCTCCAGCTAGATTCCTGTTCTCTTGACAACCGAAAACAAGCTTTTAGTTTGGAATCTTGGAGCCACACTTCAAACAATGGCTTGCCTCTGAACAGCTCCTGAAGATATGCTTCTGAGACAGTTTTTCAATCAATTTCACCAAGAAAGTGAGAATGAAGTGTCATGAGTCACTTCCAAGCCAGGGAGTTAAGCGATGGTATATGATGGAGATGTTGGAATCACAAGATGAAAAAAGCATTGATTCCAACAAGCAAGTAACTGGCCCCCGGAAGTGAGTTCTGTGCCCGGCAGGGCAACTTGTTTGGACTTGATGTGAATGTGAGATAAACGTCTGTCAGATTAGCCATTACATACGTGGAGATTTAAAACAGTGATAAACACCAGTACCCTGAATGTCATGTTCATTCTTCAGTAACTAAAAGGGAGTTATTTAAACAAAGGGGGTTTGGTTTTGATGGTTTTGCTCCATCTCTGAGCGAGAACAACACTGCAGGTTAAATTCTGTGAAATAACCATACTTAAGGGTTTCTGAGAAAACCTGCTGACGGGGTTCTACCTGGCTGAGTTTTGATGCTCGTCAGTGCTAACGAAGGCGAGCATGCGGATTGTTGCAAAAAGTCACCGTAACGTTTTATTTTACAGACCTAGCAAGTTTTCGCTTCTGTATGTGAATAATAATTTACAGAAAATTCTATTGTTGTGATTATAAAATCATGAACCGAGAACAGTAACTTCCTAAAAAGTCAAGTTTAATTTTTCTCAGTTAAAAACAACAGCAAAGAATGGGGCTAAATTCTGCTACAAGCCTCTCATAGCTGAGATGGACCTGCATCATGTGGCTCCATGAGTAGCGACAGGAACTACCTTTCTTGGAGTCGTATTTAAAAGTTTAAGTCTGTTCGCTGCCGCTACAAGGCAAGGCATCCTGGAATTGCTGGAGCTGACGGTTTTCAAGCTGCCATGCTAATTTGAATCTCCTCTCTTTCCTCAAATTCACGAAGCATTCCGTGACGCCGTCATAACAAACAAGAGACCACAGATTTCCCCACACACACATTATGCACTATTGGATCAAACATCATTTATAATATGATTGGATTCCACGGGAGCTATTATGACTCCCTTTTGTCAGGGAAGTGTCGAGCTTTCCCAAGCAGAAATAAGTCTTGTAGCTCTTCATTTGCATTTCAGAAGCCTCATTTCCAGGCATTTACTCTTTGTAAGTAAACAGATGGATTTTAAATATTAAAAACCCATTTGGTATGACGGAAAACTTAACCGCCTACATTCCCCCATTACAAAGTCTTTGGGTGTGAAATTGAAAAGTAAATTATGCTGTGTTCACTCTGAACAGAGTTCATTTAGAGCTTTGTCTTTGTTAAATTGAGGGGGAGATGTATTTATGGACAGAGACCACAAAAGGAACAGCTGGCAGGCGGGGGACCGACCCCAAACTAGGAACAGGTAACCGCGGCTGATGTCAAGAGGTGTGATGTGGGTGGATCTGAGATAATGCCTTTTTCAACTGCCCATTGGATCTGCCCGAGACAAGGAAATAATAAAAAAGGGGGTGAGGGGTCCCCAGGTGGGCATGTCCATCCACAGTCCATCTGCTAATGTTTCTCCCTGCTGCCATTTCACCAAAAGTTTGCTCAGAAGTTTTGGATGGGAAGTCTGCCAACACTGATGCTTCATTGCCTCGTTAAAAAGCAGCACACGGACAACTGGGGCGTCACATTTCCCCCATCAACCAACTGTTATGTCACAAGATGGAGGGGAGTGATTTGAGGTGGACGAGAACAAGTAGCAGGAGTTGAGACAAGTTTTTAAACAAAATATCTATTTTGTGCAAAGATGCATTAATAAGTAACAGGAAGGACAGGTGTCATGGGCCCCCGAGACCCTTCCTCCACTGCTGTTTGGCTTAGAAGGGCAGATCTGGTTGCTCTATTAGTCGGTCAACATTTCATCCTAAGTCACACAGGGTAAAATATGGGTCCATTGTGAACATTCTCAGAAGCAGTAAATTTTGCAAAAGAGACAGTACAATTAGAGAGGGTGTGTGCACTGAGACACACAGTCACTCAGAGTTAATAAAACAGAGCAGGAAGCATAATGTTGCACTAAGACATTTGTTTAGAGTGATCTGCAAATTATTTGGAAAAATAGTAAAGAGATGCAGGAAAGTATTCTGTTGCAAACCTCCAGCATCGAGTGGCACGCGTTTAATTTTTAAGGCAGCAGAGTTGAGATTCATGAATAAACAGTTGTCTTTCCAGTGACACCGGCGTTGCTCTTTCTAGAGGTAAAAGCGCCACCGGGACTCCAGGTCCGTTGGTGCCTGGGTCAGTTACTTAACCTTCCCGAGCCGAGCATCCTGGTCCCAAACGACGTCTCTTTTCCTCTAAAGAGGTTGTTGTCAAGCACCTAAGAGGTGGACTGGGGACTAAATCAATGTCCAGTACCTCTCTCCCTGTAAGGTGGTCATCCACCAATAAAACATTCTCAGAGTCAAAAAATGTTTCTCTAAAGTAGAAGCATCAAGTCCTTCAGTTTTTAAGAATTGGTAACAATTTACATATACGTGCAAGCGAAAGTACCCATCTCAGAGGCGTGTCCACTTCCTAGGGCTAGGAGCTCGTGCAGTGCTGGCTCAAGCAGCCTGGACAATTAGGGGACAGTGAGGCCCTCTCCCCTCAGCTTAGAAGGACCCTCGCTCCTCGTGTGCTTAAATGTGAGGTGAACACAGCCTGCATTCCCTCTTTTCCCAGACAGAAGTCCCATAAAGATTACTCTTAAAATAGGCCAGAAAGAGTGAATAACTTTGTAAGTTAGATAAAATAGCCAGATGTCTGGATAAAGTATTTAACTAGTTTAGTTACAACGAAGACCTATTTCAAAATCATAAAATACTTTATTCACTTGGAAATACTGCTTTTTCCACATCCACATTTCAAGAAAAAAAGTTTGAACTCCTGTGCACTTTCTAACTGTGATGAGACCTGTCTCCAGGGTTACCTAACACTCTTCCCGAGCCGAGCGCCAGACCTGTCTCTGTGGTCTGAGACGCAGCATCCTAGGGCCCGCACGCGATGACGTCACTGCAGTTAGAGTCCCACCTATTTGGAGAGTCGTCTCTTCCCTCTTCGTGGTAGCACTTACGACTGACACATTACAGCCGTGTACTGTACTGCTGTCTAGAGTAACCTCTGAGAAGACCCTTATAAAAGACATCCAACTTGAAGACAACTGGCCAGTTTCCCCTGACTGTCAGGGACCGCTCTGAGGCATCCACGAGTATGAGATCTTCCCAGTGCATCTTTGCCACGTATTTTGTTTGTGAAATTAAAACAATGAGAGGGGTGTGCTACGCAACATGGCACTCTTGGCGAGAACTAGAGTAGACTTCAGGTCAACTTCCCTTTTTGGGACAAGTGTCAGGGGGTGGGGACTGAGGTCTTACATTTGGACAAAGAGGACACCAGGGAACTTTAAAAACTTTATTCCTCCTCCCATACACATAGTCACTGTGCTCGGCTCTTTTGTTTGCCGAGGGGCTATCTGGTTTTCTTGTCAGTCTGTTACTCACTTAAATATTCAGGAAACATTTTTTGAGGACCTACGATGGGTGAAATGGGTAAAACCTCAAGTAACTCATGACTGGCAAGGAAACAAGAACTGGGTAATTGTTATTTCTGGGACAAGCGTCACAGCTAGGCATGGGCCTGGGGCCATGGGGCACAGAAGGCAGGTGAGTGTGTATGTGCCCTCACAGGTGCACATGCACACGTGCACACACCAGTGCGGATGGTGAGATCCGTGGTGGTTGGTGGAAGACTTCCTGGAGGAGGCGCTGCTAGAGCTGGGGCTGCGAGGATGGGGGAGGAACTGTGCGCTGGGACAGAGCCGGTGTAGAAGGCACTGAGCTGGGAGCTCAGCTGTTGAGATGGGTCTGAGGAATTTTGATTACATTCTGAAGGAAGGTGAGCCAACACGTTGTGCACTATGACAAGAAGAGAAGATCAGATCAGATTTACGTTGAAAAAATGAGCCACATCGTGAAGGAAGGACAGGAGATGGTGCCACGTCTGGTGGTGGACTGATCCGGTCCATTGTACTGTTCTCCGCAGCAACGGCAGAGCAGGGGTCCTCTAACCTTTGTTTCCTCTGTAGCATCAGCCCAGTGCACAGAGCAAGGTCCAGCGGCCCGAGGTCCCTTCATACCTGTTAGTGCTCCTTCTTGTGAGAACAGGGAGATGTTCGGCTTTTCTTCACGATTTTCTTAGAACACAGACATTTCTGCACGTGTGCAGCACGTGCACACACACACTGTTCGTGTTTTTTAACTTCTAAGCCTATAGATATTACAGTCACTTTATACTTGTAAGACATAACCCTGTAGCTTAGCAAAATGAATCAATTTCTTCGCTGTCCCTTACACTGTAAACAACTTTGTTAACTTCCATGCAAAGCGCTGTGAAGTCTATTTTCCAAATTAGAAGGTCAAGTTTGGAGCAAGGGATCAGGAGACATTTTTAGGCCAACATGTGCTCTACTCCCCGAAGTGGACATTAATTTACACCATAGGAGAGAAAATTAGCTTTCATGTTCAAGTGCTGTGTGTTATTAGAATCATTAAATATTCTGCAGAACAGCAGATACCATAAATACTCTTTCAAAGCAATCATTAAATGTTGACAATGCCTTTCTCTTGTCTAAGCCAAGAATTTAGAATGAATCTAAAAGTTTGAAGACTCTTTTGCAGTAACCTCATTAGTTTAGACACCATTCCTGGCGCCCAGATCCTAAGTTGTGTCCGTGCTTCCCTCCCCCACCACCCTCAGTGTCTTTCTAGCAACTCTCCAAAGTATTCCGTTACAAATCAGCCTGAAATGCCCTATTTTTCTGAGCCCCCAGAGCAACGATGGTTGGTAAATAACTTACTAGGCAATAAATCATAACCTGTCTTGTGACTTTTTTTTTCTATTTTAATCTTGAATTGTTGGGATCTAGAAATAATAGCAACACTTATCACTTCTGTGGGATTTGCTACTTACAACAGTTTATGTAAAAACATAAAACATCTGTGAAATAAAAAAGGGAGATGGCATTCTCTCTACAGATAAAGAAAATGAGGCATTTATTGATTGAGTCAACAAGTGATACTTGGGTTATAAAGAATAAGGAGGTATGTTTTGTTTGCTCGAAGAGTTTTAAAGTCTAGTTGGAGGAACAGACAATGAAGAGTGTAAGCTCCTCACAGAAAATAAAACAGATCAGAGATAAGAAAACCAAGTGTTAACCCACCTCCCGTCCACCAGGGGTCAGCAGACCTGCTGTCTGTCTAGCTCATCAGTTACATCCACATGGGTTAACTCAATGGATGCTTTTACGTACTTATCATGCTGACTTCTTAGTGTACTGGAAACAGTGCACTTTCCTGTCCTCACATTTTCTTGGACAAGTGCCTGCTTCTAAATCTGTGCTGCTAAGGCCATTTTTCAGCCTCATCCATCTTAACAACCATGAAATGTTGGTGCTCTCAGAATTCAGCCTGCAACTCTCTCCTCACTTTATTTTATGTACATCACCTGGACAATCTCATTCACTTTCATGGCTCAGTATCTCAGTGATGATAATTCCCAAACCTCTATTCATAGTTCCCGTAGCCCATCTGAGCTCCTGAAATGTAAATTCAACTGCAGACGTCACTTGGGTGTTTCTGATACAGGAAAATGGGGCGCGAGAGGATGGCTGTGTCCTGGGTCTCCAGTGCAGGAAAGAATTCAAAAGTGATCCGCAATTGAGTAAAAGTGATTTATTCAGAGATGCACACGTCATAGACTGAGTGCAGGCATCTCAGAGGCCAGAGAGGCCATAAGGCGTGGGGGTGGGTGTTCAAAGTAAAAGTAGATAGAGCGAGGGCTGTCTCAGAAGGCCACGAGGTGTGGGGCTGGGTGCTTAGTTTAAAGTAAAAGCAGATCTGCACTCCACAGGCGGTGCGGGCCAGTCTCTGCAGGCGGGGGAGCAGGCTGGGCCCGGCACTACTAGTTTTCATGGGCTCAGGGACTGCATGCTAAGAAGTGGGAGAATGATTCCAGCCACTTTGGGGAAGGGGCTGGGGTTCCCGGGAACTGGGCCAGCGCCCACTTCTTGACCTTTTATGGTCAGCCTGGGAACTGTCTTGGCATCTGTGAGAGGGCCATTTAGCATGCTAATATTTACCTTAAGTATGTAATGAAGCTCAAGGTCACTGGAAGTCAAATCTCCTGCCACCTTGGGCCGTGAGGCTGGCCGGGAGTTGACTTTTTCGCCATCTTGGAGCTAATTGCTGTCATTCCTTTAATGGCTGTGCCCTGCCCCCTTCCTGCCTCTCACTTCTCTGCTCCTCAATCTCAACTTATGCAAAACTGAATTTGTTATTTCTCCTCCCAAACTAGCTCCAATTCTATGTTCCCTATTTTAATCAGTAGCTCCCACATCAACCTGTTCCTAAAAGCCTGAAAGCTGGCAGTCATTCTTGACAACTATAGCTGTTCAGTCAGAGCAAGTTTACTTTCTTAATGTTTCTTAAATCTATCCCCTTCTCCTCCAGTGTAGCCACCGCCTTCTCAGGATCCCTTCCTACTGATGCAGCTTCTAGGGAGCTAGTATTTCCCTACTTTTGTCTATTCTCAACATAACTAGAGAAATCTCTTTACAAATATAAAGCGTATTATGACCCTGTCCTGGTAAGGTCCTTAAGCCTTCTCATCGCCCCTTCTAGTCAGCATAATATGACTCCCAGCTCTCTGTGATCTGTCCAGCTGGCAATGCTATAGCTTATCTCTAATCTCTTAATTTTTTTTTATGACTTTATGCTCTGGTCTAATAAATTTCTTTTTAAGAATTCTTTCGCTCATGTGCAACTTTGCTCAGACCCCGCAACTCAGCTTAGACATACGCTTTTCTGCTGCTACCTGGTTAGCCCAGAACCTCGTCCTGCTTTCTCTGGGAAATCTTTTCAAGTCCCCTAAACAAGTTGAGATTTCCTGGTGGTGCTTCCACAGAGCCTTCACATTTTATTGCAATTACTTGTCTGTGTTCTCCTTCATCTCTGTCTATATCTTATTTAGGTAATGCCTGGTTTTCTCCTGTTTCCTAGTTCCTTTCACCGACTAGACCATCAACAAATGTTTGTTCAACATTATTAAATGAGAGAATGTTTAATTAAAGTCATTAAAATCTACTAACATTTTTACAAGGAAGCATATATGGAGAATGGTTTCCACTGTAGATAGCAGAAATTTTTCAGAAAGAAAGCACCTTAAAAACAGATGAAAATGAAACAATGTTTGAAAGCAATCTAAAAGGAATTAAGAAAATGGTAGCTGGTATGGAAGAACAATATAAATTAGTCTGGTGATGATTCATGAATTCGATTCCTGGACAAAAGGTAGATGTGAAAAGAGGGAGGAGGCTGAAAGAATTAGACTTTTGAAAATCTCATTTCAGAAACAAAGACTAAATTTGAAGGAAAACAGAATGAACAAACAAAATGGAAAGTTTCCTTGAAATTTTTCTATGCTTTTGTCTCTCTGGCTTCCATGTTGGGCCATTGCTTCCACTCGCTTCTGCTACTTGTGTGTTAATTGGGTTACCAGTTGAGTATCCTAGAATTGTGCAGAAGTCTCTCCAGACTTGGACCCTGCTGGGACCCTAGCTTTGGACAGCTGCTCCTGGCTGTTCTGTGACTTGTTAAGACCCAGGCTCGAGGTCAGTAATTCCCAGCCAGGGGGGCTCTTTTTTCCATGTCTGGGAATATGTGGAATCATGTGGGATCATTTTTTTTTTAATTGAAGTACAGTCAGTTACAATGTGTCAATTTCTGGTGTACAGTACAATGTCCCAGTCATGCATATACATACATATATTTGTTTTCATATTCTTTTTCATTAAAGGTTATTACAAGATACTGAATATGGTTTCCTGTGCTATACAGAAATTTGTTTTTTTAATCTATTTTTGTATACAGAGGTTATCATTTGCAAATCCCAAATTTATCCCTTCCCACCCCCTTTCCCTGGTGACCAGAAGATTGTTTACTATGTGTGTGAGTCTGTTTCTGTTTTGTAGATGAGTTCATAGTGTCCTTTTTCTCTTTTCTGGATCATTTTTGATGGATTAATGACTGTGTGCTGGGGGACTTCACCTCTGGGAGGAGGGGAGAGTCCTGGAGGAAATGACTACATTTGAGGAATGTGGGTCCCTAGGCTGCTAGAGTCTGGACTGGACCATCAGAACTGGCAAGTGCCTCTGAGGCAAACTCTGCCTCAGAACAAGTCTCACTGCTTGGAATTTGTATTTTCCTTCATCAGTCATGTGACTAAAAATGCATATACACATTTGGTTTTTCCTGAATGTTTAGTCTGTAATATCATCAGAAATGGGAGGTGGTGGATGACTTAAGTTGAACAAATTACGAGCCTTTACTGAGGCTACATTATGTAAAATAACCTGGAGTGAAGTTAACATACCCCCTGTGTTGGTTGACTCTGAACAGGAAGCACCAGCAAACATCATGATGTCCGTGGACAAACACAGAACTCTGTCTCTACAGCTCAGTACGTAATTTGCTGAAGTTAAAATTCTCTGCACTGAGAAGGAGTTTACTCTCTAATCAGCATCTCTGGGAAAATGCTAGTTGTTAGGTTTGCCAAAATCAGATTGTCACCATTCAAGTCAGCTGATTGTCTAGAGCAGGACATAAATCAGCTCCCCAGCAGCTTCCGGAAAAAGTCGCTGTGGGCATGTGAGCCTTCCGTTACTCAGGGAGGTAACTTTGCCCCATTGTTTCAAAACCTCAGTCATCATTTTGTCTAAATGAAGAAAACAGAGCCCTGTAGGGTTGTATTTCTTCAACACGATATCATCCATCACTGTATCCGTAGTGAGAAGCGCTGGGACTCACCCGATATACATACTTGCTAAGTGAGAATGTGAAAGTGGACTGGTTTATAACACTTATTTAACACTTTTAGGTGGAAAGTTGATTGCTGAGGGCTTTGGTGAAACCATGCAGTGTCAGAGGAAATCTGACCATCAAATCACTCAGTACGTGAGCTCTCGCTCAGAGTAAATGAATAAATCACATAGGAATATTTCTTGGTATGAACAAGAAATATTTCTTTATTTCTTGTGTAAAGTTACTCCTGCTGTTGCAGAAGTGAGGGGCTGGGTTTGAGACAGTATCTGGAGACAGTCCTCTCCTTTGGAAATGTATTTATTCAGCAATCACCAAAGAGCAAAGTAATGAAACACACAGCCTTTAAACACACATTGTTTTAATGCTGTGTCATACATTGATTTTGAAGACCAGAAAGCTAGGCTGAAGAACAGTCTCCTGTGTGTTTTTCTTACATTATTTGATAGAAAGATTCCATGCCTAGAGCAACCTGGCAAATTTGAAATAAAAGACCCAGGTATTTCGAGAACTGATCATTTAGCAACAGCATGGGCATTTTTAGTCTTAGAAATGAGCAGGAACTAGCAAGAACATCACGCTTAGCTTTTGTGAGAAACCATTTCCTTCCTTACAGAAGACGAGGTAAGCCGTTCTAGCGCATCAGATAATCCGGCCTGCAGGTCGTACTGAGCAAAGGCAGATAGCTTTTTACACTGGCGTCGCCTGTCTCAGCTTCGGAATCAGTCTCTTCTGGAAATTTGTGTTCAAAGGGATATTATCTAGGAGGGTTCTTGGGAAAGAATAAAACTCCATCAAATTGGAGGCCACTGCTACTCCCATGGTCATTACTTTACTTTCTCTCCTGCCCAGGAGCTAAGAAAGCAGCATATTGTTTGTGATGTGCTAGGCTTGTGTATCAGTGGCTCTCACGGGCTTTTTTGGAGGAAGGGGATTTGTAAGCATCTTGACTCTGAGATTTTCTGATGCACATGACCTTCTGGTGATATGGGAGAATCTGAAATCAGGAGAGGAATTGGTGGTTACTAGGTGCCCGGGTGATTCACAAGGTGGTCTTGTGAACTGAGACCAGCACAGAAGGCAGAGGCAGCTTGCCTTTGCTTGGGTCACACAGGAAGCAGCAGCCACCACCCCATGAAACATCCTTGGGGGACTGTGTATCCGGCCATGGGGAGAAACCACCATAAGAGAATAAAGTCAATAAGAAACCAAAAAACCACAATCCATACAGTGGGAAGCCAGAGCAAGGCATTAGTGGTTACAAAACTGAACTGTTGAAAGGGATGTGATCTCTGGGTGAGATGGGAAGCCCCATAAAAAGACCGGCAGGACCCCCAGGCAGGGCCACTACTCTCCTGCCAGCACCATCTGGTTCCCTGGCCCAGCAGCTTTATCTCACTTTTTGCCTCTGAAACGGCTTACTTCTAGGAAAGTGGAGCTCCCTCCTGATTGGCCCATTTCCCTCACTCCTGATTGGCCCATTTCCCTCACTCCTGTTTGGCCCATTTCCCTCACTCCTGTTTGGTTATTTCTCTCCCCCTTAATTGGTCCATTTCTACAAAGCCTGTTCCTAATTAGTCAATTTTTGTTTTATCTTATTTGCATATGATGCTGCAAAGTGTAAACTGGCAGCTTATAAAAGCCTGTGTAAACGTGCAGACAGGGTCCAGAGCTTGGAGTGTTAACTCCTCTGGGCCTGCTGGCGTAATAAACCTGAGTTCTCCAACTCTCTGAGTGCTGCTTGGTCTCTCGCCCGGATCCAGGTTGCTGTCACAACTGAGCTCTAACACTGAGCTGTCACACATTTTTTTCTGCAACACAGGGAATCCCTTCATTTAAAGAAAACATATGTGTATTTTTCAGTAATATAATGCAGATCAATTTTCGGAAGACAGAAATAAATGTGTCAAATGGGCTGCTTCTCTGAACATGGGAGAGACACACATGAAGAGGACACACCCACAGTTTCATGTATTTGGATGTTGAATCCCTGTCACTTAATTTTCTAGTCTCTTAATTTATTTTCAGGAACCTATTTTTAAAAGTTCCTTAGGGTGCAAGCTCACCCAGCATCATGTTTCCCGTATTTGCTTGGGCTGAGAGATTAAAATATTCACTAAACGGTTCTTCTAGGGGACCCAGGAGAATGAGTTTGTCCTAACTGTCCAGCTATTTGGAAAGGCTTTTCTGGAACCAGGGGAGTAGCCCTTCCTTCCTGCGTGGCCTGCCCTGGTCCTGGAGTTCTCCCCAGTGACTGGAGGTAGACATAGATTGACAGGGCCACTGCCGGTGACATTTGTTCTGATTGTCTTAAACATTTCAAGTAGACCAGAACAGAGAACACTTGTTCTAATGAGAGGCTTTTGCTTTGGAAAGCACATGGTTTGTGGTGGATTTGGATTGTCTAGATCAACTAGATACACTGATCAAATTCAGTGAATCACAGCTGAACTTTTCCTTTTGGGGTAGTGATTGATCAATCAGAAGTATTCTTTCCCTAAAAGCATTATACTAAGGCTCTAACAGTTTCAGGATGAGAGTGAATAACATGGAAGTCAACACAAATGACACAGAATAAAACTTTGTCAAGGAGGAGGGTCAGAGCCGAATGCATAAATTGTTGAAAAAAGAACACTCAGCAGGTGACAGGAGAACCTTCCCCAAACATCATTCTTCAGCCTCAGGAGTAGCAGCAAAAAGGAATGAGTTCATACAACTTGTCAGGAGGTCGTAACAGCAGTAAACTGATGCTAAAGAAAATGTTCCATGAGAAAGTTTCTCCAGAAGCCCAGCTGGCTGAATAAAGCAGCTGGAATATTCACCCTCTGTCACCCAGTACCCATGAGCGAGTCGTTAAACCAGGTTGCAAAACAGAAGATAAAAGCGAGTGGAAGTATAATACTGGATGGCAGTGGAGACATTTCTGTGATAATGACCTGTTTAAGTTTTGATGTTCATTTAGCTAGTGTATTTTTTTTTTGGTTTCTCAGATATTTATGGCAAAATGACGTCAAGAGTTGCCAAACCAAAAAGCCAAGAGATAACCTGAAAAAAAAAATAGGGCTACCAATTACCTAAAGCATGAAGCATTGGAGTCATGTGAGAGCACTTAACAATCTTATATGCCTAATAAACGTAGATCTAAAAGTTATCAAGTATTTATCATCTAGGTGTACGATCA
This sequence comes from Camelus ferus, assembly GCF_009834535.1. NCBI lineage: Eukaryota > Metazoa > Chordata > Mammalia > Artiodactyla > Camelidae > Camelus > Camelus ferus. Next base: position 6,026,310 of record NC_045726.1, on the reverse strand, counting down.
GAGAGCACAGAGCTATCATTATAAACGGGAGAAAAATTTAACAAAAAAACTGACCAGTCTTTTTTTTCCCCCAAGTCCTCTAAAACAAGGGCACTTAAATAAGTAAGAATATCAGCCTTGAATAAAACTAGCAGTAATGGAAACTGTGGTTTCTAATTCAGTGTATGCCTCCGTGTGTTTAAGTTTGCCGTGTTAAACCAAGCAGTCTAGCTGTGCACTACAGATTAACTGCACACTAATCAGAACAGACAAGCATTATTTAACAGAGTCAACAGACCTGGAAAGCTTCGTGTTTCCTTAGATTAAGTCGTGATGTCAGTGATAACGACACATATTACTGAAGGACCACTGAGTGGTTAAAAGCCATTGTAAAAGTAGGTCACTCTACAAAAGAACGCAGAGTCCTCTGCCCACGGAGTGCCTTGCATACTTTAACTGAGGTAACATGCTCCAGACACCAGTAAAGTTCGTTTCTGACGGTCCCACATGTCAGCCTTTTGTGAACCTAAGTGTCTCTTAGAAAGAAACCCACTTCTCAACGGGATGCACAGAATGCAGCACTGGAGCAGAGACCCTGGTGCCAGAAGCCTTGGTGAAAACCCCCCACTAACCACACGGCATGGCTTTGAAGTTCAGCTTTGTAACTATGGTGAATGAAAGGCACTCATCCAGCGAATTACTGAATTACGAGCCGGAATCAATGAAATCTGAAGTGCTGAGTCATCGCTGGAGAAGCAGTTTCTAAATCACATACTGCCTTGAAGAGGGAGTGGCCAGACATGTCACTACTTAAAACGTTATGCTAGAGAAGCAACTGGAAATTCATTTCAGGAAACTATAAAATTAAAATAAAAATCGTAAGTGGATAATGGTGGCAATGCTATACCCTAAATAGTAGAAGGTAGACTAATTAAACTGAGGGTTTTAGACAGACAAGGACCTCCTGTAGAGCACAGGGAACTATATTCAAAACCTTGTGTAACATTTAATAAGAAAGACTCTGAAAAGGAGTATATATATATATGTGTGTGTGTGTGTGTGTATGTGTGTGTATAACTGAATCACTGAACTGTATGCCAGAAATTAACACAACACTGTAAACCAACTAAACTTCAATTTAAAAAAAGAAAATAAAGAAACTGAAGGTTTTAAAAAATATTTTAAACAGATCCAGGTCCCATAGCAGGATGGGACAGTCTCGCAGCAGCAGGGAGGCAGCAAGAATTTGTGGAAAGCTCGGGGGTTTAGAGTCAGAGAGATCTGTTTTCAAATACCTCAGTCTCTTGCTGTTCAGGGGACCGAGGACAGTCTTCTTAACTTCTCTGGGCTGGTTTTCTTGTCTGTACACAGTGGGCTGCATCCAAAGGGTGCACACCCAGAAGGGACTGTTGGTGGTGATGCCAGTTGTCTACATAGAAATGTACTACGGCTCAAATGCCCCTAAATGACAGTTGGACTTTTCACTGTGATTATGAAATACCTGACACAGAACAATAAAAATGAGGTATTATTGCTCTTAGAACATGGGTTGCAAGAAGCAAAATTCATTAAAAATGGATAAGCGCAGAACTAAAAAGAGTAAAGTTTATGCGGAATTTAATTACAGCTTCGCAGGTATTCCTGGAGTTAATTAACAATAGCACATACCACACACATAATAAGCATTCCATGAATGAAGAGCTGTATTGGCGAAGCCAGGAATCCACTGAGGACCTTGTCCTCCCCACGTGCGGGTGCGCACGGTGCTGACGGGCCCCTGCCCCAACATCCTGTCCTCTCCTTGGTGCAAGTAATTGGAACGCGCGAGAACCTCTCTGTTCAAATGTGTATGTTTGTATGTGTGAAAGCAGCTTCAAGAATATATACTATTTTTTAATAAATGTAAATACAAAGTAGTAGAAACAGAAATATGATATAAATTATCCTGTGTATTTTAGATAAAACGCAAGGGAGGGGGACGTACTTAGCTACCGTTCTCCCTGGAGTTCAGCCGTAATTCACACCCAGTTGCGTCTGACCCCAAGAGAGCCCCTCGGGCTGGGGACGTGAAGCCAGGTACTTTCTTCTTCTTGGAAGCTCTTTAAGTTTTGTTGTTGTTATTTGCTTGTTAGCTTTTTTTTTCTCCTTTCTAAAAGCCATAATTCTCCCCTTATCTTAGTTTTGCATATTCTGGTTATTAAAGGATCTTCCTTTTGTTTGCTGTCAAATTCCTAATACCTAGAAAGTTCTGGCTATCTAATTGCTGACTTGAACTGCCATTGTTTTTGAAGCACAGAAAGTAAGAGACAGAAGCACAGAAAAAGAGACAGACACACAAGAGAGATTTACAGCCCAATAATCTGCATAAACTGCCTGGTGACATTTTTCCAATCACAGAGTCTCTGCCAGCCAACTTGTCAGGCTCTGCAGCTAGGGCTGCCCTGACTCATTGATTTAAAATTAGATTCCACATATGAGCGATCTCATATGGTATTTTTCTTTCTCTTTCTTCACTTAGAATGACATTCTCCAGGAACAGCCATATTGCTGCAAATGGCATTATGTTGTCAGTTTTTATGGCTGAATAGTATTCCATTGTATAAATATACCACCTCTTCTTTATCCAGTCATCTGTTGATGGACATTTAGAATGTCTCCATGTCTTGGCTATTGTAAATAGTGCTGCTATGAACATTGGGGTGCAGGTGTCATCGTGAAGTAGGGTTCCTTCTGGATATACGCCCAGGAGTGGGATTCCTGGGTCCTATGGTAAATCTATTCCTAGTCTTTTGAGGAATCTCCATCCTGTTTTCCACAGTGGCTGCACCAAGCTGCATTCCCACCAGCAGTGTAGGAGGGTTCCCTTTTCTCCACAGCCTCTCCAGTGCTTGTCATTTGTGGGTTTTTGAATGATGGCCATTCTGACTGGTGTGAGGTGATACCTCACTGTAGTTTTGATTTGCATTTCTCTGATAATTAGTGATATTGAACATTTTTTCATGTGCCTATTGATCATTTGTATGTCTTCCTTAGAGAATTGCTTGTTTAGGTCTAATTAATGTAAACATTGCAGGACAAACGCATCCATTGGTTTTGTTCTTTCCCTTCAGCATCTGCTTCACAAGTTCACAGACACGATTCTCCGCCTACCTGGGTGACAGTCGGGGCTCACCGGAACACAGAAGCTTCATCAGACTGACACGGGGAACAAGTGCAGTATTTAAAAGAGGAAAGGTGTCTTCCAGAGCTTAATTCTGGTTAGAAATGTGAAATTCTGCACCGTGGTCATGAGAGAGAGTAGTCAGGTGGGGAATTGTGAGAAACCTACTTTTCAGTGAAAGAGGGGCCGTGTCTACTGCTCTGGTCCCTTAAACAACTTCAGAAACACTCCTGGAATGTTAATATTACTGCATCACGCTGGTTTCCCTCCACAAGACGTTACTGACAGAAGTCCTCAAACGGAGGTTGCTTCACTGGTGCTCCACACACTGAAGAAAATGCTTTCCCTTCTTGAGAACATGATGGGTTTAGTCACAGCCTCCAGGCACTCTTGAGGCCTGCGGGTCATCCGTTTAAGGGTTTCTGTCCTGAACATCCTGCAAGGGTTCCACGTACCCCGTCATCTGAGACTCGGTCTCAGGCCGGTACTCTAGAGGCACAGATCAAGACTGAGCAAGCATCCTGGGAAGATGAGTTAAAATTTTCTGCACATTACCATACGCCTTAATTTTTCATTATAATAAATTACTGGAATAATTCTTTTAAATGCCACAATTGTTTCAAGCCCTTTGGGAATGAGACATTTAGCAATAATTTTCTCTGTGGTTGATAGCAATATGAATCTTTTCCCTCAAAGACCTCATTGAATGTTTATGAGAATCACTTTCTCTGCAGCTTTTGGCTAAGTAGGGAGCCCAAACTTTCATTAAACTGTAATGACCTTTATAAACTTTCTTGGGGAAAAATGAATCTTGACCTTGGCAACTAGCAAAACAATTAGAACATGGTAATTTTTGGGTTATTCCAAGATGTCAACAATTCGGCATAGTAGTTTGATGAATGGGCATTCATGATGAGTGGGGAAAAGGCCACATTTGCATGGAAATTCAATTTATAATTGTTTTTATTTTTTATCGATGCTGAGTGAATTGGATCTAAAAGGAATCTTTTTTTTCTTTTTTTCCAAAGGAGAATCAAATTCGACAACTAACGTATCTGGGTAATATTAACAGTAATTACACTCTGCTTTATAGTGTGATATTATGGGGTACAAAGAACGCCATCAAGGTTCAACTTCAGTAATTCAAAGACATTTAGCAAACAGAGTCAAAGGCACCGTGTGCCGGAACCTGGTTTTCTCTCTAACCCGGGTTAGCATGAAACCCAGCTAGAAAGATTAAATGTAAGGAACCCAGGACTTAACCAGGGGAAAAACAACCAGTGCAACAACACAGCTTGACTTTAGCAAGGTTTCGGACAAAATAATTAAATCCATACCTTTTAATAAAGTGTGCTAATATCTGAAACAGCACATAGGAGTTTTTCAAACAGAATATTAGGAAAAATTGAAATGAAAGCATGTATGTACAAGGGACCAGAAACACAGAAAGTAAGGGATCATTCGGAAAAGAGCAGTTTGATATGGTTGGAACTTGGGTTGCACAGAGACAGGAGAATTCAAAAGGCGGCAGGAAAGGCACCGGCGTCACATGGAGGGGCTTTCTCAGACCCTTTGACCCGGAAAACCAAGGATCAGTGTCAGGGGTAAGGGAGGGGAATGTGCAGCAGAGGTTCAGCCTGCAGGGTTTGGGGTCAGACCTGAGCATCAGATCCACCAGCTTCGTTACTGTGTGTCCCTGGGGAAGTTACGCAACTGTTCTGAATCTTAGCTCCTTATCCATAAGGCGGGATGAATAATCTTTCCTCTCTGTGTTTTAGAGTTAATTAAACATAGTAATCCATGGAAAGCTCTTAGTAGAGATTCTGGCTGTGTACATGCTAGCTGTTATGATTGTTATTATGACCTTTTTTCATTAATATTTCTTTATTGAAGTATCATTGGTTTACAATATTAGTTTCAGGTGTACAGCAAAGTGATTCGGCTATACGTATATACACGTATAATAAACTATATTCCATTATAGTTTATTACAAGATATTGAATATACTGTGTGCTGCACAGTAAGACCTTGTTTATCTATACTGTATATAGTAGTTTGTATCTGCTAACCCCAAACTCCTCATCCCTTCTCCCCCTTCCCCCTTTGGTAACCATACATTTGTTCCAAAGTGTCACTTGGAGGGGAGTGTGGAGATGAGATTCCAGGGAGGCCACATGGTGCGTCCATGTCAGAGATGGAACAGAGCACACAGCTGGCAGTGTGGTGAACGAGCAGGGAACAGCCCGCGAGAGGGGGGTGAGTTTCGGGTTGGCAGGGTCTAGTTCTTAATCTCCACCATCACCATTTCAGTCCTAGGAGAGACAGGTGCATGCTGGTCAAACTATAGGACCAGTATTTTGCAGAACAGGATTAGACTTCATGGGCATTTCGACAACATGAGGGAAGAGCAAATTCCAGAAGGATGGGGAGGATGCCCGCCGGGCGGGTGAGCTGTGTTGAGCCGGGGAGACAGGGAGAAACCAGGGACTGCGAACACATGGCTGAGAAACACGGTCTGTCGGTGGCAAAAAACGCCTGCGATGCCGCTTTCAAGAAGCAGACGCTGACAGCATTTTATTAGGGGCCAGAGAGGACAGTCCCGTGATTTTTCCACATTGTCCTGAATTATTTCATGATACATGTCCTCCCCTGTCTCATGGGACAGTTTTGACTTAAAATGTATTTTGTCTGACTTAAGTATAGCCATCCACGCTTTGTAAAAGAAACGGGAAAATTCCTAGAAACATACAACCTATCAAGACTGAACCATGAAGAAATGGGAAATGCGAGCAGATCAATAATGAGTAAGGAGACTGAACAATAATCAGAACCCCCCCCCCCCCCAAGAGAGAGCCCAGGATCAGATGGCTTCACTGGTGGATTATGTCAAATATTTAAAGAAGAATTAATGCCAGTACTTCTCAAACTCTTCTAAAAACTCGAAGAAAAGGGAGCACTTCTAAGCTCATATCATGAGGCCAGCATTATTCTGATACCAAAGCCAGACTAAGACATCATGAGAAAGGAAAATCACAGGTCAATATCCCTGATAAATATAGGTATAAAATTAGCAAACTTAATTCAGTAACACGTCAAGAGGACCGTACTTCATAAGCAGATGAGGTTTATCCCTGAGATGTGAAGATGATTTAATTAACATGATTCACTACACTGGCAGAATGAAGGATAAAAGATCACATAATCATCTCAATAGATGCAGAAAAAACATTTGACAGAATTCCTCCCCTTTCTATGATAAAACCGTCAATAATCTAAGCATAGAAGGACTTCACTTCAACATAATAAAGGCCATGGCTATGGTATGAATATTTGTGTTTCCCCAAATTTATTTGTTAAAAACCCACTGCCCAGGGTGATGGAATTAGGAGGTGGGGCCTTCGGGAGGTGCTTATTAAGTCATGAGGGTGGAGCCGTTATGAATGAGATTAGCTCTTATCAGAGAGGCCCCTTCGAGCATGTGCAACATGGTGAGAAGCTGCCACCGTGGAGGAAGTGGGTCTTCACCGGCCACCCTACTGAATCTGCCAGCACCATAATCTTGGACTCCCCAGCCTCCAGACAGTGAACAACAAACTTCTGTTGTTTATAAGCCACCCAGTCTGCGGTTAGTATTCTGTGGCAGCAGCCCAGATGGGCTAAGATAGCCATAAATGAAGAGCCCACAGCTAATGTTACACAGGAGGGTGAACACGGAAAGCTTTTCCTCCAAGCTCAGGAAGGAGGCAAGGGTGCCCAGCCTTGCCACTGCTCTTCAACACAGTATTGGAAGTCCTGGCCAGAACAATTAGGTAAGAAAAATAAATGGGAGGCATTTAACTCAGAAAAGGAGTTAAATTATCTTTGTGTCTTCAGATGATATCATCTTATAGGTAGAAAGTGCTAAAAATGCCACACAAAAAAAGTTAGACCTAATAAACAAATTCAGTGAAGTGGCAGGATACAAAATCAGCAGATAAAAATCAGCAGGGCTCCTAGACAGTAACGGTGATCTGTCCCCAAGAGGAAACTGTGAAAACAGCCGTTCACAGTAGCATCAAAAATGAGTAAGAAGAATAAAAGACTTAGGAATGAACTTAACCAAGGAAGAGAAAGACTTGCGCACTGAAAACGATAAAACTCTTGATGAAGAAGACACAAACGAATGTAAAGGTCTCCCCTGTCCACGGAATGGAAGGCAGAGCCGTTGACCGGACGCGGGGACACTTACTGGGCATTCTCACCGCTGTCCACAAAGGGACGGTGCTGAACTGAGGCAGTGACGGATGACAGGGAGGGACTGGCTACCAGATGATACATGGATTCACAGAACTTCTTGACTCCCCAGATGTGGAAGGGAGTAGAGAAATCCCTCTAGAACGGTCTTGACAAAATGAAGATGTCATTTCTGTAATCTCTGCCGGCCACTACCCACACGATGAAAATCAAACCCTTTAGGTTACAAATGAGTCACTGTGGGGAAAATCGCATGACTTGGTCTACCATGAAGGTTTTTTAGGCTTAATTATCATTTGTGGCATGGTGTTAGAAGGAAAGTATTTCTTTAAAAACTCCTTCACGTCTGAGAGCAGTTGTCAGTCACTCCATCAGGTCAGTTTGGAACCTTCGCTGCACTCCTGCTGAACTTCAGCTGGCTCCCTGGGGTGCTGTTGTGAATCAGGAAGGAAAGCTTGTCTCGCATTTGAGTTGGAGGCCAAATTGTGCCTGAAAGCAGTGACTGCCATGGAGGAAAGCACACTTTTCAAAGGAGTGATGGTTTCCCTAATGGGCCGCAGGGGAAGGGGCGGGATGGGCAATAAGGAGGGAACGCCGGGGAGCATGCGCGAGAGGGTGCCTGGCCCACTCAGCAAAAGGTCAGGGGGGTTCTGTGCGGGGATCAAGCCAGTGGGTACTGGAGCCCAGTCATTCAGGGTAACAAGCACCACAGCTGAAGGCCTGCGAAGGCAGAACGTTTTGGCTTCATGTTAGTTCTCCTATTTAGTTCTTGCAAAGATTCAGAGACGTGACAATTATCCTATTAACTCTATAGATAAGGACATTGAGGTTCCCAAAGGGGATTTTTCCCAAAGTCACAAAGCTGTGAAGTCAGTAGTAGAGTCAAGATCTGAATCGCAGTTTGCTTGACCTCAGTGCTAGGGAATCTTTACCAATTCCGAGAACTGAACACAGATATTTTGAGCTGTTCCGATAATTTAACACTTAGGTTTCGTATTACTAGTCATGTTGGTAACTGGGCACTTGGGACTCTTTTAGACAGTTTGCTAATTACAAAACTGCTTGAACACACTGGCTCCCAGAGTTTGCCTCACATTGAATTTCCTTGGGAGCCTTAAAAAAAAATAATGATGCCCAGTGACACCCGAAGAGATTTTGATTGAATCGGTGTGGCGTGCAGCCCACTGGGATCGTAAAAGGGCTTCCAGGTGACTCTAAACTGCGGCAAGCTGAGAGAACCAAAGAATTAATATGTTGGTGGAGGGAAAAGTAGTAGCCTTTCTTTTTAATAATTTTTTTCTGGCTGATCATTATGGCCAGGCTGCCTGGAGAGGTGGTCCAAACTGGCTAGAAAAATGGGGAGGGGTCTAACTGGAATGATTACTTACTAATAAAATGGCTAAATGGTTAGTAGGTGATGCATTAGGAATGCTGGCTGGCATATGCTGGCAGAATCCTTCAGCATGAGGGCTGTGATTGACGGGTAACAGGGAATCCAGGTAGAAAGCAGAGGGTGGGAATCAGGACCCCAGACTGAGGAGTCAGGTTGCCTGGGTTCAGACCTGGCTTAGTCCATTCATTAGCTCCATGAACTTGGCACATGTTTTTCACCTCATCTGTAAAATGAAGGTAACGGTAGTATTACCGCTTGATGAGATAATGAAAAGTATTTACTTCATAAAATCGTCATGAAAATAAAAAGAGGTAAGGACGTAGAGTGGGGAGCATAACAGGCCTCATATAGATGTTTATTTCATGTCAGTTACTTACATGTGGAATATTCTGGCAATGGTTTCCATAAGGATATAAAATCTGTAAAGATTTTTAACTTTTCTGTTTTATTTTTTACTAGTCATTTTATTACCACTTGATTCTATCATGCATGTAATATTATCCATTAAAAATCTTGCAAAGTACCTACGCATTTAGTAAAGTTGTTGACTACATCACCCAGTTTGAAACACTGGAATCTGAAACACTGAATGATGCATTTTATTATCATGAAACATCAACAGATAGAGTTCTGAATAAGATTTTTTTCCCCCACCTTTGTGGTCTAAATTATCATCCCTTTTGCTTTACAGTGGATACAGTAAAACAAATTCTTCCTACTGATGATGTATCAAGACATGTTGATACATTTATTCAGGCAAAAAGGGTGAAACATTACAAAAACACTGCAAAACCACTTTATGGGGGAAAAATAGAAAGCAAGTTTTAAAGAAAAGAAAAAAGCTGAACCTTTCTATATTTTCTTTTATTCCAACACTTTTACTAGCAGGGAAAAAAAAAACAAACCAAAACAAAAAACCAAGCCATTAAAAATTAACTCAGACTTCAATTATCAAGGGATATCTGAGAAGATTCACTGGGGCCATTTTAGGAGCAGGGAAAGAAAGAAATTCCTACACTTGCCATTAATTGATACATTCATTAAAATTCAGAATAATTAAGCTTGGGTAGAATTTTAAAAATTAGATCACTTGTAACAATTACTTTTAGCCACTTAAAAAAAATCCCAATGTTAACATATCTCAAAGCATTTTCAATGAATGGATACTTCCATGTTCAATGACAAGATTAAAGACCTCTAACTTCCTAGAAAGGGCAAAAAGTTATTACTGCTATTTTAAAATCATATACCATAAAAATGCAAAGGAATCCTCTTCATAGTCACAGACATGCTAGGAGACCTCATGGTAGTACTGCAGAAATTACATCCAGATTTGATGTCCTCCGGAGAAGAATGACAATATTTCAGCATCATAACTTCTGAAAATGTTGGATTTTGGTGCAACAACAGAATTCATCTGCCCATACATCCATTTGAAAATTTAGCCCTGTCAACCACATAAAAATAAGAGACCTCCACAGGCTTTTACAGCTTAATTATTCCCTGTGTGCTCAGACTGCTTTAAACTCATCACCATCATCTCTGTCTAATGAATCTAAGGGAATTTTACGTGATTTGCTTAGTACTACAGTCTCAAGCAATTGGAGATTTCTTCATGGCAAAAGCATTAGACAGACGGTATAAAAAGGTAGAATCTGGAAACATTTCCAGCTCCCTCCCCTACTCTAAATCTTACAGGGAACACACAAGTGTGCAAGAGCTTTGCTCAAATTATAATTTTGGCAATGGAGACATGACATCACCGTCTCTATTTTCCATTAGCTCTTATACTGAAGTACAATTTGCATAGAGTGAAATCCCCGATTTTATGTGGAGACGCTGAAGAGTCTTGACAAATAAGTACGCTGTCTAACCCATGTCTCAAAATATAGAAGGTTTTCTTTGGAAAGTTTCTTCCTGCCCTTTCTAGTCACTCCTCATGCTTGATCCACAGAAGGGCGACACCGCTTCGCTTTTGACCTTAGTCTAAGTTCTTGCCGGTTGCAAGACTCCACAGGAGTGAGATTTGCTCAGCTTAGTGTCTGTAAGGTATGGTAGTACTGCGTTACATAAACACACCGTGATTTCTTTATCCATTCTTCTGTTGATAAATATTTGGAGTTTCTATGATTAAAGCTTCCAAAAAACATTCTAATGCAAGTTTCTTCCCCCTTCTTCCCATGGATATCTGTCTTTATTTTAATAAATATCTAGAAGTAGGTTTTCTGGATCATAGGATAGATATATGTTTAACATCTTTTAAAAAATCTGGTAGATTCTTTTTTCAGTGTAGTTATACCATTTTATAATCCCCCCTCACCAGTGTGTGAGATTAACAGTTGTTTCAAATATTGTCAGCAAATAATATTGTAAATCTTTTAAATTCTGGCTGTTCTCCTATGTATGTGGTGGTCTCTCATTACAGTTTTAACTTGCAATTTCATGATGACTAATGGTATTACACAATTTTTCTTATGTTTGTGGACCATTTGTGTATCTTCCTTGTGAAGTTTATATTCAAGTCTTTAGTTCATTATTCTATCCAAGTCTTTTAAATTTTTGTTATTGAATTGAAGGAGTTCTTTACATATGCAGGATAACAGTCTTTAGTTAGATATAAATATCACAAACATTTTCTCCCACTCTGTGCCCTACATACCCATCTTGTTAATGGTACCTCTGGATGAATAGGTATTTTTAATTTTGATGAAATCCAACTTAGAATTTTTTCTCCCTTGGTTAGTTCTTCTATGGCATGTCTAAGATATATTTGCTGACCCCAAGGTCTTCCATGCTTTCTTCTAAAAGCTTTATAGTTTCATCTTCTGAGGAAACTACTGTAATTATTTTCACTGGACCAGTGAGGAACCTGAGGCACGACGCGTTCAGCCACTTCCCTGAAGTCTAACAGTATCTGAACCAGGACTTGAACATACGCAGTTTTCACACATCACTAGCTAGGCTCCCACACCGCAGGGGAAAGGCAATGGAAGGGTTTCCCACCCTTTTTGGCTTTAGAATACTTTTTGAAGGAGCGTCTATTATTGTACAACTGAATATTTATCGTCTATGGAGAACAGTTTGGGAAATGTTTGCCCATTAAATACTCACTGGCTAAATTAACGTTCTGTAACAGAAAAGGAAGGTGGACATTCTGGTTCCTAACAGTCTCATGTAATGGCCTCGTATTTTGGAAATGTGCTAGCGTGTTCCGTGGAGCTTCTAAATTTCTGTATGTTCCTAAGTACAAGGAGGGTTTAGTTTATTGCCCCTTGATTGTTCTGAATCTCTCCTTAAATGGTTCTTACGTCTAGTTATCAGCAAGGTGGCCCCTAATCCCCAGGCCTGGCAGGCATTACTAACCCTAAAAAATGGCATCTGTTTATTGCACGTGTCTGATGCAGAAAACACTTTAGAAGGGTTGTGGCCATAGCTGGTACTTGATGTGTCATGGTGTTTCCTCCTGACCTCATTTGGCATGTATGGTTGCCAGATGGACACACAGAACTTCTGGTCAGTTACACTTGAATTTCAGATACACAAATAGATTTTTAGTATGTTTCATGCAATATTTGGAAGGTACTTACAAAAAAAAAAAACATTACAAATCTGAAATTCAAATTGAGCTGGGTGTTTTGTATATTTATTTGTTAAACTGGGCAACCTGATTTGGGGGGAGCTAGGTGTGTGCCCGGTACCTGGTGGGATAGAGCGCCTTCCCTCATGAACTTAAGACCTCTGTGTCCTTCATATGAATGTGTCATGGCATCCAGATGTCCCCTCTGTTGGAGGGGAACTGTCATAAGCATAAATTATATAACCTATATCAAAGGAAAAAAAAGGCGAATCCCTACCTAGGAGAATAATGGAACATTCATACAAATGTTTAAAGATGTTCTGAGGATATTTTGCACTCAAGTCTACGAGGAGTGGCAAAGAGCCCTATTCTCCTACATTGTTATTGTGACTATTAGGAACAAGGGATGGAATGGAAGACGAAAATGATAACATCTTCTACATTAAAGCACATTTACATTTAAAATCATGAGATGAAACTTAATTAAGTGCCAGAAGGTATACTAACATAATGTTGAGTTTGCAAACTTAAATGCCCAAAAAACAGGGCAATCTAGACACTAACGGCTCCCTGGCAACATTACCTCACCCACATCGTACATCGTGCATAATCAAGTTAACGTTTAGCAACCAGAAATGCCGTTGATGGCGCAAAATGTGTGCAGCTCAAGACCATTAACATTTTCCATATTTGTATACTTATTTCAAAGGTTCACTATTCTCATTACACTAATGTAGAAAGAATTACTCAGTCTCAGAGTTAAAAATTCTTCTAAAACATATTTGTTTACTTCACAGTCTTTGATTAAAGTCATAATCAACTTGGGTTGCATTTTGTCACAGCAACACAGGGAAAAAAATCATCCCTACATTTAGAGAATGTTCGATATGGGGTAAACCTTCAATTTGCACTTCCTAAAATGATTTCAGAATTGCTCTCTATAGTTATTATTTTGAAAAATACGTCATTATTTAGTCATCTCATGTAATTTCTGATATTTCAATAGAAAGTGGGCTATGGCATTTACTTTGTGACCACAGGCAACTTACTTCATCTGTCTCTTCATCTGTAGAACTGAGCTCATAATAGGACTTGACTCAGAGGGGCGCCAGGAGAATTAAATCAGTTAGTGTCTGTAAAATTAGAGTGAAGCATGGAATGCGGAAAAGAGCCAAAACTTCTCAGTGTTCACCAATAGCAAGATTCCAGGTGCACAGGTACAAGGAGATTTTACATTGTCTTTCCTAGACATGCACACTTAGACTATTAGAAACAACAGAAGCGATTTTCGTGATTCTATAATATTTCAACTTTGAAAGGGATCTTTTAAATCTCTATGTTTTGAAAACATTCTCTTAGGAGTTTGTGTTTATGACTAATATGAAAAATTTTTCAAATTTGGTAATTGTTGAAAAAGATAAAAAATAACTAGGCTGAATAAGACTAGTAATTCCAAGTGCTGGTGAGGGCCTGCATCACACGTGATGATCCAACATTGCTGGTATGAATGTAAATTGCTACATCGATTTGGAACAACTATTTGGCAACTGTTACCGACTAAATTTGACACATGTACATCCTATAATTTTGTAATTCGAGAAATGCATGTGCTGGTGCACCCAGAGAAATTACAGGGTGATCATAGTAGCAGTATTCATAAGAGCGAGGAACTGGAAAGCACCCAAATTTCTATCAGCAGTTGAACAAACTGGACAGACTGTGGTGTGTTCATGCAGCGGATCACTCCACAGCAGCGAGAGGGAAGGGGTGACAGCTGTGCTCACAACCCGGGCGATTCTTGCAACGGTTAGCAAAAGATGGAACAAAGAGTATGCTTAGTACGAGTCCAGTTATATAAAGCTTATTACCAGGAAACTTAGCCAAGAGTGTTACAAATGAAAAAAAAAAATTATTTTGGGAGAGGAAAATGTACGGCCTCTGGGAAGCCAGGAATGGTCTGTCTCTTTTCCTGGGTGCTGGATACCACATGACAGTTCACTGAAATGAAACCTTATGATTTGGCCACTCTTCTGTATACGTAGTATTTATTTAAATACATTTTTAAAAATTAGGAAAGGATTTCAACTTGAGAAGCCGAAAAAGCAGTGTTAAGATTTCTATTGCCAATATTTCTAGTTCCCTGTAGGATTCTTTGAGAAACCAGTGTTCACTTAGAAAAGAACAGGGTATTTCTTGCCACGCTAATTTCCCAAAATAATTCACCAGAATCGGAGGAAATATAGGCAGTGCTTTGAGGAGAAATAAACCTGATCTTAAATAATTTCCGGCTTTAGAATGATCGAAAGGTCAGTGAGAATGGAGAGCTGAAGATCAGAACTGGGAAGGGAGAAGCTCGGGAACGTGCTTGTTGGAGACAATGGCAGTTGGAACATGGGCAGGACAGACGTGAGATGCTGGTCCCCACAGAAGTAAAATGAAGGCGAAAGCAAAGTTTCTAAGGACACGAGATGTGCTGTAGGATTTTCCATACTAAATGTATCCTGCGTAATATTCCATAATGTAGTCAGGAAAATATTCACATAAGCACCTAATTTGTTAGTTGATAAACCATAATTACTGAGTTTTTTGTAGTTCAGGATACAATCAGGAAACGTATGGAAATGATATTGATGAGTTCTGATTTTTAGGCACATTTAGCCCCTGATTTTAAGGGGGAAGAGTCACTCCCTAGGGAAATATGAGTTAACTGAATAAAAGCATCTATATATGTTGGGATCCCAAGAGAATTTTGTGAACAATTGGCAGCGAAAATGAGTCAGAAGCAGAGAGAAGCTCTCACGTAGGTCACTAGAAATAGTTCACGTACTTGAGGGGCCCCAAGACTGGCTGTGCCTGCAGAGGTCCACAGAGCCGGGCTGCATTCCAGGCAAGGCTGCTCCATCCAGTTTGGAGAAATGTTCCCGTAGCCCCGGGCCAAGCGCCCAGAAGCACATTATCAATTCACACTCAAAACAAAGGCTTTGCTTGGAATCATGTAAAACTTCTATTTTTATAGGTCAAAAGCCAAATACTAGCAATTTCGTATGATTTAACTTGATAGATACACAGCTGTTCGATAATTGTTAACAATATGAAAAGACAGAATATACACACTGAATACAGAGGATGGCAGTCTCCTCCTTGAGGGTGGCTCTGATACCGTGTGCTTCTGCACCGCAAAACGCACGCGCCCCATGAGCTTTGCCAGTGTTGTGTGTTTAATCTAACCAAAGGGAAAAAAGGAATAGCATTTCTTAGTGATGTAAAGGCATCCAAAAGTTAACAATGGTATTTCCTTTACCACACGTGTGATTGAAAACCTTCTGGGAAAAACAATACAGATTTTTTTTTAACTTTTAAAAACTGACTTTTAAAATTAACTGGGGCACATACATTTTTAAGAAAGGGGTGCCTGATAGCTTTAGAAATATAATCCACGCATGAGCTAATACACAGAGAAAGTGGGTCTGTTTTGATCCTGCAAACTTTTTTGTCATTCAGTATTTGTCATTAAACAAACAAACAAATGAGACAGTTATGAAGTTTGGGCTTCATTATTCCTAGTAATAGAAACATCAGTGTCTTCCGGAAGAAAGATTGTATAAAAGGAAACCTTCAGTATTAACTTTCCTTTTTCTTGACTAAAGGATATTTCTAGCTTAGCAGGAAAAAAAAAAACAACACATTCGCTTTGTCAACTTCAAAGCCATTGTTCTTTTGAGAACAAGAATCTTGTGCTCTAGAACTTTTTTTTTTTTTGTATGTATATATTTTTATTGAAGTATAGTTGTTTGCAATGTGCCAATTTCTGGTGTACAGCATAATGCTTCACTCATACGTGAATATACATATATTCATTTTCATATTCTTTTTCATTATAGGTTATTACAAGATATTGAACATAGTTCCCTGTGCTGTACAGTAGAAACTTGTTTATCTATCTTATATATAATAGTTAGCATCTGCACATCTCAAACTCCCAATTTATCCTTTCCCACCCCTTTTGTCCCCATAAGTTTGTTTTCTATGTCTGTGAGTCTGTTCCTGTTTTGTAAATAGGTTCATTTGCCTTTTTTTTTTTTTTTTTTTAGATTCCATATATAAGTGATCTCATGTGGTATTTTTCTATTTCTTTCTGGCTTACTTCACTTAGAATGACAATCTCCAGGTCCATCCACGTTGCTGCAAATGGCATTATTTTATTACAAAAATTCTGAATAAAATAATTTCAGATACAAAAAGAGATTCTTTGAATCTCTAGCTCACGAAATAACATTTTGTTACAAATGCATAAAAGATGTAACTGGGCATTGGTGACCAATTTCTTTACATGAGATATGACTTGACTGAAAAAAAGAAAAGGCATCTGTCTATTGAGTTCCCAAGAGCTAGATTATTCAGCGGAGATTTATTTTTACTAGAATATCATAATGGAAAAGAGCTAGGCTCAATTAGGAGGATCCATGCTGGTGCACAGCTCATTTATTTAATAATCATTTATCTCTTTAGAAAATGCATTTACATAGTGAGATAATTTAATATGGGTTATAAGACTTCTTTATTTCAGTTTTCATTTTTATTTATACACCTGACTTATCAGCCTAGGTTACTTAAACTCATACACATTTGAATTTCTCCTTTCATTCCCTCATTGAGTTATGCACAGAGCATCTCCACTGTTCACCTTGCAGATTTCAACACCCTCAACCTCCTACTAGAGTCATTTGAGGGTCCTCAGCTCTGTGGAGCTCTTGTGCATTACGCTGTGAATAAAGGGTCTGGAGAAAGACCTTGTACCCTGAACTCAGCAGAAGCTAATTCCTGTTGGCACCATATCCTCTCAAATACCATCCCCACTACTGAATTACTGCTACCGAGTGAGATTTTTCACTGGATCCACGGAGTCACCACAAACACTGAATGAAAATGGAAACACAGACATAATGATCACACCCTCCATGCTTAGGGTTTTTTTTTTGTTTTGTTTTGTTTTGTTTTTTGAATTTGGCATTGAATTTTCAATCATTTAAGTGGTAAAAAATAAACAGATTTGAAATTTAAAGAACACAGGGACAGAAAGGAAGATTCCTTGATCTTCAAACTTTAGTTAATTTCAGGGTATAATTTCCTTCTCTGAAACAAAATAAATTTTAAAATTCAAGCTCTGTATATTATTGAAACAACCGAAGATTCTACTGTTATCAACCTATGAGTTTTTTGGAGACATTAAAAAAAAGACAAGAATATATTATGTTGAACTATACTGACCTAGTAAATGGGGTGGGCCCTATTTGATTAAAAGGAAACAAAATTAGATCTTGATATCATAGTATTAAAACATAAAAATCCAGGGGGAGGGTATAGCTCAGTGATGGAGCACACGCTTAGCATGCACAAGGTCCTGGGTTCAATCCCTGGGACCTCTGTTAAAAAAAAAGAAAAAGAAAGAAAATCCAAATGCATTTATGATCTCTATAAAATTATATAAAAAAGCATTAGAAAAATACAGGATAAAATGAAGTTTTGAAATGTTAAATAGAGAAAGTTTTCTTAAACCAGAACCAAGAATCTGGCACCACAAATCCTTGCTACACAAAGTGCAGGCTGTAACCAGCAGCATGCATGTCTCCTGGGAACTTATTAGAAATATTGAGTTTCAGGCTTCACCCCAGGATCTGTGCTTTGACAAAACCCCCCAGTGATCTGTATGCACAGGAAGCAGTTCTTCTCAGCCCTGTCTGTACATTAGCATCGCCTGGGGGACTAGGCGCCAATGTCACCCCAGTCAACTGATGACTGAATGTGTGTGGGGAGGAGGGGGTGGGGGCAGTCCTCTTATACAGGCTCCTCCACCATCCAAATCTGTAGCAAGACTTGAGAACCCCTGCTCTTGAGAAGAACATGAATAATTCACTCACTGATGCCTGAATAAAGTTCAAAGGATGAAGGTTGATTCTGACAAAATATTTGTAACGTACAGAGAGCAAAGTGCTAATTTTCCTAAAATGCAAAGGAATTCTTCCAATGAAGGATGAGAAGACTTGCCGCCCAGTCAGCACAGCCAGGCACTGACCACGTTCTGAGCCTTCCCAGAGGAGGAGACGCAGGTCCCCAGCAGACTTCCATTAGAAGCCCAGCCTTATTAATGAGGACGCTGTAACTTTGAATGACAGTGGCACACTGTACCTTCCCTGAGTGGCTAAAAGTAGAAGAATTGATAATATCCTTTGCTGGAAAGAGAGTGAGGAAGTAAGACTCTCATAAAATGGATGGGGATGCAATCCGTATTTCCCTTTTGGAAGGCAAGAGAACAATGCCTATTGAGGTTTTAAACGCGCAGGTCATTTGTAACAACTCAGCTCTTAGAATCTTTACTGTTAGGAACAGTCACACAATTGTACAAATATATATGTATCTGTGATGGGGAAAAATCTGAGGCAAACCACATGTTCATCACTCACACTAATTATCAAAGCTCTGCCGTGGGACACCATCCAGTAGTTAAGAAAACGGGGAGGTCTATGTTACGGACACAAACGTATTTATGATACGTTGGGGAGTTAAAAGAGCAATTTGTAGATGTCTCATTTTTTCTTTTTCTTGCTGCATTCCCTGAAAGTGCCATCTATAAGTGGAAAGCCCAGCAGAATGCTCATCAAATTCTTAAAATCGGCATCTTCTCTGTCCCGGCAGCGTGCCCTCACTCCCAGCGTTTGCACTGGGCTCTGCCTTCTTTTCCAGTCTGTCTGCAATACTTTTGTGCTAAAAATACATCTCTAAAATTGCTTAGGAAGTTGTTTCTACAGCATTAGCCTGTATACATGGCTGTAGAGGGAACATCTTGGAAGTGAAGAGGCAGAGAAAAGCGAAAATGTGTCATTTCTCTTTGTCTGGGTGGCAGTGGGCAGTGAAAAAGTAACTGACACAACCATGGGAACTGCGGTGCCAACTGGTGCCCACCGCTGCCTGTGCCCCCCAGACTCCAGCCCTTAGGCAGCCGCCTGCTGACCCCTTCCTGACGTGGGCTTGTCCTCCAGGAAAACACACCTGGGAAATGGCTAACCTCACCGGAGCTCCGGCTGCCTTGTCTCAGCCCACATCTCCTCCTTACTGGAGTCATAAATCTCTTATCCTCCCGTGTACCAAAGCCCCTCACCTCACTCACAGCCAATCAGAAACCTGTCCCCTATCCCTTGTGTGCACAGCAAGAGACCCTGCACGTCACCCCTCGTCTGTGTGGCCCCCTGTCACCTGTAGCAGGGAACCTGTTCCCTTTTCTTTTAAACTTTGTCTTTGGGAAATTCTTTCACCCCCCGTGCACTGGCCCGCTGTGTCCCCAGCAGAAACTTACAGAATTTCCTTAAAAACTTTACTAATAGCTTTAAATGCTTTTAAATTTTAGTTATTCTTTCGTAGTTTCTTTTATATTTGATAAAGACAGTGAACAGGGGAAGTCTGACTGGCACGTCCAGGGTAACAGGAGACAAGGCCACAAGACGGAAGAGATGGAGTAGGAAGTGTCCTGGAGAGACTGAGGCCAGCAAGTCCCAGCGGCATCACAGCCTGACGGGGGTGGGGTCAGCGTGCCGGGGGAGCCCGGGGGCAGAAGCAGAAATCACGTGAGTAACCCTCCCGGCCGCTGCCCGCCAACCCTGAGGCCCCGGCTCACAGCCCCCACTTTGATAACAGTACAGAATGGCCAGGGGGTCAGAGTTGGGAGAGGAACTGGTCACAAAGAGGCACGAAACTTTTTGACATGATGAAAATATTCCTTGTCCTGATTTTGATGATGGTTACATGACTGTCAGCATTTGTCAAACCCCTAGAACTGTGTGTCCGCCTAAAACGAGGGAATCACACTTCAATATACGCAAATTTAGAAATAAAACATCATGTCAATCACAAGTAAAAGAGAACATCCACCTAGCAGAACAGTGTGTACTTAGTAAGCTGACATAACCGGACAGGATTACACATTGATATTGTATCCTATATAACTTATTTTAAAAACAACGTGCATAAGTTCTCATTTTAACATTTACTGGGAAATATATATACACAGGAAGATGCCGAGGTCTTAGAGCTCCTTGTTGTTCACAGGTGCACTGTTCTTTGATACAAGTCCCTGCAAACACCTGGCAAACTAAGTCTAGATACAACCACGAATATGAATAATCTATATTGTGCTGCTTTTAAAATTTGTTCTTTTACTGTGTTCGCTGGGCAGTATGGACTTAGGACGGGGTGTTACACGTGGGAAGGCTGTTGTTGGATTTTGACTTTTGTTCATATTTATTGGGATGGAAATTGCATTTTCCTGGGTAACGGAGTCTTAAGTATAACTAACATGTAATTTAGACCTCAGATTACTCCTATGTTCATATAACTGAAATTAAACTGTATACCAGGTACTTTTGCCTACAGCCATTTGTTAGCGTTGACAGCGGGCATTCTTGTGAAAATCTCATTAATATAACTGTCCTGCATTTCATTCTCAAATAAACAAACAAGTGCTTCTTCCCCCAGCAGCCACAGTGTGTTCTGCAAGTGTGCCGTGGTCACCCTGGATAGCCGCATGTCACCTCAGGTGCTAAAGGTCACGTGCTTGCGGTATTATGTTTATCTTCTACATAATTGATTGCTAAAATCGAAGAGCTTCATAACAATGAAAAAAGTATCTCCCCAGGGAAGCAGTAGGGTGGAGGCATAATTCTTTTGCCCCTTCATGGATGAGGACACATTCAAAACCGAAACCACAAAAAGTGGCTTATAGAGCTTCCTCCTTCTCCCTTTGGATTGATTTTATTCGGCAGCCTCACGAATCCTCAGTAGATTAACACACCGGCCATTTCCCCCTGTTATCTAGGGCGGACAGACAAAGCCATTGTTTCCAAGACAATAGGACCAGCCCCACGCCAAGGGTCTGTCAAACCCCTGTAACCTGCATGGTGCAGGGCTCTGTACTGCCAGAGCATCAGACCAACTCGGGGAGCCAGGCCACTGGAGAAGGACGGATTAGCTTCTGGGAATGCTGCCGTGGCACAGTAGGGAGCTGGCTCAAACAGCAAGAGGCAGAGCAGAAATACAGATTCCCTGAATGAAGAGTCATTTTCCATCTGCCTTGTGAAGGAGAGAAAAGGCTATGGAGTCACAGCCATCAGCACTTGAAATTTTTATAGCTAAGATTTATAAGAAAAAAATCATGGAGAGATCAGATCACTTCATTAGCTCTAGAAGGAAAAAAAGACCGGGAAGGTGTAAGTGAGACGGTCTTTAGGATGAATAAGAAATGACATAAAGATGGCTGAGTTACCCGTAAACTTTCCCCATGGTGTTGCAGGAATAAAAAAAAAGAAATCGATTTTTTTTAAAAGATTCAATTTCTTGTAATAACTTCCATATACTGGAAAAGAATCTGTAAAGAAAAAAAAATAGATACACATGTATATATATGACTGAATCACTGTGCAGTACACCTGAAACTAACATTGTAAATCACCTGCACTTCAATAAAGAAGAAAAAAAGAAAACAATGAATCACAGTGCATGTATACATACACAAACACACACACACACACACACACACATATATAATCCCACTGATTGAATTTATAATTAAAATGTGCTCCCCTCCCCCCAGATATTTACTCTTTGGGGAGGTCCTGGTGGCCCGCGGAGACAAGCCTAAGGAGCTGGGAGGGCGACAGCTCAGTGGTGGAGCGTGTGCTTAGCACGCATGAGGAATGAGGTCCTGGGCTCAATCTCCAGTACCTCCATCAAAAACAAAAACAAAAAATCCAGCATGAGAAACAGTCTTTTGAACAGCAAGCTGGGTTAGTTCAAGAAGACTCTGCTGTAATAGATGCACGTTCAGAGGGGAGGCATCTTCCGTCTGGCGCAGGGAAGAGAGCTGGCTCAGGCGTCAGCATCTGACAGGTCTGAATGGGGGTCTCAGTTCTGTCAGTAACCGCCTGGAGTCGGAGTTTGATTGTGGGGCTTTCGCGAGGGCATCGGGGCCAGAGACCCACCCACTGAGCCAGCAGCGCAATGGCTGCTCCCATCTCCTTACTCATCCAATGCAACTGAATCCCAACAGGAAACATGTTACCAAGTCAGCAACAGCCAAGCAAACCATCAGTGTCCGTAAGGGGTGGGTTTCCTATACAAGATGCCTTGATACCTTGATGAGTCAAGTTCATGAAGACAAGAAGTAGAAAGGTGGTGGCCAGGAGCTGGGGGAGGCGGACACAGGGAGTTAGTGTTTAAAGAGGGCAGAGCTTCAGTTTGGAAAGATGAAAAGACTTCAAGAGATAGATGTGGTGATGGGTGCACAACACTGTGAAGGTGTTTAATCCCAATGAATGGTTCTTCTAAAAATGGTAAGATGGTAAATGTTATAGTCGGTGTTTCATCACATTAAAAAAAAAAACAGGTAAAGAAAATGTCAACAGGGCTGAAAAGTCAACAGGGCTCTGTTTTTTAAATGAAGCCTCCTACTTTTTACTTACTAATTTTTTTATTGAGGTATGGTTGATGTACAATATTGTGTAAGTTACAGGTGTACAATATAATGATACACAATTTTTAAGTGTTACGCTCTGTAGTTATTATAAAATCTTGGCTCTGTTCCCTGTGTACAGTACACCCTCGAAGCTTACTTTATACATAATACTTTGTACTTCTTCCTCCCCTGCCCCTATGTTGTCCCTCCCCCCATCACTGGTAACCACTAGTTTGTTCTTTATGTGTGAGACTGTGGGGTTTTTGTTTTTATTTTTGTTTTTGTTTTGCTATATTCATTAGTTTGTTGTACTTTTAAGATTCTACATATAAGTGACACTATACAGTATTTGTCTTTCTCTGATTTATTTCACTTGGCATAATACTCTTTAAGTCCATCTATGTTCCTGCAAATGGCAATATTTCATTCTTTTTTATGGCTGAGTAGTATTCCACCATCTCTATATCTACATCTATCTATCTACATGTCACATCTTCTTTATCCATTCATCTATGGATGGACACTTTGGTTGCTTCTGGTTGGATATATACCCAGCAGTGGAATTGCTGGGTCATATGGTAGTTCCAATTTTGGTTTTTTAAGGAACCTTCATACTGTTTTCCATAGTGGCTGCACCAGTTTACATTCCCACCAACAGTGTAGGAGGGCCCCTTTTTCTCCACATCCTCACCAACATTTGTCACTCGTGTTCTTTTGGTGATAGCCATTCTGACAGGTGTGGTTTTGATTTTCATTTCCCTGATGATTAGAAAGGAAGAAGTAAGACTGTCACTGTTTGCAGATGACATGACGCTACACGTAGAAAATCCTAGAGACACCACCAGAAAACTATTACAGCTCATCAATGAATTTGGTAAAATTGCAGGATACAAAATTAATACACAGAAGTCTGTTGCATTTCTATACACTAACAGCAGATGATGAGAAAGAGAAATTAAGGAAATAATCTGATTTACCATCACATTAAAGAACAGAATACCTAGGAATAAACCCACCTAAGGAGGGAGGAGACCTGCGCTCTGGAAACTACAAGATGCTATGAAGGAGACTGAGGGAGACACAAACAGATGGAAAGATACACCATGTTTTGGATTGGAAGAATTAATATTGTTAAAATGACCATACAACCCAAAGCAATCTGCAGATTCAGTGCAATTCCTATCCAAATACGAATGGTGTTTTCATTCTGGTGTTTTCATCCAGAACTGAAGCCTACTTTTAACACCCTTGAACCTAAGGGATTCCGTCTTGCAAAACAAATCTTGTAGGACTCAGTCAAAGAAACAGAAAAGAAAGAGATCTGGCTGGGATCTGCCTCCAGAAGGCAGTCCTCACCAGGCTGACGTGTCAGGTGGGCAGGGAAGGCAAGACAACGCAGCAGTCCTGGGCGCCCGGCATCTTCATGAGGAAGAGTCTTGTTCTGTCAATATTATTTCCCTCCAACTAGCCGAGTTACTGGAACATTGTCGGGTCCCAGTGAAAAGCAGTGACATGAGTAAGGAGATTTGATTTCTGGTAAAACACAGCTCTGCTAATGGCCTGTTATCTTACAGATCACATTCAAAAGGGCCCCTGC
The DNA here is from genome assembly GCF_009834535.1 of Camelus ferus. NCBI lineage: Eukaryota > Metazoa > Chordata > Mammalia > Artiodactyla > Camelidae > Camelus > Camelus ferus. The sequence continues at coordinate 6,001,869 of NC_045726.1, read as the reverse complement.
CCTGGATGGCGATGGGGCAGTAAGTTACTCAGTTTCTGTGGGAGTCCGTTTCATCATCCACAAAATGCAGACCCACCCTGACCTCTCAAGGTCGTGACATTGTGCGTGTGTCTACATTATAGGTACTTAATAAATAGTACTATTATTTCTTCATTATTGCTATTGTAACAAGCTTGTTTTAAACCAGTAGGATATAGATTTTATCTCATTCTTTTGCTTAGCTTATTAAGAAAGAGGCTGGCCCTTCTGCCCCTCAATGTACAGTCTACAGGTTCATCCCTGAGGTATAAACAATTTAGAGACAAAGCTCTAACTAGGACCCCATCAGAATGAACACAAGTCAACATATACACTGACTCATTGATTTCTTCACTCCTCCATCCACCATCCACCTATCAAAGGCCCGCTGTGTGCCGGGCTCCAAGCTCCGGTCTCAGATGGCCCTGCTTTGCAGGTGTTTAAACAGAGGAAGTCAACACAGGCAGGTGACTGCGGTGGGAAGGCCAGACTTTCATCTCTGGAATAAGGGCCAGGGCAAAGCTGGGGCATGCTCGCCACTCCAGGCTTGTTTAAGAACTCATGGCACAGGCTGCAGAAGTTCACACGAGAACCCTGAGCTGGGATGCAGTAGAAATACGGGGCTGAACTGGGACGATCACTCATTTCCACGTGGAAGATGAACTGGAGAGAGGAGAGGCTGGGAGCTGGTCATTTCTGTCTTCTGGCACAAAGTCAGTGGCCCCGGGGTTCACCTGCTTCCTCTCCCCCCACGTCACCTCTTTCCTTCACAGCTTGTGTGAAGAGTGAGGGAAATTACAAAGCAGTAAGCAGGAGGCAGCGCACCAGTCGTGGGCCCTTGGAACCACTGGAGGGGTGTCCTGTGGCCTAGCTGGGCCTCAGTTACTCCCCAGCTGTGCATTTGGTAATGGCTGTGTCATCTACTTATTTCTGAGAACTAAAATGTTCATAAATCACATTACCAGCATGCACGCATTTAAAAAAGTATGCCCTGGAGGAACAAAGTATTGAAGGTAGAAATGTGAGTTCATTAAGTGTATATCACACATAACTAAATGGTAGGACATACTGGCAGGCATAAATCTCTAGTGACTGTACATTGACTGATGAAGGTGTCGGGAAAATTTTGGAGTACTTGTGCACAAGTGTAATTCGTGGTTCAGTTAGCAAAACTCAAAATTCAGGAATGCAGAACACCCAGAATCCCTTGAGCAGTATGAAGCAGACGGCAGGGGAGACGTCACAGGTCGCCACGTGTGTGCGACTGGGGTTTTATTTCCTCATGCATGCAATTCCACAGTTACGTCTTCCCTCCTTACTGTGCGTGTGGTAGAGCTGAAACTCTTGGAGAGTCATTAAGATCTATCCACATGAAGAAAGCCAGAGAAGCCTGACTTTATTGAAAGTGCCTTCACATTTTAAAAGGTATCAAAAGGATCTTTTGGAGGAAAAAAATTATATTTTCCATAAGTCCTCTTTTCCTTAAAAGAAAACAGAGACAAAACATATGTATGAGAGAAGGAAAGAATGAAAATTGCTCCTTTAAAAGTCTGAGATTTGCAAATATTAGCTACTGTAGATAAAATAGATAAAAGCCAGATTTCTGTAGAGCACAGGGAACTATATTCAGGATCTTGTAGTAACCTACAATGGGAAAGAATATGGAAACGAATGATGTATGTACATGCACGACTGAACTATCATGCTGGACACCAGAAACTGACACATTGTAACTCACTAAACTTCAATTTAAATTAATTTTTTTAAAAAAGTGAGCCTAACCCATCGGTTCAATTGTTCTTTCCCTGGGGCAGAGCCCCGGTCGTGTAGATCAACAAAGGGAGTCTGAGTGAGGATTATAGCAGATGGTGTGGACTCTGCATTTGTAATGGGTGGGAAATTTGGGAAAGTCAGAGGAAGGGGACACTTGAAGACAAGAACCGAAACCAGACATGGAGAAACTGGAAGCCAGCAGTGTGTCAGAGTGTAACATGAAGGTGGTAGCATTGTGTCATAACTGAGCTGGGATCAGGAAAACCAGAGGGGACAGGAAGGGCAAAGAGACAGAGAATAGATCTCAGTCTGGTTCCAGAAAATTTCCCTCCTGTGTCCTGTGCAGGAAGAGGCCAACACTGACCCCTGGGAGCCTCCCCAGAGCTGCTGGAGTAGGTGGGCACTCTGGAAGCAGCTCCCTGGGGCCAAGAAAACCATCACCTTGAGGAGAACTCCTGACTCCAGCTCTCGGCATATCTTTACTTCTCGGGGAATCTGTTTTTGCATAAAAATATGAATGAAAAATGCCAAAAGGAAGGTAGTTTTACCATTCTCAGAGTTGTTGTGAGATGCCAATAAATGTACACACACTAGCACTTTGGAACATGCAAAAGCCTTTACAAATGCAAAGGAACAGTATTCTCCAGGCAATGCCCTGCCCGCATCTTTAACGTCTCCCTCAGTGTATTTCTGATAGAAGAGCGCTAGCAGAGTCCCGATAACCGCTCCATTTCCAGCGTTGGCAGCAGAGACAGTGTAAAGGCAAATATAAGGGAAAAAGAAGAGGTTGAGTTCTCCCAGTTGAAGATAAAGGAGGAGGCTCTTCCCTCCATGCCCCACCCAGCCTCCCCGCTCTTAGAGCAGTTACTCCAGAAAACCTGTCAGCTCCTTCTCTGTCTCTTTGAAATGTATCTACATTTTTTTAAAAGCTAAATAAGCCCCTGATCAGCATTAAGACCCAGAAATGTCTTTATCAAGGACCTGCAAATTAGCTCTTTTTAAAAATTATTTTATTATTTTTAATGGAAGTACAGTTGGTTACAATGTGTCCATCTCTGGTGTACAGCACAGTGTCCCAGTCATGTACATACACACATAAATTCATTTTCATATTATTTTTCATTAAAGGTTATTACAAAATATTGACTATAGCTCCCTGTGCTATACATGAGAAATATTTTTTATCTATTTTTATATATAGTGGCTAACATTTGCAAATCTCAAACTCCCAAATTTATCCCTTCCCACCCCCTTCCCCCTGGTAACTGTAAGATTGTTTATTATGTCTACAAGTCTTTGTTTTGTAGATGAGTTCGTTAGTATCTTCATGTTTTCTTTTTTTTAGATTCCATATGAGTGACAGCCTATGGTATTTTTCTTTCTTTTTCTGACTTACTTCACTTAGAATGACGATCTCCAGGTCTATCCATGTTGCTGCAAATGACATTATTTTATTCTTTTTTATGGCTGAGTAGTATTCCATTGTATAAATATACCACATCTTCATTATCCAGTCATCTGTTGATGGACATTTAGGATTGTTTCCATGTCTTGACTATTGTATATAGTGCTGCTATGAAAACTGGGGTGCATGCATCTTTTCAAACTAAAGTTCCCTCTGGATTATTACAAGTATTAATTACCTAAGTAAAAGTAAGATTGCATCTAAATGCTAGAGAAATGGAATCAAAGTGCTCTAGGACCACAGAGGGTAGGCAGATGACTTTTCCCTTTGTACTTAGAGTGAATATTTGCTAAAAAGAGAGAAGCATGTCATATGTAGGTGACCTGCAGAGGGCTGAGTCTTTGAAGATTAATTTTGGGAAGAGGCGTGTCTTGGACTGGGCACCTCTGCCTGGAAGGTTGTTTTAATTCTGGAATATCAGGGATGGGGGTAGGGCTGTCATCAAGGCTTGCTTAGAGTCTACAGTGAGCTCTAGGCTGATGGAAGCATTTTGGGTGGAAATCCAGACTTCCCCCTAGTTTCTCTAACGCAGTAACTGGGTGTACAGTGAGTTAGGGATTCCAATTTTACACGTAAGGTGCCCCTAGTTCTTGACACACAGGACAAAAAAAAAAAAATAGAAAGAGAAATCCTTAAATTTCTTACGATACAGGTATATATTTCAGAAAGCTAACTGCTTATTGGTGGATATATTTTGCAAGAAAAAAATGCCATCAGAACATTCTATGATATCCCAAGTGCTCATACGCACATCTCTTTGATTTAAAAACGGACATGTAAGCATCACATGGAAAGGAAAGGAAAGTGGCGATGCCGTCAGCAGGTCGTATGTTACTGATGGTTATTCAGCAGATTCACGGTCAAAGTCGTGTAAGAGAATAACGTAATATTTATCAATCAATGCAGAAAATGTTATTAAAAATGTCCAGATTAAGCCAGTGTAATGTACCAGGTATCTCTAAACTTGAATTAAATATACCAGGTATGTTTAAAATCATTCATTGCAGAAATGCTGCTGTTTGAGACCACGGATCCCTCCAGCTAAATGTAACTTCATCTTTCTGCTTCGTCACTTGGTCCTGGGCACACAGTAGGCACTTAAACACTTGTTGACTTGAGTACTGGTTACCTTCAGTAATACCGGAATGTCAGACAGCTGAAAGGCCATTGGACTTAAATTGTAAATATGGGTTAACATCCAGCCTCTGCTGTTTGTCCTAGATGGGCTTTTGAGCAAACACTAAAAAAATCTCTTAAGGCACAATTTTCTCACCTGCAAAATCAGAAAGAAGGGGTATTTAGAGCGCCGGGTTCCTAGCACTATATAACGTGTGTGGAAGGGCTTAGTGTAGTACACGAGACATACTAGGGTTTCTGTGCACCCCTGTGAGGAACACAGTAAACGTGTGAAACAAACGGAAAATATCATTTGATTGGGAATCAACAAAAGATTTAAATTTCAAAAATATTTTCAATTCTAGACACGTCACTTTCCAAAACATGACCGTGATTGTTAAGCAAATCCTGAGGAAAATCTGCTTCTTAGCATGACGTAGTTTTGTGTTGTGTTATACCTCCCCACATTTTTATACCACCTGAATCCTGGAAATTATACCAAACTTGAGTTCAGTTTCCGCCAGGTGTTGGTCTATGAGTCAAACACTGGAAGGTGTTTTTGTTCTTTCTGAACTGCGAAATTAAACGGCTTCTAGTAGAGAAGGGGCAGAACTCTGAGTATGATCAGTGATGATACTCTACTTTTCACTAAGGCACCATCTGTAAATTATTCCATATTTGCACATTTAGTTTAAATTAACACTGGTAATTAAAATCCTGTATCATTACAGTAGAGAAGTGTTGTAAATCTTAATAACTAGAAGTTTGAATTTTTTTCATTCACTGGAACTCCACGACCATTCAATTCCAAGCTACACTGTTGATGACAGAAATATCAACCCCACCATGTGATGGACTGACACGTCTGATTTGTGGAAAATCACGAAACTAGAATGTCTTAGCATCATTGAAAAAGGCTGAAATTTGTTCAAGCCCACTGAAAATTTATAAGCAAAAGAAGGGAAAGCAAGTAAACTGTTTCAGGTTTGCCACAGAGTCGTAATTTATTAACCCAGACGTGTAGAGTGCATTGATCTTAAGTGCCTGAGGTCAGAGTATTGCAATGGACCCTTAAAGGCAAGAAAGTGCTTAAAAGCAACCCAGAACCTGGTTATGTGGAAAGCAGCATAGTGCGCTGACAAGCCAGCACTGCATGGGCAACCTCCACCCGGAGGCGGTGTACGGGCTACTTCTCAGAGGGCACTTAGCACCATCGTGGCACTGTCCCCACTCCCTTGGCTGAGCAAGGACTTCTTCTAGGGCATATCTACCTATATTTTATGGTCAACTAGCTGTCTTTCAGTCTTGACCAGGTCGATGATGCAAATGTAATTTACAAGAATTCTAAGTAGATCAGTCAATGTGCTGGTGGCAATCAGCATATCCCCCTCTCTTCCCTGTAACCTGGGGTCAGTGCCCACAGTCAGCCACCCCGTCAGCGGAAGGAAAAGGCTCTCGGTAGGACCAGCATTCTAAGTGAGAGGTGTCGCCAGCAAAGTCTACGTTCCGTGATAAAGGATCCCGTTAAGATTTTACTACGATTCTTCCCTTTGCCTCGCATACAAAGAAACCACTTTAAAATTCCCTAATTTACCTTGCATACCGTTCTTAGTGTGCTGTGATTTAGAACAGCAGTCTATGTTGTATGCAATTACACAGTAGCAAAGGGGAAGGTTGGACAGCTGTTAGAACCCTTGAATAAGATAATGGAATCCCCCTCTAGTGACCCCACCCACCGGGGAGCCATCACTGGCAACTGCTTTCTGGTGACGTTTTACTGTAAAGTAAAGCCAAGCATCTTTCCTGCTCCGGCCAGCCTAGGAGATCACAGCTCATGCATATGGATGGATGGGGGTAGTGGGATCTTGCTGGGACAGAAAAGGGATTAGAGAGAAGAGACTGAGAGGTGGTGAGGGAACCGGCTTCCCTGAACACGACTAAGGCAGGTAAATAAAGAGCAAAGGGTCCAGTGGCAGGATTCTGGATACAACTGTGGCATGACAACTCTGCTCAGCGTCCGCACGGGACACGGCTCTCGCTTCTCTGCATAATGGTGTTGGGTTAAAAAGTTCTCCCCTTGAAAACCAAAGACAGATTAAAACAACAGTTTAAAGCAAAACTTGCTGACAGGTTCACATCGTATTGCCCTCTGGATATGGAGATCTATATCTCAATGTGAAGCCAATAGGGTTGAAAGGGAGAAGCCGGGGTTGCCTGCCGGTGCTGGGTTCCAGCTCCACCACTGACTTCTGCGACCCTGAGGATACAAACTTGTCTGAGTCACAGTTTCCTCAGTTGGGCTTCAATTATGAGATGGGCTATTAAAATCTCTGACCTCACAGAGTCGTAGAGAGAAGGTACCCGGAGCCCCAGTGATGAGTGTGACTGAACCTGCCAATGGCTCTGGAGACCCCACCAGGATTTCACTTAGAAAGCATGTAAATATGGTGTATCTTCCAACTCAACGACTGTGGCACAATTCATGCTTCTTACAGAAATAAAAAGGCACAGATGGGTATTTATTGAAGATCAGATTACAACTGACTGTTAAAAATAATGAGCTACTGAGCAGTCACTTTCTGCCAAGCAGCGAATTACCACTAAATTGCACACAGCAGACCATCAAGGTAATAATAACACTTCTGTTCTCCACTGTGTTACAGCTCCCAGGTAGTGCAATCAATTTAAGAAAAATAAATGCAGAAGACGATGAAAAGAACAACTAAAACATTATTTGCATTACGGACAGAGGGCACGGCATGTAACTAGAAAAATCCCAAACAATTCACAGATGTACTATTAGAATCCTTAGAAGTAACGTGCCAGAGCCAAGCTCAATAGATAAAAATCAGCTAGATGTCTGTCTGCATTTCAGAGACACACACCTTAAAAATTAAAAAAGGTTAAAATCAAACTATTTACAAGGGCGTCAAATCTAGCAAAAGTAGTGCAAAAACGCCATGCCCCAAATCTAAAACGTAAAGAAGATATAAACGTAGGCGAATGCCCTGCTTTCTGATTGGGAGACTCACTGTTGTAAAGATGTCAAGCCCTCCCAAACAGGTTTTGTGGAATTTGATGGGCTGATCCTAAAACATTTGTGTGGAAAATGCAAATGGTCCATGTATAGCTAAGATACTCTTTAAGAATGAAAAACAAAAGATGAGAGGACTTACCTTAGAGCTATAATAATTAAACTGTGTGTTATTGGCACAAAGAAAGGCAAATGTAATTATGAAATAAAGAACTGAGAAATAATGTGTTTTGTAACTGGAGAGCACTGGGGAAAAACAGCCTTAAGTAATGGTTCCAGAAAAATTAATATTGGAAAATGGCACTTGCTACCTCACATGACACTCAAAAGTCAAATGCAAGTAGATTGTGGATGTAAGTGTGAAACGCAGAGCAAGAAAGCTTACAAAGTATAACAAGGAAAGGGTTTTCTTGACAGCAAAGTAGGGAAACGTTATCAATTGAGACAGATAAAACAATACTAGGAAAGGTAATTATTTAACCACATTGAAATTTAGAATTTTTTTAAACCAAATATTTGGTTAAAATTAAGAGGATGCCAAGAAAAGACAAAGGTGGGAGAAGATATATGCACCATGTATGATTAATGATGGTTCACATCCAGAATATATACTGAAGTCCCACAAAACAAGGTGCACATCAGAGGTGTGTACGTGTGCACCAAGAGATCTGCACCAGGACGTTCACAGCAGCAGCACTGTTCATGTTCCCAAACTGGGAGATCTGAAAATGTCCATCAGCAGAAGGAAGAACAAATGCATCGTGAAACAGTCACACAGTGGAATGAAAGTGAATAAAATACAGCCACTCACAGACACATGCAGAGCAAAAGTTTCCACACAGGGGAGTGTAGTTGCTGTGTAACTTCATTTATATACATCTTTTAAGAAGGCAAAACTAAATGATAGATTAGAGGCATGTGTGCACGGGTGATAAAGGACAAAGACGATGAGGGATGGAATTACGGTAGAACTTAGGCTGCCTTGGGGAGGGTGAGGGGCAGTGATGCGGTGCAGTCACGAGTGGGCTCCCCAGGAGCCCACACGGTCCTACTTCTTGACCCGGGTGATGTTTACCTGAGAGCTCTTTTTATGATAAACCACGGAAACCAGCCAGAGAAAACTCTCTGCTTTTAAAGGACGTGTGTGATTAGCTTAGGCCTACCTGGTTAATCGCCCCATCTCAAGGTCAACTGTACCATTTACCATAAATGAGTTTTCTCAGTAAAATCCACATTCCCAGCCCCAGGGTTACACAGGGATGTAGCCCAGAGAGGAGGGACAAAAGGGGGCATCTTAGATTCTGCCACCACAGCCTGGCTCCCAAAGTTTCACATACATTCCTGATGTAAACTTTATTCACTACCTCCCCAGGATCCCCAAGTTTTTATCCGATTGCAGTATTAGTTCAAGTCTTAAGTGTCACCAGTTTAAAAGTCTGAAGTCTTATCTAAATTTCTCAACCAGGCAGGGAAGACTCCTGGGTATAACCCGTTGAATTAAGGACAACAACTGGGACACCATCACTCTTCACCTCTGGACCTGTGCAATTAAAGAGGTAACTTACATCCCCCTAAGACTCTCAACATGCAATGATGAAAGGGAAATCGGTTTTACAAAGGAGGGGAGGGCAATAAAAAGCAAAAGGTAAAATGAATTCACTGGTGGAAGGCAGTTTTTCAACGCAGCCTGGTCAATCTAGCCTTTGTCCCTTGATTAGGTACCAGGGCCTGGGAATAAATGCTCTGTGCTTCTCAGCTCTGCCCCCTGGTTCCTGGGCTCCTGTTTCCATCATCTGAGTTCTCCTTCTGTTTCCATGACAACAGCACATGTTTGCAGCTGAGTACTTAATCTGCTTTTTTTTTTTTTTAATTGTAGTTGATTCACAATGTTGTGTAAGTTCCAGGTGTACAGCAGAGTGACTCAGTCATACATCTATATCTATTCTTTTTCATCATAGGTTATTTGAATATATTGAATATAGTTCCTATGCTGTAAAGTAGGACCTTGTTGTTTATCTGTTTTATATACAGTAGTGTGTACCTGCTAATCCCAAACTCCTAATTTGTCCCTCCCTGCCCTGTCACCCCTGGTAGCCATAGGTTTGCTTTCTGTGCCTGTGAGTCTATTTCTGTTTTATAAATAAGTTCATTTGTGTCATTTTTTAGATTCCACATCTAAGCGATATCATATGGTAAGTGTCTTTCTCTGACTTACTTCACTTAGTGTGATCATCTCCACGGTCCATCCATGTTGCTGCAAATGGCATTATTTTATTCCTTTCTATGGCTGAGTACTATTCCATTGTATAAATGTAACACAACTTCTTTATCCAGTCATCTGTCAGTGGACATTTAGTTTGTTCCATGTCTTGGCTATTGTACATAGTGCTGCTGTGAACATTGGGGTGCAGGTGTCTTTTTGAATTAAGGTTCCTTCTGGATATGTGTCCAGGAGTGGGATTGCTGGATCATATGGTAGCTCTTATTTTTAGTTATTTAAGGAACCTCATACTGTTTTCCACAGTGGCTGCTCCAAATTACATTCCCACCAGCAGTGTAGGAGGGTCCCCTTTCTCCACACCCTCCCCAGCATTTAGTATTTGTAGGCTTTTTGATGAGGCCATTCTGACCTGGTGTGAGGTGATACCTCTTTGTAGTTTTGATTTGCATTTCTCTGGTAATTAGCAATGTTGAATATCTTTTAACGTGCCTGTTGGCCATCTGGATGTCTTCTTTGGAGACATGACTATTCAGGTCTTCTGCCCAATGTTTGGTTGAATTGTTCTCTTGTCACTGAGCTGTATGAGTTTCACATAGCCTGCTTACTGCCACTAATTTACCCTTTTCAGTCCAAGTTTGTCAGTGTTCCTGTTGGTACAACGTTCACCAGAACCGTGTGAACCTTGCATGGATTTTGCTGGACTTCATTTCATTAAGCAAAGTCCTATCTACAGCTATTTCAAGGATAATCCCTTGTCTGTCTGGCTTCTGCTGAGATAACTGAGGAGCCAGGCACTTAAGCTTCCGGTTGAGAATCCCTCCAGATCTGTGTGACAGAGCAGTACGTAGGACTGAAGACTCTCACCTTTTAGTTTTTCTCAAGTTTGACCAAAAGGTCACACAGCCACGCGCTCGGCTTTTTCTCTACGCCACGCTTTCAGAATCAACTGCAGAGCTGTCATGTCTCTTCCTAACTGAATAAGCTGGATTTCCCCACAGCCTCAAATCTCCCTCCGTGGTTAACTCTGCTGTAATATAATATAACCTGATTATGGGAGTCAAATCCATCACACTCACCGTCCCAAGGATTACGCCAGGCACATACACCGGGGGGAGACGGGAAATACCGGGGCCACCTTAGATGGCTGCCTACTCAGTAAAGTGTTAAGAAACCTATCTGCCTTCCACTCAGGTCCGCAGGCCCTGTGGCTCCTGGAGAGGTGGAGAAGGCCCCTCTCCTGCTCAGGTCTGCGGGTGAGCTGAGCAGGAGAGGCAGGAACACACTGCGATGCGCCCAGACTGGGTACACTGTGCAGCAGTGAAGGTGAATGAAACAGGATGCTCTGCAGATCTCACCAGCATAACGGTGAACAAAAATCATGTAAACTATCTGCATGAATTCAGAAGGAGACACTGAATGCTTGGGTGACACAATTATACATAAAAGCAAGAATTTCTTATAAACACAAGGGTGGTAGTTACCTTATGAAGTGGGGAGACGAGTTCATTATTAGGAGCAGCCAAGAGAGAGATTCAGGATGCTGTACTGGCAGAAGTCACATGAACACTTGGTTTGTAGGAAGTTATTCAGCTGAGCACAGAACAAAACTTCTATACTGTTCTGGACATGTATTATAGGGCATAACAATTAAGGTTAAATTATATAGTGAATTAAGAAAATGCACTGTAAATGACACGTGATTTGATAATGAATCAACACTGAATTAAAACTCATTCTCATAATTAAGTTGATTATAAGCACACACACTTTGTATCTCTGATATCCAGAGAATGGAGCAAAAAGATAAATCTCAAAAGATCTTAATAAATTGTAAAGAGAATGTAAGTTTTAAAGGAGTCTGATAATTACTTTTGTGCCTTTCAATAATTATTTTTACTATGAAAAGTCAAATGTAATTCCCTTAGTGGTTCTCCTAAAGAGCTTTCTTTTTAAAAATATATTAAATATGGTTTATTAGCTTTCTTGTTAATCAAAACTTCAGCTGTGACACAGAGAACTGTATTTTTTTTTTCCTTGAAAATTCTGTTCTATTTGAAAAAGCAGCATTCTCTATGTTGGGTCTAGCTGCAAAAATGAATTATCTGAATTAAAGTAACATTTACAAATGAGTCTCTGGGACACTTCATTTGAGTCCTTTTGGGGAGTATTTGAAATGAAGTACCAGTTTTAGAATCAAGTTACATAGCACATGATATAAATGTCTTCTAATGAATAAGATCAGATGAAAAGAATTTCAGTAGAACCTTTATCTTCTCTGACATTGGCTGTTTCTTATAATTTAATTTCACTTTATTCCTAGTCCAACATAAAATGAAGAATTCCATTGTCTGCTTAGCTGCCATTTCTCTAGATATTCGAAATATATTTAATTATACAAGGTCACATTGGAAGAGAGAAAACTCTCTGGAGAGAATGTAAATGAACTTTCCACTACCGGATTGCTTATGAATTCTTTATTACCCTAGAATTACATGATATTATCCTAAAGTGACATGAAATGTCTCACTTTTTGTCTTGCCCATTCCTGGAATCAAACTGAAATATTACAGAAAACGAATGATTCTGAGAATTGGCTGCTCCAGAGGGTACACGTTTTCATTACTGACGCTTTGTAACTGGGTCACAGTGGGAGAAGCAATGAAAATATACTGGTTATAGTCAAGACTGGAGGTATGGATTTTCTTTTATGACAGGATACTAAAAATTATGGCAAATTGTAGCATCCATTTGCAATGCATGACAGACACCCAGGATCTGTCTATGGAAAAATGTTTCGTTCCAACTGTTCACGAGAATTTCTCTTTATCATTCAAGTGCTGGAAGGCTATTTGCAGATTTTCTTTATTTTGTGTGTGTGTGTGTGTGTGTGTGTATGTGTGTGTATATATATATATATATATATATATATATATATATTTACTGAAGTATAGTCAGTTTACAATGTCAATTTCTGGTGTACAGCACAATGCTTCAGTCATACACAAATGTACATATATTCATTTTCATATTTTTCCACCATAAGTTACTACAAGATATTGAATATAGTTCCCTGTGCTATGCAGTATACACTTGTTGTTTATTTTATATATAGTAGTTAGTATCTACAAATCTCGAACTCCCAATTTATCCCTTCCCAAACCCTTCCCCACCCTGGTAACCATAAGTTTGTTTTCTATGTCTGCGAGTCTGTTCCTGTTTTATAAATAAGTTCATTTGTTGTTGTTTTTTAGACTCCACATATAAGTGATATATGGTATTTTTCTTTCTCTTTCTGGCTTACTTCACTTAGAATGACGATCAACAGGTCTATCCGTGTTGCTGCAAATGGCATTTTTATTCCTTTTTTTGGCTGAGTAGTATTCCATTGTATAAATATCTTTATCCAGTCATCTGTCAGTAGGCCCTTAGGTTGCTTTCATGTCTTGGCTATTGGAAATAATGCTGCTATGAACATAACATTGGGGTGCATGTATCTTTTTGAATTAGAGTTTCCTCTGGATAAATGCCCAGGAGTGGGATTCCTGGGTCATATGGTAAGTCTATTTTTAGTTTTTTGAGGACTCTCCATACTGTTTTCTGTAATAGTTGCACCAAACTTCATTCCCACCAGCAGTGTAGGAGGGCTCCCTTTTCTCCACAGCCTGATGTGAGCTGATACCTCACTGTAGTTTTGATTTGCATTTCTTTGATAATTAGCAATATTGAGCATTTTTTCATGTGCCTATTGGCCATTTGTATGTCTCCACTGGAGAATTGCTTATTTAGGTCCTCTGTCCATTTTTGAACTGGGTTGTTTATTTTTTTTCTTAAGTTGTATAGGCTGTTTGTATATTCTGGAAATTAAGCCCTTGTCAGTCTCAATCTTTTGCAAAAATTTTATCCCATTCCTTTGCTGTACAAAAGCTGATAAGTTAAATTGTTGAACAGTGCAGCAATACCCCTAGAGGACAAAAAAGAAGCTCTCTCAAAGCTTTGTGTTTGCATCCTAAATTGTAATAAAACGTGCCCTCTATTCATGGTCTATTCCATGGTTACACATTCTTATTCCAGGCGTTGTAATCGATATTTCAGTGCTCTTGGCAAAAATCTACCTTGGAAGTATATGGACTGTGAGAAAAATTACATTCTTACAAAGGAAGGAAACATCTTTTCAGTCTTTTCTCTAAACTCCCAGGACTTCTAATTTTTTTATACCTGTTTGGGAAAAAACTAATTTTCAGATAAAAAGTTCTTGATGGATCTCTCCCTCAAAATGACATTTTTGAAAGTGGTATTCTGTTGCTTTAGAGTGTAGATGTTCATGCTTTTGAAAATATAGGTAAATAGTTCACCTGTAAAATATTTCTATTCAACAGTAAGTGTGACTATTTGACAACAAAGGAAATACTAACTGGGCCTATAACCTGAATCAGGTATGAGAATTCCTTAGTTAAACTTACAGATGGGAGCACTGAACACTCATCCACCAAAGTATTACTCCTTTCTAAGGAAAAAGTTTAATTTTGAAATCAGTATGAAACTCTGATTATGCACCTGCATTTCTCAAAGAGGAGAATAAGAACTGATGCCTATGGCAATGGCTCTCTACCTGAGTTCCAGTAATTTTAATCCAGTTGAAAAGAGTTTGACTCCAAGTGTATTGTCAAGAAAGGCAATACAAGAGGGAATGACAAGCGACCAAACCAAAAGACATTCTGAGCCAAGGACTTTAACAGACACGTCACCAAAGAAAACACACAGATGGCAGACGGGCCCGTTAAAGGTGTTCCGCATCGTATGTCGTGAGGGAGGCGCAAATCACACACGTTACCACCACGCACCTGTTAGAACGGCTAAAACCCAACACACCGACAGCAACAAATGCCGGCAAGGATGTGGAGCCACAGGAACTCCCATTCAGTGCTGACGGGAATGCGGGTGGTGCAGCCACTTTGGAAGACAGTCGGGCAGTTTCCTTACAAAACTAAACATACCCTTGCCATATGATCCAGCAATCATGCTTCTTTGTATTTACCCCAATGGGTGGAAAACGTATGCCCACATAAAAACCTGCGCACTGATGTTTACAGCAGCTTTATTCATAATTGCCAAAACCTGGAAGCAACCAAGATATCCTTCAGCAGGTGAATAGATAAAAAAAGCAGCAGTGTGTCCAGACAAGGGAACATTTAGTGCTAAAATGAAACGAGCCATGAAAATACATGGAGAAAACATAAATGCATGTCGCTAAGTGAGAGGAATCAATCTGAGAAGAGCATGCGCCCTGTGACTCCAACCATACGACATCTCGGGGAAACTCAGGAGACAGTAAGACGGCAAGTGACTGGCAGGGGCCGAGGGGGTGGGATGGAGGGAGAGCAGTTCAGGGTGAGCACAGAGGATTTTAGGGCAGCGGAAAGACTCTGCACGATGCCATAATGATGGGTACATGTCATTATGCATTTGTGCAGACCCACAGGATGTGCCACCCCAAGAGTGAACTCAAGGCAAACTGCAGACTTTGGGTGATGGCAATGTGTCAGTCTAGGGTTCATCAGTTGCCACAAACGTACCATCTGGTGTGGGACGTTGATGACAGGGGCAGGGGCACATGGGACATCTCTTACCTTTCCCTCTGTTCTGCTGTGGACCTAAAATTGTTCTAAATAAAGTCTTCACAACAACAATCCCCCTGGACTTGGGGAACTACAGTGTCCTCCAAATACAGTCAACTTATTTGATACAAAATGGATGTAAGCGATAATTCAGTTTATTGGTATTCAGAGTAATTTCCATGAGCAGTAGTCCTGAGAAGACTGTGCATAAAAAGTAAAGATCAGAAATCAAATTTAAAAAATTATTCTCTATTCATTATGGTTATTTCAGTAATGCAAGATACTATGCAGCCAAGTGCAGCTCGGCCGTGTGGGGAGGCAGCAGGCTGACTGGTAAGGTTTGCGCTCAGGTCCTTGCTGTGGGATTGATGCTGACATTAACTTCTTGTAATACTGGGCTCTTCATTATAAATGAGAATAGAATGAGAATACTACAGCCTGCCACCTTGGGTTTTGTACGGTTTAAATGACATGACACTTTGGACATGACTTTAGATTTATAACACTCTGTACATATATAAAACATTACTATTAATACAGGCATGCCTCATTTGTTTTATTGTACTTTCTTTATTGTGCTTTGTAAGTTTTTTTTTTTTTAACAAATTGAAGGTTTGTGGCAACCCTGCCCCGAGCAACTCTGTTGGTGCCATTTTTCCAATAGCATTTGCTCTCTTTGTGTCTCTGTGTCATTACCACCACGTTTTGGTAATTCCTGCAATATTTCAAACCCCCTGCCAGCAAAAAGGTTACAACTCACTGAAGGTTCAGATGAGGGTTAGCATCTAAATTTTAGCAATAAAGTATTTTTAATTTAAGTACGTACATGTTTTAGATACAATGCTATCACACACAACAGACTACATTATATTGTGGACATAACTTTTATATGCACTGGGAAACCAAAAACTTTGTGTGACTTGCTTTATTCAGTTATTCGCTTTATTGCAGTGGTCTGGAACCACACCTGCATCATCTCTGGGGTCTGCCAGTAATAGGTCACTTTAAAATTGTAGTATTTCTTTAAAGGGTCATAATTTAAGTCTTATGAGTTCACACTGTAATTGTCAGCTAATCTTTTCACGGAAAAGTTTGGTTCAAGGAGAAGTCTTACCTTTGATGTTCTTGTGATAACATCATAATTTAGGAGGACTATTATAGCTAAGTTCCTATTTTCTAGCTGTGACATTTTGTAAAGGTACTAAATTTATTAATTTGTTTGACAGGCCATCAGGTACTGAACCATATAAAATCCACTTTATCTCAATAGTCAAGATTGACGAGGAACCCAGATCATTTTATTCTGGTCTATTTTGCCCAGTGCTTCTTGAAAATTTATTTTGTATACAGCTACACTATTTTAGTTACATGAAATAGGGATCAAGACAGAGACCCAAAATATCTTTATAAATGGAAGAGACCATGCAATTCATAGGCAACTGTGGACTAACAAAAACAAAACAAAACAAAACAAAAAACAAGCACAAGAAACAAACAAAAAACAAAACCAAAAAAGCAGGTGAGAGAGAAAGAACAGAACGTGTTCATATTCATTAAGGGCTGAGCCGTTGACTTACGAGGTGGTACAAGCAACGCATACGGACGCGTTTCCCCACGGATGGTCACGAAGGCTGGTCTGTTCCTCGTGAGGGAAGGCAGTTGTGCAGGACTGTATTCTGGGCTCTGTGGCTTTCTTGTTTTTGCTGTTACCTGTATGAGTCCTTATTTACCACTGCTATAGGGGAAGTGGCTTTTCTCAAAAAAATTTTTTTTGGGGAGGGAGTCAGAAAAGTGTGTGTATTTGTGCGTGTGTGTGTCCTAAAATCTATGATTGGAACATGATGCTGAAGTGTGCCAGGCCCCGGCCCTCACCCCTCTGGTAAGCGGGGATGCAGGCCCTTCACCGCACGTGGTAAAAGTGCTTCTCGGGGGCCCCCCTGACGTCATCAGGCTGCAGGCAGGAAACCAGCTGAGGGAATGAAGACTGAGTGCTTCGCTTTGACTGTGCGCCACTCAAACTCACTGCTAAGATAATGCAGTAACATTTCTGCAACACAGCAAGCGCACCGGACTGAATGC
Organism: Camelus ferus; assembly: GCF_009834535.1. Taxonomy (NCBI): domain Eukaryota; kingdom Metazoa; phylum Chordata; class Mammalia; order Artiodactyla; family Camelidae; genus Camelus; species Camelus ferus. Next base: position 5,984,548 of record NC_045726.1, on the reverse strand, counting down.
ACCTTCAGTATTTAGTCTCCTGTTGCACCTCCTCTCGGCCCGGAATTACATCCCTTCCTCTGTACGTGGATACTCCACCTCTTTCAGAAGACCTCAGCGGTTGGTTAGCCTAATTACTTTGAAATTTTACCTATGAGAAGTTGTAATGACTTACACATTTTAAAATGTATTTCATGGATAAATACCCGACCTGAAAATCTGAGACCAAAGAATCAAAAAGATACCCTGAGGGTAAACTGAATCGTTGTAATTAAAAGAGAGAGGAAGCGGGTGGGGTGGAGAGACAGAGGATGGTCAAGACTCTGCAGAAATGACACGCAGCCCTCTCATTACCACCTTCTCCCAGTCACAGGAAAATGAGGGAATGCCTGCATTATGCGTAAGTGCAGCCCTAGTTCAGGTCAGAAAAGACCGAGGCTCCAACATACACAGTATATGCTGTTTTCCTTAAAAATGGGAATGCTTAAGAATTTATTAAATTCAGGCCCACACATCTCATTTAAGGCTAAATTATGTATCCAAGAACTTTCCCTTCAGCTGCTACTTTTTAGGTATTTCTGAAATATTTAGAAATAATATCTAAGGATTAAGAAGGAAAATGGATGAAAAATAAAATTAGCAAGTTCTCCTATTCATTATTTTCCCCCCAAGATTTTATCCTGTAGGTTAGAAACTATTTAATCACCAAGATCCCTTTGGTGACCGTAATTTTATTATTAAAAAGGAAATATTCGTAGTCTCATCAGCCTTGTTGATCATATGGGGGCAGAATATTTGATATTGAAACTATTCCCAGAAAAGGGAATAACCGTGGTTGCCATCAGGAATCACCTGTAGGACCTGTTACTCTGCGTATGTACTTTTAAAAAGGCATGTAACCTGTCGACTGAAACTTGATTTCCTCTTGGTCGGTAGGAAGGTTGAAATACTTGTCAGAAGCAGGGCTTTAGCCAAAGTATGGGTTTAGCTTTCTCACGCTCTCCCTCCTCCGCCTGCATCAGCCTGGAGAACTGATTGTACTATTAATACAAACTGATACTTAACAAACGCACTGTCATCGATTTGCCTTCAGAAGTTTCTTATGTTTTTTTCAGGTAGATTTATTCAGAAAGATACACTGAAAGGCAAGAGAAAGGCCATGAGGTGTGTGGGTTGGGTGCTCAGATTCAAAGTAGGCACACACTCCACAGACAGAGCGCGGGCCATCTCCAGAGAGGGGAGAGAGGGCCGGCCTGCCCACAGAAGTTTGATTGCAGTAGCAAATGTCATTTTGGTAGAGCAGCTGCTTCAACTAGGCGGGGAGAGACGGTCCACTCTGATCTGGTCAGCCACAAAACTCTCAGTGCTCTGACTATGGGAAGAACAAATTCTATCAGCAAAAAGGCAGAGGACTTTTCTCTTTAAATTCCAGGTTAAGCTGGTGGTAAAAGTACCTACTGACAATGGAAGCCATTCTCAGAGAATAAATATGGATCCATGGAGTCATGTTACAGTTACTACCCCAGTTACCCCACGTTTTAAATGAACAGCGTCAGCCTTCATGTTCCTGAGAACATTGGCTCTGTATGATCCTATCAACAGATGACTGGTGACTCTTAAGAGGTCAAAATATTAGCCAAAATCTTAATGTTGAAGAAATGTTTGGCCCTTGTGATGCCTCTGGTTTGAAAGCATTGGTTAAACTCTTATTTCTCATCAGCCCCTGTCTGCACATCTGAAACGGGTTTCAGCCCCAAAGCTAAGACATGGGTTGCATGCTCCTCATAAAATTTTAAGATTTTAATTTTGGCAAAAGCTTAACATTCAAGATACCGTCCTAACCGTTTCTAAGTGCACAGTTCTCTAGTGTTAAGTCTATTTGCACTGTAGTGCAACCAGTCTGCAGAACCATTTCATCTTGCAAAAATGAGACTCTCGACCCTTCAAGCAGCACCCCCATCCCACACCCCAGCCCCTGGTGGTCGCCGTTTTACTTTCTGTCTGAATTTAACTATTCTTTACCTCACATGAGTACAATCATACAGTATTTGTCCTTCTGTGACCGCCTTTTTTCACTTAGCATGATGTCCTCAAGGTTCACCCATGTTGTAGTGAGTGTCAGAATTCCCTTCCTTTTTAAGGCTGAATAATATTCTGTTGTCTGTAGAGACCACAGTTTGTGTATCAATTGAAATGTCAGTGATGCTCCCACCTCTTGGCTATCGTGATAAGTGTTGCTGTGAATACAGGTGTGCAGATCTCTCTGAGCCTCTGCTCTGTTCTTTGGGCTGTGCATTCAGAAGTGGAGTCATTTGATTATACAGCAATTCTGCTGTTATTTTTTGAGGCCCCGCCATACTGTTTCCTTATGTAATTTTCCTTCTGTGATTTTTAAATCTTTTGCGTGAGAACAAGAATAGAAAATCTATTAAGGGAACTAAATATCCCTCCAAGATGTTTGAGGGAAAGCGTCATATAAAAAAGGACCACGGTTGTAACTTCCTGTACGTGAGGAGCCACGACAACTGGAACCCGGCAGGAATTTCCTAGTGAGCAGTGCACTTAGCTTAAATGCGGAGCTAGTTATCAATATCCTAAAAGCAATACTGTTATCTGGTTTTCCAGGAAGGCCCCCGGGAATTGTGATTTTTTTAACCAGTGTACCTGGTAACTTGGGTGCTGCCTGCTCATGAAATGGCATTTACGTGGCTAATACTTAGACAGTGGTTCAGACTGTAAGATGCTGCAAATAACCAAAATGAAGCCTTGCTTCTGGGCAAACCTTGAGATCACAGGTGATCCTCTGACATAATGCAGGGGAGCAGGAGGGGCGCACGGACCCTCCCCCATGGACCAACAGGGCAGCAGCCTGAGAATGGATCACTTGGGGGACAGGGGAGACTTGTAACTGATGAAATCCTAAATGGACTATTTTTAGAACCAGAAGTAACTGAGCTTTTTTGAATTGACAAGACAAACCTTTCTCCGTCAGTAGAAACGAAGGCGCGTGAACCAAGTTGGGTTTGACCGTAGAGAAGTTAAGACCGACACGGCTCTGCACCTCTCATCCTTGCACCATCTGTCAGACATCTCTCCCCCTCAACAGTATTAACGATAAACCCTGCTGTGTGTGTGCTATTTCATCACCACATTTCTTCCCTAAAGAGTTTTCTGTACTACGGCTTCCATTTTATTTCTTCCTAAATGTTTCTTCTTGAGTAGAAATCATGCTTGTGGCCAGGGGTGATTCTTTAAATACACAGGCAAGGACTCCAGCCCCAGGTCATACTGGTGTGGACTGGCTCTGTGCCAGTCCTGATTACCCCTCAATCTTCTAAAAAGATAATCTCTGAAGATTAATAATCAGTGATCAACTCATTATTTACTGAACACGGATACCTGCAGCAGGTGATGACCTCCGCACCGTTCCAGTGAACACATAGCTAAAAAAAAAGTAACGTCTTCAACCCGTGCCCAGGAGTGTTTTCTGCATCCTGTTGCTCTTCCAAAATAAACCAACTCCTCCCTCCCCATCCTTCCCTTCCCATGTCTAGCCTAATTCTGGTTTTAATTTTCATTTCTTCTTCCAGGACTGTATCAAGAATTGTACCCTTGTGTTTCTACCCAGTTTTTTTTTTTTTTAACTCCCCCAATAAGGCTACTTGTTCATTCATTCAGCAAATGTTTACTGAGTATACACTGTACACTGAGCACTCTTCCCTTGCTGGAGAATCAGTGGCGGACAGGAAGACGATGACTTTGCTTTATGGAAGCTGGTTTAGTCGGAGGTCTTATTTCACCAACGAACTAAAGAACAGAATGCTCATGGCCACGCAGGAAGTTAAAACAGGCGACAGACAGTGATGCAGAGATGACCTGAGTTGGGTGAGTAGAGGGGGGGGGCCCAGTGGGTGTGACAGTTGAGCTGAGATCTGAAAGAACAGAGCCCAGCCAGGCTCTGCGGGAAGAGCGTCCCGGCAGAGGAGACAGCTTGTGCAAAGGCCCTGGAGAATGAGTAGGCTGGGCCTGTGTGAGGAACCAGGAGGCTCAGGAGTGCTGTTCTGAGGAGATGGGGGCCCATGAGGTGAGAGCAGGAGGAGCCGCCGGAGGAGACAGTGGCTCAGGGGACGCGACGTGGGCTTGGGTTTTACATGCAATCTGAAATGACGGGATGTTTTAAGCAGGGAAATACACAGAAAAATTTCTCCATTGGATGATTCCAGCTGCTGAGTGGGTAACTGATTATAGATGAACAAAAAGCGAGGCGGAGTTTGGCCAGGACTCTGTCGGGACGATCCGGGAGAGAGAGCTGCAACTTGGCGTGGCGAGGGCCGCAGGGGTCACGGGGGAGCACTTAGGATTTTCTGGATGTAGAGTCGGCAGGACTCGCTGAGACAGCAGTTGTCAAGCACAGCCCCGAAACGGTCCCCCTGCTACACTTCCACTGCCTTGCCAGGTGCCTCCACCGTCTGGCCCACATTTGTTTGAGCCTTAATTTGAGCGCAGACCCCGCTGTGTCTTGCCTTGCAGGTAAGACTGTTTCTCCACGGAGCTGCTGGTCCTGGGATCCGAGCTCTTACAGGCCAGCCACACAGCTTTTCTTGGGACAGTGAATGCCACATCATGACAATGTGATTCAGGAGACTTTTGCTCCTTCAGCTTTTGATTTCACAGCCTCCCATCCTTGGGATCCAGGCAGCCTTTTGTGCTGGTAGAAGTTTTGAGTACTTACAGGTTATCTAGGATTGCCATACACTTCAGTTGCTATTCCTTCTTACATATTTGCAAGCCTTCCCCGTTAAACCCACTCCTCTGGGAAGAGTAATCCGGGTGCGTTCAGACAGAGCAGAAGGACCAGGCTGCCCCGACTGCCACAGGACTCCTGCTGTGCTCTGGGTGCGCGGCTTGACCTCTGCCTGAGATCTGGTTTGTAACAATTAACACTAATGCTTGACTGACAAGAAACATGTCGAGTTCTTCCGCAATGCTGCGTAACTGCTCAGGAGTTACGTCTTCATGAAACGCAGGGTCTTCTCGTTGAACTAACTTGGTTTCTGCCAAGTCACAGTGGTTAGAATCTCAGCCCTTCCGCTTCTTTAAGACACACAGCTCAGCCCGCAGCAGTGGTGCTTCAGGGCAGGGGGTCTGTCCTGCCCCAGACCCAGCGGCTTAAAGGCATCCTTCCAGCCTTTTCACTGTCCCTTGAATGAAGAGTGAGCTAGTGAGCTGAAGGGGTCTCATCCCTGATGTTAAAGCTGTGAGTTGAGAGGCGACTAATTTTACTCAAAGCCCGTTGTAGTTGCGATTTGATGTTGGAGTAAAAGCTGAGAACCAAACCAACTTGATTCAAACGGTAAAGAGAGGGCCTATGAAAACTGTCAGAGCCCCGGAATAAATCACCTGTCTGTTTAATACCGCAGGAGCTCCTGGGTCTTCTATCTATAGGACCGCCATAAAATAACCTGGAGTTTGTTAAAGGCACATCTGAATGAAATAGGTTTAGGAACAACCAAGTTGGAGCTGTGAGGATTTTTGGATTACCTGAGTTTAACACAGTAATGCACATTACATGAGATTTATGAAAAGTTATAATTTATGATACAAATATTTTACCAAGTTAGTAGTGTAAATAATTGTGAACATGTCTCTGATCTGTCTACAAGGTGCTCATTACGTTATACTGTGTAGCTGACTTAACACGTGTTTATCCGTTATTCCCATAAAATGTATTTTAAGTAGTATGTTTCTTTTAGTAAGAAGTGTATAGCTTATTAATCATTTAAAAATCAAGGGAATTGTATAGTATTTACTGTTTCTAAGACTGTAGTTCTCTGATGATTGGTGTTTCTTTTAAAACTACAATTGTATCTCTGTCCAGGTGTGCCATTATGTTAAGATAGTGGTAAGATGGCCCTCCCAGGTATGGTTACTATAGTAGACTTATATACGTCTTGAGATAATAGCTTACCTTAAAAATTAAGGCAAGTAAAATTTTAATTAGCCATGTCGGCATCATATTTATTTATGTAGACTATGGCCTCAAGGTCTTATATGCTGAGACCACGTGTCATTGTTTTTCTTGCTCAAGATTGCTTTGGCTATTCAGTGTCTCTTGTGGCTCCATACAAATTTTAGAATTTTTTTTTCTATTTCTGTGAAAAATAACGTTGGAATTTTTTTTTTATAAGGAGTGCACTGACTCTGTAGATGGCTTTGGGAAGTGTGGACATTTTAATAATACTAATTCTTCCAATCCAAGAACAAGAGCTATCTTTCCATTTCTTTGTGTCATCTTCAATTTCTTTGATCAGTGTCTTAGTATTCAGTGTACAGAACTTTCACTTGCTTGGTTAAACTTATTCCTAAGGGTTTCATTGCTTTCGATTCTATTGTGAGTGGGGTTGATTACCAGGTACAGAATTTTCAATTGACACTTATTTTCTTTACGTACGTTAAAAAGCGTGCCATTTCCTTCCGCCCTCCGCGGTTTCAGATGAGAAACCAGACTTCGCGTCCCTGCAAGGAATGTCTTTTTCACTTGCTGCTTTCAGGACTTTTCTTTGTTTTAGGTTTTCAGAAGTTTAATAGTGACGGGTCTTAGCATGGATTTCTTGGGTTTATTCTATTTGGGATTTGCTCAGCTTTTTAAATACACAGGTTTATGTCTTTGGACAAATTGGGGGATTTCTGAGCTGTTATTTCTACTAATGATTTGTTAGCTCTACTCCCCCTTTCCTCTATTTCTGGAGCTATGATCCTGTGAACTTGAGCTCTTTTGCCATTCCGCCACAGTTCCTTGAGTCTCTTCATTTTTTTGTTTTCAGTGTTATTTTTTTCTCTCTTAAGAGTGATCTGTCTTCAAGTTAACTGATTTTATTCACTGTCATCCCCACTCCACAGTGAGCCCGTTCTGTGAATTTTGAAATTTGTTTTTTTTTTCCAGTTGTGTAATTTCCATTTTTTAAACTTCTGTTTCTTTGCTGAGGTTTCCTATTGTTCGTTTGTTTCATGAGAACTCTTTATTACTAGTGGAAGTGCTTTTTATGCTGGCTGCTCAGGAATCTGTCAGGTCACTTCAACTTGTGCTTCATCTTGATGTTCGCATCTGCCGGCAGCCTTTTCTCATTTAAAGTTGTTACTTCCCTGCTTCTTGGTACGAGCTTTTTTTTTTTTTTTTTTTTTTTTTTTTTATTCTTTCCTAGGCATTTTAGATACTATGAGACTCTAGATTCTATTTAGCCTTTTTTAAAAAATAATGTCTCCATGTTGAGATGTGGTACAGAGACCAAGGGTAGGGGTGGTCTGGGGCAGGTGTTCCGCTCCCTCCTGAGCCCCGTCGGTGGGAGTGAGAGAGGCAGAAGTGGAGGCTCAGCTCTCTCCACCATCCATTACCTGCTCCAGTTTCATTTATGCCAGAATAAAGGAAGTTTTCACATTTTGATAGTAAGCCTTGCCAATATCCATTATATTTAAAAACTTTTTCTGTATCATTTCAGAAGTCAAGCATAAATATCAGAAAAATTTGCAGCACAATAGGTATGCATCACAGTTTTTAGCCCCATGATTTACATACAAATGGATTTTATTATTAAAAAAAATCTCCTATTCTGTGCTAAACATTTTGTGGCAGATTGCCTTGAAAAACTATTCATGTTGGAAAGATTACAAAACAGAGCTCCAAAAATGTGAGTCAGTCCATATGTTTCCATTAAGCTACCACACCTTATATAATTATGCAGCCCATGTCTTCTATTTCTCTAGCTTTTCACTTAATATAAATTTATAAGTAGTTTCCTGAGAGATGTAAAACTAAGATTTATCCTGAAACTCAAAATAAAACCTGGATATACCATCCAATTACTCACTACAGATGGATGAGAGTTCTAACACACAACACTAATAAAGTATCTATGGAAATTAGAAATTGTGGGAAATAAGACATGTTTACATAATACAGACTATACATTTCATAAAAGTGTTTAAAATAATCACCTTTATAAATATATATGAAAGCCAAGACGTCTTTAAGACGAATAGTTTACTTGAACTAGTGTAGACATTGTTGACTAAAACCAGAAGGAAACGCACATCGTTCCCTAGTCTGTAAATTCTGATAAAAGCCTATATAGCTCGCTCTATCTATCTGTATTTTATATCAAACTCTGTATATGTTGTATTTCAGCCTTTGGGGGTGGAGAAACATTTTATAAATTATGCAAGCATTTTCTTACCAAAATTAGCATGCTAGAATCTGTGCCTTCCTAGGCTGTGAGTTTTTCTTCATAAATCATTTTACTGGTAAAAGAATCGGCAGCTTCAGTAAACTGCTCAGAAGTCATCAGACAGAGTTAGTGACCTGCTGGGGCGAGCGTGGGAAGACTGGGCAGAAGCCGCTTTATTTTTTAGTTACATGTTATCCTTAAAGAGGTCACTGTGATTTTACATGATGCTTTACATGATACTTTCAAACTGCAGTTTCACATTGAAAACAAACTGGACATGCTTTGAGAATTCTTTTTGATATTTAAATAATCACAGAAGTAGAACACTGGAAAGAATCACATAATCTAAAACTATGCTTTTACACATGCGGGAACCGGAGCTCAGACAGGTTACCTCCCCAGGGTCTCGCGGCTGGCAGGGACGGAGCGGGCGCTCAGACCCCTCTCTCTCTGCTGCAAGGTGAGCAGTGTTGCTGCTGCACTGAGTTACCATTTCTTCATTCGGTTTGTTATTTAAAGTATTTTCTGAATCATCATCAACAAAAATTGAACAAAAAATTTGAAAAGAAAATAGAACGTACAAGCAGAAATCCGAAAGATGGAAATTTACTCTTCAGCCAATTTCTCAGACATTTATTTTGTAAAACATATTATTCCTATAGTGAATGCTATGGATTTTTATGTAAAATATTCTAGGCTAAATGTGTCAAAGCCTTGCTGGAGGTGTGCAGGATGACACTTGCTTAAGAGGGAACTAGGAAGAGAGAATATTTGCATTTCAAATGTTGGCTTTCTACATCTCCACCTAAGTTTTCCTGTCAGAGGCAGCATCGTACTTTATAAGCACAGGTATGACAGGGGAAATCCAGCTCCATAGAAACTTTATTCCGATTCCAATTTCTTAGTCCTTGTGACCACAAAGATAAAGCATACGCTGATGGAGGTATGTTTTATGCAGTTCTTGGAGATCTTTTCTGAGCCCAGAGTGTTGGAATAGAGCATGGTCACCTCTGCAAGGCCAGCTTAGGAAAGAAAGTGTACGTCACACAACATTTTGAATTACAGGCAGAGCCCTCCTGCTCCTCAGAACGGGGCTGGCAGAACCACAAGGCCTGGGTTCGGCAGCCCCTGCCCCAGGCCCCTCGTCGCTCTGTGTGACTGAGCTTTAGCCGGACTCGTACGGGACCTGTTCCAGCCAGGCATGTCCCCTGTTCCCTTCACCCTTGCCCTCCTGGGACGTGAAAACTGGAAGAACTTGTGCTGATGCGGATGCTTAGTGGTCGGGAGATCCCAGCAGGACGGGGCAGGGGGTGGTGGACCTCTGGCTCCCATCCGTGCGGACGCGCCTCTCCCTAGTGGTCAGATTCTGTTTCTGGCTTTGGCCCCTTTGAATCCCCCCGGTGCCCCTTTCCCCGGCGCAGCAGCCCAGGCCTCGGGATCGCCGTGGACCTGCCCATCCTGCCTGCACGTCAGTCCCCACAGGGGACGTCGTAACTGCTCTTCATGCTGGCCTCGTTTCTCGGTCTTAAAGTTCCTCCTCCGTGCAGAGGGTACGATTCAGTCTCTCTGTCTCCCAACAAGACCAGTAACCTTGATGTCACCGGAAAGCGGGTGAGAGGGGCGGACCCACCGGGCCCAGGCTAGGTCCTCCACTGAGTCAGAACCTGCATCGTAAGAAGCTCTCTGGGGGAGCAGTCCGCTCATTAATATCTGAAGTACAGCATTCAGAGCTACTTCCCTCCCTCCCTCATCCACTTTCAAGATCTGAAGGTCTAGGTCCAGCAGCAGAAGCAATGCAGAGAGGGCTGGGTGAGCCACACAGGGGACCACATCCCCTGGAGGACATGGCGGGGGAGAGGTCTGAGGTTACAAGGATCAAAAGACGTGGTGGGGGGTGGCGCCGAGAAAGGGCTTGGTGACCTCACATAAGTGGACAGTTCTACTTATCGAACCGGAAAGTCTGCTGAGAAGCAGCTGATGGGAGCTGGTCTCCAAGCTGCCGTCCCGCCTCGCTTCAACCACGATGCACGCAGAGCTGATCAGCGCTTTCCCGTGGGTCCCAAGCCCCCTCCGTGCATCCTCCTCTGCAACCGTCCTTTGAGTCTCCTTCCTTCACCATAGATTTGCCCTGTTCTCGCCTCACCTTCGCCCGTGTTTTAGCCTTTTCCTGATTTCTGGCTCTTACTCGTGGGCAGGTACGAATGCCTAAGCTGTTACGTTGTAAAAAAAAAAACCCGATGGCTCTCTTTCCCGTGAGCTGGGTTTCCTGAGAGCCATCTGAATCCCACGTCTTCATCAGATGCTCTCCCCCCAGCGGCCGAGCTCCCAGGCCTCCCATGCTGCTGTGTGAGGTACGAGGAGAGAGCACTGAGGAAAGCCTGGTTTATTATCTCAATCTCCTGTGCTCAGAAGATGTCACTTAGGGAGAGAGGATGGGAAGGGAGAGAGGGTGGAAGACAAACTTGGTGTTGTGCCTTGACCCTCTGTATCACAATCCTGGGCACTCTGTTTATTTAAATCTTACTTGTTACTCCTATGTAATGAGGCTATAAACACCTTCATGAAGGAATATCGCAGAACTTAAAAGGGTAACATATTTCAAAGCTTTGAATAGTGCTGGGAGAAAAGAGAAGCTGGCCGGCAAATTTTATTTTCGCTTCCCCTGTTTTTGTAGGAATATTATTTTGCATTGCTCCGTACAAAGTACAGTGCTTGTATCTGCGGGATAAAAGATCACTTAAACATTTTCCCCATTGAAATGTTGGGCTCCAAGCGCACAGCATACAGGATGGATGGGCTAAAAACATGGAGGAACCTAAACTCTATCCAGGAAGAATTCTGGAGGGAGGGGACTTGAGGGGATCCAAGCAGTAAACTGCATCTTAGAAAGGTGACCAAGTGCTGGCCAAGGGGGATGGGGGTTAAATGAGCGGGATGTGAGGCAACACGGCTTTGCCCTGAGAAACTGCGTTTTAATTGAGGACTCACGGACTGAAAAGCTATTAAGAGCCTTAGCCCAGAGTCTAAGATTAATCTGGTAATTGTATTTCTGGCAGCGTTTCCGTGAAGCTTTCTAAACATAACTCATCAAAATGCTCCGCAGAACCCACCGTCTATTCAGTTACATTTGCTGAGCAGCCCACTCGGGGAAGGGGTCATGGACCTATTTCACAGACTCATCTTGAAGGTCAGTTAAGGCTGGGAATAATCTAGCCATATATCACACGCATCCCATTTTTCTCACTTAAGGTTGCTACCAAGAAAGTGCCAGAAATACTGGTCTTCCAGAGCTACCAGTTCAGGAAAAGAATCTGTTAACCTTTGCACAGGAAGACTCAGTTTTACAACGTAACTGTCCTTTCAAATAAAAGCACTTTTTCTCTGTAGACACAATCTTTCTCTGACACAAAAACTAGTATCTTTTAGTGATTTTTTTTAGCCAAACTTCCAAGGTAGTACCTTTTTTAAGTTCTTAAGATACTTTCTGTTAATGACAGCAACCCACTGAATCTCTCAAATTTCTGTTTACATTTGTGTTAGTAGGAAACAAGATGTTTCTTGCTAATACATCCAAGTTTCAACCACTCAGGAGCTGATGAAGAAATCTTGATATCTCTGGGAATCTACCAGACTGAGCCAAAGAAAGAGAATCACATAATCTTTAACTCTGAGTATATCTGACATTCTCTAAATAGTATGTTTGAGACTCTCTTAAATATATATATATATATATAAAATATCCCGACATTTATTACCCCTTACTAGTAAATCTGAAATTAAAATCATAATACAAGTTTAGATAAATGCCTCCAAGTTGAACAGAGTTCTTAAAAATTCATGTGTAAAATTATGACATTTCAAAAGCAAAATGCATGATACTTGGTAACATGAAAATAATATATAGAAAAATAATGGATCTTCTGCAGATAGGGGGGTGGGACAGATGTGAAATAGGCAGGGTTAGAGAGGCAGGGTTTAAGAGGAATGGAGCGTACTTGCCTATGAAGCAAGTTTAAGTGGCTGTGAAATGTGGCTTTGTCGGGGATCCGAAAGAATCTGATTACACCAAAAATGTGCTTACTGCATTTAAATATGTAATAATAATGAAGACAAGGCCCATTTTGAAAAGTATTCTGGTGTATTCCAAACTTTAAGACCTTGGAGACCCAGAACATGAACTTGGGCTGCCGTCTCCTCTGTCTTGCTCCCAGGGCTGCCCCCCTCCTCCGTCTCCCATTCTCCGTGGCTGCAGTTCCAAACGCAGGGCATACTTTTCGAACACGGATCCAGTTGTCTGATTTTCCCTCTAGGGACCCTTCTTCACAACAGCTGACCTTATCTTCCTCTTTCTTCACTGAGAAAATAAAGCCCCAACCTTCCCCTGCAATAAAGTTTTCAGATGTGAAATAGCTTTGATTATAACTGCATCCAGGACTCCTTCCCACTCCCTGGAGCCAGTCCATTCCCTGTGAGATGCCTCTGGCTTCATCCGGGACTTTGTTCCGTTCCTCACCCCGGACTCTCATCTGTGTCTTCACCTTTGTCATTCCTGCTGGGACTGTTGCAGTAGCATTTCAGGCTCCTCAGGTCTCTTCTGTCTCTAAACAAGGACCCCAAACCTCCCTTTGACCCTACATTCTCCTCTAGTTATTTGACCCTTCCCCCTTTTACAGAAAACATCTCAAACATACACCATTGATTTCTTTTCCTCCCTTTCTATTTGGAATTCAGCCCATCACAGGACGGACCGCTGTGTGGAACTACACCTGGGTCACTAAATCCAATGGCCACATTCCAGGGGCCATGAGCAGAGAGTCCTGGGAGCAGTTTACCAGTAACTGACCGATCTTCTGGAAACAGTTTGCTCTTGGCGTCTGTGAATCCTCATGCTGTTAAGTTTTCTCAGCCCGCTGTCATTCCTTTTCAGTTTTCTTCCCTGGCTGCTTCTACATCCTTCGATGTCGCTTTGTCTCCCAGGTCTGCACAGGTCACCTCTTCTTTTTTATGGTCTTTCAGTCTGATCTCATCCAACCACAAGGCTCTGATAAACAACCAAGTATTAACTCAGCTGTCATGTCCAGTGCAATTCTCCTTACTGATCCCCAGCCCCTTGGAGGAGTCTCCTGAGTCAATTAACATTAACGTTGTCCACCCATTGATATATTATATATGTATGTAATTTATATACATGTACATACACACATAAGAAATGGAAAAAAAAATTCTCCTCAAACTAGTTTCAGTAACAATGCATAATCTTGGAACATGGCGTAATTATTAGCTCAGTATCTTACTGCAAAGTCCAAGAGTCTCTGAGTCCTCTGTTATTTATCCCAACCAGTCAGCTACTCAGTCCTGTCCAACCTCCCTTCACGACATTATAAACATCGGCTCGCTTGTTTCCGCCCCCTGCCACTGTCCACTCCAAGATATTTCCATTTCTTTCCTCACTGAGCAGCCTTCTAACGGACCATCCTGCTTTCATTTTCTTTGCCCATTCAAAGACAACTGTCATGCTCCTGCCAAATCAGTCACCTGTCTGTGAAACCTCAGTGTCTCCCAGTGTCCCGCAAGGTAACAGTTTCAAACCCTGAACATGGCTTTTCAAGCTTGGATGACCTCGCCCTGCTTCTCCGGGATAGAGCCCTTTCCACTTCACCCTGACTTTCGTTGTATTAAACAGGGTCAGGGCCCACACAGCTGCCACGGGACCCTCTGCATGACCCCTGCAATATGGAAGTATTTTACACATTACTTAATCTCATCATTTCAACAACTCTGGTATTATGACCTCCATTTTTTTTAATGTTTTTTTATTGAGTTATAGTCATCTTACGACGTTGTGTCAAATTCCAGTGTAGAGTACAATTTTTCAGTTATACATGGACATACATATATTTATTGTCACATTCTCATTCTCTGTGAGCTACCACAAGATCTTGTGTATATTTCCCTGTGCTATACAGTATAATCTTGTTTATCTCTTCTACATTTTGATATCCCAGTCTGTCCCTTCCCATCCCCCACCCCCTTGGCAACCATAAGTTTGTATTCTATGTCTATGAGTCTGTTTCTGATTTGTATTTATGTTTTTTGTTTGTTTGTTTGTTTTTTAGATTCCCCATATGAGCGATCTCATATGATATTTTTCTTTCTCTTTCTGGCTTACTTCACTTAGAATGACATTCTCCAGGGACATCCATGTTGCTGCAAATGGCATTATGTTGTCAGTTTTTATGGCTGAATAGTATTCCATTGTATAAATATACCACCTCTTCTTTATCCAGTCATCCGTTGATGGACATTTAGGCTGTTTCCATGTCTTGGCTATTGCAAATAGTGCTGCTATGAACATTGGGGTGCAGGTGTCATTTTGAAGTGGGGTTCCTTCTGGATATATGCCCAGGAGCGGGATTCCTGGGTCATACAGTAAGTCTATTCCTAGTCTTTTGAGGAATCTCCATACTGTTCCACAGTGGCTGCACCAAATGCATTCCCACCAGCAGTGCAGGAGGGTTCCCTTTTCTCCACAGCCTCTCCAGCATTTGCATGACCTCCATTTCTGAATTAGGGAAACCAATCACAGACCAACTGAGTGATTTTTCCAAGACGGCACAGTTGATGTGGTGCAGATCAGAAATGAAAACCAAAGTTTTTTACCCCAAAGGCTAAATTCTGAACTATTCCATTATACTACAAGCATAAATTAGAGTTTTTTTAATTTTAAATGAAAATTTCTTCCCATACCTTTCAAGTTGACAGAGAAATTAATTGAAAAGCTTCTTCAAATTGTCAGGTTTTTTTTTTTTTTTTTACACAAAAAGTGACATTTAAGACTCTCGTGTGTATCAGGATTCAAATCTCTCTCCAAGTGGCTGAAGCCAAAAGCAAACAGAGAAAAACTACTTCTGAGGGCGACTGAAGCCTGAGTTACCATCTATAATCTCTTTCATTTTCTGTCCTTCAAAACAATCTTGGTATTCTTGATTACTTTTATAAGTCAGTAATAGAAATGTGTGCTTAGATATAATATTTACAAAAGTCAGTACCACACTAATATGCTTCACACATTAGGGTTCCATAAAAAATTCATTTGATTATTCTAGGTGAGCCAGGCTTAAACAATTCATTTCACAGAAGAGTTTTGCTGGTTAAGGAAAAAAAGACATTTTTTTTTATGAACCTAACCACAATTATTGAATAAACCGTGTAAGGAAATAGCCAGACTGGTAACCCCATGAGTAAACAGACTATGTCTGTGTTTCCCCATCATTATACCTCTAGAACGTAGGTCATGCCTGGCATGTTGCAGGCGCTCGGTGGGTATTTGTGGAAAAAAGAAATGGATGAAATTTCAGCCTTCCATAGGAAAATAAATCCTGCTTCCTTAAATCTGAGTAAGAATGCTCTAACATCAAAACATTTACTCCAGTACATAGATGTTTGTCTTTCATTTTCCATATCCCTTTTGGGGACGCCAGTGTATCACTGTGTGCCCCTGTGACTCCTTCTGATACTGGGGCAAGTCTTGAGTCAGAACCTTTTCTTAATAATTTTAAGACAGTTCAACTAGAAATGAGATTTGTCTTTAAAGTAGGGGATATAAAAAAAAAATTCAACGTTTATTCTTCCATCTTCCAAGCTCCAGCTTGCACTATGAGTTCGCAGAAATATTCCTTGGACCCACTACTCACCCATCATGATAAATAAACATCACAGTCATGAGAACGGCCAGAGGCGCTCTCCTTCTCAGCTGCCTCCAGGCTTCCTGCTTCTAGTCTCAGTCAGTAGGAGTATCAGCACCAGGGAACACTAGCCCACCCACAAATCTGCCTCATCTACACACAGGCATCTAGATCCAGGTAACGGTGGGAAAATGATCATCTCAGTGCTGCACAAAAAATGCCAGACAGGCAGAAGACACTTCATGACAAAGTATTTTGCAAGTGTGTACATGCACGTGTGTGTGTTTTCATGTTGAAACTGCTGACGGCTTGAAAAGGTGGTCAGTTGCCACTTCCAATTGATAAGAACTCATCCCTAAAAGTAAGTTCTACAAATTTCCTTCTTGCGCTAGAAGGGCTCACGGTGGTTAAACGAATGTTTTATTCTAGTTCTTTATGCATGATGTCCCATTTTGCTCATCTTCCTAACACGCTCCCTGGGAATTATTGCTAAAATATTTTGAAGGCGATACATTTTTCAGTCTTTTTCTTTAGTGATCAGCACTGAAATACTTACAGAGGAAATTATATGCAGTCTGGGATACATTTAAAAATAACGTCGGGGAGAAGTGGGTCAGAATGTCGATGAGATCATGGACCAGTAACTGTCGGAGCCGATTGATGGGTTTATGGGGAATCTTCCTACTTCTGCACGTGGTTAAATGTCCCATTATGAAGAAGCTAACAACGGAAGCTCTCTCACCGCATGAACATCAGACCTCTCCCTCTGTCCCCAGGGCTGTGATCAGCGTGTCCCCTCTCCCTGCAGCGAGGCTGTTAAGGGGACCTGAGATGATCTCTTTTGTCGTGTGCCCAGCTTTGGAAGCGAGGACCAGTGAGAGGTCAGTGTTAGCACATGAATCGGTTTGCTCCAGGACCTCGTTTAAGGAGACTGAGCTCCTTTTTTCAGGTTGAGAACCCCGATCTCAACATTTTGAACTCCATTTAAAATGATACTTTATGAAAAAGAGACGTGCTTACTTTGGGGAGCTGTGTGTCGAGTAAGAAGACAGACCCTGGACGGGCACTGCTGGAGCCCATGCTGGTCCCGGGCGTCAGACCTTCCTCCGAACGACTGTGCTCAGAAACCACAGCTGGTCCGCTGGTCGTGGCATTCTTCTCATTTTACTACATCAGTGTTTGCCTCCCCTCTTTCCTGTTTTTTACTCACTAAATAAATCATTCAAAATAAGCAAGGACCAAATGGAAGTGCGGACCGTGAATAATTCATACATTTCACTTGTGTGGCCTCAACAGGGGGCAACCAGGATTTTACCTGTTTAGTCATCATTACAGGATGACAATTCTTACTGTGTAATACTGATTAGATTATCATTGTCAGAGGACTTACTAAACTACCCCAGGAACTGAGAGATCTGAATCAGACGTGGTCCACGCTGACGTCAACTTTTTTCTCTTCTGTCTTCTCACATGTAAAACACAATTACAGCGGCTTAGCTAACTTCAAAGGAAGGTTTTTTTTTTTTTTTTTGTGACGACATGAGATTTGGGGCTGCATGGGGGCCCAGGATGTCCCTGCCCCTGGCTCAGCACCTGGTGTACTGGGGAAACACGGGCTGCATCAGTACTGTGAACGGATAAATGAATGAATGAGCTACTAAGATTTTTGGCGAGATACTTGAAGAGTGCCTTCTCACTTTGCGTCTTCTGCAAAGATCAGATGGTACAACACACAACGTAGATCCTGTACGTCTCACCAAAGACATGGAACCTCTCAGACTGCTTTGAACTGCAGCTTTCTCACCAGGAGAACAGTGATGACATTACGCCACAGAGAAGGGCTGCTCACCTTAAGTAAGATCACGCGTCTGAACAGCTCCGTGTAGTCCAGGAGGACGGCTCCCCGTGCACACGGCAGCCGCTGCTGTTGTTTCTGTGATGATCACACAGTGTGTGGGATGCGGGCCGTGAGCGAGAGGAGAATGAACCCCCAAATCCAGTGAGCAACTGTTTGTGGGCAACTCACCAGGCTTTTCAGATGCGTGAAACAGACCCTCTACAAAACGCTCCAAGATCCTTTAGGGTTTTTACATGCAACTCATTTCTAACATTAATTTCATATTACACGTTCTTACATAAATCATTTTTCAGGTATGAATTGAGAGTTTAGTTCTCGTTCACATCCTTCTTCTTCCAGGCTCAGGGAAAGGCAGGGACGGACGAGATTGTCCCCATGTATTTCCCCTGCTGCATTTGCAACCGTACACCCAACTACATCTGTAAACACAAAAGACTTAAGTTCAAATTTCAAATTATTTCATCTTTAGTTCAACCCCAATAGCCTCTTTCTCTCTGATGCTGCTTCAGTCTGTCCCAGTATGAAGGCATGGAGTTTATACATTATTCATCCATTTAAAAACCCCGAGGCAAGACCCCTGCAGAGAGTGTTCAGTAATTGGTCTCCAGATGCCGCTGAGATGAAGCACTCTGAAGGCCTTAAACATCCCGGGAACACCGTTCCACCTGCCGGGCAAGGTGCACGTGTCGGAAGCAGGAAGCAGACGGCATGCCCGCATTTTCACTCCTTCCCTCTGGTATCTGGTTATTTCGTATCCAATATACAGCATGGTAAACTGTATATAAATGAACAGAACAGCAACTTTCAAAATTGGTAATTGCTATATTATTTAATGAAAGTACAGTGTAGCCAAATGTTCCAACCACAGAATCAGCGGGGGGTAGCAATAAACAGCCAATGGTTTTCATTCTTCCTGCAAAACCTAACCCAAGGTGAGCAGCCAGTGCTTGGAGTGTATAGATGTGACTCTGTGGGAAAATAGTCACTATTCAGTCACATGGTGGATGTGTAGAGAAATCATGATGGGAACTCTAAACGTTAATTTTTTTTTAATTTAATGCTAGGAATTTTACTAAAATGAGTAAGTCAACATGCAGAAATTAATAGGTAAGGAACCTAGTATTTAATCAAAAGTCCTTACCAATAGTCCAGTCACTTCTGAAGCACTACAAAAATGAAGCATGGATAGATTTCTCTTTTATTTTGCAAAGTCCTATTCATGGCTCCGGGTGTGTACGCACACACACACACATACACATTTAAAACTAGGCAGGTTTATGTGTCCATATATATTTCTATATGTGAATAATACATATGGACACACTTATAAGAATATATACAAACATTCATTGTTTAGAAATACCCATGTTTAAATCAGTTTTAAGTGAAGCAAGTATGCTCGTTTCTCTGAAATTTTCTAGTCCATGTTTTCCCCAAATGAGACTGACACTTGTTCTTTACCTCATGTTTGCTGATGCTGTTTTATATTTCTTTGTGCATATATGTATGCACACATATATTACAAACATGCAATGGTAACGTTTTGAAATGTATTTATTATTGTATTATTTAATTAGTTTTTTTGGGGGGGGGTAGTTAATTAGGTTTGTTTATTTTTGGAGGAGGCACTGGGGATTGAGTCCAGGACCTCATGCATGCTAAGCATGTGCTCTACCACTGAGCTGTCCCCACCCCCTGGTAATTTCTGAGAGGGATGGGATGGCTAGAGCATCAGGAATATTCAGAAATGCCATCTTGTGGACTGTCCTAAACTTATAATCTGGTGAAGCAGAATGCTGCCTCTCCCCTTTTGTCCACAGGGGACTCCAGACCTCCACCAGGACTCCCCTTAGAAGTCAGAAGATGGAGGGGGAAGGTACAGTTCGGTGGTAGAGCACGTGCTTAGCGTGCACAAGGTCCTAGGTTCAACCCCAGGACCTCCATAAATAAATAAACCGATCGATCAGTCAATCAATCTAATTACCCACCGCCTCCGAAAAAAGACATAAGACACAATTGCCTGTCCCCTCGGGTACGGAACGCTTATGCCCTGTGGCGGCTCTGCAGTATACCTGTAAACCCTCTGACACTCCCTTTCATCAAATAGTGGGGTTTGTGTCCCCCTCCCTTGAATCCAAGCTGCGTTGTGATGGCTCAGGAGATGGAGAACAAAGAAGAGATGCTATTTGACCTTGGAGGCTAATAAAAGCAAGGACATGCAGCTTCTTCCTGGTATCATCGGGGCGCTTCCCTTTGGATCCCTGAGATGCCAGATAAGATGTTCAAGCACTCTGAGCTCACCACGTCCTGAAGTTAGGCTCCAGCAAGAAGCCACACTTAGGTGCTCTAGCCAGTGGCCAGTCACTGCCCCTAGATGTCCAGATGAAGATGCCAGTAAAGGAATCCAGCCTCTGGCTCTCCATTCCCCTCCAGCCACCATGGAGCAGAGAAAAGCCATCCTTCCTGCGCTCTGCCTGAATTCCTGATAGGAGTCCACATGCACAGAGACACAAGCTCTGGGGAGGTGCGTTTAGCAGCACAGGTAATTAGAACCCGAGATGCAGCCATTGTGTTAGTGACGCTTATCTGTCCTAAGTCTGAGACAAGGTGCCGTGAGGTTCTTCGCTGAGACAGTTCCTGTGATGCGCTAGCCGGCAGGCGCAGCGTGGAGACCCTCTGTGGTTTCCTTCTCTGGTTCTCTCTGTAGTCTGAGGTTCCGAGCGTGCATTTGGGGGATAACTTTGAAGACACAATAACAGTTTGTATCATTATTCAAAATAGTCATTAAAGTTTGGGACTAAGCAGGGGACCATGCCTCCACCTGGCAGCCTTTCTCTAATTGTTCTCTGTTTTACTTTTCAAACAATTCTCTGGTGACACCTCATTCTCCTGAACCTCCGGGTGAGGACGTTCCAGTGATGTAGGGCTGACACACGAACAGGAAAGTGTTGCCTTACAGATATTCGTTGCATATGCTCCTCTGCTTCAGTTTCCTCACACACGTCTAACACGAAGTTGATTCCTTTGTGCATCAGGAGATGAGCTCTCAAAAAGCAGGTCATCAAAGTTTTAAGAAAAACACATTGGTGAAGTTCTTAATTTTTAAAAATCTTCTGCAATGTTCTTTTATATTTGTTGTCAAGTTTTGTTTTGCTTGCTAATATACCTGAATTATTCTACTTCTGATCTTTTATTTGAAAATATATTACCCACTCCAGACTCAGCTTCCTCGGGAGGAGAATGGACCTTGCTCACCAGTGTGGGTACCAGCCTTGCATTAAATTAGAAATCTATACAGTGTTATTCAAATTCTATGATCTTAACCATTTGTAGGAATAAATGGTTTAGACAGCTTGCCAATCTCTTAAATTTATATTTGAATATATGGCTTTAGACAGCTGGAAACAAGTCTATTTTTAACTCTCTTGAGGTATTCTGTTTATCCGTGAGTATCTTAAATTTCTTCAAGAAAGTTTAATGTATTTTGCTAAGTGTTGTGCAAATGGTTTTGAGAGGAGAAATTGGGGCATCTCTGTCACACATAAGTGCATGTCAGCAGTTCCTCCACAAGAAGGCAGGAGGCTACTATGAAAGGAAAGAGTGTGCGTGACAGAGGAACTAGGGAGAGAACACATTAACGGTGTGGACACAGAATCAGCCCAGCGGACAGAGGGAGCAATGCAGGCTTGTCTCCAAGGTCATCAGAATAGTGATCTGGCTGAAACCAGAGGCCACCTCATGGTCTCCCGCAGAGTGACACGGCAGCCAGACGGACACGCGGACTTTTCTCATGCCCTGCCCTGTCCTCCTCCTCTAGATCGCACAATGGGGGGTGGTTCTAAAGAACTTGAAAATAAGACGTTAAGGGGTGGAAGTGTCACTTGCCCACTTGATGTTTACATGTAAGCACGTCTTACCCAGTCACTTCTGTCTCAGCAAGCTTGGAAGCTTCACAGATTAACTGAGGACCAAGGAGATCCTCTGGCTGAGGCACACCTCCAGCCTTAGCTTACTTGTTTTTTCTCTTATCATATAAATCATTTCCTTGCTCTGTATATAAGCCATATTTTCCCTTGCTGCTAGGATCCTTGTCTTTAAAAGAATAAAGGAATGCCTTTAGGGAATAATCACTTAAGATTTCTAAGTGAAAAGACACACACACACAAACAATGAAAGTATCCCAGTGTCCTCTACTAGACTCAAATCTCCAGAGCACACAACATATCTTTATCGTTAACCCTGCGCAGCTAAGATGCTTCCTGGTGCTTAATAATTGCCAGAAAACATTTGTTTAAAAATGGAAGCAGATGCCAGAAAACATTTGTTTAAAAATGGAAACAGAACTTTTGGTTTCTGGAACAAAGATAGTTAATACACAAAGAGAATTAAATGCTAAGAAAGAATCAAAAAGAAATGTTAAAGATTTAAAAAAATGAGGAATGCATTTGATGGGTCTATAAGTAAGTAGACTAGACATGGTTGAGGAAAGAATCTCTGAGCTGAAGGATTTATCAACAGAAGCCTACAAAACTGAAAAGCTAAGGGAACAGAAACACAGCTGAATATCCAACCATGTGACAACGACAAAAGGTGGAATACGTGTGCAGCGTCTCTGACAGAAGGAGAAGGAGCAGAAAAAGGAACAGAATAAATATTTGAAACAATAATGATTGAGAAATTTCCCCAAATTAATGTCAGTCGCCAAACCACAAATCCAGGAAGCTCAGAGAATACTCAGCAGTATAAAGGCTGAAGAAATTTCACCTAGGCATAGAATTTTCAAAGTATAGAAAATGAAAGGTCAAGAAGAAATTCTGAAAGCAGCCAGAGGTGGAAAAAGTCCACCTCACCTACAGAGTCAGAGGTAAGAATCACATCCGCCTCCTCCTCCTGAAACCAAACGAGCAATAAGAGTGGAGAAGGGGGTATTTAAAGTGTTGGGAGAAAACCCCATCCACCCAGAGTTCTGTACCGTGTGAAACGATCCTTTGTGTTGCCAGGAGACCTGCCCTGCGAGAAGTTCCTGCAAAGTGGCAGCAGCATGTTGGTGGCACGAGCTGCTGCCTCTGACTCTCCCCTTCAATCAGCATCCACCCAGAGAACCGCCCACCGCCCCGCATAACGCAGCAGCAGGCACCTCCACACGTCCTTGCAGCTAAGTGGGGGGAAGGGGGGGGACCGGGGCACACAGGAAGCAGTGCCTGCGACCCCAGGCCCCCGGCCAGAGCTGCAGAGCCCACCGCCACAGAGACCCCCAAAGCCGCAGGAGGGGCAGTGCCCACAGCTCCAGCCCTCCGGCTGCAGGGCTGCCCACGGTCACAGGGACCCCAGCAGCAGGCGCAGGAGATCCCGTGACCCCCCACCCCTCAGGGCGCCCACAACTCCAGGCCCCCGCCCTCAGTGGTGTGCATGCAAATCTGACTCCCCCGGAGAAGAAAGAAGCACCGAGGAGCCGAGAACTAGGTGCCCATCGCCCCGGTGCCACAGGCGGCAGTGCCAGCAGGAGGAGCAGCACACGGCAGCAGCATCTCTGACGGGTGGCGGGGGCGAGATGTGCAGACCCTCAGATAGAGCCCGGCAGCTCAGGTAAGGGAAAACAAAAACTGTGCCATAGCGCCACCTAACGGAAAAGGAAGAATGGCCTCTAATAGCCTGTTGAATCAGAGTCGAGTGGGGGAAAAAAAGCTTCAGCTAAAGAGAGGTATTTGCTACATCAAATGTACTGGCAGAGGAGCAACTCACCCCGCACCATAAAAAGCAGGGCAACACAGTATCACGAAAAAAGAAAATGACAGTTCTCCAGAAACCAAACTCAAAGTCGCAGAATATTGTGATCTAACTAATAGAGAATTCAAAACAGCTATCATGAAGAAACTCAACGGTCTACAGGAAGACTCAGAAAGGCAGTTCAATGAGCTCAGCACGAAAAGTGATGAAGAGAAGAAATACTTTACCAAGAAAACTAGAACTCTTAAAAAAAGAACCAAATAGGAATTCTGGAGCTGAAGAACTCAATAAATGTGATGAAGACTGCATGGGATGGGATGCAGCGGAAGTAGTACTGAGGGACGTTTATAGAAGTACAGGCCGACCTCGAGAAAAATCCCAATTTAACCCTGCACACAGAGGAACCAGAAAAAGAAGAACAAATGAAGCCCAAAGTAGGCAGAGGAGGGAAATAATAAAGAGAGGAACATAAATAAATGAAACAGAGATTTACAGGCAACAGAAGGGAATCGATGAGACTAAGAACTGATTCTTTGAAAAGCTAAATAAAATTGACAGGATGCTAGCTAGACTTACCAAGAAAAAACGAGAGAAGGCTGATAAATAAATCAGAAGTGAAAGAGAAGAAGTTACAACTAACAACACATCATGGGGTCTATGAGCAGCTATGTGCCAACAAATTAGACAACCTCAAAGAAACAGATAAATTCTTACAATCATGAAACCTTCAAGACTGAACTATGCCTAGAGCATCTGAATAGACTGAGCATGAGTAAGGAGACTGAGAAATCAAAGGCCTCCCAACAGACAAAAGTCCAGGACCAGCCGGCTCCACAGGTGAATTCCACCAAATATTCACGGGAGATGTAATACCTGTCATTCTCAAATTCTTCCAAAACATGCAGAGGAGGAAAACATTTCCTAACTCACTTGATGAGGCCATCATTATCCTGATATGAAAACCAGACAAGGACAACACACACAACTACTAGCCACTATCTCTATGGACATAAGGGGAAAAAAATCCTCAACAAAGTATTAGCAAACCAAACACAACCATACATTAAAAGGATCCTTCACCAAGATCAAGCGGGGTTGATTGCAGAGGTGCAGGGATGACTCATCAACTGCAAATCAATCAACAGGCTACACCTCATCAACAAAATGAGGAATAAAAACCATACGATCATTTCGAGAGATGCAGAAGAGGGTGTTGAATCTTGTCAAATGCCATTTGTGATGAAACTCACAATAAAATGGGAACAGGAGAAATGTACACCAACAGAAAAAGCAGACTTCAAAGGAAGTTGTCAGAGAAAATAAGTGGATTCTGAAATAACAAAGGGGCCAAGTACCCCAGGAGACATAAAAATCTTAAAGCACATGTGCCTAAGTACAGTGTCTAACCACGTGAGGCAAAGTAATAGAATTGCAGAGAAATACAGATGGTTTCACTGTCATGGCTGAAGACTTCAACACCCCTCTATCAGGAAAGGACACACCAGAGGAATTTCAGTAAGGACATCGTTGAAGTCAACAAACCATCAGTCAACTGGGTACAACTGAATCTATAAGTGTCCCCCAACAACAGCAGAACACACCTTCTTCTCAAGCTCACATGGAATGTTCACCAAGGTAGGACAAATTCTGGGTCATAAAACACACTTTGACAAGATTAAAAGGATAGAGATCATTCGATGTCTCCTCTCAGATCACAGTGGAATTAAGCTAAAAAATTACTAACAGATAACTGAAAAATCTCAAAATTGTGGACATCAGGCAACATACTTTTAAATAACCCATGAATCTAAGAAGAAGTCTCAAGAGAAATGAAAAGATATTTTGAACTAATTCAGAATGAAAATGTAACATCAAAATTTGTGGGATGCAGCAAAAGCAGTATGATTAGAGGTAAATTTATAGCATTGAATGTTTATATTAGAACAGAAAAAAATAAAATCAATCATTTAAGTGTCCATCTTAAGAAACTGGAAAAATCAGAGCAAATTAAATCCAGAGAAATCAGAAGAAAGAAAGAATTTCCTTGATGTCTACTCTAGTTCTTATGGAAAACAGGAAATCAATAGATAAAATCAACAAAGTGAAAAAAATGGTTCATTGAAAAGATCAATAAAATCTACAAGCCTCTAGTCAAGCTAAGTAAGAAAAAAGGACAGGGCATAAATTACTAACATCAGAAACAAAAGAAGGGACATTACTGTGAACCTATGGATAATATAGGGGTAATATGAGCAACTCTATTCTAACACATTTGATAACTTAGATGAAATAGACTGTTTTCTTAAAAGATATAATTTGTCAAAAGTTACACAAGAAGAAACAGACAATAAGCCTATATTCATTAAATAAATAAAAAATAATAATAACCTTCCAAAATAGAATGTACCAGGTCAGGATGGGTTCACTATGAATTCTATCAAACATCTGAGAAAGAAATTTTAACAATTCTCTACTCTCTCTTTCAAAGGACAGAAGCAGAAGAATTACCTCAGAACTTGTTCTGTAAGGCCAGCATTTCCCTAACGCTCAAACTAGACAAAGATATTACAAGAAAACAAGACTAGAGACCAGTATCTCTCATGAATTTAGATACAAAAATCCTCAAAAACTTAGCACATCAAATCAAACAATGTATAAAAAGAGTTACAACCCATGATCACATGGGATTTATTCCCAGTTATGCAAGGATGGTTCAACATTTGAAAACCAACTAATGTAATCCATCTCAGCAACAGACTAAAATAGGAAAATCACATGATCACAGCAATAGATGCAGAAAAAGCACATGACACAATCCAACACCCATTCATGATGAAAACCCTCAGCTCGGAACAGAGGGGAACTACTTCAACCTGAAAAAGAAGAATATCTACAAAACACCTCCAGCTAACGTAGTACTTGTGGGGAGAAACTGAACCTTTCCCACCAAGATCAGGTACAAGGCAAGGATGTTCCCCTTCACCACTCCTTTTCAGTACCATCCTAGAAGCTCTAGATAATGCAGTAAAATATAAGAAAAGGAAATAAAATGTCTACAGATTGGGAAGGAAGAAATAATCATGTCTTTGTGCACAGGTGATTGTATGCACAGAAAATCTGAAAGACTTTAGCAACAACAAAACCCTCCAGGAACTAATAAGCAGTTAAGGGAAGGTTGCAGGATACAGTGTTAATATACAAAAGTCAATCATTTTCCTATATGCCAGAAATGAACAAGTGGAATTTGAATTTAAAAACACAGTACCAATTACATTAGCATCCCCCCAAATAAAATGCATAGGTATAAATTTAATAAAATGTACACATCATGAGGAAATGAAATCAAACATGAAATAAACAGAGACATTCCACGTTCAAGAATAGGATGTCTCAAGGTGTCGAGATGTCAGTTCTTCTCAACTTTACCTACAGACTCAATGCCATACCAGTAAAAATTCCAGTTAGTTATTTTGTTCATGTCAACAAACTAATTTTAAAGTTTACATGGAGAGGTAAAAAAACAAAATAGCTAACTCAATATTGAAGAACAACAAGGTTGGAGAACTGACACCACCCAAGTTCAACACATATATAAAGCTATATTAATTGAGACAGTATGGTGTTGCTAAAAGAACAGCTATATCAATGGAACAGAACAGAGAGTCCAGAAATAGACCCCCATAAATACAGTCAACTGATCTCTGACAAAGAAGCAAAAGTAATACAGAGCAAAGATAATCTTTTCAACAAATGGTGTTCAAACAACTGGACATCCACATACAAAAAAAAAAGAATCCAGACACAGACCTTACATCCTTCACAAAAATTAACTCAAATGCATCACAGACCTAAATGCAAAAAGTAAAACTATAAAAGTCCTAGAATATAACATAGGAGAAAACCTAGATGACCTTGTGTATGTCAATGAATTTTTAGATACAACACCAAAGTCATGATCCATGAGAGAAATACTTAGTAAGTTAGATTTTATTAAAATTAAAATCTCTGCTGTGTGAATGACAATATCAAGAGAATGAGAGGACAAGCCACAGGACTTGGAGACAGCATTTGCAAAAGATAAACTTGATAAAGGACCATTGTCTAAAAATATACAAAGAATACTTAAAACTCAGTAAGAAAGCAAACAACCAGATTTTAAAAATGGGGTAAAGACATGAACTGACAGTTCAGCCAAAAGATGGCAAATAAGGATATGAAAAGATGCTCCACGTCACATACTATCAGGGAAACACAAATTAAAACAGCAGTGAGACACCACTGCCCACTACTGGAATGACCCAATCTCAGAGAGCTGACAGCATCAGATGCTG
Organism: Camelus ferus; assembly: GCF_009834535.1. Taxonomy (NCBI): domain Eukaryota; kingdom Metazoa; phylum Chordata; class Mammalia; order Artiodactyla; family Camelidae; genus Camelus; species Camelus ferus. Next base: position 5,956,746 of record NC_045726.1, on the reverse strand, counting down.
GTTATGTGCAACAACAGGCACTCTTATTTCTGTGCTGGTGGGAATGAAAAATGATGCAGCTAGTCTGGAAGACAGTTTCGCATTTCTTCAAAAACTAAACATACTCTTACTATACAATCCACCAGTCTTGCTCCTTGATATTTACCCAAAGGAGTTGACAACTTATGTCTACACAAAATCCTGCACACAGATGTTTATAGTATCTTTAGTCATGATTGTCAAAATTTGGAGGTAGCAAAGATGTCCTTCGGTAGGTGTAGGGGTAAATAAATTGCAGTATATCCAGACAGTGGAATATTATACAGCACTAAGCAGAGGTGAGCTATCAAGCCATAAGAGACATATGGGAATCCTTCGATGGATGTTACTAAGTGAAAGAAGCCGATGTAAAAGGGTTCTATACCATGTGATCCCAACTCTACGGCCTCCTGGAAGAGGTAAAAACTACGGAGACAGTAAAAAGATCAGTGGTTGCCAGGCATGTGTGTGTTGGAGGGTGGGTGGGAAGGGCTGAACTGGCTGTGAAACTGTTCTGTTTCATAATCATTGCACCTGTCACTATCCACTTGTCCAAATCCATAGAATAACAAAAGCAAGAGTGAATCCTAAAGTAAAATCATGAACTTTGGGTGATTGTCAGGTAGCCGTGTAGGCTCAGGGATTGTAATGAATGTGGCACTCTACGGCGGAACGCTGTGAGTGGACAGGCTACATGTGTGTGCATAGGGACTGGGGGGAAACCTCTGTACCTTCTTCTCCGTTTTGCATCAAACCTTAAAGGGCTCTTAAAAAGAAAGTCTTAGTAGAAAAAAACGAAATAACCTTAAACAGTGATGCTATAAGATAGAGGTATTGCTGGACCACCCATGGGGGGTCTTTGACACTCCTCTGATGGGGAAAATTTCCATTTTCATTCCACTGTTGCACAAAGACCAGCTAGAGCACGTCTTCAGGGAGCACCTGCTCTGCTGCTCAGACACCCCACTTGTCCTACAGAAAGGTCACAGACAGGGTGCTGACATGCAGGTCCCTCAGAGCGGGATACAGTTTAGAGACATGAAGCCCAGAGATGCCCGTGTTAAGCCACGCTGCCCAGCACGCACCCTTTGCTCTCCTGGTCTGTGTTTTATCCTGAATGTCAACTCAGTTTATCGCAGGAGGTCATTTCCTTGGGAGGTAAATTATCACAGATAGATTGAAACCTAATTTGCAGCAGAGTTACTACTCACATGGTAAGTCTGTGAATATGCTCATTCTCTAACACTTCGTTAACTAAAAACATGCTATGCTCCGACAACACAGGTGTACCGACACATGTAAAAACACAGAGAACAGACGTTTCAGAAAATAATACTTAGTAACATTATGTGAGATGCAGACTGGTATGTTTTTAACCTGTTCTCCGTTCTATTGTCAACGTTCAAAAAACAGTGATTCTGAATCACAAGATTGATTTCTGGGTCCAGACCCACAATTTGAAAAACAGTTTTAGATGGTATGAAACAACAGTGGGTGAATAGAGTGAAAAGGAAATACAGGTTACAGGAAAAATTAAAAAAGACAGGCAGGAGACTGCGTGCCTGCTTCCCTCCATTGTTTTATTAAATAGAACAGAAATGCCTGTTTCCCCATATGTGTACGTGCGCACAGCATCATTTTTACTGCTACTGAGACAATCACCCGACTTGCTCTATTTGTCCTAATAGGTAAAAATACTGATAAAATAAAATCAATTCCATAATATTTCTTTCCTAATTATGTCACTTCCATGTTAAAAATGCAGATCCTTTAAAAAATAACCACAGTTAATTTTAAAGGTAAATTTATGGATAAGACATAGCTTTTCAAACCACAATGTATCTCCACGTTAATTGGTATGTGACACAAGTTACAAAGGATAATTATCCTTTTCCTCCAAAACAAGGTGACGTTGAGTTCTGTTTATAATTCTGTCACTGGAAGTGTCTTCAGATGAGAACTTTGAGCCTCTGTTTTCTTCTGTGTAAACTCGGACAACAATCCCTGCTGTTTTTATAAAGAGGTAACGCATGTCGTCGCTAAGAACTCTTCTAGAGAAAGCCTTCCTGGAAGTAACGATTTCTCTGTGCGGCGCACTTAGTCAGGTGCCGTTGCTCTGGGCATTACGGCAGTAACCCGTTCCAAGCAACACTAAGTCAATGCTGAGCCACCTTGCATAGTGTCAGTTAGTCAACATCTAGGAAAACTCATTCAGTAACCATCAGCAGCACCTCGGACGCTTCCGCCCAGGGTTCCCAGTCAGAACGTTATTCATCAGCCCCTGAGTCCGCTTCCTGTCTCATGGGGACTTTGCCAGCATTCCCCACCCAGGAAAGCCCACCACAAATAACAGAAGCATTTGCCTAAGATCTACTCACATTAACTCCTTGCTTAGTGGAGCAAACTTTGCCGCTCTAAACTGCCTCTCCAGCATGCAGATCACATCAAGCTAGAAGTAATCAAGGCCCAAAAGGCTCAGGAAGAAACTCAGAATCTCCTCCTTTGGAGGGCGGTTCCGGGACCAGAGCTACTAGGAGAGGCAGCAGCAGAGAGTGTGGGCAAGGTTGGGGGGGGGGGCGTGGAGGCCAGAGTCCACTCTGTGTCCCCTTGTCCCTGCGTGGCACAGAGAATATTTGTTCACTAAATATTTATTAAATATCTATTTAATGTGAATTGCCTTCCTCCCCTCTGAAGTCCCAAACACTGCCCCCAGCATCCTCCTCGGTCTGTAGCTGAAGGCGGAAGGCATTTTATCTGAAGGTTTTGGGCATTTTGGGGAGTTAGTTTTTCTGGGTCACCCATGTTTACATGCTATTAAGCATTTGTTTGATTTTCTCCTGTTAATCTGTCTCATGTCAATTTAATTCTTAGACCTGCCAGAAAAACCTAAAGGAAAATTTCTTCCTCCTTGACATGGTCATATGGAATGGCCGATATTTGTGGACCCCAGGTACAAAGTATGAGGAGTATTTCTAATCTGGTGCAAAGTAAGCTAACATCGTCCGTACAGTGTGTCACTGATTGACCACAACTCGTTATTAGGCCAAGTCATATGACAAAGAACTTGTCACAAAGCAAGAACCGCGTCTCCCTCCTACGCTCGAAATAAACACACTCGCTCAGGGCTGTCCCGGAACTAGTTCTCCATTGTCTGTTTCTACTCTGGAGGCCCCCTTCATACCCAGGGCTTAATCTTTTTCTTCTATGAACACAGACACACACACAAAATATATGAATATAAATATATAAAATTATATTACTTATATATAATATATAATAAAATATATAATAAAATATATGTTCATTATATATAAAAATTTCTTTATATATAATAAATATATATTATATAATTTATTATATATTGTTATATAAATATATAAAAATATATGTATATATATCAGCTGTAGACCATATTCCTTGTGATCTTAGCCACGTCCAGTTAAAATTCTGCTGTCACGTAAATTCTTTACATCTCCATGTCCCAGTCTATTTATTTCTGTCCCCTCTTCCAACCTCAAACCCTCTTAACTGTTCTGTTTCACTACTGTCACCCCCGCCTCTCCCAAGGGGACACTGCAGGTTGTAGTCAGGTCCCTCCTTTTTGCCTTTCTCCCCATTTTCTTCAAACGTCAAGCATTTCTCACATCACTTCCTTTCCTGTCACTGCCCTTGTCACACTCAAGACCCTCAAAAAACTTTGATAATTAACCCCTGACACTGTTCTCCCAGTTTGACTCTTGACCTCCCCTTATGTTTCAGTTGTCATCCTTCCAGACACCACTGCTAAATGGATTTTTCCATCAAGGAGCTCAAATCACTGTCGCTGAAAAGATCGTGGATGCTTCTTCCCGGTCCACTGCGCTGCGAAGGCCGCTCCTGGGCCCACTGAGGACGGGCTCTTCACAGACCGCCCAGGCGCGTCTCCCCTGCCCCCCCAGTGTGTCCCAAGGCAGACCACACCCCTGTCTCTTACTGCCAGTTCTTTCACCCTGTCCTGCTTTTCTTCAGATGTTCCTTTTCACTGGGAGCCCCACCCCCTTCATGAAATCCTCCTCCTCCTTCGAAGGTCCCCCAGGTCCTCCCCCACGGTCCCCAGTCCTGCCTCTCTGAAGCCTCCGCAGTGTTTGTAGAGGGCGGCCTGAGAGCCTGCTCCGAGAGTTCCCTGAATTCCCCAAAGCTAACACGATACTTAGTAAGTAGTCCTCCACAAGAAGAATTTTAAATGAAATATTACCAAAGTGGCTTTTGTGCACAATGTGTCTATGAACACGTACATGTAGTGTCTGGACTTTGCCAGTCACTCTGCTTGGCGTGCTTTACATACGTAAACTTATTTGATTCCCCAACCGTCTTGATACCAACCCCATTTTACGAAGGAAGGCATTTTGTAATAGAAACTATAAATAAACTTTATGTAGACTTCTTTGGACCTTTTATAAATTAATTCCGTCAACAAGTGTTTGCTCTGTGCTGGGTGCTTTGCAGACAACGAGACACAGGGACGAATAAGACAGACAAGAGCCCTCGTGCAGCTTATGGGACGACGCACAAGAAAGACATTGTCAGATTCTCTATTTTAAATGTGCATTTCTTGAAATCTCTATATTTATATGTTATGCATAAATTTAAAAATAATAAGATGGCACTATTTTCCACATATTACACAGTTCACTCATTTTACCATTTGGAATTAGTATTCCACCTTGTTAATCAAGTTGTACAGTGATATTTTTCTGTTTCTTTCTAATGGAAAATCCAAGAACACACCTCCTGCTTGGGTAAGCATCTCAAGTGCCTCTTCAGTTGTCACCTTTAAGGGGCCAAATTCACTGTGAATTGTTCGGGGCTTCACAAGAGACACACAGGACACATGGTGTGCTGGCTGGTCGTGTGACGATGACTCGGTTGCTTACAGGGGAACAGAGAACATCTATCTAATAAGGTAATTTAGAAGCAGTTCATCAGTGAAGATATGGGTGCTTCCCCCTAATGTGGACAGCTTCTGCCCTGAAGCTGTCAGTCATGCACATACTTCAATATATTATATTGACTCCCCAGTTTAACCCTATGCCACACAGGGGCTATGGAACCACCACTGCCACACGAGCTGCTGCATCCCTTTTCATGTTGGAGTTATGCTTTTAATTCATTTAAAAAGTCAGTGTAATTTGAAAAGACACATGCACCCCAATGTTTGTAGTGGCACTACTTATAGTAGTGAAGACATGGAAGCAACCTAAATGTCCATCAACAGATGACTGGATAAAGAAGGTGTGGTGTATTTATACAATGGAATACTACTCAGCCCTAAAAAAGAATGAAATAATGCCACTGGCAGCAACATGGATGGACCTAGAGATGATTATGCTAAGTGCAGTAAGTCAGACAGCGAAAGACAGATATCATATGATATCACTTCTATGTGGAATCTAAAAAAAAAATGACACAAATGAACTTATTTACAAAACAGAAACAGATGCACAGACACAGAAAACAAACTTATGGTGACCAAAGGGGAAAAGGGGATGGGGAGGGGTAAATTGGGAGTCTGGGATTTGAAGATACTAACTGCTATATATAAAGTAAACAAGTTTCTACCATACAGCACAGGGAACCATATTCAGTATCTTATAATAACCTCTAAGGAAAAAGAATATGAAAAGGAGTATTTATGTATATGTATAACTGAATCACTGTGCTGGACACCTGAAACTAACACAACATTGTAAATCAACTACACTTCAAAAATAAAAAATCAGTGTGGTGTCTGAGTGCAAGTAAGCTGAGCAGAGAACAAACTGGCACTGAGGAGTCTTTTCTTATTTGACATTCTCTTCACAGAATAAATCAAAGGGTCAACCACGCAGGTTACCCAGAAGCCGTAAACCAAAACTAATCTGAATGAATCTCTTGATAGAAACGCGATGTTCCCTCCTTGTCCAGGGCCATCTCAGCGTGGGTTTTCACTAACGGCCGATCATTTTCTAAACTTACACAGGAATCTGAAATTCTAAGTCAGGGTTCAGTGAAATTCAAGCACATCCCCAATTTGCTAAGCAGAATAAATAAAAATATTCCTGTCTCTACTTGAAAATGCAGAAAAAGCAACCTTTACACACCACACTTTGTAACTCTTGAGAGAATTCCTGCTTGAGTGCCTTTTGGAATGTCCAATCCTCCCCCTGCCAACTGAAACCTGATGATTTTTGTGTGTGTGCTGCCAAGCCTGTCTCTGCCTGAACTGCTTTCCCTGAGAAATTAAAACCTATGAGAATAAAGATCGGGGGGATTCATGAGATACTCCCAAAGACCTGATCACATCTTAAATAATTTACCACGAGTCATAATATGTAATAGAAGTGAAACTTTTTTTTTTTTTTATGGACAAGAGAAAACGATTATTGAAAAGTGACTTGGTAGCCATTTCGGTTTCCCAAATAAAAACACTGTCTGAAAATGCATTAAAGACAAATAAGCAATTTTGTCGGTGTGCAGAGAGCTGTGACACAGCCTTTCCATGAGTCAGTCGCGATGTTTCCACATTTTGACTTAACCGTTCCTCTTTTTGCCCTTCGCCAACTCTAGAATGAAGGAAATCAATACACAAGATTATACTCAGCACCTCATACAACTTTTTACCAGTTGGGGGCACAGCTATCCAGTTATGGTTTGAGATTTTGCTGGACATTTATTACCATTTTCCTCAATTTATTCAGAGGAAACTTTTGGAGGTTCACTTGGCAGAGGCAGTCAGCGCTGCATGAATGTACGCTGGTGTCATGATAGGAGGGGAAGGGCCACAGCGCACTGGACAGAATCGCTCCCTTTTAATTTTCTATTTCAGGACAGACAGGTGACCTAAGGGAGGAAGTGCCATTCATTTCATGAGAATCAAGAGAACAATATAAAATAAGAATGATTTATGGAAAAAAAAATCCACAGTTGTCATATTCTTTTTCCAAGAATTATTTTCATCTGGGTGATGTAAAAATGTTGGCAAGAATAAACTTACGGAAATGGCCATGTGTCTTACAGGACTCTTTACTCTTATATCTGAAGCAAAAAGAAAAAATCTGAACATCAGTACTAACGGCCAACAGTGCAGACATCACTGACTGTGGCTCATTCCACAAATGTTTCCTGTGTGCTTAGTAAATGCCAGGATCTGGGCACCTGCTGGGATATATCCAAGGGCAAAGCAGGTGAGAAGCATTGTCCTTGAAGAGCTTACATTTTAGCACAGGAAGATAGGGGAAAAAACGTAACTTAATAATTAAATTGTACAGTGCCTTAAATCGCCACGGCAGAAAGGAAGTGTGGATTAGGAAGCTGGAGGTCGGGGGCCGTGGGTGGTGAGGCAGCTCGCTGAATGAAACAGGGTGGCCCGTGAAGGGCTTAGTGGGTAAGTGAGATCTGAGTGAAGGTTCAAGGAACATGTGGGGACAGCCAAGCAAATATTTGAGGAAAGGGCCAGAAGAAAGCACGGCAGACCCACCCAAGGCCAGCCAGTCAGCCAGTGTTCAGGTGCAGAGTCAACGGAGGCCGGCGGGGAGAAGGGCAGCGACCTCGGAGAACGGAGAAAGCTGCAGGCCGCTGTGAAGAGTCTGGCTTTCACTCTGAGTCACACGGAAAAACCTTGCACGGCTTTGTGCAGACCCGTGGTGTGCTCCGACCTGCTCACGTACGTAAGAGGACCACCCGGCCGCGGTGCTGCAAACAGACTCTAAGGGACAGCTGTGGAAGCAGTTGCTGGATGGATCCAGAGGTTAGGAGAGGCTTGGAGAATGGAGAAACCAGTGCGGGAGTCATCAGCCTGTGCATGGAACTGGACGAGATCAGGAAGCGAGTCTTTTAGACACAGAAGAGAAAGAACCCACGTGTGAACCTGAGGCGTTTACTTTAACAGCGAGAACGAGGCTTTAGTCTCCCAGGCCTTCCCTGAACTCCCAGGAGCAGACGTGCGATCACTGATGAGGGAAGCGCGGGAATGCAGAGACAAAGAAACGCAGTCAAACAAGGGAAGTGCTGTCTCCAGGCAGGTGGTGTCAGAACCGAGCTGAACGGTAGGACGCCCAACCGGTGGGCAAAAACCGCGTGATGTGGGCAGAGACCCTCCACGCACTGTCACTGGAGGCGGAGGCGGAATAACCAGCTGCAGACGCAGCTGCCAGATGCAGATATCAGACGAGGTAACCCTGTGACCCACGCATTTGACTATTTAGAGTCTACGAAAAACAAGCAGGTAGTCAGATGGACCAGCTCCGAATTTCATCACCTCTACTTGTCCATTTCCCTACAAGTACGACGGTCACATTGTTGGGTGTTAGGGAGAGGGAAGACGAAAATTTAGGGTTATTTGAGTAAATGAGTGACATGGAAATTAACTAACTGAGGTGAAATTTAGGCAGTTTTCATCACTTTTGAAATCTGCATGCATGCACTTAAAGGCGTACTGCAATAAAGCTCTTAAAAATACTTGGATTCTGAGCACTGTGCACAAAACCTCATCTTTGTATATCAAGTTAATTCTTCTTGAATTTAGCATCTTCAATACGTATTTCAGGGAATACAGAAAAGAAAAATGGTTCAGACAAGTGAGTCACTCCACTGTGACTCTAAGGTGTAATTTGCAGATCACATGGTTTAGAAAAGACCTGCCATAAAGGAAAAAAGGAAGAGAGCCACAAAAAAACTGGAGAAACATGGAAGAGGAGATAAAACATTTAGAGAAAAAGTAACGTGAAATCGGACAGTATCAGAATTACAAGGGGGTCAGGAAACTGCACAATGAAGCAGAGAAAATGTTACACAAACAGAATGAGTAAAAAGAAATGACATCTCTACAGGAGGGCGGAAGGTCACCGTTACATTTCTAGTGTTTTGCAGCACAGAGAAGGACTTCAGTTTGAATTTCAATAAAATTCTAACACTTAGCAAAGGCAGAACTCTGCGTTTGGGACTGGAGACCTGGATTCCAGGCAGGCCTTGGCCAGGGGTGGCATTAAAAATATTGATCAATCCACACGCAGGAGCAGGGCTCAGGAAGCCTGGGTTGAACCAGGAGTTCACTTTAGTTTCTGGGTCCAGGCATCTTGGAGAAGGAACCATGGACACTTGGTTGCTACCAAGGAGAGTTGGAGACCCTGAGGAGGCTGGAAGCCGTGGCCTTGGTTATGTTCCAGTTACCTCTGGAGGATTTTTGTATTTCATCAGCAGGTGCGTCCAACCTGATGCGATACCATGCGAACCCCAGCCCTGAGCCAGGAATTTACAAGACCAGGGAAGCAAGACCTGATGGTCCCGGGGCCCTTTTTAGCTCTAGCCGTCTGTGAGTCTGTGTGTTTGTGTCCACGTGTGTGAGTGTTAAATCCTGTGCATAGACATCTTTTGGTGTTTAGATTGAACTGAATTGTGAAATCAGTAGTTCTGATTAAGGAGAAGAATCCTTTTAGTAAGATTAATTATAAGGAGCAGAATGTTTTTTGTTTCATTTTGTTTTGTTTTGTTTTTACAAATAGTAAGACTTTTCCAAAAGCGTCAGAGCACGATTCTCAAAACTCAAATGGCTCACCAGTACTTTGTGCTGTGTTAACTTGTCAAAAGTCAAGGTCACGCGTGGGCACTAAGAGCCTCTTCTCACCCAGCTTAAGTACTTTGGTTGATTTTGAAAGTCCTTTTCACCATAAGCGTTAATTTTGAGCTAATGGTGCGCTCGGCAGATGGTGTGAAACACACGTTACATGAAGGAGAACCGACCCTCTCTTTCTGTGTTCACCCCATCAGTTCGCTGTACACTATGTCCTTCCTAAGCAAGCTTCCTAGTTTAGGGCGAGCGCTGAAGCCTGGCTTGGAACACAGACATCACTAAACTTCTCGGCCTCGTTTCCTCTTGTGTGGGTGGCGGGGACAGACACCACCCCTCCAGCAGGGCTACCGCGATGACTGAGCTAGGCAACCCGCACACCACACTGAGCACGTCGCCTGGCACCTCGGGAGTGGTTACTCAGTGGCGGCTGTTCTGTTCATGTGCCAGGCACTGGGCCACACCTGGGCTCCGGGCCACCCTGCGCAGCCTCGTGGTCCTCTCCGCGGGAGGGCAGCCTCCTTGTCTCTGCTGCTGCCTGCCATCTCGAAAGAAGCAGGCCCCACCTCCTGCACTCCGCAGCTGCGCTACGCTCCCGGAAGGCGAGCGTGGGGAAGCCTGGGCATAGTGGTCAGCCTCTCGCTGGAGCCCAGGTGGCTTGAGGTCATCAACCATCATTGCGCTCCAGCGAAAATTTAACATCAGGGAATATACATACATTTATTTTTATTTTTTTAAACATTTTTTTATTGAGTTATAGTCATTTTACAATGTTGTGTCAAATTCCAGTGTAGAGCACAGTTTTTCAGTTATACATGAACTTACATATTTTCATTGTCACATTTTATTTCGCTGTGAGCCACCACAAGATCTTGTATATATTTCCCCGTGCTATACAGTATAAACTTGTTATCTATTCTGCATATGCCTGTTAGTATCTACAAATTTCAAACTCCCAGTCTATCCCTTCCCACCTCACTCCCCCTTGGCAATTACAAGTTTGTATTCTATGTCTATGAGTCTGTTTCTGTATTTATGTTTTCTTTTTTTTTTTTTAAGATCCCACATATGAGCGATCTCATATGGTATTTTTCTTTCTCTTTCTGGCTTAATTCACTTAGAATCACATTCCCCAGGAACATCCATGTTGCTGCAAATGGCGTTATGTTGTCGTTTTTTATGGCTGAATAGTATTCTGCATCCGTTTTTATTGTAAAAAATATTTTTTTAGAGAAAGAATACATGACGAGGCATTTAAATGTAAGCAAGCATTATAGAATCACCAATTATATCCAATCTGTGCTTTAAACTAGAAGCAGTGACTTGCTGGTGACCATCATTAATGGAAGGACACGTGTGGACTGAAATTTCAACCACTTCATAACTATAACACTGCAGAGTGTCTGTCCAGGCAGCAATACTGACACCTAAGGTTGTCTACAACTGCACCCAGGCATGTTTTCCACTGCTTTCCAACATATGCCTTCCAGTTAAATGGACCTGTTTTGGGGGGGCTTCTTTTGTAATCACTTCAGCTTCCCAAGCCCCCTCCTGCCTTGGTATTTCCCAGACTCTCCCAGTGTGCGTGGACACTCTCTGCCCACCCCACCTCCACGTGGGCCCTTTGTCAGGGGGCAGTCAGAGGGGAACAGGGACTGTGCCAACCTAGAGTGGAGGCTGACCAGTTAACTCCCCGCCATGCGTAGGCTGAAGGCTCACAGGAAGAGAGCAATTTCTCAGGTACTTTCCAAAATGATGGGCAGCCTTTACCAGGGACGCCCACTGCCTGTGCTCCCCCATCAGCAACAGACTGACCCCGTATCGGGTATCTTAGCTTAATAAAAAAGACTGTATAATAATATTAGCCACAAAGTAGATGTCTGAAAAATAACTTATTGAAATCATTTTTCCAAACCTTGTATTTCTGATAGTCTTAAGCCAGATTCAGCCCCATCAGACACCCCTTTGTTTTAAATTATCCAGAATTCCTAGCAGTGTAGAAATAAACAGAAGATCGGAAGGGTATGTCAGTGATAGCTTGTAATAATGACTCGGTGAAACTGTCACAGGAAGGTGGATTTCAGCAGTTTATCTTGACTCACAATATTAGAAAATCAAAAAGATTTCTATTTGTTCTAAAGTGTTCAGAAAATATAATATCATCGTGGAAGACTGACAGGCAAAAGTAGCCTCCATTCTTCATTTCAAATTCACATTTTAAAGGCTGTAGATACAAGGTTGATTTCCCCATCACTTTTTCTTCTTTTTTTAATTTTTAGTAATGTTGTTTCTTTAATGATTTTTAAAAAAATATTGAAGTATAGTCAGTTTACAATATTGTGTCAGTTTCTGGTGTACAGCATATACATATATAGATTCATTTTCATTTTCTATTATAGGTTACTCCAAGATACTGAATATAGTTCCCTGTGCTCTACAGAAGAAATTTGTTGTTTATGTATTTTATATATAGTAGTTAGTATCTGCAAATCTCAAACCCCCAATTTATCCCTTCCCACCCCCTTTCCCTCTAGTAACTGTAAGTTTATTTTCTATGTCTTTGAGTCTGTTTCTATTTTGTAAATAACTTTATTTGTGGGGTTTTTTTTAGGTTCCACATGTGAATAATATCGTATGGTATTTTTCTTTCTTTTTCTTTCTTACTTCACCCAATGTTCACAGTAGCACTATTTACAACAGCCAAGACATGGAAACAACCTAAATGTCCATCGACAGATGACTGGATGATGAAGATGTGATCTATTTATACAATGGAATACTACTCAGCCATAAAAAATAAAACAATACCATTTGCAGCAACATGGATGGACCTGGAGATCATCATTCTAAATCAGAAAAATACTTACCACTTTAATGCGGGCTTAATTTTATGAGTCGCTTTGGCCAGTAGAATGGTGTGGAAAGTGGGTCGGTACCAGCAAGTGCCTCAGGATACCATGGATAATTCTCCATGCTTCCTCTCTCCCCCCTCCACCTCCCCTCATTTATCTCTCTCTTTCTCTCTCTCCCCTCTCTCAACCTTGCCACTGCCCTGCCATGTGATGGAAGACATTTTCACATATTGAAGTATGGGGAAGTCATTCTGCCTTCTACATGATTTGGCTTGAACTTTGTGCTAACTAGAACAGCCTGTCTCATGGCCTATCAAACCTGCACTGTACATCTGGTTTAACAGTAAAGAAAAGAATGCAGTTAAAAATCAAAGTGGAGTCACTGGGGTTCAAGCATCCAAAATGGAGCTGAGTGGCCACTGGGGATGTGGTTTCAGACACCGTCCTGCATCACTGAGAACTTGAATTTTCTGAACTGTATCAAACTCAGGGACACCACCAGCTGTTCTCAAAACAATACCTGCTAACAGCTGCCAGCTGCAACCTTATGGTCTCAAGGTCTTCCCTGGTAACTATGCAACCATTTCAGACCCCAACCAATCCTTACTTAACAAGCACCGTTACTACTTCTTGCCAGATCCAGTGCTAATCCTTGACAAATAACTTATGCAGTCTTTGCCTTTAAAAGCCTCTCCGATTTTGTGGTCTAGAGGAACACAATCCAAGTGCTTCTTGAATCTGTGTCTTCCAGGCTTCAGTCCTCAGTCCGGCTGGAGTAAAACTCTATTCTTATTATAGATTGGTTATTGATTATCACACTTGACTCATGTAATAACCTGGGGCTACCTTGCTGGAGAATAAGAGCCCGCATGGGGAAGGACCCACGTGCCCCCGCTGACAGCTGGCCGAGCTGCGGAAGGTCTCTTTGCAGACCCTCAGTTGTATGAGAAGCCCAGACGAGGCTAGAAGACCCGCTCCCTGAGCCCCGCCCAGTTACCGACCAGCAGAACCATGCGCTCGACAGACGGTGGCGTTTTACTCCACTGACTGGTGAGGTCACGCAACAGCCACCTGACATCGGTGCCAGTGGTTTTGCAACAATCTGTAGGAGTAGATTCAGTCCAACTGTAGCCAGAAATCTGCTGCTTTTGCTTATCTTTGCCCTTTAACTATTATTTTATTAAACTTCTCTTTAGCTTATAAATAGTGTTTATTATTATCATCAGTGTATTACTTTCCATTTTTTTATGCCCTGAGTGTCCATTGTATTGGTTAATAAGATACGCTCAGTGACCCAGAGCAGTTCAGCTGAGTCCAGGGCAATTAAAGCAGAGTAAAACTTCTCAAGCTAAAACCAACTACGGCTTCGGTGAGGAACACCAGTGCACTTTGCAGCAAAGTCAAACGGAAACGCAACCTTCACAAGATGCAAGACCTTTTGCAGGAGGCCTATAAATATGCTGAGGTGGGAAGGAGAAAAGGCCCAAGGTAACGGATGCACAGATAAGACACAGGTTATCCGGAGGCTCATGGAAAATCTGAAAGGAGGGTTACCTTAGGTCATGCTGTGTGCACTTCCTGCTGTCATTGTTAACATGATGAAAAGAGTGCACAGTCCACACTGAGCCCCTGTGAGGCGAACAAAGCTTGATTTTTCTCAAATATATCAATGGATGGGTCAGTGACATTTACATATACAGGCTTAATTTAATAATAGTGTGTTTTTCACCTCTGAAGTCAGTGTAAGATGGAAAGAAAAGGCTAATGCTTTGCAAAAGCACCTACATTTATTTCTAACTTTTGTATTCAATCAATTAACAGTGTGTTATATTTGTCAACTCTAGCCTAGCTACAAATCATGAGATATAAGACTATAAAAAAGAAAAATAAATTAAAAAAATATTACTCTATTAATTACAGATTGACTTTTCCAGAAATTACCACTAATATAACAGCTGTTTTTGCAAGTTGCTAATGGAAGTTTATAGAATCATGGTATGAAGTTCAACTACCATGTTAGAATTTATTTCCAAAATTATTTTCAAAAATAAATTCCAAGTCAACTCCTACTTTAGCTCAAAATAAATGCTTCTCAGGATGTAGTGTCTTGATTTTGCTTCAGCCATGAATTAGTCAGTCCTTGGCATCTTTCGTGAGATAATGAGTAAAGGAAAAGTAGTAATTGCATTGTTCTTTGAAAATGTTACCAAAAGTCATTAAAGATGCGTTTTATGATGTAATCTTGTGGTGGAAAATCTCTCGAAGGTTTTAATCCTAGTTACAGAAGTATTTCAAGAAACGAAGACACTTAGAATCAGAATCATTTTGAAAAAGACTGATTTGTAAGACAGAGAACAAATCTGCATAAAACTAGAAAGTATAATTTTGAAGACAAGCAACACATATTTTACAGAATTTTACTAAGAACTAGTGTATGTTACTAAATGCAATTTACTAGATATTTCACATGAAAGGCGTTGCTATGATTCAGGAAAAAACTTACATTTTTTTTACTGAAGGTTGTTTGATAAACCATGTACTGAGGGTTTTCTTCAACTGAGGACAAAAAAAATTATGTAACATTTGCTAAGTGTGTAAGATTATTGTCTATATGGAATTCTAAGTTGTAACTAGAAATAAATGTTGGGCCCGTGGATGGCACCATTGGACTTTGGCACTTATAATTGGTTCTTAATGTTTGTGGCCGGATTCCCGTCTAATTCAGCTAGGAAAGCGCATCAAGGGTGAAAACACGGAGATTTGAAGCCACCTCAGAAATGACTAAGTGCCAAGTGCCACTTTCTTTGGTGCAGCGCCCCCCAGGGTCGGGGTGCTGAGATGGCCGCCCCAACACGAACGCTGCCGGCTTGCTGCGTGACAGGCACCAGGGCGAGGTGTCAGGGATCGCGCTGATGATGTGTTCACGCCATGGGAGCCCAGAGGAAGGAAGGGCTGTTCTCTTAATTATGGCGTCTCACATACGATGACTTCTGCCCAGTCTCTGCTTCCTTCAATGCAATTACTACTTTTCCTTTACTCATTAACTCGTCTCATCTCCTCATTTTGTTTTGAAACACCGACCTTCAGTTTTATAAATGTAAAACTCTGGGGGGGAATGAAAAGAACCCTAAACTGGGATATCAAAGATTATTTATCAGAGAGATTTTATTTAAAAAAAAAAGAGTTGGAACTAATTGCTTCGGTTTAAAGTACACAGGGAATTGTACCTTGACATAATTCAACATAATTTAAGGAAATTTCATTCCACTGAAATTATGATCATCATAAAATGTCCAGGCAAGTCTTCAATAGAAACTACATTAAACTACTTAATGTGCACAAGGTACTGGTAAATAGTAGATGCTGAATACTAGCTACTGTTATGGTTATTGCTGTCACTATTATGATCCTTGCTCCGTGATCTGAGTTCCCTACCCTGGGCTGTCCCCGGGCTTACAGGAGTAGCTCCCATCTCTTCAGGAGGGAACGACGTGGAAGGACGTTCAGCATTCCTTAATCCCTTATCTACATGGCGGCCCTGAGAGTACCTATTTCCAGGTGTTTGCTTCATAGGTGATGATGTAACATTTAAGTGTAAAAACCACAATAGCGCGGTAGGATCTATCTGTGGACCATCATGCAAGCACCATGAAGTCCCCCAACTGCAGATTGCTTGCGGATTGAAACGTGACCTCTTTCCCAATTCCTGTTGACTAATTTTTACTGTCTTCGAGCTCCTTCCAACAGCAGCCCGAATTGTCCTTGTCACGCTGTGACTAAACTGGTTAATCGTGTCCTTACTGATTCAGCGTGCGCCTCCCTTCACTAGAGGGACAACTCTGCGAGGCCAGGACCACGTCTGCCTCCTGTAACCTGGCACAGCGCGTGCTCGGAGCAGACGGACGCGGGGAAAGGCAGGAGGACACAGGGGAGCACGTCTGCTGTGACGACAGACTTCTCGCTTTTAGTCAAAGTGCCTGTGTCACTTTTTCTTACGCTGTCTACGTGCCAACTTAGGCATCACAATTGCAGACCACCCGCCACCTCCTCTGAGACGTCTGCCTCCTGGTCTCCCTTCTGGTTTTCTCAGGGGTTTATTTTTCCTCTCACTTTCTGAGTAAAGTTGATTTTTTTGGTGGTTTATGCTACCTTGGGAACAGGTCTGTTCCCCCCACCTTCCCATTTTATTTTTTTCTCCCTCCTGCTCTAGAAACTGCAAGAAAATTTCTTTACACCTGTGCTTCCACTGCAATCAGTAAGTGCACTTACAGGCATTTAAAGCTCTTGTGTTTTTTGGAAACAGCTCTTCTTATTTATCCTCCTACACAGAAGGTGCAAAACATACCTCCAGGAGAATAAACTGACTGTAACCACAGCCGCTTTTGGACATCCCGAGGTGATGTAACAGGGCAGATAGTCTAACAGAGCTGCTGTGTGTGGTCAGTCCTAATATTCTGTAAATTTGACACAGACCAGATTACTCACTCTTCACAAAAGCGGTCCCGTTGTGCCTCCCAGAGCATCCTGGATCTTCCTTCTTTAAGGTGCTCTCTTTGTCTGGAGTGCCCTCACTCTGAATTTCTGCCTCCTGAAATCCCACCCAGTATTTAAGGCTGAAAGAAAGTGCACACCTTTCCCTCTGCTTCCCCTTCAGGCTTTACGTGCAGCTCCCATGTACTCAACTGGTCCACAGGGATTTCTTGAACGTCCATTTCTGAGGTACTGTGCACAGTTTTAATGATACGGTCATGAACGCATTAGTGTCCGGTACCCATGAAGCTGGGAGCCCAGAGATTACACGATACGTTAAGTATTATGCTGTCTTCATGTAGCAGCTGTGCTGATGGGCAAATCTACTTGCACAGGTGAAATCATTGGTCTGACCTGTTTAGCCAGCAATCTGCTGAAGGAGACACAGCAATGTAGCTGATTAAATCTGGAGAGTCTGAACACAGGGAGAGGAAACCATCCTTGCAGAAGGCACCCTGTCCCCGCAGGCGGGCAGCGACCCGAGCAGCGGGGGCCACACGCGGGCGAGCCCTCCGGGCCTGGGGCGGAGCTTCCTCGGCTACCTCGCAACAGCCCCCGGAGGCCAGCCGGTAAGCCGGGCAGGACATCCCACCTCCAGCCAGACCATTCCCGCTGTCTGTACCTACGGTGACTTCTCCCTGGCGCGCTCCTCAAATTTAGGGAAGCCATAGAAAGTACTCCCCTCTCTTAGGTGTTTGAAAGCTAAGCAGGGGAAGGGATTTTTCTCCTTTTCTGGCAAGAGTGAAATACGGTGCCCTTTGGAACAGTGTGGCCAGGGAAGCAGTGTCTGTCCCGAAGGCCAGAGGGAACCCAGATGGCTAAAGGCAAGGCCTCCTAGGAAGCTGCCACGTCTAACCGGGCATTTCCCCTAACTGAGCTGAATCTTGTACCTTTTGCATTCTACTGTAGCAATAAAGATCGCCTTCCCTTATGAGAGAGAAAAGCCTTTTAAAATGTTGCCTGGAATGGAAAGGGTCTCCTGTTTGCACTTGGCTCTGTGCGCAGCCGCCCGGGAGCCAGCCGTGGGGCTGGGAGCCACGCGGGGAAGCCGGAATCTGGCAGGGGCTGCGGGCTGGGGACCACCCGGATCATCCAGGCTGGTACAAGGTGCCGCCTCTCACGCTCTGGTGTGACCCTGACAGTTGTTACCGGAAGCTGGAATGGGGGTGTGGCAGGGCTTTGTGGTGGCAGGTCTGCTCCCTGTTGGACACTGGGTCACCGATTGGGTCTGATAGACCCACTCCAAAGAGTAGAGTCCTGCCCAGGGGGCTCACAGAAGTACAGGGGATGGGGTTCAGCCTCAGAGAAAGCCCAGAGGATGGAAAGGTTCTGCCCGAACACCCACCCCATGGTGGGAGAGGAATCCAAGTTGACACCTTGTTTTGGAACTGGACTAACTTGAGAGACAGAGAGAGAGGAACCTTGGGGACCTTGCGTCCCAGAACTGGTTGCATTGGGAATTTAGAAACAAAAAAGACTTTCTCCATCAGAAAGCACTGAAGTTGATGATACATTTTCTGGCTCAGTTATGCTTTAGCAGAAAACTGGGCAGGGCTGAGGATGGAAGAGGAGAGTTTCAGCTAACGTAAGGGAAAAATCCAGGGGCAGTTTTCCTAAGAGTCCCAATTTACAGTGATCTCTTCCTTTTCTGATTTGCTCAGCCCCTCATCTCCTTGTGGAGTTTGTAGCTTTGGGTCTGGAATAGAATTCCACACTTGCCTTTTTCCCATTATATCCCTGCCAACGTGCCACCAGCAGACAGACCGGAGTCCACATGGTACCCAGTTAACCCCCCGTGCTCAGGACGTTCTCAGTAAGAGTCAGAAGTGAACAGCCCACATCAAGTCTGTGGATTAAGTCCGTGGTAGTATTTCTGCTACATTTCTCTCCGGAGCTGGACGCTGATTTTATTTTGCAAATGGGGCACGCTGTCAGGAATGGAACTAGCAGTATGTGTCATGACAGTTGTTTATCACCCTGGAGTTACTTGCCTCTGTCCTATGCATCATGTAACAGACTGTAGATTTGGGGGGAAAATGGTGAATGTATTCAGAATCTTTGCCAGAAAGAGAAATAAAAGGAAAACGTTTTAAGTCTTTAAGGACTGGTGTGTCAGTCTGCCTTCCGCCCCTGTGCTGAAAACTTTTCAAATTTTAATCATGACCTTCCTTTTGTGCAGCTCATGGCCAATCTTAGACGGAGGAAAGCGGCTACATGAGGAGATGAAGGTTGCGGAAGACTGATGATCCGCCGCTGATCGGAGCTGTACATGCACGTTCTCCTTTCTTCCTAAGACAAGCAGAGTTGTCATTTAAAACTCACTTAATTAGCGGCAACTCTCAGTAAATCAGCTTTAAGCCCAAATGGCTTCAAGGAGAGTCAGTTGCATGACTTTGAGTTAAAATAATCACTTTTCAAGCACAGTACTTACTAAATGAAAAGTCCAATCCTTCCCACACAATTCTTTATAAATTATCCTCTTTCCTGAGTAATTTAATTGTCCCTCAACGAAAAACACGCCTTTACCCGGCAGAGCAGCACTCGTAGGGGCTGGTGGTTTGATGGTGCGAACAGCCACACAGCTCACACTACACACGCATCTCGTTTCTGAAGAAAAATCAGTTGTCAGTACCCCTCTTCGTATTCCCTTTCTTCTAGAGATGTTGGGCTTATTAGTAGAGACATTTGATTTTTATAAATGTACATGCATAAAGTCTTGGAGAAGATATTTGTACTAACCCTTCAAGACGCGTACATGGCAGCAGATACGTTGTGTGGGAAACAATCCTTCTTCTTCACAGAACTGACTTAAATAAAGCCGGTCATTCCACTCAAAGCACAAGTTCAGTTATTTAAAGAAATGGACTCACCCACCTATTTTCAAAACTCCTCGGGGTAGAGAATAATTTTATTTTACTGGCAGAAGATAACCGAAGATTCTCCTCGGTAACACAGAGCATCAGTGTGTTTGCTGAGGGTCTTATAAAATACACCGTTCAGACCTGACCCCTCAGAGTCTGGAGCGCTGACGTGTAGAGACGGTGGCAGTGTCGCCTGGAAACTGCGTGTTCAGGGCAGAGCTGAGAAAAAGTCTCAGAGATTCAACGTGCCTGGTCTTTTATTTTTTCCTTTAGCTCCTGTTTTCTGCTTTTGTGTTTTCACCTTCATGTTAAAAATGCGTTTGCTTATTAATTATATGTATAAGTTAATCTTTCCTGATGAAAGGTTTTCACCAGCCCCCCATCATAGTCTCTTTAGTGTAGTTGCTACAGCACTGAATTCTAATTCTGTCTGGACACGTGGACAGTCACGTCAGCTGAGTACACACCCACGGGCACATCTGCGGACTTCGTTCTGGCGTACCCCGAATCTAAAAGGCTTAGGTTTCCATGTTTTTAAGCTGACTGCTGATGGCTTTTAAGGCATATGATAACTGTTACTGTTACGTAAGTGATATACATCGTAGCACGCATGATGCCGTGATCCACGGTACGTGTGATGCGGTGATGTGCTGGCCTTCCTCGGACCACCTCCCCTGACACAGCGCTGCAGGAGTCCCGCCCACCTGGCACTACCTTGTAGAAGCTAAAGTCGTCACCCCCAGCCTCTGCCTCCTCCCTGCCCTGCTGCTGGAGACATTCACCCCGCTTCTCATCCATCGCTAGACTCTCTGCCCGGGACCGTAATTTGTAACGCTGCCTGTCCAATCAGAGATCGAGGATCTTGCCCATAGAGATTAAATAGGTTTTTGCAGTCTGCTATAAGAGCCAGGAACTATTATAAATAATTTAACAAATAAACATTGGTTTTGTATTAGTAACTGCTCTGGGAAATTCTTAGTGAAATTCTTTACTACATCTCCCAGCAACATTGAAAATCTAAGAAATGAATGGAATTAGCAAATTGTGTCTATTGTATCAGAGTGAGAGCCCTGTGCATATTTCCCAGAAGATACTATTTAAATAACACATAAAATGGTACCCGCCAAGCTGGCTCAATCTCCACGAGAAATCTTTCTAGAAATTACGCCTGTGTGCCAATTTAATATTGTCAACGGGGAAGAATGATCTGATTCTTGAATCTGCAGCCAACCTTCCCCGGGCACCTACTCTCTGCCACGCAGAGTCTGGGTGCTGGGAATGCTGTGGCCCACAGTCCCTGACACCAGAATGTACATTATCACAGGGAAAGACGGATAATAGGCATGTAAATAAACACAACGTAACTTCAGGCACCGATAAGAGCTCTGTGAAAGATAAAAAGGACTAAGATGAAAGAGACTGAGTGGAGTCTATTTTATTTGCAGAAAAACCTCTCGGGAAGGTCACTTGTGAATTGGAACTTGAATCACAGAAAGGAGGCAGCCTGCGGCATCTCAGGGACGAACGTTCCAGGCAAAATGGTTGGGGAGTTTTAACTCAGAGTCAAGGACAAGCTTGGTTTGTCCAAGAGACAAACAGGAGACCAACATGGCAGGCGCTTTTCCCAAAGATGGAGAGAGACAGATCAAGGCTGGAGGCGGAGGCAAGGGCCAGTCACCTGCACTTTTAATCTCATTACAGCTGAGATTGCAGGCGAGGGTGCTATGACCCAATGCAGGATGAAAGGTGCTGCTGCAGGGGCCCTGTGAGTGGAGATGACGAGACGTGAGGGGCTCGCTGACGGGCCACGAAGGGTGGAAGGGAAAGCGTGAGACCCGGAATCACTCCTGACTACTTGAGCTCGGCAATCGGAGGGGTGGTGTTCCATCTAGTCTTGAGGAAGACTTGGGGCAGAAGGGGTTGATTCAAGGAGCAGCACGTGGAGGTGCCGACGAGGCAGGTGGGTCCCTAGGCCTGGGGTGTGGGACAGTGTTGGGGTGTTCTGGGTTGAAGACGTCCGTTCAAGAGTCATCAGTGTACGTGCAGTATTAAAGCCATGAGCAGGGCTGAGGCTACCCAGGAAGGAAGCTTAAGTCGAGAGTAGAAGGCAACGGAGCGAAGACCCTTGGTCACTGCAACGTTCAGGGGTCTGATTGGTCGGAAGCAAGGAAAGGAGACCGAAAAACAGCCGGGAGGTGGAAGGAAAACCAAGGGACTGGAGTTGTATGGAGCCTAGAGAAGAAAGTGTTTGTGACGTTTAGTGGTCCTTAGCCACAGCAATTAGTTTTGAAGTTCAAGTCTGACAAGGACAGAAAATTGGCCATGAACTCTGGCAACGTATAAATCGTAGGTAACCTTGAAGCAGGGATTTCAGGGGGTTGGCGAGATGAGACCTTGCTTGGGGAGGGGTGGTGGGAGGGGAAGGGGTGCGAACAGCTAGCACTGATAACGATTTTTTAGGAAATTTTGCTGTGACAGTGAGCTCTATGCCTTCAATATAGTGGGATGTGTAGTGGTGGTTAAATATTTGTGAAATTAGGGGGTACAGAGACGTGTTTAGGGTATGGATGGAATGCCTGGTAGAGAGGAGGAGATACCGGTGGTGGAAGAGGGAGCAGCACCCTGAGCACAGTGGAGGGATGGAGGCCGGGCCGTTCTTCCATCACTCCCAGCACCTGGGCACCAAAGCAGCTCGGGCTGTCGTCCCAACAGTGGGAAGATGACGCGGCGCTCGCAGGACACGCTTTTCATAGGACAAAAAAAAAAAGAGTAAGTTGAGTGGTGGAGGGTGAAGTGGGCGAGAACAAGAGATTTAAGGAGAAAGGAGAACGTATGAGATTATCTTCTCATCAAGAGGGAAAGTGAATTTATCAGGTGAGGGAGATCAGATTTGCCAGCATTGATTAAGTGCACGGGCGTTCGACCAGATGATGTTCCCAGCCATTTCTGCCCCGCGAGTTAACTAACACAGAGGGGCAGAAGCCCCACTGTTGAGCAGTTCCCAGGCCTGCCCCCAGCGCTGCATGGTGAGGTGTGGACAGGCCCCTTCACGTCTGCTCCCCACGACCACGTGGATTGCGCCAGCCCGGGTGGCTCTTAGACTTCCCGGAGTTTCAAAATGATGATTAAGGCTAACAAGGAGCATCAATAGTATTTAACCTTTTCCCGGGATTCTCCGGGTGCAGCATATGGGGGACAGTGAAATCCATGGGTCTCAATTTCCTGAGATTTTTGTCTTGTCACATTTTAAGAACGGAAGTAAGTCGAGTTCAGAAATGCGGTCACCTCTGAGGTGGGGGAACAGGGAACACTGCGTGAACTGGTTAAAGATGATAGAACCAAGGCACCGAAGGCCAGACTGCTGTCTGACGAAGTCCCCGCTGGGTCGCCTTCGGCTAACAAGCCCCCGGAATGTGTTGAAGACCTGGGCTGCCGGGTCTGACAAATGAACCCTCTGGGCCTGGCCGCTGCAGCGTCCCGAGAACTGCCGGGGGCTCGTCCTGCAGGTGCTGGACGATGGAGCTTTCTAAACTGAGGATGACACTGGCCATTCTCAGTGTCCCGGGTAAAAACAGCCGCACACAGGACTGGACCCAGGAGTGACGCAGCAGTGATTACAGTAAATCATTCGACTGTCCACATTTTAGGAAAAAAAAAATCAATCCCACTTTTAAAACCTAATGTTGACGCTGGCAATTATCTCCGCAAAATATCATCTTCTATAGTAAAATTACTGTCAGTTAATATGTTCTAATTTCAGAATCAGTAACCTGTGATTGGAACGTTTAGAAGGCTACCTATTTCCAAAGTCTAAGTGTGTCTTTAAAATGACTTAATGCATTCCTTTCTAAAAATCTTGAAATGTTTATTGAACCCCAGCCCTGGTAATAAAAGAGCACATTGACTCTACCTGGAGCGTGGGCCCTGACCCGCATTAGGTAGTATGTACTCTCCCTGGTCTTTACCAAGAAAAACCTGTAAAAATTACTTAAGATAAGGCTCTCTGAACTCGAGACAGCACGACGTAGAGGACCGTTTCCCCTGAACTCGACACTGGTCGTAAATGCGTTAGTATCTCCATTGACTTCATGAAACTATCATTTACATTTATATTATGCTCCTAAAAGACATTCGTTGTAATAAATGGGTTTCTTCCCTGCTGGTCTGAAGCCAGGTACGCCGACCCCAAGTTTTCATACGTCTCGCTCCTTCAACTCCTCCTCTCGCTGCTGGGAAATGGAAAATCAGGGCCTACGACAGCTGCCAAGTACAGCGGCGACTCCAGGAGGTGAATTGGACACATAAATGCACGTATCTCCTTTAAAACTGCCAAGCCACACGGCTCAGAGGAGTGACACCTGATCCAGGTCGGTCTTTTAGGGCAGGATGTGAGCGGGAGACTGAACTTGAAGCGATCGTTCTACAGGAGGCCAAAGTGGCAGGCAGGGCAGAAGGAACGTTTCTGCAAAACAGTGTCTCAGACGTGGGAACACCTGTCCCTGCCCTTTGCGCTGGGTGTCTGGCTTCTGCCGTAGCTTCCTTTTCCAACTGCTACTTACAGCACGCTCAGTGTCAGGTTGGCCTGATCTGTCCCCAGTTCTCTCCCTTCCTCCAAACTCGAAGATCCTTCAAGTTCAAGGCCAGGTCCCACCCGTCTTTGTGTTTCCAGGACCTTGTGCTGGGAACCATCATGGCGGCACCGAGGACGTGTGGAGTGAAGGAGCTCAGAGCTGCCCCTGGGGCAAGATTACAGTGTTGAATAAAACGCCAGCAGGAGGACCGCAGGCAGCAGTCACCACCTGGCCAGTGAGGGGACATCCTGACCTGCACAAGGGACCAGCCACGGCTGCAAAACAGCGCACCCTCAGGAAGAGAAGGGACTTCTCCCCAGGCCGGTGTTTGCGTGTCCCTGGGGGCCAGGAGATGCCCTGGCCTCAGACTACCGCAGGGCCGAAAGTCCGCCCCACCTTTGCGACAATGACGCGCCATGGTGTTGATGATGAAGGGGGCTGGGTCCACACAGCCCGCGCCTCCACTTCCAGCCGCCCCCAGCCCCTCTGTCATCGACGCCCTCTATCAAGCCAGCGCACCAATGGCACTTCCCCAGGTTTGGCCCGGGCTCTCGTGACCAAGCCTTCACGGACGCTGCGAGACCTCCCTGGAAGGCAGCCCCCGTTCCTGTCACCAGCCAGCCCCGAGAAGTCCATCACCAGCCTCTCCCGGAGAACTCACGTCCTGACTGGCCTTCCTGTCACTTTGAAACGCCCCTCCTCCGACCTTCCGGGGCTCTCAGGTCTCTTTCTGGATCACTCAGAAGAGGCACCCACGGCTGTTGAGAGCCTCGGTTTTGGAGACAGAGCTGGACTCACATTCTGACTCTGCCACCTGAGAGCTGTGCGCCCGTCATCGTGGCAACTCTGTGTTTATTAACTCTGGGCAGAATTACGAAGGGGATGCCTACTTCGTTGGGATCATTTTAGAATAAAATGAGATTATTCCTGGTACATAAGGATTAAAAAAAATTGTTTTGCAGGTACTGGGGATTGAACCCAGGACCTCGAGTGCGCTAAGTAAGCACGTGCTTTACTGCCGAGCCGTACCGCCTTCCCCAAGAATTACAATTTTTAACGCAGCCTCACTCCTGGTGTTTTAGTCTTGTCACGCGAGGATGTATCAGAGTGTATGATGGCTTGAACTTGCTTACTGTCTTCTCCACCGAACTTGAGGATGGGGACGATGTCTAATTTCACGTTACATCCCAAGGGTGAGTCCACCTGACATGGGAAGGCCACTCAGCAAGCTTTCGCTGACTCATTAAGCACAGTTGAAGGGATAATGCTAAGCATGCGTTTAGCCTTCTTCGTCTCTTTTTCGAACATACTTTTTTATGCCTTTAGTGACACAAAGCATTCACTGGCTTCTCTGCGTCTAACAGAGGAGGAAGAGAGAAAACAGACACACTTTCAAATAATTTACAGTTCACGAAAGAAAAAGAAGCTAAATATAGTTAGCTCCAGGCAAAAATTATCATTTTTATAAAAGCAGGGGAGAAAAGGGCAGGACCGTCTAACGAAGTCACTCGACCCCGAGCGTTTTGGGAAGAACAGACCCGTGCGAGACGGAAAC
This sequence comes from Camelus ferus, assembly GCF_009834535.1. Lineage (NCBI taxonomy): Eukaryota > Metazoa > Chordata > Mammalia > Artiodactyla > Camelidae > Camelus > Camelus ferus. The sequence continues at coordinate 5,930,776 of NC_045726.1, read as the reverse complement.
GAGCCAGCTTCTCAGGTTTACCTGTTACCTGACCTTTCCTCCCACAAGGACGGTTCCTGCTAATGAGTGTGTGTGCATGTCTGTCTGCGTTTGGTTTCTTGAAAGAGTGTTTTACTTCTCCGGTAAGTGTGACACATGAGATGGCTGAACGTGCTCAGGCCTAGAAGGTCCTATTTTGAGTCAGTGACACACTAACATTTTGTTCTCATCTGCAGTCTGGCCTATAATTTTCATTCTAGGGTTGCTAAACCGAAGGTCGCTAAGCAAGATCCATCCTTGAAACCCTTTGGAAACAGAAGCCTTCTTGTAATGGGTTAGCTTTCAGCATAAATGAGCCAATTAAAATGAGCTCTGCTTCCGGCTGCTGCCGCTTCAGTGAGGAGGAACCAGCGAACAGGAGGGCCTGACTTTCAATGTCGCAAGTGGGACAAACATTCCTAGGAGGGAACCGTGCCCTGGTGACAGGCTGGGGCTTCTCTGGTCTGCATACGGCTCATTGGGGTGATGTTTTTGATTGAATCAGTTTGTAGGCTTTTCCTCAATTCGGTAGCCTAATGGCAGGGGCACAGCCACGTCTCAGTTCTCCACCACGTCTCTGCCGAGGTCAGAATCCAGGACGTGGGACCAGGCATGAAGGTTAGAGAGACGGATGGACTGTTGATGCCCTTGGCTCATTTTTGTGCTAAGACCCTCCTAATAATACGTTCAGAATTCAAGTGCATGGAAGCTGTTAAAGGTTCAGTTTGCTGACGCGGCTGAATTAGGGAGCACAGGGGTGAAGTGTTTTCTCTGCCTAATTCCTCTCGCTAGCTGGAAAACCACAGAGAAAAGCGACTTGTCATATTACTCTTTTCTTTCTCATGCCTTTTCCAACAAGATTTTTTCGATAATCATTTGTCTCCCAGGACACACAGCTCAGCCCACAGCACAGCAACCATTCAAAGAACATCACAGCTCAAGTACCAGCCTTCTTCTTCCCAGAAATAGCAAGGTCCAAGGCATACACAGCTCTGTAGTTTACACCATGTGGATCGCAACGCTGCAGACCACATGGTGTAAAATGGATTTCTCAGCTTCAAAACAGGTGTCCCAGCACCCAAGCAACCAATTTATGAAAAGTCATTTGCACTTCAACTTCCTAGACAGCGTGTCAGGGCCACAGCCACCACAGTCCTACCACCTCCAGGAATTACTGGGACCAACAGAGCTGGCAACGAGGGGCTCATCAAGAAGCCCGTTTTACTCTGGCGTCACCATGTGGGCTGACAAATGGTGTTTTCCCCAGGTTGCCTTCTCAGAGAGTGTAGACCGTTACATCATTTGAGGAATAAAAGACGGTTTGAACTGAGAAGTCAGAACCCTAAGCAATCAGTCAACTGGCATTTCAGAGATGACATCCCAGTGCTCAGACAAAGGGCACTCATCTCAGACTTCAGTCTACACACAGTTGCTCTCCCTTGTCTCTCTCGCCCTCACCACCTCCACGCCCACGTCCTGATTCAGTGATGGTCTCTGACTGGTTTTGCCTCAGCTGAATCAGCCTTCTCACTGGTTTTGTCTCTCTAAAACCTTTTCCCACTTCACTGCCAAAGTCATCTATCTGCTCCAAATTGATTAAAGACTTACATTTAAAACCTGAAACTGTAAAACTTCTAGAATCAAACACAGAGGGGTAAGCTCCTTGATATCATTCTTGGCAATGGACTTTTTTTTTTTTATTTGACACCAAAGCAAAGGCAACAAGAGGGGAAACAAGTGGGGCTACACCAAACTCAAAAAGCTCCTGCACAGCAAAGGGAACCATCGACAAAATGAACAGGCAGCCTACGGAATGGGAGAAAATACTCAAAAATCATAACTCGTAAGAGGTTAAGATCCAAATTATGTGTTAAAAATATAGGCAGAAGAACTGAATAGACATTTTCCGAAGAAGACATGGCCACGGGCAGCAGGTGCAGGAGAAGGCGCTCGGCATCACTCATCATTAGGGAGACGCACGTGCGAACCACGGCGAGATGTGTCCTCACACCTGCCAGCATGGCTGTCACACAGACAGAAGGCAGCAAGCGTCGGCGAGGGTGTGGAGAAGAGGGGACCCCTGCGCACTGCGGGTGGGAAGGGAAATTGGTGAAGCCACCATGGAAGACAGTATGGTGGTTACTTAGGAAGTTAAAAACAGAACTAGCATAGAATCCAGCAATCCTATTTCTGCGTATACATTCAAAGGAAATGAAAACAGGATCTCAAAGAGACTTCTGCACTCCCGTGTTCACTGTAGCATTTTCACAAGAGCTAAGATACGGCAACGACCAGCGTCCATCAGTGGATGATGGATATACACACACACACACACACACACACACACGTATACAGACACACATACACAATGACATTACTATTCAGCCTTGAGGAAGTAGGAAACCCATTTCCATTTGTGGCAATGTGGATGGACTTCGAGGGCTTTAGAATAAGTGAAACAAGACAGACGGAGAACAACAAACACTGTGTGGTGTCATTTCTGTATTTAATTTACGAATATATATGGATCCTTACCTGTAATTTTTTCCCCACACTTTCTATGTCACAATGTTTCAAAGTTTTCTACTTTGAACACAGTACTACTTTACAATCAGGATAAAGAAAGACCAATGCATATCATATTTTAAAAGTAAAATAAATAAGTCAGAAACCTGAAGGCATCAGTAGTAAAGACTTAACCTCAAACAGGAGTCGTCCCCTTTCCATGATTACAAAATCCGCCCTCAGTCGTGCACTGTTAGGAACCTCCACAGTTGGCAAGGCCCCTTTATGACAGCCTCTGCATTTGCTTTAATGTTACTGGTTTTTTCTCTCATTAAAAATAGGTAGATTATTTGAAATTCCCTGCCATCAACTGAGAACAGTTTTGCTGGTTCTTAATGGCAGAGACCATGTCACACTGATATTTATGTCCCAAGTTCTGAGCACAGCACTTAACTTACAGAAAAGGCTTGAAATATATCTGGGCTAAATGGAAGGGTGACTTTCTGGTGACGGCCTCACCCTGAAGCAGAGGCATCTACTGAGGCGTGACATGGCCAGAGAATGACATCGAATACAAGATGGAGTATTTTCAACCTTTATGCTAAGTTGCTAAAGGTCAACAGAGACTAAGGAAACTTTTAAATAATGAAAATACTTGCTAAGCACCTTTGAGTTATTCAAACACAACGAGCTGATTCTAAACCCACTGAGAAACGCATACTAGCCAGAGTACCCCTGACAATTTTGGACACAAGTGGTGAGTACACACTAGCTGTCCAGGATATGAAAAGTCAGGGCTATATTAATTAAAACAATGTGTTGTTGATTCAAGGATGATAAACAGTTCAGAAATTAAGCAGCGAACATGGGGGTTATGGTGAGGCAGTATTTCCAAGAAGTCGGGAAAAGATGAATAGATGATACTGGCCTAGCTGGGTGGCCATCTGAAGCAAACATTAGTTTGGATTCTAATACCACATCCTACATAAACATAAATTAGGATAGAACATGTTTTTAATGTTTAACAAATAGACCAGAAAGCATTAGGAACAAACTTGTAAGAATTTTTAGATCTCGAATGGGAAGTCTTTTTTTAATAAGCTTTTTAAAAAAATAATTAATTAATTTCTTTTAGAATTTCTTTTTTAAAGCGGAGGAACTGGGCATCGAACCCAGGCCCTCGTGCATGCTAAGCATGTGCTCTACTCCTGAGCTACACCCTCCCGCCGGAAGTCATTTCTATATGTCACTCCAACCCTCAAACTATTAACCACATTGAATGTATTGATAAATTCAACTGAGATAAAATCTGTGCCCTAACATAACTCAAATGCCAAACTGATAAAAAAAAAAAATTTTAGCTCATAGCACATAAAGGCCTGATTTTAATACAAAAGCCCATATAAATCAGTAAGAGATTAACAACATAATATTTTTAAAGTATATGGATGCTTGATGATTCACATAAAATTCATATAACTGACTCCTAACAAAATACGCCCATCAAGACTGATATTAAGGGAAGTGGAACCTGAAACAGCCGGGTGCTCTGTCACAACCCGTCCCTGGTAGACCCCCCCCGACAGCGCGCGCGCTGAGGAGCTGTGGGAGGAAGAAGAACCGCTTGTGTTCCTGGTGGCTCCAAACCCTGACTGTCTAGGTGCTAAAGATACAGTATTAAAAAAATTCTATAAAATCCACATTTTTTTCTTGAGCCTAGCATCCAAAGGGTTTGACGGATAGCAAACAAGATCAGTACATCTGCTTTATCGTCTGTGTGATTGTCCTAAGTTCCAAGGAGAAAAATAGAGCTGGACAGGGGCTATTGATCACTGAGAGGAGATTGTTACTATTTTTAAATAGGTGGTAAGACAGGCCTCCGGAGACGGTAAGAGTTAATAACAGCCCTGGAAGGGGGCGGAGCCAAGGTCGAAGAGTAGACAGACTCCCAGCTTGCCCTCGCCCTCGCCCACAGACACACCAAGAATTACATCTGCAAACCCACTGAATCACACGGAACTCCTCCTGAACTCTGGCCGAGTGTCTCTCATTTTTGAAATACAGGAGATTCTTCACAAAATCCGTTAAACAAGTTGATACTGTACAGCACAGGGAACCATATTCAATGTCTGGTAGTAACTTATGGTGACAAAGACTATGAAAATGAATATATGTACGTTCTTATATGACTGAAGCATTGTGCTGTGCACCAGAAACTGTCACAACATTGTAAACGGAATATACTTCAATAAAAATATATTAAAAATAATAAAATAAAATATTTCCTATAAAAAATTTGAAATTAAAAGCTCACCTTTTCATAACTCAAAAAAAAAAAAAAAAAGTAAAAGCTGTGGAAGAGACAAGGAGGAAGCCACACGGGCAACAGACCAGGGCCCACGGCAGAGGAGACACAAAGCGCAGAGCGAGGACAGGCTGGCAGATACAGCATCCTGAGAGTTTGGCAAAGGGAAGGGCTTAGCCTCAGTCAGGAGCAGGGGTGCCCACTCACAGCGACAGAGGAGACGCTAGAGAGAAGGTGGGCATGGAGTAGGGGGGTGGGCGGACACGAGAGCACGCAGAAATTCTTCTCTGATTCCCACAACCTGCTCCGTGGAGGCCAGGCTATAACCTGAGAGTAAGCATAGGGAAAGTGTAGAAGGCCCAGAGGAACAGAGGAGGAGAAAGTCCCAGAAAAGGAGGGAGAGCCGCTGCTTGACACCAAGCAGCACGCCTGCCCCATTTGACCTTGGTGACCATGAATTTTCCATGGGACCTGTCAACATGGCGGGGCGCTTTCCACCAGCCACTTCAACTGCACTGACAGAGCTGTGGAGTAAGCAAAAGCTGGATTTTAGAAAGTGTTGGGGTTCTGTCAAGGGAATACATTATTCATTGAGGGAACTGGCTGAGAGGGTCTAAAAATGAAAAGTGTACAATGTTGGGTCAAAGCACTGAAGCAGGGCAACACGGGAGTGGGGATGTGGTTTTGAAAAAGTGTCAGGACAATGAGTTCTAGGTTTTCATGGGGCCCACATATTACTGAAATGAGAGTACTGAAAAAAACTTAAGTAGATTAAAAAAAACCTGGGAAATAGCACAGTAGGGCAGCCAGACATCAAACAGACCACCTAAAATGCACCCCTTCCCCACCACTCCCACGTGAGACCCACGGGTACCAGCTAAAAGCAAACAGGAGGAATCCGGGGAAAACAAGCAGAAAGCTGACTACTGGGGGAAACTTGACAATAACCCTTCGCACACTTCAGCAACAGCACAGCTGTCACGTGGAGGGGAGAGCAGGCCTTTGTTCCTTACGGCCTCTGGAATGAAGTAAAACCAGGGGGAGAAATCCAGAAGAAAGCAGTTTCATCCCTCACAAGGAAGAATGTCGTAAGACGTATGAACTGTCCACGGATAAAGTGATTTTTCGTTGGAGCACTGATTTTTTAACAATCTCCTCCAAGTAATCCTCAGAACCATAGGCTGGATTTGGGAACAGTGGGGACTGCTGTGGCTGAAGCCAGATTTGGAGACGTGTCTGCTTTCCCATCCCCAGATGACTCCCAGGCGGGCACCAGAGAGCAGAACTTTTAATGTGAAGTTACAGGAGCAATTCAAACATCCGATCTGTCCTTGAACTTGATGGTTCTTAAAATCAATTTTATCTTACATTCTACGAGCTTACGACTTGGAAGATGAAAGGCTTTTGGCTGGGTCAAAGCACGGTGATTGCAAAGTTCCCTCTTTTTACTGTGTATTTATATTGATGTATTAAAAGATGCCATCTACAGCGTTCTAAGTCATGGTGTTCACCTTGAAGGCAACGAGCCAGGCAGAATTATGCATATGACTTTAGACCTTCTAGTAACTACAGAGACATAACAGAAAGAGAGGATCCCTTACCTCCCTGGATAACTCCCCACACGGCAGATTAACAACATGCAGATAAGGAGGAAGGCTGGCAGGGTCCCAGCACCGCTGCCCCAGTTAAACACACGGGCGCCATGGTGTCGACCTCGAGGCTTTCTTACGCAAACCAAAAGGAGACCTTCATCTCAAATGCGAAAAGATGGAGGAACAATCAAGCCAAATGTCAAGTCTGGATGAAAACTCTGGCGCAATATATGAGCATTTTTATAAACCTCATGCTACTCTTATTTTTAGCTTCCTTTAAATAAAGAATGGAATAAAATATTTGCTAGTTGTATCTTTAGATGACTTTCTGTCTAGGTTAAAAGAAAGCCACCAGTTACATCACACTGTAAAACACTTCGTATGGTGCATTACAACACAAATGATAATTATGAATGATGTGTGTTCTTGGGTCCTCTCTGCGAAGTTCTGGGAAAAACCTTTTCCTCAGAGGGGTGCTAGTTTAGAAGTGAGACAGACGCATTAGCATTATGACAGCATATGACAGAGCCACGACGATCTCATTCAGTGCCGTGGGTTTGATTACCGACTTCCTGCTGACGGCCCCCACTTTTTCTCTCTATTATAACCCTCACTCCTGAACGCCTTGCGGATCCCCCCGCAGAACTGCCAGTGTTGGAAAACTCCATCTGGATTTTTGACAACATCTTCAAGACAGCATATCTTAACGAAGCTCGTGCTCTTTCTTCCCCCAGCTGCAACTCGGGAAATTTGCCGATCTGTTGGTTGTTTTATTTCTTAGTTGATGAATGATACTAGCAGACACCCAAGCCAGTCTGTGGGCCACAGGGAACCCCCAAAGAGACGTGAGCAGGGAGCAAATCTGGACATAGCATGTAGACCTAGCAATGGAATCCAAGGGTTTCTAAGTGGAGACATAGGGACCAATCAGGAACTTTTATAATAATTGATGCAATTTTAGTCAATGTCAGGGAACAAGAAGAATTGCCCAATCCAAGGACTCAAGTAATTAATTGAACGTTGCTCTCTCTCCATGAAGGAACAAATGTATAAAGCAAATATATTTATAAAGGGTATTTGGTAAAGACAGACCTTGTGTATAGAGCTTTGTTACAACAAATGGTTAATCCTGAAAAGGTGAACAGAATGACAAATAATTTGGAAGAAAAACATAAAAATGAAAAATAAAGATCAGAGGAGATGATGACACACAAATGAGATAAATTATACAGAGGATGAAGCGAAATTCAATGTCCTGAAACCGAGGCACAACTTGTCTTATTACCAGCTTGGCTCTGTTATTTCAGAAAAATCTTATTACCAATAACTCATTTTTTCTTTGTGATGGCAACAACTATCACTTGTTTTTGTGTTTCTTTTTCCTTTGTGTTACGTTAGGTGTTTGCTGAAAAAGGGAGGCAGAATTTCCTTGTTACTGAATTTTACAGGGGAAAGAACAAATGAAATTTACTGCCCACCAAAAAGATACCTTATGTCAAGAAACCCCTAGATTTCTTCTGCCTGTCATTTAGTCTTTCAAGAGCACCCCCACATTTAATTTATGTAATAATTCAAGTCTACATTATAGGCGATGTGGCCTAAGACAGTCGGTAAATCAACTCTAGTGCAGAAATGATCAGTTTGAAGGGAGAAAGGTGACGTGTCACCGTACTTCACTGCTAGAGACATCTAATTGGTGACGGGCAACTCTTGTGACCTTGTCACTTTTCAACCAGACTGGGACACTTTTTCAGAGTAAAAAGAGATGCCAGCAGGCCAGACAACAAGGTAAACCAGATGTCTCCGGGCAAACAGGGGCCAGTCACTCTGTTGTCAACACGTCCCCAGAGTACTGTTTAATCCCCAAATGGTAAAGGATACCAAAGAATCTAAGGAAGTTCGCTGAAATACATGGTTAGTATACTTTGCATGTCTTATTACAAACTATGATATATTAAGAGTTGAGAGAAACTGTTAATAGACTGAACTTGCCTGCACTTCATTTCTACTGAGTCAAGGAGTCCTTTCCAGGTGTGGTAGAGGCAGGTGTGATTACATATTTTTATATTGTGAGTTATGTTGTTAAATTCTTCCCAAAACTAATAAAATCTGTTTAGCTGGAGAATCATTTTTGGAAAGGTAGCATTCCAAATCTACATGTGAGCCAATGAACAGTGTTCTTCAATTCATATGAATTCTCAGAGTAACCCTAATTCCACAATTCCATTAGCATCAATATCATACAAAGTACTGATACATATATATATATGTATTTATATATATGGATATGTGTCTATATGCTAATGTAACTTTCTTAATTAGGATATTTAAATACCCATTTTGTGATACCATAACTATTAAATATAATGTTATCAAAAGCAGAAAATATTTGCATGAATAAGCCAAATTATTTTGATTAAATTGTCAGCGTCTTCAATTCAAATTTTCAGAAAACTTTTTATGACGTGACTTTTAACATTGGTGATGTTTCTCATTGGAATACATCATCAATAATGACTCCGTTCATCACTCACTGTTATAATTAAACTCTATAAATTCACTAAAGGTGGATCTAGAAGCATTTGGGGAATTCAAGAACTTATATAAAGAGTGTGACTAAAAAGCCCCCCAGCCCTTGCTGATGCAATGGCAGGACTTAATTTCGTTTTACCAACTTTGTGATCTAAACGTCCAACCACAGGGAAAGATAAAAGTAAGATGCAAATAACTTCTTCTGCAAATATATACACATTTACATATCATAGACTTTTTCTTTCCCTCATGGTACCGGAATGGTTCTCCACGCTTCTCCATAAAGCTATTTAATTAAATCTGTTTTGTAGTAGGAACATAAGATTGCAGTAATTTAACATGAATGAGGCAAATTGTAATAATAGAGGTCTAGTCTTAAGGCTCCTCCTTGTTTCATCTTAAAAATTACTTAGCCCTAATTTTAACTACTTTTGACATTAGTAAACTAACATTACCACTGGTTTTAACATCACTTAAGCTTAAAGATACTGGTGGCTGCTGACATTTATACATTACAACATACAAGTGTGAACCAATTTACTGGCTTGAGAATTCATCTCTGATCATGATGAGAGTTCAGATTACAGATGAAATTCTTTTCTTTTCCTCTGAAATGTAGAAATAAAACTTCTGCAATTTGATTCTGGGGTTTTGAGTCTTCATCGGGTCATTTTTTTTTTTTGGTCAGCTTTTACATCTGACATTTCACCTCATCGAAGAGCCTCTCCCTCGCTCTGGAATAATTTCCTGTGTCAGATCCACTCCATTCCTTTCCCAGTGCCCAGCTCTAAGAACCAGCTTCATAAAAGGATAACATTGTGACCAGCTCCCTTCAACACTTTCCTTTTCTCATTTCACAGACCCACATTTATCTCAGCCAAATTATATTCATGTTAAGTTGTAAGAAAACCTATAAAATAAAAATCTCAAGTCTATCATTTTTTTCACTAGAATCCTGCTTCTTAATGTTTCAAGCAGTTAAGTAATTAGCATGGGTTTATGTAATGAGCAAACGCGGGCCGCTCATCTCACACATTTGCAGTTAATTGTGGGCATTATTTAAGAATAATTTGTAAAATACAGCGTTTGGTCAAGTATAGTTTATATTGCTCCTAATTTGCCTAATATACTGTAGATTATATTATTTCAAACTTTACAAATCTCGTAGAGAATTTCTTGTTCCTTTCTATCTCCTCCTCCTCCTCCTTCCTCTTCTTAATAAAGTCAAGGTAAATTAATATATATAAAAATATATCTATATTTTCTATTTATATATGCTACATTTATTCTATATATTATAAATTCTATATAATTATAGAGTAACATAATTATAAAATTATATAATATAAATTATATATGAAACATATAAAGAAATATATATATGTTCTATATATTCTACAGTTATTCCATATATTCTGTATGTTAAAATTCTATAATCTTAATTTTCTATTTTTAATTGCCTACAACTTAAAGGACAACTTACAAGCTACTTAAGTGAATGGTCATAAATCCCCTATTTTTTTTTTAAACTTTTTGTATCATTTATACACATTCATGTCTACCAGTTTTAACACTTTGCTCCTAATTTTCACAAAAAGATCTATCCACCTAAAATACATATTTCTTAACTCTTATTTTTACCTAAAAGCTGTCCAGGAACGTTATTCTTACCAAGCTGTGAAAACACAGAAGAGGTTTCACAGTTTGCTGTTTCAAAAAAGTACTTAATAATATTGATTTCAATGCTCTGTGGTAACTGAAATCATCGTCACATCACAGATGATGTATGTTTAAGTAATTTACCATAAAGCATTTGTCTCAAGGGCTTACTCAGCTTCCTTAGAAGGCTCTGCCAAATCATGACAAGACAACAGAGACACCGCAGGGCCAGTGGGATCTGCTTTCCACTATCTTGATGAAAACACTCCCTCTGCTCTTTCAAAAGGACCTGGATTCACTGGCAGGTCATAAATACCTTTTCCTCACAAAGCATGCATAACCCTCACAGCATATTACCCTTTCTCAAGAGTATTTATCTGGTAAGGTGACAGCCTTCCCTTTCATTCCAAACACAGGCATGGTGTTTTATCACTAATTAAAATGAGCAGTGGTGTCAAGCCTAAATGCAAAGACAGAAGTCTGAACGTGGCTTCAGCAAGAATTGTGAGCTATTCATTCCACAACTGAACCTAAGCAAATGCCTCTTTGAAAATAGGCCATTAGCCCCTGTTCACAATCAAGGCATGTGAAAGCTTAATGAATTATGCTCTAGATTCTCTGATAGTTTTTAAATTGTTGATCATCACTTGTGTGTTTGACACAAAAATGTCTGTTTGCCTGTCTTCCTTCCTATCTTTTTCCCCTCCTTTTCTGTCTTTTTAAAACTTTGTATTTTCTGAAGTTTAAAAAAAAAAGAGTTAGTTGAAAATGACTTATCTCAAACTATGAAATGAGAATGGGATACAATTTAAAATTTAATTAATTTATGCAGTGCTACATGTAAGAGGTTATCTATAAAATATATTATTTTGAGATATACATTATTTAACCAACAGGATGTGAAGCAAAGCGTTTAGGCATAAGCTTCCCGGTGATGAAAGAAAGTCCATCTCGGAGAAACTGGGTCACATTTCCAGCAACGTCACAAAGCCTCTGGGTACCAGACACTGAGACAGACGAGAAGTGGTCCCTCCCTCGGGGAACAGTCTTCAAGTTCAGTCCCTGGATCTTCCTATTCTATTACAATGCTGTTAAGGAAGAGCCAAAAATACTGTTTCTTCTACAGTGTTTCTTAAAACAACTTAACACATGCCACCGTGTGGTCAACAGAAAACCCTCATGCCCCATTCAATGCCATTTAAAATTCAAAATAAATTATATTCGGTAATTAAAAGCCAATCAGAGCAAGACAAATATCATGCTAATTTGTTTTCAAATCTTGTACTTTTGGAAGTTCACAAATTCTTTTCCAATTCATAGTGTTTTTTTCTGCTCCAGTGTATTTTTAGACTTTCATTGAACACATGCAGAGAACAGGTTTACGGCCAAGATAACTTTTTTAGTAGAATTGTATGATTTTCAACTTTATGGACATTAAACATGACATAATCTGATTTTACTGGAAGCTACTTAATTGACTGACTACTTAATGAGCTCTTTGATCTGCACAGAACATGAACCCCCACATTCATTTGCCACGTCGGTTCCACGCATCTGTGACACACCGTGAACTTCTAGGGTATCATTTGGTCTTACTCTGAGGACGTATGTTCTGCGACACACTTAGCCTCAGTCATGCTGGTTTAAACGATATATAAAATCTGCAGTATCAAAGGACTTGTGACCATTTTTTCCTATGTTCACCATTATTCCCAGTGAGTATATTTGAGAAGGTATTAATTCACTCAAAATTCCACAGGATTTTACTCCGTTAAGTGCAAAGAGTATCAGTTACTCACCATGAGGGTTATCCTGTCTTAGTCTATTCAGGTTCTGACAAAAGTCCCACGGGCTGAGCAGCTTATAAACAACAGAAGGTTTCCCCTCAACAGCTCTGGGGACAGGGGAGTCCAGGGCGAAGGCGGGGCTGACACGGCGCCCGTGAGCACCCGCTCCTGGACCACTGTCTCACTCTGTAACCTCACTTGCCTGACGGGGCGGTGGGGGGTCCGCGGGGCCTCGTTTCTCAGGGCGCTGATCCCGACCACGCCGGCCCTGCCCTCGCGGTCTGTTCACCTCCCCAAGGCCCTGCCTCCTCATGCCACCACTTCAGGGGTCAGGATTTTGACACATGAATTTTGGGGGGACACACACATTCAGACCACTGTATACACCCAAGCACACACTGCTCTTAGGCACACACCTTCTCTTATCAGCATGTGAGAGGAAACTTTTGAGTTCTGGCTCACTCAAAATGCTTTAAATTTGCATTTTCTCAACTTTTTTATTTCCACCAATCTGGAGACACCAAGGGGAATGGAACACCGTGTTCCATGTGTACCTCTGTGTGATTCGTGCCATGAGCTTTCTCTGTTAGCGCCGAGAACTGAGGTGCACTTTTCACATACAGCGTTAGAAAAGGCTCCAGCTCTGTCCCAATGGTATCAGTGGCACCCACCACTGTCAGATGTGGACACCCCCAGACCACTGTATTTGGGATCTTGAATACTCTTCATCTCTACTGTTTGCATAAATGCACATTTCAAAAAAGCCAGCACTGTAGAACAATGACCCCAATGCAATGAAGTCTGTAATAATATCAGTAGTTTCCCTAACAAGCTTGATGCCCGAAAGACACAGAATCACCTGTATCCCTGACAGCTTGCAAACCATTCAGTAACTGAGAACAAAGTCATTGTCTCACCTCGTCTTTCTGAACACATATCTGAGTACATTTCTCTGGCGTTTGGACGTGGCCATGGGACTGAGTTCCAGCTGACGGACTGTGAGCCAACATGGTACGTGTCACTGCTGGTCCTGGACCATAAAAGCCTCCAGCAAGTGCCCCCTGGTGCTCTCTCTCCTCTTCCTCTGCCTGGATGTCGCCGGCAGGGCTACCGCGGAGGCCGGCAGGTGTGCGTCTGTCCCAGCCAGGCCCCTGAATGACCGCGTGGGGCAGACTCCTACCTCCCCCCCAGTCCCACTGGACTGCAACGGCCTTGGCTGTTAGGTGAGTGGGAAATACGTTCCTATTATAATTTGAGTCATTTCAATAATGTGAGTTTACGTGGTACAATAGTTAGCGGTCCCCGACTAAGACACTTCCTCTAACGACCGCTGTTTTAAGAGAAAAACCAATTCACGTGTCTTCGCACACTGCAGCGGGGCCGCGTGCGGGGTGCTACACGGAGGGAGGGTTAAAACGCGGAAAACGCAGAGCTACTGAACTATCGAATCCCAGCATGCATCAAAAACGGACGTTAGGAGAGAAAAGCTCAGGACATGCAAAATACTCAAAATATTTTGAGTATCCAAATTCAGTGCAGAGCTGGCTGCCCCTTCTGTGCGGTGCACAGCGTTAGTGTTGCAGTCAGAAATGCAGGGTGTTTGTTCCCACCCAGAAGTCAGGGCGGTGACTCGCTCCGGTGTCAGTGTAGCTTTGCTTTTCCTTCATAAGAGACAATGAATTTCCTTAAATCCAACTGCTCCTCGCCACCCCTAATTCATTGATGTAACAAATATTCCTTAGTTGGCCTACTATGCACTGTGGACGAAAAATGCCACCTGCTGTTGTATCATGTAAACAAAGGATGTTGTGACCATCAAGCCCTCAGCCACTGCAGCCACCCCCACGGTGCACCCTGAGGGGACTCGGGACGGAGGACAGCAGGACACTGGTCCTGGATAGTTAAGGTGCAGATCAAAGGGCTGATTTCAGTAAGCCCAGGCTCTGGCATCTTCCCACACATAAAAAAGTGCTGAATTCATTATCTTGAGACCTCAAAACTCCTGGCTTTATTTAATTAACAGTAATCTTTTGATGTTCTGACTACCTGGCTTTTGTTGCAAAAACTCCTGTACAGCCTGGTTCCTCCCTTCCCTCTTTGGACCAGTCCCTCAAAGCTATCTGAGAGGCTGCCTCCTGGGCGTAAGTCCTCAGCAAGTCCACTGAATAGAACAGAATTCTCAGCTTTTAGGTTGTGTGTGTGTGTGTTTTTTTTTCAGTTGATAGCCCTGTGCACTGTTGTAAACACTTAGTATACATGAGTGAATAAAACAGACAGAGACGGCTATCCTTAAAGAGTTTACATTTTAGCAAAGCAGAAGAGGGCTAAAAGCAGAATAAACAACTAAATGTGTAACATATCAGGCAGTGAAAAATGCTACTAAGAAAAGTGGAGGAGGATGGTGTAGCTCAGGATGCAAATGTAAATGGATGCTCAAAATCAGCTGTCTAGAGATACGGATGTTCCTTCTAAGGACATCCATGGGAAGAGTATTCCAGACAGAAGGAGCAGCCAGTTCTGCAAATCAAGAATGAGCCTGGCAGGTTAAAGGAACCGGAAGGGGCCCACGTCGCTGAGAAGGCAGGGGTGTTGGGGAGAATGATAAGAAATAAGGTCAAGGAGTTAATAAGAGGAGGGGACAAATCCTGTGAGGCTCTGTAGACCGCCAGGAGCTCTTTGATCTTTGGTCTATGAGAAATGGGGAGTCATTGCTGAGCTTTTTTTTTTTTTTCTTTTTTAGGACTGTTTTGACCACTACAATGGACTGGAGAAGAGACAGAATCAAAGCTCGGAGACCAGATGAAACGGTTTTGCATAATCTAGGCAAGAGAATGGTAGAGTTTGGACTATCGTGGAGACGATGGAGAAGGTGGAGACATGGTGGGGTTTGGATCATGAACGTAGAAACAAACTCATTCCCACACAGGCTAGATGTGTAATGTACAAAAGAGGGAAGAGGAGAATCAGCTCATTAGTTCAAAGTTTTGTGTTTTGTTTTTTAAATGTGACCAACTGGAAGATGGAGTTGCCATGAATCAGGATGGGAAAGGCTGTAGCAGAACAGGTTTGGGAAGAAAGACCCGGAACTGAGCTTTGGGCGTGTTGCATTTGAAATGCTCATTACATATATGATCAGAGATGATTAGTAAGTCATTGGAAACAGAAGGATGGATTTGCAGAGAAGATCTGAGCTAGAGATAAAAGTTTGGAGTTTTTACCCTCTAGACGACATTTAAAGCCAGCAGACCAGACAAGATCACTAAGGCAACAGGTGCAGACAAGGAGACCAAGAACAAAGTCTTAAGCGCTCCAACAATCAGAAGTTTGGGAAAGCAAGATGAGTCACAAAAGGAGATGAGAAAGAAAAAATCAGAAGCATGTGGCATTTTTGCAACCAGAGGGAGGAAATGTATCAGGCAAAGGATGCTGACAGGTCAACTACACAGAAGACAGAATTTTCACGGGATTGAGCAAAACGAGGTTATCGACATCTTTGTCAGGATGAAAGTTCAGTGAGAGTAAAGAGGAGAGAAGGAGAGGGAATGGAGGCAGAGAATTTAGACAATTTTCTTCACAAAGTTGTTGCTAAAGGTAGCAAAGAATTAGGTGGTAGCTTTGGAGGGAAGTAAATGACCACCCCACTCGTTTCTTAAGATGGCAGAGGAAGGGCTGGTCTGGAGATGCTAGAGACGTGCCAAGTGTTTACACAAAATGCATAAAGTCCAAACCCAGCACTTCACAATATTAAATAACGAACGACTTTCCTTCATCCTCAGTAGACACTGGTGAGCAGACAGCCATGAGAGGGAGGCATTTGAAGTCACCCAATTTTTTTGAATTAGGTTAAAAACACACTTTTTCACAGCTAGAAAAGACTCAGAAACGTTTTCTTTTTTTACTCTATTATCTCTGCCTTTGAAATAACAACAAAGAATGGCTTTACCAACATGACAATTATTTTATACATGTCTAGGGGCAAAAACTCAGGGACCACAGGAGACAATCTAGTTCCCTCCTGTTATTCAGAGATTCAAAGTCTGGAACACAAACTGGCTCCTCATTATTTCAGCAGAATTTTATCGCTGATTCCTCATGGAGGACTATCTAAAACATTCTCAAGGATTAAAAAAAAATTCCTTATGAAGAGCTAGCTAAAATTTTATTGGTATGTAATATACCCAATGTTTTGAAGAACTTATTTTAAACTTTTCTCTAGAATATTTAGGTCTATTCATGTTATGTGTTTATACCTATAAACTATATGTTTATATTTATCAATCTGAACATTTTGCATACCATTTTTCCACATCTCATTTTTCTCATTTAGCGATTCAAACTTTGTATGATATTTCTAGAAACAATATAATTTTCTGTACGTGATTAAGTGCCCACATCCTGTAGCACACAGAGCAATTTTAAGACCACCGTTTACAGCTATCGATGACTGAGCACCTCCATGCCAGGAGCCATTCTAGTTCATACTAATTATCTATTTAATGTCATTTAATCTTCATAAAAGCTTCCATGGTAAGAGAACTCTGATGATTTTCACTTTAGAAATGAGAAAACAAATTTAGAGGGATACGTAACTCACTCATTGCTATACAGCGTCACTGCCACCCTTTGAACAAATAGGATACCCTTGTCAGTGTCAAAACCAACACCCCTTCATTATGACACGTACATGATAGGAACCATTCAGTATGTCTTTGCCTGGATTCATACACACCAAGGAGTAATTACATTGTCATCACAGTTAAACAGATTTTTATTATGTAGTATAACTGATCTATAGAATGGCTACATTACATATTAATACCAGTTATTTCTTCCCACGTAAAACATCTCATAAACTTTAGTCTGACAAGTTGACGGTTTTCCTCTCCTAGTCTGCGCCTTTGGAGATGGAGTATCCACAGATAATTCAGAGCCACTGCATTGCTGAGGCTCACAGAAGACGTCACCAGAAAGGATGCACAGCCAGTTCAGTTGCCTCCAAGTTTGCTTTGCACGCTGTTCTTGCCCACATGTGCAGTCATGTTTATACGAAACTGCTTCAGAAGCACATTATCCTGTAACGCCACGCTGTGACGTGCCCACGTGGGGCTTGTGCTGGACACGCTGCACTAAGGAGGGCCTGCAGGGGAAGACCAGGAGTTACTCCTCCCAATGCTTTTTTATTTTCAAATGGAGCTGCACAGGATGTGTGATGGTTCTGCATTGTGGACTTTTTTTTTTTTTCTCAGTCCTGACTCAAAATAGAAATGGAATCTTCTTATCAACACAGGCTAAGTGACCCTCCTATCATGATACCCATGCATCTCGTCTTCCAGAAACACGTTTCACTCATCCCAAAGAGCCTGAGCCGGGAAAACCCCACAGAGAGAGAAAAGTACATGGGTTCCAACCTACCAGCTAGAAAAGCGTCCTACCCGCATCTCAACAGGCTGCCGTAGACGAGCAAAGAAGCAAGTGATAGAGCAACAGCTAAAGCTGATGCTGGGGGGAGGGGGAGGGAAGGGATAAGCTGTGAATTCGAGATTTGCAAATATTAACTACTATATATAAAATAGGTAAAAAACAAATTTATAAAAAACAAGATATTCAGTATCTTGCAGTAACCTACACTGAAAAAGAATATGAAAACAAATATATGTATGTATATGGATGACTGAGACCCGATGCTGTGCACCAGGGATTGACACAACATTGTAACTGACTGCACTTCCATAAACAAAGTTTATGCCTTCATCAAGGACACGTTACAACCCACGTCTGTTTTCTTCACACAAAATTGTGAGCTTCTTAAGAGCAGAGTCGCTGTCTTATCCTTAAGATGTCTGGAATCAAGTCGAATTGCACCATGAATATTTTATTGAAGAAAGCTTTGAATTTTTCTGCAGTTAGTAATGACATAAACAAACAAAATCCAGAGGCAAGAAAAACACAGCATACAAAATAAGCACTAAAACTTGACACCAGAAACAGGTGTCACAGTCCAGTTGGTCTGGACCATGATTTGTCCCTTAGCTGCTCTGCTGAGGCTCCACGTATGAGAAGCAGCTGCAGACACAAAACTCCCTTCACGTCCTCTGTGTCGCGCTGCACAATGATGTCTGTTAAAATCTGGTTCTCATACCCAAACGTAATTGCAGTTACACTTTGGACTCTTTTTTGTTGCCTTCATAAAGCCTCAAGAGTCTGTTCAAAAACTGTTAACACACAGCAGCTTAGATGGATGGAATATTTACAATATTACATTAACTGTTGCAAAGACATTGCAAAATACGTATTGTCTTTAAAATTTAAAAAAAACCCCATAAATCTCCACTAATCATAATTAACAAACATATACTTAATTGAGCAGCTCCTGCATGCTCATGGCTCACACGTGTGATCATCTGCCCTCCTCACCCTCACTATCACTATCACTAAATTAGGCAGCTAGAAAGAGGGGGGCCAGGATGCGGCCCAGGACGCTTGATTTCAAACCCTGGTCCTCAGTCACTGGATATCAGATGAACTATTAGGGTTTGTTTTTGCTTTTTTTAAGAAATGCTCATTGTACATGGAATTCTTGCCTTTGAAGAGCATGCATGGCCGCAAAGTTACACAGATACACAGAGAGTCACACAAGCACACATTTGCACGTACACACACATCACCCTCGTCATGCCTGCACCACCAGCAAAAAAATCCTCAAGGCAGGAGACGGTAACTGATTTCTCAGGAAAACCCATGACACAGAAACAAACCAAATGCCACGGAAACTTCCTGCTGCTGGGAAACCTGGGTAAGCAGCGGCCGCTTGTCTATTTCAGCAGCCCTCGTAGTGACCGGACGCTGCCGTGGACGTGCCGTGCCGAACTCCAAGCGCAGATCGTTCCAGAGAGTGCTGCTGGGAGCTGGAAATCTCTGTCGTGTGCACATCCTGCTGTTGACACAGTTTCCCTCCTCTGTCACAGAGATGCGTTTCCTCACTCCAGGTATCAAGGTGCAACGGAAATATTCAAGAGTTACTGTGTCAGGGGTCATAGTCCGTCAGCTACGGCCACAGTAACACTGCAAAACGAGCCTCTCCGAAGTGCAGTGATGTCCAGCAGCAAGGTTCTACTTTCTTGGTCATGGTCGGCAAGTTGCCTGCAGTTTGGATGATCCGGGCTGGACTGGGCCATCCTCTCTGCCTCAAGTGGTGGGTGGGCTGGGCGCGGCCCTGGGAGTCAGGACGGTGCAGGTCTGCTCCATCTGCCAATGGTTTGGAGTCCAGATCACAGGGCAGAGGCTAGCTGGGGGCACACAGTTCTCACTGCAAATAAGCGAGGCGCAGAAGCCAAGCCAAACACCGTGAGCCGAGTTAAGGCCTCTGCTTGCATTCTGTCTGCTAACACTCTGGCGGTCACGTGGCTAAGCCCAGCACCGATGCCGGAGAAAGGGCGCTCTGTTGACCTGAGAGCAGGAAGCAGTGAATACTCACTAACAAGTGACTATTTCAGTAACCTTGGTTTTCTTTCTTGGAGGGGGTAATTAGGTTTACTTATTTAAGTTTAGGGTGGTACTGGGGATTGAACCCAGGACCTTGTGCATGCTAAGCATACACTCTACCACTTGAGCTACACCTCCCCCAACCCCAGAAGTGACTATTTCAGAACAACAATACAAACTATCAGAGAATAAGCTAAACGTAACACACACGTCCTTGAAAACAGCCCGAACCTGAAAAAAACGGAAAGCGTTACAATTTTTCATTCTTCACTAGTAATAAAAGAATTGGTGTATAAAATACAAGAGTTACTCCCATTCCCCATTCCCATTTGCTGTGGGGTCACAGCCACTGTCGTCTGTTCCCCTCTAGCCACTAAAGCGCCCGAGACAACCTGCAAGCCTTACAATTGCAGGGCAGAGAGGGGGATCGATGAGGCTGAATCAAGCGGGGACTGCTGGCCACATCCTGGAATTACAGAGGTAGCATAAAGTGACAGCAAAAAACAGAAGAGCTCCAAAAACTTGAGTAATTTCTTACTCTAAGCCTCAGATTTCCCCGCAGCATCAATGAGAACCTTTCACTTCATGGGTCAAATGCATGGACATTGTTTTAATCGCTGCTGTAGCACCGTACAGAGGAGGAAAAGTAACTGCTAAAAGCAACTAGAACAAGATCGAGAGTTTCCACTTGGTGTTTTCTTCCAAAGGATGGAGAACCACACGCAGAATGGCAGTGGCAACGACTGACTGCCAACAAACTCAATAGCTAGTTTGCAGAAATCAGACAAGCGTGGGTGACCTGGGGGAGCTGAACTGCAAAGTCTGACTGTCTCTCTGAGAGAGAGAGAATGTCTAGGGTGGGATCTGGAACAATCCTGTTCCCATACGTCCCCCCTACACGCATCTTCAGGGAGGATCACTCTGTGAGGAAGACACTTGGGCAGCGGAGATGACGGGGGGATGTGCACTGTCTGTAATCGCCCATGTGAAATGGTAGGAGACACTGACACTTCTTTACAGAGCATCATGCGTCCATTCGTGCATTTCAGTGTAAAACATTCCACATGGCTTTCTCACGTTCGCTCCCGGCCACGAGTCCCGCCCCTGTCTTTCCCCACGACATTGTAAAGGGCTCATTCCTAGACCCAGCTCTCAGTGTGAAGGGTATCAAGTTATGAGGAAAACACAACTATTTTCAAAAATAATAAGTTGGGCTTTAAAAATATTTTTCAGCAAAAGTTATAACCAGACTATCCGTAAACTATTTTTTCAAATGAATTCTGGGGAGAAGGCAGCTTTATAGGGAAGCATAGCCTCTCATGTGAACCTAAAGCTCACGAACATTAAAATGAAACTATGTTTAATAAAGTCTTTGGGGCTTGGGGCTTGAAAAATGTGAGGTTTTTGTTTGTTTGTTTGTTTGTTCTTTGGTGTGTGCGCACCTGGGCGAAGGATTTTATTATTTCTAAATTGATTCATCATGATTTCTGGTTTTCTTTTACATACCATCAGTTATTGTTCTGCTCAATCTGAAACCATTCTTCACCTCCTTGTGCACAAAAAAGTGGTACCTCAATTACTGACTACCATTTTATTACTGATAATTTATTCTTTCTATGTGAATCTTCCTCCTTTTCGGAGCAAAGCAAACATACATTAAGTATTAACTAATCTAGAATTCTCGTTAGTCATTGTGGGAAAACATCTTTAGAGGTCATGTAGCCCAAAATATCAATTTATAGGCGAGGAAGTTGAGAACCAGACCCAACGGTTGACTCACCTGAGGAGCACATATGTGTTAGAAAAATCCAAGGCACAAAGCTAGATTTTTAGACTTCAGTTTTACCATTTTTTAACCTGAGTAAAATAACTATCAGCTGCTTCTTCACAGAAATTTTGCAAAATGTCATTTCCATCACCTAATGAAAATATACTGAATTCAAAACATGTTCAATCCATATGCCTGAAATGCAAATTAAATGTAGACGCTAATTAAATGACATTGTTTCAACATTTACTGAGGAAGCGCTAAAGGGCCATGATTTTGGAGATTCCCAGAAATCTCTTTGAATTGACCTCCTGACTCTCCTCTTTTGAATTAAGAAAGCTGCATGAATGCACTTCCTTGTCCCACTGGAGTAACACCTGCTGACAGAAGCAAACTGATTATCTGGACCTAGGAAATCGAGGCAAAATGATTTGGTCAGCTATGGTCACAGGGACAGGATCTAAATGGGGACAGCGGTCCCGGGTCTTGGAAACGCGAGTGCAGGGGAAGGGCGGGGTTGCGGGAGCTCAGGCGAGATGCTCAGACCAGCCCTGTTCTGAGCGGTCGGGCAGCTCCTGAAGTTGTGTGTGAGCAGCCTGCCTGCAGTCCAAGGTGGGGGCGTCTGAGCGGCAGCGCTCAGGCTTCCAGACAAAGACTACAGACCCTCAGGGAAGACACACCATCTAGTCCAATAGGTAACAGGCTGGAAGAGCACGTTTCTTTACATTTGAAAAAAAGAGGAAAAGCTTTGTAACTAGGGGCTTGGCAACAAACTGCATTTTGTGCATGTTCTTCCTTGGGAGGCGAGGGTCACAGACAGCTTTCACTGCATATTCAGGTGGGTCTCAGACAAACAAGAAAACAGAACCACTTCATTAGAAAAAAATAACTCCTCTATTGAGAAAGGAGATTGGTTCCCACAAAAGGAACAGGAGGAGAATCAGACATAATCAGAAATGACCAGGTTTTCAGGCAATTTTCTAGGTTTCTCCCTTCCCACGGAAAGCCAATTATGGTAAAACTTAGAGTTACACAATGTTGTCCCACTGATTGATGACCACGGCTGTTTTCATTCGTGCAGTTACAGTCAGTGGGGACAAGCAATTATAAGCTCATAAACTATGGATTGAGACCTTTAAGGGAGCATGTAACACGGAAGCTTATGAATTTTTTGGAAACAATTATCCTGTTTTCATAGAAGCCTTTAATCTCAGTGAAATAAGACAACGAGCAAAAGAAATTAAATGTGAAAGGAGACTCGTTTCTAAATTAAATGCTTCTTGTCTCAGGTGTCACCCGCTCCTCCTTGGACCACATTTACGTTACCATAATGATGCCTGCTCTTAAAGGTTTATTACCTTAATCAAAATATTCATTAGAGGGAAAAATTTCCATTCACAGGTAAATCTTGTGTGCACTTTATTTTTTTACATATTTAAGTCCAACATGAATTAATGTTCTCTTCATTTATACCAATAAAAAAATATAAGCAAAAATAGTTTTGAACTGTGCTTAGCACATATTCATGTCCTAGTTTTTAGTTATTATTATAAAAACTTTATTAACATAAAAATAAATATCTTTTCACTTAACTCACAAATCTTAAATACATGAGGAGTAGAAAACTGAGTATAATAAAGATCATTCTGTTTGTTTAGCTCTCCTAAAATACACACTTCATTAAAAGAAAATCTTACTGCACTATTTTTATATATCATACATGACAAAGAGACACATATATCTAGATGTAGAACAGAATTCTTTTGAGTAGACTCTGAGTAAGGTCTCATGATTGTTACTTTTTAACAATGCAGAGATTTAATTGTCTATTCCTGATTTCAGATTCACTGAAGACAGAAGTGTAGGGGAATCTACATTAATGAAATCATTTCTTCACTTATTCCTATTTTGTGTTACCTGAGACTCAAAACATCTGAAAACCTTTTAAAACAAAAATTATTTGATCTTTTTTTAGAATCATATTCCCATACGTATGCTGAGCCTCATACAAAAAGTGATTTAAGTGAATGTGGCAAAGACAAAACTACTTACAAAATATTCTATGAGTGTCCCTATCTTTAAAATTCAAAAAGATAACACACACCCCTGTTCGCAGAAGCAGTAGTTACAACAGCCAAGACATAGAAGCAACCTAAATGTCCATCAACCGATGACTAGAGAAAGAAGCTGTGGTATATTTATACAATGGAATACTACTCGGCCATAAAAAAGAATAAAATAACGCCATTTGCAGCAATATGGATGGACCTAGAGATTATCATACTAAGTGAAGTAAGTCAGAAGTAAGTGAAGTAAGGTCAGTTTTAAGGCTATGGCACATAATTAAAAAAAAAATCCCCTATTGATTAAAGTGCCTTAGGGTAAAATCAGATTATGGGTAATGTCTTCCTACCTAATAGATTCAGTAAGTGAGAAAGTTAGATCTGGAGCAACAAAGACATTTGAAGACTTTCAGGAAAGGATCTGGGGTGTGGTTACTGGCAACTGGACATGTCTAAACTAAAATGAATGAAGTCTACTGAGTATCTGAGAAATCTGTTTTGCAAAGAAACCCAAAATCAGGTCCAGGAAAACCTGTGACTATCCCCAACCTTCCATGGGCCAACTCAGGGCTGAGAACTCCAACGCCACCTTCCTCGGTGATCAAGACGTATAATAAATTACGTGACGTAAGCAAGAAAGAGAAACAAAAACACCATATGACATCCCTTATGTGTGGAATGTAAAAGAATGATACACATGAACTTAGTAAAGAGAAACAGACTCACAGACGTAGAAAACAAACTTACGGTTACCAAAGGGGAGGGATAAATTAGGAGTTCGGGAGTGATAAATACACACTACTGTACATAAAATAGATAAACAACAAGGTTCTACTGTGAAGCACAGGGACTGTATTCAGTATCTTATAGTAATCTATAATGGAAAAGATTATGAAAACAAACAAATGTATATATATGTATGACTGAAATATGCTGTACACTAGAAATCAAAAAACACTGTGAACTATACTTCAATTAAAAAAATGGAGAAAAAAGAAGCTAATAAGTTAATTAATTAAAAGGGATTGGCCAAAACAAACACAAAAAAGTATACTAAAATGTGATGACTCGCCTAGCACGTGAAGGCAGGGGCCTTCAAGAATCATACACAAAGGGCTTCATCCCAGAGATGTCAAGTCAGCGGTTAACCCAGACTTCCCGCCCTCCAGCGTGGGGGGTCTTCACAACGTCTATCCAGTAGAATCTCAACGTTTTCACAGACCGGTGGCTGGCATACCTCTTCGTGTTCCCCTTTCTAGTTAAGACCTATCCAGTTTTCCCATCTAGTTTCCATCACTGAACACTGCGCATTTGTATTTCAGTGGGGAAGACACTCTGTCTTTTTTTAATTCTTAGTATCCTACACCCAGGGGAACAAGGTCGAAACCTCACGGAGTCACTATACAACCATCTTAAACTGAGCTAGGCATGGTGGCTGGGTATTCCTGTGGGATCTCTGGGGAGATACTGAAGAGTTGTCCCTGTGTGAGAGAATTAGAGTAAGTGGGTGCTTTTTTATATAAAAGGGTAGCGTTTGGCAGAAATAGAGGTGCTCACCAAATATTCTTCGAGTTTTTCTATAATTCGTAGTTTAACATGAGGGTAGGCTGGGCCAGTGGGTTGTGAGTGGAAACTAAAAGGTTTAACGATTTAAGCCCCAAACAGTATAATGTAAAGGAAAACATCTCTATGCATCTCTCCTGAGTTCTGACTTCATGATCAGAGACACTCTTGGAAAGTGAATTCGCTGTGTCTTGGAAGATGGACTCAGGGGGAAGGTATTCTCTCTGGTCCATACTTCCCTGCTGCGATTATGTCACCATGCTCCCTTTTGCTGGGCAAAGAAGACAGATCTCAGGGGAGGCGTGAGGAAATGAGGGACGAAGCTTGCGTGGAATTAAGCAAGTCAGGCAATGTTTTCTTATTTTTGGTTATGGGATTCAATTTTCTGTAGTCCTAGTTTTCGAAAAGCTATCACAGTTTCCACAGTTTCATGCGCTTCCTACATGTGGAAATCAACCCCCAAATCAATCTTATGGATGAAATACAAGAGAAACCCACACCAAATTATCTTTCATTCTATATCAAAGCAAAATCTACAGTGAATGTTTAATACCCCCAGGTCAACGTCTTTTATTACATGAAATATACTAGGTGTCAAGTTAAAACTTATTTCGTAACATCAAACACGCATCCCCCACACATGAATTAGAAATATATACAATTTAGAAAATATGTTGACACATGTTAGATTATAGCATTTCTGTGTCATAAAATAGCAACATCCCTATTTTTATAAAGGAGACAGTTGAGGTCTAGAGATTTTCAATGACTGTCTATGGCTTTCTAAGAGCTAACAAATGGCAAAGCCATTACTAAACCTGTATGATATGACTGTGCATTCAGGCATTTCTATTATATCCCTCTATCTTATGGTAGCAGAATTTTACATAGCAGAAATTTAAATGAGTTTTGAGAAAAAAAAGTTGGAATCAGAAATAATAAACACTTAAAAATAACCTGTAAATTAACTCTTTTTTTTTTTTTGAAAGATACAGAACTTTCCTGGGATTCACTATCTAAACAAACAGGTTCATTAAATTCCTTCACAGCTCAGGAAATTTATGGAGATGAAGTCTCTCTCTTCTGTGCAAGAGAGAAAAAAAAGACCTACTTTTTATATTGTTAGATACTTGGGGGAACGATCAGGAGATAAAAATAAATGGAAAAGGATCTTAAAAAAATACCAATGAAATTTTTCTGATACGTCAGACAAAACCAACCACAATTTAATGCATGTAATTTATTGAGCACTTTGGAAACACAGAAAACTGTTCCTTTTCAAGTCATCTCTATAATCTCTGTAAGGATAGAAATATCTTCCCAGCTTCACAGACAGCAAGGAAAAGTAATGTGAAGAAGATAAATTACTCCCTTTAATGGCAGTAGCATTACTGGCACATACATTTGTGGTCACAGGAAAAGCCCTAATTCCTATTCCTGGTCTCAATTCAGGCTGCTGCACGGAGGTGCACTTGGCGGTAAGACAGGTCCATTAGCATCTCTTTTCATTTTTTTGCTAAGAACCTGCAGGGGAATATTTGTGATCATGGCATCTGCTTATGAACAATTGCCTTCAAGTATTACACACTGCTAGAGCCAATTTTTATGTTAAGTTAGAACTGCCTCCAGAGCAATGTTCTTACATCAGTTGCCAGGGTATAAATGCAATTCACGAGTAGGAGGCTGCCGTCACAGACGGGGCTGCGTGTGTCACAGAGCACCTGTGTGTGCGTTTCATAGCATCTTGTCTCTCCTCCTCTTTAGCTTAACGGGAACTTGCTCTTACTGGGGGCGGCATCACCCCTGAGCCATGGGACAGACTCTGGCAGGCACTCAGGACTCCCCAGCCTGTCTGCTTTGCCAGCCTGCCTCACCTCCACATGCCATCCTTGCCAAGGAGACCTGAGTGGAAATCCGCCGTGGCTGGGGATGGAGGAACTCCCGAAAAGCGTTTCTCTCCTGATGAAAGATTTGCAGTGAGGGGCTCGGATGCACTCTTCCTGTCTCCCTGCTGTGAATGGGGCTCTACTCCCAGAGCTGCAAAGGCCATCAGGTTACCTTGAGACAACCAGCGTGAGGGAAAGGCCAGAAACATCTAGAGATACAGGTTAACTTCCTGGGTCTGCTGACCTTCTAATTTTGTTACACGAACCAAAAATATGTTTAAGACTGTGAGGTTGGATTTTCTGTTATCTGCTGTCGAAAAAGATCTTAACCAGCATATCCTCCAAGTTATGTCTCTAAGAACCATAAGGTTATTGAATAGTTAATTCAGGGAATTCACAAGCAAAGAGGGGTTTTCTGCCTAACAGTGAAGATTTAAACTGTTGTAACACAGGCTTGCGTTCTTGTTATTATTATGAATTTTATATTGTGCCACATAAATGATCTTACTTGGGAAAGGAAGAGTTTATTTTTTGTTTGTTTGTTTGGTTTTTTTAGGGGGTAGGTAATTAGGTCTATTTATTTCTTTCTTTATATTTCTATTGGAAGTACTGAGGAATGAACCCAGGACCTCATGCACGCTAAGCCCACGCTCTACCACTGAGCTACACCCTCCCCCCGGAAAGGGAAAGTTTGGCTATTAAAATATTTTAAAACTATGTTGCAGAAAACTACCACAAAGCTCCTGCACCAAGAGTCTGTGAGTGTCTGAGACTCTTCAAGCATATTCTTAGAGTTTGTGATATCATCATTCCATGATGTTATAATTTTTATAGTAATTATTTCTATTTTTATTTTTTATTGAAGGATAGTGGGTTTACAATGCTGTGCCAATTTCTGGGGTCCAGCGTAGTGACTCGGTTATACATATAAGTCTATTCCTTTTCATTTTCTTTCTCATTATAGGCTATTACAAGGTATTGAATATAGTTCCCTGTGCTGGACAGTAGGACCAGGTGTTGATCTGTTTTATATACAGCAGTGTGTATCTGCTAATCCCCAAATCCTAATTTATTCCTCCCTACCCCTCCCCTCTTTGGTAACCATAGTTTTGTTTTCTACATCTGTGAGTCTGTTTCTGTTTTATAAATAAGTTCATTTGTACTATTTTTTAGATTCCACATGTAAACAATATTGTATATTTTTCTCCGTGTGACTTACTTCAGTTAATATGATCATCCCCACGTCCATCCGTGTTGCAGCAAATGGCATTATTTCATTCATTTTTATGGCTGAGTAGTATTCCGTTGTGTGCATACATCCACATCTTTTTCCAGTCATCTGTTGGTGGACACATAGGTTGTTTCCATGTCTGGGCTACTGTAAGCAGCACTGCTGTGGTGAGCTGGTTCATTTTCTATTGCTCCAGGAGGGCAGAGGCTTGTTTCCCTTGTTCACTACTATTTGCAGAAAGCAGCTGGCACAGAGCAGGCCTTCAGTGCGTCTGTACTAGATGAACAGATGACGCTGCCTGTATCTCTGAGCTTCTCAGTTTGCGTCCCACGGCACCTGGTGTGTCACAGGCAGGCTGCAGGTGAGACACACTTTTGCCCCTACAGTGCTCAGGGGAGCTGGAGTCCTTATCCTGAAAAAGGCTTCCCCGTGCATTTCAGCGTGCTGTACATTCATTTTTCAAAATGTGCTATAGTATAAAAATAGGAAGCTCTTGTAAATTCCATCATCACAGGCTTTCAAACCTCTGCTCTTATGCAGAATACGTGAAAGACGGCTTCACTGAAAGCCTTTTTCAGGTGGGGGAACTTAGTCACAGCTGTCATTACCCAAAGGAAAATAAACGACTCATTTGGAGTTTATTCTGAAGGCCCAAACCAGATTCCAGCTGTATATGTGGTAATTGCATTACTGGCTTCTTCTGATATTTATAAACAACTCCAACTCTGTGTTCCTGGTTTCTGACGTCCGCAGTAGCAGCTAATTTAATCATGGCATTTTCCCTTCAGGAGAGTCATGCATCATTCTCCTTACTAAGAACATACTCCACGGTGCCTGCATAAATCTTCACCAATTCCTCACTCTATTAAAATTCCTACGGTCCTAACGTAACTCCTTCATCAGCAGATACACACCATGTTTGCTGATTCAACAGATTCAGAGTCACATCTTAAAGATAAATGATTAAATTCAGAAAATAATTGAAACAGGCTTTCCTTTAATTTTAGGAGGGCATAGTTCATTCAATCAGGAGTTACTTTGTATGTTTATGCAATCTGATCTTTCAAGCCCCAGGGTCTCCTAAGATGTGGCTCTCTTTGCTCCTTCATTTATTTACTTCTGTAATAAACAGGTGGCCGCTGTGCTGTTACATTACAATAAAGATATTTTATTTCTTAGAGACTTCGTTGGTGGGAGGGTAGGAGGGAGAAATCAGTGCATCACGACATCGTAAGGCAACCCAGAAAATAAAGCGGGACTTAAAAGAGCCAATAAAGTCGCAAGTGAACTGATGATGCTTCAGCTTCCGTATGTACAAAATAAACTTAAAAATAAGACACATCTGTATGTGTTTTTGGTTTCTGTGGCTTTTTGAGAACACTTGGGGGACCAAATATGTAAAGTTAAATTTCTAACAGCTTTTGATTGTGAAACTTTTTCATGGAGTAACTCTGCAGACAGTAAGAGCTGGGTCATCCAGACTTGAAGGCAGTTGGCTCATCAGTAAGTCAGTTCCTGTGTGAGGCCGACATCACAGACTAAACCTTCCTGCAGAACACAGTGTTAACGCACCGTCTACCTCATCGGGAGATCTGTAATGCTGTATGTTATTTTATTTTATTTTAAAGGGAAGAGTATTTTATTTTATTATTATTTTTCAAACTGAAGTACGTTCAATTACAATGTGTCAGTTTCTGGTGGACAGCACAATGTCCCAGTCATGCCTATATATGCATATATTCGTTTATGTATTTTTTTCCATTAGAGGTTATGACAAGATATTGAACATAGTTCCCTGTGCTATACAGGATAAACTTTTTTTAAAAATCTATTTTTACATATAGTGGCCAAGATTTGTAAATCTCAAACTCCCCAATTTACCCCTTCCCACTTCTTTCCCCAGTAACCATAGATTGTTTACTGTGTCTGTGAGTCTGTGTCCTTTTTTTTTTTTTCTTTTAAAGATTCCACATATGAGTTATAGTATGTGGTATTTTTCTTTCCCTTTCTGGCTTACTTCAGTTTGAATGACATTCACCAAGATTAATGTACAAAAATCAGCTGCATTTCTTTACACTAACAATGAATCAATAGGAAAAGAAAGTAAAGAAACAATCCCTTTTAAAATTGCATCAAAACAATAAAATACTTAGGAATAAGTCTGACAAAGGAGGTGAAAGACTTATACATGGAGAACTACAAAATATTGATTAAGGAAATTAAAGAAGACTCAAAGAAATGGAAAGATATCCCAAGTTCTTGGATTGGAAGAATCAATATTGTTAGAATGGTCATACTGGCCAAGGCAATCCCTATCAAATTACCCAGGACATTTCTTTTTTTAACAGAACTGGAACAAACGATCCTAAAATTTATACGGAATCACAAAAGACCCCAAATTGCCAAAGCAATATTGAAGAAAAAGAATGAAACCGGAGGAATGACCCTCCCAGACTTCAGACAGTATTACAGAGCTTCAGTAATCAAAACAGCATGGTATTGGCATAAAAACAGACATATGGATCCATGGAACAGAATAGAGAGCCCAGAAATAAACCCACAGACCTACAGTCTTCGACAAAGGAGGGAGCTGTGGACAACAAGGGGACAGTGGCCCTCGGCCAGCCACCTCAACAACGGTTTCTGCCATGCTGTACCACCTGTGATTTTTAACTTATTTCGCTTACATGCTGGTTTGGGCTGGGACTCACTCGAATCCCAAACACAGGTCTTTTACATGATCTCCACATCCACACTCTGTCCTGTGCAGTATCTCTGTCTCTGTAGGTTCAAGGAGAGGTATATGAAGGTCAGATGTAACATCATTTCTGTTTTCAATGAACGATTGAGGGCAAATGGCAGTACTCAAATGGATTCTAAATACACAGTTTTTGTTCTAATGGAATACATTTCCACTCTTGACACATGATAATATTTTATGAATAGACTTTCAAGTTTACCGGTCAATAAAAATAGGGAATGCAGAGAAATATTCTCAAGGTGGTATCTGACCTGCATCTCCAAATGCTGCGACAAGATGAAGAAAATCTGGCTCTGATTTGTACATTAGCAGCAAGAAGGAGACTCTCCCAGCTTGCTTCCAGTATATTTTTTAAAAGGATTAGTTTCAGTAATCCTTTTAAAAACATTTAGCACTGATAATACATCGGCAAATTACAGCTCATAGAATAAAGGCTTGATTTTGTGTTCTGCACAGTAATCTTGAACAAAATCACATTCTAGTCCACCTGCTGCTTGTAAATTATAGGGTGGTAAAGCTATTGTATGGAATTTGGCTAAACATCCCATTTTCTCTTTACTGAAGCTAATTCTATGTAGGACAAACTGCAGTGTATGTTTTAATGATGGATATGGTTTCTTTCGACTCTTAATAAAGTCAAATATAATCGTTCAGCCCACAACACCAACGAGTCTTGTGTCTGAGTCATCAAATAAAGCAAATATTCATTTTCTGTTTTGTTGTAGAGACATAATCCCAAAGTGAATTCCTCACACAATGATTCATCCTCTTCCCCAATACAAAGTTCAGTATCACACAAAGAGCTATTCAAATAGATTCTAAACAAATCAAAACAGTGAAGCGCCGATGTATGAGGTGACAGTTATGCGCATGAAAAAAAATGCTACATTTGCACAGAGTAGACATTAATATAAGTTTGTGGCATTGTTGCCACAGAATCTGCCATATGCCTGAATAACTTTGCATCTTCATGAATTTTTTATTGCTTCGTTCAACTTACTTCCTTGCCATGATTTTTAAATAAATGTTGTTTCCATGTGTACCTAATATTAATCACTGGTGTCCTGTCACTCACTTGGTTTTCCTCCTCAGACCCTGAATTGTATTATCGATCTTATAAAGTTCATACTGGATAATGTGATAAACAGTCATACCCATGAAAATTAAAAGGCTGATTAGAGGCGTGAGCATAGAATAATAACAAAGTATGATTATGAATACAGCCTACAACTGTGGAATCAAATTATCTGTATTTCAGATGACCCTGGAAGTTCTTGAAAACTCCAAAAACTTTGCTATAATGGATATGCAATGATAAAAAATTTAAACACAACTTGTAAGTAAAATTGATGTCTTTAAGTGACTTTTAAAACAGGTAAGTATCAGAGGAATTCTGTAATTAGCAACGGGGAGGTGACTGAGGACAAGATACACTGGGATGTTTATCTATACAGATAGACACAAAGGCAATTAATATTTTGATCTCATCTTATAAACCCTTGACAAAAATGAACAAACTTTTCAAATTTAAAGGACACGAAACATTTTAAAAATGTTATTTTGATATAAAATTTGGAAAGCACTGATATTTACTGTATCAATAATTTAAGATGTAAACGTGGATAAAACGTAGATAAGCACCACACAGTATTGGAGACACTGAGCCTAGTTACCCAATAGTAGTGGACAGGTGGTCAGAAAATAAGCACCCCCAGGTCTGCTCTGCCATTAACTAGTCACAAGAACTTGAGCATCTAACCTTTCCTCCTTGTGCTTCAGTTTCTTCATCTATAAGACTTTCTAACGTTTCTTAGCTACACAATTAAAAAAAGAAAGTTTACGGTTAGGACTTGAGGAATACTGAGTGCATGTCCAAAACATTGCTCCACTGTCTTATTTTTTCTTTTGAAGACGATGCTTTCTGTTATGTAATGAATTGGAGCCTTTAGATCAGGTTGGGTGGAAAATGAGTTATGACTTACTTTGTTCACACAAATCATCTGTCATGCATACACATATTTTTATAATTTAGCTACTAAAATCTATTTCTGACTTAACCTTTTAATTCTTTTAAAATATGTATCCTTACTAAGAATACTCACATCAGTCAGCCTACATCTAAACTTTTCATTTATGTCTGATTTCCTTTCTAAGGAAAGAGAATAAAAAGTGTTCGGAGATCAGTGAGATTCGATTTAGATGTGTTGAGGACATAGCAACTTAAAATCCAGTAATAGCAATTTAGAAAACATACGTGAAAGTACTTCGAAAACTAGTAAGTGTCACCCATTAGCTGCAGACACCAGACTTTTCAACAGTCTTTGCGCGGGGCTCTCCCCATCATGTGAAAAGTTGATGGAGTGATATACTGAGCTGTGAGCAATTTTAGAAAAGTCTGCATCTTGAAGCTCCATTTTAGAGCAAGAACAGAGAAAGGAAACGTTGCAATAATCAACAGACTCAACAAAAGGACGAGACGAGGAAGCGGCTTGGGGAACTCGCACAGTGAAGGCGGTCTGGGCTGTGGACGTGACACTGTGGCCCTCGTAAGACCAACGGGCCCAGCCGAGCAAGCTGGGTCTACAGAATCCTGCTGCAGGGGTGGGGCTGTTTCAAAACACAGGGCTTAGGTATTTCTATCTTTCTGTTTGGTTGGTTGGTTGTTAGTTTGTTCTTTATTTTCATTGGAAAGTTTCAGGGTTACTTATCAACAAAAAGACGGAAAACCTGTCCAGACACAAGGATGCAAAATCACATGGCACTCTCTGCAGTTACTGACCTTTGTTTTTTCAATCTTGCAGGAGCTTCCTTAACTTGCATCACTTCAATGTGAGGGAAGGAAATAAATACGTATATATGTATACACACACACACACACACACACACACAGACATGTTTCTCTCTTTCTCTCTCTCTCTCTCTCTATATATATATTTTTTCCTTAAAGTCAGAGATTCCACTCGGATGTTGAATGTCAGAATTCAGCTGCCCAGCATGGCCTAGCGTCTAAAAGAGCTTTCTCATCTTTTTTTTTTTTTTTTTTAAGTTTAGTAGAAAAAGAAGTTTATAACTCCCCCTCAGTAGTTCTTGGGGGCTTTGATGTCAAGTCATACATAATTCGAGAAATGCCAGGAAGCTTCTCAATCTCAGTGACCATTAAAAGAGCTTCCCATTACACGAGGTCCCCAGGGCACACCTGCTATAATGAAACACACATTAAACCTGACAAAAAGTTTTTCCAAACTATGTTGTTTTGCTCTAAAAATGTCTTTCAGTTCTTTTTTTTTTTTCAATTGCCAAAACCTAAATCAAACACCATTTTCTCAGTAATTACACGTTGAAGGGTGTAATCACTGCAGCCCTCAGAAACTGAGCGACCAGAAGCCCTGCTCTGGGCTCTTTTCCACAGTTGCTTTTGTTAATGTACTAATGAGCCATTGTCACCGTGGCGCCAACCCAGCATTAGCTCTTACAATAAATTTACCACAAGAACACTGCTGTTTGTAATTAGCTCTTCATTACACAATCAGGCTGATTTAGAGAAACTCTCATATGATTTGCTCAGCAAATGAAGCAATATAATTACACCTCACTTGAAATCAACAAATTAGACTGCTGTTTGCAATTGGCTATATTATGTACTATTAGCGCCTGGGCAATTGCAGGCCTGTGGCTTCCTTTAACACTTACGTAAAGTAAGTCTAATTCAAGCACTGGATATTTCTGTAAATGTGAGATCAGCTACACAGTGGGCACAATTTTTATAATTAATGAGGGAGCCCGAGATTTATGTTCAGAATATTTTATACTAAGCTCAAGACTTGGCCATTTACAGCTCTTAGGATAGAAATCAGAAACCAAAAACATAACAGGATGGAATGAAACTCTTCAAACCCAATGACTTCCTAGCCAGCGCACGTGGTTGGTAGGAGTTTTAGAAGAAGGGATGTGAGATTTAGTAAATAAAAATACAAGACACAGAGTTAACTCTCGGCGTCTTGTATTTTACTCTGGCAACCTTATTTCAGGACATTTAGTATATGCTTCTCTGTG
This sequence comes from Camelus ferus, assembly GCF_009834535.1. Lineage (NCBI taxonomy): Eukaryota > Metazoa > Chordata > Mammalia > Artiodactyla > Camelidae > Camelus > Camelus ferus. The sequence goes on along the minus strand of NC_045726.1, from coordinate 5,895,571 downwards.
TTAAACTGAGAAAAAAAATACACCCCCCCCCACAATAAATATCCAAAAGAATTAGCTCCCCAAAAGACAATGGATCAAGACAGGAACTGTCAACGTGTCAATGCGTTTGGGTTGAGATGGTGCCTCTGCACGAATGGTTTATACTTCTCAGCGGAATGACTATGGTCATTTCATTTCTATAATCCAAACAGTTGCCATTTCAAGAGACTATCAACAACAGTTAATGAACAAATCAATAAACAAAAGATTCAGACACTTCTCTTTTTTTCTATTAGACTGACTCTTCTACGGTAGAGTTAATGCTCCCAGTTCAAAGGCCCATTCCCTTAGAAATCCAATGTAAATTCTTCTTTCTCCTGATGCTGGCAACTTTTTAATAAAGTGCAGTGTGTGTATGTGTGTGTCTGTGTGTGTGCCCTTTAATTAAAATGTTTTTAATCTACTACAGGATGGTGTATACTGTACACATTCATAATACTCAGTCCCACTGTAGTTTCATGAAACCTAGTAGTTCTAAGACACTTTTTGGTTCAAGCTAGGACAAGACTTCCCTATCTTTGCCGAGTCTGGAATTGTATTTTGAAATGTCATTTGGTGAAGTAGTTCATGAAAGATTTAGAACTCCTTAAATGTATTCACTGAGTTCCATTCTTGGTACATATGATCAAATACATCTCTGTTCTATCCCATCTCTTGCCTGGATGGTTCCTCATACCCAAAGGGAGCAACGGTGGATGAGATGGATGGTTTAGGGGGCCCCTTCCCAGCCAAAGTTTCAGAATCAGAGAGCGTGCTGAGTAGGGGCACGAGGACCCCATTCTGTTGGCTTCTGAGCCCTTTGCTCTGAGGTGATGAGGAAGTTTGATGGTCCATGCTGATCACGAGCCCACCGCGAGGCTGGCTCTGAGATGTGTTCCCGGATCCAACGCTTTGACATAAGCAATGCCATGCTCAACCACTTACGAGCCTTCAGCTTCTTAATCTCATTCTGAGGGGTACTGCATTGCCTCATTTCTTTTTACAAATTATTTAAACATGTTGACTTAATGAAGATTCTTTACACCATGAGACCTTAGAAAGTTCACTGCAAAAGAGCAAGTGTCTTGAGTTTAAGTGCTGGAGGGCTAGGCTACAGCTTGAACGATAATGACCTGCTGTATTTTCTCTGATCTGCTAATTTGTAGTCATACATTTTTCTACCTAGTAAAAATCATGCACTTCAAATTGATCCCTCGTTCCCTCAACTTCTGCATTTAAGAAGCTCAACAATTATTAATTAGCCAATACCTTGAAATAATTTGTTAAAAGGAAAGGAACTCTGCAATACTCTTGAAAATAAAAAAAAATTAGAAAGCTCAAGTCTAGTAAGCTGCTCATTTTAACATCAAATGGCCAGTTCAGTGTTGGTGTGTGTGTCCCAGAGCTTTGTGAGCTTTTGTGTTCATTTGTGTTTTTCTGGTGTCATGCAGAGGTGATTTTTTTTCCATTAGCTTAGTCAAGAAATCTTTTTATATCAATTAAAAAAAGAACTATCTTGTTGACATCCTTCTTATCCCTGGAAGCGCATTATTCTCTGAGGCAACAGCAGTGTTTTGTTGAAGAGGCTCAGTACCAATTTGAAAAATGGAATGTTTTTCTTTAAAAACTATCGCCTCTCCTTTCTGACAACGGCAGCTACCCACTTCAGGTTTTAAATTATGCTCTAAGTGTATTTCGATAGTGGAAATTATGTTACTGAAAGGTAGTAGGGCCACTGACCTCATTGAGAGATTTTCTGTGTTATCTTTTCAAATGACAGGTTTATAAATCACTCAGTAGAGAGCAGGGGCCTACCAGCTGAACACAGATTCAATTTCAAGACTATAAGGGAAAGTCACTTCAGTAATCGCAGGGACAATGTCACCGCGTTAAGCACATCGCACTAAGCCAGGCCAACAGCACAAAGCCTGAGGCCCCTTAAACAGAAAACAAAAAAGGCTCCTTCCTATAGGTCCACAGACCGCAAGGAAAGGACGGATTTTATGAAAAAGATTTCATGTGAAACAGAAATATCATAGAATGTATTTTTATTAATCTGGGTAAGAAGTATGGTCAACAGAGATTTTGATGTTTGGAATTTTTTTTTTTTTGGTGAGGGGTGGTTCTGTGTCTATTAATAAGACACTCTGTCTCCCCACCCGAGCATCCCAGATGCCAGAAAAAAGTATGCTGCTAGTATTCAATAGCTTTAAAAGATTCTTCACTGTATTTTGCCTTGCCAGTTAAAAATTATCACTTGCCATCTGTGTCTACAAGGATGAGGTCACGAGCCACTGCAGTCACTGACCTTCAACACAGCCCAAAAGGTGTTCCGGGTGGAGATCAGGAATGGGGTGCTCTGTGCTCTCGGAAAAGTGGCAGAACAGGCCTTCAGACAGTCAGATATTTTCAGATTTTATGAGTCCAAATTCTTATATCTTCTCTTATCTAGAAAAGCACTAAAATCATTAATGGTGACCTCCACTCCTCGTGACTAGCAGCAAGCGTCTGCCTAAACGTGTGCCTGACCGCACATCCCCCCGTCACTGAAATCAGGAATACATGATCTCCGCCCACTACTTCTCCACACAGGTCCTCAGAGCTCTCTGAGATGCTGTCTCCTGGGTTATGGTCCTCATTATGCCCTCAAATAAAACTTAACCCACAACTCTCACCTTGGGCATGCTTTTCAGTCAACAACCTTCACAAGCAAATAAAAATTTCCACTGCATATCATCATGTTTCTTTCTGTGAGTCTGTTTCTAAAGTTTATGTCTTAGCCACACAATAATTTAGTTCAGACATAAATGTAATAAAACGAGTTGCATGAAGCCCAGTTTCTGTGTCAAAATGTGTTAAGAATGTGTACACTTAAATCAGCAGGTCGTAAGTTAACGGGAAGACAGTGAAAGATAAAGCTGACTGCAAGTTATTTTCAAGAAGTACAGAAAGCAGAAAAGAGATAATAACTTCTTTTTTCTACTTTAAAAACATATGCAGTGAAATTTTACATCCTGAGAAATAAGCTTTCAGGAGAATAAAACAGAAAGTGGTTTGGCTCCTTCAGAAATGGCCACGGGGAAGCCAGCACCGTGGAGATGAGAGTCCAAATGCCACGTGGAATACTGATTGTAGCTTTATTGTCCCCGTTCTTGGAATGAGAATTAGCTCAAAAATTAAAATCAACAGACAATATAATTCATGCATTGTGTATTTCAAGCAGCAAAACTATACAGAAGCCAAAATTCCGGCAAGAAGAGACGGAAAAGCTTTATGTGATGTTCATACATTTTCAAAGTTTGTGTATGTATGTGGTGTATGAGTGCTTATGTGTGTATGTGTGTGCGTGTGTGTGGTGTAAGTGTGAGTGTTTATGTGTATGTGTGTGTACGTGTGTGTGTGTGTGTACATGTGTGTTATATGGTATATGTGTGAGTGTTTATGTGTGTATGTAGGTGTATGTGTGTTTATGTGTATGTGTGTATGTGGTATCTGTGTGAACGTGTCTGTAAGTGTGTGTGACTTTCACTAGGGGTTCACTGTTCATGTGACAAAAAACAACACAAACGAAAGAATACGGGACTTAACAGGGAAAACGGAGCTTTAAAACGTGAACCTCGCACAGACACGGGACGCCACCCCGAGCCGGTCGCCGTCGGTGTCGCCACCACGCAGGACGGCTGCCTGGCCCCGCTTCGGCCCCGCGCCGCCCCGCAGGGCTGGACGCCCGTCCCCGCCGTCAGGCACAGGGAAGCTGCGCTGCACGGACCGTTCACGTCACACAAAGGGCAGCTCGTCTGTGAGAGGCCTGTGCTGTGACGGAGCAGAGAGGCACCGTCGGGGAAGTGGTGGCGGCGCCGGCTGGTCGGGTGGATCCTCTTGTCAAAGCCCTGGCGCCGCGGGGCCACAGGGCCACCCCTTCAGAAGCCAGCTGCATCAGAGCCGCCCGGGCCGGCTTCTCCGCGGCCTGCTCCTGCAGCCGCCTCTCGCAGCCCCGCGGCCCTCTGGCCTGTCCCACCTGGTCCTCTCTGCCCCTCTGTCCAGGCTGTTTGTCCATCTGGGGCCTGTCACATATGCCACCTTCTCAATGTGACGTGGCCTTCAAGGTGCTCCAAGTTCTAGGGACCCCAGAGAGTCCGTGACCCCCTCATCTCTGCTCCTAGAGTCTCCTGGGGCATCTTGAGTGTGCGTTATACGTTTCTGAACTATGCCATCATTGTCCGGCTCTGCTCAGCTGCAGGCCACCTGCATCTCGGGACAGCAGCCCCCTGCCCTGTACCTCCCGTTACATCACTGGGGAGCCATCGCTTCACCAGCAACACGTGATGGGGTGCTTTTCCAGTAGACCTTCGATCCTGATAAAATCGTCGCAGTAAGGCAATCTTGTAAAAATTAAAATTGACTTGAATTTGCTCTCCTGAGAAGTTAGCAATAGTCTGATCACGTAAACACTCTCTAAGGGCCTGGAAAGTGTCGGCAGAACTTCGAGCTCTACCGAGCCCTTGCTGAGACTCCCGACACCCCCAGAGGCCCAGAGCACGTCTCTGCGAGACTGAGAGCGCGCAGGGAAAGCAGGGAGGTGGTAATTGAGCACTGCGAATTCTAATTAGCACAACTGATTCTTTTTCTAAAGTTTAAAAGGGCGCAAATATAGGGCTTTAAAAAACCCGCTGTGACACTGGTTGGGCCTTTACAATCTTCAGAAAGAGAAAACGGCTGAACTTTCCAACTGGTTTCTTCTTCCTATAAACCTGAGAACATAGGGCACAGGTGTAAACGAGAGAAGGAAAATCTTTAAATACTTCCATGTAGATTAAAAAAAAAAAGTCCTCGTCAGAGAGAATAAAATTATCATCATAAATAGTGGATTTAGGACAAGGATTTCTTTTTTTAAATCAAGTGGAACAAAATAGGTCTTCATCTAAGTATCTTGCTTTGATCTTTCAATTACAGCCGAGGGTATTTTACTGGTAAATGAGAAAGTCGCTGATTTAGCTGAAATTTTTACTTTTCTGCAAAGTAAACAAAGCAGGGTAACAAAACCACAGAAGAAGAGTCACATGCCTAAGGTTTCTTTCATGTGGAGTAAAAACAGACCACAGGTAATATTTATTTAACAATACTTTAAGAAAAAGATATTTATATATCTCTGGATATAGCTTAGGGTTCTGAAAATGATTTCCTGGCTCTCTGAGTTGTTAACAGGAATGCATACTGCTCGGCGGATTCTAGAAAATGTATGAAGTTGAGGGAAGACAACCATATTCCTGAGGCTGAAGTCATGTTCCTGGAGATTCAGCTTCATGCAAGCCAGGCGTTCCCTCTTTCCTCCGTGCACTGAGTTGTTTTCTCAAAAAGTTAATTTTTGGAAAATAGTGAAAAATAAAAACCCATGTAATCCTTTGACCAGAGTTAAATACTATGATTAACTTTTTGCAATATCTAGTTGTTTACTTATTTATATATAAACAGATACATGCACAGATTTTTCATTGATAAAATTCACTCATTTAATCTGTAATGATATGCATAATTATTCCTCATTAACTCCACATGCAAAACAGTACCTACTTCACATGCTTTACTCACTCAGTAGGCAGAGTAACCCGATGTTCAGGTCATTGGAAAGGTAGTGGTGAAAAATATATGTGTGTGTTTCTGTGTGTGTATATCTTTTAATAATTTGTATTTGTTTTTCAAAAAAGCATGTAAGATATTATGAGATAATTCAAAAGTGGATTTTCTTTCACTAATTTTAGTATTGCTGCTTTTGAACAGATGGGATATTATCATCTTCAGAGTTATTCAGTTTCTAAATAGCTCAATTCAGTTTGTCCATAAGCATAAAAAGAAAACAAAAGATGAGCTAGCAAGGACAGGGCAATGGTATAAAAACATCCAAAAAATATTTATGAAGCCAAGCCCAAAAATACAAATTAACATAGCTGTATTTCTATGCCACTGAACACACTCCTACGGAATTACCGTTTTTAGGGACTGAATACACCTGCTGAATTGATGTATGTGGTTTATTGAACGAATCCCTTACTGTTGGAAGGCCAGGTTGTTTCCAATTGTCACTATTATAGAAAATACCAATATACTTTCTTTCACGATTTACCTGATCACAGTAGGGAATACAGAATCTCTGTCTTCCTACTGTCTGTCTCTTTCCTTCATCTCAACACAAAATTCAAGTAATAACTGGACGGCGAAAGTCTCACCTTGTTTTGAAGAGGACAGGGCCAGCCTCTCGTGGGTCAAGTCTAGTAACACTTCCCCTCGTCGCAGACGGTGCCCCGAACGGAACGTGAGAAAGGACAGCGCTCAGCGCACCGTCAGCCGTTCCTCCCATAAATCCCATTTAAATATTTATCCGTTTTACTAATAAAAGATCGGATACCCCATAATCTAGTTATTTTGACAGCTCATTTTCACACTGGTCAGTCAGGATCCCTTCCTAAGGAGACACCAACTAATTACTTTCAATGAGCATTCATCCCGTTTGGCCAGGCTGGCCCCCTGATCTTGGACTTCCAGTTCCCAGAACTGTGAAGAAGACATTTCTACTGTTCATAAGCCACCCGGTTTATAGCATTTTTGTCACAGCAGCCCAAGTGGACTAGACCATCCGTAAAGAAGAAGCCTTCTAAGGAGCTTATGTTAACTGTCGCAAACTTGTTCAATACAGTAATGTTTAATGGCCACACACATCTATAGAATCTCTCATGTGGTCACCCAGGCACGTAACACCCGTGTGCACCCCCATCACACATGAATTTCATCTCCACTCTAACATCTCTTCGCTTACCAGAGTTTTCTTACTTCTAACTTATAGTAATTACATAATGGATATCCTGGGAGAAAAAATAGACCTTAAAATATGCTGCTGAAAGACTGATGATGTTATTTTTTTAAATGAATAAAGGACACTTTTTAATTGAAGTATAGTCAGTTTACAATGCTGTGTCAATTTCTAGTATACAGCGTAATAGTTTAGTTACATATATATACATAAAGAACACTTCTAAATTTTAAACAAAGGATCTCTTGCTACTAATTCTGAAAGTAAGCAGATGAAATGAACTGCATGACATGTTTAACCACTGCACGACCTAACCACGGCACGACCTAACCACTGCACGACCTAACCACGGCATGACCTAACCACTGCACGACCTAAAATGCTCAAGGGGACATTTTTCTTTTAAATAGAACACAGTGATAATTACATGAGAATAAAGTAGGCTTCATGCAATCCTATGAATGCCTTCCATTTTTAAAAATTCAGGCCATGGCAATGTATTTCCATTGAAAAGCCTCACACTTCCCAGAAGCTGGGACTACATTTCTGTTGAAACAGAGTCAAAGGTGTCATAGTTAATTATCCAGGGGAGTAGTTTTATTGAGAATGAGTTTTAAGAAAGGAGAGAGTGATCATTGGGTCTGGGTACTGGATGGGAACCATCTCTTATTTTCAGAAACCCCTCACCTGGTTTGTAGTTCTATAAAACTACTGGAAGTGATGGTATTCTCTGGGATTATTGGTCATGAAAAATATTATAAACTCAAAAAGAGTAAACCAAAATGAGTAGGATATAGAGGCTTGGGACTAGATTAAAGACAAATAATCATGGTAGGTGTAGCGGCTTGAGCCCGGGAGGAGGCAGGTGCAACACGGATGGAGACCCTGGCGTCTCAGACAATGATTATCTTGGGAAGTTGAGGGGGGCAGGGATTAATCCTTTTCTTAGCTATTAACTACATTAAGGCATCATGCTTAACCCTTTACCAGAAACACAATATACATGATCATCATTGCTTTCAAAGGTCTGCTATTTCAGGTTATATTTTACTTTAGGAGGAAAAAATCTAAAATTGTTAGATGCCCCTGGATGCCAGTAACTCAAAGTGTAATATATTCCAAAGAAAATCATTTCATATAGCTAATTATAAGACCATATTTTACTAAAAGTTATATTCTAACATTGAAAAATATAATATTAAGGTATATCTGAAGGACTCTGATTAAAAGTAAAAACAAAAATATATAAAATGTAAATGCTATATATTTCTTTTCATCCTTATTAAATAAAATAATTTTATTAGCCTTTGTGCACATTACTTATAAGTCTCTGAGAAAACAAAGTACCACCAATTTTTTCAGCTGTAACACATCTTAATATTTATGTCTGTTATATTAAACCTTGCACATGGACTTGTGATGTGACCAGTGGCTGGTGGTGATGGCCCCTTTGGATATACACTGATTATCAATTCATTCCTAAATTCAGAAGGCTTCCAAAGATAGTCAGGGCCTGTCAATACGATTTTCTTTGAGGAAGATTCTAATGTCAGATTCTTCATCTTATCAATAATTTTGATAATACAGATTTGAATCATTTAAAGGTGGCAGATACAAATGGCATTAACACACCGGCTAAAAGCGTGTCACGTATATAAGGACTCTGCTTAGAAGGAAATTTAACTGGTCCAACCTTCTTTCTTCCTCAGCAATAAAAGAAGAGAGAGTGCCAGGCTACTGCCAATTTCCACATACACGACCTTCAATAAATAGGGAATCCATGTGTTTATGGCTCACAAACTCTGTGATGCTCACATTGTCCCATGTGAATAAAAAGATAACTGTTTCCATGGTTACAGTTCACCGCCATTAAAGGTTTGAAAATAACTTTTCAACAAAAAGAAAAACACGGGAAGTGAAAACCTCATGGTCACTGATTAGAGGGCAGATATAAAACTGTGGCAAGGAGATATTCACCAAAATTCAAGAACTTTTATAGACTTCTAAGGCAGATTACCTGTATACTGATTTTTATCATCTTAACCACGAACAACCAGCCACCCTCACCTCATTCCTCTTGACACAAGTTTTTCATTGAACTCTTATGTCTAGTTTCTTTACTAAGCAGATTTCAAAATTTTTAAAAAAATGGAATAAAGTACAACTACTTATCAAATTCTTTATACTTACAATGTGGGAAACAATTAAAATCATAGTAGAAATTGAAGGTAAAGATATTATAAACCCCTCCTCTAATTTTTCCGAGTTCTCAGCGGAGGCCTGAATAAATTAGCATTAACCAATAGCCTGAATAATCAAGGACATCCCAGGAGTGAAAATCAAATTTCCTATGAAAGGAGTTAAATAAAGTCAACGCAGTCAGGCGCTCATTATCATATTTAATTGCGTGTAACAGGCCTCCGAAGGGGCCAGCACTGAGCCATCCTGTAGACAATATACGTATTATCTCTGCACCCCCCAAACCTGTTCGATGCCATAAGATTTTTGCCTACTTTCAATGAAGATGGATTTTTTTAAAAAGACACTACACTTCATCATTCAGTGTACCTTTAATGAACAATGCTGCTCCCTGAAAACAGAACTGCAGTTTCTCATCTGCTGGAGGCTGAGAGTTTCCTATTTTGTTTCATGGCACATTTGGCCCGAGCATAAAGAACCATGCGTGGGTTCCAGAGAGGTGAACCAGAGGTGGCCAAGGGCGCAGCCTTTGAGACCCTCGGGACCGACATGTGGAGAGGTGACATCACCCAGTTTTTGGAAATCCTTACCCCGTTCTCACTTTTCCCAAGTTTTTAGGGACTAGATACTCTACGTGTTCTGTTACAAAACCATCACAAAACCTGGTCTGAGATTGTGACACAAACAGTCAGCCTCATTTGAACACGTGAGAAAAAAGAAGTAAAGAGAACTCACACCTCTTGCCAAAAGTCACAAAGCCAAAACGCCAAAGGTTGAGATTCCAACTCGCACCGTCCGGCCCAGCATCAGGCTGTTTTCAGTGGGTAACCTTGTCCCTACAAGAGCTGGATGCACAGACGTGTCACACAAATCCTTTCGCTCTCCAGGTGTGCTTCTCTCTCCCTAAGAACCTTTCGGCCAGAGCAACACTTTCCCCCTTCACTGTGACCATTTCCAAGGGGAGCTTGTTTTCCCTTCTTGTCCAAGAGAAACTGAGGATCTAAACTTTCACACGTTTTCAATTCTTGAATTGTCTTTATATAGTGTGACCAAAACGTCCCTTTGAAATTCTGTGTGTGTGAAGAGGTCTGTTAGAAGAACTGTTTTAAAATTTTTAAGATAAAGTATTTGCTGATGAGTGTTATCTCGGTTTATTTATCTCACTAGTGCGTCCTTTCATCAGTCGGCAAGGGGGCTTTAAGTTACTTTGAGACTTTGCTGCGTCAGGTTCCAGAAGTCACTGCATCTTCCATCTACCTAGTAATAGGGTATGTTCACCAGCTGATGACTCAGGATAAAGTCTTTCCGACGTTTCCACAGGGTCAGCAGTACAGAACCAACAAATGAGGGGCAGTTTAAGAGCAGGTACATAGAATTATGTCTGCCAGGTGTATTCCCACTGCATGCCAGAGGCCCCTAGTTCTCCATAACCACATCGGCATTGTGCTATTAAAATGTGAGAAATGTGATGGTTCCTTTTCACCTCATCGATAAGTTAGGTATCTTTAAATAATATATATGATAATTTAATGGGTTTAATATTTTTAAATCTTATTGACTTGTAAGACAATTAACCTTTCTTCCTCTTCATTTTTTCCCGTGAAGTCTTTTATCTTCCTCTATGGATTTTAGATTCTACTTACACTTGTTTAAGAAGGTCAAGATTTCTGGTTTCTGTTTGTCTTCAAAGCTCTTAGGAGCCTCCGTGTAAGAACCTTTTTGCATTTCCCATTTCTCCGTGAGAGCTCAACACTGCTAATTAACCTTTCTTCTTCATGCTTCCCACTTGAACAAAGAATCACATTCCAAATTGTAATTAGTTGTATTTATTCTTTTCCCTAAATAACACTGCTTTTATTCTGGTTACTAGGTTCTCAACAGTCTAGAGTTGCTCGATTTCATAGAAAATCCATGAACATCTGAGAAGTGTGTTAAAAGCACCAACTAGAAATGGAGATATTACAAAGTTGGAAAAGTAAATCAAAATTTCAAGATACCAGATGGCAGGTCCTAAAAGTACTTTGTGTTATTTTCTTTTGGTTAAAATACATAGTAGCCTTTATTTTGCTAAAGCAAATTTAACTAACAAGGAAAAAATAAAATCTAAGCAGCAAAAAATGCCCCCATCAGCAGTTTCCAGCATTCAGCCTCGAGACACGTGCTAGGAGGTACACTGCTAGTCACTTCAAGGCAATCCGTCATGCACCGTGAATCTGTCACTAAATTAAATTCAAGTACTGAAATGGGAACATGGAGAGCTGTAAGTTTTAAAGACAAATCTGGCAAGTGTCATTTTTTTAAAAAAAATTGTGAACTAAAGGGATTTTCTTTTTGTTTAATAATACCTTAGTTTTAATGCCTTCCAACAGCCCTTCACTAAATTAACTTTATATATTATTACGATGAACTATAATGCATATAAATAGCCACATAGCTACCATCCAAGTTTGTCAAATCCTGTTATTTAAGCCACATTTGTTTCAGATCCTTTTTGCTATTTTTTTTAAATAAATAAAACTTTTGAGATGAGGCTGAAGACTGCATACAGCTCTCAGTGATCTCAATGACCCCAGCCCCTTCCTCAGAGTAGCAAGGGGTTTTACCTGTTTGGATTTTAGCATTAAATGATGTGTTATATGTGTCTATTCATTTTATTGTCATTGCTATAAAAACAGGAATTACTATTATTTTTTAAAATTTTTAATTATATTTCCTCTTCAATTTCTAATTTTTAATTACACATCCTCTTCACTTTTGCAGTAAATCTTGGGAGAATTTGCCTATTATTTAGTCTTTAGAAAGAAAGAAATTATTGTTTTGTTAAAATGCACCATTACATACTGTTTTACTAACTTAATAATTTCTAAACTTATTTTAATTACATCCTTTTTTAATCTTCTCTCTCTTCTTCTCTGTTGTTACTTTTTAAACAATTTGAACTGGACACAGATAATTTTGATCTAGTTGAGAAAGTTTTAAACTTTGTTCTTATTCATTTTTATTATTAACAGTATCATGAGGAGATTTAAACATGCATTGAAATTCCAATAAATTAGTTACAAATACCTTATTCCATATTACCCTAAAGGATTTCCTATGAGCACAAAATAAGATGCAGGTCATGGATCCTGAATTCATGCCTAATATAATCATGTATTTCTAAATTCTGAATTTGGAGGATGATTAAACACAGTCCTTAAACCACTAGGGATTAAGATAACCAAGGAAAGAAAGTTCACAGAGAAAAAAAAAAAGATATATGTATGTGTGTGTATATATATATACATATAGCGAGAGAGAGAGAGAGCTTTCGAGCTTTCTAGCTGCTTATTTTTGAATAGCTGACAATAAAGATAATGATTTTTTGTGGGGTGTGCCACTTAAATATGATACAATTGATTTTTCCCCCCAAAGCAGAAAACCAACACTGAATCTAGTGTTTGTAAAATTAACTAGATGTCTTATATGAGACGCAAGTGATTCCCTCACAGGTTATTTTAGTCAACATAATGGTCTTATTACTAGGAAAAAAGTACCTCTTCTAATGGGCTGAATACGAGTTTCAGAAAGCACTCAGATGGGGACTGTATAAACCAACACAGCAAATTTTAATCAGGCTGAAGCAGATAAAATGCTAATACCAAGTCTCAGTAAAATAAATGAGCTTCCTTCTGGCAGCACTGCCTTCTGAATATGGAATGGCTTCTGCGTGTTGACATAAACACCTCACGCAGAGGTTACGCTCATTTCATATTTTCTATACATCTTTCCTAACCAACGTCTTTATCCTTTCACAAAAAGTCTTTTTGTAGCTCCTATATACACATATGTAAATGTACATACACCTCTACCTCGATTTGCAAATAACCACTGTATATAAAAATAGATTAAAAAAACAAATTTCTTCTGTATAGCAAAGGAAATTATATTCAGTATCTTATAATAACCTTTAGTGAAAAAGAATATGAAAATTAATACATATATATACATATATATGCATGACTGGGTGATGCTGTACACCAGAAATGGACACATTGTAATTGACTGTACTTCAATAGAAATAAATAAATAAAATGGGGGGAAGAAAAGTATCACCAAAGTGGAGATCTAGCAACTTTGAAATGAAAACAAGAATCAATTCAAATATCCAAGGACCAGTACGCGGTGTTCTGTTATTTCAAATTGCACACTGCGCTATCTTTCTAAAACAAACAAACAAGGAGCACCAACAGTGACTAACCCAACGCTCCATCTATGTTACATTCTCCACCGCACTCAAGAATCTAAGAACCAGGTGGCTGAAACCATGAGCTCTGGAGCAAGTAAAAGTGAGGTTGAAGACTAACTTGTGATATTCAAGTAGACAGGATTTCTTCATCTGTTAAATAGTATAAACAGAACAACACTCAGGGTTCTTGGAGCAGCGGGAAAGAAAGCACATTAAAACAGTGGTTACTGTGGTTTCATTTGACATGTAAATAATTAACTATATCTCCTGATAGAAGATGTGACCACTTTAAAGCAGGTACTTTTGTATTAGAGTTTGGAGTGAAAATGTATTTGGGAGGAAAATGGGAATGTTTATGCTAAAGAGAAAGTTTGATAAACAAATAGAGAATTAGGGAAAATGCTAGAGTATGAGGAAACAGCATGAACCAAGGAATAGAGGTAAGAGAATGAAAAAAAAGTGTTAATACTGCGAAGAGCATTTTAGTTTACATAAACTAAATGAAATGCAAACTTAGTAGAGAAAGAGGGAGTGAAATGGACAAGATCTTAGACTATGTTCAGAGAACTTGAAGAAATAATGATCAAGACGTTCCAAATTTGATGAAAAACATCAATCTATATATACAAGGGTCTCAGTAAACTCTAAGTAAGAAAAACTCAGAGAGCCACACCGAGACACATCACAGCCAGACTACCAAAAGACAGAAGGAGAGTCTTGAATGCAGCAAGAGAAAAATGGCCTCTTGGGTACAGGTACTTTCAATAAGATTAACAGCTGACTTCATATCAGAAAATGTGGAATTCAGTAGGTGGTGGGATGCCAAATTCAAAATAGTGAGAGAAAACTTCAACTTGGAAGTTTATAATCAGCGAATCTATTTTTTCAAAAATGAAGGAGAAACTGAGATCTTCTCAGATAAATTAAAAAATCAGAGAATTCATTGCCAGCACACCTACCCTACAGGAAATACTAAATGAAATCCTTCAGGTTGAAATGAAAGGATGGTAGACAAAAACATGGATTCATATGAAGAAACAAGGCATATCATTAAAGATAATTACACAGGTAAATATAAAAGTGACATAAATGTATTTTTGTAACTCTTGTTTTATCCCTATCTGATTTAAAAGGCACTGCATGGAGATATAACTGCAAAACTGTGATCAACTTATAACCTGTAATTGCACAATTTTTGTGAAGTCATAGTACAAAGCAGAGGAAGCAATAACGAAGTTTTATTAAAGTAAATGTTTGTTTACTATTAAAATGAAGTTGGTGTGAGTGTGAATGAGATTGGAAATGGCTTTAAGTTAATTGTAACTGCTAGGATAACCACTAAGGAAAGAATACTTTGTATTTGTGTGTGTATATAAACAGACAATAAGTGCGTTCAATGGGCATGCTAGAGATTGTATATGTAACTCAAGAGAAATTGTGTATGTAACTCACCCATTTTTCCCACCTTGCCTCTGGCAAACCACCAATCTGTTCTCTTTAGTTATAGGCTTAGTTTGCTTGTTTATTTTCTATTTCACAAAAAAACAGAGATTATAAAGTATTTGTCTTCTGTTGCCTGATTTATTTTACTTAGCATAATGCCCTCAAGATTCATCTATGTTGTGGCGAATGGCAAGGTTTCACTCTTTGTAACAGGTAAGTAATATTCCACTCTGTATTTGCATATACTGTAATTTCTTTATCTCCTTATTCATTGAGGGACACTTAGGTTGTTTTCATATTTTGGCTATTGTAAATAATGCTGCATTGAGCGTGGGGGTGCATATATCTTTTCAAATTAGTGTTTTTGTTTTCTTCAGATAAATATCCAGACGTAGAATTTCTGGGTCACATAGTAGTTCTACTTTTAATTTGGGGGGAACCTCCATACTGTTTTCTACAGTGACTGCACCAATTTACATTCCCACCAACAATACATGAGGCTTCCCTTCTCTTCATAATCTCACCTACACTTGATATTTCCAGTCTTTCTGATTACAGCCAGTCTAACAGGTGTGATCTGACACCTCCCTGTGGTTTTCATTTGCATTTTCCTGATGATGAATCTTCTTGCATAGCTGTTGGTCGTCTATACGTCTTCTTTGTAGAAATGCCTGTTCAGTTCCTGTGCTCATTTTTTAATCAGATTTTTTTTTTGCTACTGAGTTGTATGAGTTCTTCATATGTTTTGGTATTTATGCTCAATCAGCTTCTGCAAGGTTGAAGGATACATCATCAATGTGTAAAGTCAACTGCATTTTTATACACCAGGAATGAACAATCTGAAAATGGTATTAAGAAAACAATTCCATTTTTTAGATGTGGCACTAAAAGCATGAGAGGAAAATAAAGAAAAAAAGGATAAATCTGACTCCATTAAAATGAGAAACTTCTGTGTTTCAGCAGACACATCCAGAAAGAGAAAAGGCACATAAAAAATGCTCACTATTGTTAATTATCAGAGAAATGTGAATCAAAACTACAGTGGGTGTCATCTCACACCAGTCAGAATGGCCATCATTAAAAAGACCACAAATGAAAAATGCTGGAGAGGCTGTGGAGAAAGGGGAACCCTCCTACACTGCTGGTGGGAATGTAGTTTGCTGCAGCCACTGTGGAGAACAGTATGGAGATTCCTCAAAAGACTAGGAATAGACTTACCATAGGACCCAGGAATCCCGCTCCTGGGCATAGATCCAAAGAGTGCTCTAATTCAAAAAGATACATACACCCTAATGTTCATAGCAGCACTATTTACAATAGCCAGAGTGTGAAAACAACCTAAATGTCCATTGATCCATTGACAGATGACTGGATAAAGAAGATGTGGTATATTTATACAATGGAATACTGCTCAGCCATAAAAAGGAATAAAATAATGTTGTTTGCAGCAACATGGATGGACCTGGAGATAACCATTCTAAATGAAGTAAGTCAGAAAGAGAAAGAAAAACAGCATTTGATATCATCTATATGTGGAATCTAAAATAATGACACAAATGAACTTATTTGCAAAACAGAAACAAACTCATACTCACAGACGCAGATAACAAATTCATGGTTACCAGGGGGAAAAGAGGGTGGGAAGGGATAAATTGGGAGTTCAGTATTTCCAGATACAAACTACTATATATAAAATAGATAAACAACAAGGTCCTACTGTACAGCACAGGGAACTATATTTAATATCTTGTAATAGCCTATAATGAAAAAGAATAGGAAAAGGAATACATACATATATGTATGTATAGCTGAATCACTATGCTGTACACCAGAGTTAACACAACATTTTAAACTGACTATACTTCAATTAAAAAAAATAAAAGCGAAAAGGCAATCCACACAATGGGAGAATGTACTTGTAAATTATATATTTGATATCACATTTGTATTCAGGCTTTGTTAAAATCACTATATTTCAACAATGAAAAAACCAAATTAAAAAAGCAAGGCTAGGATTTGAGTTTACATTTCCCCCAAACAAGATGAACAAAACGCCAGTGAGCACATGACAAAATGCTGAGCATCATTATTCACTAGGGAAACGCATTCACTAGGGAGACCCTCCCTAGGACACTCCTTCATGCCCTGTGGAATGACTCAAACCAGAAGAAGACAGATAGTAACCCGTGGGGGTACAGATGTGGACATGTGGGAATCCCCGTAAGTCACTGATAGTGTGGCAGGTCCTCAAATTGCTAAACATACATATGGCCCAGCAGCCTGCATCCTAAATCTATGTCCAAGAGCAAGGAAGACACATGCCCTCCTCATGACTGGCACAGGAATCTTCACAGCCGCGTGACCGATAATAACGGATGAACTGATACCCATCTGTGATGGACCCACACAGGGGAAAATTATTCATTCAGAAAAGGGAATGGAGTAGTTGTACATGCTACAGCAGGGGTGACATTCCAAACATCATGATAAAGGAAAGAGGCCAGTCACAAAAACCACATACTTACATCTTTCTACTGACATAAAACGTTCAGGAGAGGCAAAAACAGAGACACAAAAGACAGGTTACTGGTTACCAGGAGCTGGGGAGGGAAAAATGGGGAGTGATTTCCAATGGACACAGGGGTTTTGGGGGATGATGAAAACACTCTAAAATTGAATAGTGATGATGGGTGCACAACTCTGAATATTGTAAAACAAACAAACAAAAAACACCACTAACCTGTACACTTTAATGTGGCCCATTTTATACTATGTGAATTATCTATTAATAAAACTTTCATTTAAAAAGATAAAAGGAAGTAATTGTAAAGGAAATAAATAATCAATTGTGTTTTATCCAAAGCACGGATCTCAGCTTCTTTGTCCAAAATTGGTAGAGAAAACAACAAAAAAAAATGATAAAAATAAGGAATAATATACAATAATATACAATAATTTACAGAAGTTTATTCAACTTCCCTTTACATTACTGTTCACATTAGGGTGACTTCGGCAAATTATATGAATTCATAAAGCCTGCCTAACAGAGGGCAGTTAAATTACATGTACAGTTCAAAGTATGACAGGAACGTGAACGGTTAAGATAACGTTCAGATTTGTTAGATTATCTCTTCAACGTAACTGTTATAAAAATGAATTTTCACACAAAGTTTACTCTCATTAACATTCTACTGCAAGAGGGAAAAGGAATAAACAATTTGACAAGTTGAAAATCAACAAAGAAACCAAAATTGCTTTAGGATGAGATGTTCTAAGTGTCCTCATTGTATAAAACAAAACAACAAAAAAAATTGGAATGTAACCATTTTAGACTATCATGTACTTCTCTTTCATGGCAAATTATATGGAATACATTTTAGAGATTCCAATTACATTTTTAAAGCTTTAAGGGAATAGCTTTTCTTTGTTCTGAAATCCCATTAAAATAGATTACTTATGTTAATTGATGCATATTAGAGAGTGTCAATGTTCTCATTTTTTCCCTACTAAACAAGTGTACATCTTTGCATAGTAAAAAAAAATATATATATATAAACTGTTACAAGCAAAATTCTACCAGAATAACATCCATCTTTTGCATATTGAATGGATTTAGATAAAGTCACCAAAAGAGCAACATTAAATATTTCATAAGTGATCTTTTCTAATTACATTGATGGAAATTAAACATCAGTTTTATCTAGTTCATAATGCAGGGTCTCTCAAACAGGGACATTTTTTAAACACCGTGGCTGAAAATATATATACTTGATAAATCAGTGTGTATGTAGTGTGCTTTCTTCACTTTGAATGTTACAAAATTAATAACTTAAGTCATCTCCAAGCATTAGGTTCCTATGATAAAAGAAAAAAACTTCTAGATTAGGAACTATCCATTACGACAGTTTTTATTGACTTGAATATAAAGTAAGAAAAAGCAATTCAATCAAACAGCTTTATGATTTAATTCAAAGGGTATTAATTTAAATTTCATCAAGTCACTGGTATTTCAGTAATCGCCTGTTTCTTTTTGTACAGTCTTTTTAAGATAAATGTACAATTGGTGTTACTTAATTAATTAACATTCCTTTTGTGCCAAATGTTTACAAACTGAACAGGTAACCTGTCATCCTTCCAGCACCCTGAGATGCTGGCAGCATTCTTATGGTCATTTTTGAGGACAATGAAATAGAATTTGAGTCAAGGTCTGTTCCGGCTCTTTTTTTTTCTTTGCCTTTTCCAAGCATCAGTCTGTATTCCCAAAATGTACTCAGTCCCTGGGAGTGCCACGTGCTTCTGCCACGTGGGGCAGGACTTATTCAAGAAGTGTAACTTCAGTATTACAACTGCACAGCAGAACACACAGCATACACTCAGGTGGCCCTTTTGGTCAAGGGTGACTGAAAAAGTCGTTCACAGCACTTGCAATAACCCTGTGCCTCTCTAAGGCCTTGGGAACTGTCATTATCAAACCATCTCTAGACCTATTTCTAGACCTGGCAGGGCAGGCGTACTTGAAAGCTATGAAAAGATATCTGATACTTAAGTGGTGTTTGTAAAACTAATGCAAGCCTTCCTGGTAATTTTATACCCATCGCATTTACAGACACCCTTGGCTGGTATTTTTTCCCCAAAATTTGATAATAAAAGATAAAATGATTTTTCAGATACATTTGGACTACCATTTAATGTCCTCAGCTAACACTGGAAAAAAAAAAAAAACCTAAAAATTGTATTATTTTGTATAACATTGATGACATTGACCAAATAGGTTACAAGTTTGGAGTTTTGTAAATTTCCATTAATCTTCTCAGACATATTAATGAGGCAAATACATATTTATGTCTCAGAGGATTAAATTTCTTCGGAAGAAAACATATACGTGTGAAGATTTACATAACATAACAAAACTATTAATTCAGGGAGACGTTGTCCTGGTCAATTTAGAAGCACAAAATGGGAAGTCTAGCTGTGTTAACAGGTCTGTTCAAAGATTTAGCGCAGTCCTTACCCTAATTTCTTGTATGTAAGTTAGGATATTGGAACATTTGTTTTTAAAACTAGCATTAAATAAAATTAATGCAGTTATATTTAATGACACACGGGGCACTGTTGTTTTACAAACTTAACTCAGTTTTCTCAATACAGATCATACGCAGAAATACAAACAGCACACACTTACCCCTTTATCAGTATCATCTCCAGAAAACCTGTCCATTCGTGGCTTCTTGGGGTAATAAATTATTCAGTAAATTTACCAAGGTCTAATGTGTGACTGAGCTGGGAAACTTCTACCCGGTTCTGCCAGATCCCAGCAAAAGGTTCCTGCAAACCACTGCGGGGGAGGACGTACAGATGAAACACTCACACCGCTACAGGCAGCCCTTTGCGGACCTGTAGCCGGGCCAGCGCAGGAGGAACGCGGGCCGCCTGCATCAGTCAGCCCGGACGACACAGGCCAGAGAGGTCAGAGACCGGGGCCGCCCGCACCAACCAAACTCTCCTCCCAGCCTTCATTTCCTCTCTTGCAATGAAACATATCCTCCCCAAAAGGCACATTAGGATTCGTGGGGTGTTCATTTCAAAGCCTAACTCTCAGAATCGAATTCTAATTCCTCAGTGGAGGCCACACAGAAGTCTTCCTGGACTGAGTGTGCACCTGAGAACTTCCCATCTCCTCTATTCACCTACACACGGTCGGCCATCAGCTCACATCTGAAGCTGGCACGGTGTTAGTAATTTTTTTAATCCTATTAAAAGTAGAAAATATTATATGTCTTATAAAAGAGATAATATAAAATATGTCAGATTACATCAAGATGTCAATTATAGATATATTTATTCACATTCTTAAATTGAAAAAGTTTAAATGCTTATAACTGCGGTTGTAGTTTGTATCTGTACACAAGTTGGCCAGATTTAAAAATCAAAATAGTAGGACAGCAGTCAGATCTGAAATTTTTATTGGAAATTCAAACTGAACCGGCATACTGTTTTTACTCCATCAACCAGACCTGTATAAAAACATTTATCAAAAAATGATACAGATGTAGTTTCCAGATGACCTTAAGTAATAAAGACACGCAATATGACCTTGAGTAATAACAAGTGGGGGGAAAAATGCGAAAATCTCCCATAAGCCGTAACAATCACCAAAACACATGCTGTCAAGTCATCTGCCTCAGACGCTCCACTGGCCGATTTTAAGTTGAAACAAACGCTGAGGAACTGCTGCCTTTCCGCAGTGCTCTAAGGCTGATGCTGGGTTTGACAGGGTCCGCATGTAACAAAGCTCTTAGTGGAAGTTCAAATTGTCTTCAATTACACCCCATGTCTAAAGGTGGGGCAGCCTGGCTTTTTAAGCTCTTAAAACATCTCGGATTTTTGTCAGGGTTACCAAATTAATAGGACTCTGTGAACTTTCGTCCTTACTGTAAAGTTAAAACTTAGAGGAATGTACTATTTACGTTCTGACTTTTTTTCCTTTTAAGATTCCCCACGTTAGGGTTGGAGATGAGCTCACAGGTTGATGTGTAAGAAGGAACTTGAAGAGGAGGACAAGGACTGAAGCTGGAGTTCGCTGCAGCTCCGAGGGCTGAGGATACCTGGGTCTCTGATTTCAGAAATGGAGTGGGACTTTTTCATTTATTTATGATTTATTTACTTATTTAACACATATTAATTGAACATCTACTCTTCTGTATTCTAGGCCCTGGGGAAATAGTAGTGAGAATCCAGATGACTGTGTCCACCGAGGAGAGAGGCCATACATATGCTGCTTTAATTAGAATAAAAGTTGTTTTAAAATTTTAAAATTCCCATGTTTCTTTTTCATATATGTGAATTATTATATTATATTTATATATAACATGTTTTATGTGGAGAAATATATATCTATATCTATATCTATATCTATATAAATTTATCCTACTCTGTCCATTAGTTGAACATTCTTACTGTATCTTTTTAGTTTCATTCTGATTAGGGGATAAGCAGATAAGAAATATATTCCTCTATACACTTTTTATTTAAAACTCTGAATCTTTGCCTATAGCCTTGGATCAAATATATTCAACATCTGTTTCTTTTCCCATCCATACCATCCTGCCACTGAGACACGGTGTCAAAGGGAAAAATGCTACCTTTTTTCACATACGAATAGATTTATACTCTTGGAATTCAAAATTCCTAGAGATCAGAGAGTTTTTCGATCAAAATAAATAGAATTTATTTTGCACTTAACCTAAGACTCTTCTGACATTGTGCATGGACAAGTGCTGAGCCTAATTTTATTAATTCTATTATTTCCTGCTCTCCTGAAATTCTCTTATCTTGGAAACATTAAGCAACATTAATACCACATCGTAAATTACTTACAAACACTTTAACATGATGATAACCTCAGATTATGAGCTTGTAACATTTGGAAATAATTGTTGCCAAGAGGCAGTTTGTTCCCGGAAGCTCTATTATCTCTGGCCGAGGTCAGTATTATGCAGCAGCAAAGTTTTCTATTTTGTGGAATCTTTCACGTGTTTTTTTCCTGGAGGTACTGGGGGTGGAACCCAGGACCTTGTGCGTGCTGAGCACGTGCTCTACCCCTGAGCTACTTACTCCTCCTTCCTGAATCTTTCAATCACTATGATTAATTAAAGGAAGTGAAGACACAAACTCTAACACTGGAACCTATTTTTCGTATGTTTACTTTTGAAGAAATGAATGGGTTCTACTTCCAGGGATAAGCAAATGGGTGAACATACAGACTGGTTTGACCCCCAATGATGTTATAACTATGATGCAGACTCAGAAGAAAGCAAACAGGATGGCTCTCTTCTTCCAAGGGCTCATGAGCCAGTAGTGGGGATGGATATACGTTTACATCCAAATAATACGGAATTGCAAGGACACTGACTCAGAATATTACGGTAGTAAAGAGAAAGAATTCCAAAGGTGGTTGCCAACGACTGTCACAGGCTTTCTGGGCCAAGCTCTGTCTAAGTATTTTAGATGTGGTCACTTTAATTCTCATAACCACCCAGTGAGATGGGGGCTATTATTACCCTCATTTTCTGTTGGGGAAATTGAGTCATAGGATTTCACTGTTGTTGTCATTTGTTTGTTTGTTTTGAAGCAATCTTTTCAAGCCCTCCCAGTTAGTGAGTGGCGAAGCCTGACGTGGGAGGGTTTCAAGGAAAGTGGGCTGAAGACACTCTTCGAGTCTTTTTTAAAAAAGGTTTTGTTTGTTTTATTTCATTTTTTGTTTGTAATTAGGTAATTAGGTTCACTTATTTACTTATTTTTAAAATGGAGGCCCTGGGGATTGAACCCAGGACCCTGTGCATGCTAAGCACAGGCTCTACCACTGAGTATACCCTCCCCTTGTTCTAGGATTCTTAAAAGATTAGTTAGAATAAGGGACATGGAAGCAAGGGAAGTGTTATGGAGATACAATTCAGGTAGACAAAACACCACAGGGGTGATAGATAAATGCCGTGCGCAGGGAAAAGTTGCCATCTTGGTTTTGCAACGGCAACAACTGGAAGATGGGGTTTGGAGAAAGATGAGCAGAGAGCTCCTCAACCCAGGGCCTCCTGAGCAGGAGTGGACTCTGATTGCCACGTCAGGGTGGGGCCTCCAGGAATCAAAGGGTAACTTTAAAAAGAGGTAACGTGGACCATTTTCCTTGTTACAAAGATCATTTTGATAATGGGTGAAGCATTTGAGTGGGACAGAACTGGAGGCAGAGTAACAAGTAAGAAGGGCATTTCAGCTGGTGAATTTAGCTACCTGGAGTGGGGTTAGGAGAGGAGGTGACTTGACAAGTACCCAGGAGGCCCACTTGGCAAGATCTGTTCCCTGACTGGATGTGGGATGCAAGGAACAAAGGACTCATCAGAAAAATTCTCAGGAAGAATGATGTCATATATTTAGAAGGAAGAGTTAAAACTGGGAGAGTTTAGATGCCCTGATGTTGAAATATCTGTGCATCATTTAGACCTAGAAGTCCAGAAGTTTGTTGAACGTTCAAGTCAGATGGAAGAGAAGAGTTTAACTGTGTAGAAGGTGGGAACCGATCACTCCCGGGTATCGCACACGGTGGCTTGAGCTGTGGGTGGTGAGTGGAACCCTCAGGACAAGCAAAGTTCAAGGAGAATGTAGAGGAAGGAATGTCCATGGAAAATCCCAAGAAAGGATTATAAAAGCATCCCCTGGATAAGAAGGATAGATAAAATTATGTCAAATGAAGCAGAGACGTCTGACATTAAACTATTAGTACATAATTAAATGAACGCATTTTGTTTCCCCAAATAAAATTATTTATTTAATCAAAATAAGTAATTAAACTGAATTATAAAATAATTTACTTAGATTATTCAATTAATCATTAAATCCTCATACAAGGAGCTCACCGGATTCTGTAATATTCAAAATCATGATTTTCGATGGTAGTTGAACAACTTCAGAATCATCTTTATGAAATTGTGGGGACACCAGAGGCCTCCGGAGACAGTGTTTGTCCTTCGTAAATATTTAGGGGATCCCTCCACCACTTGTGTCCCAACTACTTGAAGGCAATAGTTTTAAAGGAAGAAACAATGACTTGTTGACTAATGTTGAATCAGCTCTCATGTGTACATATTAATTCTGTACTCAGAATCACTGGAGATAGAATTACAAGTCCTCTGGTCCAAGGTCAGCCTTTTATAGCAAAAGCAGCAACAGGCTTGTCTAAGTGTACCGAGTGCTTCCTTTGTACCCAGCCCAGTTCTAATTGCTCTGCAAGCAGAAACCCGATCTCCCAATGAGCATGTGACAAGTGAGACAAGAGCCTGTTCGTGGTGACGACGTCAGTGAGCCACAGCTCATACCGGGAGCGCGGCCTGCGCCGCCCACCTAACCACCGGCACTCCCGGCGGGGGAGGGCAGGGAGGGACACCTGCTGGTCTGACTGGTTGGTTACCAGGGTGGAGCACAGCCCAGGGCCCTTCCTCAAAGACCCTGCCCCACTGTCCACCCCTCCTGGCTCAGTGTCGACAAAATCAGAGAATTAGCCACATTTTCAGACACTGGAAAGAACAGAAACGAACAGAACATGCTGATATTATTCATCATGCACTATCCTGGCAAATGCTTATTCTGGGTTCATTTTTCAGACCATGTACGGAACCCTAATCTGGAAGCATTTCCTCAGTCCCAGCGGGGATGAAGCCCAGCATGAATGCAGGGACGGTGGCAGCTCTGGGCACGATGGATTTCAGTTCCGTGTGTTAGAGCCGGCAGAGAGCTAGATGTGAGCAGAGAAAGGGGGGGGGCACAGGCCAAATGGCAGAAACACACATCTTGTGAACAACAGGGGTCCTTGAGCAGACAGAGGAAAGCAGGAATCTCCAAACTGATAAGAAATCACACTTTTTGGGGGGTGACAAATGTCCTCCAGGTCAACAAAGAAAGGTGGGAAAAGGCAGGAATCTCCAGTGTCCAAATGTAACCTTTTGCTCATTATGCCCTCATTTCAATAAAACCAGCCTTGCGGATTAAAAGTACACATCATACACCGATGCTGGGACACTTTCAATCCAGATTAAATACGGACAAAAAGCCCTCCTCCCTACGGGAAGGTGGAGCTGGGATGGAAATCAGGGAATAGGACCCAAAGCCCCTCCCTCCCCCGTGAATATCCCGCCCATTCATTTCTACACCCTATGGGAACAACTTGCCAAAGAAACTCAGGGCAGCCGCCCACCTGAGCCTGCCTGCTCCCTCCTTCAGAGTGTGCTGTCCATCGCTCAGTAAATCCTCACTTTATCTTCTTGACCTCTGTGTCTGTCTCTGAATCCTTTCTGCAATGAAACAAGAACCTACTTTTCCGTAACACAGTGTAGATCTTCCCCGATCCTAAAATAGAAAGTGACTTAAAGAATTTGAAAATAGCATCTGCCCTGTCTGTTACTAGTGATGGATGCTGTGTAATCAATGACTCTCACCAGAAAAGAGCCTCCCCTGACTACATCATCAGAAGCTCTCAACCTACAGTGCTAAGGGATTTGAGTTCACTATGAAGTATTAACTATTCTGGAGTACAGACTACGAGAGTTTTCCCTCAAATTAGCAAAACAGATTACCCTTTTGAATTCTGAAGGACGTAAAAATAAATTTTAGAGCTATTATGAGGCCAACACTCCTACAACTTGAAACATATGCTGGATGTGACACCTTCACTTGCTGAATTATTTCACACACTGTCCCCAGTCATCAGGTGTCAACACATTAAACTATGGTGTGTATTCACTGCTTTCAATCACAAGGAGAGACGGGGAAGAAAATCAGACAACAGGCTGAAGATACTGAATGCAAACTTCTATTCAGGGCTTGAAAGTAAGTGCCTCTGGTCTGCAGGAGAGTTCAGTCTTTGATACCCGGATTTGAGCTGAATTATGACACATAGATTTGCCTTTTGCATAACAGTCTGATATGAAGGAACTGCATCTTAATTGAAAAGTATTCACTTCAAGTCTCTTTCAAGCTCTACCTACCAGTAATATGTTACATTTTTTACCAAGAGCAGAGTCACCATGGGCTGTGCTGAAGTAGGTCACACAGTCGAGTGTGATGGTCTTTTTCTTTTTCTTTAGTCCCCCTCCTTTTCCTGTCCTAAGTGGCTCTACCTCATGGCTTCCCTTTGCTTCATGGTTCAGTTCTAGGAATTCATCGTCAGATCCCCAATACCCAGCACACGTGTCCTCATTACAACTCAGCAGTGATGCTCATTATGTAGGAAGGAGTTTTCTGTACCCTAGAAATTAAGAGATGGCAAGGGCTCCTTTAAGTTTTCTGACTAACAATACAGAATTACAGGACACACTGATAATCTGTTGTGCCGCCACAGATGAGTATGTCGTTTCCAGGATACCACGTGGCTGCAATCAAGGCAGCCATCGTTAAGCAGCCCTTACCACTTGCCAGTTATGGGACAGCACTCCGCAGGACGAGGGTACACACCTTGGAAAACATCGTGAGCTTAAACTTTCCTTATCTCCTTTTAAGCTCACTGCCTGCTGCTTAGAAGTTACAGATATTTAAACGCAGATCTGGTTTTTCCTGAATCTTTGCCCAACAGAATGACTTCTCCTTTGGGTTCATACATTCCTTTTGCAGTGAGGGACCTACGGGGTTTTATGAGCTGATCATGCTGCCTACGGTCTTAAGTCAGTCATCAGGACAGGCTCTCTTCAGGGCTTCCTACTGATGCAGAGGAACCTTGAGCAAAAGGAAAACATACAAGACTAAGGCTAGTAAAAAAAAAAAAAAAAAAAAAGCACGTTCAGAGATGCCCAGTAGCTCAGCACACCAGCAAGAGTCATCTTAGGAGGGCTTCTGGGACTCAGGGCAGATACTGGTACGCAGGCATGTCTCAGCTCTCCTGGAGAAGTGTGACAAAGCGGCTTAGCAGGGGAGCAGACAGAGAGGCCGCGTGGGGCCATGCAACCTGGGGTAACCCCGGATGCTGACACGAGTGCCCTAGGAGAGCCAGACCCCCCGCACCTGGGGGACCCAAGGGGACCTTTGGCCCATTGAGTCTTGTGGGATATTACATTAGGGTCACTCTGGGGAGAGGGGAAGGAAACGCCAGTTCTAAGGGAATCTGAGCTCGGAAGTCATAACCTCCAGAATGATGTCGGACTGCAGTTTAACAGACCTGTGCTAACTTGGAGGGCTTAACATTACTACGAGAATTGCTGTGAGTATTGCTGTGAGTACTGCTGTGAGTACTGCTGTTGAGTACTGCTGTGAGTACTGATGTTCAGTACTGCTGTGAGTACTGTTGAGTACAGCTGCGAGTACTGCTGTTGAGTACTGCTGTGAGTACTGCTGTGAGTACGGCTGCGAGTACTGCTGCGAGTACTGCTGCAAGTACTGCTGCGAGTACTGCTGTGAGTACGGCTGTGAGGACTGCTGTGAGTACTGCTGTGAGTACTGCTGTTGAGTACTGCTAGGAGCATCACTATTGCCGAGGAAGGAGTATTACTTAAGCATTGATGCGACTACTTGAGAATGTTTCCAAAGCTCAAGACCAAGTGCACTGAACTTTGGAATCCGAAATGTGCCTTTTTATGTACACAGACACTGCACTGATCTGAGTCCAGGCTTGGGAAGTTATTTCCTTCATCATCATTTTGTGACGATTATTCACGGTGAAGAGATCAATTTTGTAATTTCTCCAAGCACGCTGTGAGTTTTTAGACGTTCAAGCATGCACTTACTGGAAGCAGTCACGGATAATCCTGCTTTCTTCTCTCTATATTGAGAGACTTACTTTTTCCCTAACCTTTCAGTTTAGAGACAATTTTTTTGAAAGTGAAAAAAAAAAAAAAGAAATAGTGAAATTGTGTCACTGCTTCTGTAATCTAGCATCACATCAGTCCTTCCTGAGGTCCCCAGGTCCGAGCGGCAGAGCAGGGACTTCGGGTCCAAGACTGTTTCTAGCACCAGGCTGCAGTACACTTCTCTCTGTCCCATGAGTCTATAATTCTATAATACTCGTAATACAGTAAAATGAACAAATACCTCCCTTTCTTAGTAGGGACTTTGGTTTATTTCTAAGAAGCAGTGTTTCAACTCAGCAAAACTAGAGGGGGTAAAAAAGTACCCAATCTGAAAAAAAGAAACTGCTTATATTTTATTTCAAACCCAAAGTGTATCTCCATTAGGTTGGAGGTAACATCAATTATCCTGCAGAAATACAATATGCAAAAATCAAAATGATAAGTTATAGAGCTTACGTTGATTCAAGACATACAATCAAGCTTTCTTTGGTCACTGTCCCACTACAACGTTGGGGTCAGAGTTTCCTGGGCTATGAAGCAACCACTAGTTCTCCAAGCAGCTTGCAAATATATATCCCATACAGAGACCTTCATCTGGGTTATAGGATATAAGGCAGAAAAAAATGGAAAAATCAATGATATGTGTCTATTTAGTATTCGATCCAATGCTAGGTATTTGCCCCGTCATCCCCCACGCCATCACCCCCAGCCCAGCTCCTCTCTGTCCCAGAAAGACTCTCATTTTCTGGGCATATTTCATACCAGGGTGGCCCCAGGCAATCTCAACAGTGTTTTGGTTTCTGTGAAGCGAGGCAGCCTTGTTAGGTTGCTTACATTTGGAGCAATGCATCCAGAATAGAGACAGAATCAGATGCCCTAAAGGGACCAGCCTCAAACCCACTCCCTTACCGCAATAGAGCCTGCCTGAAATCAGCGTGGGAAGCCACAGGAAACAGATCTCTGTTTTATGCCTCACTTTATTACTGGATGAGCCTTTCAGAACGTTAGAAACACTGGTTTTCCCGGAAGGAAGGCCCTGATGGGCCCCCACGGGGCCAGAAGGCCATTGGGGACACTGGAATCTGTGTGTTCCAGTCATTACTTTTTGTCTGAATTCAGCATTCTAACACGTGTGTGGACACAGTGAAATGAGGGTTTCTATTAACGATCCTGAACCCAGGGCGAAAATGGGAAATAAATTAGATTCAATTATCTAGACTGTCTATATAATTGTACTCCAGTGTTATAAAACTGAAGACAGTTATCAGAATGGTAGCCGTCTGAGAAAACTACAGAGCATAAAACCCGTCCATCTGACGTGAATCTAGCATTTACCTAAACATACCAAGTTGACCCAGTGTGTGATCTGGGAGGTCGCCTCTCTGGGTCTTCATTTATCCATCTATAAAATGTTCACCTGCACCAGGTAACCTGTAAGTCCCTTCCTTTCAGAGATCCTACCAGTCTAACATGGAATTGTTCCTCAGTTGACAAAAAACACTTAATTCTTAGAAGAAGAATTCTGCAAAAATGTGTTTCGTCAATACCGTCGCATTTGATGTTCAAAACTTGTGAGCTTCTCAAAAACCTTGACTGATAAAAGGTTGATCCGTTTCTAGGTAAGTGTTTTAATTCAAGATAAAGGAGGAAATACTTGGGGTTTTTTTGCATTGTGTCAATGCAGGGATTTTTTTTGTTTGTTTTAATTAGGAGCAGATGGCTATTTAGGTATCAAGAAGAATTGCTGGAAATACTGAACGTTTTATTATTAAAGCTCATGAGCTGAGGTTTGCTGACAAGAGAAATAATCACACACCATAACTTTTTATTTCATCAGAGAAAGTCGTGCCTCCCCGAGATCTGAGAGCCAGGATCCATGAAATGGTTTCATAACAAGGGACAACCTCCTCCAGAGAGCTGTCTTCAAGGGAAATAAATGGGGTTTAATCTGCCATAAAATGAATTGCACAGTTTATTCTTCTTGAGGAAGTCATGCCTCATGCCATCAGTAAGTGCTAAGTTTTGCTTTGAAAAGAAGCATCTCTTTCTATGCCAAACCCATATTAATTCAACCACGTGGAGTTTTCACCCAGAAAAAGCCACTGGAAAGCCAAACGGTCTTATCTACCACCTGAGGATGGGGGTTGCATTTTTTTTAAAAAGCACTGATTTAAAACATGAACCCTAAATAATTATTCAGTCCAGAGACAGATTTTAAAATGCTTGGTTATTAAAATTAAAATACATAAAAGTATCAGTCAGCCATTAATATCCTATTAAAAAATGACAACTTCATATGCCTCATACCAATATCTAAGAAAAGATTAAAACTGTAAGAGACAGATGCTAGTTAGAAAAAAGTGACAATTAGATGAGATTTATCATTTCTTCAACATGAAAATAATTTGTAAAAACTTGAAAGCAACTAACAGAGAAAATATAAATATTTATAATCCCCAAATTGACGACATTTTCTACACGGACATTTTTAAAGTCCTTATAATAGAGCTGAAGTATTTTTATTTATTTCATTCATTTGAGTACACAACATTTTTTAAATGATAAAGGAAAAGAAAGCAATAATACAAATTTTCAGCTGTGAAATGTGCTCTAATGTTCCATGGGACAGCTGGCCACAGCCCAGACGACGCCCCTTCACTCCACACATTTTCCAAGACACTTATTTTTCTGTTCAAAATCCGTTTAGAACTGGCCCATTCTGATACTATAGTCTCAGGTTCTACGTTAGGATACTTCAGAAACAATTTTTATTAGTACTACATAAACACGCCTATTTGTGTGGATGCTTCAGCAAATGTTATTTTTATTAAATTAAATATAAATTGTTCTGAAACTGAACTGAGACAAATACATTTCATCAAA
The DNA here is from genome assembly GCF_009834535.1 of Camelus ferus. Lineage (NCBI taxonomy): Eukaryota > Metazoa > Chordata > Mammalia > Artiodactyla > Camelidae > Camelus > Camelus ferus. The sequence goes on along the minus strand of NC_045726.1, from coordinate 5,864,670 downwards.
TTTGATATATTACTTTGTTTAGAAGACAGAAGGATATAACTCCCAAGGTTCTGAACCTTCCAGGGCCAGTGTTATAGAGGCTAATTCCTGAAACAGCTCATTAAGGGTAAGCCCTACCTTTACAGCATCTCAAGACCTTGTGCAGCAGGGAAGACCCAACCTGGCTCCATAGTAGGTCTGCTCCTTTAGCTCTATCTAGCCCTGGGCTCTGTCTCCTGGGCTCCGTCACACTGGTTCTGCACCTTTTGTAAAAGAACGCTGCCTGGAGCCTGACATATGCAGGAGAGCCCGTTCTCAAGCTCTGACCTTCACGGGTGTAAGACTTTTCTGTTCACATAGAGATAAAAGGTTGCAGAACAGAGAATAACATTGTCTTGATGGAGGCTTATAGGAGCACCATGACCTGCCCCATGGGGACAGCCCAAGAGCAAAGGACTCGACACTAAGACGTTTGTTACAACCAACCACATCCCCTCGCATCTGAGCATAAAAGGAGCCTGAGTTCTGACTGCGGGAAGACAGTTCTCTATGACATTGGTCCCTCATTTTCTCAGCAGGCTGCCTTTCCAGATAAAGTCGCCACTCCTCGCCCCAACACCTGGTCCCGATTTACTGGCCTGCCGTGCGGCGAGCAGAGTGAGTCTGGACTCAGTTAACCACTTTTACAGAATGCGTTTGGACTCAGTTAACACTTTTATCCTAATGTGCAAAATAAGCACCTGCTTAAAAAAGGTTGTTTCTACCAGAACAAATAAAGCGTCTCAGCGGTAACCATGAGGATGGACAGCCTGGCGACTGTGCAGGGCCCGCGGGAACACCCCTGGAGGGCTTACGGCGTCTGCTCTGCAGGCGGAAACGGAGACAACAAATGCTGGTCTAAACATTATGGCGAAAGTCGTATGGCATTTCGTTGCATCGCTTTTGTCAGAGCGGTTCCTTGGTTTACACAGACGGCCACATCATGTGAGGCTGGGGGTTTAGTTTAAAGGCAAGGAGGGGGGGGATCCTGGGAGTGCTCTGCCTTCCGAGACAGATTCTACTCAAAGCACACTCTGCCACTCATGCGTAGTACTCACATTTCATGAATATTAAAAAAAAAAAAAAAAAAGACTTTTTACGAGTTGATGCTGTGTTTTGTAACTTCCAAAATGTCCTCTGTATGAGTGGTCTTCCTCGTTTTTCTCCGACTTTGAGAGCATATAACTGTTTTACATTCATGCTCACGGCCCTGGGAAACGGTGTCCCTCTATGCTCTGGACTTGCTTTCAGCCGCCAGGGCAAAAATAATTGGTAAAACAGAACAGTTTTACTAAAACTACCCACTTCATCACGACACAGCACAATATACAAATTTATGATCAGAAATCGAACAGCTCTGTTTCACTGCCACAGCCGACGATGGTGAATTCCTAAACAGAAAGGTGTACGGTGGAATTTTATATCATTTTCGTAGTTCCTGCGACTTATTCGTATTTAATATCGCATTTTGATTTTTAAAATGCAAGTATTCTCACAATTTAAAATGTGAAATAATAAAGCTAAACAATTCCAAGAACTGAGTCACTTAGAGTGGGGAGCTCGCAACAAACCTGAGACGTAAGAGCGGCTTGTCTCAGAGTCCCGTGGACCACGATGGGCACCAGCAGCGCAGCGCTTTTGTTGACTCCTGTCTCAGGATCTCAGCAGGCACTTCAGGGTTAGTATTTGATCATATGAAATAGAGGCACACTGCCGTTCTTCACCTATGTTTCAACCTTTTCACACTGATGATCGCTTCCAACTTTGAACAGCTGCAAAGCATGTGCTGACTGCTTGGCCTGCGTATAGCAACCTTCCTTAGCGGCACACCGGACACTATCTGAGTAAAAGTGAGCCTGAAATCCAACAACTCAGGACTCGCCATTACCATGTGTGAAATGACTGGAAGCATTCTCTGTTTTAAAGATATACAGGCACTTTCAACCATGCGAAAGTAAGATTCTTATGGTAACACGGATCTTTAAAGAAATTGTGTGTATTCACATACATATGGTTTCTAAATTTGGCAGGAAAAATGATGAAATAATTTCAAAGAAAAACAGACCTACAAAATACGGGAAGGCACATTTGTAGAACAAAGAAGGAAAATGGGCAAGGGAGGGTGAATAGCCGTGAGCTGACATTAAACACAAAATGCTACGAAATGAGTCATAAGAAGGCAGAGTAAATGACTACAAATTTGTGAAAAGGCCAAAATCTCTCAAAGACGTGCAATGACAAATGCTGCATAAAATAGTGTGCAGGCAATGTTACAGAATTCCCACCTCCAGTTCTCCTTTACAGGTTGACACAGCCGATACCAATGAAATGTCAAATAATAAGAACAAATAGAATAACACGCACAAGAGCAAGATTTTTGAAGTGATGCTTTTTATGCATCTGCCTTCTCACTGACGCTTCAGCCCCCATTCTGAGGCAGGTGACCGTTATTCCGAAACCTTGGTTTGTATAAAAGTTACACCTCGGGTTTGCTGAAGTGGAAACGCTGAGGCATCCGGCTGGGGCCTGAGAGTCTGCATTTCTGTTAAGCCTCAGCCCAGTGCTGATGTTTTCAGTCCCGGGACCACATGGTGAGGAGTGAGGGTCTCCGTGTTCTGAGGAAGAGTGAACTAGGTTTCTTTAAAATTGCTGACTTTGCCAGGTTGGTAGGATCAAGTTCAAGTTTCTGATTTTTCCCTCAAACTAGAACATGGCGAATGACAGGTCTTTGTGAAACTCAAAACACTCAGTTAACCTATCTTTCCTGTGCAGGGAGTTTGAAAGAAGCAGGGCGAGAGTGAGTGGGTGTGTGTGTGTGTAAGTGTGTGTGCACACGGGCCCGTGCAGACACCCAGGGCACAGGAGCGCCCCTGCACCTGCGCTGAGGGAAGCCTGCCCCCGGCGCTCCTGCGCGTTCCCTCGGTTTGAACTTGCACTCCTCTAAGCACACAGAGGTCAGGGAGCCGTCGGGTCCAAATACGCCCTGTGTCCGAGGTTAAGTCCCGGCTTAGTTCCACGTTTCCACATTTTCCACGTGGCTGCCGTGAAGGCTGCCTGGAATTGGGAGATAAGCCCAGGATTAGTCCTGCTTTCAAGCCATCATGAGGCCTTGCAAGAGGCCTAGAGTGAAGTCATTAAACGCATTTCTGAGCGCTTCCTGGGAAGAAATACACAGATTCCTTAACTTTGGTCAGTCTCAGAAAGCAAGACATGGCGTTGGCTCTGAAAACTTACCTGCAGGCCGGCACCTTCCTGCTTTAACAGACAGCAGGCTTACGTGCTGAGACCAAAACAACATTCTGCTCACCGAGCTCGCCCCAGGAAGGTGTCTGCACCGAGAAGGGCTTGGATCAGGTGTTCACTTTTTTTTTTTTTTAAGCGTTTTGATAACTGGGTCAATGGGCTCAATTCAAGCAGATTTTTAAAACTCATTTTGTAATATTTATACTTCTTGTATCATCCTAAAAGTCTTTAGCATTTTTTCTCTATTGTTATGAAACCAGTAGTACAGAACTCACCCATCACTGGCACGAGCACATTTTTGGAGCTGTGGGCCCCGAGTGATACAGCACACGTGCTGTTAGCATGGCTAACGCGTTGGCTTTCCCTTTTTTTTCTCCCCCACGTGAAATTATTCTATTGACCTAGAGGACATAAACTATAAAGCAATAATATTTGATTAAGTCCTGTCCCAGTTTTATTGCCTTTAGCCAAAGGACATTAAGAATATTCAGAAGTGCTGTGTGCAAAGGTGTTAAAAAACATACAGACTTGCAGCTGGAATATATTTCTGAAAATAAGTCTGAAGTGTAACATTTCAGAAATAATTTCCTAAAGGAGGCCAAAAAAATCCCCTATGTTTTCTTGTAGTTTAAAATTGGTCTAGGCTACTTAGCTTGATTTTTTTAAGAATTAGTGAAAAAGACTCTACATGTTACAGGCTTCTGATTTCTGGGTTGCCAAAAAAAAAAAAAAATAGTATAAAGTATCCTGGGCTTCTAACAGCACAGCTACACATAATATCTGCCTTAAAGGAGAGAAAATTTCTTTGTCTAAGGGGCCCTGGAAATAAGACATGGAATATCTTCCTGCTCGTGGAAGAGTAACAACAGTCCTGAAAGGAACTGTGATCAACACTCCTGTGAGGCCACTCATATAATTTAGGGAGGGAACATGCTCCATGTATCCTCCTTTCGATAAAACTCTAGAATTTAATTTTTCTTCAATATCTGTATAAACTACCTGCTTCTTGGTAAAATTGGTGGGTTTTTTTTTTTTTAATATTAATGCAGTCCTAATTTTTCCAGCATGCCACAGATGGATAAATGGATGGATGGATAGACAGATAGAAAGAAAGAAAGGAAGGAGAAAAGAAGAAGGAAGGAAGGAAGACAGATTCCTAAGAACTAGATTTGGTTCCACTGAGAGGGCCTCCTCCCAGAAGCACGGAGACTCCTGATGCCGTGGTCCAGGACAGCACTTGGTGAGGGGCGGTCGGGGGTTAGAGCAGTCACCTCCTGTGAAGCACAGCTCCTGTAGCGCTCCTCCCACAACCTCTCCCAGCGGAGGTATCCCTCAGAAAACTAAGGAATTACTGATCCCCAGTTTGATAAGCAGTCTGAGAGGCGAACTGACCCAGTGTCACACAGTTAACAGCGGGTGTTGGGATTCTAACCTGCGTGTGTCCCATGGACTCTCTACATCCCCCACAATTCAGAAAGCAGAAGTGATGCTTTCAGGTTCACCTAAACCCTAATATTTCATCAGGTGAGACTGTGTGATCTGAAACAAAATTTGCAAGAAGGGCCTTCCCTATTCCGTGCAACTTCAGAGTTAACAATATAGTCTAAAAGATTACGCAAGTATTTTTAGCACATATTTCTTTCAAACCTTACTGTTCCACATGTTGGCAGGTTAGTAAAATGAAATGCAATGTTCAAAAAAATTTCCCTTTTGAAAGTTGAATGATCATAAAATGCTATTTTCCACTTGACAGTTCATAGGAACAGAATACTTAAATGAAAGATTCACGAAAGCATTAAAATAATGATTATCCGTAAGAATGTCCAATAGGAAACTTAAAAATCACCATCACTCTCCCAACTAGTCCTTCCTCTGCTGTTTCACCTCACGAACACCAATGACACCAATCATCTTCCGGAACACACGTCCTTCCCGGGCAACATCATACGCAGAAGGGACAGTCCCATCGAAGCTGCTACCACATAGAAGATGGCAATGATTTGAAGTCAAGACAAATTCAGATGCCACAATTTTTACCCTTTAGAGACTTTCCATTGAAAACACCGTTAAGAAATATTCAGCAAAACGTGCTCTACAAACCACAATTTCTACCACCAAGTGTTTCCTACTGTATTCCCCCCAGGGAAGAATTCTGCTGTAGTCAATAGTCTACCAAGACGAAGTTCATTACGCAGAAAATCCTCCACCGAGACACTGCCTTATTTCTCCTGGTACCAGCTGACCAAAACCAGGTCACTGATTTGGTGGTACGCAGCCCCCAGATCTTCCTTCCCTTTTTCACTCTCTTACTTAAAAGCAAAGTTTTAGCTTTAACACACGAGATGACTGTTTTTAGCCTTAGGTATTAACGACGACTTTGAGACAAGGAGCCTCCATGAAAATAAAAAAGAAACCAATGGGTTATTTAAATTAATTTCAAAGAATAAACTTAATTATAGGTACTTATTAGATACCTATTCAGATATTTACTGAATGCGTATCTCCCCAAGCAATGCAAGGCGAACACTGCTTTGAAATCCACCTGAAGTACCAAGTTGGCAGTTTGCTATTTCAATAGAATGACGTTTGACTACCTGCTTTTTGTCATACGAACTTCAACACATATAAAGAGTCGGCCAAGCCAGAATCAGTATTTGAAGTGAATCACTCCAGACTAGAACTGTTCAAGGAACCTGAAAACTAACACACCAAGCAGTTTCACTTTTACAGAACTTTTGAGTACCGTGAAGAAAATGACATTTTTGTTGCAGATGAAATTTCCAAAACCTTGGTTAACCTATAGGACCTCCAGACACATTCTCCTGTAAGACGTGAGAGTCACATGGCCATGGTTTATGGCCACCCTCTCCTACATGCATGCAGTAGAGTTAAGCAAACTCCTTCATGCAACGGACCAGAAGGCAGAAGATCACATTCTAAGCAGATGATCATCTTTAGAAAAGGTTTCCCCTTTCCACTCACACCAGCAAAGAAAGGAGGATTTTTACTTTCCCTGTGGTATTAACAATCCCCACATTTAGAACGAATACCAATTATCAAGTCTTACTCTCAGGAAACTTTGTATAATCTTTTCCCCCAGGTTTATAAACCCAAATGCATTCATCAGAATAGTAACAACCTTAAAACTGACACCAAATTTTCTAAAAACACTGTTACTCCAGGCGTCTTCATTGTTGTTACTGTTCAGATGCAATAAAACCGCAATAATTGCCAAGTGAAAATATTCATTTGCGTTACTTATAATTTCTAGTATTTATGAAGTAACCCAAACACAGCCTGGGGAATGCATCATACTGGTAAATAGCAGAGCATACGCTTTGCAGAAGTGGGAACAGATTTTACAGTTCTGCTGGAATAGTTCACCATTCACACGTACTCACCGTAACATATTTTACTGTGTTCATTCTGAAACTGAAAGGAAAAGCGCCAACACCTGTCTAATTTGCAGCAGAAATGTGACACGCATTTCTAATAGGACCCCAAACGACACCAACAACTTCTCACTCAACCTCCTTTGCATTTGGCCAAACTTTTATGCAATCACAACAAAGACAGAACTTCATAACCACCTCTGAGACAGAACCAGAATGAAACCATCACGACCATCACCTGCCTTTCTCACAAAGCCCGGAACGATTACGTAGGAGGCGACAGAATCACATAAAACATTAGGAACTGCCTCTTACCTCTGTCACTGAAGTCGTCCACCAGGATGACTTCTGCTACCAGACTCTCTGGGGTCCGGTTGATGATGCTGTGAATGGTCCGCAGGAGCGACGTCCAGCCCTCGTTGTGGAAGGGGATGATAATGCTGGTGTTCGGCAGCCTTTCCAGGTACATCTTGTGCTTACAGCTGCAGGTGGCAGAGGAGGGAGGAGCTCAGTAAGACGCGAGACGGCAGCGCAGCGCACATGCTGACTCACTGTGTCATCAGACAACTGTGAACATTAGACTTTGCCTGGGACGCTTCCCGCCAGTGCTTCTCCCTCATCACAGGGACCCTTCCTGTTCACGGAATTCAGTAACGGTCCCCCTTCACGTGCACTCTTTTTTTTTTTAACCTTTTTAATTTAATTAATTAATTGATTGATTTAATTTTTAAACTTTTTTTAATTGAGTTATAGTCATTTTACAATGTGTTAAATTCCAGGGTAGAGCACAATTTTTCAGTTATTCATGAACATACATACATTCATTGTCACATTCTCTTTCACTGTGAGCCACCACAAGATCCTGTGTATATTTCCCTGTGCTACACAATACAATATTGTTTACCTATTCTACTTTTTGAAATCCCAGTCTGTCCCTTCCCACCCCCCGGCCCCCTGGCAACCACAAGTTTGCATTCTATGTCTATGAGTCTGCACATGCACTCTTCATTTAATAATTATCCTCTTTTCTGTCAGTGGCTCAAAGACAAGCAGTGCATCAAAATGTTGTGCTCTTGTTAACACATATACCCTCCCATCATTATCTGAGAGTAACAAGGATAAATTGTCAGTATTAACATCATTTCCACTGAGCACACCATTCATGTTTAGATGGGTTTTCTGGAAAGTTTTGGAAATTTAACTTCTGTAATATGCAAGTCTAATTAGTCAGTTTTGGCTGTGGTATATTTCAATGGCTGGGCAGCATTTAAGGCTCTCGGGAAAAAAAAAAAAAAGAGTGTCAAAGGGAAATAAGTGATAATTTAAGCTTAAAGAGTCATCTACGGATGCAACCACATGGTAAGATTACATTCAGATCCAAATTAAGACACAATCACATTCCTAATGGAAACTATCTATGAAAAGGAATCTCACAGCACTCTTCGCGTTGTGAAACAACCTGAGCGTCAAACAGGAAGCAGGTTTTAATGTCTGGTGTAGTTAAAAGCAATTTAATATCTGTCATGGCTACTCTTTAAATGTTTGTAATTCATTTAATTAACTTACAAGCCAGATCAGGGCAGAAACCTGGTCTCAAATCTGACTTAATTCTTAGCCCTGGTCATAGTTGCCTGAACTTTATTAAGGAAAATGAATGAATTCATTTAAGTTTGTGAAATCTTTGAGTTACACCAAAACCAAAATAGGATAAAACTTCAGTCAATTATTAAAATTTAGTAATTTTCCTGATATGGAGAACCTGAAAACAAAAAAGAGTAGAAATCTGGAAACAGAGTGGTTTCTGTTTAAATGCAGGAATAGCTAATACTTCATCTTTTGTCAGGACACTGGCTACTGTTTAAGTCTCGAAGAGGAAATGAACCACGGGGTGAATTTGAATTATGCAGAGATTCTACCAAGATGTATAGACATGTACCAGAATATTCAAAACATTACTTAAAAAATATATATATTTTTTAGTCAATTATTTCATCACTTCATCTTACTATGATCTCAATAGGATATCTTAAATATTGCCACAGATCTAAAACAAGAGATCCTTCCTGCCTTATAACTTCAGAAAATAGGATATAATGTAATTAAAGCCAAAAATTTAACTATCCTGGAAGAGAAAATAAGATGAAATATTTTAGAGAAATAATTTAAATATACAGATACAGACATTTCTTTTTTATCCTGTTGCCTTATTACCCATTATTTAATCGCAGATTTTAGTGTTTGTAACAATATTTATCAAACAAGTAAATATGGATGTTTTCAAAAACAATGAAAAGACTTGGAAAAAATCATCAAAATGGTACCATGAAATGGGCATAAAAATAGTAGAAAAAATATGAAGTTCCTTTTAGGATCATGTAAAATGATTTTAAAAAGCAACATATGAATCAGATCTGTTAGTGACTTCCAAGAGAGTGCAGTGAGGTGGCTGCTTTCATGTATAAGGAACAAATCTGGGAAAAAGTGCTGAGTCACGTGGCACACCTCATCAGAATTATGTAAGCCACCCACTCTCCAAGGCAAAGCCAAAGGCCCGAGATTACTCTGCCTTCGCATATTCAGGGTAATTGCACCTACTTGTGCAGAACATCACACCTGGCAATGCTCTGGGAATGTAATTGGTATTCCCAAGAAGGCAAATTATTTTTTAAACATTAACAGGAGACACTGTCCATATGACTTCCTTGTTAATTAAATCAGAGTTGCATTCGGAGTAATACACTATCAGCAATCAATAGGCTTATGGCTTTAAAGAGATGTTTAACAACTGTATACAATCCATTCAGAAAAAAAGGCAGACATAAGAGGATGCAAGACAGATTATACGCAAAAAAAAAAAAAAAAGGTTTTCCTCTGTAAAAATGTTTTCAGAAATTCTCTGTCAGCTCAAATGAATACCACACATGGGATGTGGAGGTACCCCTTCTGTTCACTCATGTTCTCAAGAACACGGAGCAACAATGTCCAGCCTTCACGATGGGAGGGGACGATGAGCTGGTGTTTGGCAGCCTGAGGGCTTACTGGGGCTTACTCTAAGCCAGGATCCAAAGGGGAACTAAAGCAACCAGCAAACCCTAGTCTCTAAAATGTTTACAGTGTAATAGGAGATGCGAAACGGTCAAGATCAGGCCTATTTTTGTGTGTACCGTGGATTTTATTTATATTTACAGTGTGCATGCTGTACATATGAAAATAGCCTTAATCTAATCAGTAGGCTATTAGCAGTAAGGTTACCAGTTTCTACATAAATGTCTGCAAATTATTTTTTTCTATTAGAACATACTGAAAACTCACTCATATCCTGTGCTTACAATTACTTCTCAAATGTTGAAAAATCACACTCTATAGATCAGACTCTCACCTCTGCCACTTCCTACCTGTGTGACCACGGGCAAGTTATTTAACATCTCAAAGACGAGTTTGCTCATGCGGAGTGCTGCAGAAGCAAAAAAAAATATACACCTTCTTCATAGCGTGTTACTGAGAATCAAAATAAACAACCCCGGCAAAGCACTCAATATGGTTTTATATCTGAAAACGGCAAGGGTGTGGTGAATATTCTCATTATCACTGCTGCCATGATTGTTGGCTTTTTAACTGTTCTTGTTTTACCTGTCAAGACTTCCACGGAAGGAGACAGGAGACTAGGAGAGACAGGAACTGCATGAGAGAAAGTGAGAGACACTATGCTACGAGGATGAATGCGTTACGGTTTCTTCCCTTAAGGATTCACAGACCAGTGGACAGATAGATAAAATGATTAGACTCAAATGAGACAAGTGACAAAAAAGATGGCTCGCAGGCGATGCAGAGCCCAAAGGAAGGATGCCTGAGTGTGTCTGAAAGAATGAGGGATGTCTTCACGGATGAGTCGGGATGCTGAGGACAGATCACGCTGGATCTTGAAAGCGATGCTGAGGGATCTGAGCATTAGCATGCAGTCAACGCGAAGCACGTCGCATGGCGTTCGCGAGGAGGACGACAGGACCGTGCTGCCAGGCTCCTCTGGCACCCGGGCAGACGGCGCACTGAAGACGGCAAGGGCTAACGGAAGAAAGACTCGAGATTGTGACACTTCGGGCAAGAAATAATGGGGATGCTGATCGGAGGATTTCTAGTCTAAGAAAAACCAGACTCTTTGCGATAGTGCTTGAGCGGATTAAATTTTATTAGTCACTCTAGCACTTAACCTGTGCCAAAGAAAACCGAATTTGCTCCCGAGGTCAGCCACTGGATGGGCCACGTTGTGGCCCAGATGACGGCTCCTCAGTGTTGAGGCTCATCCCGGCTTTATGAAGAACCTGCAACCTGTGTGTTTTAGATTTAATCTCAAGTCAGGATGAGAATGGGAAATCCGTGAACCAGGAAGGCAGTGGGACAAGGCAGTACGGAACTCTACTGAAGAAATAAGTAAAATAAAGTCAAACACAATTTATATGTTTACGCTTACAATTATGTAGCGAATTTATAGCGAGAAAACAGGGAGAAATTAAAACATCTGTTGCATGGAGATTATACAAATGTGAATGAAAGTCCCTCTAATTATTGTATTTCATACTGCTGTATTATTTAAAAATTATTATTTGCATAAAACTCAGAGTTTAGGAATGGCTCAGAGATGAAGACATCTCTGTTAGGTAACAATTTATCTAGATGGATGGGAAAAAAACATTATTTAAATTTTAAATGCACTGAAGAGACAAAAGAAATAGTTCAAATTCTTAAAAAGCTATTTGAGAGAAATGACAAATCATGAAGGCATTTTAAAAGCTGACCCCAAAACACCCCACAAATTAGTCTGTAAACATTCTGCTAAACGACTCACAGTAATAAAAATAAACTTCAAAAGAAAATTTCTCCTACTCTTATGCTTCCCCAACATAGAATACACACACATTTTCTGACATTCTCTGTTGACGTTAACTGAACAGAGATTTAAAAATACATTTTGCTTAACAGCATTGTTCATTTTAAACATAATTAACTGTCATTCCTTTCATAGATACATTAATTTATTTTTATAATTTCATTAATTTAACAAAAAATAAGTAGTTCTTTCAATAAAAGGAATAGGTCACATTTTTTAAAATTAGAGATATATGAAATGAGTACCAGACTTAATAGTGCTTTTTTTTTTGTCTAAAAAGAGATTTTTATTGTTTATCCAATAATACTGGCCTTTATATCTTGAGCATTTAAGTAAACTTGCATTTAAACTTCTTAAGACCTTCATTTTTTCCCTACCATCACCTAAACATTCTTTCTCACTGCCTAAGGCTGAATATTTAGTCTTGGGCACAGTGCGAAAAACCCACATTTTAAAAATTCAAACTCACGGATTGCAAATGTGAGTCGAATGTTTGAATGGAAGTATTTGCATATTTTAATCCTTAGGTCATTCTGTTAGCTTATCTAAATTATGGCTTTATTTTTTATTTCATTGGATTTTTTTCTATCCATTTGTATTAAATAGATCAGTCAGGAGGTTACGTTATGCTCACAAATGACCCGCATCCCAGTGGCTAAAACAGCAAGCATTCCCTTTGTTGCTTCTTCTGCGAGTTCATCCCTGGGTGGCAGGAGGGTCTCTGACTGTCGTTACTGGGAACAGCCCACGTTTTGACCACTGTCAACACGGGGCCAGAGGTCAGTGATAACAGTGATGGGTCTCTAGCTGGGAATTAAATGGTCTGTCTCTACAATGACACAGTCCTTTCTGCTTACAAATCATTGGTCAGAACTAGTCACAGAGCACAAGGGCCCAGGAAGTGAAATCCCATAAGGTACATATGAAATATAACCAGAAATATTTGGCGGACAACACACATGAACGTGGGCATCCCCAGGCTTCTGCTTTCTTTCAAATGAAAAACGAAGAAGAAAAAAAAAGAAACTGCCTGTTACTATATTATATGGAAACATTAAAGAGATTCAGTTTCTTCACAGACCAAAAAAAAAAAAAACAAAAACAAAACCTAAGAACACATAATGAAGCTCTCCCATCTACAGAAGCATGGTGGCAACCACATTTTTAGGGTGCAACCACACTTAAGGCAGCATCTAGCCCCCCATTTAATTCAAAATTGAGACCCTTAGAGTTTTAGAGAGTTAAACAAAAACTATTTTACAATCAAGTTGGCCAAACAGCGCACTGGATGAAGAGGTGATGCAGTGATGGAGGACTATTCCTGACCTCGAGAGCTTACAGTTTTTTGAGAGGTATTTATAACTCACACAGCTGGGTAACACAGAGCAAAGAATTGGAATCCAACATTCTTCAGTTCTGATTACATAATTTTTTTGTGAATGTCATTCTATCATTGGCCTTTTAGGGCATTTTTATATTAATCCAGTCAATTAAATTATATAAATAGCATGATTTTTAAAGTGAGGTGGGCAATTATTTTATTAGATCAAATATGTCTGTGAAATGTGTAATCTATCGTTCATAAATACTTTTGGAAACAAACCATTTAATAATATGTATGAATAAACAATTGTAACAAAAATTATGATAAATTATCCTTCGAATACAGATGCCTGAGTGGACCTGGACCACTGACCCACTGGACCATCTGGATCCCCAGAGTCCACTATTACTGGAATGAAAGAGACACTGTGCCAACTATATCTAACATTCCTTTATTAGCTTTGTATATTTTATATTGAGTTTTGCTATTTCTATCTGCTATTATTTCCAGCTAACATTATCACTGGGGTTTCCTCTTTTAACCAAGATGGGGTAACAGGGAACATGTCTACCCTTCCACTTGACCAACTAAACAGCTAGATTAAAAATAGGAAACAACAGATTTCAAGATATTGGCAAAAACATATTGAGAGAGAGGTCCTTAAAAACAGGAAACAAGTTCCCCCCTGCTTATATATTCTAGCCTGAAATGATGAAGTTAGGAGGAGCACAGGTGGATCGAAGTGATCTCCCTACATCGTAGAAACGGAGCGAAGGGCCTGGGGTTCCCGAGGCAGATGGGCTTGTAGGATGGAGAACTCCCAAGAGGAGAGTCGTACGGCAAGAAAACCCAGGAGAACTTCAGAGTCTTCAGCTGAGTACCGGTCTGTACATGTGTGTGAAGACACGACCCTAACCTGAGGAACGAACTACCAGAGCGGTTTAGAGGGATCAACACCTGCAGCTCATACAGGACATGAAATAATTCTTATTCTCACCAGGGGTAATGAGAAAATTCACATCTCATGGAAAACTGGGTAGAGTATTGGGAAAAGGGTAAGAACGGTTTTGGGGTCAGCGGGATGGAGAATCAGCCCTGGACTAAATACAGTTCTGGTTCAACTTAAGGGTTCAAAGCAATGCTTCACAGTATCATGCTGTTTCCAGCTAATTTTACTATATCCAAGAAAAAACAGCTCAATTGTACTTATAGGAATATCAAAATAATTTGCACCTTAAAAAGTAAAATCCAAATGTCCGATAACCAGTAAAAACTGCAAACCACTCCAAGAAGCATTGAAACATGATCCCAAAATGAAGCAGAAAAATCATTTCAGTGAAATTGACACAGAAATGACACAGAGGACAGAATAGGCAATGATATTAAAATAGTTACTACAGCTGTTTTCCAGATGTTCGTTCCCAAAGCTAAAGGAACACTTGAACATGTTCAAAGACACATAAGATATTACAAAATACCCACATCTAACTTCTGGAGATTAAAACTAGAGTATCTGACATGAAAAATACATCGGATAAAATTTAAGGCAGATTAGACATTGCAGGAAGAAAAAGATCAGTAAACTTGAAGACATGAAAATAAAATTGTCCAAAATTAACAAAAAAAGAAGGAAAAAAATTCTGATCATCAGATGAAAAGGGTATCAGTAGGGGGACAACTTCAAGAGCCCTAATGTGTGTGTAATTAAAGCATCGAAGAGAGACGACAAGGAAGATATGAAAAGTATTTGAAGATACATATGAACGTTTTCAAGATTTAACGAAAATGTGAAGTACAAAGTTTCAAAATGGTCAATGAACTGTGAGCATGAGAAACAGGAAGAAAACTCCATTCATGCCTGCCATAATTCAATTGTTAAAATCAGGGATAAGGAGACAATCTCAAAAGCAACCACAAAAAAAAAAAAAAAAAAAAAAAAAACCATAAGTCTGGGGGAAAGCAGATAAGAATGACAGCCAACTTTTCGTTGAAAACAATGCAAGAGAGTAAGGTAGAGAGGCAACATTTTTAAGTACAGAAAAGAAAAATTCAAGAAAAAAAAAGAGAAAAAAATCAACCCAGTTTTCTTTAATCAGTAAAAATAGATTTAAAAACCAAGGTAAAATGAAATATTTTTCAGAGATACAAAGACTGAATGAACTCATTCAACAGGGAACCTACCCTAAAAGAAACGTTACAGGAAGTTCTTCAGAAAAACTATACTAAATGGAAGCCTATATCTAGGCAAAAAAATTAAGAGCAACATAAAATATAATTGTGTAGACAAATGATACAATAACTATTTTATTTCAATTAAATCATTTAAATTGATCTTTGATAATTGATTAGTTTAAAGTAAAAATACTAACAACATATTTTGACAGATATAACATAAGTAGAAACAAAATATATGGCAACTACAGAGTAAAGGCCAGAAGTGGAGAAACAGGTGTACACTGCTATATGGTTCTTATACTACAAATGAAATCATATAATGTCACTTAAAGGTAGACCATAATAAGTGATGTTATAGTCCATCAGCATTAAAGCAACCACTAAAATAAACACAACATACATTAAAGTAAAATAACATACCTGCTATGCCCTCCCCCCAAAAGATTAAATGGAATGACTAAATATGTAATTAATACAAAGAAAGTTAGAAACAGAGGGAAGAGAGAATAAGACTAAATGGTACAAACAGAAAAGTAATAGTAATGTGGTGTATCTGAGCAAACCATATCAATAACTGTAGTGAATATAAATGAGCTAAACACACACATACAAGGCAGAGATTGTCAGATTGCTGTCTGCTGCCTTCAACAAACTCATTCTTAATATAAAGATGCAAATGAATTCAAAAGCAAATGTACAGAAGATATATACCATGCTGACACTAATGAGAAGAAAGCAAAAGTGGCTTTAATAGTAGCCAGTAAAATAGATTTCAAAGCAAAGAAAATTATCAAGATGTAAAAGTTTATTTTTTGATAAAAGGTCAGTTTATCTAAAGGACATAGCAATCCAAATATTTATGTACCTAATAATAGAGCTTCTAAATATATAAAGCAAAAGTTGAGAGAACTGCAAGGGAATATACCTAATCCCCTAATTACAAGGAATTTACTCTTTGGTTTTATTTTGCTCTTCTTTCCAGTTCTTCAGGTGAAAGCTTAGATTACCAATTTAAGGACTTTTTTCTTTCCTTTCACAAGCATTCAATTATAGAAGATTAGAATGATTTCATTCTAAGTACTGCTTTAAATATGTCATAATTTAAAAAATATTTTTATTTTAAATATTTTCTAATTTCCCTTGAAACTTCCATTTTGACATACTGATTGCTTAAAATGTTTTTAATTACCAATTGCATGGATATTACCCTGATGTCTTCCTGTCATTTTTAATTCAATTTTATTATGATCAGAGAATGTACTTCATAAGATTTCAATCTTTTAAAATTTGTAGTCTTTGTTTTATGACCCAGGATATGGTCTGACTTGATGAGTGTTTCATACACACTTGAGAAGAAGATATATTCTGCTGTTATGGAGTTGAGTATTTTCTGTTTTATTTTTCATGTTTCCCCTTTCCTGCATTCTTTGGGCTATTATTGTTTGACCTCATGACTACAGAACAAAAAAAAAGTTCTTTCGTACCTTTTGATATACAAGTGCCAGTTTTCAGCACCGTGGACAGACCTCAAATGAATTACTTGTGTACCTAATTTATTGCCTTTCAGACTATCAAAAACCTTGTAAAATGGCTTTACTGATAGATGCTAATTGAGGTAGCTGAATTCTGTGAAGTCTGTTTTAAAGAGATTTCCTAAACCAGATTATCAGAAGAGTGATTATTATTATAGTTAGTGAACCACATTTTTTTTAACCTTATCAAAGGAAACATTCAGACTCAGAAAGGAGAGGAAATTTCATTTTCTTTTACCTTTTTGTCATTGTATGATTCCTTGCAAAGCCATTGTGGTTCAGCTAAAGTTCTCTCTGTTTCATTCTCAATAGCAGAATAAAATGTCAACTTGGCATCTGGCTACTGACAACCAGACTATACAGCAATCTGTATAAGTCATTTCCAAGCACCAATTTACATGGTAATTGTTTTAATGTCAGCTTATTCAATTTTCAGTGGCTGGTTTTAGTCACACTGTTTCTCTGTTCTAATCTTGCCATGTCAGTTGGGTTTGATAAAGCAGTGATAACTGGTAATGTATTTGCCTTTGACAGGCTTGAGAAATTAGTTTGGACTGCTGACTAAATGTGTGTTTGGCGGCAGGGGAGCATGATCACTATTTATGTCTTTGGGAATTTATTTTGTAAAATAGTACTTGATATAGTAATATGATGAACAATTTAATATGATATTTTATTTCTGTACTAAGGAACAAAAAGAGTGTTTTTTGTTTATGCAGCACTGGGGCCGAAACCTAGTGAACAAAAAAGGGAGGGCAAAAGTAGAGGCCAGAGATGGGAGGGGATCCAGACATGGTGGTTGGTGCTGGTGTTTTCAGAACAATAGGGAATCTTGTAAGTGATTTAAGACAAATGGGGGTTCTACTGATCTGCCCTAGTTCTTGAGGCTCATTAAAGCTCACTCTGCTGAATGGATTGCACAGGAGCAGGAAGGAGTGTGTGGAGTACAGTCAGGAGGTTATTCAAGGATTCCATTCAAGAGATGATGGTGGATGCAGTTGAGTTCAAGGGAAGTGATGCTTTCAGAGACAAATTTTGGTGTTACATCTTGGAGAAGGAGTTAATAGGCCGTGGTGGATGAGGTCAGCAAAGAGGGAGTAAATAAAAAGAAGAAATTGGGGCCAGTACTGAGCATCAATGAACTATACAATATCTAGTCATCAGATGAAAAGGGTCTGTTTGAAGAGACTGAAAGGCACTGGGACTTAAACATAAGACAAGTCACTTTATAAACCTCCTAGAAGAAAGCATAGGCAAAATATTATCCAACATAAATCTCAGCAATGTTCTAGGGCAGTCTACCCAGGCAATAGAAATAAAAGCAAAAATAAACAAATGGGACCTAATTAAACTTTTAAGTTTTTGCACAGCAAAGGAAACCAAAAGCAAAGCAAAAAGACAACCTACGAAATGGGAGAAAATATTTGCAAAAGATGAGACTACAAAGGGCTTAATTTCCAGAATATATAAACAGCTCATACAAATAAAACAACAAACAACCGAATCCAAAAATAGGCAGAAGACCTAAACAAGCAATTTTCTAAAGAAGACATACAAATGGCCAATAGGCACATGAAAAAAATGCTCGATATTGCTAATTATCAGAGAAATGCAAATCAAAACTATAAGGAGATATCACCTCACACCAGTAGAACGGCCATCATTCAAAAGGCCACAACGTTATGCTGGAGAGGCTGTGGAGGAAAGGGAACCCTCCTACACTGTTGGTGGGAAGGTAGTTTTTGGTGCAGCCATTAGGGAAAACAGTAAGGAGATTCCTCAAAAAACTAAAAATAGATAGACTTACCTTATGACCCAGGAATCCCGCTCCTGGGCATATATCCAGAGGGAACGTTAATTCAAAAAGATACATGCACCCTAATGTTCATAGCAACACTATTTATAATAGCCAAGACATGGAAACAACGTAAATGCCCATCGACAGATGACTAGATAAAGAAGAGGTGGTATATTTATACAATGGAATACTACTCAGCCATAAAAAAGAATAAAATAATGCCTTTTGCAGCAACATGGATGAACCTGGAGTAAGCCAGAAAGAGAAAGGAAAATACCACATGTTATCACTTACACGTGGAATCTAAAAAAGAAAAAAGAAAGAAATACAAATGAACTTATTTACAAAACAGAAACAGACTCACAGACACAGAAAACAAATTTATGGTTACCAGGTGGAAAGGGGGGTGGGAAGAGATAAATTGGGAGTTTGATATTTGCAGATACTAACTAATATAGATAAAATAGATAAACAAGTTTATACTATATAGCACAGGAAAGCACATTCAGTATCTTGTAGTAACTTATGGTGAAAAAGAATATGAAAATAAATATATGTATGTATATGTATGACTGAAGCATCATGCTGTCCACCAGAAATCGACACATGGTAAACTGACTATACCTCAATAAAAAAGAAATATGTGTATGTATGTATGTGTGTATATAATATATACACACATATCCAAAAAAATAAAATAAAAAGAAAGGCAATGGGAGAAAACATAAGCATGTTTCCATTCCTTGAAACAGACAAGAATGCTTCAAAATGAGAGGAGGGCCAAAGTGTCAAATTGTGCTGGAAGGTTTCTCAACACAAAGACTGTAAAATACACTGGATTTGGTCAACATGGAAGTCATTACGGACTTTGGCAAGAAAAATGTTGATGGCGCTGTAGTGTCTGGAGTTAAATTAGGACTCTGAAGAGTGGATGGGAGTTGAGGAATCAATCTCTACCTAGAGTTGGTGCTGATAACTGGAGGAAAATGAAGGTCAAAGGGGTAATTTTACAGATCCGGAAGTACTGATGTTTTTATCACTGTGTGATTAAATTTAAGCCAGAAAAATGAACAAAATACTTTTCAAAATTAAAAACTAAATTCTCTACTTCTGCAGAGAATGTAAACATTATTTCCACAGCAGGAGTTCCAGATTTCTAAGGGAATTTTATTAGAAAATAAGCAAGTGTTTACGTTACTGAAATACTTAACTCTCATGCAAAAAATAATAGGTACTTAATCACTGCACACCAGTTACAGAACCTTAGAGATTACTATTTATTACATTGACTCAGATGATAAGGTCCATCAGGATAATTAATTGCTTGATTTAGTGAAAACAAAGAAGTGAAATAACATTATTTGACCAGGAGATAACTAAGAGTGACTTACTATTTTTTCAAAAACAGGTTTACTGAGAAATGATTCACATCCAACTCATTTACTGTACCAGCTAAAGTGTGAGATTCATTGATTTTTAGTTTATTCACAGAAATGTACAACCACCAGCACAACAAATTTTAGAATATATTCACCAACTTAAAAAGAAATCTCACACCCTTAGTTATAACTCCCCTGTTCGCTGTCCACTCACAGCCCTAGAGTAACCACTCTCTACTTTCTGTGTCTCAGTTTCCTATTCTGAACATTTATATGAATACAATCATATATTATGTAGATTTTTGGATCTACCTTTTTTTTATTTAATATAATGGTTTCAAGCTTAATCCAAGATACAGCCTTTATAAGTATTTTATTCCTTTTTATGACTGAACAACATTCTGTTACATGAATACACTACATTTTGTTTATCCACCACTCATTGCTGGACATTTGGGTTGCTTCCACCTTTTGGCTATTATGAATAACACTGCTGTGAACGTTCACGTATACGTTTTGTGCAGACGTACGTTTTCACTTCTCTTGGGTGTATTCCTAAAAGTAGTAATGCTGGGTCACGTGGTAACTGTGCTCATTTGAGGAACTGCTGGAGTATTTTCAAAGCACTGACACCACGTGACATCCCCACTAGCAGCCTAGGAGGGTTCCAATTTCTCCACATCCTCACCGACATTTATTACCTGACTTTTTGGGTCTAGTCATGACAGTGGGTGAGAAGCAGTACCTCATCTTGGTTTTGATTTGAATTTTCCTGATGACTGATGATGCTGGGCATTTTGCATGAATGTACTGGCTATCTGTGTATCCTCCTTGAAGAAATAACTATTTAGAACATCTGTCCATATTTTATCTGGGTTATCTGTCTTTTTATTATTGAATTCCAAAAATTTTTATGTCTTCTAGACACAAGTTTATCAGATACATGATTTGTAAATATTTCCTCCTGTTCTGTGAGTTGTCATTTTGCCTTCCTTATGGTGTCCTTTGAGGCATAAAAGCTTTTAATTTTGTTCAAGTCCAATTTACCTATTTTTCTCTCTTGTTGCTTATACTTTGGGTATTAATCACATCTAAGAATCATTTCTCAAATCACAGGTCATCCAGGTTTACTTCTAAGTTTTCTTCTAAGAGTTTTATAGTTTTAGCTCTTATACTGGGTCTTTGATAGACTTCTGTGTTCATCCTTATCTGGTCTGAGGTAAGGATCTGACATCATTCTTTTCCAAGTGGGTATGTGGTTGTTCCAGTGTCATTTATTTATTCTTTTTACACTGAATGATTTTGGCACCTTTGTGAAAAAAATCAATTGATTATGGATGTGTAGAATGATTTCTCAACTCTCAATTACATTCTGTTCACCTATGTATCTCTCCATATGTCACACTGTCTTGATGACTGTTGCTTTGCAATCAGTTTGGAACCAGGAGGTGAGTAGCACCCTGTTTGGTTGCTGTTTGTCAGGTCTGTTTTGGCTATTCTGGCCCCTGCAATTCCACGTGGACTTCAGAATCAGCTCGACATCTAAAGAGAAGCTGGCAGGGATTCTGACAGGGATTTCTTTGAATCTGATCAGCGTGGAGTGTTTTGCCAAGTTAATAGTAACTTCTGATTCACAAACATGGGGTGTTTTCCCGTTTCTTCAATTTCTTTCCACAATGTTTTGTAGTTTTCAAAGCATAAGGTTTACATCTCTTTTGTTCCAATGTTTCCTAAGTCTCTTATTCATGTTGATTTTTTACGGTGAATTGAATTGCTACTGTTAGATTTACTTTCAGATTATTCACTGTAAGTGTATAAAAACACAATGATCTTCGTACACTGATGGCACGCCCTGCTGCCTTGCTGACGCTGTTTATTAGTGCTACTGGTTTCCTTGGAGAATTCCTTATGATTTTCTCTGTATAAGATTATGTCATCTGCCAAGAAAGAAGTTTTCATTCTTCCTTTCCAATTTGGATCCCTTTATTTCTTTTTCTTGCCTAACTGCCTGGACTGTCATCAGTGTTGAAAGGAAGCAGTGAGACCAGACACCCCTTGACCCCATGATCCTAGGAGCAATGCATCTAGTCCTTCACCACCAAAAACGATGTTAGCTTTTCAAAAATGGCAGACTGTCCCACATTTTTTAAACAAATAAGCTGAACTATCAATCACTGCCTCTCATTTCATTAAACTTTCGTGACTGGAAGTATAAACAATGAGCAAATTTAGGATTCCTCCTGGAAGGTTACTCTCACAGAGCAAAGAGCATCACTACATTGACTTTCTATTTTGTCTTCTTTAAGGAATTAGAATTGTGAACCGTCCTCTAGCTCTCAAACTTATGCTAACGTTCAGTTTGATGTGTTTGCTCCTTATCATGTTATAAGGTTACCCAGGTTGTGCTTTGACATTTAATAGATGATTCTGACTGTAGTTTATTTTTAGAAGGTTCCCTACGGCCACTCTTTCAGACTCCTGGCCCCTTGTGCTCAACCTCGTTCCACCTTTCAAAGAATCTGCTTTATGATCTGTCACTCACTCCGAAGATTAAATGTCTTACAGCTCTGGAAGTGTCTTCTCTCCCTGGAGGATCTTTCTTTCAACAGGGACACATCTTTAGTCACAGTGATAAAAGCTCTTCCATGTCTGTCGGGCTTCAGTCAATGGAAGAGCTATGTCTGCACATTTTTGTTGTTATTCTGTCAGGGCTATACCTTAACGACCCTTAAAAACACCCTCATGTGCTCAGGTCCACACTAGTCTGCAGAACTTTCAAAGCATATTGACAGGTACTCACTTGAGTAACAGTTTTGAAAAGTTATTTTCTAACTATTGTTCCCCCATCATTCCTCCCTCAATCTTCTGCTTAGAGTTTAACTGATTTTTTTTTCTTTTCTTTTCTTTTCTTTTCTTTTCTTTTTTCAGTTGTATTTAGACAGACACTAGGCTAGAACAGCTTTTGATTCAAAGGCTTGTCTCCCACCGGCCCCTGGGGCAGTGTCCACACCTGATTGGCACGCATAAGCATTTCAGCTTAATTTGCTTTAGAACTGACCTGTTCAAAGAAGGCACTTAATCGACTTCACAAGTAAATCATAATGAAAACATAAAGGAAACTAGTGCCTCCCAAATTTTTAATGTAGCCTTTGAACTTGAGGAAACAAACAAACAAAAAAAATCCTTGCACATTTTTGGCTGGTTAACCTCCAATGCTTCCGTGAATGAGTTCTGGCATTCAACAGCCCGGAGTCAGAACAGTTAAATCACACTCTTCTATTCCATGTGAAGTTAAATGTCATTCTCTCATACTCACAAAATTGTAGTTAAAATAAAGTGGACACATATAATTATTTTTTTTTCCTAATCAACTCACAACAGACTCACAAAATTCACTTGTTTTTACAGGTCACACTTGCGAGCAGTAGATCACTTGACCTCTTTATATTCCACCTCCTCGTACGGCTGGAAAAAGGAAGGAGGAAACCAGGACTGTCATCAGAAGAAAAAGAAATAGCCGAGCAGATCCCGCTGCAGGGGCTCTGGTGGACCTGGTGTCGATTCTGACCACTCTGATGCTCCGTGAGGGACGTGGAGGAAGCCGGCACCGCTTCTCAGCACAGCGGGGGCGTGTGAGGGAGACGGGGTGGCTTCCCTGAGGCCAAGGCAGCTCCAGGTCCTCAGACTCCCCCCAGCCGCCTCACCTGCCCTCCCTCCTGCCACTGCTGTCGTCTGATCTGCCTGATTGCCCGCGTGCTCAGCAACCCCAGCCCTGTGACCCCAGCCCTGTGACCTGTGCCTCACCTGAAATAATTGCACCTAAAACCAGAATCGATGTTCCAGGAGGCAGGTCATAGAATGATGACCTTAGGAAAATGATCAGATCTTCCAGAAGCCCCTGGGACGCCAAATGGAGCAGAACAAGACAGGGGAGGTCGTGGGCAGGTGGCCCCCTGGTGGCCCGCCTGAAGGTCTCGTGAGCCCTGACGAACTCTTGTAAAAGAACAACGTTGACTGCTATCAACGCTCCGGGCCGCCCCGTTTACCTGTGTGGTCGCCAAGCCCCAAGTCCCAGCACGGATTCAGTCTGTAAGGCGCTGGCCTGCTGTGGCTCCCCTCTGCCTGGCAAAGCCATAAGTAAAGCTGCTCTTTCTTTGCCCCCAAACTTTGCCTCCGAGTTTGAATTTGCTTTTCAGGCTGCAGAGGCCGAGTTTTTGGCAACAGTAGAAACTCAAAATGACAGACTGCCTTGCTCAGCATCACAGCGCAAGGCATGAGCATCACCTTTCTAGTAACTACTCAACGTAGCTTCCAGAAGGCAGGGATGTTTAGACTTACCGTCTAACTGAAAACAACAAAAAAAGAAAAGCTACTCAAATCTGTGTATCTGAGAGTCTGCCTTCTCTCCTTGTGTATAAAGTAGACCTTGTGCTCTATCTATCCAGGAAGGAGGCTCCCTTCCTCTCCATGATGGTCCCATGTTCCCATGTTGGGGGCCGACACTGGATTAACAGTCCTGCCTCTCTACATCCTCCCAGACCTTTCCAGGAGAAAGAAAGGCATGGGCTTGTGGCGTCTGAGTTCACAGAGCTTCGCGTGCTTGCTCTGGTGCCTGCTTCACTTTTCTGCGTGGGAGCCCACCTGGCCGCAGAAACCAGACAGCTCACTCCGTCCTCCCCGCCCCACGCTTGTCCTTCTGTTGTCAGCGATGCCTGTGCCTTGAAGGCTCCACGTGCCTCGTTCTGCAGTTTGATATTAGGAATGACACTAGGCCCAGGTCTAAACCACGCCCACCAGTAGAATCTTATCAATAATAAAGTTGTGTTTTAAATCCAAACCATTTCTGGGACAAGCTCTCAACTGGTTCTGAAGTTGCCCGGGGAGCAAGGTTGTGATAGTCTGATATAACTGAAAACATCACATAATAATGTAATTACAAGAGGCTTTAAATTTAAATTTTTAAAATTTTTCTCAAGCGATGAGATAGCTCAGGATATTCTCTCAAACTTCATTATCTTGTTTGTTGTCAAAGGCATGAAGCAAAAAATTCCCTTTCCTGGGATGTAAGTCAAATGTAGGGGAAAAGCTGCAATTTAGAGTAGATCTACTTTAATTCAAAAATATCCTCAGCCACCTCATAGGTGCATCTTAATTAATGTACGTGCGCACGGGTGGGTATCTGCGTTCTTTTATAACAGCAAAAAATGAATCTCGCATCCATGATGCATTTACCTGAATCCCCTGCAAAGCTGACCTAACTCTCTTTCCAAACATGACTCCCACGGGTCCTAATCTCAAGCATCTCCTCTTTTCATCCATGTAATGTCCTCTGACACATGCTAATTCCAGCATGTGTGGAAGAGTACTTGGAAGACCTGTTGATAAATTTATTCACAACCAGGGAATACCACTGACTCAAACATTCTTCAATATTATCTTGCTAACGATATATTCAATGCATAAGTATATCAGAGTTTCTTTTCAGTGCAGCTCATCTTTCCGGAGTTTTCTTTTCCCCCCATTTTATATGCATTTTGTACTCTCACTATATGTTTTCTATTTCCTACCTTGATCTGGAGGTCAGAGTACGATGTTCTATAGCACCCAGTTGGATGGCATCTTAAAGAGTGACTGAACACAAGGAAAATACACCATCACTACACAGCGGGGTGGAACTGAAGCGTAGTGACACGAAGCCAGGACAGACAGGTGCCCACTGACCGGACATCCTTCCTGCGTAAGCTGCCATGGTAACACACTCATCAACACTGCCTTAGATAAACGTGAAGATGTTCCAAGGACCCATTAAGTCCAGGTGCCATGAATATAGACATAATTAGGGAGTAACTGAAGAGAGTATTTAAAATACACCCACGTCTTCAAAATAGCATAAAACCCAACCAAAGTGTTGGGCAACGAACATGGAAGAAGAGGAAGAAAATCTGACATCACTCAAGCAGGGATGGTGGGGAAAACCGAACTGTAATTTACAAGATAAGGAGATGCTAAAAATACCTGGGGAAAAAAAAAACATAGGAAGTTTACAACACAAGTTAAAAGATTGAAATTTATTATTAGGAGATGAATAAAAATGCTATTATCTTGCACACAGTGAAATTATCACACCCAGGCCACTGGCTCTCCTTTCGTCTATGGTTCCTACTTACTGTGAATTAACTACTGACTCAACGGAAGGATACAGCCAAAGACAGCCGTTCTTTACGCTCGTGAAGAAGTAAGGATCAGGCAAACAAAAGTGCTCTCTGGACTGAAATGTTCTAATATTCTAATTCTAATTCTAATATTCTTCTAGACTAGAAAGTACACTAAGCGGGTCAAAACACCTCGAACCATCGACTGGTTTTTCAGGCTGAATAGACAAGGAACACAGGCACATGCAGAGTGACCCACCGCGCAGAAGAGCGCGTTGGAGCCACGATGCTGTGTTTCGGAATGAAGAGGAAGCTGAGCAAGACCGCAGGCAAGCATCTCCTCGCTATTTCCCACTGCAGACTCCGAAAGCACAGAAAAGCCAGCTCCTCTCTCCTGTCTCTCCGAGCCCAAGGCCAATGCAAACTTTCTGACAACTGTTGTGTTTGAATGTAAAAGTCAGAGGCATTTTGCCTTCTCTTCCATGGATTTGCAGTATCAGCAAGCTATGGTCAACTCCCTGTAGCCGGGCTTGGCTGATAACACTGGAATATGAAACTTTTACAGTTTCAAGGACAGAGTTGCATATTCTTGTAATTGTCTGCGCCTGAATTCTGAAAAGTGCAACCAGGGTCAAAAGCATGAGACTTTAAATTGGGGGATCCCTGTACAGGTAGCACTTCGACAAAATCAGAGGCAGAATCGCATCCCCCTCCAGGCGTTGCTGAGAGTCAGACCCTGGACTAAACAGGGAAGCTATCATTTTGGGGACCCTCACATGTCTCATTTTGCTGTTATCTTTCTCCAATCCTCGTTAAGTTTTTTTTTCTTTTTTTTTGGTATCATTTTACTAGTCATCTGTCCCATAAGACATCCAGCCTCAATAAAGAAATAAGAATACGGTCACACGCCATATTTTAGCCACATTTTTCTTCCCTAACATTTAGAAAAATACCCACCGCTGCTATAAACCCAGTAGCTCTAATAAACTGTCAAAATACTCTCCCATCCTTTTTTCCATTTTCTATTCCCTTACTGCCCAAGAATCTCTCTTCTCAAAGGTGGCAGTTACACTAAAAATACAATCCAGGAGGAATGGGACTGGCAGCCTCCTTCTGGCTTCAGTGTTTTTCTGCACTGTTTCCACCTGCAGGTGCTTTCCACTCGACTACACGCCGAAAGACTGGAAGTGTGGGGGTGGCGGAGGAGGTGGATGGAAATTATTCTGTGAGCCTATTTATTATGCTAACAATGCAATCTTATGCATCTTTGATGGTGCGCGATTAGGTATTAAAATTTCTCATCACTAGAAACGTTCTCGGTCAGTGGGAATGACTGCAGACAATTTCAGGTAACGTGGGATCATCTTGCTAGACAGAAGACCCGGCTCAATTATAAAGCCTGCAGTTTGGAGAAAAATTTGATTTTTTTCTTCACATTGCCTAACTCTATTGGGAAATGCAAATGAACATAAAACATAAGGCAAAAACCAGTAATTTTTTATACTGTAAAATAATTTTATAAAGACACAGTATGGCAACTAAAAAGAGTCCCCCGAGGCATAATTTACTGATTTTTTCCCCTAAAGGGTTAATTATCTGTGCACAAAGTTGAGTTTTATTTAATGGACATTACTGGTTTAAGATTCCTAGTCCAGTTTTCAGTTATGCCCTTAAATAAGGCTGATTTTCTCACCCCCTCACACCAAGGTTTCCAGAGGAAGATTGAAGTGCACACGTGAACATATTAGTTAGACAGATTTATCAAATATGCATGACAACTGCACAACTCTGAATTCTGACCCCATGCCATGATCTTGGCACGCTTTTGGAACTGCATACGCTAAGGAGAAAACCAGCAACAGACTAGGAAAAGCACGTTAAGCGATGTTAGGGTTACACAGGCGTGGACAGAGAGAAGAGGGCTTTTGTCCAACTGTGTGCAGTACTCTTCCTGTTAACACTTAAACCACAACATTCAACTATGATTCAGTAAAGACTGAACTCACGGTCAGCAGACGAGCCACCGATTCCTAAGTGACAGGAAACTGAGCGACCAACCACGACTTTTAGATCATGGATGTGTTCATGTTAGGCGCTTCCTACAGAGACTGTGACAACGGTGGCACTGATGGCCGGTGTGAGGATGCAGGGGGTAGAAGACATGCATGTGGAGACAGTTCCAACTCATCGCCAGAGCAAAACGTGCGCCTCGGAATGCAGACGGTCAAAGGGAGAGGTATCCCCTGCAGACACTTCCCTTGAAATGAAGACCATGCAGCCCCCCCCAACAAGGAAAATGGCTATTAAGTTTTAGAGCATCGATAGTTAATCTTTTGGAATTTTAAAGGCTCCTCCAGGTTAAATAGAAAATATCTGAGATTATGGAACATACATGGTTTCTATAAAATTATGATAGCAAAGTGTGCAGTCAATGGAGTCAATCTCACTGCAAAACACATTCAACGTAATGAATCAAAACAGAGAGAAACCACTGGGCGCGCGGCGCGCTGCCACTCACTTGGCATGGCGGATGTCCGGGAGGGACCTCTCCAGAGCAATGTTGTTGCTGACAAAAATGTTGAACCCATTTTCCCTGTAAGCTGAATCATCGTGGTCCTCTTCGGTGAGCGGGTAGGGTTTCCCGTGCTCGCCCTTCCCTGCCGGGAGGAAAGGAAAGTGCGATTATTACCTGTGTGAAAACCCTTTTATCTCCCAGAACAGGTAACACTTGCATGTGTTTCTTAAGTCACCTGCTACTGTGCTCCAACAAAGCTCTAGAAGTAAGATTTTATTTTATCATATTATTCAGAAAAACGAAACATGCTCATGATAAAAAGCAAACAGAATTAAAAAGGATAATCTTACCTTCCAGGGAAAACCACTGCTAAGACTTCAAGTGTGTGTTTGCCAACGTTTGTATGCAGATTCTAATATACATATTGCTTTATCATTTATTTTTCTCCAACATTAACTGTATAAAAAAATCACTTCAATGACTTCTGATGGTTCATACTATTTCACTGTATCCCAGTGTACACCATTCTGCTGAAGATCTATTTAAAGTGATTTCGAATTTTCCATACTATGAACAATGTTGAAACAAACATGTTTGAATATATATTCCTAGTTATGTATCTTTGGAAGGGGGAGGGTAATTCCTACAAACAATTGTCTGAATATCTTTAGAGTGAGTGGTTTTCACACATCCTCAGAAGCATTAGACCGTATTTTGAAATTTACTGGTGAAAATATATATTATTCACTTTAAACTTGCCTTCTCTTGATTACTCATGAAATTAATTTTACATACACTTATCATTTGTAGTCCTTACATGGCAAAATGATCGTTCAGAGATGTTTAAAATCAACTGGCATTTGTTTCAAGAACAATTTATACGTTATGCTTATTGAAGCTTTCTTAACTACGTATGTTGTCAGCATTTTCTAGGTGTATTTCATATAAATCTAATTTGAGGCTTCTGTTTTCTGCTTCTGCCTTATCCTAACAACAAACAAAAAACTGAGCTGCCTGAACAGTCAACAAGTCTTGCAGGTGAGAGAGGAGAGGACACAGGACAGGCTGCTGCCCCCGAGACCGGAGGGGCAGAGGGCAGAGCCGGGGGCACAGACTCAGCAGCGGAGACCACGGGGGTGGGGACACGCCCTCTGGAGCCAACGAACTGCTGGGGCCCCGAGCAGCCAGCGCGAGAGGCGAGGCCCCGGGAGGCCCCGTCCTAGGGAGGCTCCGAGAATCCCGGGAGGTTCCTCCCCAGAAGCTCGGCCAGGTTCCCAGGGCGAATGTCGGAGAAGAGTCCTCTTGCCCTCCGTGCAGGAGGAGGGGAGGGGAGGCACCTGCAAATGCGCAGAGGACTCCGGTCCGGCCCAGTCACCCAGCGCCCTGCTCAGGGGTAGCCTGTCGGGCCAACTGGCCCCTGGGAAGGGCAGTTCCCCCCAGCCTCCTCCAACTGCGATGCCCAGAGAAGGGACAGGTCAACCAACCATAAAAACAAGCAAACGAACAAAAGCCCTGAGAGAGCCCGCAGCGCCCCCAGCCGGCGGGGCCTGCCTGTGACAGTGCAGGGGCTCCGCTCCCCACGCCTCTGCGCCGCGTCTTGTAAAAGCCGCACTGGCAGCGGTTCCTTCCGCCCAGCGCGTCCTGCGATCGCGAGCAGCGCTGCCAGGGGCGCCAAAGGCAAAAGCGAAGCGGGGCGGGGCGGGGGGCCAGGTTACAGTCGGGGGTCCCTTCCCTGAGCCAGTCAGGCCCCGCGGGCCGTCCCAGGGCGCGGCAGGCCCCACTGACTAGTCCCCCTGAGGGCGGGCCTTGTTGAGAGGACCAGAGTCCTCTGACGCATCACAACCAGACCCGGCGGAGACGCTGCAACAATCAGAATGGGAATGTAAAACAACTACGATCAATGTGCTAAGGGTCGGAAAGGATACAGTAGA
This sequence comes from Camelus ferus, assembly GCF_009834535.1. Classification (NCBI taxonomy): domain Eukaryota; kingdom Metazoa; phylum Chordata; class Mammalia; order Artiodactyla; family Camelidae; genus Camelus; species Camelus ferus. The sequence continues at coordinate 5,834,326 of NC_045726.1, read as the reverse complement.
CAGAAAGCAAGAGCAGATGGGCCAGGTAAGCAGAGAGGTGGAAATTCTACGAAATAACAAAAAATAGATGCTGGTGATTAAAAACAAAAAAACAAACAACATCCTAACCGAGGTGAAGAAAGCCTTTGATAAGATTATTAGTAGTTTGCATGCAGCTGAAGGAAGATTCTCTCTGCTACAGAACATATCAGCAGACTCCAAATCAAGCCAACAGGTCTAAAAATTCAAAAAGCAAACAGAACAAAGAAGGAAGAAAGTGGAACAGGATGCCCAAGGGCGGCGGGGCTGCCACACACATGATGGGGTCAACAGAGGAAGAGAGAGGGAGGAAGGAACAGAAGAAATGTCTGAAACAACAGTGACTGAGGAATTCCACAGATGAGTGTCAGGTACCAAATCACAGGTCCAGGAAGCTCAGCGGACACCATGCAGGACAGATTGCCAAGAAACTATACCAAAGCGTATCATTCTCAAATTACAGAAAATTAAAGATAAAGAAAAAACATCTTGAAAGAATCCAGAGGAAAACACTCCTTACCGAGAGAGGAACAAGGACTAGAATCACATCCAACTTCTCTTCAGAAGCTTTGTAAGCAAGACAGTGGAGTAAAACAGCTAAAGAATTGGGGGGAAAAACTCACCCACCTAGGACTCCAAACCCTGTGAAAACATCCTTCAGTGATGAAGGAGAAATAAAGGTCATCTCAGAGCGAATTTGTTGCTATTAGACCTGCCTTTTGAGAAATGTTGTAACACATGTTCTTTAAGAAGGAAAATGATATAGGTCAGAAACTTGGATGTACCTAAAGGAAGAGCATTGAAGAGGGAATCAGGGAAGGTAAAATAAAAACTAAAATCATTTAATTTTCCTTACTTTTAATTAATACAACAGTTTGTTCAAAGTATAATACCAACAGTGTATTAGATTATGTATGCTTATGTATGTATTATTTGCATACATATTTTATATATATATAAATATATATACACACACTTCTGCATGCTTAGATAAAAGTGACTTCGATGACAGCAATGGTGCAAGAGACAGGAGGAAAGGATCAGGAATGAGGATCATTTTGTTATTCTAAGGCACTCACACACCTAAGTGCTATGGTGTTATCTGAAGGGGGACTTCCATTAGCTGTAACTATACTGCAAACGCAGGGCAACCCCTAAAGCAGGTAACAAGGAACCGTAACTGATAATGCTAAGCAGTAGAGAAAAATGAAATCGTATAAAATGCTCGGTTAAAAGCACAAAAGACAGAAAACAAGTGGGAGACAGAAATGGAATAATGAACATGAGCGACAAGTAGAAAATAGTAATCAGGTCGATATTAATCAAGACTATATATCCATAACCACTTTGAACGTCAACGGTCTAAATGCACCAATTAAAAGAGACTGTCCGAGTGGGTCAAAGTGAATCTAACCTAAGACCTTGTGTGTTCATAACTTTTCGTACCATGAAAGCATCCTTCCACTGCCTTTTAGTTAAAAGTTGTTTTTCATAAACAGAATATTAAAGTTTAATAATTTCTTCTTCAAAATTTTTTGAAGATTCCTACCCTTGCCCCCTTACTAACTCCCGCTGTTGCAGTGTGTGACTTGTTTTCAGTCACTCGAATTCAGTGTCTGTGTGTGGGTGAGGAAATTCAAGCTTCTGCATCTGTAATCCCTCAAAGAAAAGTGAGAGCAACTTTTTTTTTTTTTAAGCTTCTAGTTCCTGACGTAATAGCATTAACCTCAGAGAGCCAGCAGTTAAGATCAAACAGCTGGGGTTTGATAAGGAATTAGATGCCCGAGAAGCAGGCTAAAAATCTCTCCAATTTTAAGGGAGAGAAGCAAAAAATTTTAAGCGTTTCACTTTTGGCATGAATAAAAGAGAAGACAGAATCTCTCAGGTTTTTCTGTTTTGATTTCTCAGGAGAAAATGTCACTTGCTTTTTCAACCTAAATGGAAAATAAAGAAGCCAATGAGAAGTTTCATTTGTGTAACAAGTGACCATTGAGTATCCACTACATACAAAGTGCTATGTAATAATTTTACACACATTTTTGACTCTACACTGTGAAGTCAACTTCGTTCTACCCATGCTGCACGTAAGTTAGCGAAAGAGACTGGTATTTTCAATAAGCATTTCCACGATCAGCAATTAGCCATCACACCTCGGGAAACTTCTAAAAGGTCTAAATCCCTCTCCCAGTAAGTGGTCAGAAAAGGTCTTTTGCCTGTAAACACTCTTTGAAGTGAACTGGATTGACAGGCCACTCGATCAGTTCTGCTTAATAAGAAAATCACAGTGCATTTTTTAAAAATGAAATCAACAGGTGGAACTCTGAAATAAATTCTGCAAAACCAACTTCCTTTCCTTTTACATTTTGATGATTGTTTTCTTATATGAAGATTAAGATATGTTCTAGCTCTTTTGTGAGATTATTTAAATCATGTTTCCTCTTCTGATTTTGTGCACCATCACATTCACTAAGTTACCTGATTTACACAAAATCTGGCACTGCAGAGTTCTTTTTCTCACAAAGCATATTTAATTAACATTCTGTGTATATTCAAAAAATTGTAGTAGTCTTTACTTTCTTTAATACATTTTTCTTTTTTAAATGTAAATGCCTGACTGAAATGTATACGCACACTGGAGGCTTCTTTTCAGTCATTTTTGTGGACATTTTTAATCAGGAGCTTTTACGTTCAGCCACTTTGAAGACCACAAATACAAAATTTTACAGCTCTCCATTCCTTCAAACAGCTGTCAATCAAAGGGAAATTCATTTCCTTTGTACAGATTTAATCTTCAGACTGAAAAATCCCTGGAGCCAAGGCTTTTCCAAAGAGTGAAAGACTCTAGAGTTAAAAAAACAAAACTCGTTAGTCACCAGGGAGGGCGTGCCAGGAATGTCTTCATTGCAGGTGCAAGAATAAGTTTTAAAATTTACGTTCTTACACACAGAGCCAGCGGGTTTTACTGCACATGCTGACAACTCATCTTACATGTTATTACGTGGAGCCTCGGGGTGTATGACGTCTCATGGGGTCTGACGTTTCTTTGGAAAAACAACACAACAAAGCAAAGAGCTCCAGACAAACAAAAAGCGTATGTTGGAAAAATGACATTATTGGAAGGTCTGCAATTATTAGTCTACAGATTTACTTATTTATCATTTTAAAAATTCTAGGGTATCTTACAGTTCTCATCGTAAATTCAAACAGGAGTCCTTTACTTTAAATATAAAAAAAAAATAGTGTGCTATCTGATATGTTTAAAATAGTATAAAAGGTACACCAAGGTATTTTCAAGAAAAACATAAAAACTAAATACAATATATAAATGTACAGGAATTAAGCAGCTAAATTCTAAGTCTCACAAATATGCCTGTGATCCGGTGTTATTCAAGGCACAGAGCAGAAGTAAACATGGAAACCTGGTTCATTTTCTCAGTGCACCTGGCATTTATCTTCCAGATAAAATGACATTTTATTTAGCCTGGCCGTCTCAGAGACTGGTGTGACTGTCGTTTTTAATTTATGTTTAGTGAGTATTTACTATATGCTTGTCTGGGTGGGAAAAGTGACCACGTGGAGAGTGCGACCCCAGGCCCGAAACGGCTACGAACAGACGCTGATTTTGGAGACGCAGGGTCGAACGTGTCCCTGCAGAACTCAGAGGCTGAAATCCTGACCCCCAGCAGGAGAGCCCCCAGGAATGGGGCCTTGGAAGGCGATGAGTCCCCGGGGGATTAGGACTCACGGGTGTGACCAGTGCCCTTACAGAAGAGACCTCAGAGGGCGTCCCTGGTCCTTCCACCAAGTGAAGACACAGTGAGAAGGCGTGATGCCTATCTCTGAACCTCAGCAGATACCAAACTTGCTAGTGCCTCAGTCTGGGCCTTCCTGGCCTCCAGAATGGCCAGGAAAACCATTTCTGTTGTTTACAAGCCACCAGGAGTTTCATCACGGCAGCCCGAATGGGCTAGGACAGGGGAAATGTACAGAACAGTTGCCATGAAAAGGAAAAACAGGACGCGCGGAGGTGAGTGAACTGCACAGTAAGTCCTGGGAGAGTTTCAGGATTGTGGCAAACTGACGAGTTCTGTACGGCTTATAAACTCCAACCAGAAAAGGTGTGTTTTTAGCTCAAACTTGAAGGACAGGGAAGGATTTGCACTCTTTGAACACGTCTGGGGTGGAGGATACAGCATGAGAAAAATCTGAAGTGAATGAACTTGTACAGATGAGCATTTTGAAACGAGCTATTTGAAAAATAATTAACAAACCTATCTAAATAGATTGAGGTCTCATAAAATGGAATATTGAGAGATAAAGTACGATTTTGTCAGAGGAAAAAAAATTCCAGTGAAAGACAGTTGAAGGTGTTTAAACTTTTCCTGAGAAGTAATTGAGTATAAGAATAGCATAAGAAAATCTGTGTTTTAACATTTTTCCAGAAGATTCTTGGGGATAACCAGTTGGATCACTCAAGAATCTACATGGTCAGGCCTTTGCTGGAATGTAATTTTCTTGGAGCGATTTTCCATAATCAGCCCATCTGAAACCAGCAGACGGCACTCCATGCCGTCTTTATTTCCCAAATCTGCTTTTATTTGTGACTCTGTATTGCCTGCTATTCTACATTTACACTTTTACCTGTTAATCAACAGTCTCCCCATTGAGATGCGTGCTTCATGAAAGCGGGGTCTCCTTTCTGTGCCCCCACATATCCCCAGTACCTGGAAGAGAGCCTGCCACACAGAAGACACCTCACTGAATATTTCACAAGCGGCGTACAGGTACGGAAGTGATAAGGATTTGGGCTTGTTAACCAGTGCAAATAAAGATATTTATTTATTCAAAATCGCATATAAAGAATCTTCTCTGAGACGGGGGCTGGGGATTAACTGATGCATGTCCGAGGTATTATTACCTTTGACATCACGTTTAAGAGAAAAAAGTAACAACAGACCATTGTGATTATAATACAAGTGTAATCATCAGAAGTCAGTGAGGGATGGGGCTGTGTCTGGTCCCTGTGGGGCATGGGCTTTAAGCGCAGCACTGATCACATGGCCGGTCCCCCAGAGGTCCTTCATCCATGGGGAATGAATGAATGCATGAGGAGGACAGAGAATCTCTCTCAATGATAAAGGAACCTTTCAGCGGACATAAGAAAGACATCCGGCAGGCAGGCAGAAGAGCCTCAGGCATGGTTCAGAGCAGTGAGATCAGAAAACGTGACTGGGAATTCCAGCTATGGTTTGGCAGGGCTGGAGTGTAGGTTTCATAAGGAGGAGAGTAAGAGACATGGCTGGAAAGGGACTAAACGGTTGGTTTTGCATTATTCTGGAAGTGGTTTAAGTTCTAATTAAAGTGAAGTGTGGTAAGTCAACAATCCACAGTGGACTCTCTAGGGTAGGAGCTAAAAAAAAATCACCCAAGAATGTGTAACAGAAAACCTAACAAAGGAAACGCAATAATAAAAACGCACTATTTCTATAACAAGAAATCACAGAACTTTTCATCTGATAACTGAAAGCTTGTGCCCTTTGACCAGCATCTCCCCACTTGCACAGCCCCCAGCCTCTGGTAATCACCACTCTGCTCTGTTTCTGAGTTCAGCATTTTCAGAGCCACATAGGATATTTATATCCTTTCTCTGACTTAGTTTGCTTGGCGCATGCAACGGATTATTCCTCACCTACAAGAAAGAAGGAAATTTCTTCTATTTACCACAACATGGCCAGACCTTGAGAGTATTATGTTTAAAGAAATTCTGAAAACTCCAGGCCTACAAGGGTTCACTGATGAATTTTTTCAAACATCAACGTGAGAAATAGTGCCATCTTCACACAGATATTTAGAAAATAGAGAAACACTTTTTTTAGGCTACCAGCATAAGCCTGATATCAAAACCAGATACAGGCATGGCAGGAAAGGAAGCGATCAGATCCACGTCTCTCAGGAGGAGAGAGAAAAATTCCTTAATAAAAAGATTAGCAAAAATGAATCTACCAATATTTTAAAAGACAGCATATCGTGACCCACTGGGATTTAGTCCAGAAAATGCAATGTTGGCTTATTATTCAAAATCAATCAGTGTAACTCACATGAAGGAATAGGTCATATCTCAATATCTGCAAAAAATCATTTGATTAAACTCAACAATCATGGAAATTTTCAGTAACCTAGGGATAGAAGAGAACTTCTAAAACATATGCCAAAGGGTGTCCCCAGTAAAAATGCTGCAAATATCATGCATCATTGATGAAAGTGTGACTCTTCCCTCCCCAAGGAGACCTGGAAACACAGCAATCAGGTCGCTACCTCTTCCCAGTCCACAACCTGGAGCCTGTCTGTCTGGCCCATCAAGTGACATCAATCATGAAGAAGAAACAAAAGCTGTAAACGTTGTAAAGGAAGAACAAACACTGATTTATTTGATTTATTTAAAATGATATGAATATGTACCAAAAAACCCCAGCAAAACTGAAAAATCTATGAAAATTGATGTTCATTTGTCAAGGTTGTTACCTACTTTCCATGTACTCACGATAAAATTTGAAATAATATTCTAAAGGCGTTTTTGAAATAGCATGAAAATACCAAGTATTTAGGAGTAAACCTAACAAAATACACACAAGGCTGCTCTCCATTCTGAAATTATAAGAAACAGAGCTGAGAGAAATTAAGGAAGAACCAAGTAACTGCAGGGATATTCATGATCTTGGACTGGAAAAAGGACTTTTAAGCTGTCAGTTCTCCAGGAACTGATCACTTGTGTATAATGGAATCCAAATTAAACCCCAGGAGTTTTTCCCTGTTGGTGGAGGTGGCATTGTGTGTATGACTGGGCTGTTGTGCGTCCTGAGATTGAGAAGCTGAATTAAAAATGTATTTGGCTGTTGTAAACAGTGCTGCTATGAACACTGGGGTGCATGTGTCTTTTTGAATTAGAGTTTCCTCTGGATAATTGCACAGGAGTCGGACTGCTGGACCACATGTTAAGTCTATTTTCAGTTTTTTAAGGAACCTCCATACTGTTTTCCACAGTGGCTGCACTAAATTGCATTCCCACCAGCAGTGTAGGAGGGTCCCCTGTTCTTCACAGCCTCTCCAGCATTTATCGTTTGTGGACTTTTGAATGATGGCCATTCTGACTGGTGTGAGGCGATATCTGAGTGTAGTTTTGATTTGCATTTCTCTGATAGTTAGTGATACTGAGTATTTTTTCATGTGCCTATTGGCCATTTGCATGTTTTCTCTGGATAAATGTTTGTTTTGTTCACAGCAGCACTATTTACAATAGCCAAGACATGAAAAGAATTCCAAATGTCCATCAACAGATGACTGGATAAAGAAGTTGTGGTATATTTATGCAATGGAATACTACTCAGCCATAAAAAATAAAGCAATGCCATTTGCAGCAACATGGATGGACCTGGAAATTGTCACTCTGAGTGACGTAAGGAAGAGAGAGAGAGAAAAATACCATGTGATATCAGTTATATATGCAATCTTAAAACATGACACAAATGAACGTATTCAAAAAATAGAAACTGACTCAGGTAACATATGGTTACGGGAGGGAAGGGAAGAGAAGAGGGATAAACTGGGAGTTTGGGATTTGCAGATACAAACTACTTTATATAAAAGAGATAAACAACAAGGTCCCACTGTACAGCACAGGGACACTATTCAATATCTCAAAATAGCCTATAATGAAAAAGAATATGAAAAGGAATACATATATATATATGTATGTGTGTGTATATATATATATATATATATATATATATATATATATATATATGAAATTGAATCACTAGGCTATACACCAGAAATGAACACAACATTGTAAACCAACTATATTTCAACAAAAAATAAAATAAAATAATAACAAGATGAAGGTCTCCATGTAAAAGAAAAAAATATATGTATTTGGAAAGTCAAAATACCCAGAATAGCCACCACAGTATCAAAGAAGGAAGACACAGCTGGAGAAAATTAACACCATTCTCTTCTGGCTACAGGATAAACCAACACTAATTTGGTTACACAAAACCAGTAATGCGATCACATAGCCATAATAAGCATTCATTACTGGCGATAATATTCCATCTCCATTATCAGATTATGGGAGCTTCACTTTTAAAAAGAAAAGGTGTCTAATATCTAGAAAGATTGGCACTTTTATATTGAAACCCTTATATATGTTTTGATTTAGTATTTAAGGAGCTAACTAGTAAGAAGTGTTTACATTCATTCTGAGCACAGATCTTTAAAGTGGAGGTAACATAAATCCACATGCACACATTGATGTTGATAAGAATTTGCTATAAAAGAAATTAAGAATTGCCTATGTTTAAAACAGACATGTTTGTACAGAACTCTTAGCATGCTATCATTTTCAGCTGTAAGGTGGGCTTGTGGAAAGGTTTCACTTCCTAACCATGTAGTTTCTTCAAATTATCATAAAAAGCTTCCTTGTCTGCAGACCAGTCAGGAGAAACCATGTTAAGAAATATTTTGCCACAAGACCCACACCATCTTAAAGCTGGTTTAGCTTCAGATACCACTGGTGTGTGTGGCTTCTCCTTACACAGATGGAAATGCAGCAGTTTTCTTAATCACTGAGGACTAACGATCAAAGCTGTTTTTTAAGTCTTGTTCAAAAAGTATCTGTAATTTATACACAATAGGATTTCTGCGTCTTATCTCTCCCTCCACCAGCTTCAGTCCTTTGAGGGGAAGTGCTTGATTTAATTCCCATGCAGTGCATTCCCCAGAAAGTGACAACTTTTTTCTTCTTTTTTGATGAACTCAAACTAAATGGAACATTACTGTCAAATGTGTCTGACTGGGTCTGTTAGCATCTTCTTTTGTATAAAAATCTCATTGTCAAGAGTGTCATGGCCTGGACGTTTTTACCTCTTCTAAAAGAATAAGGCAACACGACCCACAAAGCGTCCCTGTGTCATTTGCAGCATCCAAAGACACTAAGATTAAAACCATCCAAGAGGGTGGGAAAAAAACATCAAGAAAGTAAAGAGGCCACTGGCATAGAGGCCAATTCGAATGAAAGCTGCAAAAGAAATGAAGATTTGAAACGAAAACAGTAAGTGAAGACAATATTTAGGAAGTACATTGTTTTTGAATAAAATGTATTTGTTGCAACAAAGGAGTCAAAGTCTGATTTTTAAAATAATAGTAAACTTTATCATCTGTTCTTAGAAACATTGTATACAGCTTAGGAAAACAACTGAAATTGCATTCTACTGTGTAAGAAGGTTAATACGGAGTCTGGGATCCTAAATAAATTTAAAAAAATTATTTTAGTTAAATATTAACAGGGACCCTGAAACGATCATGGCTTTTAGACTGAGTGATAAATATATGTATATGTCAGATCTAAAATAGATTCTCTACAACAGCAGCATCCTAACTTTGACAATGAAATGACAGCAAATGTCTTCTAACCACGTCACACGTATGCGTGGAGCGGGAAGAACGGGCACTGAAAACACCTGCGTTAACATAATGCCGACAAGAGGCAGACGCTGCCAGTAGTAGTTAAATAAATGGCTATTGTTTGTTCTTTCTTCATTGCCTACCTGATTTCCCATTTCCTTTTCACTTAAAATATTCAGTATATTTGTAATCTTCAACTACAAAAGCAAACCTATGGTCACTGAAGAATGTCAAAGCACCTAATATAAAATAAAAATTCTCATCACTTCACAATCGCCCAGATGTCGTCATGTGCACATGTACATGTATATGCACCCATTTATTTGGAGTTCAAGTGAGATGCACCAGGTATTTAAGTAGGAAGAGAAGGATAAAAGAAAAGAGGCATTAGCCTTTAGAGACGTTTAGAAGTAGCCAGTTGCTTTGATGGAATAAAGGCTCACGCTATGGTTTACTTGGAGGTCAACAGCATTAATTTCCCATTGTTAAAAGTAGCACATATTTAAAAACATTCACTTTCTATCTCTTACTTGTTAGCAAACCACTGTGATCTTTGGCTCTTTGAAACAACTGAACAGGCTCCGTTCATAATATTTCCGTTTACTGCAGTACAGGGATTTGAAAAGTGAGTGGTGATGAAACCAATTTCACGCGCCTACCAATCAAACAGTGAAAACGCTAATGATGTGAGGTGCTGGAGAGCCGTCAGGTCCGTGAGGAAGGAACTAAGCATTGGTCTGAGCACTTTTGTCACAGAGAGCATAATGGTAGATTTGCAGAAATTGTGTGATTCAAATACAAACTCTCTTGGGGAAAATGCACCTTACAGTTTCTTGTGACATTAAATACTTGTTTAAAGCATAAAACTATGTCTTAAGGACATCAGACCCTACAGCACAGCTGTGTGGAGATGTCTTATACAAACCCAAACTAGGCAAATTTCTATTGTGTTAGAGTTTCTGCCAACCATTTCAGTCCTAATTTATTTTAACAAATGTTACTAAGTGACTGAATAACTCCCCAAACTGATCAAGAACGTGGACACATAAATAAAAATACAGTTAATATAAAATCCCACATAAACAGGGGGAAAGTCCGAAATGGAAGCTGTGGCAATAAAATATCTAAATTGATGATAATTAAGCCACTTGGATAATTTAAGACAAGTCAGACCTATGAAGTTGGTGATATTTATCTCTCTTCTTGTTGGAACTGAAAACCAGTGTGCTCTAAAATACGTGATAGTCTGTTTACAAATGAGCTAGGAGAATAAATGACTTTTAAACCCTTGATACCATGGTTACTCCTGTCCTGACTTCTTTATTATTCTTTCATTCTCTAAGAGGGAACAAAATATTGTTCACGTGGAACATTATTTAATGCTTCATGAGAGAGGTCCTGAACATCCAGTGTGTGATTAAAAGCAAACATTTCTCGGTCTCGTGTGCATGTGAGCTTCTCAAGGCTGATTGGACGGAAGTTATTGGCAGCAGGACAGAGCGAGAGCAGAGAGCCAGTCAAAGCAAAACCACATTTGCATCTGAGACTGTCAAATGCAGAAGTAAAATACAAGACAGCCCCACTCTTGACTAGCACCTAATTGACCATGCACGATATTTTTGTGTTTCTATTATATTGAGAATTTCCCATTCCCTTTCCTCTAGCGTTACATGTTCCAAGTGCAGGCATTTCTTTCTTGACATTTTTCAAATGAAAATGGAACAGGTGCCTTATCAAGAGTTTGCATTCCCTTCTGTGGGATAGCTAAGCTTTTATATAAATTAAACAGCTAAGACCCTGTATAAGTTAAAAGAAGCTATTTTTAGCAGAATGTTGATTTCGTACCATAAAACTGCCTCCCAGCATCCGTAGTAGTGAATCAGATTTTTAGATCAACCTTTGTTTTGCAATTATAATCACTGCCTTTTATTTTATTTTATTTTATTTTTATTTTATTTATTTTGTTTTTTTGATTGATAGGCTGTTTAAAGGCTTCAGGAAGGTCACGCACACATTCAGCTCTATTTTAAACTGTCCATTTGTGTTTTGCTTCTGGGTTCACCAACATAGACTCATTCAAATACTTAAATTTTTCTTTGTCAGTAACAACATCTTCATTTTAACCCCTTATAGGAAGCCTCACTGCCAGCTCCAAAAAGACACCAATTCAAAGGAAGCCAGAAAGTAACATATGTTGAGTGACACGTGTGTCATTGGTAATGGTGCTTCGTGAGAGGGACGTATTTGAAACAGATGTGCTGTTTGCGTTCCATGCTGGGATGCTTTCTCTGAGAGTGAACTGACTTGAACATCTGTTATGACCACAGTGTGACCTCCTAGTGACACACACGCTTGCAGAATGACACACGATGTCCCACTTTGGAAATGCCACTGCTGCAGGCTTTGAATCTGAGCACCACCTTGGGTGGGTTTAAAACACGGGCGTGGTGTGAGGTTTCTGGTCCTGTCCCCTTGTCTTCCTTCCTACTAGTCTATGACACTCCTGTGTCGTCACACTGGTCTCGATGTTTCCTACGACATCCGTTCCAACATTTAAAACAGGCTGCTTCTCCCATTTTGCTTAGTTCTCCTTCCCCACCCCCATTCTGGGAATGTCTTTTCTCTTCCAACCACCTTCCAAGCCCTGATTTGTTTCCATCTCTCTCCCTGATGCTTCATCACCTGCTCCACCCTGACCTCTTCATTTTTTTTCACCTTTTATGGCCCACCCTGTAGGGTGCACATTGTTTTGTATGAGTTTTAATTTAAAATGTAAAACACATCACCTTTATTCTGATCTTGTAAATGGAACGATGCTAGTCATGTTTGTTAGCAATCGGGGCCATTCCAGCCTTTTTGTAAACGTGTATGTTCGCACACAGGCTTAAAGATTCTGTTGAACTTAAGGAAATTGCTGCTTCTGTAGATCAAAAAGGTTTGGAATCATAAACTTAACAATGATTTCAAAATAATATTGTGTTATTTTAGCCTTCATCAGTATATGAGGCCGCATGTTACATAATTAGTGGTTTTGTTCCCTTAATTTATCATAATTAACCCGTTCGTGGCACTCCTAACCACTTGCCTGTGTTTCTGCTATTATGTGACAAGATACCACATACTTGTCCCCCACCTTCACGGCACGGCTTCTAACAAGTTGTAGCCTTTAGAAATCTTATTCTCCCCGACAAGTAATGTTTTCCACGCAAGGCATTTAGGACACATTACTCTCCAAAACCCTCTCCATCCTTAGTAAGGGGGCATCCTATTTTAAACTCTTAGTAATTATTAATTTTTTCTGGAATAGATCATTTTTTAAACTGCATATTTAGAAAAAATGAAGCTTTTCTAGTTCTCTCTCTTTCACCAAGATCTTTTCATTTTTGACTATAAGTGCCCCACAATATTTTTTTCTTTATTTTTTTTCCTATTCTGAAGATTTTATTCTCATGTACGTTTCTTAGTTAGAATTCTTTCTATACGATTTTACTCTGAATCTGTACGTGGTGGTATGTTCCCCCAACCCCGTATATACTGAATGGTGAGTTACATAGCCATCTACGTCTGTAGCCACACCTCCCTGCCATCCATCTCTCTGATTAAATGTATCCATCCAGCCCTTCTCTTCTCACTTCTAGAGCTGTAGGTAAAGATTTATCACCAGACTGATAATCACTCCTTAATAGGGAACTTCTTACTTCTGCCAGGAGCCTTGACAAAGATTATCCTAAATTCAGAACTTTTTCTAACATCTGTTCAGGTGTGTCTTTTTTCATCAGTGTCTCCAGACATGCTTTCAATTTGGGGGCTAAAATATTTCTTGAGAAACATAGAATTTTCTTTCACTATTTGTTTAATTATTATCTCTTGTATTTGTCACTTAAAACGCATACATCTGTTCAGTTTTAACCTTTCTGCCCATGTAATTTCTGTCTCTGAATTTCTATTTTGTTTTGATACATTTTTTGTATTTAATCTTCCTGACCACTAATCTGTGTCTCAAAAGTCACCATCCACACCCAACACAGGAGCCCCGATATACACAGTAAGCGGTGCTGGGAAAGCTGGACAGCTACATGTAAAAGAATGACATTGGAACCTTCTGTAACACCACATACAAAAATGAACTCAAAACGGATCAAAGACCTACACATAAGACAGGAAACCATAAAACGCCTATAAAACAACATAGGCAGAACACTCCTTGATATAAACCGTAGCAATATTTTTTTGGATCTGTCTCCTAAAGCAAAAATAAACAAATGGGACCTAATTAAACCTAAATATTTTTGCATGGGAAGGAAAATCATTGACAAAACAAGAAGACAACCTACTGAATGGGAGGAAATATTTCCAAATGATGTGACTGACAAGGGGTTAATATTCAAAATGTATAAACAGCTCATACAGCAGAAAACCAGCAGCAGAAAACCAAACAACTTGATTAAAAAAATGGGCAGGAGACCTGAATAGACATTTCTGCAGAGAAGACGCGCAGATGGCCAGAAGACACGTGAAAAGACGCTCAATGTTGTTAATCACCAAGGAAATGCAAATCAAACCCACAGACGTATCACCTCACACCTGCCAGAATGGCCATCATCAAAAAGTCTACAAATAACAAATGTTGGCAAGGATGTGGAGAAAAGGGAACCCCGTGCCCTGCTGGTGGGAGCGTAAACTGGTGCAGCCACTGTGGACAAGAGTATGGAGGTTCCTCAAGACACCAGAAAGAGAACTACCATATGATCCAGAAATTCAGCTCCTGGGTATACATCTGAAGAAAACAAAAACATTAATTCAAAAAGATATATGCACCTCAGTGTTCATAGCAGGATTATTTATAATTGTCAAGATGTAGAAGCAACCCAAGTGTCCATCAACACATGACTAGATAAAGAAAATCTGAAATACATACAAATAAATAGGAATACCACTCAGCCATCAAAAAGAGTAAAATTCTGCCATTTGCAACAACATGAGTGGATTTGGAGGGCATTATGCTAATTGAAATAAGCCAGCCAGAGAAAGACAAATACTGTATGATATGGCTTATATGTGGAATCTAAAAAAATAAAACAAACGAGTGACTATAATGAAGAGGAAACAGAGTCACAGGTACAAAGAACAAACTAGTGAGGGGCAGGGGGGAGGGTAGTCAGGGGTGGGGGAGTGAGAGGTATAAACTACTATGTATAAAACAGACAAGCAGCAGAGACACAGAGTACAGCACAGAGAACACAGAGACTATTTTATAATAACTATAAATGGAATATAATCTTTAAAAACTGTGAATCACTCCGTTATACACCTGAAACACATAACGTTGTAAATCAGCTATATCTCAATAATAAACAAAAGAAGAGGAGTCATCATCCGCTCCTTCTGTGCTTGCACTGAACGTTTCCAGGTGAAATTCCCAGCCCTAGCTCTGGAAAGTCCTGCGCAGGGTTTAGTCGTCCCCTTTGCACCTCTCACTACTGATGTTGTCTTTCTGGCTGTCTTCCGCCCCCTCCTGAGTCTCTCACTAGAGTTCAACTCTGGTGTTGAAGTGTCCCCCTTGTGTCCCTCCTTCCTGCTGCTGGCCCCCTTAGAGGGCACTTTTGGTCTTTTTCTCTCTTGGTTTTGCTGCCTCTTGGAATCTAGGTTCACTCGTTCTTTCTCGGTGGCTACACCAGAATCGTAGGAGGTCGTTAAATCACCTGGCCCTTACCGAGGTGGCAGTATAAAGGCTCTCTGTTCCTAGCATGGTCCATTTCAAGTGCTTGGCCTCTCGCAGTAGCAAGGGCAGGATAGAATCAGTTCACTCACTCAGAGCCCTCCAGCCTGACATAGGCTTTCCCTGGCCCACAGAGCATCAGTTTCTGTGTTTAGGCCTGGTTGGGCCTTGTGATGGTTAATTTTATGTGTCAACATGGCTAGGCCTGGTGCCCAGATATTTGGTCAAATATTATTCTGGATGTTTCTAGTGGGTATTCTTTGGCTAAGATTAACATTTGAAGTAGTGGACTTTGAGTAAAGCTGATTACCCTCCATAAGTGGTGAGCCATATCCAATCAGTTGAAGGCCCTTCTTGAATCAAGGCTGACCACCCCCAGCAGGCAGGAACTCTTCCAATGGATTGTCTTTGGACTTGAACTGAGACTCTGTCCTGAGTCTTCTGCCTGCAGTCCTTCCCCACCAGATTTTGGACTCCCCAGGCTTCCACGATCATGTGAGCTGCATCCTTGAAATAAGTCTCTCTCTCTGTTTACTACACACCCTGCTGGTTCTGTTTCTCTGGAGGAGATACAAACCTTGATCACGTCATCCTAGTCCCAGCATCTCTTTATTTCAGGAGCAGTGCTTTTTATATAAAATTAGCAGAAGAACATAAATGTCGGCTGTACTGCAGAGTGCTTCAAGCATCCGCTTTGTTTATTGACGCCTTCTGATTAAAGCCCAAAAGTGATTCATAAATGAAAAACTGCTGCTTTGCACCAAGTGCAGCAACTCCTTATTTCAGTCTGGCCACAGGTGTTGAGTCACAGCGTCCCGTCTGGAACAAACGCAAGCATCTGACCCCACACCGTCCTGCTATGTTTCAGGAAGCCTGGGGTAAGAGCTTCACACCACAGAGAGCATCTCAGCAGACTGGTGACAGCGCTAACCAGTTGCATCCTCACCCGTAGGGCATTTTAGTCTGGAGTCACGGGGTGAGGGCTAGCCATCAGAGGAAAGGAGGAGAGAAACAGTGAAGATCTCTAAGATGCAGAGAGAGCTGCGTGTGAGGCAGGGAGAATGAGCAGGCCTACGGGGCTGGTCCCTGTGCACCTGCGAAGGGGCCAGAGGCTGCTGACGCCTCGATGCCACCTGCTCACCTCTCTCATTCTCCTAAAGCCCAGGGAGGGTGCTTTGCAACACTTTCACATTCATTGTTAAAGTAAATTTCCATTAGCGGACTGAGGTAACCCGGCTGTGTCCACTCCTTTGAATAGGAAGGAACGAATACATTAATATATTTAAAGAGAGATTTAAGGCACCTTTAAGAGTCCACAAAACCTCATGGGAAACATACATTTCACTGAAAAAAAAGTATTGCATTATGGTCAAATATATTTTGTTCATTGTTTAAAAAATGATTACAAATCTATATATAAAAATAGATTAAAAATTTCTTCTATATATTCAATACCTTGTAATAACTTTCAATGAAAAAGAATATGAAAACAAAAATATATGTGTATATATGTATATATATATGCATGACTGGGACACTGTGCTGTACACCAGAAACTGACACAGTGTAACTGACTATATTTCAATAAAGTAAAAATAAATACAATTTTTTAAAATTTTTTTAAAGAGGTAGCATTGCCCTTTTTTAGTACTTAAAAGGAGCATTTTCCATACACTTGCTATGAACTCGAAAAATCATTTCACAAGCACTTGTTGGTTTGCTATTAGTTTCACAATATGATACTTTCGATTAAAAATAAGTACAACTTATAACGGTTTGCATTGCTGACTAGGAGTTTATGCAAGCCTGTTTGCATTTTAAAATAAGATTAATACTAGTTGACCATCCCTA
This sequence comes from Camelus ferus, assembly GCF_009834535.1. Taxonomy (NCBI): domain Eukaryota; kingdom Metazoa; phylum Chordata; class Mammalia; order Artiodactyla; family Camelidae; genus Camelus; species Camelus ferus. The sequence continues at coordinate 5,817,279 of NC_045726.1, read as the reverse complement.
TTTTATAGGATTTTTGTGAGAAACGTCGAGGCAACATGCAAAAAAAATCACTGTATTCATATGAAGGCATTATGTGTTTAGAAAGAATGAAATGAGAGCAAATGTAGTTTAAAAAACCATCTAGGCTTCAGAGTAAAAATAAATGCTAGGTCTTTCTCATAATTATGACTGACTTTCCAAATTTAGATAATACTTTTTATGACCTTGTTCTGGTTGTAAAACACTTGCAGTGCTACGTCAGAGGTTTATAGAATATCATATCAAGTTGCCTAAAAGTAATTCTGTGATAGCCAAACACAAGAACTGGAAATTAAATATCAATCCAGTAATTTCTTTGTTTATAAAACATTTGCCATCATTTCTAAAGTTATTCCTTAATGATTCTTATTCCTTAAAACAAAATAAAAGGAATGTTTTTTGTGCACGAATGGCATCACTGCTAATAAGTGTACCCTGATTAATGTGTACAACTCAATTCTATTTGACAGTTAATCTAGGTCAATGTCTGTTAAGTTAATCTATTTATTCTAGTCCAATAATGTATTTGGATGCCTAAGGCTCAGTTGGTCACCAAGGAAATTCAAATCATTATGCAATGCCTAATAATACCAATTCCATCACGCTGCCCAGTCGTCTCACATCAGACCCAACACTGTGTTCCATTAAATTCCTTGTCCGTCAACTCTTAGTTTTCCAAACTATTTTATGATGTCTGTGTTTTACAAATAACACGAGTCTGCCATCCATATTTCTGGGCAGAGGTATTTTCCTTTACAGTGAAACAGCTCTCCCTCCGAGCTTCTGCTTTTCCCGAGGACCACTTAAGCCGTGTTTCTGTGACTACGAAGCATAAACAAGGACCTTCTATTTAGCACAGGGAACTATACTCAATTTCTTGTAATGAGCTGTAATGGAAAAGAAGCTGAAAAAAATTGATATGTATTTATATGTATAACTGAATCACTTCACTGTATGCTTGAAACTAACATTGTAAATTAACTACACTCCAGTAAAAAAAAAAAAAAAAAAAAGAATAAAAAAAACCCCACCAACCTGCTACCCACTCCAACAGCACCAAGTCCACCCGGTGCTGAGGGTCCTGAATCAGTGTCTGGAAAGCACCACATCAGTCTCCTGAGCTGGCGCTGTGGGGGGTGGGTGCTGAGCACACGCACTTCCTCTCCAGCCTGCAGTCGGTAACGGGGCCAAGACGGCGCAGAACTCCTGCCCCTCTTACTCCAGATCCTGGATATGAATTCTGGCGGATGTTCACAGCATCACCTGAGTCTCTATGTGTTGTCCTGAAACACAGCCCCTCAACGATCGTGTGGGATCAAGTGAATTACAATCCCTCAAACTGTGGAAAACTCTCGGTTACCACAGGATTCGCACATTGCAAAAATTTCACTAATGTCATAATGGTGACATCAGAGTCCCAGGTCATCAAAAATGTATTCTGTATTTTTAGGTCTCTTACTCCTCCTCCTAAAATTTATATGTGCTGCCTAAGTACATAAACTATACAACACTAAATAAAAGGATGGCGTGAACGCCTACTAAAAGTTATTTAGCAACGCCACAGCAAAAATCGCAAATTCTAACTTCACAGAGTTTCCAGATGAGAGCTCCTCCTAGCAGAACCACGTGTAAATACCAGGCACAGTGGGTGGGAGAGTTTCCTGCGTGGCAAGCCCCTGGGATACAGATTTACACTCCACACTTACTTCAAAGCAAAGCAGGAAAGCGCTAAAACTGGGGTGACTAACATTGGGTACAAGACTTCAGGAACATAAACGGCAGGTGTAAAATCAATCAGTTTAACCCCAATCTACCTGATCCATTTAGATTCAAATCCTTTACTTCACTATACCTGTTTCTCATCTTTTCCGTCTTGACGCTTACTAAACACCATCTGAATTTAGGAGGACATTCTCCTACTTTTTCATCACCAAGAGTCGTTATCGACTCGTATGACTCCTCCCCAGTGTGGGGCATTTATAGCCAGAAAAAAAAGTTGATAATAACCACAACTACCACTGTATGAAAGGGGTGTTTGACGGGGTAAACAGGTTTGGAGAAGATGCTCACAAAATGTCTCTCTTTGTAATAATAAATCCTAAAATAAAGAGAGAGAGAGTTATTTGAAGTATAAATAAATATGAACACCCTAGTCAATTTTGGGGGGGAGAGTTTGTGTCAATTGATGAGATTTGAAGATATGAGGAAAACTATGATGGGTGATTCAATTTATAATCACACAGGCACAGGAATCAAGATTACACGAATGCAGCCAAAATACCTCGGACACATTGTGGGTTTGGTTCCAACAACCACAATACAGTGATTATTACAACAAAGCGAGCTGCACAAAATGTATGTTTCCCCAGTGCATATAATAAAAGTTATGTTTATACTGTACTGTAGTCTATTAAGTGTAAAACAGCATTATGTCTTAAAAAAAAACAACCAAAAACCTACCTTCAGTAAAACTACTTTATTGCTAAAAACTGCAAACCATCATCTGAGTCTTCAGCAAACCATGACCTTTTTGCTGGTGGAGAGTCTTGCACGGACACTGGATGTTGAAGGCTCCTGACTGATCAGGATGGGGGTTGCTGAAAGTTGGGGTGACTGTGGCAATTTCTTAAAATAAGCAACAATGAAATCTGCAGCATCAACTGAACCTTTCTTTCACTAACAATTTCTCTGCAGCTTGAGATCCTGTTTGATAGCATTTTACCCACCATAGAACTTCTTTCAAAATTGGAGCCCATCCTCTCAGACCCTGCCGCTACTTTATCAACTCAGTTTATGCCATGTTCTAAATCCTTGGCTCTCATTTCAACAAGCTTCACAGCATCCTCATCAGGAGTGGATTCCATCTCAAGAAACCACTTTCTTTGCTCATCCCTCAGAGGCCACTCCTCATCCGTTAGTTTTACTCTGAGTTTGCAGCCATTCAGTCCCATCTTCAGCATCCACGTCTACTCCGAGTTCTCCTGCTTTTTCCATCAAATCTTCAGTGACTTCCTCCACGGGTGTCCCGAGCCCCTCCAAGTCACCCACGAGGGCTGGAATCAACGTCTATACGCTTCTCAGTGCTGATTATCTGGACCTCTTTCCCTGAGTCACACACGTTCTTCTTGGCATCTAGAATGGTGAACCCTTTCCAGAAGGTTTTCCAGTTGCCTTTGCCCAGATCCACCAGAGGAATCACTGTCTGTGGCTGTTGTGGCCTTAGGAAATATATTCCTAAAAAAATAAGACTTGGAAGTTGAAATGACTCCTCGATCCCTGGGCTGCAGAAAGGCTGCTGTGTTAGGCATAAAAACAAGTTATCCTCATTGCCCACCTCCATCAGAGCTCCTGGGTGACCAGGCACCACATGAATGAACAGCAGTATTTTGAAAGGAATCTTCCCCCTACCCCCCGAGCAGTTGGTCTCAAAAGTGAGTTTAAAATATTTAGTAAACCATGTTGTAAACAGACGTGCTGTCATCCAGGCATTCACAGAGCACAGGCAGAGTAGACTTAGCATCGTTCTTAAGGGCCCTAGGACTTTTCGGACGATAAATGAGCATTGGCTTCAACTGCAAGTCACCAGCCGCACTAGCCCCTAACAGGAGAGTCAGCCCGGCCTTTGAAGCTTTGAGGCCGGGCACTGACTTCCCCTCTGTAGCTATGGAAGCCCTAGATGGCGTCTTCTTCCAGCGTAAGGCTGTTTCACCTACACTGAAAATCTGCTGTCCAGCGCAGCCACCTTCATGAATGCTTCTAGCTGGGTCTCCTGGACACCTTGCTGCAGCCTCTGCGTCATACTGGCTGCTTCACCTGCCCTTCTGTGTTATGGAGATGGCTTCTTCCCTTCAACCTCATGGACCAACCTCTGCTGGCCTCAGATCTCTTTTCTGCAGCTTCCTCACCTCCCTCAGCCTTCACAGAGTTAAAGAGAGCGAGGGGCTGGCTCTGGGCTAGGCTGTGACTTAAGGGAAGGTGGGGGCTGGTTGGTCTTCCACCCACACCACTCCGACTTTCTCCACATCAGCGGTAAGGACGTTTCTCTGTCTTACCATTTGTGTGTTCACAGGGCAGTACTTTTAATTTCCTCCAAGAACTTTGCTTTTGCATTCACAACTTGGCTAATGGTTTGATGCAAAAAAAAACAAAACAAAACAAAAAACCCCGGCTTTCAGCCTGTCTCAGCTTTTGACATGCCTTCCTCACTGAGCTTTATCATTTCTAGCCTTTGATTTAAAGTGAGAGAATGCAACACTTCCTCTCTCTTGAACATTTAGAAGCCATTGTAGGGCTATTAACTGACCTGATTTCAATATCGCTGTGTCTCAGGGACTAGGGAGGCCGGAGGAGAAGCAGAGAGACGGGGGACAGCGAGTCATGGAGCAGTCAGAACGCACGCATTTATCCACTCAGTTCCCTGTCTTGTGTGGGTGCGGTTCCTGGTGCCCCCAAGCAGTTACAAGTCACATCACAGATCACTGATCACAGAGCACCGTAACAAACATAGTAACGATGAAAAAGTCTGAAATATTGTGAAAACTCCCAAAATGTGACATAGGGACACAAAGTGGGCAAATGTTGGAAAAATGGTGCCTACAGATTTGCTCAAAGCAGAGTTACCACAAACCTTCAGTCTGGAAAAACAAAAAACAAAAAACAAAAAACAAAAACGTGTCTGCAGAGCGCAGTCAAGAGCAGCACAATAATGTGAGGTCTGTCCTTAGACACATGTTCATGTCCTGAACACACACCGCAGCCCGGATCGTTCACTTATATAATTGAATTAACTCTTAAAATAACTGTATAATAGGCATTATCATTAAACCACAGTTTCCTGATGAGAAAACGAAGACTAACTCAGCTCATGCACACTCACCCATGGGAAGCTGCTATTTCAACTTTTGCAATAAGCGGTTGGATTGAATTATTTTTAAAAGTGAATTCTGTCTTCTTTTTGTTTTTTAATACAAACTGATTGCCACTTAATCAATCTCCTGAGATATTTCTGTACTGCTATTTTCATGCTGTGAGATTGAAGGGATCTTTCCCTAGATAATTGTCAACTCAATTGAGTTTCAGCTCAGTTTTATTCTATTCTTAGACACATAAAAGATACATCCCCACAGAACGCTCACTGTCTTTTCAATTCCAGTTTACATGTTCATTAGTAGACAACGAGTGTCAAAGGAAGTATTTCATTAAAAGTTAATTTTAACCTAATGAGTAATAATGAATGCTATTTTGGCAAACTTTCCAAAGTTGACCTCCTCCCAATGAATCTTATGATATTTGTTGAGAACACATCATAGATGTATAAATTATCCTAAACTATTAACAATAAACAATGTCCACTGTTGGTAGTAACAACAACAACAAAAAAAAAGACGCCAGATACCATTTTTTTAGAGACATCAGGCATCAATAAAAGACAGCCAGGAGCCATTGTGGTTACAGGAAAACTACCATTCTTCACTTTCTGAAAGCACAACAGTTATCTCGCTCCCAGATGGGGCCCATTTCTGTTTCCCATTCTGTTTGGTTGGCAATCATGTTCAATTATGTAGAATAAAGACATTTAAGAGCAAAATGGGCCCCTGATCAGCACTAAGGTGAGTTGTTGTTTAAAGGAACTTAGGAAAGACTAATGTTCATCACTTTAAAGCATGGTTCTTCCCTAGGTCTCAAAGGGTGCTTTCATTCATGTCTCTCCGATGTTTTATGATGGAAATTCACAGTAATTAGCATGACCCCTCAGTAACTCAGATCCTGAGAGGTTAGGGGGTCTGGGGGGCAATCTCCAGAATAGAAAAAAAGCAACCACATGGCTCCAGGTTCTCACAATAGTTTCCTAGTACAAGAATGTCTTTATTCAAAAAGCTCAAATCAAATGATTCATGATAATTTGACTTAGAGCCCTTGGGTAAGTGATTCTAATTCAGGGAATCATAAAAATTTTAACTCATTAAATAAATACGTAAGTGTACAAAATATAGATAGAAGGATAATTGCCATGAAAATTACATAGAATTAAGGGAGAGAGAGTGAGTCTATCTCTCTGTATGATAACACGATGGACGGCAGGCACATCTAAGCAGGTGATATGTGGTCTGGTGACTGTAATGAAGGAGAGAGTGGCTGTGAAGATGTGGATCACAAGTGTCCGGTCCAGGCAGCAGCCACAGCAAGAGAAAGTCCTGGAATGTGTTTATCAGGCTTCAGGGAAAACAAAGAGGCCAACATGGCCAATGGAGAGACTGCACATCAACCAGCCGGAGAGGAGGAGAGAGCCACGGGTCAGGGGCGGACCACGTTCATGGAATGGACTTCGAGTTAATTCTGAATATGATGCCCAGGCTTTGTATGCTTCGGAGCAGAGGAAGGAGATGATCTGATTATTTATTTTGAGAAGATCACTCTGGCTGCAAATTGAAGAGATGACAACAGGGCAGGAGGCTGCTGGGATCATTTAGGGAAGAGAGATTCATGGATCCAAATGACCATGGTGTCAGTAACAGCAGAAGCTCTTCCAAGTGTGCTGCACGTTTCTCTATCTCTGTTTTTCCTTCCATAGTTTGCAGTCGTATTTGAAATGCAGAGACATTTAAAAGTATTTGTTGAATGAGTGAATGAGTAAACAAATAAAATGACAAGACAATAAAAAGTCTTGAATATTCAAACCTACAAGTATGATTAACTATGCAAATGAAGTATTGAAAAGATAGATATAATAATTTTACAGAGTTCCTGAGGCATAGACTAGAATGTGTGAACTGATTATGATTATGTGAGGATATAACTGGTTTCAAAGAAAGATCAAAGGTTGAGTACAGGTTGTTTTCACGCTGAATTCATTCATAGTGAAATTCAAAAAAACAGTGATAAACACAGTGAAAATCTTCTGAGTTAAAATTAAAAGAAGACGGGACAAGAACACTTTTCAAATTTCAGAACTACAGATCAAGGGTCTTACTAACAATTTCATAGATTATACATGCACGTGTGAACAGCCACACACACCCCTGCATCACTCTGGATGGACGACTTAAAAAGCATGTTGTACCATTTAGAAGACAATGCTGTGAGAATTAAGGAACATCACATACTAATTAAGAAATCGCTACCTACACTAATTGCATTTCCTTCTCAACATCCAGCAGAAGTTATGAATCATAGTTCAGGGACATGCTATAGGAAGAGCAACTTTATTTTGGAAATATAGTGCATTTTTTTCCATTTATATATGGAGAAATGTCAGCTGCATAGCTCTTAGCTGCTATCATGATTATACCCAATGCTTCCTGAGTAATAGGTCAGTATCAGTGGATACACCGTCTTTCATATTATATCAAAGGCATATGTATTTGAATTCTTTCCACTCACCTTTTATAAATAATTTGAATGATAGTTTAACAAGCATGCTTACCAATTTTGTGATAGAGTAAAACTCAAACGGATAGCTAAGCCATTAAAAGACGAAATCTAGGGTCAATAAATTCTAAAATGATGTGAAACCAGCTAAACGAAATATAATAGGGTCATATATAAAAATACGTATGATTGGGGAAGCCCAAAAATAAGGAGGGCTGAGCCCAGGAGGGGGCTTAAAATATATATGATTAGAAAAAAATAATATGACTGACTAGTAGCAAACACCAAGAAGGAGAAATCAGATCATGAATTGAATGAAAGTACAAGGGTATGACTTTATCCTTGACAATTTGGTTGACCTCTTCCAGGGAGCCTTCCTGAACCAGAAATGCTGTGTGGATACATACCTTCTACAGGGAAACTGGTTCGGTCAATGCTAATCCCCAAGCAAAGAAGTGTAAGATTATGGAATAACAGAAATTCTGCTTTTTTAATATGTTAGAGTTCTTCTAACAAATTAAAAGAATCCTTATAATTTACTATAACTCTAAGGGCACAGATGGACCAGAAAAGAATCCGTGTTACACCTGAAGTCCTGGGGGCTCCCCTTCAACTGTTCCTTTTCCAATTTTTTTATGCAAAAAATCTCCATTTTCTCAAAGATGGAAATATGACCAACATTTCCTCATTACCCAGCTGCCTCCTTCCCCCTATATCCCATCTACTTACATAAAAGTTACTTAAAATATCTGATATTTCAAAAATTATCAAATATGCCACAAAGATGTAACTGCCAAAAGAAAAAAAACCCATAAAACAATATCAATAAAAACACTAACAAAGACATTTAGTGAAATGTATTGGAAAGTAGTGTGTGCAGCAAAGGAAACCGTAAACAGAATGAAAACACAACCTACGGACTGGGAGAAAAGATGTTCAAATGACAAGATCGACTAATTTCCAAAACATACAAACAGCTCATACAGCTTAATATCAAAAAAAAAAAAAGCAACCCAATCAAAAATTGGCTGAAGGCCTAAACAGACATCTCTCCAAAGAAGACATACAGACGGCCAACAAGCACAGGAAAAGACGCTCAATTTCACTAACTATCAGAGAAATGCAGATCAAAACAATGAGGTACCACCTCACACCAGTCAGAACGGCCATCATTCAAAAGTCCATAAAAGATAGATGTTGTAGAGGGTGTGGAGAAAAGGGAACCCTCCTACACTGCTGGTGGGAATGTAAATTGGTGCAGCCACTATGGAGGACAGTATGGAGATTCCTTTAAAAATAAACTTACCCTATGATCCAGCAATCCCACTCCTGGGCATATATCTTGAGAAAACTCTAACTTGAAAAGATACACGCACCCCAATGTTCACAGTAGCATTACATACAACAGCCAAGACATGGAAACAACCTAAATGTCCATCAACAGATGACTGGATAAAGAAATGTAGTGTATATATACAATGGAATATTACTCAGCCATAAAAATGATGAAATAATGCCATTTGCAGCAACACGAATGGACCTAGGGATTATCATATTAAGTAAACTAAACCAAGCAGAGAAAGACAAATATCATATGATATCACTTATATGTGGAATCTAAAAAAAAAAATACAAATTTTGTTTACAAACCACAAATAGACTCACAAACATAAAAAACAAACTGATGGTTCCCAAAGGGGAAAGAGGGGGTAAATTAGGAGTTTGGGATTACCAGATACATACTATATATAAAACAGATAAACAACAAGGATCTACTGTACAGCACAGGGAACTATTCAATTTCTTATAATAAGCTATAATGGAAAAGACTCTGAATATAAATAAATAAACTGTTCAAATAAACAAATAAATAAATACAAAATTTAATCACTTGGCTGTACACCTGAAACATTTTTTATACTTCAATAAAAAATAAACTTTAAAAGATAGAGGTAGCGTGTGGACTTTCACATTTTTAAAGGTAATTTCAGCATTTATTAAATAGAACAGACGTTTTAAAACGTGAACTAGAGCATAATACAACTAAAACATAACAAATATGAAACACTCAACCTCAGACCAGCGAGATGCACTTAAAGTGGTGCTTGGCAGGATATTCAGAGACGTAAATGCTTATTCTACAATAGAATTAAGGAGCTATAAATCTTTATTTTTAATTCAGGAAAAATTTAGTAAGACTGAAAAGAAATAATAACTAGATGGATGTAAATCAATGAAAAAATACAATAGGTAAGATAAAAATGTCAAAAATTGGTTTTTGAAATGATCAATAAACTTGACAAATTCCCAGTGTATTGGATTAAGGAAAAAGATTTTTTTAATGATACTTGAAAGAAAAAGTAACATCTAAGCATGGTAGATATTATAAAGTCTTTAAGAGGACATTATGAATAAATGTGTTAATAAATATGAGCATTTAACCCAGCAGTGAAAAACCTTTGTTCCAAGAAAAGGCCAGGTCTAGATACCCATCACCCACAAGATTTCCATGACTGTTAATAAATAACTCTAATATGCAACCAGCGATTACAGAGAGTAGAAATATGAGAAGTATGACGCCAGTCCCTCTATGAACCTATCCTTACATTGTTACCAGAACTCGACAAGGACTCGACGAGAAAAAAATTCATGGCCAATGATATTCACTCATGAGAAAAGACTGGAAAACGCTAAACAAAATATTAGCAAACCAAATGCAGTGGTAAATAAACATTTTTTTGGTTTAGTCCATAATTTCAAAATTTGATTCTTATTAGAAATCAATAGAAAAGCTCAAAAACAGATTAAAGGAAAAATCTTATTTCAATAGATGCAAACAAAAAATTTTATTAAAATCAACATTCATTGAGGTGGGAAAAAACCCAAAACTCTCAGAAAACCAGAAAAAAACCCAGAAGGCTTAGTAAACATGATAAAGTACATTTTCATTAAGTAGATAAAAATCTTAATACAAGTATCTAATTTGCTATTGTCAGAATCATAACGAGTCAAAGTAGTCACCGATCCCCACTGAGGAGTATGACACTAGAGTTCCTGGCAGGTGCGGAAACAGAGCAAAAATAACTAAACTAACAAGGTCCAGGATGGAAACAAAATTTTAAACACCAACACTACTTACAGATATTATGAGCATCTACACTGACAATTCAAAATAACTTATAGGTAAATGATTATCATTCATAGAAGATTTAGAAAGTTTTCTCAATTCAGATCGATGTTAACAAATTATTAACCTGTCTATATACCAGCTACAAATAATGCAGAATTTTGATAAAGTCAGTAACATGCTCAACACTCATATAATGTTAACTTTTCTAGCACTAACACTGAAAATCTCTGAGAAGCAAATTACAAGCACATCCCTAAAGATAACAAACAAGCAGCAAATAAATGCAATGATTGATATACCACGGGACACTGAACAATCCAATATTGAAAAATGTCAATTATCTCTTAACTCATAAATAGACTCAATGCAATTCTAAAATTCCAGTATTTTTGTGTATCTGTGTATGTGGCTGTGAGGTCTGACAAGCGGAATCTAAAATCTTAAAGAAACTAATGTTAAGAATAATATATTCAAGAGGAAGAAAAGAATGAACCTTACCAGGTGCCAGCAACTGTTATAAAGATATAGTCCATGAGATATGATGGTATTCATTCCAATACCGTAACTGAGAAATCAGAAAGAGAACACACAAATACGGAAACTTTCTATAACAGAGTCAATGCTGCTGATCAATGTGGGGAAAGATACGTTTTCCAGGAAATGGTGCTGCTGATTGGATACTTAACTAGGCAAAAACCAAATAAATAGGTGGACCCTACTTCACATCATATAAAAATGAAGATGAGAACATCGATAAGACCCATCCTTTAAGAATTATTTGTAAAGCTGACTACAGCAAAACGAGAACCTCTATTCGTTAGATAATAGAGTTTTCTAAAAAAATATACAAAATGTGGCATAAGATATTTTTACTATGTACAACCACCAAAGGATATTATTCCAAATAAATTGAGTACTCTGTGGATCAATAAGGAAAAGAAAGAAATTTTTAAAAACTGGAAATAGAAATGAGTAGGAATGTTACCAAAAAGAAGGTACAGATGGCCCACAAGTATTCATAACACGTCAACTACTTTAATAGCAGTCAAATGCAAATTTATGCGACAATGAGTGATCATCTCTTACCACCAAACTGAGAAGAAGTGAAAAGTCAGACAATAATATTAAGTATTGACAGAATGCAGAGCATTAGGAATTCCTTCCATTATTGGCTGGAGTGAAATCGGAATATCAGCTTTAGAAAACAGTGTGTCATGCGCTACATAATACAAATGAAATGTTCATCCCTTGGGCATGCAAATTCTATTATTAAATATGTGCTCTAAGAAAATATTGTCTCTATCCCAAAACCATGCACAAGAATACTTACAGCAACATTGTATAGAACCCAAACCCAGGGACTCTCAAAATATCCACAAAGTGGAAAATGCAGAAAACGAAACAAAGAACAATGAGTCAACTGGACTTGCCACAGACTCACATGGATGAATCTCAAAAATAACTCTGAATGAAAGAAGAAAGTCATACAACAGGACTCAATTTTTAGATAAAGACCAAACACAGGCAAAATGTAACAACAAAACTGGCTTAGGGGTTTCTTATGGTTTTTCCATAAGAAATTATGGAAAAAGTAAGAGTAAACACAAATTTCAAGACTTGGAGGAGACAGAATAGCACAAATGATCCTTCTTCTTGGCGTAGATATTGAGAACAGAGATGTTTATTTTATCTTGACTTTGTACCTGCACGTGTGTTTGTGTGTGCATAGTCCCTTTGTTATATTTCACAGTATTTTTAAAATATGATGAATTATAGTCTATTTCACTTTTCATGTATCTTTCAGTGAATCATATACATACTAGCACTTGAAAGCTTTTTAATTGTCCAGAAAACTTGTCCTTTAGAAAACTTATATCACCAAATTCTCTCAGCCCAAGTATGAATGAGGACATTAAAGGTGTATTTACCCAGGAAACAGAAAGGGTGGTATGAAGCAGAAATAAATGTGAAGTAATAGATTTTTGTATCCAAAACTCATGGGCATAAGCAACGGATAGACACACCAGATCAAGTGAAAGTAACCTGGATGGAAATGTAACTACAGTCACCATTGGTGGAGTGTATACTATGTCCAAATAACTGGCCAATTACTTTAGAGATACTATCTCTCATCCTTACAGCAATTCTGCAAATAGAAAGACACTTGACACAGTTCATGGATGGAAGAGGCGGGCTATGGACCCAGGTGTGTGTGTCTCTCCCCCATGTGCCCTTGTCACTATCCTGTTGCCAAAGTGTCACCGTGCAGTCTGACAGCGGGATGCCATGCAGCATAAGAAGACCTGGCTTTTAATCTCGCTCCGCAATTATTAGCTGTTTGACCTTGGATAATAAATAGTTCATAGATTCTTTAAGTCTCAGTTCGTTTCTTTCCACCAATTGGGGATTATGATACAGAGTCATTGTGACATTTAAACAAAATACGTATGTAAAGCCCCTCATACAAAAACAAATCTATTCAATATATATTATTAATTATTAACTTATGGTTAAATGATGGGAACACCTCCAAAAAATTTCAGCACCCTGTGGTTAAAAAGAGGAACAGATGGTTGGATTAATACAGCTGATCAAGCAAATAGAGGGAAAAGATCAGAGGGCTGGAAAAATGAGGATGCTGACAAGGGGCTGACTTTTGTGACTATGGATGGAGTCACGGCCAAGGCAGAGGGACAATGCAGCCTGGGAGAGGCTGATGCTCTGAGGAACAGTGAACATCCTTAAGACAAGTGGTGGGGGACGGAGGGGCAACTTTATTTGGAGGAAAGGAATGAAAGATAAGAACTTAAGACTATAATTAGGTCAAGCACACCCGACTTAGAGCTCAGAACAGTCACAGCCCTCAGCAGTTTCATAACCATCTGAACCCCCTCACTCCTGCCTTCCCGAGGGGGTGGGATGTAAGGAAGGTTGACCAGGAGAACCCCAGCCTGTGACTTGTCAGAGTTCTGCTGCTAATCTGACCTGCAGTGCACTATGTCAGGGCTGCTCAGGTGTGTTTACCAAACAATGGCTTCTCTAGTTCTGCCACAGCCTCACTGTGGAAAAAACAAAACTCCTTTGGTTAAATCATAGACTGTGGGCTTCTTATTACATATTATTCACCTGCACTCGGTGTCTGGTTCTACACCCTCTGAATCTATGTTCCCAACAACCTCAGCCCTTCTAGAAGGACTTATTTTTTCCTGTTACTTTTTCTAATAAGTCAAATAGTTCCTCTATCACTAGCCCAAGACTAGAATTCTGCTACGCTGACTTCCTTGATTCCATTTCACCGCCTGTTCGTTTGCCCGAGTATCGCCAGCCTCCGGTCCCCGGCTCCTGTAATCCACCTGCCGAGGTCTAGAATCGGGGAACCCCTTCCCTACTTTGCACAGCCCGTTACATACACCACCACCCTCAAGAGTGAATCTAGCTCAAGACACATGTCTTCCAAGCCAAGTCCCACTGGTAAATCCAAGACACCCCCAGACATCATGGAAAAGCATTTTGGAAATATAAAGAACTGCAGATTTCTAAAACGTGAATTTCTAAAACTCTTCTTCAGCTAACATTGTAAAGGCTAGTCATCATTATTTTTTCACTCCAGCTCTGCCCGGCGTTGACCTCCAGTCTCCCCAGGAAACATACCTTACTGGGTGCAGGAGAAACACTAATTCGAGATCCTGGAAGTGACAAAGGAGACACTGCAGTAAGCATAGCGGCACTTTGGCTTAGACTGAACTCCATACCTGAGCGCATAGCCTCTCTCTGAATGCTCTCATAGTCATGCCAGTCCTTTCTTCTCAAACCATCTGTCCATGCATAGAATTGCCCATCTCCCAGGCCCAGTGGAAATGTCTGTGGAAAAGGAAAGTATTCAGACCATAAAAAGAAGGTATTTCCATCTGCATGGCAGGTGAACACAGCCAGGCACAGAACAGGCAATCAAAGAACACTCACTGAGCAAGTGACTCTCCCCAGCACATCGGAAAAGAAGGCTACTGCCAGTGACTGGGTTAATACACATTTTAAAAAACCTTTTTCTGCTTTTAAAGTGAGGGCAGGTGGTGTCACACACAGCACCTGCCATTTCCTGGTATCTTTTATCCAGAGACCTTAGTCATTCAGTGGACCTCCTCTGAGCTCAGATGCCTCGCTGTTTTCACCTGCCCAAAGTGTAAACACTAGTAACACTACCGATTTTGCATTAAATGGAAATACTTTTGTGATTTGTACAATATCACTCATTTTGATCAAGAATATTTGAATGCCCTGATGACCAGATTAGCACTGACTGGACACTCAGTGTGTACCAGGTGTGGTGTTAGACACTCTGTGTGTAGAAGATTGTTCAGTCTTTATGAGACTCTTTGGTTAGGAACTTCCATTTTTCTGCCAATTAAACCAAGGCCCAGAACTAAAATAACTTGAATTAAACCACAGTGGCAAAGTCAGGATTTGGACCAGCTCTATTAAGACCAAAATTGTGGTCCTAGTGATTAATAAATATTGCCTCCCATCTGTATCTGTTAAATTATGGTAGTGGTTACGCTTACAGCTGAAGTTACCACCAAGTCAACAATGGTAATCACAACATGTTTTATGCTTTAGTGAAAGTCAATGTACACTAACATCACCTTGAAAATTATTTCTGTGGACATTGCTGAAGCTGCTTCCTTTTTATGGTGTTTATTTCGGTAATAAAAAACAAAAAAAAATTAATGAAATTTATTTTCACAGTCTTACTAGTCAAAATAATGTAAAATATTCTTTTCATCATCCCATACCATTCTCCTTTTATCTGATTAATTTTTGGAAATAATACATCTACAGAATAAAGAGAAGAACATTTTTGAAAGTTCCCATTTAGGTAAAACAAAAGATGACTAATTTCAGTGAGGAAATCTTATCCTAAGAACCTTTCCAAGGCAAATAAAAGGTCTTAATTGTTAGTTTAAAACAGTTACTATCGTGCTTACAAAAATATTATCTACCTTCAGTCCATCTTTGCAGGTTATAAAGGATCTATTTGTTTTGAAAAAATAAAAACAGAGCTTAATAGTAAAAAAAAAAAAAGGTAGTTAAATCAAAGGAAAAATTTTCCAGATCAGTTGACTAATACCTCTATATTTTTAAAAAATTGTTCATAATGTTATGAATTAATGAATAGTATGAATTGGTGAATAGTATGAATTATGAATACTATTATGAACAGTAACAAAAACTTAATGAATTTTTTCTAATTGACAATGATTTTATAGTTAGAAATTTTTTTACCCAAACTCAGCTATGAGTGGGAAGCTTTCAATAATTAAAAAACTTTAAAATACAACACCCATGTTTTGTCTCAGCCATGCATTTCCAGTGATGAGTACTGAGCAGTAATAGAAATCTGACACTGATTTAGATAATACCAAGTCATAAACATCATTTTCAGATTAAAATACATTTTTCAGAAATACATTTTGCCATGAAACATGGAGATATTCTTGTGTAAACGCCAAATATGCAGTGCTATCTCTGATTGCCTGGGGGTTCACCATACCCGCCTCCCCACGTCAAGGGCAAGCGACAGGAGATGCACAGACCCCCTGCATGGGCAGGTGGCGGGTTTAACACGCAGGGGATTTACACAGGAAGCTTGTCTTCGGCACCGAAAGACAAGCAGCTCCCCGCAGCGTGCGCCAGAATCTTAAAAGTGTATAAAGAAGCCTTAACAGAGTTTTGTCACTGTTCACTCGACAGTCTTAACACCACCTGACTCTCTCGTGTCTGCATCCTTGAAGCCGGCTCCCACGCGGCATGCCTGGCGGTACACCGCAGGGGCAGGGGACAGGGCCAGCTCCGGGGTAAACCAGCTGTTGTGCCCAACTGGGGCCCTCCTGCAACACCCCACCCCTCCAGGCGGGCTCTTACAATCTCACACTCGCCCTCCACTTTTCAGTGCGCCCTGAGCGCTCAGCAAGGGGTCTTAACACCAGCCTGGAGGTGGCTCCTTCGGCGATCAGGGAAGACATAGATCAAGATGATCATTCCCAAAATAAGGAACCATTTTTTTTCCACCAAGAACCTGTGATCTGAAGCACCAACCTACTAAGTGCTCTGGGCTGGGGGTTGACCTCTCAGGGTTTTCACCTGCGTCCTCCTCTGATTGACTAGATGCTGTAACCAGGCTCCTCCGCGTGAGCACGCCGCACGGTCCGGGGGTCGACACAGTATGTACGCTCCCCAGTACTGCAGAGATTCACACCTGTCGTGTGTGGGGAGAACGCCCATCTTTCTGACCACAGCTGCCCTCCATCGCCTTCAAAAGTGCTGATGGGGCCAGAACACTCTGACAATTACCATGTACACATTTGGCCCCAGTATTGACCAGAGCTGTCACCTGGTCATCTGCTGTTGATTTCTGGGGATCAGGGGAACCAGTGAATAATGAGCTCAACATGAGGCCGCCCGTCACCCCCGATGCCCCTCACTTGGAGGCGATCTTGGCTTGCATGTTATACCTGGGGTGTGGGAAGCGCCCACACCAAGCAGGACTGGATCCCTGAGGCCTCTGCTGGGGCAGGTGGGCGTCAGGGGTGGTAGGGGCAGGTGGGGCAGGTCTGACCCATTGCTCAGGTCTAAGGCTTTCCACAGGCTGGCCTGCCTTTTCAGGTGGGGCTCTGGCAGCAAGGAGGTCAAACCACATTTGTTTCTGGGTTACTTTCACTGGACCCTTAACCAGCCGTTGGGATCACCTTTTGATTTTTCAAGCTCCTTTTCTGTCTCTCTCGGGTCTTATTCCCAGAATTCCTCAGTTTCCCCACAGCATCGTAAGTGCCCTGTTCCAGAGCTGGGCTCCGCGTGGGCTCCCCACCCCATGCCTGGAGCTGGGGTTCACGGGGGTATCCTGGCTTTCGTTCCTGCAGTGAGTGTGGCCTGAGCACCTCCTTCAAAGACAGGGCGAAGGGTGCCTGTCTCAGTCCCAACTCCCTAAGAATCTGCTGCACCTCTTCTATAGATGTCCAGGGTCCCTGCGCCCAGGAGCGCCTCCTCGTTGTGCCAAGGCTCCCAGTAGCTGGAATAATCCGATTTATAAGGGAATGAGGACCTTGAACCCCCGGCGCCGCTGGAGGGCAGGAGGTGTGGTGATGTTCACGTCCTCTGCCTCCTGCCGGTCACAGAAACGCCCTCACGACCCCTCTCCCCATCCCAGAGCCCCACGAACCTCTCCGGATGCTTTCTCTGGCCTTTTGCTGGAACTCGGCCGCTCTGTCAGTAAGCCTGGCGGTCCCACATCCTCTCGTGAAGACCGCTGCGTGAACCGGGGGCTGCCCGGCTGCCTGGGGCCGCCGGTGTGATGCTTTGGTTTTCCCTTGTATGAGGGGTTGGATGGCGGGGGGGCTGTCATCCTTCACCTGTCAACCCCCACGTCTTCTTTTCCCCCTCTTGGTGTCCCAAGCAGGCTCTGTCACAGGCTTGGGCCTCCGTCCGGGCCGCCCAGGTCCCCCGCCTGTCCTCCCGATCCGCCCTCGTCCGCCCGCACGCAGCCGGGGGAACAGGGGACCCTGCGCCCGTCTCTAAACCTCTGACTGGAGCCCAGCCCCCGGGGAGCATCCCCGGAGCAGGGGTCGGCCTGCCGCGGGGACCACCGCGTCCCCGTCTAGGTCGGAGGCGCGCAGACCCGCGGGCGTCTCCCCGAGTCTCTCCCCGCGCGGAGGGGCGGCGGCCACGGCAGGCCTGCCCCGCGGACGCCGCGTGTCCAAGGCCCATTTCTTCCCCAGCCGGTAGCTGGCAAGCCGACCCCCCCCACACACACACACACACGGAGGGCGAGGCGAGACCCTGGGAAGAGCTGACGCTCCCGATGGGCAGGGCCGTGTGACCAGCAGGAGACTGGTCTTGCGCGGCCCCAGGACAAGTAGGTCCCCGCTCACCCTCCCCGAATCTTAGAAGTTTGTCTAGAGGCCTTAATGGGGTTCAGTCACTCTCCAGTCCGATAGTCCCAAGGCCGCCTTGTTCTCTCCAGGCTGCACCCCCGAAAGTTCCCAACGCGCGGGGGGCGGGCGGAGCGCGCTTTCCAGGGGGGTCGCTCAGCCCGCGGTCACGCCCTCCCTGCGCCCCCTCCAGCATCGCCAGGCAAATTCAGTTCCCCATATTTTGAGATACTTAAGTTGAGAATTCCTAGCAGCTGGTAAGCTTTGCAGCTTGAACGCACGAGTTCATCTGAAAATGATGGCAAAGCGTCAGATGAATCCAGAAAACAGACAGTGGAACTGACATAAACTTTCCGTAAACGGGAGGGAAACACACACACACACACACACACTTTTTTTTTTTGGCAACTGAATCTCTAAAATACTTAAAATCCAGGCATCAGGTGCTTCTGAGGGCGAGGGTAAAGGTGAAACC
Source organism: Camelus ferus (assembly GCF_009834535.1). Classification (NCBI taxonomy): domain Eukaryota; kingdom Metazoa; phylum Chordata; class Mammalia; order Artiodactyla; family Camelidae; genus Camelus; species Camelus ferus. The sequence continues at coordinate 5,798,366 of NC_045726.1, read as the reverse complement.
CTGATTCTGACATTTTAACATAGGGCCACGAGGTCCTCCTGGTTTGACTCCCATTTCCAACAAGCAGGTGACTTCTGAGCCCCACCCATCCGCCCTGTTACCCACCCGGGGGGGCTGGAGTTGGAACTAGAGGAGTATGTTTTCACGCTGCTAAAAACAGCTGAAAAGAAGGATGCCACACTGCGGTGAAAATCAGGGTTCCATGGGAGCCTACATGCTCGGCGTCGTTACCACAGCTCACCCCACTGGGCTCCCAGCCTGCCTCTCAGCCCTCAGACAAGAGGAGATAAATTCCCACCAGAGAATTGGGTCTAGCTGGCTGTTGGGTCATTGCACGGTGACATCCTCCCAGACACACACAGCAGTATTTCCACTCCTTCCTTCACTCACTGCAGGAGCCGGCAAGGATGCCCAGGCATGCGAGAGACTGCAAAGCCAGAAGCCAAAAGAAACCAAAGACGGAAACAGAGGCACCTTAAGGCTCAGAGGAAAACTTCCCCGTAAACATCTAAATTCAGTTTCCTCAAAGGGGCTTTAAGAAAAGGTTCTCTGAGGAAAGAGCAATTCATGAAGACAGACGTATTGAGGGAGTAAGAAAGAACTCTTGGAAAGAGAGCTGAAGAGAGCGATTGGGAGGCAACTGGAAAATGAAGGTCAAAGGAAGTCTACTAAGAAATTTCAAAAAGAAGGAGGAGAAGGAGGAGCAGAAAGAGGAGGCGGGGGTGCACAGGGAGGGAGAAACAAGAGAATTGGAGGCAAAAAGATAAAAGTGGAAGGGAGGTCACAGAATAGCAAGGTCATCTAGTCCTGAATGCATAAGGGGAATGGAGGCAGCCCCAGAAAGGATATTTTTGTGGGGAAAAAAGCAAACAGAAAAACTTACTCTTTGCCTAATTTTAAAAACATACTGAAAGGTGAGTTACCATTCTTCCAAAGAGATGGGGATGAAATAATGATGCACAAATAAAACTCTGAGTAAATGAAAAATGGGACAATTAATAAGGCGAGAGGGGAAAAAAAAAAAAACCCACAATGTACAACAGGGCAAGTGGGACCGTGGCAGCATGGCTTGACTTACGGACGCACATTCTTACCTAAATATTGGTTTAACTAAAAGCGGTCCTATAGCTCTACTGGCAGTTGAGGGAAAGGGTGGAAAAAGATAGTTAAACACACATTTTATATAATAGGGAAACATAAATGAAAAAAAAATGAAGAAATCAGAGCGTCTGCACATGCTGTCTACAAATACGAACGCATGTTAACAGAATAAGGATGAAAAGTTGACATGGTGGCCCTTGCCAATTACAAGCAGAGGGAAGTGGTTCAGGGCATTTCTGGCTCTCATTATAGGCTTTATATTATGATTACATTTAAAAAATATTTTCAACTATTACTTTATACGAATTAATCTCCAATAAGATTTCTTATTAGGGCTCCTGCAAGGTGTGTTGGCATCGCGAGGCTATTTGGTGATGGTGGAGGAATCAGTTTCATCTGAAACTGCTTTAATAAAGGTTATCTTAGGATTTGCTCCACTGATACCATTTCTTATCTGTCTCAGTGCTTCTCACAGACCAGCAACACCGGCATGACCTGGGAACTTATTAGAAATACAACTCCCTGTTCCCAGCTCAGGCCTGTTAAATCAGAAACTCTCAGAGGAGAGACACACAGAAGTCTCTATTGTAACGAGTTCTTCACGTGATTCTGAGGCTGACTGAAATTTGAGGGCCACGCATCCACATGAATAGGAAAGAGACAGAATGATCACATTAAGAGAATGTGTCATAAGTCTTAACACTTTTTTGTGGATCTGCTTCTTCATGCAAGGGAAACAAAGGAAAAAAAATTAACAAATGGGACCTAGTTAAACACTCCTGCACAGCAAAGGAAGCCACCAACAAAAGGAGCAGACCGCCTGAATGGAAGAAGATACTTGCAAGTATGTCTGATAAAATATGTAACACCTCACACAACTATCTTAAAAAAAAAAAAAAAAGAAAACTCAAACAACCCGATTACAAAGCACACAGAAGACCAGAATCAACCTTTTTCCAAAGAAGATACTCGGATGGCCAACAGGCACACGGAAAGGCCCTCACCACCACTAACCATCAGGGAAATGGGAATCAAAATCACAGTGAGATGTCACCTCACGCCAGGCAGAATGGCCATCGTTCAAAAGTCTACAAATAATAAATGTTGCAGAGGGTGTGGAGAAAAGAGAACCCTTGAACACTATTGGTGAGAAGGTAAATCGGTGCAGCCACTATGGAAAACTGTATGGAGGTTTCTCACAAAATTAAAAATAGAATCACCATATAATCAAGCAATCCAGTCCTGGGTATATATCTGAAGAAAATATATGCATAATCAAAAGAGTAATTAAAAAAGACACATGCTCCCCAGTGTTCCTAGCAGCACCATTTACAATAGCCAAGGTACCCTAAGTGTCCATCAACAGATTCATGAATACAGAAGACGTGAGGTGTGGGTGTGTGTATATATATATTTGTGTGTATACCCCCCCACACAAATATATACATATATATAAAGGAATATTACTCAGCTGTAAAAAAAAGAATGGGATTTTGCCATTTTCAACAACATAGATAGACCTGGAGGGTATTATGCTTAGTCAAATAAGTCAGACAGAGAAATAGAAATACTTTATATCACTTATATGTGGAATCTGAAAAATAAACAAATAAATAAACTGTTTAAAACAGAAACAGACTCAGATATAGAGAACAAAGGTAGTGGTTACCAATGGGGAGAGAGGGATGGGGGAATTAAGAGGTACAAACTACTAGGTATAAAGTAAATAAGATACAAGAATAAATAGAATAAAGTAAAACAAATAAGATACAAGGATATATTGTTCAGCACAGGGAATACAGCTGATATTTTATACTAACTTTAAGTTGAGTATAGTCTATACAAATTGAATTAAGTTGTACACTAATGTCACATTGTACAGCAACTTAAATTTTTCTGAACATGTCAGACTCATTCACAAATCACGTGTCATGGTTTACTACAGAATCTTTTAATTCATTAAATTTTTTGATGTCTGAGACTAGGTATGTTTGCATCCTTTTCACCTGCCAGAAAGGTGGATAAATACACCTAAATCGGTCCCAGTCCATTTGTATAGAACTACTTTGGTCCTGAACGCTTAACCATCAGCAAATGACCCCACAGTATTCTGGCCTTTCCTTTCCTGGGAGCATCTCCAGGGCCACATCCATTTGCTTCTCTCCTGGGCTGTACCCTGTGTCCTCTGCACGATGACAGCAGTAGAGGTCCAGTACCTACGACCTTGTGAAATACAGAGAAACAGATGCTGTACCTGTATGAGGCATGCATTTCAGACCCATCACTAGTTCAGCCATTTACCCATGAGCATCCTTTCTCACTTTGTGGACATCTCAGTCCTTGTCATGTTGCTACAAATAATTAACTTAAAAAAGAGCATGGATGGAAGAGACAAAATCTATCAAGTAGAAGCCATAGGTAATAGTTAGAGCTGAACCCAGGAGCCCAACAAAAGGCAATATGCTCGAGAATGGGTCATAAGGAAACGTTTCCAAGGGCAAAACGTTACTCATAAACAGTGTGTTTATCAGAGGTAGCAAACTTGAACGCCTTCTGGGGTCAGAAATGTGACACCAGTGGGTGAGAAGCTAGGATGTCCAACCCTAGGAACCAGCTGACTGTTGGGTGACCTGACCACCGTACTTAACTTTTAAATAATCTCAAAATGCCTCTCAGGAGCTGTCTGTCTACAAACCCTGAGTGAATAAAATAAGCTACCTCTTGCCTATAAATTACTGCAGTTCTATTTATTATAACTGCAGATGGTGTTAACACTGAAAATTCACACCTGCGAATCTCCACGAAGAAAAGATGGTCTGCATTCTAAAACCCATCTTAGGTTTTATAGATCAACAAGCAATGGCCTTTATTCTCGCCTTTAGCTGTGTACCTGTACTTGTTCTCCAGAAGAAAATGTGATGGAGTGGACATTCTCTGGATCCAGGGCCAGAAGACATAAATGAAGGTTTCAAATCCCATGTAAGAAACCTACATTTCCTCTCGGTCCCTCAGCGAACTCGTAGCTGAAATTAGGGCAATAAAAGTAATACCGACCCTGCCCACTTCACAAGGTTTTCCCAATGGTAAATCAGAGGAAGTATGTAAAAGTGGTTGGTTATCATCCAGTGATACATAAATCCAGTTGTTTTCATAATCTCTCCTATTTTTATAGGTGTTTGAGCTAGTCCCACTGCCCTTGAAAAGTTATAACACAGCTGAAGGGACAAAACTTACAGTGAACGAAGAATACATCATGTGGGTCAAACTCTATCACAGTGAAATAAGTCAGACAGAGAAAGACAACTACCGAGTGGGACCACTTATATGTGGGATCTCAAAAAATAACAACAATGAATGTACATGCAAAACAGAAACAGACCCACAGACACAGAGAACAAACTAGTGGTTAAGAGAGAGAGGGAAGGGGGAGGGGCTGACGAGGGATATGGGACTAAGAGATACAAACTACTATGTACAAAATAGATAAGCGACAAGGATGTATTGTAAAGCACAGGAAATTATAGCTATTATCCTGCAAGAACTTTTAATGAATTGTAATCTGTGAAAATACTGAATCATACTGCTGTACGTCTGAAAGTAATATCATATTGTAAATCAACTATACTTCAGTTTAAAAAATGCTAGGAAGTAAAACTAGAGAGAGAAGGTAAAGCCAAAACATTTCATTGCAAGACTTTAGACTCTATGCACTAAGCAGGGAGGGATTATTAATGACGCTTAAACTGGAGAGTACTATTACATGTGATGCAGAAATGATTTTTGTTGTCACTGGTTTAAATTTTTTAGTGAAGTGCAGTTGATTTACAATGTTAGTTTCAGGTGTACAGCAAAGTGATTCAGTTATACATATATAGATATTTTCTTTTCAGATTCATTTTCATTACATGTTATTCCAAGAAACTGAATATAGTCCCATGTGCTATACAGTAGGTCCTTGTTGTTTATTTATTTTATATATAGTAATGTATATCTGTTAATCCCCCAACCCTAAGTTATCCCTGCCTGCCCTTTCCCCTCTGGTAATCATAGATTGTTTTCTACGTCTGTGAGTCTGAAAATGGCATTATTTCATTATTTTTATGGTTAATATTCATATATATACCACACCTTCTTGATCCAGTCATCTGTCAATGGACGTTTAGATTGCTTCCATGTCTTGGCTATTGTAAATAGTGCTGCTGTGAACATTGGGGTACATGTGTCTTTTCCAATTTTAGTCCTCTCTGGATATATGCCCAGGAGTGGGATTGCTGGGTCATACGGTAACTATTTTTAGTTTTTTAAGGAACCTCTATACTGTCTTCCATAGTGGTTGCAACAATTTGCATTCCCACCAGCAGTGTAAGAGGGTTCCCTTTTCTCCACACCCTCTCCAGCATTCATTGTTTGTGGACTTTTGAATGATGGCCACTCTGCACGAGGTAATACCTCATTGTAATTTTGATTTGCATTTCTCTAATAATTAGTGATGTTGAACATCTTTTCATGTGCCTGTTGGCCACCTGGATGTCTTTGCAGAAATGTCTATGTGGGTCTTCTGTGCATTTTCTGATTGGGTTGTTTGTTTTTTGGTATAAAGCTGTATGAGCTGTTCTTATATTTTGAAAATTAGTCCCTTGTGGGTTATGCCTTTTGCAAATATTTTCTCCCATTCTGTGGGTTGTCTTTGCATTGTGTTTATCGTTTCCTTTGTTGCGCAAAATCTTTTAAGTTTACTTAGGTTCCATTTGTTTATTTTTCCTTTTGTATCCATTACTCTAGGAGCCAGTTCACAGGTGAATTCTACCAATCATTTAGAGAAGAGTTAACACCTATCCTTCTGAAACTATTCCAAAAAATCATAGTGGAAGGAACACTCCTGAAATCATTCTGTGAGGCCACCATCACTCTGATACCAAAACCAGACAAAGATACCACACAAAAAAAAAAAGGAAATTACAGGCCAAAGTCACTTATGAGTATAGATGCAAAAATCCTCAACAAAATACTAGCCAAATAACTCCAATGATACATTTAAAAGATCATACATCATGATCAAGTGGGATTTATCCTAGAGATGCAAGGATTTTCCAATATTCACAAATCAACCAATGTGATGCATCACATTAACAAACTGAAGGGTAAAAACCATATGATCATCTCAATAGATGCAGAAAAAGCTTTTGATAAAAATCCAACATCCATTTATGATAAACGCTCTCCAGAAAGTGGGCACAGAGGGAACATACCTCAACATAATGAAGGCCACACATGACAAACCCACAGCTAACATCATATTTAATGGTGAAAAGCTGAAAGCATTTCCTCTGAGATCAGGAACAAGACAAGGATGCCCACTCTTGCCACTTTTATTCAACAGAGTGTCGGAAGCACTAGCCACAGCAATCAAAGAAGAAAAAGAAATAAAAGGAATCCAAACTGGAAAGGAAGTAAGACTGTCACTGTGTGCAGATGACGTGACACTATACAGAGAAAACCCTAAAGAGGCCACCAGAAAACCACTAGAGCTCGTCAATGAATTCGGTAAAGTTGCAGGATGCAAAATTAACACACAGAAGTCAGTTGCATTTCTATACACTAACAATGAAATAGTGAAAAAAAAAATTAAGGAAACAATCCCATTTACTATTGCATAAAAAAAAAAAAAAAAAAAAAAAAACCTAGGAATAAACCTACCTAAGGAGGAAAAGGATCTGTACTCTGAAAACCATAGCACGCTGATGAAAGGAACTGAAGACGGCGCAAACATGTGGAAAGACAACGCCGTTTTCTTCGACTGGAAGAATCAATATTGTTACAGTGGCCATACTACCCAAGGCAAGATGGTCTTATAATCTGAGTGCCTATATATAATATCTTGATTCTAAAATCTGAAACAAATTCAAATATTAGTCACATCCGTGGGATGGCAGAGCTGCAGCACCATTCCCAAACCCACGTTCGGGCTTAGACCACACTGTTACCCAAGACCTCGCTCAGGCTCACTCGCCAATCAGCAGCAGGGACTTCTATCCGGTGGAAGTCCGACTGGGATTACCAACACCCGGAAGTGATAGCGGCATCCTCTGTATTTGTGTTAGTACCTCAACCCCTGAGGGCACAGGATGGCTTTCCACGCATCAGTGCGTAGTGAAACGAGTCTAGCATCTCGACAACACTGGGGCAGGACTGGTGAGGAGACGGACCTAGAGATTATCCTATTAGGTGAAGTAAGTCAGACAGAGAAAGAAAAACACCATAGGATATCACTTATGTGTGGAATCGAAAAAAAAAAAAAAGATACAGATTTTATTCACAAACCAAAAACAGACTCACAGATATGGAAAACAAACTATGGTTGCCAAGAGGCAAAGGGCAGGGAGAGATAAATTAGGGGTTGGGGATTAACAGACACACACTACTAAATATAAAACAGATAAACAACAAGGCCCTGCTGCACAGCACAGGGGACGCTAGTCAATTTATTGCACTAACACATGATGGAGAAGAACCTGAAAAAAATATACGTATGCATATGTATAACTGAATCACTTTGCTGTATTCCTGAAACTAACACTGTAAATTAACTATACTTCAATTAAAAAACAAAACAAACAAACAAAAAAAACAGACTGGTAGAGAACTGTAAAAGTGAAAAAGTCAGAGAAGAGTCAGTTCCGGTAAATGGTAGCTAAGTCGTGCTCTGGTTTTTATTTTGAGCCCAGAAAAAGACAACATTGATGCCCTGTATCTCAGGTAATTTTTTCCTCATGATGAACAGTGACACTGACCACAGAACTTGAAAGATGAAATTTTGTGATATTATAATAGTTGTTTTATTATACATATTTTGCATGGGGTTTATCTGCAAAAAAAGGGATGCCATGACACTTATTATATAATAATGCCAGCATTTTATTTTAAATGACGATATTCGTGTAATGCAAGGAGCACACAATTTGAGAGTTCAACTAACATTTCTTGCTTCCTTTCCCCATGTCTCTAAAACTATTATTGGATGAGTTTTTCACTCTTTGGTCAGTGGAAAGATTTAAACATTGTTTGTTTGCACAGGCAAAGATCACATGACCCTCATTTTACGAATTCTTGGGGTGCTTGTGAAGAATTTCTGAAGATGTTCCCTGTTTAGGTCGGACACGTGTCCGGGTGCTGAAACAGAAAGGAAAAAAAACACACACACCCCACAGTTTAACTGTTTTATCTCTATAGTTAATTCATATATTTCATTACCATTTTGACCAGAATGAATTGTCAGTAAATTAAAGCTTCTGTTAAGTAAGTAACCAGAGAGCTCAGCAGCAAACTGCTCCACTGTGAGTCAGGACAGCGTCCCCAAGAAGAGCTTTTTAGCTAAAGACGATCGAAAGTGCCTGGAAAAAGCCTGCGCAACGTTTAAACAGGGTGACGAATCTGGAGGTAGCCGTGATCCAGCTGACAAGCTGTTTCCTTTTAAGCTTATGGTGCAAGGATGGTTGTGTTACTGACCCTCAAAATTACTCTAATTTTTCGTTTTTTTCCACTACAACAGAAACATACTAACTCAGCAGGGAAACCCTCCACAGCCTGGTTGCTATGCGGCGGTGCACCGCAGAGAATTAGTCAGGGAACGGCATCTTACAAAAATGACAACGTTTCTGAGATTTATGCCCATCTCAAGTATTCTCTTTGTGGTTCCTAAGGGGAAAGATAGGAAGCAATAAAGGAAACTTAGCATAGAAGTAGGCAGCATTTCTGTGAAAACTGAAAAGCAAAGAAAGATCATGTCAAAAAAAAAAAAATCAAAAACATCTATTAACCCTCAAGGACCACCTGGCCCCCTGGTGGTGCAGAATCCATACACATGCGGGTTCCTGGGGCTGTTAAGCCTGGGTGTCATGACCCCCTGAGCTTTTCGTCAGAAGGACGTCATGTGGTGCCTCTAGAATTCCACCCTATCAGCTCTTCCAGGAAGCAACATTCTCCAGAACCAGCAGGATCTTAACATGTGACTCTATTTCCTTACTAATATGAGCTCACTGTGCTATGTCTAAAGGGAAGCATGTAACACAGAAACATGAAATGAGGATGAGAGAGAAAAAACAAAGATCTTTTGTCACGGCAAGTGTGAGAGTGACCAAAACCCCAAACAGAGCATCAGTGTTTCCTCCAAGTTATAGGTGGCCCTGGCGTTTTTGTAGATCTACTGACAAGATCAAGAGTGGAACAGCGCTAGACCCAGATTTACAGCTGAGGAGGGAGAACCAGTTCATAAATAAGAAATGAATAGACCACAGCCCGGCTCAGTCATCTGTTTCGAACTCCTAAAATATCACTAAACATATGCTCCATTTGGCTACAGGTAGTACCATTCTCACAATAGCTGAAGTCCCCATTGCATCGACCATACACACACACACGCACGTGAGACCTCAATATGACTTTCGAGGGGCTCTTTTTGACTTTTAGTGTGGTTGGAAGTTTAACTGGCTTTTCAAAAGTTTTTTCTTGATTTTTTGAAAATTATGTATGTATGTATTTAATTTATTTTTTATTGAAGTTGATCTGCAGTGTTGTCCTAATTTCTGGTATGCAGCTCAGTGATTCAGTGAGTGACCATTTTACATTTTTATCTGAAGGTGTAACTGTCTTAAATGAAGACAAGGGCAGCGCGCAAGCTTCACACTTGAAAGGCTCAAACAAAAATGTTTTTTAACCTGCCTGTCTTAATCGCTGAGTTGGTGTTTTAAGCTAATTCAGTCTTCAGGAAGATTTAGTAAAAAGGTAACACAGTCATTGCAATTCATCAAAATTTTTTCAAAGCTGTTTCTTTATTTTCAGACGTATCAGAAACCAACAAGCACGTTCACGTCAAATGAATTTCTGTTAAGTCAGATTATGTTGTTGAGAAAGAGAGAGCAGAGTATTTGTACCATCTCCACCTTCTCCTTTCAGCATTTTAATACTGATATTATTTTACTTACTTCATCGTTCAGCAGGTCAGTCCACAAGTATTTATTAAATGCCTAACTCTGATACTAGAAATTTAATTGTTAGCTAGACAAAGTTGTCGCCCTCATGGACCTTACATCCCTGCAGAAGGAGACACTCATTCACTGCACCAGTGTTAATTGAGCATTTACTATGTGTTGGGCACTGTTGTAGGTACTTGGGATTGATCAGTGCCCAAAGCAGAGGAAGATTCATGCCCTTGAAGAGCTTAGTTCTAGAAATGTGGTATTAAAAATACGTAAGAAACAAGTAAATGATGTAATCTTACCTTCAACGAGGACTTTCATGCTGTATTAAGTACTGTGTTGGAAAGACATGGCAGAGATGAGGTTGAGACACACTGACTCTAAGGTGCCTAAAACCTAGAAAAAGCGATCCTTAGCACGTAACACGTAACTGGATTTACTGGTTGGATGAGCAATAAAACTTTTTCCGCTAGAAAATTTCACTTAAAAAATAACTTGTATTTGCCTTTGTGGGTGAAAAATAGCTTTTCAGGCATAAGTGTCAGTGCTTTTGAATATCTAAGCTAGGCTGCTTTTAACAGTACTGATTATCTAGCATAAATATAATTTGTCTACAGTGTCTGGAGTGGGGAGGGTCATCTCCACGTTTTAAATTATCAACTGATAACATGTCACAAGTTGACAAGTAGAAGAGAAAGCACTTAACATTTAAATCTTAAAAGGGTCTTGGACCATGGCTTTCACAGCTAATTATTTCCAATATCAGCAAAGATGCTTTCCAAGCTCTTAATTTAGAGACTCTGGTTCAACAAATTGTAGACATGAAAGACAATAGATCATTGTGTTTTCCTGGTAACTACTCTGTACTCTGAAAATGATTTACTTACGGGAAAGCAACTTTGATGATCATAATTACAGCTTATAATAAAAAAATTTGGTAAAATTAGAGCTAAATTTAAAACATCCTATTTTATAGAACACAGATATGAGATTGAATTGCATATTATTAAGTGCTGAAAAGATTTATCTACATTTGGCCATGAGACAAAAACAAATGAAGACCTGTGTAATATTTACCATTCCTATGTTTAAGAATGTCCACTGCACAATCATGCAGTTTATTCTTCTTTACTTCCTTTGGCATCTTGAAAAGCATCAATGAAGGAGATAGTTCACATTAATAATAAGTATAGATGCCAAGAAGTACAAATACAATAAAGTATTGTATTTTACAATCAGAAATGGATAATTTCTGAGTCTTTGGAGAGGTAAAATAATTTCGATTAAGAGCACGAATTTCAATGCCTCATATACTTAATCTATAAAATGGGAATAAAAAAACTGATCTCACATACTTGTAAAGTGAGGATAAGGTTCACTTGTAAAACATCCATTATAATACTTAGAACACAGTAAGTATACATAAATACATTTAGATATAACCAGTTGTTTGAGAATTTAATTATATTTTCAGTCTGATGTAACTTAACAATCAAAGGTTTTAAGGTAACATTTTGCTGAGCACAGTAAACTATTACAGAATAACTACTTTAGTGTAAAAATTAGTAACCCTATGTACCTAGGAAAATAGATCACTTTATTCAAAGTCACGAACACCTCTGGTCTTTCTAATTGCGCAGAACATTCAGAACTTTAAATTCTTCTAACATAACTACTCTAGAAATGAGTTGTAAAAATTGACGATAATGGATTTCTCGTTTCAGCTCCAGCCTGCAAAGACTTTGAAAGTTGTCAGTCTCATATTTACTTCAAGAATGAAGCTGAACAAACTGAAAGCCCACAACTTTTCTCAGCTCCATTAGGTGTCTGAGGCTGCCTGAGAAGTCACCCAGAGATTTACCGGGTCAGGCGAGTCTGGAGTCACAGCCAAGATCTCCCTACTTGGAGCAGAAGCGGCATTAAATGATCATTTTGATGAATTGGTGGGAGCTAAGGATGTGCTAACACGTGAATCAGAAACTCCTGGGGCTACTTTCTTGGGAATCCTTGTCTTTTCTTGGGTTTTATCTCCAGGAAACATCCCAGGTCATTAAGTTGAAGACTCAAGAAAGATCTCACGGTGTTCTTGGGGGAGAAGAGAACAGATAGAAAGGACACTGGAAGGATTGGAAGTTTCTGGCATGTCAGCTGCATCAGACTTTAAACAGAGTCCAATTCCAAGCCAGATTAACATAAGGCGCATTTATCTCAGTTCTTATTAAGTGATACATTATATCTGGCTCTCATTTAAAAAAAAAATCACAAGGCATGCTGAAGGGCAAGAAAAAACACAATCTCATGAGACCAAACAAGCATAAGCACCAGAGTCAGATATGACAGAGATTCTGAAATTACCAGGCAGCAAATTTAAATAGTTCCAATTAAGAGTTCTAAGGGGGAAAGGAGACAGCATGCCGGGAAAGATGGAGAAGGGAAACAGAGGTGGCAAGTCTGAGAAAGATTCAAAGAGAAATGTCAGAAATCAAAAAGTCTAAGAGAAATGAAGAATGCCTTTGTTGGTCTCATCAATAAAAACGGACACGGTCAAGATAAAAAACCAATAGGCTTAAAGATGGGTCAAAAGAACCTTCTCAAACTGAAATGCAAAGAGAAATAATAATAATAAAAAAAAGAAAAGGAGCATCCAAGAATTGTAGGAGAAGAAATACGTGAATTAATAATCTCTGAGAATTTTCCAAAGGTAATGACAAACACTATTAATTTGTGTTCTTTCCATCAAATTCCATTTTAGGGGACACCCCACCACCCACATCAATTCTCCAGGCACCGATGGGGGTGTCCTGTAATTCAAGTCAGTTCCAGGCACTGTTTTCCGGGAGACAGCCTCCGATCCCACAGGTTAAGGGCTCAGTCCTCCGAGACCACCCACCCTCCATCTCCGATGCCAGTCGCAAGACCAGATGCTTCTGACTGACTGACTGCAAATCAGAGTTTCCTACAATCCCCTCCTTGGTTTCCATTAATTTGCTTGAGCAGTTCAAAGAACTCAGGAAACTCGTTTACTCACTAGATTATCTATTTATTACAAAGGATATTAGAGGATACAAATCAAAAGCCAGATGAAGAGATTCATAAGTCACATTCCCAAACAAAGGAGCTTCTGTGCTCATGGGATTTGAGGACCCGCTCTGTAGCAGGTGGAAACGTTCTTGTTCAGTAACCTGGAGGCTCCCTGAACTCCCTCCTCTGTGTTTTTAGGGAGGCTTTATTCCACAGGCATGACAGGTTACATCATTGGCCAGTGGTGACTGATGCAAACTCCAGGCCCTCTCCTCTCCCCAGAAATTGGGGGGTGGGACTAAAAGTTCCAACTCCCTCTTCATACATGGTTCCCCCAGCAACCTACCCCTCATCCTGAGGGGATTTCCAAAAGTCACCTCATTAATACAACTTGTACTTGAACTGTAGTTCATACTACAACTGTAGTTCAGAGCCATGTCACCTTTATGGCTCTGAAGCATTTCAGGAACTGAGGACAAGAGACCAAATACTGTAAAAACAAGATGACCCCACTATTCTTATCACTTGGGAAGTTCCAAGAGTTTTGGGAGCTGTGAGTCTAGAAGCATGGATAAACCAAATATTTATGAGAAATATGCCTTGATCATTCAACATATATTTCTTATAAATAGTCACAATATCACAAGGGGGTGTGGCAACATTTTACCTAGAGAGGAATAAAGACTTTTTAGAGGACTTCTTGTCAGAAACGATGAAAGCAAGAGGGGAGTAAAATAAAAATACTAGAAGTATTGAAAGAAAAAACCCACAATTATAAAAGTCAATATACAAGTAAACTATTTTTCAGAAATGAAGAAGAAATAATGAGTTTTTCGGACAAACAAAAGTTAAGGGAATTCATGGCCAGCAGACTTGCCTAATAAGAAAGGTTCAAACCACTTCTTCAGACAGAGGAAAAAGTGATGTAGCTCAGAAACTCGGATTTATATGAAGAAGGGAAGAGCATCAAGGCAGGAATAAATGGGGGTAAAATATTTTCTTTTTCTTAATTGATCTAAAAAACAATGGTTTGTTTAAAATAGTGACAGTATTGTATTAGGAAATAGAGTGTGTAGATAAGTGAAACAAATTTGAAATATGTACCTTCCTGTCAATTTTGCTGTAGACCTAAAACTACCCTAAAAAAATCCTATAAATAAATAATGAATGAATGAATGAATGAATAAGCAGGATAGCCAAGCAGTTAATTAAGCAAACAAAAATCAACAACAGATACCCACAATGATGGAGATCATTCAGAGCGACTGAGATCCAACTGAAACAGTTTCCAAACAGCCAAAGATGGAACAATTAGAACAAAAAAATGCAAAGGGTAAAAAAAATGCAAGGTATTAAGTAAATGTCCATGAGACTTACCAATATAAATAAATGATTGAATAAGAATTCAAGTGGAAGAGACAAATTCTGTGTAGAAGAATTACAAATAATTTATGTAGATTTTCCACTCCTTAAGCGTTGGCATAATGACCTTATTCCAAGAAGTACAATTGGGGGAGGGGGGGCTTGGGACTGGAGATAAAATACCTGAGGAACATGATCTTGGCTGAATGATCAAGGTCAACATCAATATTGCTAAGTCATCGTGGTATTAAGTCACCATAGTACTAAGTCATCATATTAAGTCATCATAGTATTAAGTTATTGTATAGTATTAATTCATCTTAGTATTAAGTCATCAGAGTATTAAGTCAATTTAGTATTAAGTCATCATAATATTGTCATCATAGTATTGTCATCATAGTATTAAGTTATTGTAGTATTAATTCATCATAGTATTAAGCCATCACGCTAAGTCATCATAGCATTATGTACTCTTGATATGATGTCATAAAATTGGCACTTTCCCTCCGTGGTCTCCCTTCCAAAAACCCACAACCCCAGTCTCAGCATCAGAAAAACGGCAGACAAGGTCTAACATAGGAACATTTTATCAAACACCCAACTGGCATCCTCAAAACTGTCAATGTCATCGACAGCAAGGACAGCATGGACAAGAGGAGCCTGAGGATGCCTCATGTGTTGTGGTGCTGGAGAAGGCACGCTGGGATAGAACAGGGCGTCAGGCATAAGTGCAGGAAGCATTAATGCAGTGTGGACGTCATTAGTAGCGATGTATCAACATTGGTCCGTTCAGTGCGGTACCCGAGGCCTGACAACGTGAGGCGTTAGTAACAGGGGAAGCCGTGTTCTGGGCTTCTGATGACTCTCTGGACTCTCTCTGCAGTATTTCTGCACACTAAAACTATTACAAAAATAAAATTCAATTAAAAATGACCGTAAGTCTCTCTAGCAATAATTTTGAGATTTTAACAATATTTGAACTTTGTATACTATTAAACCTACCACGTCCTGATGCACACACGTGCCTTTTCAATCCACGGACTGCCGTCAACATTCCTCCTCCTTCACTGTGATGTATATCGGCATAATTAATAACCGAGGTAAATAATGGGCGAACACGCCATTGGCTCTCTCTGTGTTGTACTAGTTTGCATTTAGATGATGATAAACTATTCATTTTAATTATTTTTATTTACTTACTTGTCTTGATGGCATTTAAAATTCTAATCCACCACAACGCCTTTTTGTCAGCTTGACTGGGAAATGGAAATCCATTCAGCAAAGTGAAAATGTGGAAGGGCAGATATAAATTTGAATAAAATGAAAATTAAGGAAAATTAAACCAGCAAGCTCAAGCCTCCATTTACTAAACCTATGAAGGAATACACGAAGCAGTCTTGCTAATATAATTCCTTATTTTTATACCATGTTATGCCTCCTATTAAAGAAGAGAGAGCAGAGTGTGTTTATTTCACTGAGCCCTGGGCGTCTGTGAAAAGCCTGGATGCTGATGTCAGTTTGTCTTTTTCTCTGTGTGTAAAATACTTGTTACGAATCAACAAAACGTAGCATTAAAATGAATAAAAGCTGCTATTATGTTTTAAATGTTTGGTCTTCTAGAGCTGCTCCATTTCTTTGACCAATGACCTTGGATTCTCCTTCCTTAGAAAGATCCTTAGAAAGTCAGAAGGCATAATTTTTCAAATGGCGTCTGTAAAACTATATCATTCTGATGCTTTGGGGGGATTAAATAAGACCAGTCTCCCAGGGCACTTCTGCACTCCTATACACTCTGAGCTTGCAGTGGATAATTTCCAGAATGTTGAAATATCTCGGAGTTGACCATCGTAAGAAATCGCCTGGTTCAGAATTTATCTATGCAATTTTGCAACATGTAAATTATGACATCGTCTGTGAATTCTGAGACATGAAATTGTGTAAGTAAATAAAATCAATCAGAAAACTTGAGCAAATATTCTCCTTTGAAACTAGACATCCTTGTAACATAACCTTTGTCTAACAGTAGAAACAAGAAAAATAGAGATAACTTGAGAATTTCTGTAGCCTAACATTTCTCATGTATTTTGAACAATTATTTATGCTTGAAAAACCATTTCTTTTTGTGTCTTTCTATAGTTTCCACATAAAGCTAAAAGAATAAATCCTTCCCCAACAGAACAAGCCTCCAATTGTTTGAAGATAATGATGCTTCAGTCTTTCCTCAACCTCCCCTTGCTAACAACCGTCTTTACCCGTGACATCCAGGTAGCCTTTGACCAAACCAAGAAAATGCAACTTTAACACTCTTGTTCTGGAACCAGTGTTTCTATCAAAACAGTCACGAGACACCCATAACATCCACTTTGTTTTTAAATATGTAATTCTGTTTTGTGGTCTTGTCGGTGCAAAGCCTCCCAGCTTGGTGGAGCATAAATAATACAGCGTCAAAATTCCCATGAATGTTTCTCAGAAAAATACCAAATGGTGCACACGTTGAGAAGCCCCAACAGCAGGTTTGGCTCTGTTGAAATTCAGATGCGCCCTGTTCAGCCATGCTTTTCCAATATTTCCAGGCTTATAGTGAAAAGATTTTGCCTCATCGAGGGACGCTTTAGGAATTCAGTATTTTTAGTGTACATTGGTCGTACATGATTTTTTTGTGCTCCCAAAATTCTAGGCCTGCTGTCTAATTCTATGATTTCACATAGAGTGATCATCGAATTGCTAAATTAATTGCAAATGGAAAGAAAGAACAACAAAGCAGACAAGATATACTTCTAATAACAAACTTACTGGGAAAAAAGGCAGTATCATTTTCAGGTTGGAGTCTCTGATGACAACCTACTCTCCAACACATACAGGGGTCCTGCTCTGGGGGGACTGTGGGTCACTGCGTGACCTCCAAATGACATTAATGAGGGGGCCGCAAAGAGCTAAAATATCATATCCACCTGTCTGATCATAGCCTCCCACGAACACTCGGTTTTCATTGCAATTTCTTTAATTCATTTAAGCAGAGATGATCTTTAATAATGGGAGAAATCTAATGAGCAGAGAGAGCACGCAGGGAAAATTCTACAAACAGTATATAATGAGCATGTCTTCTAAAAGACAGCGGATTTTAGTAGCAAACTCTAGTCTAAAAGTAGTCAGAAGAAACAATGTGTGTCCTGCCCTTCCTGTGTGCCGGGTTCAGTTACAAGGGCTTTGCATTGATTCATTTATTTAATCTTGAAACACTCTTTGCTTAGGAGAACATAATTACTGTTCTTTCATTTGAGGAAACTGAGGCACAGAGAATTCAAGTAAGTGTCCAAGGCTACGCAGCCAGTAACAGGCAGCGTCGGACTTCATGTGCCATTCATCTGGGTCCAGAACCTGGCTTGAGGGACCCCAGGACTTTGCTTCTTGGAAAGAAGCATCCTACTGGCTCTGGTCAGCGGTTTACTTAGAGGGAAGCACATACCTGACCTCTTCAGAAAGGGTTTGGAGCGACAGGTCGGAGCGGGAAGAGAAGGTACAGCCCAGTGGTAGAGCATGTGCTTAGCACGCAGGAGATCTTGGGTTCAATCCCCAGTATCTCCATTAAAATAATAAATAAATAAACCTAACTACCCACCAAAATTTAAAAAAAATAAAGTAAAGAATAAATTTTAAAAAGTCAATCCTTGCATTACAAAATAGAGACAGACTCACAGACACAGAAAACAAACTCATGGTTACTGGAGGGGAAAGGGGGTGGGAAGGGATAAACTGGGAGTTCGAGATTTGCAGATGTGAACTACTGTATATGAAATAGATACACAACAAGTTTCTTCTGTGTAGCCCAGGGAACTATATTTAAATCTTTTACTAACTTGTAATGAAAAAGAATATGAAAAGGAATACATGTATGTTTATGTATGACTGAGACATGATGCTGTGCACCAGAAACTGACACAACATTGTAAACTGACTGTATTTCAATTAAAAAAGAAAAGGCCGCCCAAATTGTGATTAAAACTTAACACTTCCAGGGCTTCCGGGAGAAGATGGTGGAGTAGAAGGACGCTCGCAGGTCACCCTCTCCCACAAATACACCAAGACCCACATCTACAGACCCACTCAGCCAACCAGAGCACCTGTGGAACTCTGACAGAACATTGCCCTCTTCAAAAGATAAAGACGCCAAAAATCTGGTAGGAGAAAAGGAAAAAAGAAAGAACAAAAGGCAAAGCAGCGCTGGACGGGTCCTGCGGGGAGGGAGCGGCAAAGGAGGACTGGCGCTCGCTCGCTAGGTCTCCCCTCTCCAACTGAGAGGCCAGCAGGACGGAGGGGGAGCCTCCGAGGCTCGGATCTGTGTACAGAGCAGCCCTTGACTAACAGAACTAAGTTAAACGGGCACAGAGCGTCCCCCCGACACCCAGCCTGAGACGCGGCCGGCAGCGGCGGGCAGGGCCAGGCTGCACAAGCCGGGCGGAGGATGGAAGTGGCTGCACGTAGGCAGCCCCGGGGGAACGCAAGGGGCTGTGAGCGTGGCTGTGGGTGCACAGGGAAGAACAACCTGGGCCCTCCATAAAACAGCAAGGTTGATGTGCTCTCGGGGGAAGGGTGCACACCCCCATCTCTGAAAACCCGCGGAAAGTTTTCGGGGGAAGAGAGGCGGGGCTCAGGCACAGCCGCCATATCCTCCGCGCTGAGCACCCAGGCGGGGCGGGGGCGAAACCGGCATCCACACCGAAGGGCTTAGCAGCCTCAAAGGCCAGACTGAGACCGGCCTGCAGCCCGGGGCAGACAGGATCCTTCCATCCTGGTCCCTCAGAGAACTTGCTCCACAAAGACAAACAAGGAGCTGGGTTCTGGCTCCAAGCAGGGACAGGGCTGTCCCTCGGTCTTCCCCGAGCCCACCCGCGGAGCGCCGACCAGGGCGGAGCGCGCAGCCGCACAGAGCAGCAGAGCTACCGGGGGCGCAGGTAGAGGGAGAGCGGCACCCTCCGCCTTTCGGGCAGGAACACAGCCCCTGACCGAGGTGCTGGGAGGGGGCACGACCCGCCCTCCTACCCGGCCAGTCTGCAACATCTGACTGCGGCATCCAGAGGGGCAGCGACCCGCCCGCCCACAGCAGAGGAGAGCTACACCTGACCCAGAGTTAGGAGGAGGCGCGATCTGCTTGCCGACAGGTGCTGGGAGCAGCACAGAAGAGGGCGCCAACGGAGGGCCTCTGAAAACAGCAAACTGAGCTTCCAAGACAGGACGAAGACAGAAAGACTTCACATTAAAAGCACACAGACTCCAGGAGAACACCGACAACCCCCCCCCCCTTTTTTTTTAAATCTGTTTTTACCTGTTCTATTTTCTATTACTCTCTTAATCTTTACTTCTTAATTCATTTCTATTTCTCTTGGGTTTTGATGTCCTGCTATTGATTAGACACAGGTTTCAAATACATCTATTCATCTCCCCCCCCCCTTTTTTTCTAAAGGTTTTAAAAGGACGTCTCAACCCGATTAATACTCTGCTTCAACTCACTCTTCTATTATTCATTATACACTGTTTTCAAACCCTCTTTCTCCCTTCTTTTAAAATTCTTTCTCTCTCTCTCTTATTTTTTTTTTCTTTTTTTCCTAAGTTCTATTCCTAAATAGGCATCAGATAGATAAAATCCTTAAGGACCAAAATAAACAACTGATACTCCATAAACCACAGTGCCAAAGAGGTATGAGCAAGATGAAGAAGCAGAAAAACTTTCCCAATTAAAAGAACAAGAGAAATCCCCTGAAAGAAAGATCAACGAAATAGACATCGATAGCCTACTAGATCAAGATTTCAAAAAAGGAGTGATCGAATTGCTGAAGGAATTAAAAGAGATAGTGTTTAGAGATATAAAATATGTCAAAAATGAAATTGAAGCTATAAAGAGCCAAGTAGAATGGGTGAACTCATTGACAGAGATGAGGAATGATCTAATAGCTGTGCAAAGCCGACTAGATAATGCAGAGGAACTAATTAGTGATCTAGAAGACAGGGCAATAGAAAGCACACATTCAGAAGAACTACAAGAGAAGCAAATAAAAAATAATGAAAATAGCATAAGGGGCCTATGGGATAACATAAAGCGTCCCAATCTTCGCATAATAGGGGTCCCAGAAGGAGAAGAAAGCTCAAAGGGGATTGAAAAGGTTTTTGAAGAAATCATGACTGAAAACATCCCAAACTTAAAGAAGGAATCAGATATCCAAGTACAGGAAGCTCAGAGGGTCCCAAACAGGAAGAACCCAAATAGACCCACACCAAGACATATCATAATCAAGATGGCCAGAGTCAAGGATAAAGAAAGGATTCTAAAGGCAACAAAAGAAAAGCAAAGAGTAAGTTACAAGGGAACCCCCATAAGGCTCTCAGCTGATTTCTCTACACAAACACTACAGGCCAGAAGGGAGTGGCAAGATATATTCAAAGCCCTGAATGAAAAAAAGATGCAGCCTAGGATCCTTTATCCAGCAAGGCTATCCTTGAGGATAGAAGGAGAAATAAAGAGTTTCACAGACAAAAAAAGCTGCAGGAGTTTAGCAACACTAAACCCATGCTAAAAGAAATATTGAAAGGGCTATTCTAAATAGAAAAGCAGCAGGATGCTACAGAAATGAGAAACACACAACTGGAAAGGTGATAACTCATGAATTACAAATAAAGTAAACATGAAATTATAAAAGAAGACATACAAATCACTGAGAGTGGGAGAGGGAGGCAGGGAAATATAGAATAGTTTTTTCTTTCTTTTTTAATTTTTTTTAACAGTAGGATGGGTTTGAGATCATGTTACTATCAGTTTAATAAAAACAGTTATAGTAATGGGTTGATAGATTTACAAAAAAGGGTAACCACAAGCCAAAAATTTACAAAGGAGTCACAAAAATTAAATAAAATCCATGATAATACAAAGGAAAATTACCAAACCACAAAAGGAAGAAGAAAGGAACAAAGAGGATATACCAATTCAACTGCAAAGATAAGTTCAAAATGGCAATAAACACACATCTATCATTAATTACTGTAAATGTTAATGGACTAAATGCTCCAGTCAAAAGACATAGAGTGGCAGACTGGATAATAAAGCAAGAACCTTCAATATGCTGCATACAAGAGACCCACTTTAGGGAGAAGGACACATATAGATTGAGAGTGAAAGGATGGAAAAGGATATTCCATGCAAATGGAAAAGCCAAAAAAGCAGGTGTTGCAGTACTGATTTCAGACAAAATAGACTTTAAAACAAAGGCCATAAAGAAAGATAAAGAAGGACATTTTATAATGATTAAAGGAGTGATACAAGATGAGGATATTACACTCGTTAATATATATGCACCCAATATAGGAGCACCTAAGTACATACAAGAATTACTAACAGAGATAAAGGGGGATATTGATGGGAATACAATCATAGTTGGAGATTTTAACACTGCGTTAACATCACTAGACAGATCTTCCAGACAGAAAATAAACAAGGCAACAGAGAAATTAAATACTACAATAGAAAAACTAGATTTGGTGGATATTTTCAGAGCATTACACCCCCCAAAAATAGGATATACATTCTTTTCAAGTGCACATGGAACATTTTCCAGGATTCGTCATGTACTTGGGCACAAAAGAAACCTCAACAATTTTAAGAAGATAGAAATTATCTCAAGCATCTTTACTGACCACAATGCCATGAAACTGGAAATCAACAACAGAGAAACAAAGGAGAAAAAAAGGAAAGCATGGAGATTAAACAATATGTTATTGAAAAAACAATGGATCAATGAGGAAATCAAAGCTGAAATTAAAAAATACCTTGAGACAAATGATAATGAAAGCACAACCACTCAAAACCTATGGGACACAGCAAAGGCAGTGCTAAGAGGGAAGTTTATAGCGATACAGGCCTTCCTCAAAAAAGAAGAACAATCTCAAATAAACAATTTAACCCACCACCTGAATGAATTAGAAAAAGAAGAACAAAAAGCCCCAAAAAGCAGCAGAAGGAAGGAAATAATAAAGATCAGAGGGGAATTAAATACAATAGAGATTAACAAGACCATAGAAAAAGTCAACCAAACCAAAAGCTGGTTTTTTGAAAAAGTAAATAAAATCGACAAACCTCTGGCCAAACTCACAAAGAAGAAAAAAGGGAGAGCACAAATTAGCAAAATAAGAAAGGAAAATGGAGAAATTACAACAAACAAAATAGAAATACAGAATATCATACGAGAATATTATGAAAAACTATATGGAACCAAACTGGATAACCTAGAGGAGATGGACAAGTTTCTGGAAACATACTGTCCACCAAAACTGAATCAAGAAGAATCTGAACACTTGAACAGTCCGATCACTAGAAAGGAAATAGAAATAGCAATTAAAAACCTCCCTACAAATAAAAGTCCAGGACCGGACGGCTTCACTGGGGAATTCTACCAAACATACAAAGAAGAACTCATACCAGTCCTTCTCAAACTCTTCCAGACGATTGAAAAGGAGGGAATACTCCCAAACTCATTCTATGAAGCCACCATCATCCTGATACCAAAACCAGGCAAAGACACTACAAAAAAAGAAAATTATAGGCCAATATCACTGATGAACATAGACGCCAAAATCCTCACCAAAATTTTAGCAAACAGAATCCAACAACACATAAAAAAGATTATACATCATGACCAAGTGGGGTTCATCCCAGGGACACAAGGCTGGTTCAACATACGCAAATCAATCAATGTAACACATCACATCAACAAGAGAAAGGACAAAAACCACATGATCATCTCAATCGATGCAGAAAAAGCATTTGATAAAATTCAACACCCATTTATGATAAAAACTCTCGCCAAAGTGGGTATAGAGGGAACATATCTCAACATAATAAAAGCTATATATGACAAACCTACAGCCAGCATAGTACTCAATGGTGAAAAACTCAAAAGCTTCCCACTAAAATGTGGGACAAGACAAGGCTGCCCACTATCACCACTCCTATTCAACATAGTCCTGGAAGTCCTAGCTATAGCAGTCAGGCAAGAGAAAGAAATAAAAGGGATCCAAATTGGAAAAGAAGAGGTAAAAGTGTCATTATATGCTGATGACATGTTACTATATATAGAAAACCCTAAAAGGTCCACACAAAAGCTACTAGAGCTGATTGAAGAATTCAGCAAGGTAGCAGGTTACAAAATTAACGTTCAAAAATCAGTTGCATTTCTTTACACTAATGATAAATCAACAGAAGAAGAAAGTAAAGAAACAATCCCCTTTAAAATAGCACCCAAAGTAATAAAATATCTAGGGAATAAATCTAACCAAGGAGGTGAAAGAATTATACACAGAAAACTATAAACCATTGATGAAGGAAATTAAAGAAGACTTTAAAAAATGGAAAGATATTCCATGCTCTTGGATTGGAAGAATCAATATTGTTAAAATGGTCACACTGCCCAAGGCTATCTACAGATTTAATGCAATCCCTATCCAATTACCCAGGACATATTTCACAGAACTAGAACAAATCATAATAAAATTTATATGGAACCATCAAAGACCTAGAATTGCCAAAGCATTACTGAAGAGAAAGAAAGAGGCTGGAGGAATAACTCTCCCAGACTTCAGACAATACTATAGAGCTACAGTCATCAAGACAGCATGGTATTGGTACCAAAACAGACATATAGAACAATGGAACAGAATAGAGAGCCCAGAAATGAACCCACAAACTTTTGGTCAACTCATCTTTGACAAAGGAGGCAAGAATATACATTGGAATAAAGACAGTCTCTTCAGCAAATGGTGTTGGGAAAACCGGACAGCAGCATGTAAAACAATGAAGCTAGAACACTCCCTTACACCATATACAAAAATCAACTCAAAATGGATTAAAGACTTAAACATAAGACAAGATACAATAAACCTCCTAGAGGAAAACATAGGCAAAACATTATCTGACATACATTTCAAAAATTTTCTCCTAGAAGAAATAAAAGCAAGAATAAACAAATGGGACCTAATGAAACTTACAAGCTTCTGCACAGCAAAGGAAACCAGAAGTAAAACAAGAAGAAAACCTACGGAATGGGAGAAAATTTTTGCAAGTGAAACCGACAAAGGCTTGATCTCCAGGATATATAAGCAGCTCATACGACTCAATAAGAAAAAAATAAACAACCCCATCCAAAAATGGGCAGAAGACCTAAACAAGCAATTCTCCAAGGAAGACATACAAATGATCAAAAGGCACATGAAAAAATGCTCAATATCACTAATTATCAGAGAAATGCAAATCAAAACTACAATGAGGTATCACCTCACACCAGTCAGAATGGCCGTCATTCAAAAATCCACAAATGACAAATGCTGGAGAGGCTGTGGAGAAAGGGGAACCCTCCTACACTGCTGGTGGGAATGCAGTTTGGTGCAGCCACTATAGGAAAACAGTGTGGAGATTCCTCAAAAGACTAGGAATAAGACTTACCATATGACCCAGGAATCCCACTCCTGGGCTTGTATCCAGAAGGAAATCTACTTCAGGATGACACCTGCACCCCAATGTTCATAGCAGCACTATTTACAATAGCCAAAACATGGAAACAGCCTGAATGTCCATCAACAGGTGACTGGATAAAGAAGAAGTGGTATATTTATACAATGGAATACTACTCAGCCATAAAAACCGACAACATAATGCCATTTGCAGCAACATGGATGCTCCTGGAGAATGTCATTCTAAGTGAATTAATCCAGAAAGAGAAAGAAAAATACCATATGAGATCGCTCATATGTGGAATCTAAAAAACAAAAACAAAAACAAACAAACAAACAAAACCAAAGCATAAATAAAGGACAGAAATAGACTCACAGACAGAGAATACAGACTTGTGGTTACCAGGGGGGTGGAGGGTGGGAAGGGATAGACTGGGGTTTCAAAATTGTAGAATAGACTACACTGTATAGCACAGGGAAATATACACAAAATGTTATGATAACTCACAGAGAAAAAAATGTGACAATGAGAGTGTATATGTCCATGAATAACTGAAAAATTGTGCTGAACACTGGAATTTGACACAACATTGTAAAATGATTATAAATCAATAAAAAATGTTAAAAAAAAAAAAAACAACTTCACAATTCCAAACAGAGCTCTGGATGCGTCCTCTGCTGCTGGAATAAATTTCCTCCTGCTCTTTCAGACAAGGGCGCCCCCCCCCCCCCCCCGTCCAGCTGGTTCACTGTCTCCCTGACCAAGGAAACTGTCATACATCGTCGTGAGCACGGCCACTGTGCACACAGCCTGGCTCCATCCCTCCCCTGAGTATCAGGCAGGTGGGATCAACCTGGTAACACTGACCATTTAATTGCAGCCCAGAGGATCACATCGTCTCCAGGCACTGCACACTTTAGCAAACCATCCTTCATCATCACAATAGTGCAATTAAAAAAAAAAAAAGATCATTACGTATAAATATACATTTTCTATATTCTTTTATTTTGACCCTTTGTAGGTTTATAGTTCAAGGCAGACATTCCCTTCTTTACACAGAAGATAAACCAGTATAATTCACCATTTCTAAACTACAATTATACAAAGTTTTATACAACTTTTAATAGAGAATGAACAGACTGCAGAGCCTTCACATTAACTCGGTTTTAAAAATCCTTGTCACGGTGTTAAGAAACCAAAAAATTTCATGGAAAACAGAAAAAAGCAGACATTTTTAGAATCACGTGGGTCTAGGAGTCAAATGCCAACGATGTCACATGTTAGCTGGGAGGTCTTGGGAAAATTACAGTACGTTTGCACCTGACTCCTCCCTTCCTACCTCAGTTTAAAACCGGAGCGATAGTTGAGAGAATTAAATGACATAATGTAGAATAATTTCTTAGGATTATGTCCAAGTTTTATGAGTCTGCTATCATACATCGAGCATCTACAATAATTATTCTTCATTTCCCTAATACTTTGAAAAACACCATTCTGTCTTAGTTTTCATGCTCAAAGCCTTGGAAGTGCCTTCCTTTTCTTTATCTCCTCCAGAAATTTATCAGTGCTTTTACCTCTATCTTGGCAAAGTTTACAGATTCTTCCCTTTCTTTGCATCTCCCCGATGGCCACTGAAATACCAGTGCTTCACGTCCACATAAATTATTGCAAACCACTCCCAATTCATAATAATATGCTGACATAAGTACACGTGCACATTTTTGTATTCTTGTGTTATTTTTTTAGAAGTATCTCCCTTATTATCACAAAATGAATGCTGTTCAATCTGACCCTGAAATCTCAAAGCCAACTTTGCTTAGTTCTCAGTCAGTCAAGCATACCTTTCAATAGTGACAAACTATATTGCCAAACTCTGCCCAGGACTTTTTGTCAGTTCCTCCATCCTTTTGTTTGTAATTTAATTCAACTTAAACACATTGTTTTCCCCTCAGCCCAACTTTGCTTTTGCTGTCTACCAAAACTATAGTCCTCTCCAACTGCCCTTCTTCACATCACTTTCATGCAAAACCATCAACTTTTACAAAAAAAAAGTTTTTTACAAAATGTGCGTGTGTGTTGGGGGGCGATGATGTTGTGTAATAATAAATATTGTGACATACGCATCAAGAAAATGGGTTGAACTGGCGAAGTAAACACCCTTAGTCTCCCTTGGCACTGAGTATCTGCAATTCAAGGACTTTGCCACTAGGTGGTAATCGCAGACTACGCTGATTTCAGGAGGTAATTCTCCAGATCCCTCATTCCAGTAATAATGCCCCATATGAAGCTGTTTTAAAACCTTCTTACCCCAAATAATATTCACCTATCATCTATGTTTAAATTATACTAACATATAAATCATATCTATTTCTAATATCGATATCTACAAAAATACACATAGATATTATAAAGTATATATAATTGTTATTTCAATAGCATTTCAATATTAATATTTCAGAAGTATAAAGGCATAAATATGTTGAAAGAGTCCTACTTTTAGATTATTTATTGACGCAATAACAAACATCATTTAAAAGCCATTTAATACCCATTGCACGAATATCTGGCTCTTTGTATTAGAAGTGATTTGCCTGAGTCTCAGGGCACAACCTCAGACAGATCTGTTCGTATATCTACAGACTCAGCAACGTCCCCGGAATCGCAAAGACTCTGGCAAATTTTTAACCACTGCTCTTGTTGCAAATGATGCTCTGAGGAACTTTAACTGTAAGAGGCGTTAAAGCTGTAATTGAGTAAGAGATTCACATCACGTAAAAGGTGGCATTTCTCACTAATGCCTCACTTTGCCTCATGGTTCAAACCAGATTAAGGTATTCTCCCCACGTTGACAGCCCCATGATTTTCATTTATTTACTTATTTGGGGGGCAGTGAGTGACCCAGGTGAGAGGAGGATTGGGCAGAATCCTATTTATTTTTTTTCAATTGAAGTAGAGTTGATTTACAATGTTGTGTTAATTAAGAAATTAATTAAGAATTGATTAAGAAGTTAATTAAGAAGTGATTCAGTTATGCATATATATGTTCTTTTTCAGATTCTTTTTCATTATCGGTTATTACAAGGTATTGAATCTAGCTCCCTGTGCTGCACAGTAGGTCCTTGTTGTTTATCTATTTTATATACAGTAGTGTGTGTCTGCAAACCCTGAACTCCCACTTTACCCTTCCTACCCGTCCCCCCCATAAGTTTGTCTTCTATGTCTATAAGTCTGTCTCTGTTTACTGCATACATTCATTTGTGAGCGTAAGGCGTCTACGGCCACACAACCCTGAATGTGTCTGATCTCGTCTGCCGAGATTTGTAATTCTAGAAAGGGAGGCAAGGCATCCAAGGGCAGGTCTGGAGCCATCATGTCTACTGCTCCTCACCCCCCACTCCATTTCTTGGATGAAGAGATATCTACCTCATTGTATACTCTTGACTACTTTGTCCAAACTTGATTGGCTGTAAGTGTGTGGGTTTATTTCTGGGCTGTCTGTTCTATTCTGTTCCATTGATCCATATGTCATTTTTTATGCCAGTGCCACACTGTTTTGATCCCTGTAGCTCTGCAGTATATTTGAAGTCTGGGAGGGTTAGTCCTCCAGCTTTGTTCTTTTTCTCCAGTATTGCTTGGGCAATTCTGGGTCTTTTGTGATTCCATATACATTTTAGGATTATTTGCTTTAGTTCTGTGAATAATGCCCTGGGTAATTTGATAGGGATTGCATTAAATCTGTAGATTGCTTTGGGTAGCATGCCCATTTTAACAATATTAATTCTTCTAATCCAAGACCATGGGTATCTTTCCATTTCTTTAAATCATCTTTAATTTCCTTAATCAGGGTTTTGTAGTTCTCAGCATATAAGTCTTTCACTTCCTTGATCTAATTTATTTCTAAGGACTTTTTTTTTTAATGCAATTTTAAAAGGGAATGTTTCTTTACTTTCTTTTCCTGCTATTTCATTGTTAGTGTAAAGAAATGCAACTGATTTCTGAATGTTAATCTTGTATCTTGCTACCTTGCCAAATTCTTTGATCAGCTCTAGCAGCTTTTGTGTGGCGCCTTTAGGGTTTTCTATATATAGTATCATGTCATCCTCGAGTTTCAAAAGTGTGCCTCCCTCAGTACTGATTCTGATGATAGTTTTGATACCATTCTCTTCCAACCAAAAGGAAAATTCAAGGAAAAATCACTTAAATCTGTGGTAGACTGGAAAAACCAAAGATTAATGACTTAGATGCTACCCTGCATTTACTTTTGTATTTATGTGTCTATTCAGATAAAGTTCTCTGAAGTAAAATGAAGAAAATTAAGCACAATGAAGTGCAATAATGAGTACATCTGCTCGAACTTGCTGTGTTGCCGTCTGCATCCGTGCACCCCTCCAGATGGCATGAGATTATGAAGGACATGGAGGCTGATTCAGGCAACTGTGGGACGTTTCCTGGTACCCCTTGTTTGTTGCATTCCACAACTTGCTTTTCACATTCCTGACATTTACAGCCATGGAAATAATTAGCCCCAAACATCAAAGAAAAAGTACCAATCATGATTTACAGATATGTATATAAATGATTCAAGGTAATCAGATTTCCTTAATGCAAGTGAAATCAATGTGCAGTCATGAGCCCCAGTTCTAAACTTTAAATTAAACATAATTAAACTAGAGTCTTTTAACAACATGGGGGAAAAATTCAAGTTTGGAGGAGACTTTGTTATGTTCATTGCAACACGTATTAGTGAAACATCAATATAATTGAATATAATTCAAGCAGACATTCAATTAAGCCCCTACGGCAGCTTGAGTATATTGAATTGACAGTTTCATCTAAATTACTGACACTTTTGAAGACGTTAACTATTTAGATAAATAGCTAGTGATTACGTTTCCCCATATCCTTCACTGCCTGTCAGTTTCAGTTGCTTAACTTCTCAGGAATTTTCATTCTTTGTATGTAAAATGAGAGGATTTGGACTGGTGTTTCTTAAGGTCTTTTTGGAGTCC
Source organism: Camelus ferus (assembly GCF_009834535.1). NCBI lineage: Eukaryota > Metazoa > Chordata > Mammalia > Artiodactyla > Camelidae > Camelus > Camelus ferus. Next base: position 5,768,406 of record NC_045726.1, on the reverse strand, counting down.
TTAAAATCTATCATCATCTGAGTTACTGGGAAAGGAAACAGGTTGGAGTCTTATGGCTAATTGCCTTAAAAATGGAAGGAGTAGTCCTTCCAGAGTATGTTAAGAATCCTAAAAATCCTGTTTTATTTCAGAACGCTTTAGGACTTTCCTACGATTTAAAACAAGCAAACAAACCCCCAAAACGTCTTTCTTTCAAAGTAAATATCACCTATTTACTAAGGGTTCTTTTTAAAATGTCACTTTCGACTCTGTCTTGCAGAACTCTTCAAATGTGTATTTCTTCACTCAGTTTTCTTTAAAGACAAGGCTTTCTAGAGATGTTTTACTCAGTGTCCATGTTGTGCTGATCTCTAGATGGCCCACTAAGACAGGACGCTGGTATCAAGGGACTCACCACTGACTGAGATTCTTCTCAGCTTATTACAGCACCACTCAAATGACGAGAGAATTTTCCAATATGGGAGCACAAACATGTGAAGGGAAACAGGTTTGACTGGAAGTGATCAGGAAAAAAATTCACAAGACCACATAAGCTTGGTGGGTAATAACTGCTAAAACGTATGCAGATTGTCTTTCTGTCAAGTAATACACAAGCATTTATGTATATTGACTGTATCTATTAATTCCTATAAGAAATTTATGAAGTGGATACAATTCTTATTTACCCATTTGATCACGAGGAAACAAGAAAGATGCTGAGGAAACAGATATGACAAGACAGAGAGCTGTGCATTTACTTAAGAGGTGTTTATCAAATTTTATTCTGTGCTAGCTCCTTTCCTAGGACCATGGGTACAATGGTGACTCCCACATCATGCCCTCAAGGACTTCAAACACGGGGGTGGTGTGCACATAAGTAAACTGTTGCTTATAACACAGTTTAACTGGTGTTATGATAAGGAATCCAAGAAAGGTAGAGTGCTTTCAATAGGAAAAAAACGAGGGTTTCCTGGAGGAAATGATATCTAAGGAGCTGAAAGCTGGCTGGGAGTTGGTTACAGGAAGAGGAAACAGAAACAGAAACAGCAGGAGCTCCAAAGTAAGAAAGAGTGGAGCACGTTCCGGGAATGCCGGCGGGGCGGCGTGGCTCCTGGGGCGCCATTTGTCGGTCTGGCCGGGGAACGGTGCTAGAGGAGGTGAGTAAGCAGGTGGATTTAAAGCATCTTGTACGAAGGATGAGGATGCATTGACTTGGTTTGCCCAGAGCAGCCCCAACATAGATGTCCCAACACCACTACTTAATAGCACCCTTTGAAACTCCTAAACTCTTTCTACTGGACAATAAATCATACATAGAGAAGGTTCTGCGTTTCTATAGAGGGCAGTGGGAGTGATGTGGTCTTTAAACAGAGATTGGGCACAGTGAGATTCAGGCTTCAGAAAAGTCACTGCCTGCAAAATGGAGAGCATCTGGAGACAACCACACAGACAAGATGGCCAGCACCCCCTACCCACGGCTTCACCACCTCATGACCTCCGTGTAGAGGTTCTGTTAGACAGCAGCTGCCCAGTTAAGGACCACGTTCCCAAACTTTCTACGCAATCTCCACTCTCCTTCTTCCCTCACCTGCTGCCCTTAGGTCCACATCCAGGACATCCTTCAGAAATGCCCTGAAGATGCATTTCTCATCTCAGGTCACTGAATGAGCACATGAAACCAAGGGCACAGACATACCACCACCTCACTGGACTTCACATCAGAAAACTGGACTTCAGGTGAGCAAAAAAAAAAAATGAACTTCTCTTTTGTTAAGGTCTGGAGGTTTCACGGTTTGTAGCAAAGAGCACCACTCCAGAAGAGTTAAGACGCATGCCACAGCAGTCGTGTGAGGCGGGCGCAGCAGTCCAGGTAGGAGATGATGCTGGCTCCAGAACCGAGGAGCAAGGGGAGAGTAACAGTAAAAACAGGTATCAAGTTTGCCCCCTGATGTTTTTCAGTTTGGGAATCCAAATAAATGTTAATCAAAATGACTGATTTAGAGAACAGAAGAAGAAAAAGATTTGAGAAAAAGGAAAAAGACTGAGTTCAGTTTAAAGTGAGCTTGAGCTGCAGTGATTATCCAAACGAGACGTCTTCCAGGCCCCCGTGAATTGTGTTACGTGGACTGAGAGGCAAAGGGAGCAGAGAAAGGCGGCCCTGGAGGCTCAACTTGCTCCGCAAACTGTGAAGTTGATTTTGTCACATAGAAACCTTGGTGAATAGGAATTCAGTGATCACTTGGGCAGGTAAGGAAAGGCCAGTGCAAGAATCCTTTAGATGAGGCTTGCTACTTTCCCGTGATTTTATAAGCCATTCGCTTTGCTACTGTGCTGTGTGCACAGCAGTCTGAGTAGAAGCAGTTACAATGTCAGCGCTCAGGCATCGGGACAGTCTGGATCTGAGTCTCAGCGCGGCGTCTTACCAGCGGTGGAACCATGGGCAGCGGGTCTGAGCCTGTCTTTAGGCTGTTTATCGACATTACAGGGCTTTTTTGATGTTATAGTTTTGCACGTAACTCTGTAGAATTCTTAGAACCATATCCAGCCCATGAGAAGCCTCAATAAATGTGAGCTAACATTATTATTCTTGATTTAGCTACTCGACTATTATGAATGGTATATGTTCTGATTTGGATGGTTTGGCATTGCTTTGACTACATGCATATTTCAGTCCTCAGAGACATCCTTATATTGAAATAAGTTAAATTTTTATATGATTCTAGTTCATAGTTTATAGTTTACTCCTTCCTTCAGCTCAAAAATGTGAAGCAGTTTTCCACATAGTATTAAATCTCAACCTACATTCAGGAGCTCTGTTCTTTTTTAATAAATTAACTTAAGGCACATGGTTAAGTGACTTTATACTATAATAAATGCTGCTTTACCCCATTGACTGGGGTCAATTAAATTATGATTTTTAGAACTTACCTCCAACAGTAGCACTGGGTCCATTAGAACAAATGATTTAGTGTACAAATCAGTACAGTGACCTCACGGCAAGGCTGTGGGATGATGTGACACATGGTCAGCGCAAAACTCCTTTGAGGTGTAGGTTGTGTTAACTAGGGCGTCCTGAAACATAGCCAAAATCAAACATAACAAAGAAGGACAGACCAACGGCACCTCTTACATTCCTGATTGGTTACTTACTAGTATTTTGGTTGAAAATATTTACTGTCTCCCTTGCAATGGGCACTTGATGTCCACTATCCCCGTTAGATGCAGTTCTGGGGACAGGCACCCTATTTGACCCTACTCTCTGTCGAATCTTCAGCACACAGTCAGTTTAATATTCCTTAAATGAATTAATGGATGAATTGCAATAGATATTAAACATAAGATAGGGGAGGAATCAAACGTGTCTTTTAAGCCTTTTCCCCCCAAGAAATGTAGCTACAAGGGGGGAAAATAGAGAAAGGGAGGTAGACAGGAGCTTATGAGATTGAGGCTTTTTTAAGATACGTGAGATTCAACATGCTTGAATGCTGCGGAGGCGACCAGAGAGAACGCTGTCACGCATGTGCACGTGTGCGTGCGTACACGTGCACACACACACACACACACACACACACACACACACACACACACAGGATTCTTCTCTGGGAAATGTCAAACATAATCTCCAAGCCTCCCTTTTCTGACTTGCATTCTTTGAAAACAGTGGATTTATTCACTATTGTTAAACTGACCACAAATGGTCTACATGAATGGCATCTTTTGAGTGTGCACTCGCTTTCTCAACTTTTCAGTATAATGGTTTGTTGCTCTTGAGATAATAGTTTGAAGAATCACCCAAGCTGTTGGAATATTTGCATCGTGATTATATGCCGAGCAGCAGGTTGAATGTTCTATTTCCATCTGCCTCAACTTAGTCAGTGTCAGAGCTATTATTAATATTACCATCATTATTATTATCACTGAATTATCTGAATCCCAAATTAGGGAACGGACAAACTGGGTACAATCTCTAGAGGAATAAAAATAACTTTGCTAAAAGGAAATTTTTGTGTTGTATAATCAAGCCTTTTGAATTTAATTCCCTACTCAATTTTAAAAGGGCAAGTTTATCCAAGTGTAAATAATACACTCGTGTCTGTGACAAATGAAACCGTTTAAAAATAATAAACTAGGCTGCAAAGCTTTCAGCGCCCATTCTTTTCAACATCATGTGCCCTTCAGTCTCCTTGAACAATGAAGGTAACCCCGTATCGGCTTTGAATCACCATTTATTTCTAAGAATAGGAAGACTGCACTGAGCTGAAACTCCCCTGTTCACTACAGAGCTGGAAACCAAGACAGAAGGAACCAGAGGCAACTGGCCTCTTAGATGCACAGTGTTTCCCATTTTCCGTGGAGTCTGAAAACTCTTGAATTATCTGTTATTTGGCACTATCAATGCTTATTATTCAGTAGACTTAATAAGATGACACAGAGATTTTAGGGAATTGTTGGTTTATCTATGACTTAAATTTAGTTCAGGGATGTTTCTCTGTGCAGCCCTGCCTCCTCTATTTAGAAGATATCCGTAAAATCTTCAATCCTCTATGATAGTCTTTCATTAGGTAAAGTGTATAAATTACATTTTTTTCCAAAACAAGTAACATTACAAAAACTTTTTAAGAGGAAATCCTCAGCTATGCTGAAAAGATGGCTAACACAGAGGAATTTTTCAAGTGTGGCTTTGGCATTAATACTGCCAACTTGAATCTGTGTGCTGGTGTCAAACTTTTGCAGAGATGTAAGGGGAGACCTGAGAAGGTGAAAATGTGCTGTTCAAGTGTATATAGGGCTGCTATGAATATCCATCAACAGATGACTGGATAAAGAAGCTGTGGTACATTTATATAGTGGAATACTACTCAGCCATAAAAAAGAATAAAATAATGCCTTTTGCAGCAACATGGATGGACCTGGAGATCATCATTCTAAGTGAAGTAAGCCAAAAAGAGAAGGAAAAATGCCATATGATATCACTCATATGTGGAATCTAAAAAAAAAAAAGAAAAAATGAACTTTTCTATAAAACAGAAACAGACTCACAGATATAGTAAACAAACTTATGGTTGCCAGGGGGAAAGAGGGTGGGAAGGGATAAAATGGGAGTTCAAGATTTGCAAACACTAACTACTATATATAAAATAAAGTTTCTACTGTACAGCCCAGGGAACGATATTCAATACCTTGTAGTAACCTATAATGAAAAAGACTGAAAACAAATACATGTATGTACATGTAGGACTGGAACACTGTGCTGTGCATCAGAAATTGACACAACACTGTAAACTGACTATGCTTCAATAAAAAAGAAAAAAATGTGCTGTTTGAAAGCAGGGAAACTTCTGACTTTCTCTTCTTTTCTTTTCTTTTTTTTTTTTTATGAGAACCTTGTGACTTCCTGTGCTTGGTGCATGGCGGGGGCCCTGTCTGGTGTCGCTCACTGCTCTACAGACATGTGGCTGCCCTGCCTTTGCTAAAAGGACCTCCAGACGGCCATCACCACCCCTCAGAGATCTCACCTCCACCAGGATGCTCAGCCCACCACCCTCCACTTGCTCAGAGAGGACCTCCTGGATTCTGGGATCTAAATTTGAGCTCCTGGGATACAGCCTTTTCCCGCCCTGTAACATGCCTTCAGATCACCCAGCATCGTATATCTATTACACTGTTGACATGATTCAGTGCCAACCGTGTCCAGTGTCCCTCTCCTCATCTCCCCTCCAACTCCAAGAAGACCTTGTGTCTTTTGTCCCCACTGCCAAGGACTCTGCTTGGGGCTTGGTAGCCCCTCAACACAGCTGTTGCATCAATACCCGATGGGACGTGAGGACAGGTGCTTTTACAGTGGATGTTTCCGTGCAGGATGGACAAGTCCAGCGAGCCTGCCCCGGCAAGCTTTTCCCTTTCCTTATGTTATTTTGGAAAATATCAGGAAACTGACTTTCTTCTTCTCTTGGGGATCGTGAAACGATCTGTGAAGATGAGGCTTCGTGTTGCGTTGATTCCTGGAATTTGTATGCCTCCCTTCTTTATACCTGCAATTCTCGACACATAGTAGGCACGTGCAAATACTTTCCAAATGAACGCTCAGTGGTTGAAGATGTGTCCATGTGAATTCAGTGACTTCGCTCTCCAACCACGAGGAAAAAATAAAGCCTGTTTTCAGCTGCCCGTCTCTACAATGATTTTGTATATGAGGAAGATAATATCGAATCAGATGCTGGGAGCTCTAAAAACAGCAGGGAAAGAAACACACTTCAAGTATCTTATCTTGGTGGTGATAAAAATACGAACTTAAGAGTGAACAAAACCTACAAACAAGCAAGCCAACTGGAAAGACACAACGGTCAACACTCAGAAGAGCACTTTCACAGTAAGGTTTGTCATCCAAGTTAAATAAATGGCACAAAAGTATTTAATAATTCGTCATTCTTATTAATGCCACATAATTATCAAAGGCCATCAGTGATATCCATTATCCTCCGTGAACATGCCAAAAATGAACTTTTGGCCCCCAAACTGTGCCTGAACAAGACAGATAAAGGCTATTTTCTTCATCTGGAATTGTGATTGTAAAGGTTAAGGGGGAAAGACACTGCAAACCTTTGATAGCAACTCTCTTGTCAAAAGCAGAATTTTTTATGAGACAACGGCTCTGAATGTCCTTAAATCCAGAGTTTAAATCTTTTCAAATATAATCGGTGTGTACTGAAAAGTCTGTCATTAAAACAAATGAATTCAAGTATTTTGATTACTTATCTTGAAAGAACAGTTGGATGATGAAATGCTGAAGTTTTGCAAGAAATAAAAGAGCTCATTTTAGGCAATAGTTCTTCGGTGGAAACAGACTAAGTGGATGCGAAGGATGAAGTTTCAGTATAATTTTGAAATATATATCCTATCATGCAGATTAATAAATGGACACTCTAAAGCACACTTTCTAACAATTAAGCATTTACCCTGAAAGGTACTGAAATCTCTCGTTTCACTTTGGGTTTTTATTTCCTTCAGCAGCATGATATAAACATAGGGATACATAAATACCATGAAATGTCTACATTCTGCTGAAAGGTTATAAAGTGAAACACAATTAGAGTCCGGCAATCAGTACCCGAGCGTCCTACGTGATGGAAGTCATAAAATTCAGCTACATTTTATCTGGAAAAAATATTACATGCTAAAGCAAGTTCTAAGTCACATGTGTATGCCAGGAAACACTCTACTCGGCGGTAGCGTGCCGGTTTTTTAAAACAATTACTACACTTTTAATTTTTGTGTTGAGAAAAGTTTTACATTGACATAAAAGGAACCATTTTAAAGCAATCAAGTCAGCGGCGTTTCGTGAGTCTGCACCATGCCATCACTGCCTCTATCTAATTCCAAAATATCATCATAGCCTGAGACGAAGCCTGTTGATGCTGAGAATCCGCTCCTTCCAGCTTCACTGACTGTCACCCCAAGCCCCGGCCGCCACCTGCAACCTGCATTCTGCTTCTCTGGATTAACCTACGTGAACATTTTGCATATGGAACCACATCATGTGCCCTCTTCTGTATTCGGTTTCTTCCACTTGGCCCATGTCCTAGAGGTTTATCCACGTGGCAGCAAGTGCCAGCACCTCACTCTTCTCGTGGGTGAGTAATCTCCCCTTGGATGTCTCTAGCACAGTTTGTAGATTCATCTGATGGTGGCACTTGGGCTGTTTCCACTTCTGAGCTACCGTGATGCATGCCGCCTTGCACACTCGCGCACCTGCCTCCAAGCACTCGGCTTCCGTTCTCTTCAGTGCACACCTGAGGGCGGAAGCGCTGCGTCAGGTGGTGAGGACACGCTTCACTTCCGGAGGAACCGCGGAATGGCTTCCTACAGGGACCCAAACACGGTCCATCCCCAACGGCAACGTACCAGGGGTCCAGATTCTTCACACCTTGCTCACAGTTGTCATTTTCCACTTTTTAAAACATCCTGCTTACCTACCTTCATGGATACGAAGCAGCACCCCGACGTGGCATTTTGTTTTTAACTGACGTACAGTTTACAATGTCATGTCAATTTCTGGTGTGCAGCATCACGTCTCAATCATACATATACACACACGTGTTCATTTTCGTATTCTTATTCACTGTGGGTTACTACAAGATATTGAATATAGCTCCCTGTGCTGCACAGTAGGAACTTGCTGTTTATCTATTTTATATACTGTAGTGAGTCTCTGCAAATCTCGAACTCCCCATGTATCTCTTCCCACCCCTTTCCCCCTGACCAACAAGGCTTTGATTTCCATTTCTCTGTTGATTGGTGGTACTGAGCATCTTCTTGAAGAACTGTGCCAATTTTTAATTGTTAAAAAATTTTCAGTACCCGCCTACTCTTGCCTCTGTATCAGGGGCCGATTTTAACCTTCTAATCGGCCCTCCCTTCTAACATCTCACACCATTCAAAAGAGAACGTGAGGTGAGCAAGTGGATACTTTTGCACCTTCATCTCGTCTTATTTGAGATACGGGCAGAGTTCTCTCTTTTCTCCTTTCTGGGAAATTGCAGTGTTTGTCATGCCCTGCTTAGTGTTAGGGCAGTTAAGGTATCTCTGTAACTCTGCAGTCAACGTGCTAACAGTTGCCCACAACACCATGTTACTTTCTTCGGGCACTAAGTTTGCATGCCGAGGGCATATTAGCTTTCAACACTCTCAGGATAATCCCGTGGCATTAAACTCACTTCAGTTGTGAGTGAAAAAAGACACGGGAGGATGTGATTGGCAGTTACATTGCAAATGGCCATTCTTTACGTAGACATCTTTAAAATTTACCAAAAAAAAAAAAAAGCACAAAAATGAATAATCTGAGCTTGTACTTGGACATTACTGTCAGTCCAGTTATACAAACCGATTTCTCAAAAAGGAGAATTTTCTCTCTGTTGCGAATTCTGGGAGTTGATGAGAACTTTTTCTTTTCTGTCACTGAAAAAAATCTTAAAAATGAATAAAGAATTAATTGAACTCAATGAGATACACCAAACGTGTGATATATGTGTGGTAGATATTAACATAACAGGACTGAGGATTAGGGTGTAATATTAATCAGCCTATTTCCTAAAAGGTGTTGCTGACTTTGGCTTTGAAGAGGCAGAGGGCCATTCTCTGGGGGGCTTGGCCCAGCCACCGTATTACTGTAAAAAGCCCTAACACCCATGTCTTCCTTACAAAAAAAGCTTTCTGAATGCTGCCGTTACTTGAGTGTGGAACTCTAGCCTGAGGTTTTATCTGAGCCTGCAGATTCCATTCCATCCTTCTGCTCTCCATTGAGTAACAGTGCTGTTGTTGGAGGACTGTTTTCAGTTCAAGGTCTGGGGCTGCTGCTTCTAACTGTAGCCCATTCCGATCGCTGGCAATCGGCTTGGGAACAACAAGCAACCCAATTTCATCTTATTTCATGGGAGTAGAAGTTTGCTAAAAATGTTTTTGGAAACTGAAAAGAACCGTGAAAGGCTGAGATGTAACTGTACTTAGGAGGTCAGAGATAGCCCGCCAGCCGCAGTTTTTCAGATGCTGCCAGGGGGCGCGGGGAGCCCCGGCTCTGAGGCCAAGGCGTTTACTCCTTACAGCAGCACCAGCTTTGTGCTCACGCCTGTCCTCTTGCACCCCAAGTCCCACGGGGGAGATGTGGAGGGGTGCGCAGGCGACTGCCACACACACAGTGGGTCTGGGTCACAGCAGAGGATGCAGATCTTAGGACACTCCTCATCTTACAAAAGGACCACGTGCCCTCCTGGGCCATCTTTGCCCTGGCGGGGAAGTATTATCTGCTGTCCTGGTCGGGAGACAAAGTGCCCCTCTGCTCAGAGACAGACGCAATCTCTATCCTGCAAAGCTGTTTGCTATACAGACAACACTGAAAAATAATCTTCAACAACAACAAGAAACACACTGTTAACGCCCTTTTTCAGAAAAAGTACAAGCACACAAGAGACTCAGGGAGAACTGTCTTTGACAGACAGTCACGGGTCGTTCTTCTGTGCGGTCTCACCCGCCGAGGGATGGAGTCATGGCCACGCATCCCCGAGGGCTCCCAGGAGTCACCTTACTGAGACAGGAAGGGGGCAGGGCACAGCCATCAGAGGAATGCCACAGTAATTAACATCAAATTGGTGCAAGATTCAACCCCCAGCAGGCTTTGAGGCTCGAGATGGTGGGAGACTTAACTTCTAGCAGACCTTGAGCTCACTATACGCCCACTGTAACATATTAGCGCGGTGAGGTGCACACCCGCAGGCACCACGGCAGCCCCAAGGCTGGCCACAAAGGGTCACAGAGTGGGAAATGGCCAACTTCCTGGGAATCCCAGCCCCTTCTCCAGGCTAGTTGGACTGGTCCTTCCACTTATTAGCATATGAAGCTATCAAAGCCCATAAAAATGGGCAACACTGGCCCTCATGGCCTCTCTCTCTCCCTCTTTGGAGACGGCCTGCACTCTGTCTATGGAGTGTGTACCTACTTTTAATCTGAGCACCCAGCTCCCACACCTCGTGGCCTTTCTCTTGCCTTTCAGTGTATCTCTCTGATAAATCTACCTTCACTCATCTGTGGCTCTCTCTTGAATTCTTTCCTGCACGAAGCCAAGGACCCACACTTGGCGGGGCACGTCCCAGGCGCTCAGCAGAAGCCTGGGACGTGGCCCTTCTCACGCCCCACATCATTACAACTAAGTCACCTTACGAGAATGAGGAGGATGCTGCTGCTCACAGGACATGGAGATGGGCAGGCTCGGAGTCCTTGCTCGCTTGACAAACCAGTGAGTCCACCTGTCCTGAAGCCCACCTTTCACTTCGACTCTGCTGTGTCAGTAATAACTTACACGTCATTTAAGCCACTTTAGTCACGTCGCTGGGAGACTCTGACAGCTACCCGACTCTCCTGTTTCCTCTCAGCATCCTTCCCTGGAGTTAGCCCTGCACCTGCAGATAACACTTTAGTGATGGTTCTGAAAAAGACAGGGCCCTGACGGCACTAAATTATTACTCAATGCCTTTCATGAACCCTGCTATCGTTTAAAGTTTTGGGGGAAAAAGTAGATAAAATAGAAAAGTACATTTGGGACTTTCTAAAGCTAGCCTAGTTTTGTTTGATAAATATTTATTGATTGAGTGAAAAATTTTTAGAACATCCTGACATATAGACATTTTGGTTGTCTCAAAACAAACTAAAAATGAATGTGTATTAAATAAATATTAGATCTTAGAGGACTAGATTCTACAGAAAGCCAGGCTGCCGTCTATCAATGAGAATCAATAAAACAGACCTGCTTTCTAGTGTGAAGACTTAACAAACCTAGACACCAACAGTCCCCAAAGCCTGGAGAATAATCTCTTTGAATTATGTAGTCTTATTTAATCTGCTTATGGGACACACAGAGGAATGAGGTTAATACTAGGATGAGTTTTATAAAAAGTGATGAATGTATCTTTGTGAAAATGTAATGTATGAATTTGTACTTTATCGCAATATGATTTTTCGCATTTAAAATAAAACACGTTCCGAAAGTATCTTTCTACCATCAGCAGACTTCATAGATCCGAGGGCTCTGGTTCAGTTTTCTCACTAGGAAACTGGCTGATCTCATCTCCTGAGCAGACGCTCTCTTAGCAGACAGACCATTCCGTCTACACAGCCACCCCGGTTTATCACGCCAGGTGTTTGTCCATCGAGAACGATTTCAATGATGTGTTTTGCTGGTATTGACTAGTCCGCTTGTGAATGAGTTAACACTGAGTCCCAGGGCTTAGAGCCCTGGGGAGGACGACACTGTCTGAACCTCCTAGGTCACCAGGTGCCCACGTGACCTGAGCTGAGCAGCGCATGCAGCGCCTTCCCAGACTTTGTGCAACACACAGCGCCGAGCGCCCCTGCAGCTCCCAAAGCTGTGGGTCTGCGAGGTGCGGAGCTTCCCCAGATGCATGGAAAGAAAGCAGAACTCGGGCGGCGCACGCACTATCCTTGATCCTTAGAGCAATCGTGGGAGTCCGGTCCTGCTTTTCTCATCACAGACGAGGAAACCAAGGCTCAGAGCCAAACGCCGCACCGCTGGGATGAGTCACAGCGCAGGTTGTGCCTTTGGCTCTGCAGCCCACTAGCTCTGCATTAGAGCAACTATTACCTCAACCGAAATCAAGTTTTAAAGAGCCAGCGTCCAGTCCCTTTCAGTACTAATGGGGTTATTTGTATCATTTAATGACATCTCCATGATGGTCCAAAGGGCAGCTCTGAAGGTCTCCCAAGTGAACGATGGAAGTCATATGATAGAGTAGAAACAGCATTTTCTTCATAAATGGTGTGTAGCCTGTTGAGTGTGTGTGTGTATTACATTTATGTGTGTGTATATACATATATAATATATTAGCCCTTGTCAATATAAGATCATATATATGTATAGACACACATATATACGAACATATCTATGTTTACTATCAGTCTGGGTACTATGTGGATATAAACATACTTATGTCTAGTTGAGGACATAAAATTACACCTATCTGTACTCTTTCTATACTCAATGGAGCTAGTAGATAAAAGAAATGAACAGTAATCAAATGTGCCTTTCAATGAAGAAAGACAAGTGAATATTCTCACCCCGTGCAGATAACATGCTGCGTGCGCACAAGCAGAGACACAGAACAGCTGTGCATCCAGGGGGCTAAGGTGTTTATGGAAAATATCTAGACACAGCCTTACACTGTCCCCCAAAAGCACGTATTCACTGCCTACGAGGCAGGTATCAGGCGCTGTTCAAATAACTATTACTTTTAACCCTTACAGCAGTTGTGTAAGCTGAGTCCTGTTTTGCTCCTGAGGGAGGAGGAAACCAAGGCTCAGAGCCGAACACCACGAAGCCAATAAGTCACAGTGTCCGGTGTCTGTAACACTCACATCACTTCTTCTAGCTGGAGGTGGTTTCTCTCCATTAACCAAGGAAAATTCTAAAAACATCCCAAGACGGTTTTCTTTTCTTTGCCAATACTCAGTTACTTCATGTATCTTACTATGCATTTCAACATCTGATTTTTTTAATTAAATTTTTATTTCAAGGTAGTGCATTTGCTTGAGAATTATCAAAGCACTACACCTGTTCCCCATCAGATTAAAGTGAACTTTCAACCCCGTGTGCCACCCGAGTGTCAGTCTTCATGACCCCCGTGTGTATTGACTAGTTCCCTCCTTTTGCCTCAGGGATTATCCCCGAACAACAGAGGTGGAAAAATGAGACTGAATTCCAACTTGGGGTGTCAGGAGCCTTTGTGGGTCCTCCAAGCTGCTAAATGAGGACACACAATTTTATTCAGGACTTGAGGCTCAGATCGGAAGTGGAAATAGCACATCAGTAACTCACCAGGAAAGTGTTAAGTAAAAAAAAAAATAAGAAAATTTACGACCTTTAAGGGGTACAGAGAGGAGAAGCAAGAGCAGACAGTAAAAGGAAGAGAAGATCCCACCACACCTCCTAGAAACATAAAATGACCACATTTTTTCTAGTATGTAGACTCTTTATTTTTCAAATAATCCATCTACCATATTAACTGGCTATAAATATTACCTTCATTCCTAATTATCCAATAACCACGCTGAAGACCCTCTTGTTCATCCTTTCTAGTTTGTGCCACGCTACATTAATTCATTTAAGAGCTTCGTAGCTGCAATTTTAAAGCAGAAGTCAATCCATCATTTAGTCATATTGATTTCTGTATCATCTGTAATTATTCAACTCTGTTGAGTGTTCTCTCACCCATAATTTTTTATCCTAAAGTGTCTGTGTGAGAGAGACAGAAAGAGAAACAAGATGAGACCAGAGAGAAAAAGCACAAAAATAAAAAAAGACAGTATGTTACAAGATTATGATCAGAACAGCAGAACATTGGAAGACAGAAAACATATGCAAGAGGTAGGAAAATATACTATGTACAATCTATAACCACTGGAAAAAATACTTAGGAAGCTGTTTCAATGAGTCTTTTGTCCTCCAGCATAGGGTCACAGTTCTAAGTGTTGTGTTAATGTCCTCACAACTAGACACGAACTTTTCCCTAAAATCGCCCCATGATCCAATCAACATGGAAGAATTATAACCTACACTTAAATATAAGACAAGACACTATAAGCCTTCTAGAAGAGAACACAGGCAAAACATTCTCTGACATAAAGTGTAGCAATGTTCTCCTAGGGCAGTCTACCCAGGCAATGGAAATAAAAGCAAAAATTAACAAATGGGAGCCAATTAAACTTATAAGCTTTTGCAAAGCAAAGGAAACCACAAGCAAAACAAAAAGATAACCTACAGCATGAGAGAAAGTATTTGCAAATGATGTGACTGTCAAGGGATTAATTTCCAGAATATTAAACAGCTCATACAAGTTAGTAAGAAAAAAACAAACAACCCAATCCAAAAATGGGCAGAAGACCTAAACAAGCCATTCTCCAACGAAGACATACAAATGGCTAATAGGCACATGAAAAAATGCTCAATCTCACTAATTATCAGAGACATGCAAATCAAAACTACAATGAGGTATCACCTCACACCAGTCAGAATGGCCATCATTCAAAGTCTACAAATAATAAATGCTGGAGAGGCTGTGGAGAAAAGGGAGCCCTCCCACACTGTTGGTGGGAAGGTAGTTTGGTGTAGCTCTTATGGAAAACAGTATGGAGATTCCTTAAAAAACTAAAAATAGAGTTACCTTATGATCCAGCAATCCCACTTTTGGGCATATATCCAGAGGGAACTCTAATATGAAAAGATACACACACCCCAATGTTCATAGCAGCACTATTTACAACAGCCAAGACACAGAAACAACCTAAATATCCATCAACAGATGACTGAGTAAAGAAGCTGTGGTATATTTATAGATTAGAATACTACTCAGCCATAAAAAATAATAAAATAATGCCACTGCAGCATTACGGATGGACCTAGAGATTGTCATTCTAAGTGAAGTAAGCCAGAAAGAGAAAGAAAAATACCACATGGTATCACTCATATGTGGAATCCAAAAACAAAAAATAGGATACTATGAACTCATCTACAAAACAGAAACATACTCATAGACACAGTAAACAATCTTTTGGTTACCCAGGAAAGGCGGTGGAAAGGGATAAATTTGGGAGTTTGAGATTTGCAAATGTTAGCCACTATATAAACAAATAGATTTAAAAAACAAGTTTCTTCTGTATAGCACAAGGAACTATATTCAATATCTTGTAGTAACCTTTAAAGAGAATATGAAAATGAATATATGTATGTACATGCATGACTGGAACATTGTGCTGTACACCAGAAATGGACACATTGTAACTGACTGTACTTCAATTTTTTTAAAAAAATGCTGACTCATCATTCATTCTGTTCCTGTTGCCTCATCTCTGCTAATGACACACATTATCCAAATGCCAGCCTCTCTGTGAAAGCATCTGGTTGGTCCCAATTCTGGTTCGCTGTTGTTACTTAGCGTCTTGATGCTAGTTTGCACTCTGTGCAGGAGTGTGCATCTTTCTGTGTGGCATGTCTGTATCCACAAGTGTTTCTTTCTCCAGATGTGTTTCCTAAAATGCAAGGACTGTCCTGCCCTAGGCTGAGCCCTCCCCAGCACAGGCGATTAGAGATCCTCAATGGTTTGGGAAACGTAGTTGCCTTCAAATAAAACACAAGGAAATAATAGCACTATGAGTAATGTTATATGTTCTTTCTTGCTTGCTTTCTCGCTTTCTTTCTCTCTTGCTTGCTTTCTTGCTTTCATTCTTTATTAAATTGGCAGGACCACCCCACCAATAAAATGACTTTTCATGTCCCCATTTCTGTAGTTGACACCTAGGATCTATGTCATTCTGTTTTTCGTATCAATCACTTTTGGAAAGTGAAGGGAGGACAAGGCACAGGGTATCTGGTGGAGGCAGAATTAAGCAATGCATAGGAAGGACTTCCTTAGCTTTTGAAACAACAACCTGAAAAAAAAAAACAAATCCATACTTCAGTGAGGCTGGTGCACTTCACTAAAGGACACCGCTGTCCATGAACGGTTCAAGGAAGAAAACTGGGGGGGGGGGGACACTTAGTCTTCTTTTCTCTGCGCCTCACAGTTTTTTCATAAAAACGTCCCACTCACTTCTGAGGATTCTACTTGCAAATACATCTCCAGTCCACCCCTTTTCCTCCGTCTCCACTGCTGCAGTCAGAGTTCCTGCTGCCATTCTCTCACTGCATTACTATGCAGCCTCTTAACTGGTCTATCAATCGTGTTCCTAAAAAGTGCAACCTAGGGGGTGGGGAAGGTGTAGCTCAAGTGATACAGGGCGTGCTCAGCATGCGTGAGGTCCTGGGTTCAACCCCCAGTACCTCCATTAAGATGAATAAACAAAAATAAACATAATATGACCTCCCCCCTTAAAAAAAAAACAACGCAAATAAATCTTATTTTAAAAAAGAAAATGTTCAATCCATTTGTCACGTATCAGCTAGAGTGCTGCTTTTAAAGAAAAAAGGCCCCGTTACTTCCCTGCTAAAAACCCTTCAATATCTTGCACTTGAAGTAAAATCCAAGCACCACACCTTGGCCACCTTCCCGCCCACCCGGCTCTGCACCTGCGCACTCTGCCCTGGCCACACAGGTTGCCTTCCATCTCGAGTGTGGACCAAGCTTTTCTTTTCATTTCTCCTCCTGCCTCAAATACTTTTTGATGTCTTTTCCCCACCATCCCTGGAAAAGGTCTATTAGAAAATGGCTACATCCAATATTTACTTCTTTCAGTTGAAGGACTATTTACATTCTTTGCTTTCTCATCAAATAATCACCCAGTTCACTGGTTAGAAATAGTATCTCCATCCCCGATGAGCCAACAAACCCAGTGAATGCTTCAGCTGCTGTTTACCCCTTCCAGGATGTTACAATTCCTACTAATTCACTTTGGGGAGCTTCATAGTTGGCTGGTTTTTTTTTTTCTTTTTCATCTCGGATCGTTCATTCTTGGGCAGGCTGGCCGATGGAGAAGGTTGCTCGGCTGAGTGAATGTGGGATGCTGAAATCCTGCGTGCCCAGTTCAACGTGGCACGCCCTCTGGTGCAGACTGCATCCGCCCAGAGGAAAGGGGGCCACATGCAAAACCACAGGAAGGCGCCCTGCAGACGGGCAGCAGAGCCCACCTCCCCACAGCCCCGCCGGGAGAGGCTCTTCTTCCTTTGACTGGTCACACGTCATCCTGCAGGGCTCACTGTAAGGGCCAGCTCTTCAGGGAGCTCTTCCTGGGGGGACTCTGACGCTGCTAACAACCATGACGTGTTGCCACGGATAACGTGTCTTCGCTGTTATTGGTTTAGGGAACCACTTAAAATTTGGTAAATATCTTTGGATTTACTAAAAATCTAATATCTTCTGCCTCAAGAATGGAGTCTTAAGAAATCAGCTAATAGGATAAAAAATCTGTTTTAAAATCTTGTTTGTCTCCACTCTCACCCTCACCCCATCATAAAAACAAACAAACAAACAAAAACAAAAAACAAAAACTCTTATGATTTGGGGAAACGATCAACAGAAACATCTCCCTGCTCTATGAGCATCAGACCTCTGGTTAACTTTCTGACCTTATCCGCCTGGAAACCAGATAAAAGTTGGACTCTCAAGTATGTTAATGGGCAACCCTGCTTAGTTTAAAACTAAGTGAAAGGCCAGCACGAAGAGTCATGTAAAGCGTGGACCTTGGGTGGCTGTGACGTGTCCGTGGCTCTTCCGCAGCTGTAACACACGAACCGTCAGGCTGATGGTGGGTGAGGCTCTCTGCGGGGTGGGGGAATATGGGAAATCTCTGTATCTTCCTCTCAATTTTCCTATGAACCTAAAACTGCTCAAAAAATAAATGAAAATTAAAAAAAAAAAAAAAAAAGTAACGACCCTGTTGGTGACTTGTGTTTGGACGCAGGAGGCACTGCGGGCAGGTCAGAGCACTGGGCTTGCCCGAGTGCCGTGACCGGCAGCCCCTCACGCCCTGTGCCGGATGCTGCAAAGCAGGCGCATCCTTCTGTGACGCTGCTCGCCCTCCCCGGCACCCTCCTCTCGAGCGCCCACGGGCCGGCCTCCCGGTGTTCCATCCGCCCTTTCCCTCACTCTGCTTTCCCCACTTACGTATTATTTTAATTCTTCGAATCTGCCTAAGGTTTTACCGCATTCACTGACATCCAGTGTTAGTTCCGTTGCTTCACTGCTCAATGACTGAAGCGCACGTGGCTAAAGAAATACTTCTTCAACGAGCTCTCCTCTGCCCCCGCCCCCGCCCCAAGTCTAAAGTACCCCTCCCACTGCCCTCCTTTCCATGGAACCCACGTCTTTCCTGTCATAGCGCTTATGAGAGTTTGTGTTGAAAACCCTTTGCCACCTGAGGGATAAACTTTGTAAGTCAACCTCTGGGTTACTCCGCTCTGGTGAAAGAACGCACGTCTTAGGGACCATCCTGTTAACTGCACGTGTATCCCACAGTCATCACTCTGTAAAAACAACCGTGGGTAGCAGGTACAGTGGATGTAGGCCGGCACCCCTTCTGTCACGATCAGTGCCCGCTGACTCGCACGGGGACCCTAAAGGGAGCGCCCAAGACTGGAAGCGGTGGTCTGAAGCATGTCTTGGCGACCTGGGTGAAAAGCAGGACTTGACAGTGGCAATAGCTTTAAGACGACAGAACACAGAACTGCAGAGACACGTGCGGCCGCACAGAAGAGCAGGAGTGAGCTAAACCCACTGGGGTGGCTTGGGAGCGTGCTGACGCAGCTCTGAAGGAGCTGCAGGGGACTGCAGGAGGGGAAGACACCTGAGAGGCAGAAGCCACGTCCCGCTGATCACGGCTGGATCGCGTGGGAAATGGTGCATTCTCAGCGTGCCGGCCCCATCCCACGCATCTCTAACCACCCGCAGGCTGAGGGGTTCAGGGCATCAGGGGGTTATGTGCACACAAATTAGAAGGTGATACTTAAGGAGAAAATAACTGACCTGTTATGTGGAAGACATGTGTATTTATGTATTTATTTTGTTAATAATTTCTTTTAAATTTACCCAGATCTCACAATAACAAATCCTTCTATCTGTATTCAGTGCATGAACATGCAGGCTGGCACGCCTAGTGCTTTTCACCATTTTACCAACTCGAGAGCGGATGTGGGAGCTGGGATGTGGGGTCGGTGGATAACGGGGGCGGGATGTCCTGCTCAACGGACAAGGCTTGCGTGGAGAGACGCTGCTCTGGTAACTAGCGACCCCGTCCTGGCCGCATTCCCGGAAGTGAATACAGAAAAACTCTGCACCCCTAGCGGGGATACACGTTACGTCCTCCTCGGTCAGTATTATAAAGTGGTTATAAGACATTATAAGAAGGAATCAGTAAAGCACCCTGATAGGACGGAACAGTCAGAGAAGTCAGAGCAGTCGGCGTGGGCGTACTTCGGTGAGATGCCAGGTACTTGGCGTTGGCAGTGAAGGTATCCAGTTGGTGACAACCTATAGTTTTAGACACTTAGGATTAGTGAGCAGGACAAGGATGTATCATTTAAGATGGGTGAGATATGACACGTAGAGGAAATTTGGAAAAAACATGTTAGCAGTTGACAGACTAAGTAACAAGGCTTGTAAAATTCTTAGGAACCACGATTTTGCTGTGACGACCATCTGCCTTATGCTCTCATTTATTCAACGCCTTTTTCAGATTTTCCAAACAAATTTCCTCACTAAACTGAAGTTGCTAAATTGTGGTTAACATTAAGTTTTGGGTTTTTATTCACTGCTGAATCTGATTTCTAAGTCCTAGGTTAAGATTCGCTGACTTTCATCTGTCAATTTGAGAGCTGTTTTGAAAACAGAGGGAGCAAAAAAAAAAAAAAAAAAAAAAAAAAACCCAAAATGGATCTCTGAAGTATAAAACCAGAAGTGCCTGTGAAAAGGAACAAGTAGACATGATCTTCCTACATGCCAGAAAATTAAAAAAAAAAACTTCTCAACAGCCAAATTAAGTATGTTATGTTTTGAGAAACAGAAGTGTATTTCATCATGATAATAATCAAATTACTTTCAAAAACAATATAAATTTTCAGCTTGACTTCACTTTTATGTAATAATATCCTTTTCAAAATGGACCTTGTGATTCTTTGACTCATATTAGTAATCTTTTTAAAAATTCTTTTGGTGGGGAGGTAATTAGGTTTACTTATTTTTGGAGGAGGTGCTGGGGATTGAACCCAGGACCTCCTGCATGCTAAGCATGTGCTCTACCACCTGAGCTACACCCTCCCCTACTTTGAGTCCTCTTGTACTACAATCTAAAGAGAGAATGCCTTGCCTTTAGTTAATGGTGCGTTCATCATGGGAAACATTCAAACGCACGCATGCAAATAAACTCACGAGCTTTATAACTAAGGAACCTCAAAGTGTGACCTTCTGCCAGTAGATGGAGAAGTTGATCTTAGAGTAGATTCATGGCGCTGTTAAAAGTCTCCTTCTAAGTTCCAGAAGCACAGAGCAAAATCTCTGCTGACTCAGGTATTCGGGGCTGGCTTTCGTGGTTATTTTCGGACTGTGCTGCAAAGCAGCTCTTAACGCTTATCTGTGGCATCACCCAAGGGATGAGTTCTGATTCTTAGCGGTTTATCCTGCACAGTCTTTATGTGCTTTGTTTATAGGCATGTATTTATTTTCACTGTCTATTCTATTTTCAAACAAGCTGGGAATGTTTCCTTCCTTCATAAATTATTGCTGAAAGCTGGTATAGCACATCTCTTTAGGAACCACAAAATGTTTGCATAAAGGCACTGAGTGATGGGGATCAGCACCTCTCAGGGCAGGATGAAAGTCTGAGTTTCTTGTAGGGTTACCTGACTTTCGGAAAAAGGCAACACGCATTACTTACTCCAGAAATGATGTGCACACACTCCTGCCAGGGTTGGGCTCGTAAATAAATATGTCAATTGAACAAATTATCTCGAACAAGTTTTCGTGACCAAAGTCATAATCATTTGTGTATCACATTGGCAGTTATTCTATATCTTAAACGATATTAAGAATCCTGAAAATTCTGCATGACGGTGGGTTGGGTGTCATTCCTTTATGCTGACATTTTGCTCGTAAAACTGTTCATGTCTGGCAGCCAAATATACATAGTGAATCAATATTTGAAAATGCAAGAAAACTAAATGAGATTTTAGCTAAGCTTTACATTTGGAAAGGTGGGGCTAATACTTTCCCAAAGTTTATAACAACAAATATTAAGATAATGGCTAAAATGAAAATACAGCACATAGGAACTATAATGAAATTATTTTCTGTAAACCAAATAACAGCTTGAAAATACACGTCCTCTATTTGAGACGTCAGAACACCTATCAACTGTAACTTTGCTTTGGACAGCTCATTTCAACAGCTCCCATTGTCTGAAAAATGCATGCTTAGTTTTGCTATATTTAAGTGTGTTAAAAACTCCACAAGCAGAACTAGAAATGATTTTTGTGGGGATGGGTTGTCGCTAAAATGTTCTCTTTCCACTTGATACAACTTGGTTGGATACCAAACTGTCTCAATACATCAGTGATGTTATTCAATTTAACACATAGTTTGTTAGCAGTGGATAAGAAAGACACAGTAGGTCCCTATTCTTACGGAACTCACAATCTTGTGGGTGAGACAGATGATTAGACAAAACAATTGGTACAGGTCACTACAGACAGTGACAGGAGATGTCAGAAAGCGATGGTGCAGACATGGGGGAAGAGTCCTAGGGTATTACTATCATAACCTAGGGAATTATTAGTCCTAGGGTATTATTAAAAAAAGAAAAACAGCTCGGAACAGTACAGTCACCATGCTGCCATTTGAAAAATAATTATACGGAAAAATAGATGTATAGACATCTCATTCACAAATTCACATACACGTATAATCTTTGTGCAGAATAAATGGATACGGATGCTAAGATAGTGAAACTTTGGACCTGAAATTTTTGTTCTTGTCTTTTGTTTTTCTTGGTTTCCTTTTGCCTTCCTATAGTCCTGGAAATTGACATATTTTAAAAGTTTTATGTTGAAAGAGTTATACGCATTTTGTCATAAAGAAAAGCAAAAAAAAAAAATTGATTGAGTTGGAAGAGTTAAAAAGACAGAATTATCCCCTTTATCCACTGGCACGGTGCTCACTACTGGGATCTGAGAAACAGTGTTTTAGCAGAGAGGCAATGAGGATAAATGCTCTTATGTTTCTTTTAGAATACAAAATATAGCCTTTTAAAAAACAGTTGAGACTACATGAGAAGATTCGGGAACACTCATGTCACATACATTAAGACATAAGTATTTCCACAAGAACTACGTTGGCTAAAGAAATGCCTCACAGGTTATTTTTCCATTTTCCAACACAGATTGGAAACTACACACTTGGCTTTTACAATGAAAAGGAATTTCAGGTGCATAATCCACATTGGAGGTAACGACATGTGTATGTGCATTTATAAGGCAACTTAGGGCTTGTCTAAGGTGAGAAACAGCAGTTCAAAGACCATTATGTTAAGATTTAGAAAAGATAAAACTCTAGTCCTGACTTCTGCACTAGTCATCGGAGCAGATTACTGAGCTTGGCAGAGCTTCACTCTGTTCATCTGCTGGAGAAGCGGCTGGAGCAGGCTGACCGCCACTCCCTTCCACGTGAGACCCCACGACGGGATTTTGCCGTGGAAATACACCAAACTGGGAAGGTACTTCCATTTTTTCGCTAAATGTGTAGATACAATTTTAATTTCTTAGGATTTTAAAACTTGCAGATTAAAATAGAGGTCACCCAGTCCGGACTCTTATTTTATGGATGATACAACGTAGCCTCGTGGCATGAGAGTTGAGGCGCTCAGGAACACTGGCCAGCTCAGCCGAGGACTCAGTCACACAGGAGTGGAGACTAAGCTGGAACTGAGAATCAGTAAAATATCAGTGTGCAAACCTGACAGAATTCTGCACAGAGCGGCAATTAACCCAGACGCATTATTATTTTATTTCTTTCATTAAAAATTCCATTAAACTTTGAATTGACAGGGACCTTCTAGCAACCAACCTACTTTAGAAATCTTATAACACAAACAACACTAAGTCACAGCAAAGGTATCCTTCAGATGCCTGTGGGAGCTGTGGAACCCTGATACTTGGAGGGGAAGCCATCCATCCACTGGCTTGGGTTCCCCTATGGTCACAGGAGGAACCACGTGGAGAGAAAAAACCCAAAATAACAGCGCAAAGCCAGAGGTGCTTTGGTTTTTGCCATAAAACAGAGACCTGGAGAAAATGAATTAACAGCAACAAAATTCACAAGAGATAAAATCGCAGGTCCTACTATCTGGATAAACCCTCAGCCTCAGCTTCTGGGGACCCCAGGGCAACCACTGGAGGAAGATAAGATAATAAAAACCACTGACCAACTGAGCAAAGGAATCACTACGAAAAAAACACGTGAAGGGTCCAAATAATGACTGAGAGTAAAAATAAGATGGGGAGGCACACAAAGGGGAACGGAAATCCTCGACCAGACCCTCAGGAGCGAGGTTCCGAGTCCACAGCAGTCGTCAAAGGCTTTGCACGGTGCGGAGGCAGGGAAAACATCAACAGCGTTAGACTCAGGCACACGTGGTGACGGTGACCAGACAGCCTGCCGCGATGGGACGGGGACGCTCCGCTTCTGTGCGTGGACAGTGCAAACCTACGACAGGCACAGAGGACGGATGAGAAGGAGAAAGAATGGGGGACAGTCTCCCAGGGAGAGACGAGTGAAAAGATGTCAAAAGACAAAGAAAGTAAATCAAAACCTTAAAAGATCATTTTGAAGTCCAGATACTTACACATGAGAAACATTTAAAAGCAGAATTCCATTTTAAAAGAAACTGATTAAGAAACAGATTTTGTATATAAACATAAAACACATACACTGTTTAGGGGAGATATACTTAATTTAAAATTACTCAGTACACCAGAAATAATTGACACATTGAAAACTGGCTGTACCTCAATAAAATGCGCAGGCGCGCACACACACACACACACACACACACACACACACACACACACTGAATTTACATAAGGGAGGTATAATATCCCATCGATGTTTGTATATTGATTGTGTATCAAGATGATATTATTTGGATATACTCAGTTAAATAAAATATGTTACTAAAATTAAAAAAAAATTACTCAGAAAAAGTGAAAGTGAAGGAAGGAACAAGAACATGCTGGGAAGATGCTAACATTCACTAACCCACTGTTTCAGTGGATACAGGGCACTCACTAAAAGCACTGTGATCACAGACTTGGTTTCTTGCTGTTTCTCGAGTACCCAACATTCAGTAAACAGTCAATGAATACTTGTTGACTAAATCAATGATATATTGGATTGGATGCATATACACCTAATTCAGGAAAATAGTTGTCTCTCAGAAGGTAGGAGAGACGGACAATAGATAGAAAAGAAAACTATAATATTTAATGACTTTTCTATTAATAAATATCCAGCTCCATCATATTAGACATCCCATTTCTTGTCCTTTCAAATAACAGTTGTCAAAGGAGTCAGGAATATGAATTCATGGTTCCCTCCCTGACTGTGTTTAAAACTTCAGAATTAAAATTCTAGACATGGAAGCAGAACAAGTTTTGCAAAAGTATTGCTCATTTGCATGGGTGATGAAAAGGATGTTGGGGAAGTCATGTCCCCGAAAAGAGTTCACTGGACACATTAACTTCAAGGGAGTTTTAATCCAGGGTACCATTTAGCATCCGCTGTATAATTCAGATTCAAACTGAACATAAAAGGAATTAAAATTTACGTTCAAAGGGCCAGTGACCACAGATGCAGCACAGAACTGTTCTAGAAGAGCTGGTGAAACATTTGACGTTTTATGATTAGACTGTGGTTGTAACATGCTGATTGCAATCAAGTGCAACAGAATGGAGAAAGCGGTGGCTTTTGGTTTATTAAATCTGTTATGATATACGACATGCATGTAGACCTTTGCAAATCAGAAAGTCTGAGAGCTCACAGATGGCACAGAACTTCAGATCATGCAGCATGACGTGTGCTCACTGTGGTCACATGCTTAAAAGTT
The DNA here is from genome assembly GCF_009834535.1 of Camelus ferus. Taxonomy (NCBI): domain Eukaryota; kingdom Metazoa; phylum Chordata; class Mammalia; order Artiodactyla; family Camelidae; genus Camelus; species Camelus ferus. The sequence goes on along the minus strand of NC_045726.1, from coordinate 5,743,284 downwards.
GTGTCTCGTCATAAAAGAGATTTTGGATTTTGCATCTATGCGTTTAATCTAGATAATCATCTTCTTTTAAAGGGCATACAAATGGGTTATTTCCTGTATAACTTAGCATATGAAAAGTAAAACACAATGCTATCCTGGGGACTATTAGAAAACATCCCTCATTCTAGGTTTTCTGAGAAATACATTTAGGAAGTATGTCAGTGGAAATCATAAAAAGAATATCTGTCTTCATTTACACTGATTCTTTGGCAAATTGATGAAGTTTTGTTTCTAACACCTTTACTTTGTTTATCCTTTCCTTATCTCAGGTGTACGTATGTGTGTGTGCATGTGTGTTTACGTATGTGTGTGTATTTGTGTGCATGTATGTGCATGTGTATGTACAGGTGTATGTGTGTATGCATACATGTGTATGGATGTATATATGTGTGTGTGTATGTTCTTAGTCCTGGTCATTGTTCATTCTCAGAATGTTATTTCCACCTTGCTGTGAACTTCCATTCCCAAAGTGTCAGTTCACGCGTCTTGGCTTCACCTGACTTCCTTTAACTCATTTTTTTCATTCTTTAGTTTTTATTTCAAATACATCTACTTCTGATTAGCTCTGGGACTTCAATTCTGCCATCTTTTGTTATCTTTTTATATTGGAAGACTTTTTTTTTCTTCATTTAGCAATTTTTCAAATTGGCAATGAGCTTAAAATATTGATGTTAAGATTATCTTTTTTTATTTAGTTTGATGTTTATTTCACTTACATTTACTTGTTTCAAACTAATTATTTATTGTATGTTTAAAAAATCAACTTCATTAAAATAAAGTGTGTGTCAAGGGTAAGCTTTTCACTGAATTTGTGCTAATACTGTCTGACAAGCGATGGACTGGCACACACAACATGTGTCACGTTGCGCTCTCAGTGTTATTTCTGTATTTTGTCTGCCTTCCTTACCAGATTGAAAGAAGCAGGTTGTGTATAATTTATTTCTGTTTCCCAGCAGCTAATATAGCGCTTGCTTCAGATTGATGGAAAAATCTGAGAACCAGAAAGGGTGTTTTTGCTGACACTTAAGCACTTATCCCATAGACCCAGGGGACGCTTTGCCATCTCTCTGGTATGTCCACCCACATCCTGTCTCAGCAGCGCGGTGTCAAAGTAACACTCTCTGAGATCATTTTTCTTTGCTTCCCTGAAGTTAATCTAATTTACATAAAGGGCAAAGATTAATCAAATTAAAGTTCCATTTAGCTTTGTACGAAATGGTACATAATTGATCTAGAAGCCAGAAGTGCTTGCTACCCCTTTCCCCTTTCATAACTTTCAAAGCAGGTAACTGGACCTCTTTTATACTTTTGATAAAGATATGGAGCATTGAGAGGTCATTTTTCACTGTTAACCCTTTCCTTCTTCTTTTAATACTGGGGGTGGGTGATCCTTGAAAGAAAACAAACGAAATATATATAAAATAGATAAATAACGAGTTTATACTGTAGAGCACAGGGAACTATATTCAATATTTTATAGTAACTTATGGTGAAAACGAATATATGTACAGTTCTTGTATGACTGAAGCACTGTGCTGTGACCAGAAATTGACACAACATTGTAAACTGACTATGCTGCAATTAATTAATTTTATATATTTATATATATATAAAGAAAAATGTCCACCCACATCTCCTGTCAAATAAATTTCTGTCTGTTCAGATTTTTACCTCTGATGGTCTTTGCTCCTGATTCAGTTTCCTGCTTTTACACATTAACAGGATGAAGGTAAGATCTGAGGACAGGCTGCCAGTGCGGGGTTAGAGTTAGGGAGACCAGCACAGCAGTTGAGAGTATGAAGCCTGGACTTGAATCCAGCACCTGCCACTGACTCACTGCCCAGAACTAGGGGGGCAGTGCAAACAGAGTGGATGCAGTGGTCTCCTTCTTTTCAGTTTACTGAGCTGATAATTGACAGAGAACAGTGGAAATGTAAGGCGTACAGCGGGTTGATTTGATGGACTAGTGCTTTACAAAGTCATCACCACCCCTAGCATCCTTACTGCCACCACCGTGTCCCACGATTTCCATCTCCTTCTCATGGTGAGAACATTTAAGATCTGCTCTCATCGACTTTCAAGTATATAACAGAGTGTGCTTAGCTACACCCAACACGCTTGCACATTAAACCCCCAGAACTCACTCATCTTATAGCTGAAAGTTTGTGCTTTTTGACCAACTTCTCCCTCCCCAGCCCCTGGCAACCACCATTCTAATCTTTGTTTTTCTGAGTTCAGCTTTTTTAGATTCCACACATAAGTCATGTCATACAGTATTTGTCTTTCTCTGTCTGACTTGTGTCACTTAACATGATGCCTTCAAGGTCCATCTGGTGTTGTTGCAAATGGCAGGATGTCCTTTCTCGTCGCTGCGTAATATTCCATTGCATCTATCCTGCATCTTCTTCGTCCACTTAACCACTGGTGCACACTACATCTTAACTGTCATGAATAATGATGCAGTGAACATGAGAGTGCAGATACGGGTCCTGGTTTTACTTCCTTTTTGCATATACACCCGGAAGTGGGATTGCTGGATCATATGGTAATTCTATTTTCGGTTTTTTGAGGCACCTCCACACCATTTTCCACAGCGGCTGCACTAACTGACATTCCCATCTATAGTGCACAGGCCGGGGGTGGGGGAGGTTCCTGTTTTTCCACATCCTCACCAACACTTGTTACGTCTTGTCTTTCTGATGATGGCCATTCTGCTGGGCGTGTGAGGTGGTGTCTGCTTGTGGTTTTGAGCTGTGTTCCCCTGATGACGAGTGATGTGGGGCAGCCCTTCATGTACAAGGTGGTCTTAACATACACATGTTAATTACTTGATATGCATATACATGTGGGCTTCATACCCAGCTGAGCAACTTACCTATTGCGATTTGATAGGGCACTTGTAAGACCAATGGATCAAAGGCAATGGGTGGATGAAAGCTTGGGGGCTCTGATAAAAGACTGTTTGATTCAAGTAATCAAGAGATTAGGAGGTCAGACTTAGTGATAACTGAAGAATCCTGGAGTGAGGGAATCCTTGCCTTTACGGGACGCTTGCTCTTTGCCAGACACCAGCTCAGGCCTTGACTCTAAGAAGCACTAAAGGAACGAGCTAGCAGATTGGAAAACAGTGGCGAAGAAACACATACCCCAGAGTGGAAGTGCTCATCCTGCCACTGATAGCATGAGCCCTCACAGAGCCCTGGGGCTGTGGTTCTGGGGGACTGGTGAGATGTCAGGTCAGGTGAAACGGTGACCTTGGTTGTCCTATCCGAGGTAGACAGGAAAGGTTACACAGTTAATGCATATGTTACATTTGTATCAGGTCCCTGTAGAGTTTATTCTGTATCAGCTTATCTCAAATTTGAGTAAAACATTCACCTCTCCTTACTTTGCAAACCAGAATAAGAAACTAAACAGATACTGCAATGTTCTACATAAACAACTGTTCTGCTGTAACATAAAACTATATCAGGAAAGGCATGGTGGGATGAGACGAGGAGACTATTTTAAATAAAATGAATCATCAGGAAACACCCGTTCTTTTATTTTAAACGCAGTCCACATACTTCCCACCAATCAGCTCCATCGTTCACTACAGCAGACACAATTCTGCACACAAGGGAAGAGATTCTTGTTTGTTTTAAAATGACGCCCCAGGACTTAGTCAGAACTTCTTAAAAACGAAATCTTCTTTGACAAAAACCTGAAGACTATTTAAAAATTTTGCTTCTATACTGAAATACAATATAACCTACTCATTTCTGTGATCACAAGAAAAATAAGCAATATAGTTTCAATTTAAAATATTAAGGAAAACTAGCCCATGGAAGGGAATCCACAGACAGTACACAGATCTACAAAGACAGTGTCAGAATATTCACACATGCTACATTTACACCAGATTATAATAAAACACCTCTTTATGGACTCAATGCCTTGAATAGTTTTCCAAGTTTAATTCTAGTATCTTTCTCTTTGGGAATGATTTGTTTTAGACAAAGAGAACTAAATATTTATTTTTTGTATTTTCTATTTTTCTTCTATAAAATTGCAATAATTTTCATGCTAATAATGGTATGTGATTAAGTTTATTTTAAAACCTATAGTTTCTAAGAAGATACAGAAAAAATTTATACTTGTATTTCCTATTTAAAGGCTCAACTAACAGCTTGTTAATTCTGTATATTGATTTTAAAAATATTTTCTCTGTCACTTTTGACTTCTAAAACTTCAATACAGAGAGGAAATATCTTACAATTAAAAACCAATGCATCATAGATCTTGCTTCCAGGTGTAATTCATTTTTATGTGTTTTTAGGCACTTACCGATTACAGTTGTTTTCAACTCTAAATTATATGGATGATAGCATTATGAAAAAGATAAACACTCTTGATTATTTTTCTAAAAATTAACTGGAAACCTAAGAACTATTCTTGGCCTGAATCATAGAATAAAATAATGGTATTAAATATAAAACTTAAAACTTAAAACCATACAAGCGTGACTGGGATATTATGCTGTGTACCAAAAATTGACACATTGTAACTGACTTTACTATAATTTAAAAAAAAACACACACACACAATGAGATGTCACCTCATACTTCTCAGATTGGCTGTTATCAAAAAGACAACAAATACCAAGTATTAGAAAGAATATGGTGAAAACAGAACAATCATGCACTGTTGGGTGGGAGTGTAATTTGATGCAGCCACCATGGAAAACAGTACAAAGATTCCTCGAACATTAGAAATTAGAACTACCATATGATCCAGCAATTCCACTTGTCATATTTACCTGAAGAAAACAGAAACACTAATTTGAAAAGAGTTATACATCCTTATGTTCACTACAGCATTGTTTACAACAGCCAAGACATGGAGGCAGCCTACGTGTTGATTGATAAATGAATGGCTCGAGAAGATGTGGTATATAATGCTGTGGAATATTACTCAGCCACAAAAAGAATGAAACCTTGCCATTTGCAACAATATGGTTGGATCTAGAGGGTATTAAGCTAAGTGAAATAAGTCAGATGGATAAGGACACATACCATATGATCTTATATGTGTTATCTAGAAAAAAACAAAACAAACAAATAAAATGGAAGCAGACTCAGAGATACAGAGATCAAACTGGTGGTTACCAGAGGGTAGGAGAATGGGAGGGTTGGGAAAAATAGGTGAAAGGATTAAGAGGGAGAAACTTTCAGTTATGAAATAAATCAGTCCCAGGGATATAACATGCAGCACCAGGAACAGTCAGTGTTCCTGCAGTAACTTTGTGTGAGGACACATGGCTATGAGACTTAACATGGGAATCATACCATAACAGATTTAAATGCTGAAATCACTGTGTCACACACCTGAAATTAACATGACACTGTATGTCAGCTATACTTTGATAAAAACAGAAACAAAAAGATACTAAACTACTTCTTTTCAAACAGCAGAATTTTTTTGTTCAAATAAAAAATAAGCATGGTTTCTGTTTCTTGGCTGGATTTTTTCGCTGCCTTTCCTTAAAGAGAAGGATCCATGAATATGGATGGGTCAAGGAAAAGGAGATTTTTTTTTGCACCGAATGTTACAGGTATTTTATTTGAGTTTTCATTTCATCTCTTTGAAGCCTCTGATATGCTTTCATTCCCAAGATCTGACATAGGATCTGGAATCCTTTCACGTGGGAAACCTTTTCTCTCTAGAGACACTGAGATTGAACTGAAGGTCAAAATACTGAAGGCTTGGAAAGAATCTGGAATTGCTCCCACTCTACCTTGGCTCTTTGTCTAAAACCATCGCTCATTATAATCAGAGTCTTAAATAAAATAGAGAGGTCAGCTTGTGGGAAAGGCATAAAACCCCCACTGGCCCGTGATGTGAACCACAACTTAGACCTGCCCAGACCTGGGGCAGAGGAGTCTCCAACTCGGGTAGACGCATTGCATCAGGGCGCTATTTGGTCAGATTTGGGCAAAACCTCCTTGCAAGAATGATCCTGTTTGTCTCAGGATCCTAAAAGGTGGGGATTCTGGCACAGATGCTTTCAATTCTGTTCCCTGTCTATTTATCTAGTTCTTTCCATCTGAAACTCAGTTCCCACTGTGTGGCTGTGTTAATGCTCTTACGTATATCAGTCTGAATAATGGCTCTCAAAGATGTCCATGTTCCGGTCCCCAGAACCTGCGAATATGTTACCTTACGTGAGAAAAAGAACTCAACAGATGGGATCTGGTTCAGGATCTTGAGATGAGGACATAATCCATAAATACAAAATACAAGGGTCCATATAAGAGAAAGGTGGATGGAGGTAGGATAAATGGGGGTATGATGTGGGGTCCTGACCCAAGGGACAAGGGTGGTCTCTAGCACTGGGAAAAGGCATAGTGATTCTCTCCTAGACCCTCAGAAGGAGACAGTCCTGCTGACACTTGGTCAATCCTTGGTTTTAACCCTATAAGACCCATTGCAGACTTCTGAGCTCCCCAACTAGAAGACAACAAACTTGTGCTGTTAGGGAAGCTGTGCAGTAATTTGTCACAGCAACATCAGGAAACTAATAGATCTTAAAATGCTTTTGAAAACGGTGGGGCAAGTTTATTTAAAATAAACCCTATTATAGCCCTATTATAACTTATATAATTAAAATTCTAATGTCTATACCTGGGGAAAAACAGATCAACGGGTGAGCAGAGACCCTCACCAAATGTGTATACCACACATTAAATTTCACATATGTCACTCCACTTGATCATTACTTTAAGTGTGCAAAGCAGGTAGGGAAGAGATGCTTTTGTATTTACAGAAGTTGAGGGGAAGATGTGTCAGTCACGTGGCTAAATTCAGAGAGAGGACCAGTTCAAAACTCAAACTCCTGGGCTCCACCCCAGCTCCATGGAATCAGAATCTCTGCGGGAGATTCCTGTGCACATGGACGTCTGAGAAGCCCTGGTCTGGAGCTGGCTGCAGGGATGTTGTGAATAAAGTTTTATTGGAACTCGGCCATGGCTTTAATTTACGCACCATCTATGAGCCCTTCTGATACAGCGGCAGAGCTGAGTAGATGCAACAGAGATTTTAATGATCCGTGGAGACGAAAATGTTTATTCTCTGACCCTGTGCAGTGAAAATGCACTGACTTCTGGTTAGAACACAGCACCATCTAAAATTGGGTGCTAAATGTTTTTTTTTCAGGATGACAGGTAGCCAAGAAAATGATTGTAACTAACACAGTAGCCAGCGACTTGTTTCTGACCATGGCCCTGTTCTCTGCATTTCCAAATATACTGGAGCCCATTCCATGAAAACCCACCGGAATTCAAAATTAGAACTTGATAATCACCCAATAATGAGTCCATTTAGCTTTCTAAAATGTGTTAGAATAAAATCGCATTTCTGTTGCTATGATGAGTGCACTGAAATAAATCTGAAATGCAACATGCGAACGAGATAAGCCTTTCTAATGGAGAAAAATTCAGCCTTTACAGCTTTTAACTGATACAAACCACAAATGCACAATAAAAAATGACCCCACACATCATTTTAGCCCTTTTATGAATACATGGAAAATTACATTTTCTCTAGCAGGATCAAGAAATACAATAGTGTAATATTGAAATCAATATTAACATACTATTTACACAATCCACACTGTGCTTTCATAACACAATTCTTATTAAGGCCATGTCCCTCACATGGGAATAACTTCACTGTGAATAGGAGAATTGATGAGATCGTAACATGAAAAGAGAGTTTTATCCATGTATCTCAGAGAGAAAATTGCCATTCCAATAAAAGTCAAAAGTTTGGAGTGAAACTAGAAACATTGCCTGTTTCCCATTTCAGAAGTAGGCTCAGTCAGACAGAAAGACAAATATCAAATGATATCACTTATATATGGAATCTAAAAAAATTGATACAAACTTTATTCACAAACCAAAAATAGACTCACGGACATAGAAAACAAAATATGGTGACCAAAGTGGAAAGGGTGGGGGAGGGATCAATTAGTTTGGGATTAACAGATACATTTTACTATATATAAAATAGATAAAAAACAGGGACCTAATGTATAGCACAGGGAACTATTTTTAATATCTTGTAAAAACCTCTAATGGAAAAGAATCTGAAAAAAATATATATGGGTGTCTATGTATCGCTGAATCACTTTGCTATACACCTGAAACTAACACTGTAAATCAACTATACTCCAGTGAAAAATAAAACTAAAAAATAAAATAAAATTTGACATTAAAAAAAAGAAATAGCATCAGTTCACAAAAGGAAAAAAAAAAAATCACTGCTTATCGGAAATTTACAATCAAGGAAAACAGGTTTTCTCCACCACCGTACCATCTCTCTCAAAATATTTTCTGAAGTTAGTTTTATCTCTGTTCTCATTTCCTTCTTAGTTTCCTACAATGATCAAAGACTTCATAACTGTGGTAATTATGAAGACTTATTTGCATCTTATGTAAGGTTTGATGACAATGTCCTAAAGCCTTGGCGAAGCACATTATCAGGCATAATTTTAGCATTGTATGATAAAAATTTCAAATGCATACAAATAAATTGAAATAGTAAAATGAACCTCCACATACACCCATCACCCAACTTGAACAATTATCAACGTTTTCCATCCATGTATCATCCATACTTTCATCCCGAATTACTACTATAATATTCTCCATTCATAGAATTTTTTTTTCTTTAGGTAAAATAATACACATTTTAATGCACAAAACAGCCTTGCAATTTTGAAAAATGGATACAGCCAGGAAACCCATACCACTCTCATGACACAGAACAACTCCTTCTCAGTAGAATGTTGCCATATTTCCATTTCAGTCAAACTCCACCCACACCAACCCCATCTGCAATCCTCTACAGGCAACCGCTGTTCTCATATTTTTAAATTTTTAGATGCATTTTGCTTGTTTTAGAGCCTTTTTATGAATGTAAGCATACACTATGGACTTTCCTATGTCTGCCTTCTTTCCCTCTGCCAAAGACCTGAGGTTTCTTCATGTCAATGCATTTACTGTGTGCCTTTTAATTGTCAACCAACATTGCAGAGCATGAATGTATGCCACAATTTGTTTTTCCATGCTCCTGTTGGTGGCCATCTGAGTTGTTTAAGAATATAATTTTCAAACCAAGAATTGACACTGATTACATTCAGGAATTATCCTGGGACATTGGGAAAGGAAACAACAGTGATAGAATACATTTATGGCCATCTGATATAAAGGGTATCATAGAATCAGCGTCGATGGGCTGAGGTCCCCCACCTTCCCAGACTCCTCTCAGCAGAGGGAGAGTAACAGTTCTACTTCTTAGGCTGCTCGTGAGGGCGGAGTGAGTTAATACACACGCATCTCTATGACAAAGCCTGTCACACACGAAGCCCGCTGAATGCAAGCCTTCATTGTTCGTGTTGTTGGTCATATAAAAATGCAATGGAAATTTTGAAATCCCGTCTATCCCTTCCCACCCTCAAAATTGGAGAATAGATAAACAAGATTATACTGTACAGCACAGGGAAATATACACAAGATCTTATGGTAGCTCACAGAGAAAAAAATGTGACAATGAATATATATATGTTCATGTATGACTGAAAAATTGTGCTCTACACTGAAATTTGACACAACATTGTAAAATGATTATAAATCAATAAAAAATTTTTTAAAATGCAATGGAAATAACCTAAAATGACTTGATTGTACTAAAACTTCGGCAATATGCTATTACCTTGGGGCATCATACTCTGATTTACTTTTCTATTAATCTCAGCTGGAAGAGAAAACATGCCTGAAGGTAGGGCTGAGACCTGTGTGCTTATGGCGGAAGGTTGGGGGGGGCTGGAACTTCATTGCTGTGATATTTTGTTACCTTGCCTTTGGTTCTATGAAGTTTGCTTTAAAAATAAAAGTTGACTTGACTTTGTATTAATCTATAATGGCTTGACAGCAGCACATTAATAGAAACAACTTATCCAACTCAAACAGGTGATACTAGAAATTATATACACACATACATCTACGCTACGTTAATATAAACAGAACAATCCTCTGGAAAAATAACCAGATTACTATAATTTTCTTTAGACTAATTTGATACTTAAGTTGATGTAAACATTTTTTTAAACACCTAAAGCATTATTTTAAAATTATGTTAGGAGAGAGTCCTCCCCATTTACAGACTCACAGACAGTAAACAACCTTATGGTTACGGGGGGTGAGGGGAAGGATAAACTGGCAGTTGGAGATTTACAAATATTAACTGCTATATATAAAATAGATAACCAACAAGTTTCTTCTATACAGCACAGGGAACTATATTCAATATCTTATAGTAACTTATAATGAAAAAGAATATGAAAAGGAATATATGTATGTGTAATGACTGATACATGATGCTGGACACCAGAAACTGACACATTGTAAACTGACTATACTTCAAAATAAGATATATTTCTCCCTGTTTAAATCATTTCAGAAAAAAAAATTTGCTTTATTAGTAATGAAAAATTTAAGAAAATCCCATTTTATTTTCTAAATATCTCCTCTTTTGTCTTAACTTAGAATTAAAAACCGTAACACACTTAGCAGTTAGAAAAATGAAGTTGTGCTTTGAAATACCATTGTATCCGGGAAACATTTTTAAAATAAATTTGTCTGTGTGTATATGTTGATCTGCGACCTTGCTTTTAACCTTTCTCCCTATCCTCAGCATTTCCAGGTCTCAAAGGAATAATACGAGGAAAAGATGTAGTTTAAAATCTCTCTTTATATAAGATGCTGGTGGTCCTCGGCAAACTCTAGAATAAAGAGCTGAAGGAGAGAGCAAGTAGCAGGAGGAGCAACCATTCAAAGTTCCCACACGTGCTTGGAAAGCTGGCTGGGCCACAGATAAAATAAAGCTCCAGCAGGAACCCACCTATAGGCACATCCCAGAGGGATGTTGGCTTTGGAAACATCCTATTTCCAGAATGTCTCTGATGCCTCGGGGTCTCCTTCTGAGTCAGGAAGGGCCGTGACCTCCCCGCACCCCAGTGAGAGGCACTGACAGCTCGGTCACATGAGGCACAGACCCCCAGGAGGGGGTGCGTGTCTGTAACATGGAAGGGGGACCGCTGGCAGGGCAGTGACTCACGATGGCTCTGTCCTCCAGTCCCCGTGATCCGGGAGTTTACACGTCGGCAGTGACGTGAATGGTGATGCAAACATTCACACCTACACCACCTCAATCACCAATATTGAACAAATACAGACTCCCCTCCCCAAGTATAAGGAGAAAAACAGGGCAATTATCAGAGATACTGGAAGGGGCAGTATGGAAAAAAGTGCTCATAAACAGAAAAATCAGAAAATATCTCCTCCCACTCCCCTAACTCCACCTAGAACACGCTTAATGCATAGACCCCGCCCCCACCCTCCGCCAAGGCTCTGGACCAAATGTGGTGAGAGAGTTTAGGAAATCTCTAATGAGTGTCCCCAAGGGACTCATTAAACATTTCATCTCTGAGAAGGGAATCAATCTCAGATCAGAAAAGAAATGCTTTTCTGTTTGTGCTGTCCAACAGAAATACACTGTGAGCCACATGTGCCATTTAAAAATGTCTAGTCATCATACGAAAAAGGTGACTTTTTTTAGGTGAAATTAATTTTGATTGTATGTGTCATCCAAAACGTACTCAATATTATCATTTCAAAATGTAATTAATGTTAAACAAAAAAATGACTATTTTTTACTATCTTGTTTCTGTACAGTTTCTGTACTGTTCTGTTTTATGCTTACAGCACATCTCAGTTTGGACCAGTCAAGTCCAACAGCTACATGCGGTCGGTGGCCACCATATTGGAAAGTGCGGTTTTAAATTTTAAAACGATATTGATTTAATATGAAAAAAGTAAGAAATGATTATTTGTCATTTCTGCATTTTCCTGTCATGCTCAGAGATTTCCTCCCCAACTTAAGAACATTCAATATTTTATAGTGATTTTATGTTCATTGTTTTATTTCATCTAAATCTTTATTACAACTGCAGTATATTTGGGGCAAGGTGTTAGGCAGAGATAATTATCCATCAGGTTCCTAACCACTTGCCCCTAGACCTTTTATTGATTAAATCTATCACTTCCCCACTAATTGAAAATTACTTTATCATCCTGAAACATTTTATATACATCGGTCTGCTTTTTAGCCATTGTATTCTATCGCATTGGCACGTCTTCTGAATAGTGTGCCAAAACTATTTTAATTTTTGCAGCTTTACAAATAGATGTCTTCTTTGGGGCGCTCGCGTCAGCACTTGACACACACGACACTTACATGCAGATTGCAGGAGGCTGTGCTTTCCCTGGTCCGTATAATATATCTCAACACTTATGTTTGTCTTAGTGTTGACCTGGCATAAAAACAGTCAGTTAACACCCCCAAGTTTTCACACATGGACTGTAGTTTTGCCAAGTTTCCTTAAATTGTGTGGGATTGAAAAAAAACACCACCACCAATGCAGGACAATATGTTCTTTAATACTAAATTGTCTCCTTTTAATTCTGGATGATAATTCTGTCCTTTAAAAACCTAATATTGAAGTAAGCATCCAATGCATTGACTATTTGCTTCAACAGTATCTCACCTAAAAATTAGGAGGAGGAGCCAAGATGTCGGTGTAGAGAGACTCACAGCTCCCCCTCCTCTCCCACAGATACACCAAGAATTACATCTACAAACCCACTGAATCGCACAGAACTCCTCCTGAACTCTGGCCAAGTGTCTCTCATTTCAAAATACAAGAGGATTCTCACAAAATCCGATAAACAACAAGTTGATACTGTGTAGCACAGGGAACCATATTCAGTATCTTGTCGTAACTTATGGTGAATGAGAATATGAAAATGAACGTATGTCTGTTCATGTATGACTGAAGCACTGTGCTGTGCACCAGAAACTGACAGAACACTGTAAACTGACTGTACCTCAACAAAAAATGTATAAAAAGTAAGTGAATATGCTTCTATATGATAATAAAATTATAAGATAACGATGGAATAGAGTGTGTAAAACTGAGGAAGAACCTGTGATATACAAGTCTAGGTGAGCATTATTATATCCCTTCTAGGTTGATACCAACTTATTAAGAATAGGCCCTTTTAACTCTTTTCCAATAAATTAATACTTAATGCTGACATCTAATTCATATATTCTATTCAATTTTATCTGTAAGATAAGATCTGCTTAGAAATTAAGGGTTTAGGTGAAATGCTACATATTCTCTGGCTTTGCTTTGATCTGGCCGAGAAAACCGTCCACAAAAAGAATGTGAAATTATTTGGGCATTAACATTCTTCATGAGGCATTCTAACCCCTCACTATCATTTCTTATTTTCTTAGTATTGAAATGTCTTTTATTTAAAAACGTTGATTAAATCTTCTAAGCTGTTGACTTCAGGCTTCCTGTTCTGTGGTCCATTTGTCTTTCCCACCACTGTGAAAGCACTGCACAAATTCCTGTCCTTTCCAGCACTAGTCATAGGTTAATATTACTGATCTGTTCTTACATGACACAGAATCCCTCAGGGTCCTGAGATGGAAATAGTCCAGACCTGGAAACTCGTTCCTACTTACAGTCATTGTTAATTTCTTACCATCTGCTCAGCCAGCCAATACTTAGGACTCAAGTCATATTTCACTAATAGTTTGAGTCTGAAAATGGAAGATTAGGGGGTGGATTTTCCTGGCTGTCCGTTTTGTACCCTCTTCATTAACTGCTTCTCTGTGTACCTTGAACTGAAAACAGTCCTTGAAGTCCTTTTGATCACTTTTGGCATTTTTCAGAAATACCAGTTCTGTACCTTTCTAATGTCATTCTAAAAGGTTTTTCTCAGAATGTTTAATCACCCATTTTAGTACTGTTATGTTAACAGCTGTCATCAAAATGCCAGAGAACTATAATTTTTGAAGGAAAAACACTCTAAGAAGGCCTTGAGCGTCTATGACCATTACTGCCTTGAATGCACACAATCTGGTCTGATCTCAGAAGCTAAGCAGGGTTGGGTACGTGGACGGGAGAAAGCCCTGGGTATTGACCATCAGACACCAAGGATCCTAACTTCCTGCAGCAATTTTCTATGTAACATAAAGTGATAACTTTGTTGTTAGTCCTCAAATGGAAGAAAAAGAAAAAGACAGTAGAAATAAAGGGTACAGATCCCTAAGAACAGTTCACAGGAAAACCTCATCATTCAAATAAAGCACGGAAGTTTTGAGACAGTCCCTCAACTCTTACATGCTATAAAGTTGAGGGGCCAAAATTTATCTAAATTTCTAGCAGGCAGATCCCATGTGACATCCAGTATATAGTGGTCATACAATTTTAAAAAAAATCATATATCTAAATCTTCAGGGACTATGCTCATTATTTCTTTAAACTTCTTAGAGAATTATCTAACCATTAAATATTCATCTTTTCTTTTTGAAACAAATGCGACTAATGCCAGTTAAATCATCCATCTCTGGGACTTCACAGAGATGAAGAGTAACTTCCTGACATTTTTCCTCTAGTCCTCAAAAGCTCTGGGCTCTCTGTAGTTTAATAACTGTGTCTCAGTGATGAGGAGACGGAGTACTTGTCACTTTATAGCTTGAAAAAATAAAAATAAAAGAGTCAGCCACTTGATAAAAGAAAAACGCAACCGAGTAGCTTGCCTTTCAACACACAGGCACTTGTTGTCATAAAAAGCACCGTGTTCGAACACTTCAAAGAGAGAGGGGCCTGAAAGGGTCCCGTCTGCTCCGGGCATCTCCTTGAGCTTTAAATGTCAATCCATTTCCTGCAGAGTTTATATGTAAATATGTAGACCATTATGTCTTTGCAAGAGATTTCATAAGGCAATAGCTCAACCTGCACACCCACCTCTTTGACTTCTTTTGAAACGTCTAATTCAAAGCTGCACTCACAGTGCTGGAGAAAAAATGTCAAGATGTTTAAGGAAGAAAACCACACATTTCTCATCTCAGATTCACGTGTACCTCTCAGCATTTCGTACAGTCACTGTGCTACCTACATACAGAGAAGTGGAAATGAAATGCATGATTTTAAGAACTGCTTTTCTCTAGCATTATATTTTCCTTTGGTACAACGTGTGTCTCTACCAAGTAACATTAATTAAACTAGATAAATGCCACTCGCAGACAGATTTACTAAGGAGAAAAATGACCTTGGGTGTCTGGAAACTATGCAGTTCAATAAAGGAAATTATCTAAGAATAATGTCACATCAAAAGCAGAAGTAAATTCCAGAAAAAATTTAGGTAATGTATTCAACAAGATTAAGTAAAAATTTACATAATGTCCCAGCATAAATTCATTAAGTGAGAAAAATGAGATGAGGATATGAAACTACTGAAAAACACAAAAACAACAAAAAAAGTGCTCACCAAGTCTAAAAACATGCTGGAGGCAGGGCAATGCAGATGCATTGAGACTCAAAGGAAACAAAATAGTATTAACAATGCAAGACCTTTAAAATCACTCACATAAATATTCTAGGTGAGAAATAAATCAAAAGAAAGAATTCAAGAAGGAATATAAGCAATGGTGTCAAAGATAGACAGTGAGTGAAAACCCTAAAACACAAAACCAACTCCCAAAGTATCTTATTTTAGTTATAAAAATGTAATTTCAAAAATAACTACTTATATGAAAACTCAAAATTTATTTTTGTCATATATAAAACCAGTTTGTTTAAAGTTTTAGATTCTACACATGTGATACCATACAGTAGTTGCCTTTGTCTGACTTACTTCACTTAGCATAATGCCTTATGGTAAAATTTCATTCTTTTTTATGGCTGAGTAATCTTCTCTTATATGCAGACCACATCCTCTTTTTTTATTTTTAACATTTTTTATTGATTTATAATCATTTTAAAATGTTGTGTCAAATTCCAGTGTAGAGCACAATTTTTCAGTTCTACCTGAACATACATATATTCATTGTCACATTTCTTTTTGCTGTGAGCTACCACAAGATCTTGTATATATTTCCCTGTGCTATACAGTATAATCTTGTTTATCTGTTCTACAATTTTGAAATCCCAGTCTATCCCTTCCCACCCTCTGCCCCCTTGGCAAACACAAGTTTGTATTCTATGTCTATGAGTCTATTTCTGTTTTGTATTTATGCTTTTGTTTGTTTGTTTGTTTTTTAGATTCCACATATGAGCGATCTCATATGGTATTTTACTTTCTCTTTCTGGCTTACTTCACTTAGAATGACATTCTTCAGGAGCATCCATGTTGCTGCAAATGGCGTTATGTTGTCAGTTTTTATGGCTGAGTAGTATTCCATTGTATAAATATACCACCTCTTCTTTATCCAGTCACTTAGGTCACTCCCTGTCTTGGCTGTGATGAATCGTGCTGCTGTGAACACTGGGCTGCATGGATCTTTTCAGATTCATGTCTTTGTGAGTTTGCTTGTTTGTTTTTTTAGATATACACCCAAGAGCAGAATTGTTGGGTCATATAGTAACTATATTTTTAGTTTTTTGAGAAATCTTCATACTGTTCTCCACAGTGGTTGCACCAATTTACATTCCTACCAATAGTGTATGAGGGTCCCTTCTCTCCACACCCTCTCCAGCAACTGTTATCTGTGATCTTTCTGATGGTGGCCATTCTGGCAGGAGTGAGGCGGTGTCTCACTGTGGGTTTAATTTGCATTTCTTGGATTATTAACGATGTTGAGCATCTTTTCATGTGCCTATTGGCCACGTGCACATCTTCTTTGGAGAGATGTCTATTTAGGTCTTCTGCCCATTTTTCTATCATGTTGTTTGGTTTTTTGGATGGTGAGTTGCAAAAGCTATTTTTATATTTTGGATATTAACCCCTATCAGTCATATCATTTGCAAATACTTTCTTCCATTCATCATTTCAATTCAGAATTCTCATTTATTGACAAATAATCATGAATACAAAAAATTTTTATAGTGAGTATGAATCCAAAATCTCAAATTTTAAATTACAGTAAAAATTAGCATGAGAGAAGGGGAGAATGCTACAGCCCTCACTATTAAACAGAAAAATTAAAAGTTTTCATTCAATTCAGCACACGCTTTCTTTATTCTTTCATGTTTAGTAAAATTTCCGAATGAAGTAAAATGAACAGTAACCTATCATAAATTTTAAAAACAATATTTTGATTTCTAAACGTGTATCTTTTACTTAATTGCATGGTTTTGACATGAACACTGAGGCTGCCTGCATCATTTCTATGCTTGATGGTGTAGTTTTAAGACGTAGCTGATTGGTTTTATTAACAAAAAGTGAAAAAAGTTCTTTCATGTATATTTTGAGGATGATAAAAATGTGACACCCCCACAATTTATTTCACTCCGGAATTCTTCAGAGAAGTTTTCCTCAGGTGCTGAACCAAAATCCCTCTGAGGGATCGTCAGTGAAGCGGTTTCCTGCAAGAAGAAAGCTCTTCAAAGCTTCCAAACGGGATTTCCAACCACAAGGGGTGGGGGGAGAATGTAGTCCATGAATTCATCCTGCACATGGTTACTCCTCCTAGAAAATGTATCTTAAAAAACTGTATCCATGAAAGGTCAAGGTTAGAGAATAATTGTATTATTTTACTTGATTATTTATTTATAATTTGATTATAGCTCTTTTCCTTTTCTCAAAGGCGGGTTTTGCCCGGAACGCACCATGCTGCACCGCGAGGAACAGCGGTCCTGCTATTTTTTCCTTAGGAGTTACGGATGCCAGTATAACCAGAGACTCAGAAGTACCAGCCCTATTGGCCAAATTTTATTGAAAGTGATCGTTTCTGTAGGTGTGTAGCAACCAGCAAAAAGCAGACATAACCCCTTTTATCAAATGTGGAACTTAGGGTAGAAAGCATTTGGAGATCCAGATTCAATTCTGTACAAAGTACTCTTTAAATTTAAAACCATCCTATAAATACTGGACGGCTTTGGCGGAGCTGGATTGCTCCCACGGCTCTCTAGGAAGGTTTCTGGCAGAAAATACTTGTTGTCTATTGTAGCATGTCCTGAAATAGATGTACTTTTTTCTTCGATTTTCAAAAAATTGCCAGTGACTAAATATTGTGAAAGTACTGTCACTGCTTTCTTCCAACATTTTTCTACAGTTCATCCCATCTTCTCTGACGAATTTGATACAGCAGTTATAATGACAGCTGCATGAATGGCCTCCAAGAATTTTTCCAACAATTTTTTATTTCCTTGTCTCAGTCTAATCAACTGTTGAGTACAAGATGCTTCTTCAGATTATTCAAAACAGAGAAAAGAAAATCTAATGTTTTTTAGTCTTAGCCTAATCCTGTCCCAACATTGAACAAGTCATATAATATAGCTCGAAAAAGGCTTCTATTACTAAAAGCCTTGCATTCCCAAAATAATCAGACTGGTGGGGGGAAGGAAGAACCTTCTGAAAGTCCTACATTCCAAGACAAGCCATGGAAAAGAGGGGACATTTGTCTTAGTTTTTAAAAATGGTCAATTTGAGCTAAAAATGTGTCACTCATTTTTCTGTTTATTCCACAAGTTCTTTTTTTTTTTTTTTTTTCAGAAAATAAAAACTTCAAAAAATTTACCAAGCTAAAATGCTTATGAGTTTAATTTTTGTTTGGACCCCTTTCTTGAGATCCCACCAAGATCACCAGACGTGGTCTCACCCGGTGAAGCCAGTGGCCTGGCCTCAGCCCTCTCCTTCCTTGAGATCCGCTCTGAGCCCCGGGCTCAGCTGCCTCTGACCAGTCCAACCGAGCAGTGAACTGAGTCTTCACTCTTTTTGGTTCTCAGTCATTTGAGTCATTTCTGACTCACAGCCCTCTGAACTGGTTCTGTGGAGAGTTACTTGTTCTTCGCCACCGAGAGGCAGCTGCTGAGAGGGTGACGTCTGTCTCTAGTGAGAGGTTTGTCTGCAGAGTTGCGAACAATGTTGAGGGGCAAAGCTACTCACGACTTCTCAGCTGGGTCCCTGGACTGCTGCTCCCAAGATGCCAGCCAGGTTTCAGCTGAATGGTTTACAAGCGTCATAACCTGTGCTGTGATATTGTTGAGATTCATCTGTTCAAGACATCTTCACATTGTCTCCTCTGTGAGCACCCTTCTCAAGCAGCTCTGGGGACACCCAGTTCTGGGACCCTTCCCTGGCTGCTCCCCCAAATCTCCAAATCTCGTTATCACATAAATACTCATTTTGATCACAACGTTGGCTGCTTTTGGCCACGTGAAATGCTTTCATTCAAAAATGACCCGAATTTAGGTTGGCCTTTGACCTGACTGCTTTAGAGGGATCTTTTCACTTTTACTCGGAGGGAGCAACACTACACCTTCACTGGAATGTCCCCAAACTGCACAGAATCTTACTTTCTTTCTTTCAGTGTTCAAAATCTACTTAAAGAATTTAAATTTTTCTCGGAGGCTCAGCCCCCACCCAGTACACAGACCACTTGCTGTTGCAATCACTGGATTTAGTTAGTTCTCAAAAGGGTTCTGAGTTGATTTTTTGTAAGACACACATGAGCGGGTCCCTCTTCCTGCCAATCATGCTGTTTGCTGCTTCCTGCGACCTTGTGAACAAAGCCCTGTCCACACACTGCTTAGTGTCCTAGACGCCAGTGTAATACAACCTCGCGTCCTTCTGGATTTCAGCCTCCTTTCCTTCTCCTCCGTCTCTTCATCTTTCACAGCAACTATTATCCTTCAATTTAGGTCAATATGTCTTGAGTTGACTACCAGGTGTGTTTCTTTCCCTGGTTGGTAAATCCTCGCAGGAAGATCTGGACCCATAAACATTCTCAGGCATTTTCCCCAGCAGTGGCCCTCATTGAATTTCCAAAAACCTGTCCCAGTCCCTTGGTGTAGCCCCAGAGTACCAGCCTTTGGATAACCGGACTGTGGTGGCCCAGGCACGGCGATCGGGCTGGGACGGCCCGGCGGGCCTGCCTCTGGTCGTGGCTCCCAGGTCAGCCCAGGGGAGCAGCGCGCTCCGAAGGAGCAGACAGCAGGCGGGGCTGCCCACCCCACGGCACGCACAGGAAGTCCAGGCCCACGCGAGGGACGTGGGTCCTGCTGGTTCTCAAGGCGGGGACAGAAGTGCCCACGGCTCCCCTCTGGTTGGCTGCAGGCAAGAGGACAATTGCCACCAGGCTTACAGGGCGCACAGTCCAGCTGAATGGAGTCAGACTCTGGAGGAAGACTGACGTGGGAAGTGGACCATGAGCGGATGCAGGTCCCCTTGTGATGAACAAACACTATAAAACATCTGTCGTTCCTTTACGACAACATTCATGTAACAGACCTATGATACACGAACGCCTGAGACTCACGCAGTCGCTCGTGGTCCCCCGACTGCCTTATTAACACAGGCACAAACAACGCAAACCCGCTTTCAGACGAGCAGGATGTATCTTTTCGGCCTCAGCAAGTGGGAGCAGTAGCTTCTTCCTGAGGAGTCCGGGTCCGGGTGAAGACCTGCGTGGGGTTGTTCAGGCTTGGCCACCGGTGATGGTAAAGGCCTTGCCAAGGGGAGCTGGGGTCCAGGGCTCGGGGACCCCTGGTTAGCTGCACTCTCGGCCGCACCCCCGGCCCCGGTGCCGCCTTCCCAGGTCTCAGTCTGAGGCCCTGCATGGGGTCTTCCCAGGTGCCTCTGTCTTACAGACAATCCCCTACTCCGACACCTCGCTCAGTATTTTGTACTGTCCTTTACCCCCTCTCTCCCTCCTCCTG
Organism: Camelus ferus; assembly: GCF_009834535.1. Taxonomy (NCBI): domain Eukaryota; kingdom Metazoa; phylum Chordata; class Mammalia; order Artiodactyla; family Camelidae; genus Camelus; species Camelus ferus. The sequence goes on along the minus strand of NC_045726.1, from coordinate 5,722,469 downwards.
GCCCCCGGGGTCCATCAATCTGCTGGGGCCTTTGTCTGGGGGTGAGGGGTCCTTAACAGTGAGGTGACCCCCATGTCTGCTCCGATCCACCTGACCCTGGACCAAAACACCACCCAGTGGAGGAAGCTGAACAGAGGAGCAGGCGGTTCCTCCAGCTTTAGCCTGTTGAATCCACCATGGCAGACGTGACTAAGGCCTGCTCTGTCCTCGTCACTCGGGTTCCTGCTGGTTTGATGGACTATTCCCTGTCCTGGCCACTCACCCCTGACCCCTGCTTAGGCTCCGGACACTGCCCTGGTGCTGACGCTTGGTTTAGGGGTGACTCTCAGGCATTCTGTGCGCCAGCTGCTCTCAGCCAAACTTCTGACATCATTCTTACTGGATCCAAAATGTCACGGCCACACAGTCTTCAGAATTAAGAGGGACAATCTGCGTACCTTCATTTACGAGGTCACCCGTGCTGGCTGAAGGGACCAGCTCAACAGTCCTTCTCTTCTCCGAACTGTTCTCATGTATAAAGTCTTATCATTTGAATTTTTCACGTCTGGACTATACTACTTTATGATTAAAATTGTTATCTGGGGATAAAATAAGAGAGTTAATGAGCTTTGGTAGCTTTGAGATCCTGCTAATGAAAACATATTCTAGTGCGCTGGCTTTTATAAATTATATGAGAGTGAATTCAGTAAATCCCCACTGGGATATGTTCTCCCCAAGACCAGCTAGAAACTCTCCTCTAATTATCTTGAAACCCACTGCTGACAGTCAAAATCCTCACAAAGAAGATGTTCCATTAATAGTTTCCAGAGTCAGGGTTTTTTTTTTTCAACTTCTGAAAGCAGATATGTTTCCTTTAATTAAACAACAAGAATTGTGTAGTTTATAATGGCTCTCCTGTTCCCATGACTTCTAGGAAACCCAGCGACAAGGATTTCTTCAGGAGTGTCTTTCTTTTTAATTAGATGTTTTTGTTTTAACCATGGCTTTAATTTCTTGTGTCTTTTTCCAACTCAATTTAAAATATTTTAAACATTCAGCAGGGTATAAAAAGTAAACAATCAACGAAGCAAAGTCCTGACTGTTCGTCAACCATCCGTGAGGACTTGTTGATTTGACTCAGACCCAGAGAGGAAATTCAAAGAACCAAATTGAAACACTGTCTGTCTCTAACATCTGCCATGATTGTAAAGAAGAGGAAAAATACATGGTTTTATTAACTGACGTCTCTCAGTTGATTGGATCCAAAGGTCTCGCCCACTGCTGACCTTGGAGAAGGGCAGGTGACTGGATACACGCAGAGGATGGTGCCGGTGAGCACTTATTTTCTGTACTTCGTTATAAATCTCTCTGCACTCAGCTGGCAGCATCCACATCTCCTGGGCGAGAATCAGGACACACTTCTAGTCCTTAGAGTCAGGACAGTGGCACAACAACGTCATACTTCCTGCCCTGTTGCAGCTTATGCTACCACGGACAGAGGCATTCTGTTAAAACTCAAGGGAATAAATAAAACACACAGTACTTCACATGATAGGTGCCACGGTGTGAAATAAAGAAGAATAGACAAGAAATGTTGCGAGGTTAGGGAGAAAGGAAGACGTGCTATTTTGACTAATGTTATCTGGCAAATAATTACTGACAAAATATACTCAAAGCTTATATATTACAAGTTTGACATATGTGAACATATGACTGTGTGCCACACGAATTTGGGGGCTTAGTAATGTAGAAATACAAAAGGGGTGGAGGACACAGGGTGGCAGAAAATCTCATGATGGAGTTGGGGGTTGAGAAAACCCTAGGAAGGTGGGTAAGATTTGGAAAAATCCAGGAAAGTTATCTGAACACAGTGCATTCACAATACACTCTAGAGAACTGTTGTAAATGGATCATGTGGATATGGATTTCAATTCATGGCTGGCACGTGGTCACAGTAGTGATGACGCCAGGCAATGCTTAAGAGAGGCAGCCCCGGGGGTGTTCGTGGCAGAAGAACCCTTCCACCATGTCCACGGACGAGGCTGCAGCAAAACTGACTGGGAAGTCTTGCCCTTTGCAGTGACTTAACTGGCATGTACATATTTGGGGGGGGAAATGGATACCCTGTGCAAAATGCCCTCTTAATCTGATATTATATTACTGAATCCAAATAAATTGGTTAAATACAGTAGAAAATTAAGAATCAGATTCAATTTTATGACCTTTCTACTCATAAATACCACACAATGTATAAAAATATGTATTAGTATTTAAACATATCCATAAACACATATAGGTCCATAAGTTTTTATTGCACTTCCCCTAATCATATAGAATAATTTATGTAATAGTCAAGTTATATGCATGTCTGTGTTAACACATACATATCTGTAAACCTAGTAGATAAAAAAATGTGGCATTCCAAAGCTATAGAGAAGTCTTATTTGAAAAATTACTGGGATTTCAAAATTGTAGAATAGATAAACAAGATTATACTGTACAGCACAGGGAAAGATATACAAGATCTTATGGTAGCTCACAGAGAAAAAAGTGTGACAAGGAATATATATGAGTTCATGTATATCTGAAAAATTGTGCTCTACACTGGAATTTGACACAACATTGTAAAATGATTATAAGTCAATAAAAAATGTTAAAATAAAATAAACTATAAAAAAAAAGAAAAATTATGTTGGGGCTACTGGTAAATTATTTAAAAAGATACCTTACACCTAAAATGAAACAAAATCTGTGATTACTGATATTTTATGATAAAAAATTAAATGAAAAAATTAAATGGTACGTGCATTATAGGTGAATAATCTATATTAGATAGTAAAGACATTTCTAAGCATGAAGCTAAAATCAGGAATCATAAAGCGGAAAAAAGTTAGATTTAACTCTGTGGACATTAAGATCTATCTTATGGAAACTACTTCTAACTACAGTTTTAAAAACTCATCATGTGGGAAAGGACAAAATCTGGCAAAAATGTGCATCCAATTTATGACAGACAGTAGGTAAACATCCCTGTTACACTGAAAGTTATCATGATATAAAAAATAAATAATTATCCTAGCAGAAAAATGAGAATTCTTATTTAAAAGCAATTCAAGACACAAAAAAGAGAATGAATAGAAAAGCCATTTTTCAAATGAAAGGATGAACTAGTTAAAAAAAAGATGAAAACAAAGAGCTACCAAGTTTTCACTTATTTGAGTAGGAAAACTGTATTCATGATGATAACATTTGTTATGAAGAGGTAGCAGTGATTCGACATTTCTGGAGACAGTAGAGTGATGTTGTAAACAGTTTTAGCATTCTTACATTATGCCTGACCAGTAAGTCACAATCAGTGGAAGAAAGCTAAGAAAATCGTACGACAGTTAATCAAAGATTGTCCATAAAGGTGTTGCTTGTAATAGTAAAGTTCCTTGAATTGTATGATCTATAAAGCAAGCTTGGTGAAATGAGCACGAAGTCCACACCGCAGGGCGTTGTGCCGCTGGGCGCACGACACCTGGGTCTACGTGCTCATGACGAATTCCACACGCAAACAGATACATACATATTTCGTGTGTTGAATGGCTGGAAAAATACCTACCACGTGGATCTCAGGAAAGAAGTCAGAGTGCAAACCTAACTCACAGCAGAATCCGACATGAGGCACATGATTATGCAGACGGCCAGCCATGCAGATCACGACACAGATAGAGATTTGAATGTAGATCGAGGTGCAGGTATAGATGCAGCTCTTAACATGTATGTACAGTTATATATATTTGTGTGTGTGTGTGTGTGTGTCTGCGCGCACAAACATTTTCAAGTGAAAAGTCTCAAGTTAGTAACAATGCTGTTGAAACGGTAATATGAACATGCTTGGCTCGTGCCGGGTGAGTTTGTAGCAGTTACCTTTTCAATGAATGTCTAACTAAATCAAACCTCAATTTATTTTATGCTGGTTTTAATGTAATTTTTTTTTCTCTCTAGCAAAACCTTCTAAAGGTACAGTCTAAAATACACACAAAACTGGAAATCGTTAAGTCCGTTCCCTAAAAAAAGATACAAATAAGCTTTTTTCCCTCTAAGACAACAAAATGCATCCAAGTGGACCCTACAAATGACTAAACCGAGACAGTCCTGAGTCTAAGAGACTGGTTGTAAACACTAAATCTGCCTCCTCGAGCTTCCTCTGCCAAGCCTGAAGCAGCCTGTTCATTTTTGTTTCCCTTTTAATACTTGAGATTTCTTACGACTTAATCAAGTCCAGCTGGATTTAATTTCCTAGCTAACACTGTACATATCACAGCAAATTAAGTGCTGGCTTCATATTTAATTTTTGTGTAATCCCTCAATATTATCATATGTAAAACTTGACATTTCCACAGATGACAGAGACATCACGTGAGCGCATTTCGGAATATACCTTAGAATCTCTTCATGAGCTTGAGTGGAATGGGACCTAATTGAATGATGGGCCAATATGAGTAGAAAACGCAGAGCGATACTCAGGTTAGCGGTGGACTGGTTTGTAAGAAGCATGCTGTTTGCCTCATTTGTGTTGTAATTACTCTTGGTGACAGGACAGAGGGGGTGATTCCCTGCGGTGCCACATTTGTGTCCACATTTTGCTTGGCATCTGAGTGTGATGTTTTGCTCGTCTTAATAAATTCACCTTCCCTTTGTTTCATCTGTAGCTGCGTCAGTGCAAGGCAGCACACCTGTTACCGTCACCACACTGAGAGAATGTTATTATCACATCAGTGTCATGAAGGTTGGCACCTGACATCCGAGCAAGGGGACAGCTTCTTCAGGCTCCTGGTGGACCAGACGCGGAAGCCAGGCTCTTCTCTAAGCACGTGGACTGTGTTCTGTGAAAATGGACGCCGGGCAGACCAGCCGCCATGAAGCGGCATCAGCTCTCTGTTTAATACACGGCAGAGGCTAATTTAGCAAACGGGAGCCACCAGAGAGACATCAGTCCTTAATAACGAAGACTTTCTTGGACAACTAGGTCAGTTCCCCAAAGGGCGGTGCTGTGACGGGGAGACACACACGGCCTGGTGCGTGGCGCTGCCGGAGGCTCAGTGTTCACCCAAAGGAACGTGTTCCTCTGCCAAACGTGCCTCCCTGGGGAGGAGCCAGCCAGTTAATTAAGCCAAAGTCAAAGATCTGTGTAAACAGACTAAACAGCCTTATATAATACACTACAATTTAAATATTGTAGAAATTTAAGAATACACAATGTATTTTTAAAGTATACGTTACTCACCAGGATAAAGAACATTTCAGGGATAATTACCTTCCTGAGTCCCATGTCTTTCCTATTGTTCTGCGGGGTCCCCCACGTGTCTGACGGTGAGCACTGCCCTGCTCTGTCTCTGTTTCTCTCTGTCTCTCTGTCTCTGTCTCTCCCTCTCATCTCCAGCAGTGAGTTAGAGCCCAAGGGAGATGAAGGGGCCATTCTGACCGTTGTGGAAGCTACAGGGTAACTTGACCAGAACATTTTTCTTCCTTAAGTAAGACACAAGCTAGGCTTGGAAAGGTCTTTGTGAAAAATGGGAAACAGAAATAACTTAAGAAAGCACATTCCATAGCATTCAAGTGAAGAGGAAAAATCATAATTTAGATGGATGAGCAGCTCTCAGGTTATCTGAGATGCTGACTTAAAGTAAGAGAAGCAAAAACAATACATACGTGAACATGTCAGAAATCACTTATGGCGTTTTAACAATAACAGCGTCATCATTATAATACTCCTAAAACTCAAAAGTAACTGAAATTCTTACAATGAGTGAAGCTAAAAATTAGAAAGCAGGCAGGATTGTCTATAATATGAACATCATTATTCCGTAACAGGAGCAAAATGTTTCAAAAATCTATTCGTCCCTTGGTATCCACTGGGGATGAGGTCCAGTATGAACCATGGACACCAAAATCCACGAATACTCAAGTCCCTTACATAAATGGTGTAGTATTTGCATATAACATATGCACATCCTCCAGTAGACTTTAAGTCATCTCTAGATTACTTGAATACCTAATGCAATGCAAATGTTATATAAATAGTTGTAAATACAATGCAAACACTATGTAAATAGCTGCTGGCCACGGCAAATTAAAGGTTTGCTTTTCAGACGGAACTTTCTGGATTTTTTTCTCTTGACTATTTTATTGAATCTGCAGGATGCAGAACCCACACATACAGAGGGCCAACCATAGTGCATTATGGGATGATAACCATTAACAATGGAAAAGAGAGTTCTCAAAGGTGACGCAGCCTATTTGAGGAGTCAGCGTTTATGCAAAGTAAAACTTCTCCCACAGCCTCCCAGCTGAGACACAGTCTCCCAGATAAACCTGATTATAAGAAATAGCTTCTCCTCTGTGTGCTTGTCACAGTTACAGCTGCAGTCCTGCAATTTTGAAAAAGTCATTCACTTCATTCAAGCCTTGTCTTCTCCGCTGCCTTGAGCACTTTGTAAGATGAGTAGAGATGGTGTCTGATTTTTCAGGGCACTGTCCCCAGAGCATAACATGGTGCCTGGAGGCATGCCTTGAATGCTCTAAACCTAGGTATTATGAAGGCTTTATACATTTACAGGTCAATGGAATCTCCTGTTGATGGCAGTCTTACCTATCTGGTTGCAATGGTCAGTGACAGCTGAGTTTTTGAAATGGTAAATTGGGATGGAGATGATAGGATTAGGAATAAACATTCTTAAGGAAGTTGACTATTTTCTTTTCTTTTCGTATTATCATTATTTTTAATGGAGGTACTGGGGATTGAACCCTGGACCTCGTGCATGCAAAGCACACACCCTACCACTGAGCTGCACCCTCCCCCAGAAGTTAAATATCTGTTGTTTAAAATGTAACATACAGTTAATTGCCAACAAACACCTTACTTAAAGGAAAAGTCTGAAAATGTTTAAGGCTGATTCCTAAAATGTGTGTAGGATGCTATGGTTTGGAAACCGTCATGAACCATGAGCTGAGTGTTGTAACCCTTGCACCAGTGAGGGAGTAGAGACTGGCAGAACTTAAAAACTGGAGAGTCTAAGCCTGACCTTTTGATGTCAGGATCAACGCTAAGCCTGACCTTTTGATGTCAGGATCAACGCTAAGCCTGACCTTTTGATGTCAGGATCAACGCTAAGCCTGACCTTTTGTTGTCAGGATCAACGCTAAGCCTGACCTTTTGATGTCAGGATCAACGCTAAGCCTGACCTTTTGATGTCAGGATCAACGCTAAGCCTGACCTTTTGTTGTCAGGATCAACACTCTTTCAGTTCTGCTAAAGTGGAAACATACTAACATGATCCCAAGACCTGAGTCCATTGGCATCTGCTCCGAGGAACACCATGTGCACCTGCCCTCCGAGGTCCACGTCTCATGGGAGCGCTCCTCCCTCCGCTGAATTCTCCCCCCTTTACAGCCCTTTGCAGTGGAGGGCATGGTGTCCTCAGGCATTTCCGGCCTGATGCTCTGCTCTGCCGCAGGAAATAGATTATCTGTACTTAAGTTTTAGTCCCTTAATTACTGCTGCTTCAGAACGGCTAGCCCACGGCAGAATCAATCAAACTTCCTCGGCCTTTGTTTATTTCCCCAGGTGAGACCCTAGAGGGAACACGGTTCCCAGAGTAATCTCTTTCCCCTGATGACCCATGAAGGTTTTATAGGCAATCAAATCATGGCAGCCAGCTGTTGTCTCCAGAAGGCACCCTTCCCTTCTTTGTCATAAAGAAACCTGCATATGGCTTCTCTTCCACCGTTTAAATTTTTTCTGCACTATTCCAGCCATACTTCCTCTTGATCAACCAGCAAATATTTATTCAGTGTCTGCTCTGAGCCTGGTACTGGTCTCAGTACTGTGGTTATGTGAAAGAATCCAAAAAGAAACCCATGACCTCAAAGAGCTTAGATCTAGTGTTGAAATAAAACAGAAGAAAAGAGAAGAAAAAGAGAAGACGTGAGGACCAAATTGTTATTCACCCCAAAATGTAACGATTCAATAGAAGGTGGGCCAAAAAGGAGAACTGAGAAACAGTAACCCGTTGGGTAGTAACGAGTCCAGCCCAGTGTGGCATCAGAGAAGTCCAGCAGGAGAAACTGCGTTTTCAGCAGGGAGGAAAGTTGGGACCCTTCATTCTGTCACAATGGTGATTTAGATCCCCCAGCAAACCATCTGCCACAGCTCTCAGAAACGCTGGCTAAAAGGGTAAAAACGAACAGATAGACTAGTGAGCTAAAAAGCAGCTGAACTAGTAACAAATGAACTAGTAAATAAACAGGTAAGATCCCAAATGCACAAAGGGACAGTGACCAGATTACATATAAAAATAGAACTCTGATCCACATCCAGAAACAACTTGCCCAGAAAACCCCTTTTCAACAATGACCAGGACAGGAAGCCAGCCTGGTCAGATCTGCAGGAAGTCAGACTGGTGTCGCCAGAAACCATTCAGGAAGCCAACCAGTAGCTTCTGTAACAATTGGTCCAAGATGCCCAGGGCTTGATTAATAGATGACAGACCGAATTTTTGTTCCTGCTTCCAATTTAGGACCAACCAGAGAAGCCAAATCCGCGTCCCTAACCAGTCACATGCCGCATGTTGCTTCTAGTCGGCCTGACTTCAGCATCCTCAGGCCAACGACCTCCGTCAGGACAGCCCTGACGCCTTCCCTTGTTTGCAGTACAAAGCTCCCCGCCCGCCCCGCCTGCCCTGCGTCTCTGCCAAAATGCAAGTGAAGGCGGCTGACGCCATTGCTGTCACCACCTCCGAGTACATAGCTTTTGCTTGCTCTCAGTTGTCTGGTTTTCACTGATTTCCATACAGACAAACACTACCTTGAATGCACTGACTGGCTGGCCAGCAACAAGGGAAAAACAAACAAATGAACAAAGTTAGGAACCCAGTAAGGTAAGTAAGCTGAACTGAACGAGTTTTCCACCTGGAGAAAACCTTTCTGTAGTGATGACCTTTGCTGTTTGTGACCCGGCGGAGTAGAAGGAACGTGGGGTGAGGGAGTTCCAGTTGGCAGAGGACTCCTGCTAGCGTGATGTCTTCATAAAGATGGTGCACTTCGTCATTAATGTCGAATGAAATACACACTTACCTCCTGGGGCACAGCAAAGAAAAATGCCTGCCTTGGAGGGTGGAGAGTTCCAGTAGAAAGGTACTGAGGAACAGAGCAGCCCTGGAAAGCTGCTTGTTGAAGAGAAGGGAGCTCACCAACCCGGCCTCCAGCAGCTTCCAAGTTACGTGCGTGGCTGCACGTACCTGGACGGCTGCGCGTTACCACGTCCACCTGTGCCTTGTCATCTCTAAGCCGGCGCGTTTGGGAACCTCTCTTTTCCTGCCGTCTTGAACCTCATTAGACAGTCTTCACCTCATTGTATCAGATCTGACTCTCTCGTTTCTCATGCAATTGTTTCAAAATGAACAAAACAATCTGATTAAGTTTCTATGATTCTGGGATCAATCCACTGCATGTCCTGTATATAGGTCTTCTCATATATTTGGATACAACATATAATATCATTTTATAGTCCCCCAAACAAAGCATGTATCAAACTTATTTTCCCATTGAATGTTTTTAGCAAAAAGATGATCCTGGCACTGCTGTTGTGAGTGATAAACTTTTAAAAGCACATTTTGTCTTTGCAGAAGTCAGAGAATTAACAGAGATCGTATTTCCTATTGAAGCATCTTCCACTCTTCTCTTCTGGTCTTTTTTAAATCGCATTTCTTCATCTTCCTTTCATCTTGTTTTTAACCTCTTCCTGATTTCCAGTCTCTTTCCAATCAAGTAGCCGACAAAGTTCCAAATCCACGTAACAACGGGGAACAGTATGATCTGAGAACACAGTTGTGGACTCATCTTTGTTCCAGCCACAAAGCCCCCTTCCTGGCTCTGGAATACATCTTCCTGAAGCACTTGCTAACGCCCTGGATGGGAACCCGCATCTTCCTTGGTCCCCACACCCCCTTATCTGACAGGCCGGAGAAGCAACCCATCGAGAATGTAATTTCTACTCACCCTTTTCTGTGATCTCCTTACCCTGCTGATTTTTCTTCAAAAGGCTTCAAAATATATATATATATATTCTTTATGTAGTGGATATACACATACATACACACATATCCTTGTCTATTTCCTGCTGTCCTTTACCCTGCACACAAGAACGCATGCTTAGAGAGCCAGTGCATATTCTGGTCTGTTCATGTTAAATTCCAGTGCCCAGAACTGTGCCCAGTGCAGAGTACATTTGCAACTGATATTTGTGCAGTGACTAAACCAGCCAAGGCGAATATCGAATCCCTATGTGGGATTTTGTGGGTGAGGTGTTCCAGATAGATCACCGTCGATGGCTTACTGCTCCCCACCTCCCCCGCTGAAGGCGCACATCTGCTGACAGATATTATCTACAGGGAAATTGATGACCGACACGTGTGTGTACGCTGCATATGTTTACGATTAATTTATTAATTTTGAAGGATCTCTTTCATGCTGAATAGTGGCTGAACGAATTTTAGTACCACTATTAACTGTGACTTTAGGAATTCTTCTTGAACGCTGATGGGATGGAGCTGACATTAATCAGCTCTGTTGACCTAGATTACAAACTACACAGAAAAAAAAATTTGCATATTCAGGCTATAAGTCTAACTGTCGGTGATAATGTTGGGGGGTTTCTCCTCCTATTTAAGCATCTTCTCTGGTCTGCAGCTGGAGAGAATAATTTCTGCAGTATCTTTAGGGGGCCCCTTAGTCCATCTGTGTGCACTGCACAAATAAAAAGCTGCTCGTGGCAACCACATCAGACCTGAGGACCTGACATTTGTGCAGGAGGAGACGAGGGAGAGCCCTCGTCGCCGGCTGGGACTGCCCAGTGGGATGGATAGCCAAAGTCAGAGCAGAAATGGAGCTGCCAGGTGGCTTATGCAGTTTGCCAGAAGATACTCATAAAACACCCACGGCAGAGAGTAAGTTAGGAAGCTTGTGTGATGCCTCCACATTCAGGGCTAAAGCAATCTCATTCATTCCTTCACAACAGGGTCTTCGCTCACTGCCGTGATGCGCTGCGGACCACGGCTCCCAAGGGGATGGGATTCCAAAGGAAAGGGAACACTGCTTGGGAGCCACACATTTTTAAAAAAGCATTATCTTTTCCCAAGGTGCGGGGTAACAGGATATTCTTAGTTAAGTATCTTATAGATTTTGCTATTATTATTATTATTATTTTATTATTGAAACACCCTGAGAAATGTGTCAAGCGATAAAAGTCTTTTGTTGATGAAAAGAAGACTTGAAAATGAAGTTTTCTTTTAGCAGGGGCTCAAATTGAGCATTTTCCAAAAAGGAAAGCGGTATTCCTTTTTTAATTTTAAGAGTTACCGCAAAATACATTCTAGGTCACAGATTGTCACTTATCCTGTGTTATATTAGCCAAATTTTACAGGAAAGCTTCCTTTACTGTTTATTTCAATACAACTTGATGATACTGTCATATTGAAAACTTAAAGTTGCAAATTAATATATTTTTTGAGGGAAATGTGTCGGGAGATTTGGAGAGAGATGAGCAGAAGAGTGTTTTGTCAGCAAAACACAAAACAATCACTTCTGCATTCTTATGATCTTTTTAAGTTATGGGAAAGAATAGACTTGAAGATCAGGATGAAATGATTTTGTCTCAAAGAGGACACAAAATTGTGTCAACTAGTGGTGTTTAAAAAAAAAAAAAAAAAAAAAACCAGACTCAGAGATTGCAGACTACACAGACTACAAACAAAAAATACATCCTACACATGGCAGTATGTTTGAAATGGGATTTCAAGTGTTTTTCAGGTCAGAGTAGTTCAGGGCAATTGAAGATAACACCAACCTCTAGAAGTATTTATATCACATGAAACAGTCAAACCTACTGACTAATGAAACTCAAATTACATTTTTTTGATGAAACAAATGCTTGTGGTTACTTCTAACATGGTAGTGTAAAGATTTGCTAAAAAAGATTTTATAGTGTTATTAAAACGAATTTTCCATGTAATACACCATATGAGATGTTTATCTTGAGAAAGGGGACTTCCCCCACCTCGCCAAGATCAAAGGTCAGACACAGATGCTGAAGGAAGCACCTTGAGCTGAGGGAACGGCCTCTGTCCTGCACTGTTACATTAATCGTTGTGGCAAGAAGTGAGAATCACCCCATTTGGTTTCCATCCAGGTTCCGAGTGGACAGAGGTGGGGTCAACCCCACCTTGACTGCACAACAGTGAGAAGACAGCTCCAGCCACACGCGCACCAACTTCCCCTTGCAGTTTAGGTCTTAACGATCCTATTTTATCCTCCTTTCCCTTAACGTTGAAAGTCTTAGTCATTCCAGGTGAGAAAAGTGCTCTGAGGATTTAAAACCACATTCATCAGCACCACTAACCAGCCCTCCTGCATCCCCAGAGCGTGAAATAGCGAAAGTTAGCGACAGACCATCCAAATGGTTTCCACTGCTACGACCTGGAAGACACTTTAGAAAACAAATCTGTGTCCGAGTGGTAAAGGGTCTGACCTCGAGTTTTCGCTCATCAGTCATTAGCTATAATGGTTCCAGTCAAGGTTAGTTCAGACATGACAGCAGAAGGCGCCAAAGTCAAACAATCATACTGTTGACATGGTTGTCACTGTCTCTAAACAAGTGAGGGGGAGAAAAAAATCTGACCGAGGGCAATGCAATTAGCATAAGATGTTCTTGAATGATTTGACCGCAATGCCTACAAAATTTAATGTGGCTAATATTTGGCTTGAGAGTTAACGTTTAGCATGAGTTATAGCCAGAAATCCTGGAACAGGTTTGAATTGAGAATATGTGTAATGCCATGTGCAGCAACATGGATGGACCTAGAGACCATCATTCCAAGTGAAGTCAGCCAGACAGAGAAAGAAAAGGGCAATGTGGTATCACTCATATGTGGAATCTAAAAAAAAAAAAAAAAGAGAGAGAGAGAGAAAGAAAGAAAAAAGGACACTATGAGCTCATCTACAAAACAGAAATAGACTCGCAGACATAGTAAACAATCTTATGGTTACTGGAGAAAGGGGTTGGGAAGGGCTAAATTTGGGAATCTAAAATTTGCAAATGTCAGCGACTGTACTTAAATTAAAAAATAAGGAGTATGTGACTATACTTCAATTTTACTTATTTTTTTAACATCTTCTTATTGAGTTATAATCATTTTACAATGTTGTGTCAAATTCCAGTGCCCTAACCCTGTGCTACACAGTATAATCTTGTTTATCTGTTCTGCATATGCCTGTCAGTATCTACACATTTTGAAACCCCAGTCTGTCCAATTTTTAAAAATTTGTTTCAAAAAGGACTGAATTCTTTTGGAGAGGATGAATCCTGATGTAAATTACTCAATAGAGAAAATGAAATAATCAAATAGGGAGAGAATTTGGACAGGGCATCGCTCACTCCACATGAATATACAATGTACCACCTCAGGCAGAAGGCAAGCTCACATTTGGATGCATAACAGAGGTGTTACATAAGGAATGGGGAGACCATCTTTTTCAGAAAAGCATTACTTCATGTAACTCTCGGCCCATACTTCAAAAAAAAAAGCTTTGTGGTATTGGACAGAGTCCAGATAAGGATAACAAATGGTATGAAGTACAGAAAACCTGACCTCTAAGTAAGGCTACAAAACCACACTGCAACCCAAGGCGGGACACCGAGGGGCCCCAGGGACTGTCAACATGCTCCAGTACTCAAGAGAATACGCCCAAACCGGGCAAGGGTCTGGGTTTAAATAGTCATTTTGGGTCAACAAACAATTGTCCATAATGACAAAGCATCAAGAGTGTCTTGTTTAACTGCAACACAGGGGTTTGCACATTGCTTTTTCAGAGGCATTCAGAAAACAAAACAAACTGAACAGAAAAGCAAATGTGAGGCGATAAGAAAAAGCCAGCAGTGACTCACTTTGGGGGGAAAAAAAGTGATATTTCCTAAACAGTTTAAATTTGGACATCATTCAATTAGAAGAAAAAAAAAATCAGCCATAACTCGGCAATTACGGTTTCTTTCATTTCTAGAGGTTGCTGAACACACTGCAAGGAATGAAGATAAAAGCCGACGGTGAGAGGTGGCTCCTTTCCCGGGGGACATGGGCAAGCTCGGCCAGGGAGCTGCTGGGGTGGCCCTGTCCCCACCCACGGCTGCTCGGAGACCGGCCCTCCCCTGCAGGCCTCCCCAGCCTGGCGGCCCTAAGACGCACAGAAGGACCTCTCCGCAGTGGGAAGGAGATGACATTCTGGCTGCAGAAGAAATCCTTAAACTTATCCTGGTGCCAAGCACCGTTCCTTCGGCAGGAATTAAGGTTCACATCGCTCCTGGTAACCGCAAGCACTTTCCGAGGCACCCTGCCAGAGGGAATCCGCACAGACGGCGGGTGGGGGGTACGCACTTCTATTCGACTTGGTAAATCTCACATTGCTGCTCCCTGGTAGCAAAGGAAGCAGAAAGGAGAGGGAGGGACGGCTTCGGATCCCGGGCAGGGAGGGGTTACTCGCCGGACTTGGCAGGAGAGGCAGGTGCCCAGCACAGGCCTGGGGCTTTCCTGCTCCCCGGACACACCTGCACCGCCCCCGAGGCACAGGGCAAGAGGCCGAGTGACTTCGGTCCCGTGGAAAACGGGGCTGTCTCCTGGAAGGGCCCTTTTAAAACAGGCGGCATGCTCTGCTGAAACGTGCTCAGGGACGCTGATTTCGGATGTCACCACAGCAGGTTACTCACTGCTTTGAAAATTTAGTGACAGCCTTTAACTCTTGGCCAACCATCCTTCGTGGTATTTCTTTGCTTTTCAGAGACAGGACTTTCCACCAAGGAGGAAGGTTAAGGGGTGAGTCTGCGGGCACGGTGGGGTGGAGGTCAGGACGCAGGCAACAACAGCCTATAAAAAACACAAATCTGACCACGGTGTAACAGATTCTGTAACAAAAGCATCCTGGTTGGTGAGCCTAAGTTTTGTACTGGGTTAGGGGATGGGCTTTATAGAAAGACAGCCGTGAGTCTGATTCACATTTGGGCCACTTTGAGGTGCGTGATGTTAGGCACACTGTTCAGTTTCTCAGTGTTCTCATCTCTACAGTGGGGACAAAAATGCCAACTCTGAAAGCTGAGAGTGAGTATTAAACAGCACTATGTAAGGCATTTAGAGTTCATCGCTCAGACATGGCAAGTTCTCTAGAAATAGTAGGTACCATTCATATTATTATTATTACTGCTACTTACAAGTAAGACCATTCAAGGTAGATACTTTGCAATCAGGATGTTTGTAAATTCCGGTGTTTATGGCTCTAAATTAAATCTACAGAAATCTAACTTAACACTAGAGAGTACCTTTTTTTAAGAGAAGTTAACTTTCTATACAATGGTTAAGCAAGAGAAAACGGTCCAAAAGTTACACATAGCAGGAGGAAAATTAAATTCTAACTTAATTAAAAATTAAATAGCTAATAAAAGCACACGTTTGGGTTTTCTGTGAAGTTTCACATGCCTTTTATCAAGATTTCCAGGCTGCCAAGCAGACGTTTTCAGATTTCATGATCAAAAAAAGAATCATTCTCTTTCATTTGACAAATAGAGGACGTGGAGGGGGAAGGACAGAACCAGACAGCATCCTGGGAGCCAAAGGTCACCTTCAAGGGGCATTCGAGCCTGGGACGCCCCACTGTAGTGGGGCCCATCGCCTCTCTGAGCCACCTGCCTCCCCTGCCCAACGTTTGAAAACTAAAATGTTCAAAGTAGTATCTGCTTATCTTGTAATAACCTTTAATGGAAAAGAATATGAAAACGAGTATGTGCCCATATATGCATGACTGGGACATGGTGCTGTGCACCGGAAATGGACACATTGTAACTGACTATACTTCAATAAAAAATATTATCTGCATAGATTAAAAGCTGGGAAAGGAAAAGAAAGATAAAGCAAACAGAGAGAAGAAGATCTGATAACTTTTATAAGTATTAAGACAAGCCTTTCAAAGAAATGAAGTTTTCCTTCCCAGTCATACGAATTTGTGAATTACTGATTCCAAACAGCTCTCGGGTTCAGGAAGTCACTGTCCCCAGCATATGTGTACACATGGCCATCTCCCTCACAGCTAACTTAGAGCAGACATTGCTTTCCCCCTCAAATTTGTACCAAACGCTTCTAATGAAGACGATGCAGGCAGACTGTCTGCATTTGTCTTTCTCCTTAGAGCCCGTGCGTTTTGGTGTTAACCCTTCCCCACACAATGGAATAAAGTCTGCAGAAACCGACGCCCTTGAAGAGCTTTGTAAAGTAAGTCTGTTCCCCGGTACCTTTCAGCAACTCATCCAAGGGCTCTGCAGAAAAACGTGGTTTCTTCACAGTCCAACAAGACGGGCCGCCAGGCAGTGCGAACACCGGCTTCTCAACCCCCGCCTGAGACAGTGGGCATCGTGCGTGGGGGCCTGACGTGTGGAAAACTACCTCGGTGCTCTGATTAGATCTGTGTCTGTGTCATCCTCCTAGAGACAACGAGAGACATGCCTTCTAATTCCCAAATACGTAACTTCTATCTGTTTCTTTTAAAAATATTTTGTCTTTCTGGAGAAATGGCATCCTCAAATCTTCATGAAGGTGCAAATAATACAGGGTAGCACTGAGAAGGATTCATCAGAGCTGAGCACGTTTGAATTTTCTGTCGTAAGTAGGAACAGAGAAATAGAAGACAAAATGTACACATTTCTAGCACATTTCATTCAGAAACATGCATTTATCAACAAATAATTTATATATACATGTACATCTATGTATATATCTGCCCAGAAATAAATGCATTTTGCATTTATAGACTTGTGTCTGTCTTAAATTTATAACCATCTTCTTTCTCTGAGCTTGCCACGTTTGAGTAACTCAGGTTTAGAGATGGTCTTCATTTAGCACAAAGCAACACCTACTTTTCTCTTCTGGTGAATCACCTAGATCTTCTTGGAACAAAATGTCCATATATTTTATTTGGAACTGAGTTCTCACAAATTCAGTTAAGAGCGCTTGTCCTAGCTGGACCAAATTTCGCTGAGGCCGACTGGATTCGAGTTCCCCGGGCTGTCCCCCTAAGAGGGCTGTCCTTGCTCTAGGACCCCCGGGTGCCCGGTACCCCTTGTGTTTGCATCAGAACATGCTCTCATTTACCCTTCCAGCCCAGGGAGAGGACAGAGGAGAGAAAATGAGAAGAACATGGCCTGTGACAATGACAGATACTTTGTATGGTTGCTCCCACTGCTTACTAGCGGTCTGGCTGTGGACTAGGGCTTCAAGTAAACACCACAGTAGGAATTAAAAAAAAAGATCACTATGCAGTACACAATTTAATGTAGCCTGAATCCTGAAACTGTTAGCAAATTCATATTTAATTCTTAGAACATTTACGATCCTAACTTTTTTTTTTTCCAGTTTCAGAAGATCTCTTTGGTAAGTTTAGAACACTTCCCAGCTTCTTCCTTCCACTTTCAATGACTTTGTTTTCGTTTTCTCCTAGACTTTTTTTTTTTGAACATTTTTTATTGATTTATAATCATTTTACAATGTTGTGTCAAATTCCAGTGTAGAGCACAATTTTTCAGTTATACATGAACATACATATATTCATTGTCACATTCCTTTCTGTGTGAGCTACCATAAGATCTTGTGTATATTTCCCTGTGCTATACAGTATAATCTTGTTTATCTGTTCTACATTTTGAAATCCCAGTCTATCCCTTCCCACCCCCTGCCCCCCTGGCAACCACAAGTTTGTATTCTATGTCTATGAGTCTGTTTATGTTTTGTATTTATGCTTTTGTTTTTGTTTTTGTTTTTGTTTTTTAGATTCCACATATGAGCAATCTCATATGGTATTTTTCTTTCTCCTTCTGGCTTACTTCACTTAGAATGACATTCTCCAGGGACATCCATGTTGCTGCAAATGGCTTTATGTTGTCAGTTTTTATGGCTGAATAGTATTCCATTGTATAAATATACCACATCTTCTTTATCCAGTCATCCGTTGATGGACATTTAGGCTGTTTCCATGTCTTGGCTATTGTAAACAATGCTGCTATGAACATTGGGGTGCAGGTGTCATCTTGAAGTAGGGTCCCTTCTGGATATATGCCCAGGAGCGGGATTCCTGGGTCATATGGTAAGTCTATTCCTAGTCTTTTGAGGAATCTCCATACTGTTTTCCACAGTGGCTGCACCAAACTGCATTCCCACCAGCAGTGTAGCAGGGTTCCCTTTTCTCCACAGCCTCTCCAGCATTTGTCATTTGTGGACTTTTGAATGATGGCCATTCTGACTGGTGTGAGGTGATACTTCATTGTAGTTTTGATTTGCATTTCTCTGATAATTAGTGATACTGAGCATTCTTCATGTGCCTATTGATCATTTGTATCTCTTCCTTGGAGAATTGCTTGTTTAGGTCTTCTGCCCATTTTTGGATTGGGTTTTTTTTTTTTTTCTTATTATGTCATATGAGCTGCTTATATATTCTGGAGATCAAGCCTTTGTCGGTTTCATTTGCAAAAATTTTCTCCCATTCCGTAGGTTGTCTTTTTGTTTACTTATGTTTTCCTTTGCTGTGCAGAAGCTTGTCATTTCCTCCTAGTCTTGCCCTCATTTCTAGGTCCATTTCCCCATCTGTTCAAGTGATTCAACTTAGTTCTTCTCTGTCAAGCCCCAGGTTCCGTCCAAGCAGATAGTTGTTTATCTCCGTGTCAGCAAGTGGCCCTGCCAGCCATTTAGTATTTTAACAAACATGTCACTAAAGATAAACCATAAGCAGCAAATAAACATGTCAAGCTGCTTTTTTTATTTACAATCTAATGACTATATTTTAAAATGACTTCTATAACCTGTCTTGCTTGGTGAATTAGGACACCTTTAAAAAACTGATAATACTTAATTTTAGCAGAGTTGCAAGATGCTTAGGGGAAATGAATATTGATACAAACTTTCTGGAAACCATTTTGTATTATGTATATTGTGTCTTAAATATGTTCATAAACTCTGATCCAAATACTTTTTTTCCCCATGTGTACTCTATGAAATAACCTGTAATTGGGAAATATATATATCTATAGATATACATATATATACATATATCTATATATTTATGGCAAATATATTCACTAGGGAGCTATTTATGGCAGTAAAAAACTGTTAAGAGCTTAAATGGTCAACAAACTAAATAGTATATCCAATTATCATACTTGTGCATACAGTGCTTGCACACCATCCAGCTATTTAAATAATATATGAAAGGCTTTTCCAGAAAAGAAATTTATGCCTTTGGCACAATGGTAAATGATAAAATGCATAATTCAGTGTTTTACATAAAATGTAAGTTCGAGTATGTAAACAGTATAAAGAGAAAAAAAATGTATGTGAAAATAGCTAATGTTAGCACTGTCTGCCTTTGAATGGCAGAATTTTAAGCTAATCCGTATTATTAATAGCAGTTTTAAAAATTCATTTTATTTATAGTCATCTTCACTTAGCAATTTTTCTACTAGACTGAATATTTTGTTTCCCAAATACTCCATTAGCGAGCACAGTCTTGGTTGCTATATACTTCAGCATGAAAAATTGGCAGCTTTTTTTAATAGAGTCATTGCTGGACTGCAGTGTGTTGTGTCTAATTTCCCCAAGCTTAAAAACCTGTGGGTGGACTGGAATTTAATTTCAGATTCTCTCCTGTAAAATCCACGACGACAGACCGGTCTGGGGACGCAGTGTGTCAACAGCAGACCCCGCCCCTCAGGAGCTGGCTGTCTTCGTTGGCGAGTGGCGTCATGGTGTCAAATCTACCCTAGAAGAACTCAGGGAGAGGTGGTTAAGGGGAAGCAGCCGTCCCCGTGCCATGTCTGGTTGACAGAGTGGACCTGGGCTTTGCTCGGTAGACCGGCCCATCTTGAACTTGGGGCTGGGTGGGAAGAAAAAGGTCCCTGATTTCTAGACACAAGCTACGTTCTCCAATCAAGTTTTTAACCAAAGAACCCTTCAGTGAGGTTTTTCAGATATGTGACAAGCTGCTTCAACATTGTATTTTTGCCCTGCTATCTTTTTTTTAAGGAGCTCCGGTTACTTCAAGAAAATTCTGGGGAAAAGGGGGGAGCAACAGTGATGCATGGGGACAGTTTTCAGGTCTAGAGTCTAATACACCTTCAGTGGGACCGAAAGCCCACCCTCCTTCGAGTAGTCCTGGCTGGAGTCCTTGTTCCTCCTCCACCCGCTTCATGCCTATACTGCAGGTAGGAAAGGGCTTGCTCTGAGCCCGGGTGGAAGGAAAGCAGGGCCATTTTCTCTGCTTTATTTATTTATTTATTTTTTGGCCACAGAGTCCCACCTTAGGGGCTACGGGCCACCGAGCCAGCAAATCATGAAGTGACGTTTTGTTTTCCATTTGGGTGGGGGTCGTGCACATAGTTCCAATGATCTGGACCCATAAGGAGGAAAAATGACTAAGGCTTTGAACTTCCCTTGGTCTCTGTTACAACGCCAAGTTAATGTCGTCAAAGTTTGTTACATGTCCTGTTCAACTGTGACGGGCAAAAGTCCTTCCCCTGTGAGTTCTGAAGCCATGCCCTACATGATCAAAATCTTTGAAGCCAATGACAGAAGTAATAAATGCCTTGGATCATTGAAAGAAAGAAAAATGGAAGGAAGAAAGGAGAGAAGGAAAGAAGGAAGGGAAGAAGGAAAGAAGGAAGGAAGGGGAAGCTATATTATTACTTAATATATTACTTATTTATTTTAAAAGTCAGCAGTTGGCCAATATAAGTATGTCAATAATTAATATTTTAAGTTTTTTCCTACTATTGTCTCTAGTTAACTTTTCATGTTTTAATTTTCTAAATCAAATAGCTAAAAGGTAAGATGTGCCACTTAAATTACCTCTCTTTGAACTGAGATTCTCTACCCCTGGATTTAAAATCCTGTTATAAAATCATGTGTGTAATCAGAATCATTCTAATCTCAAGGTTACTGCAATACACTGAGGTGACCAGTATCAAATACTAATTATACTATATATGGAAAACATCAAATGTATGTCAGATTTATCATGCAGTAACTCAAAGTAAGTTAAATGCCAGAGTTAAAAAGAAAATTTACTAAATTCAAGATGTCAAACTTTATTTAAATAGTTATAAATATTTCTGAGTTATTTATCTTACTCAGCTTTCAAGATATTCCTAGAACATTCTCATTCATTTGGATTTTTTAATCTACATATGCACTTTATTTTTCAATCTCACACTTGGTGATTACATTCATTGTTATTTGGTCCATGGATACATTTTATTTATTATTAAGATTTAGAGAACTTCAAAGGGAAAATTTAAAGATCTTGCCTCTGTTCTGTCCTCATGGAGAATGACCCATGCATGTGCTTGAGGTCATGGACACACAGACACACAGGCGGACACACACAGGCACACACACACACACACACACATACAACGTCCATTAGTTCTCTCTGGCGACGCACCTGAGATGTTCTGTTATCAGCGACAGAATTCCCTCCCTGTTGTCAAGGGGCCATTTCTACGTTACTCTGATGCTGGGCTGGCTGGTGGGTAAATGCGGAGGTCCTTGCAAGCCCTCTGCTTCCCTGCCAAGAGCACAGGTTCCTGTCCTTGTCAGCAGCAGTCCTTTGAAAAGAATTCCTTCCAGGCAGCCCTGAGCCATTCAATCCACCACCACAGGAACTGAAAGGAAGCAGCTTTCGAGAACGGCCGCCCCTTTCCTGGCCTTGACGACTCCCCCTCGGGTCCATGTCCACGCGTCAGATGTCTGCGTACAAAGTATTTAAGTGGACTGCAGGGACCGGACAGAGCTGGTCCGCAGATCACCGGCATTCGTGTTTAAAAATACACCCTATCTGGTTTCAAAGTGGTCTTCACGAAGCTTCTCACATAAAACACGACTTGGACATTGCCCGGCGCACATCTCTAAGATTCAGTTGTGAGATTCCCATTCCAGGTGCAAATGTGTCCAGGCAGCTCATGGACACAAATTTAGCTTTACTTTTATTATTTTTATTTTTTATTTTATTTTTGTCCTACTCAGGAGAACTTGTATTGAGAATCATGAGTCTCGAATATTATTTTTTAAACGTAGTGAAGCTTCTTTCTTTCTGCTTTCTGGTACCCCTTCCTCCCTCCTAATAATCAGGCAGCAATGATAGCTTGATATGAGCATGGTTTTTTAAGGGGGAAGGGTAAGTAGGAATAGCCTAGATTATTTTAAAAAGTTACAAATAAAATTGAGTGTGTAAAGTATATGTGTGTGTTTTAGCAGAGAAAGTTACATGGGAAAACTTTATGGAAAAAAAAAGATTTTTCTGAATACCAAAAGTTTGCCTTTAAATATGAAGATTTAAAGGGCTGCAGGAAGTCCAGTGGAATTCTAAACACATGGTGGTAGAAAGGCCAACCTTGCCCCCTCTGCCCCGGGGGGGATGTGATCACGGAGAGATGGCAATGGAGGGGGTGACCCTGGAGCCCTGACTTCAGTGCGCATTCACGGGCAAACTACCTTTCTTGTCCCACGTCATCACTTCCATGTGCCCTCGTGGGCTCTCAGGTAGACCAGTTCCCCTACTGTGTGTTCTTCTGCCCTGACATGTGCCCCTCAGGATGACCAGCTCTCCCTCTGAACTTCTGGTCCCCGCTAGCTGGGGGGTAGGTTGGGGTGGACAGCACATCGGAAGCTTCTGTTACCATGAAGCATGTTAAGTGTGCATTAGTCTCTAAGGATGAGCTCACGCCCGTCTCTGAAGACGCTTGGTGTCCCTGAGCTCTTTCCAAAGGAACAAGGCATGAATCCTGGGTCTCCTCTGCTTTGGGGCCTCTAAACAACCTAAAACCTTGAATGCTCCATTTCCAAGACTGGGACCTGAGGTCAGGGTTCGGGGTGCACTAAGGCAGTGCTTCTCAGAAGAGATGTGATATCTCGGTTTTTGGCTTTTTGTCTGTTTTTCTAACACCCAAGCTGTCACAGATGGACGCATTTGTAAAGTAAAAGTGACTTCTTAGTAACATAAGAGAGCAACTGGCAAATCTTTCCACCCCGGAGCACCGCAGCTGGGACTTACTTCTATGGGCCATTCTATGATTGTATGGTGTGTTGCTGATAAATTACATTTACATTTACTAATTTAAGTGAGAACAGCCAAGAGAGACAAATCAAAAAGAAAATGGAAAGAAACTGACAGTTGCCTTTTGCATCAGGTACAGAGGGTCACCTCATAGCAGGAGGGCAGGGCTTGAATGGAGACAAGAAATGGGCCAGACCTTCTGCCCCGTCCCTTTCCTCACCAAGCTCCTTCCGGTCAAGTGTGCGCAGGGGAAGACCCAACGAAGAGGACAGAGCTAAATGTAGAGAACTTCTTATGGATTCTTTGTAAAGAGAAAAATAAGATCTGGTTTTATAAAGTCCCAGTATTTTAAAAATCAAATTAGACCCGCAAAGAAATATATAATTTATGATCATGCATTGATGGCAAAATCGCCTAAAAGTACTCCAGCATTTACAGAAAGGCAGAAAAGATGAGCTCTCCAAAATCATCACTGAAAAGCCCACTTTTTTTTTTTTTTTGGTCTATAAAGAACACTCCCATCCCTTTAAGATACAAATTATGCTGCTGTTAAAACTGGTACAATATCAATGGAAACAACTCTATCCTAATATAAACTATAATTCTAGGCTTTATAGCTTGGCTCTTTCAAAGTAAAGTGTGTTGGGCAGAGACTAAGCCCACAGACTGTCAGCCAAAATACATGAAATCTGGTTGAGCTGTCCTTTTTTGGAGAATGCAAACTGGAGCGTTCTGCTCTGCAAGCCGTTCGCACTTGGCAGGGGCCGACAAGAATGCCTTCTGGTATGGTGACCAAAAAAAAAAAAGTTTTAAGTGGCAAATTTTGAAACAGATTGGTTAATATTTCAAAATGTACAAATCATAAGTGGTAACTGTGCAGAAGGATCTCAGTTCATGAAAAAATATCTAACACTGCAGAACATGCTACACACGCTACGTGGACCCCGAGCTCGTGGGGGTAGGCCCACTGGAGGGTGTCCTTAATCAGAGCATTTGAAGGAGTTTGCTGACTCAGGATGCCTGTCTCCTGGGGAGACTGAGGGAGAATGACTTGGATGAGCAGACGGCTCTTGTACCTAAAAGCTACGCCTGTGGACTGTGTTTCAATGATGTCCAGAAGCAGCATGCGCAATTCAACCTAAAGACTCCTGGACACATCAGCAAGTTAAATTGTGTCCTGTGGTTACCCTCTACCTACAGCCCCCTTTTAGAAGGCTCCTGGAGGCTCATCTTCTCCTTTTTAGGTTTGTTTTTTTTTTTGGTTTTGGTTTTTCGCATTGTAGCGCCAGCATCATGATGGGGTGTTACTCATGGACCCAAGTACAACGGCCAGCTGGTGACCCAGTCTCTCTAGAGCTGCATTAACACTCACTGGTCCTCCATCCCTTCAACAATATTTATTGAGTCGGTTTTGTGTGCCAGGCACTGTGGGGATAAGGACAAGGTCCCTGCCTTTGTGGAGCTGATGGAAGGAGTTTGCAGTTTAATCAGTAACACTTCTGTTGTGTTGTCAGATGCTTCAGAGGCCAGAAGACGATTTAGTAAAATATAAACTGGTAAACTCAGGTGGAAAAAACCTTTTGCTCACCCTTGCCTCACCTTAAAATTTTAGTTGAATACATATACACAACATAATTTGAAAAAATAAACATGTCACCTGTTTTTACACCGTCTATGTCATTGCTAACTGCAGAAAACTATTTTTCTCCTCAGTGGACCATGGGTCCCTTGTTTCTTGCTGTTTGCTGATGAATGTAATATTTCCTCAAATAAAAAGTTACCTTAACTTTGTCCCTTCTTTAACTTCATATTTGGGAACTGCGTGATAAATTTGCTTTACCAGCGGCTAATGATATCGCTGCTGAAAATCAATAAACATGGAAAGTAATGGCATCTAACAAGTTACTTGTATTAGATCTGCAGAGTTTTTCATATCATTTACCCTGCAATTCAGTCTCCAGATTTATTTCATTTTGCTCTTTCCAACCATTACCTTGTGTGTGTGTGTGTGTGTGTGTGTGTGTGTGTGTGTGCGTGTGCATGCGTGTTTCTCTCAGGTATAAAAGGAAGAGGAAAGTGAGGCAAAATTCAACCGATGCATCATTCTGACACCTCGGTGGTTTGGTCAGTGGCGTGCGGTCTGCTGTTTCTGATTTAATACATGTTTACGGTGCTTCTGGTTTAATGAACGCCCTGGGCCCTCGGACTGCTCTGTGTGCTTCCCTGGCATATTTCTTTAGTGAGAAAGAGATGCTGCTGTCTGTTCAAACTGATAGAAAGTAAAGCTGAAAGATTCAGGAGCCACTGTCCTGAAGAATCAATACAGAACCGTCAGAGCAGGCAGAGAGCTGCATGTGAGCAGAGAAAGGGGCACGCAGGCCACAAGGCAGGAACTGGGCAGGAAGGAGGGGCGCGGGCCAAACGCAGGAAACCCTAAGTCACGTGAGCACCGGGGGCCCTGGGCAGAGAGAGAAAAGCAGGAACCTCTGGGCTAAGTGGTCACACCTTTTGGGGTGATGAGTGGCCTGGAGACCGACAAAGAAAGGTGGGAAAGGGCAGGAATCTCCAGTGTCCAAATGTAACCTTTTGCTCATTATGCCCTCATTTTAATAAAACCAGCCGTGCAGCTCAATAAAACCCCATCATGCACCGACGCCAGGACACTTCAGATTCAGACTAAATAAGGACAAAAAGCCCTCCTCCCCACGGAAAGGTGGGGCTGGGATGGAAATCAGGGAATACGACCCCAGGACCCCTCCCTCCCCCGTGAATACCCCACCCATTCATTTCTACACCCTGTGCAACCAATGTGCCAAAGAAACTCAGGGCAGCCTGCTCCCCTGAGCCTGCCGCTCCTGCCTTGAGAGTGTCCTGTCCATCTTTTAATAAATTTTTACTTTATTTTTTTAACTACTGTGTCTTGTCTCTGAATTCTTTCTGGGACGGGACAAGAACCTGGAATGCCAGCTGCGCCCACCCCTAACAGACCCCCAGGCAGCTACGGGCCAGTCAGTCAGAGCAGAGGAAGAGAGCAGGGGCTGGAGGGGAAACAGGTTTCATTCTGAGGGAGGAACCCTCATTGTTTCCAGCACCAGTATTTGTCTCCTTCATTTTGCAAGCCCTGGAGAGGTATTTTCTCAAGGGAAGTCTAATAACATAGCACCACACCCTCTGTGTCTCAGAAAAATAGCAAGATTGGCAAAGGGGCGTGTGGTGACATAAATGGCTACTACAAAAGAGAGGGTGGAGTGAAACCAACCCACACGGTGTCTTTTTTTTTTTTTTTTTTTTTTAAGAATTAAAAGATGATCTGGGTGGCGGGGAGGGTATAGCCCAGTGGCAGAGCGCGTGCTTAGCATGCATGAGGTCCTGGGTTCAATCCCCAGTACCTCCAATAGAAATAAATAAATGAATATATCTAATTACCTCCCCCCAAAGAAAAACCAAAAATAAACTAAAATTAGAAAGATGAATTAAAAATCTAGAAAAAGAACATGAGAAGAAATATATTTGTATAAATGAGTCACTATGCTGTACAGCAGACATTAACACAACATTGTAAATCGACTAAACTTCAATAAAAAAGAAAGTTAAAAAATCAAATTTTGAAAATCTAGGAAGTATCTCTGTTTGTCTAAAATTGACTGTTGTGAATAACCATAGATACGCTTTCCTCTGAAACCCTCTCCTCTGCGGTCCTGCGTGCCCTGCGGGAGGCTGTCATCTCCTGGGGCAGGTGTCCTGCCCCTGTCCTGTGTTCCACAGAACGTTGCTCCCGTGAACATTCTGTACTGTTCGTAGGTGGCTGCAGGGAGAGTTTTCCATTGCCACACTGAGTAAATGTGGACATGAAACCCGCGTGCTGGGAGCTCCAGATGCAGCCTGTCCCCCACGGCACCGCTCCCTGAAGCCCTCCGGGCTGAATGCCGACAGGGGTAACATGAAAAGTCATTCTTATGACGGAGGATAAGGACGCCCTAGGAGAGCTACAACTATATATTATTCGCAAAAACGTTCTGTGAAATTCAAACACTGACCAACTCGCTCCTTGTTGAAACATTCTAGTCTGAGGGGCTCAGCATTCTTACCAGCTGGTCAAATACCTTCTGATCAAACACTGAAAGCATTTGTGTGCCACTGAAAACAACATGTCAAGGGAAAGTCAGATACACTTTGATTAGGATAAAGCGTAAACAATAAAAAAAATCAAAATTGGGTAGGAATAAAAGTCCATTTCCCTGAGAGTCACTGACATACACTGTTCCACAAAGGGAATGAAACATTTTCTAATCGATACTCATTGATGTGCACCCGCTGGGTGATATTACATGGAAGAAACAATTTTATAGATCTTGGCACTTTATCTAACTTCCTAGCTCAAAAACATTTTTCAAAGTCAGGCAAACAAACTTTGCTGGATACGGCTTATTATTTGAAGTTATCAAACTTTCAAAGGCAGGTGTCTGAGTTTGGAATGATTTCAACTCTATTACAAAGGATTAGTAACTCTGAAGAGTCTAAAGAATCAATTACTTCTAAAAAAGCTCAAATTAATCTCATCCGCTTCCCAGTATTATTACATACTTTTAATACTCAGCATTTACAAGCATAAAATTAGAAGAAAATTTGTTGGAGTATTAGGGCAATGTAATATTTATAAAACTTTGGGTTTTAACGAGTAATTAACTTAGTGATGCAAAGCAAAAGATACGAGACGTTTTCAAAAGCAATTTCAAAATAAATGACTTCGTGTTATTTTAATGTTTTACATAAGATTTTCAAGTCTGTTGAGTTTTCTTTATGTCAAAGTCACACATTTGAGGATAAAATTCAAATTGTCAGGGCAAGTTGGACTTCTGTTGTCTTAATGATCCTTACTGTGTGCTTGAACTGCTAACACCAAAAATAAAACTAAGTGATGGTACAAACATTTCAGTTTGACTTTAAAGTGACATGCGTTATTCTAATGAGCAACAGACACTAGTGTTTATTACATAACTATTTTTTATCACATGGCCCTACATTAATTGGAAGTGGCCAGAAGGAATTAGACAGTAAAGTGATTATAATATTGTAGAATTTTATAGTTGGAAGACATTTAGAATTGACCTATTCTGACCTCTTATTTTTAAGCATGAAGACACACAGAGTTTTGGTTAAGATCGTTGTGCTAAATGGAAAATTAAGACTTGCATCTGTACCCTTTACTCCACCCACGCTGTTTTCCAATACTGAGCATCTGATTCTGTTTTTAACTAAACTTAACCACTCTCTTTAAAACTGGCTCCCCGCACCTAGAAAGAGCAGTTACACTTCCCTACTTCATATGCATTTCATAGAACCACAGCCTTTAAAACAAAAATAAAAACAACACAAAATAAACTGAAAACCTCCTTATAGTCATGGATGAAAAGCCACGCTGTTCAAAGCTGGAGATGTCTTTGCCTTTGAAACGTTCCTTCACTAGTGACTTGTGAGACTCTGTCACACAAAGAGCAGGCAGATGACATTGTGTCCTACGGTCTAACTCATAAAAAACCCCTGCTCCCAGAACATTGCCTGGAATAGCTGGGTGATAAGCAAATGCTTGTTGTAGCTCATTAGGTTCTAATCCCATAAATAAAACCATCAAAAGAAACCATACATATATATGATACTGTGATTTATAATAAGAAATATATATATGTGTGTGTCTATCTCTCTATAATATTTGACCTTCATCTCCATTCCCAGCACAGAGCTCTTAAAACTTGGAATTTCCTAAGTGTTCAGAGCAGCAAAGGTGTCTTTTGTTACATTAATGAGGTGACTTTTGGCCCAAACCCAGGATGGGGGCTGGCTGCCAGGAGCACCAACTACCCCTTTAGAGAAGTGGAATTTCATCCCCACCTTCTGACCTCTAGGAGGGAGGAGGGCTGGAAGCTGAACCAATCACCAATGGCCAATGATTAAATCAATCATGCCTTTGTAATGAGGCTTCCATGAAAACCCCAAAGGATGGGTTTGGGGAGCTTCCAGGCTGGTGAACACGTGGAGATTTGGGGAGAGAGTCACACTCGGAGAGGGCGTGAAAGCTCTTAGCACTTTCCCCATAACCTACCTGCCCTACACATCTTTCTATCTGGCTTTACCTGACTTACACGCTTTTACAATAAACCATTAGTCTACTAATTAAACTGGTTTCATGAGTTCTGTGAGTCACTCGAGTAAATTAACCAAACCCAAGGGGGTGGGACGTGGGAAGCTCTGATTTACAGCCAATTGGTCAGAAGTACGAGTACCAACTTGGATTTTCAACTGGCCTCTGAAGTGTGTGTGTGTGTGTGTGGAGGGGGCAGTCTTGTAGGACTGAATCCTCAACCTGTAGGACCTGACGCTGTCTCTGGGTAGATAGTATTGGAATCGAGTTGAACTGAGGAAGCCCAGTGGTGCCTGGAGAATTCCTTGGTGGTAAGGGTGAGAGTCCTGCATCCCCACTTGGAATTCAGTGGGCAGAACACAAAAGAATACACACATACGCATGCAGGAGGGTCCAGTCACATTAAGACCTGAAGTCTTTCAGACTCGCAGGCATAGTAAACAATCTCATGGTTACTGGGGACAGGGGCAGGAAGGGATAAATTCAGGAGTTTGAGATTTACAAATGTTAGCTACTATATATAAAAATAGATTTAAAAGTTTCTTTTGTATAGCACAGGGAACTACGTTCAATAGCTTTTAATAACCTTTAGTGAAAAAAATATGAAAATGAATATATGTATGTGTATGCATGACTGGGACATTGTGCTGGACACCAGACATTGACACATTGTAACTGACTGTGCTTCAATAAAAATTAAAAAAATAAAAAAGCTTTGAAAAGGGGCAATAGGAATAATAGACAGGTGGTGGTGAGTTAAGAAAGGCAGCAGCAGAAGGAAAGAGGTGGGACAATTTTTTGAGTTATTTTGTATATAGAAGAAGCAGATTTTTTTAAGCAATGAAAAGGGAAGCAAAATGATGATTCCAAGGCTTTCGCCGGTGGACGTAAGTAGATGGAGTACCTGTTTCTGCCCCTGTTTTCATCATGGAAAAGCTTCCCAACTTCTGTCCTTTTCTGTCTCTTCGTTTCTTTTTTAATTGAGTTATAGTCATTTTACAATGTTGTGTCAAATTCCAGTGCAGAGCACAATTTTTCAGTTAGATGTGAGCATATGTATATTCATTGTCACATTTTTTTCACTGTGAGCTACCACAAGATCTTGTATATATTTCCCTGTGCTATACAGTATAATCTTGTTTATCTGTTCTGCATATGCCTGTTGGTATCTACAAATTTTGAAATCCCAGTCTGCCCCTTCCCACTCTTTTTCTGTTTCTTCTTAGGGCCCAGAATGAAGATGAGATGTTAGAATGTAAAACTGAGACTGTTCTGCCCTCCCTGCTGGAAACGTCTTTGAGTTTGAGTGCAAAACCGCTCTCTGCTTCTCCTGGACGCTGACTCCCGGCAGCCCCACCCAACAGCTCACAGGGCCGTGCAAGCACTTTAAAATCTCGCTTGGAGCCACTGCAGACTTGCTCTGATCTAAGCCATAAGAGATCGGTCTCCCAGAAGTACAGACCTCTAAAGCTAGAACCTCATTTACCCTCTTCATTAAAAACAATAATAATTATTGTATACGTTATGTATTTTTTCTTTCTGTCTTAAAAATTGAGTCAAATGGAATTAACTCTGTGGCAAGTCCACTGAAGTGCTATCTTTGGGGAAAGATCATTTATTAGCACTAAGATAAATACTGAAGTTTTCTATTTGGAGTTACAAATTTTTTCATAAATCAAACAAAAATACAGGTTATGCTTGCTAATTCAATCTTGTTGCAAAATACTAAACTACAAGACGATTACCCCATTAGTGGCTTACTGTCCACCTTAAATGAAAAAAATCAACTGTCTACTTACTGTACACACAATCTAACAGAAAAATTATGACTCTAAGTAATTATATGGTTTTATTTGTACAAAATGCAGCCTAGCAGTCATTTTTATGAAGGTATTCATAAAACAAGAAAATAATAAAGGTAAAGAAAAGTACCAGAGTCATGCATTTCTAAGCATAGATGTGGCTTTAATTATAAGCAGCAAGCATCGTGCATTTAACAAAACAATAAAAACGTTTAATTCCATGCCTTAAAGCAAAACCATACGATATTTTATGAGAAGATGTATTAGCTTTGTGTCTTTATGTAAAATTCATGTTTTCCTAAATTGGTTATTTACTTATGGGATTTATTAACTCAACCAATATTTGTTAAGAATCCTCTATGTGCCAGATAATGGTGTGCAGGTCAGTGTTAGAAATAAAATATTCTCTGGGATAACATATTTAAAGTATTTTAATCAGACCTGAGGTAACTTCTTCAGAAATATTACATACAATGGAAGAAATTTTCACAGATTGCAGTATGGGGAGGTCATTCTACCTTATACATCATTTAACTTGAATCTTATGTTAACTAAAACAGCCTATTTGTGGCTTATAAAACATACATCGTACATCTGGTTTAATTATTAAAGGAAAGGGCACGTTGACCAGCAGTGAAGAACGCCCGTGTTAAAAATAAAGATTGAATGTCCCCTCCTGGGTGCCAGTGCTTGTGCCAGTTGGTGATTAAGACTCTCTTCCCAGGTGCCTGACTCACTGTGTACAGCCTGATTGTTTTTTTGACTTTGAAGGAATGTATTCCTGGCTTGTTTGATGTCCTTTGCTCTTTAGGACATAAAACTGTGCTGAAAACCATGCTTCTCGGGAGCGGTTCCTCAGGGCGGACTGTGACGCTGTCTTCTGTGCAACAGTACTCAGCTTGGCTCAGATAAAACTCTCTTCTATTTCTGTTCTAGATTCTGTATTGATAATTTTTTTCAACACATATAAAAAAAAGATCTGTAAAATAATTAGCAATGAGTCAAGCAGAGAGGCATTCCAGGCAGAAAAGCAACAACGTCTAACAGTGCTGGGGAAAATAAAATAAAATAAGTAAGAGTGAAGCACATGTTGAGAATAGGAGCATTTAGAGATGAAGCTTGACATTTAAAAAAATAAAATAAAAGAATAGAGGGGGTCCTGCTTTTTGGTAACGATGGACCAAGGAAGCTACTATTGACACAGAGAAACCATAAAATCTGCACAAATACAACAAAAAGAAAGAAACAAATAACATAAACAACAGCTACAAGTTCCTGAAGAGTGATTCAAAAAAAAAAAATGACACTGGGTGAGTTTTCTTTCATCAAAATGTCCAGCCTAACAGCAAAGGAAACCATAAACCAAATGAAAATGCAACCTACGGAATGGAAGAAAATATTTACAAACGACGAGACTGACAAGGGCTTAATTTCCAGAATATATAAACAGCTCATATAACTTAATAACAAAAAAGCCAAACAACCCAATCCAAAAATGGGCAGAGGACCTAAACAGACATTTCTCCAATGAAAACGTACAGACAGCTAAGAAGCACATGACAAGATGCTCAGTATCGTTAATTATCAGAGAAATGCAAATCAAAACTACAGTGAGCT
The DNA here is from genome assembly GCF_009834535.1 of Camelus ferus. Lineage (NCBI taxonomy): Eukaryota > Metazoa > Chordata > Mammalia > Artiodactyla > Camelidae > Camelus > Camelus ferus. The sequence goes on along the minus strand of NC_045726.1, from coordinate 5,689,757 downwards.
GTCACCTCACACCAGTCAGAATGGCCCTCATTCAAAAGTCCACAAGTAATAAATGCCAGAGAAGGTGTGGAGAAAAGGGAGCCCTCCCACACTGCTTGTGGGAATGCAGTTTGGTGCAGTTCTTAAGGAAAACAGTGTGGAGATTCCTCAAGAGACTGAAAATAGAGCTACCATGTGACCCAGCAATCCCATCCCTGGGCATATATCTGGAGGAACTCTAATTCTAAAAGATGCATGTACCCCAATGTTCACAGCAGCACTATTTACAATAGTTAATACAAAGAAACAGCCTAGATGACCATCAGCAGATGACTGGATAAAGAAGATGTGGTGTAATTATACAATGGAATACTACTCAGCCATAAAAAAGAATGAAATGCCATTTACAGCAACATGGAAGGACGTAGAGATTACAATGCTAAGTGAAGTGAGCCGGAAAGAGAAAGAAAAATACAATATGATATCACTTATATGTGGAATCCAGAAAAGTGGCACAAATGAACTTATTTACAAAACAGAGACAGACTCACAGACATAGAAAACAAATTTATGGTTTCCACAGGGGGAAAAGGGGAAGTTGGAGGGATAAATTGGGAGTTTGGGATTAGCAGATACAAACTACTCTATATAAAGTAGATAAACAACAAGGTCCTATGGTGTATCACAGGGAACTATATTCAATACCTTGTAATAGCGTATAATGAAAAAAATATGTACAACTGAATCACTGTGCTGTACACTGGAAACTAACATAACATTGTAAATCATCTATACTCCAATTAAAAAACAACAACAACAAAAACTTCCAGCCTGAGGGCAGACCCCACTCTGTACCAGGTGGGAAGATAAAACTGTGATAGAAAACCACAGCCATTCCGGCCAGAAGAACAGAAAACAGAGCCACCACACCTCTTTCTTCTATAATGTCATTTTATGTCCCATTTACATTTCATTCCAGCATTAACACCTTCTGTTTCTTTAGTGTTCTTTCATCTTTCTTGACCAATTCCTTTTTGATTATCCATTTTTGTACTATCTCACACGGACTGATCAGTGGGAGACTAAGAAGGAAACACGACCTCAGGCTCCGATGAGCGTGTGTGAGCCGCATATCAGACGTGCCCTGAACCACCACCAGCAGATCTGAAAGAAGCGATGGGATGGTCACTGATCATGATGCATCTCTGTTGTTTACGCAGTGACTTTTGGGCTAAAGGACTAGCAGCAGAGTCTGTCCTTCATATAATTACTCATAGTCCATGTGTGGTGGTAACTGCCGTTTGAATGGTGTTGTTGTGGGGGAGGTTTATTTAAATGAATTTCGGTTATTGAAACCCATGTTCCATAATCCGTGAAATCCATGGTTCCACTGGAACGACGCAAAGCAAGGACTGCTTGTATATATTCAATTGCCAGGTAGAAGATATAAACCCTCTTTCGCAAGTTGACCTTGGGGTGGAGAAAAGATGAGATATTTCACTGAGAAGGAGACAAGCCTCTGAATGACAACAAGATAAAGGCTCATATGAACAGATAAGTCTAAAAGTGACTGTAAATAAAAGGCTAAAAAAAGTGTAAGTATGTATCAGAAAAAAAAAAAAAAAGAGAGAAGGAGAGTTTCAAAGGAGACATGGAGGCGGAATGTGCCAGTGAAGACGAAAGGAAGACTGAGAACAGGGCCGAGCTGCGGCCGCCGGTGGGATGTTCTGAAGGGCAGCGACGTCACCGGTGCCTTCGATGGGCACGTCCAGAAGCTGGGAGCAAGCGTGAGAGCTGGGTGGGGGGTCAGGACGGGGGTCGAGCAGCGTGGCGCAGGGTTTCAAGCTGACCCGAGTTTTGCCTGTGATTGCAGCAGCCCGCCCCACCCTGAACGACGCCCGGATCTGGGAATCTAGCCGAGAGGAAGGCACCCCGAAGCCTTGCGGTTCCGAGGGGCTGGACTGAGCAGGGCTGTGAGCCTTTAGGGCCGGACAGCCGGGAGGGGCCGTGGCCGCCTCTCGCCTGCAGGGAGCTTGCTGGGGTGTGGGGGGGGGGGGAGCTGCCGCCTCGGGGTCCCCGGCTCTCCCGAGAGCCGGAGGAGGCGGGGCAGCTGCAGAAGGGCTCGGCGGGAAGAGGAGATATGTGTTTGGGGAAAGAATGTCTAAATAGATGCTCTGGAGAACCAGAGGAAGAGCTGATGAGGGAGAGGACTGCTGAGCAGCTATGGATCCAGTGGAACTGCAGTTCCAACCTCAGTTTGGGTTTTTTGTTTCTTTAATTGCCCTAAACTAAGAGGGAAGTCCATTCCCCTTCCTACCCTTGTGTTGTTTCTATATATATGTGTGCGTGTGTATACATATAACATATATATACGTGTATATGCACATATATGTATATACATGTAACATACGTACAAATGCATATGTGTATATATATTTGTGTATATATAACATATCTTTGATCAATTCCCTTTATGCATTTTTTTGTATATATATAACATATGTGTTGTTTTATACACACACACAAAGATAAACTCTTACACTGATCCATGTTAAGCCACAGCACATAAACTCAAAGGCAAGTAAGGTAGTCTGGGGTCCATTCTCTCAGTAAACACTTAAAAATGAACATTTTAGGATTTTGCATTTTTAAAGATATAGACTCAATAACCCAAAACTGACTGTCAGGAAATGCACATTTCTCTAAATGCACTATCGGCCCACGAGCCATCCATCATTCCGTCTACTGCCTCCGGTTCTATCGCCTGTCTGAATGCGTGTAACTTGGGGGAAATTTTTTTTAAATGAATTAAAGGAAAAAAGAAAGACTGGATTTCAGGAATTCCTATTCTCCTTAGAGCAACTTTTAGTGCAGACGGAATGAAAGCACAGGAAGGGCTACAAGTTCAAGGCTAACATTCAATGACGCAGAGATACCAGTCAGTGAGGGTGATCCTGATGAGAAGAGAGAACATAAAGCGAGGCGAGGGTGGGGGTGGGAGGGGCTTACTCCCTGTCGCCTGAATTCTGACAGGCTGGGGCTTTGTCAGGGTCCAGGATCGGGGGCAGACTCCCTGTTGCTTAATCCTCACTCTCCCACTTACAAGCAGTGATGTGTGGAACCAGCTACGTGATCTGTTTCACCTGCAGAAGAGGTTAACAGTAGCACCTAAATTAAATCAAAGCAGACAAAGGCCTGGAAGAGTGTCTGGTGGGTAGCCAGTATTCAGTAACTGTTAGATATTATTATTAATCCAAAGGTGACAATACTGCTGTTTCTGCTAACATAAGATTTACGGATAAATACGATGAGATAATACGCATAGCAAATTCTGGTGAAGACTGTGTTTCTAGTTTACTCAGCGTATTATTAATACCTGGTATTATGTGGAAATTTCATAGACCTTTCGATTAACGTCAATGAACTCGACTCCCTGGGTAAATTTTGATTTTATTTTTATTTTTAGCATGTGAAATGGTAACGAGACTCAAGAACCAGAGTGTAAACCTTTGAGGCTATAGAGAGATTTTCTGATTTTTTTTTCCTAAAGGAGATACTTAATACATTTTTGAATTACACAAGGAAAAAGAAACAAAATTTCCATATGGATGTGTGATTGATACTGTGATGAGTTGCAGTCTAGAGAACTTTTAGGGTACTTACCGAGCTATGTCCTTTCAAAATAGCTCCATTATTATATGTCTGAAGTTAACAAAATTTTCTGGAATACTAAGTATATATCCAAATGAGATTTGAAAACGTCTGACTATTACATAAAGGATTTTACATCTACATAATTTTCATAAAATATAGCTATGCAAAGAATACCTCCGAAATGGACTGCGTATGTGAATGACTACATGATTGTATACGTGTGCCAGGAAATCATAAGTCAGATTCTTCCCTGATGGAGCCATTTCTCTCGTTGACAACTGTCAAAGCCATCTCAGAAACCCATGAATATTAAAGCACTGTTCACTGGCACATTTGGCATTTTGAAGTCAGGCAAATAGAACTTATGAAATATGAAAGGAGTGCTTGATGTCGCCTTGTAGAAAATGTTGCCATTAGGGTGATGTATGCGGAGAGTCACACCTTCCTCTGCGAGGTGTGCACAACTGTATTTTCAATCAGCGGAATGACTTTGCTTTGATGGCATCACCATTGGATTATGTTTGCTGCTTCCCGGACTTCGGGAGCTCCCAGAGCTAGGATTTAAGTGGAGAATTTTTGATTATACGCACACATGATGTATGTTTTCAACACAAGCGCCATGTTTTACTAGTTGTGTTAAGACAAGGAACAGATTCTAAAGTCTTTCTCTTCTGGCTACTAGCATTAGGCCAGCAATGTTCTTAGGCACAACACCCACTGTCATTTTTCACTCTTATACTAATGGTTTATGGAGTTCAAGTTCATTAGAAAATTGTGATGTATTTCTTTCACACCCCAGCCTCAGAAAACTTGTCCTGACTACATTTTTTTAACCTGCTTAGTTTCATTATAGCTTCATCTATTAACTCTAAAACCATACCATTCTCTTGACATGCGCATTTTGGACATTTAATTTTGGAATTATTTCGAATGATGTAATCCATTCTACTTTACCTAGTGTCCTAGTGAAATATCAAGATGAAAAGATTTCTCACTCATTCTAAGGAAAAGGCATATAAATATACCAGCATGTTAAAAGTCTTAACAATTAGATTTTTGTTACAATGGAGAATTATCTTAAACAGCTACATATATATATATATATACATATATATATATATATATATATATATATATATATATACATCAATAATAAAAAAAAAAGTCATTCTAAGTGAAGTAAGCCAGAGGGAGAAAGAAAAATACCATATGAGATCGCTCATATGTGGAATCTAAAATAAAAAACAAACAAAGCATAAATACAAAACAGAAAGACTCATAGACATAGAATACAAACTTGTGGTTGCCAAGGGGGCGGGGGACAGGAAGGGATAGACTGGTATTTCAAAATGTAGAATAGATAAACAAGATTATACTGTATAGCACAGGGAAATATCTACAAGATCTTATGGTAGCTCACAGAGGAAAAAAATGTGACAATGAATATATATATGTTCATATATAACTGAAAAATTGTGCTCTACACTGGAATTTAACACAACATTGTAAAATGATTATAAATCAATAAAAAATGTTTTAAAAAAATCAGGATAGCCACTTAGTATATTAGTTTAGAAACTGTACAATGATACCTAAGATATTTTGTATCAATTTTTCTATAGAGATTTATTCTGTAACTCTTTACATTGGGAAGCATGGAGTTTTAAAATTACTTTTGTTTACAACAGAACACATTCTTGACTCTTGGTGCAACCAACGATATCTAAGGCAGTACACGTGTACTTACAGAACTCACATCTTCTGTAACTATTTTCTATCACGTTTTGTAGGATAACCTACCCTCCTTTTTGGATAATTAAATATGCATGATGAAGCTATGATTAGACTCTTTGACCTGTTTTTCATGTAATTGTACCTACATAATTTCTTAAAATAAAAGTGGTGTAGGACCTTTCACTGGCTTGCAAATCCACGAGCTGGGACATGATGCTGTGCACCAGAAACTGACACATTGGAACTGACTACACTTCAGTGAAAAAAAAAAAAAAAAAAAACCATGAGTTTGGGAACTCATACCGATTGGGCAAATGTGAGATGACTTTAAAAGAAGTGAAGACATCAAATCACAAGAGCCTGAATTTCGAAAAAAATTAAGCTCAGTATACAGCCAAGTGCAGGTGCTGAAGAGTCTTGCTTACGCATTGGGACTGCATGCTCTGTTCATCTCCAAACTGCACACGCCCATACGTACACACAGTCAGAAACCTCCTCCTAAGGAAGAATGGGTACCAAGGTCTGTTCGTGAACGGTGGTTTATTTGCCTGCTCTTATGATCTATTAAAAAAACGTATAAAAGGAGATCAAGGCCATGGCCATTCCCCAAGGGGTCCTAGCTAGTAAACAGTCTGCAGAGGACACAGGCTGATGGGTTCCTGGGGGGCAGGGACCTGTCCAGCTCCCAGGTGGTCAGATGAGGAGAGAGTCAGAGGTGTGTGTGATGTACTGTCTTCTATATGTTCACTCCATCACTGTACATAAGGCTGTTAGATGGTCTGGAACAAATTTTGTAGAAAGAATGATGCCTTGACAGGATGGTAAGACACGTTCCTGGGGCCCTGACAACAGTACTGGGAACACTGCTCTAAGCAAAGTATTTAGATGGTGCTGAGAAAACAATCTTGGGTTGTCCAACCGGTCATCTAGCACATTTACAGTTGTTCAGGGAGCTGGCAGGCTTGAGTTGGTGGTCGTGACTGCCAGGACATTCTCAGGAGGCAGGAGTCCCCCAGTAGCTTACCAGCCGCTTTGTCTGTAAGGGGCCCGATGGCACCGTCTCTGTCCCAGTTCTTCAGTGCGAGCAGGAACCCAATTGCACAAAACACCTGTGTGAGTGAGCGTGGATGCGTGCCTGTAAAACCTTATTTAGGGGCCTCATGTCATGGAATAGTGATCCTTTACAGACTTTTTTTCAGCTGTGTACAAATCTAAACATCATCCTCAGTTAAAGAACCACACAAAACCAGGTGCCAGGCCGGCGTCTGCCAACCCCTGGGCGAGCTGGGAAGTAACGGCTCCTCAGAGCCCCTTAATTTATGGAGCAGGTGTCTTGGTCTGCCCTGGGAACCCGGACCTTGTGTTTTGTTTTGATTAAAGGATAAGTGAGCCACAGAAGTTCTGAATCCTAACCCCTGCTCAGATCTTTAGATAGAAGCTAATATGCAACTGACATCCAACTGTCCCCCAAACTATGGGGAAGATTTTTAAGTACTTGTATTTATAGAACATCTCGCTGTCATCTGGAACACGAGCATTTTGATACGTGTGCTCTGAATGGTCACAGATTATGGAGGTTCCTTCTGGGAACGGAAAGCTTCTCTCACAAGATACAGTTGTCTGGTATATTTATATGATGTAATGAAGTTGTTTGGAATGGCGCTTCGGTTCTAAAAGGGACAAAATTAGGAGGAGATGACAGTAACTTTACAGACTGTAAGACGTTACAGAAAAGGGGACTGAAGCAGCTCTTCCTCCAGTTAGAGAGGAGCTGCTTGTCACCCTCAGCCGGCCACGTCCCAGGGGCCCCCGAGTCCGCGTCAGCCAGCAGCGGGTACACACGCGGGGCCGCTCGCAGTTTTGACCTACCGTAATAATAAAGTATTTTCTAATTGCTTTGGTTTCCCCACTCAGAGTTTTTAAAGACAATTAGAGGACTATTCAAGCTCTGAAGAAAATGGTAATGATTTAACGGTGGTTAAAGCCCATTGCAGAATTAAAAACAACTGAAAAATTGTGCTCTACACTGGAATTTGACACAACATTGTAAAGTGACTATAACTCAATAAAAAAAATGTTAAGAAAATAAATAAATAAAAATAAAAACAATGGCACAAAAAAAGCCTCTCTGCCAGAAGTGGGTATAATTTGTTTTCTCCTCAATTGACACTATGCATATCATTTATCTGCTTCTCAAATACAGCACTTCGAAAAGCCATGCCGGAGGGCAGAGCAGTGACCACGCCAGCACTGAGATGCACCGTCAGCATCAAAGGACAGCCCTCCGCTCACCCCACAGAGCGCGGGGCCAGAGCTCGGCAGGCTATCTAGTGTAAACACGTGTGGGAAATTCTGTTTTTAGATGCGTTTATGGAGGGGAATTTTGTATGCAACAACATAGGTAAGAATAAAGGCCCGCTAAGCACTCGCCTTTTATCCCAGGAGCATTATTCTCAGTGATAACATTCTCCCCAGAGCTTGGATATTAACTTCGAGACTGACCCTCATGGGTGGGGGGAGGGTATCCCTCGGGTGGCCGAGCGCATGCCTGGCACGCCTGAGGTCCTGGGCTCAATAAATAAATAAACCTAGATACCGCCCCTCCCCCAAAAAAGTTAAAATTAAAAAAAAGACTGATCTTCATAATATCGTGTAATGAAGGGTAATTGTTCCCCCTTCCTTCATTCTCCGTCCAGTAAGGGAGCTGACATAACTGTAATGACCCCTCATTTATTATCAATAACGCTCACATCACACATCTTCTAATACGTTGGTACGTCGACAATTCTGACACCTATTTTGTCTCTTTAAAACTACGAACAGGAAGTTCATATTTTAATTTTAGCCTCAAATTTTGGTCACCAAGTGGACTTTTCTTCAGGCTGTTTCTGTTAATAACAATGTATAAAACCGTAAGAACCCAAATGCTTTCTTCTGCATTCATCATCATAGCTCATTGGTAAAAAATAAAGTATTTTTCCGCCTCACCCAACTTTGTCCTTTTGCAAAACAGTTTGCTCATTTTTTGGCTCTGGTGACAGTAAAATCTTGGCCGTGTGTGATTTCACCTGAGGAAGGAGCAAGACTGACCGGGAGGCCCCAGTGGAAGAAGAAGGCGGTCCCACAGCCCTGGACGGTGGGAGCGGAACCTGAAACGATTCAGTCCTGTCTTCTGGCATCGGGAAGCTCTCGCTCCATTTTCAGATAAAATAAGTCTCCAAGTTATGATATCCAATATAAACACCCATCTGTGGCACTTTATATATAAATTATTACTCTGAGAAGAACTAAAATTAAGATTTCAACTTGCTTGAGCAGAATCTCATTTCCTTGAAGCCCACTAGGAGCCGTGTTTCAAGGAAACGACGTCCATCATCACAGGGGGACAGCAGACTCGAGCGCCAGGGGACCTGGCTGCCCGGCCGACGACAGACAGAACGTGACATGTATGCGGGGCTAAAGGACTAAAGGAAGGCAGACGTTCGCACAGAAATAATGCTTTTTTAATACTTCCCTGCCACTCAAAGAAGATAACTTCGACTAAATCAATGTGTTAGACTTTATCTTTCTGCCACAAAGCTGTGACAAAGGCCTCCATTCATTTAATTTAAGCACCACATTCTGAAAATTCTGTATGTATGGTACTATCAACAATAAACATTTTTTTCTTTTAATTTAAGAACACACTTCGCCTGTTTCATCGAAAACCTTGCCTTTTGTTCTCCATTTGGAGTCTGACTTTAATTTCTCCCTATCCGTGTTTTTAAAGGCTGCAGAAATGTGGTCAGAGACCAGAGCGGCCATGGTGGAGAAGGAGGAAACAGGGCAACCAACACTCCTGTTTGGCATCTCTCAGGTATTTCAGGCCCAGAGAACCGCAGGCTCATCCCTTCCTGGCGGATGAGAGTCCCCAGTGGGTCGTGTGGATACGTGGCTGGAACCAGGAGATGAATTTGAGTCATGGAAGTGCATCAGGTGTTTCCCTGTGGGTCTTGGGCATGACTGATGAGAGCACCTGTTTCAACAGGCCGGGGAACAGATGGGGGAGAATCTGAGACAGCCCTGGTGGGTCTTCGCACAAACACCGCTTCAACAGAGAGGTCGTCTGCTTTGCTCAAACGTCATTTACGTAAGCTGATTTCCAGGTGGTATAAAAGTGCATATAGACATGCATATGCACACATACACACCTATACACGCACACATACACATAAGTATGTATATTTTTTCTTCTCCGTGTTTTTAACTCCCTTACAATAGTTCTTTAATCCTGGAAAGGCTCTAGGTGCCCCCATGTTGCCCCTGGTTGCTTGCTTACGCCTCTCACCCTCAGAAAGGAAATATTGTATTTATTTTCCAAACCTGAGTTACTATACTTTTTCTAACTTTGATGGGAGTGAAACAGTGCAATAATTGCGTTTTCTAAAATCTCCCTAATTTCAACCAACCAATTTTGTCAATTCTCCCTTGACTGCTGAGAGGAAACTTAACAGGTTCCCTACGTATTTGCTGAAGATGGTTCTTGATAGCTTCCACTTTGTTATCTTAAAATGTTTTTACACACCAGTCTTACAGTCTGCACCGCCATGGTACATCGCTGTTCCTCATGAATTTTGTGACATATCTCTTTTTATCTTCACTATATGGTAGCTTCTGTAGTGTCGTTCCACTCTGCATCAATACTAAGCAGATTCTTTAAATTAAAAAAAGAAATCCATACTTATTTTCTCAAACTAGAAAAGTAATTTAAATATGCTATAATTTAAATAACAATATTCCAGCTTCTTTACCAATTATGATATACATAGACACCAGTAACCTGTGCTGTCTGCATAAAGCATTCACATGAACACTGCGATGTACTGGGTCCACACAAGTCATGCAAATTGAGTCAGTCCATCGACAGCAAATAGATCAGCGGTGCATGCACATCTGCAACCTGGAAATGAAGGGTGTGCCTGACGTGTGTACCACAAGGCAACACCAACATCTTATATGACGCTATCATGTTTCGACATGATAGTTAAAGTGAGGTGCAGTCTTACTGAAATAATAAAATACTATATACATCTTATGTTTTTAAGTTGAAATTTACCTTTTAAAAATTCCCCAGTTGAACTAAACCTATTTTAACTGTTTATTTAGCTGCAGCGGCTGATTGGCTATGGGCTGGTATATTGACCAGCACAGATCCAGACCATCTGAACCTGTCTTCCTGACTTCCCAACCAGCAACCTTTTCACAACATTTTGTTTACTGTCAAGCAATGGAAGAACCAGATATGATGGGGGGTATCAAAGTAAGAGACTGGGGGGAGTGAGACTTGACCTTTTCAAAGGAAATTTTATACAGTATTTGTTCTTTTGAAGGTATTAGAAGAGATAAACGTAAAAATCACAAAAATCCCTAATTTAATGAACCTTGGAATGGCGCACTTCACTGTAACAAGTGCCATCTTGTCCTTAACAGGTAAGTTGGGTATGAGATTATATTGAGTGAGTGGGCAAATAACACGGCTCGTGGACACTCCATTTAGAGACATACTCTAGAAAAAGCATTATGTAACTTCTCAACATTTTGAATATTTGCCTTACTGAGGGCCAGGAAATTGAGTTTTCTATTCTTTATTTTCATCTCAGCTAAATTTGAATCTAACAACGTGCTCACTCCTTCTGTTTGACTCTGCAACTTTAGCTCCTGGCCTGGTTCGTAGTTCCTAGTCAATATTCTGCTCTTGAAGAAAGGATTTAATGAACAGGAGGCTAAATGTTTGTTTCTTTATCATACTGATTTTCCCCTGCGAATTTTAAATGTCTTCCTGAAACTTCTGTAAATAGTCTAAAAAAAAAAAAATAAAACCCAAGACAAGCCTGCTCACTTATTTAGGATAATTCTGCTGTGGTTCTGCATGAATCAAGGTTCCACAGCTCAATAAAAAGGTAACGTACAAAACCCAATACTTAGCAGCCAGGTTATTAAACTGTTATTGCTTGACCAGTATATCAATTTCAAGCTGACAGGAAATGAAAACACAAAATTGTAAACTTCATGTCAAAAATAAGTCTTAAAAAGCCCTCATGTGCTGACTGGGTCTCAATCATTCCCAAGTTTTCTTTTGTGATAAAACAGTCTATAATAAACATTTTCACATCCCTCTGTCTTTTCATATTTCCCTTTGAAAAGCCAACAATAGCTCCAGGCAGTCACGCACCATGATTAACGACAGTAGCAGTGGCCTTTATGTTACAATAGTGTACAGATGCTAGAAGTTTTCAAGGTCACTATTTCCTTCCGAAAAGTTCAAAGTCAGTTAAATATTCATAAAAATGACCTGATTTTATGAAAGGTGCCATACTGGTGGTTTTATGACGGCCCATTTTAATGAAAAGAAATGCCAAGAAATGGTCCCTCTAAACACTTGACATCCTATTCAACTGGGAAAGGCCCTGGACAGCCTTTTATGACTGAGGAAAATAAGACAAATATTCTTTCAGAGTTCCTTATTATGGAAACATGATTTCCTTAGCTAACATAATCTGCCAAAGTCAGAAGTCTCTTAACCTGTCAGAGTGATAGACTGTTGGTATCTGATGTGCTAATAAACATGAAGCTGTCAGGCACTGAGGGTCACCTGGACCGACTGCTTTTGTTGCCAGTGCAGTTTTAAGGCATCACATGTGTTGGAAAAATTTGTCTCAGATGGAGAATCATCTGTTCTTAGACTTGACTCACTTAGCAGCAATCTGATGGGTACCTAGGGATGGGGGTGGGAGGGGGAAAAGCCAGCCAAGCTAAAGTGTGTTAATTTGGATAGAAAAGGAGGAATAGAAGGAGGATGGGGGGAAATGGGAAGGAAGGGTGAAGAAATGAAGGGAAGAAGGAAGCTAGCATCTCTGGGGGTTTCATCAGGTATAAATACTGATGTTACCCTCTGTTTATTTGGACTCTAGCCTACTTCTGATGTACTTCCAAATGTATCGACACTATATTATGCTTTTAAATAATACTATGTTATGATTTCAAATAACTCATGTGAGCTGGCCTTGAGATGAGTTAAGGCCGCGGGACCCAAGGCCGTGATCAGAGCATGTTTGTAGTATGCAGTAAATAATTGCTGTACGCATGTGTCAATTATATAAGATTTAGAACAAAGAAATAGAAGTACGCATGTGCTAGAGATATTCTGTAAGCCTAATGAACAAAGAAATTCACATTGCGCATGTGCTGGCTGAGAACAGATAAAAAGCAGGACAGGTGCATCATAGGCACTCACCTCCCTGTGGCAACAGAATAAAGTGCTGTTAGCCCCATGGTGTCTCCTGCTGAAGTCTGTCCAGCAGTATGGAAACTCCTGGTGCTTTTTTTCATCTGGGCCACTCACCTTCTAGAACCCCATGTCAGTCCCCCTCGGCTGACAACTCACTACATAACTTTGTGGTAGAAAGATGTTCTAAGTAATAGAACAAAAAAGTAAACTGATAACTAATTACACAGAATTCGACTTAAGTTCACTTAATGCAAATAGAATTTTCTTTAAAAGTTATATAAGCCAAGTATTTTTCTTTTGTTGTGGACTGAAGTTTGAGAGCTGTTTTATCCGTGCACCTGATTCTTCTTTAATTGACAGTATCACCTTTAATAGGCAAATGCCATCAATTTCTCCATCGTGTAATCTTCCTCCTACTTCTGTCAAACTATTATTATTCCAAATAGAGTCATTTAAACATAATCGGAAAATTTACTAGTTAAATTAAGCCTAGAGATGATCCTGTTTTTTTTTTTTTTTTTTTTTTTTTTGGTTTAATTCCTTCTAGGTTTATCCCATTTCCAATGCCCAGGTCTCACCCCAACAATAGTCAGATGAGGTGAGCTGAATGTTGGCCCCCAAAATGCATGGCCATGTTCTGGAACTGTGTTTGTGAACAGGAGCTTATTTGTCTTTTTTTGTTTGTTTTTTGAGATGATCCTTTTAATATAGCAATAATTCATTTCATCCAATAGAAACACATACATGTGTTGAACAATCTAAGCTGAGGAGGATGGACAAGGAGGGCCTTGGCCTTCAAGGAAGGTACTTTTGGTATGTAAATACGCAAACAGTGAGAGGACAAGAAAGTATCTTCTCAGTGCGACAATAAATGACCTCAAAGATTTAGTGAGGGCACAGAGGAAAAACAGAACAAAATTCATTATCTAATGAAGTAAAAGACGATTCAGGCATATGTTGCTATTTACTATTGGCACGGAAATTTAAGCACTAAATTGTGGAAAAGTGGCGTATTAGGGACTGAGTTTAGTCCTGGACCTTAATTACAAGACTTATAGATGAATTATACTGGTGAAGGGCTGAGACTTTCTTAGGAAAACAAATACTTTGGAATTTTGACCATCAAAATTCTAAGGGATCTGATCTTGATTATTTTAGGCAGTTCAAACGTTCTGAGCAGAGAGTGCTGTAGATGTATTTTCATTATAATATGAACATTCCACTTCTACCAGGCTCTTCTTCTCTTGGGTATCAGTTGGAAACATGACAGAACTTGGACAGGTGCAATACGATGCACATGGCCCCTGCAGGACACAGAGGTCCCTGTCCCCATCCATTTTCCTCTGGTCCCTCCCTACTCACCGCCTCGTGGAGGGAGGCAAAGGTTGGACCACACGTGGCTTTCCGCTAACCTGTCAAGGGGAGCGTGTCTACAGCAAGTTATAGTCCCAGTAGTGTTTGGGGTTAGGGGGAAAAAACCTGTGTTTTAATGAGCACTTTTCTTAGAAAATACAACAAAGGCGCTCACAGCTCTCAGCGCCCGCCTCTAACGGTCTCACACGGCAGCTGGCGCCTTTATTACCGCATAAAATATCTGACTGCTTTCATAATAAAGCAGCTAAAGATCCCACGGCTCTCTTCCCTGGCAAAGAGAGCCATAAAAGTGTCATTTAGTAAACTCTATCCTTTCCAGTTAATAAAATACACCATGTAGGAAGTGAGAATCCATGCTGATTTGGTCCTCAGTGTCTCCTAGGGAGCCAGGGAAACCGTATCATCTTGCTCACTGTTTGAATGTTCTGTCTGGCATCCAGAGCAGACAGTGATCCCCGCCAACTCCCACTGTCTACACAGCAAGATGCCTGTGGTCCTTAGGCAGGTGCTCGAGTCGTGTCCACACGGGTCTGTCTGTGAAGTGGCCGAGGCTGCAGGAGGTCCTGACCTGTGAATCACCTGAGTGAAGGGGACCCTTATTTAAATCCCTACGTGATGTCCGGAGAATATGTAACAAAAACCTCACCAAGACGGGGAAAATAAACCCCATGTTTACCCACGCAGGGCTTCAAAGAAATCATCATAAAGCAAAAAGAAATCAGAACTAATTTTAACGAAAGCAGGAAGGAAAAACAACTTATTGTACCACAAAACCACATTTGTTCAGGCATCATCTCTTCGGAATTCAAGATAATTTATAAAGGGGCTTAAAGGACAATTTCCTGGGACTCCCTTGAAGAAATGGGTTTGCTAAGAAAATGAGAAGGCTTCAGGTGTTTGACAGACATGAAGTGAGCCTTCGCGTATGTCAAAGGGTCAGTTTTCACAAAACGAATGTTTACTGCCAGAGACAAGACACAGAGGGGACACCGTTTAAAACCTTCGTTTCCTAAATTAGAGGCCAGGGCTTGGAAATATCTCTCTAGCACCAGAGCAGGCTGGAGCAACATGCCGCCAGCCATCTGAGTTATAGGAAAGGAGTCACAAGAGCAGGCCCTCTGGAATCAGATGGCCTGGGGCCAGTCACAACTCCACCCTCACCTGCCAGGACAGGACGGACAGTTTCCTTAATTACTCCGTCTGTAAAATGGGAATAATAATGGAAACCATTTCATGCATTTGAGTAGAGAGTAAAGAAAACAAGGAATCAATATCTGTAACTCAGTTTTACAACTGCTTGGTGTTTATATGATAAAAATATGTTTATGATATAGATACACATACATAAAATATATCAAATAATTATTATATTCCAGGCATTCATTTGAAAATCTGAATAGAAAAAAAGTACATATAAACAATGTGCATAAATACATATATTTAAATGTGTATATAAATATATGTGTTCATATGTGTTTTTTGGTTAAGTTTTCTTTTGCCTCTAATTTCTTTTTTAATATATTTTTATTGAAGTATAGTCAGTTTACAATGTTATGTCAATTTCTGGTGTACAGCACAGTGCTTCAGTCATACATGAACATACATTCATTTTCATGTTCTTTTCACCATAAGTTACTACAAGATATTGAATATAGTTCTCTGTGCCACACAGCATAAATATGTTGTTTTTCTATTTTATATATATTAGTATCTGCAAATCTCAAACACCAATTTATCCCTTCCCACCCACTTCCCTCCTTGGTAACCATAAGTATGTTTTCTACATTTCTGAGTCTGTTTCGTTTTGTAAGTAAGTTTGTTTGTCTTATTATTATTATTATTTTTTAGATTCCACATATAAGTGATATCACATGGGATTTTTCTTTCTCTATCTGGATTACTTCGCTTAGAATGACAGTCTCTAGGTCTATCCATGTTGTTGCAAATGGCATTATTTTATTCCTTTTTTATGGCTGAGTAGTATTCCATTGTATAAATATACTGCAACTTCTTTAACACTTTAAATGAATGGCTGGACTATAGTAATGATCTGGTGTGTACGCTTTCTCTATATTTAAATAGTCATTCCCTTCCATTAGGGATACAGTCATCATGTTTTACTGTATTTGTCTGTCTTTTACTTTTTTTCACATGTGGTGCCCAGTATCATTTGGATTTGAAGGGAAACGGGTGATCTAGTAGATCAAGCCCCGTGCTCTCAGCACAACTGAGCAGAGGAAAAGCAGCAGAAAATGGTAGGATGTAGTAGACATGGAAAATTTCAAAACTGGAGAGCCATTAAACCTTTAAAGAGTGTGTGTAAATTGAATCAACCCATCAAATGCGTCTGAGCATTTGTAGAATTTAATATTCCTTTTTCTTTCTTTTTTTTTTTTTTTGTGGGTGGGCCCATCTGGCCAGGTGGTATTTTGGCTGCATAGCCTTACACACACACACACACACACACACGTTGCCAGAACTCTGAACATGGACCACACCCAACCCAACGTCTCTAATCCCAAATGCAGAGTAGCCAGGCTTCCAGCATTAAATATTTCTAGTGAAGACAGAAAGGCCAGAAACATGCTCGATTTGTCCTCCCTTCCACTTTCCCTCCCCTACTTCCTTCCTGGTAGATAGTTGAAGCCTATTATTAGTCTTCATGTGGCTTTTTGTTTATTGTTTAAATTCACCACCGCCCCCTCTACCACCAGTCAGACACACAGAGACCACTGCCTTCTCAGGGAGGGATGTGCATCTGCAAGGCTGGCGGCGCAGATGAGACCGGGCTGACCTGCTCTGTGTAAGAATAGAAAAAGCATCCTAAGCTCGGAGAGGAATGGACAGTAAGACAAGGAGGACTCCAGAGGCTGAGAGACAAGGCTGGAAAAGATCCCTGCATGTGCTTTACAGGAAGCAAAGTCGCTGTGAAAGTACATGAACTTTTGAGAGCAGTTATTCGTTCGCTCTGGGTGGCTTGATGTAAAACCCTGTCCCACTTCCCTCCTGAACTTTACAGGGAAGTCTCCACAGCTCACTAATATTTTTAGAGGGAGTGGCTAATTTATTAAAAATGAAAAGAGGTGCTGAGTGGAAGAAAGGGAAAAATAAGCCCTTAAATGAAAACAAACAGAAAAGCAGATGCAGGGACAAACCCAACCAACCATCAAAGATCTAATGTGGACGGAGACCGGAACACCATGCACTAGACCCGTGTTCTCCTCACAAGCAATGAGACATTTCCAGCCCCAGGACTCTAAAGATATGGTAGAGAGAGGTTAACTTAGTTCATAGGAGCTGGAGCGCGTACCCATGAGAACACAGACGGGTCATCTGAACTCATGGGACCAGTTTAAAGTTGTTCAAGACATGTGACGGTATTTCAGTTGACTTTTTTTTAAAAATGGAGTAGAGTTTATTTACAATGTCGTGTTAGTTTCTGGTGTACAGCAGATTCAGTTATACAAATATATATATTCTTTTTCATATTATTTCTCATTATAGGTTATTATAAGTTGGTAAATATAGTTCCCTGTGCTGTACAGAAGGTCCTAGCTGGTTACCTATTTTGTTTGTAGTAGTTTGTATCTGCTAATCCGAACTCCTAATTTATCCTTCCCCCACCCCCTTTCCCCTTTGGTAACCATTGTTTGTTTCCTAGGATCTGAGTCTGTTTTTGTTTTGTAAATAAGTTCATTTGTGACTTTTTTTTAATTTCACATATAAGTAATATCATACGATATTTTTCTTTCTCTGACTTACTTCACTTAGTATGATCATCTCTAGGTCCATCCATGTTGCTGCAAATGGCATTGTTTCATTCATTTTTATGGCTGAGTAATACTCCATTATATATATGTATATATATTATATATTATATATATATACACACACACCGTATCTTCTTTTTCCAATCTTCTGTTGATGGACATTTAGGTTGTTTCCATGTCTTGGCTGTTGTAAATAGATCAGCTGACATTTTAAGTGGTGACATTTTAAATTTCCCCAAAAAGATTTACACCATTTTTGTCTGTAATTTGCCTGTGAGATATGTGGGGGGGTGTGTGTACATGCACTTGTGTGAGAGACACTGAAATATATTTATTAGGAATATACTTTGTAAATTAAACAGACAATAAAATTAATTATTTTATCAATCATTATTAATTAAGTAATTAAATATACGGAAGTAGAGTTGACATACAACATCATGTTTAGTTTCAAGGGTATAACGTAGTGATTCGACATTTAAATACGTTACAAAACCATCACAATAGGTGTACGTGTGTATGTGTGTGTGTGTATGTGTGTGTGTGATATGTGTATGTATGTGATAGTGTATGTGCATGTATACGTATGTGTGTGTTTGTGTGTGTGTATACATATCACATCTTCATTCTCCACCTAACCAGAGACACCTAGGTCACTTTACCATCTTGACCACTGTGAGCAATGCTGCAGTGAGCATAAGGATGCAAGTGTCTTTTCAAATTAGTATTTCTGTTTTCTTCAGATAAACACCCACGGGGGGAGGTGAATCAGCGTCTCCTCACTCTGCCATCTTGATCCCCTCTCTCTAGAGTTATTTGTAGTTACCAACTCCAAATGTACCTTGATCCTTTTTCATAAGAACAGCTGACAATTGGTCACAAAGTGTAATTATTCTGCTTTATAAAGCCTAATTTCACGACCACATGGAAAAGGATGATTATAAAAGGCGTAGTCACCGAGGATAAGAGAAACCTTAGTTCAGGTCTAAGGAAATGGCAGGCATCCAGTGCTCTAAGCACTTGAAAAGGCGATAATTGAAAGATCACAGAGTTACCATTTGATCTATTTTATTTAAAGTTGCTATCTCTTAACCACCTGGAAAGGGGGTGTGGTAGTTAATTTAAGGACAGAAAAGGGGAGACATCCTAAAATGATCAAAGAAAAGCTGATGTTTTTGCCAGATGGGCCATGTGTCCATTCAGAAGAATTAACAGTCTGTATTTAAATGCCAAGAATAGAGGTTTTTATAAGGTCTATGTTTCACGGAAATTTTAATTGAATAATTAGTCAAAATTCTAAACTGGGGACTGACATGATGATTGTACTCACATAACTGAGGGCACTGGATGCTTTTAAATTAGATTGTGATCTGATTTTCTCTTTGATTTTCTGAATGATTGATTACAGTACATTCAATTGCAATGGGTGTTAATCCTTGCTATGACCTGGTCCCCTGTACTGAAGTTCCCACGGTTTCTACTTTGTTTTTCTATTTACTGTCATCAGTGCTGACAGTTTTTATAACATTACATTACTCAGTTCTTTTGGCCCTGATTAGCAGTTGCCAAATCTAAACTGAATACATTTTTCCCCGTGTCAGTAACATTTGATTCTTTTCCTGAAGCCCACGTGGTTTTTAATAGCTAACTTAACCAACTGCACAACACATGAAATAGTTTTGATTATTCTTCTTAGCAAAGAGAAACATAGCCTCTGGGTATTAAGGAAACAGTGTGATGCAGTCACGACAGTTAATATCGACGGGTTAATTGCACGTTGTCAGGCTTCCTCTCCGGGGGGCGCTTGTCTTCAGCCAAACAGACACAAAATATGATCGTGTTTAAGGAAGTGAAAATAACCATGAGGGCAATTTACTTATCTGCCATCATTGGAAAATGAAAAGGTTTTCCTTAATAAAGTTTTTTTTTGCACATTTCTGCAAAAGATGGCTTTTCCAGAAAACTGAATTTTAAGCCTTTAAATACTAACTTCAAACTTTATAACTGATTTTATGGATATTTAAATAACATGTTTCATCTACTTTTTTTTTTTTTTTGCCGTTTTAACCAGAGAAACCGAACATAATTTAATCTTTACTTGATAACTGAGGATCAAAAACATGAATAAAAATTATTCTAAGCTTCTGCGATTGAAGGACCTCGGAGGCTAGAAAGTCTTAGATTGTTTGTGCTGCGATGAACTTGGCCATAACGTGCAGGAACTTAAGAGCACCGGCTACACTTTGGTTAAAGAACTGGGGAGTCAGACATTACCCACGTGGGCTTTAGCTTTTAATTCAATCTTCTCAGCAAGTTATTTCTTTTTTAATACTGAAGTATAATCAGTGTACAATGTTGTATCAGTTTCTGGTGTACAGCATAATAGTTCAGTCATACATATACATACATATATTTGTTTTCATACTCTTTTTCACCATAAGTTACTACAAGACATCGAATGTAGTTCCCTGTGCTGTACAGTAGAAACTTGTTGTTTATCTATTTTTTATATAGTAGTTAGTATCTGCAAATCTTGAACTCCCAATTTATCCCTTCCCACCTCCTTCCATCTCATAACCATAAGTTTGTTTTCTATGTCTGTGAGTCTGTTTCTGTTTTGTAAATAAGTTCATTTGCATCTTTTTTTAAGATTCCATATATAAGTGATCTCATATGATATTTTTCTTTCTCTTTCTGGCTTTCTTCACTTAGAATGATGATCTCCAAGTCTATCCATGTTGTTGCAAATGGCATTATTTTATTCTTTTTTATGGCTGAGTAGTATTTCATTGTATAAATACACCACAGCTTCTTTATCCAGTCATCTGTTGATGGACATTTAGGTTGCTTCCATGTCTTGGCTATTGTAAATAGTGCTGTGAAGATTGGGGTGCATGTGTCTTTTCGAATTAAAGTTCCAGAAAGAACTTTAATTTGCAGCAAGTTTTGATTGTGGAAGTCATGACAACCCACCCAGCACGTTAGAGGAACAGGCATTCACATGTAGGAAAGACATTTCTTATCCACCTTAATGTAGTGGAGGCTTACAAAGCCCAGACCAGAGCAGGAGCTGTAGGGAATGCCTGGGCAGGTCTGCATTCCGGGAGAGCGTCCTTTATCAAAGCTCTCATCCTCCTCAGATTAGAGGAGCAGGAAGCGCTCTAGCATGGCTAGCAGACACGCCAACATGGGATTCACGTTGTTGCAGAGAGTTTCTGTGTCTTTAAGCAATTACGGCCAGAGGGACCAGATTTTCGGTAATTAAAGTACAAGATCTGATACTAGAGAGTTAACAGGGTTTATGAAAGCAAATCAGGCTGTTTCAGAGATGTGAGTCCTGTGGCAGAGGGAACCACGGAGGAGAAAGAGAAGTGCCCCAGATCGATGCTGACCCCTCAGCAGTCATTTGAGCCATGGTCTTCACCAATTGCATAGAGAGGAATTCAAATACCACACTAGAGGCATAATTACGTATTTCTGTTTGTTGTCATCCATCGCTCCTCTATGGAAATCACACACTGCGATCCCGCAGCTCACTACTTCGCAGCATAAACGATCTAAGACTTTCTAGCCTCTTAGGTCCTTAAATCACAGAAGGTTAGAATAATTTGTCTTGAGTTTCACTCTATGGTGGGGTCTTCTGTTCCGTTTTAGAATTTTAAAATGCTATCAGATGCCTGGGTGCGTTCGTGTCATCGTCTATGTGACACGTGAGTGGTGTGCTACGAGTGAGTGTTTGCATCATGTGCTGGGAAATGCCGCCTCGCTCATTCTGTGGCGTAGGGTTCACTTGATGTCATCTAACACATTTCTTCTTTTTAATATTTCTGCTTGAAAAGTGTCCCTGGAAGAATTTTAAGGAAAACATTTTTTCTTAAGGTGTTTCTTAAAGAAAGAACTCCATCTCAAACACTAAATTAACAGCACAGTTTGCAGGTTGAGATAATTATTTTATAACACAATTAGTTTTTAAGATGAATGTCTCTTTCTGATGTGAGAACATTCTTTTCTTCTTCACTAACTTTATTAAATGATTTTCTCAGATGTCACCCAAAGCAACCTTTGCAAATCTTGCTGACTCATCATACCCCGATTTCTTTCCAAATCCCATCCTAAAGCTGATCACTCCTCCTCTTCCTGACTATCTGCAGTTCAGCCTTTTTAGTTACTTCCATGGCTAAATGTCCAACACGATTCATTTGAACTTTGAGAAGTTTCTCTGATTACAATCGATGCCCAAAGCAGATATATCATATAACTAGGTACATTATTTTATGAAAAAACTTATAAGAAAATGCAAGAACTACAACTGATGACAAATTTGAATTAGCTATTTAGAACTGAGTTAAATTCAGGCTTCCAAACTTCCTTACTTTTTTCTTTTTGTCATGTTCCAAGCAAACACTAGGTGAATTTCATAAAGAAGTTTAACCTAAAAAAAAAAAAAATCCTTGGAGAAGAGAGTCATTTCTGAAAAAAGACAATGACTGGTTTAACAATTTTGTAGTAATTTCTAATTGGACAACAGAATTTCAATTCTTATCTCCACAAACGCTCGGCAATATCTCATTACTTCTAACGCTTTAACTAGATATTTTAATTCTAACATCCCTTTAGGACATGGAATTGGAGCATATCGTATAGATTAATCTGCATGCATCTGTTTCTCCTGCTCTATTTAATTTTCCCACTCGTGTTTTCCCGTGTGCTGAATTTCATTAAAATAGTCCCAACATTTTTTTGCTTCATTAACATGAGTAATTAGAACAATTGAGCAGAGCAGATAATGAAATATAAAGTGCTTCATCCAAATGGATCCAAAGTGGGTGACGAAGGTGGCCGACTGTGAGAGGATCCAGGAAGGGAGAGACAGAGCAGTTTAAAATTCCTCAAGAAAGAGCCATGCCAAAGACTAATAGATTCTGAGAATTCCTGTCATGTTAACGATTTCCACCCAAACCACATCCAAAGTCTTGCTGCTGATTTTCTCTCTACAACTGATGTATCTTCCCTCTTTCTGAAGAGTTCCCGGTAAATTCCTTCCTTTACTGTTTTCCATCAGACAAGGAAAACAAAAGACAAATTCATCAAAAATCATCTACGAAGGCAAACCATTCATCTTCATAACTCTCTGTAACTTGGAACGGGAGGTTTAAATTGATGCCAAAGAATAACTAATTATAAATCAGATGATGACAACATTTGAAACTGGAGCTTCAAATTTATCTGCTATGACTGTTACAAGTAACTAGGCGCGCAATTAGTTTTATCCTATTAGCTCTGCAAAGCTCCAAGAGATAACAATTTATTAAAACTCGATTCATATTCTCTGATCACTTGTAGTGATTACAAAGGCCAGCAGTTGGCCAAACAAAGTTCCTGAAATCAGTGCTAAACTACCTTCAGAAGTGCTTACCTGCACTGCTTTGGTTTGTAGTATTTTATTTTTTCACACTGAAATAAGTAGGTTGTTCAGACCTTTTCTTGGTTAGAAATAATTGTAACCATAACAATATTGTGGGAATTGCACAAATCCTGTAAGTCCAGAAACAGAGAGAGAGCTGAAGGCATCTGACAAAGGATATGAACTGAGGACACGTGTAACCATTTTAGAACTGAATTCATCTCTCAAAGGGGAGACAAAATAGAAACAGCCAACTGTAAAATCTTGAAGAATTATCTGACATGGAAAATTGGATTAAAAATGGAGTGAGCATTATTCTGGGGACACTGATAGCTTTTGACTATATAAAGGCATAAGAATAAATCTGCCCTTGATGCAAACCTAGAGAACATTAAAAATGTATGAACACCACTATTGGAGAATATAGTTAAGAGGAAGAGGCGAGGGATGGCATTATGATTTAGAGCAACATTTGAAACGGACAGAATTACAGTATAAAACTTACAAACGAATCAAAGCATCATTCTATTGTAACTCTACTTTGAAGTTTATTTAAAATAATCTTGTAGAACTTCTTTTTTAAGAAATGCTAGAAAGCTATCGCATCGTCTGTCCAGTCATCTGTTGATGGACATTTAGGCTGCTTCCATGTCTTGGCTACTGTAAATGGTGCTGCTCTGAACACTGGGGTGCAGGTGTCTTTTTGAATTAGAGCTCCCTCCAGATATGTGTCCAGGAGTGAGATTACTGGATCATCGGGTAAGTCTGTTGTTCATTTTTTAAGGAACCTCCATACTGTTCTCCACAGTGGCTGCACCAAACTACATTCCCACCAGCAGTGCAGGAAGGCTCTGTTCTCTCCGCAGCCTCTCCAGCATGTCACGTACTTGTTATTGCCTTTGGTTTCTCTCCTGTCTTCACTCCCTCACCATGCTTCCTGGGAACCACATCCTAAATAACTACTCATAACAAATCCTTTTATCGGGGCTCTCTCTTGAGAGAACCCAAACTGAGAACCATTTTGATTAACAGGGACAATGTCGGCACTCAAAAAATTAGGTCTGTCTCATTCAATCCCTAATTAAGATTCCAAGCTTAATCAATGTAACATCTGGTTCCTGTATATTAATTTATTAATACAGTACATCTATTCATGTATATTATCCACGTTTGTGAAGAGAAACACTTTTCTTAGTGGGAATATAATGTATTACTTTTATGAGAAATTTAAATAGACTTTATGACCACATCAACATAACAGATGGAAATCTCCACGAGGAATTGTTTGAGAACTTCTCAAAGCATGGGCATGAATAGACCCCAGGTTCACTCCTAGGTCTATGATGTGTTCATGTGTATTGAAGGGAATTGGAAAAAGTAATATTGTATTGAGCCAAGAGCATCTAAACCTCATGGAAAGATCAAAGGAGACACTGGTGCTGAATTCTGAGGTCCGGATAAGAGGACAAGATAGGGAAGCACCCTCTTATCTAGGAGGTCAAATCCAAGAGCAGGATTTGCAGAACCAGGGTGGCATCAAGGTGACAGAAGAGACAAGTGAGGGAACATGAGTGATCTATACTTCAAAGAAAGCCTTGGGCAGCATACCTTCAGGGATCTGCCTGACTTGGTGGAAGCAGGAACATGTGGGGGGTGTGCAGTGAAGAGGCTGAGAGTAACAGGACCTGTTAGTCATGGAATCCAAGTTTCAGAAGACAAAACAGAAGGGTTCAGGTGGGAGGAGAGAGGTGGGTGGTCAGGGGCTACAGGAGAAGACGAAGCTTGCAAAGGTCTGGACGTTGGATGTAGACCAAGACTCTCAGATATGAGACAGAGTGAGAGCACTCGGAACTCCTTGCAGCAATGGTACAGGCTCGTGATCACAAGTGAGACCCCAAACCTTGCCAACCCTACAGCTCTCTCCAAGCTTTTCTCTGGGTCAGCAGGGACAGGAGGAGGTGGCAGGAGGGTTGAAGGTCCCATCAGCCATGATTGCCCCATTGGGCAAGCCCTGCAGGGGAGCCAGGAGTCCCAGGGATGGGCTGGGTGGGTGGAGGGCGTCGTTTCAATGTGAGACTTCTGCTGAGTCTGTCCCTTTGTTTAGTCAATGGCCATTCTTTTGGCGAATCCAGTTTATCTGTGAACAGGAAGGTTCTGATCAAGAAGACCTCATTTTCTGTATTTCCAGACCTACTTGGCCATGACTGTCAAATACACATACACAACATTAAAAGCTCAACAAATTTGTTTTCTGTTCTGTGGCTCTTCAAGGAATATATTGAAGACTCTAAAAGTGCAGGTGAAATAATTGAATACTGGAGTATCTTCCTGATTCCTGTCTTTTGTTTTCTTCCCAAGGGCATAAACACCCATGGTTCTAAACATCAACACTTGGACAGACTGATGCAGTGATGCAGGACCATCACGATCTACATAATTCCCAGAAGAAAGCTTTCTTCTTTCGCACCATATTCCATAACCAGGCAGACCTTACTGTGAAAACACAAATCTATTACATACTGAGAATTTCAGTAGGAGGGTATGGTACTAATTGGAGACTTTTAAAGATACAGTCAGATGCAAAATTAGGAGACACAACTGCTTCAAACTACAAAACCATGTGCAAAATAATAAGCAGTTTATAGTGCAATAAAAGAGGGCCCAAATGTTGTTTCTAAATGCTTTTCTGAGAGACAGTTTTTCTGGGAAACTGTCATGTTTTCATCACACACATAGGAACCTGTAAAATGAAAATAAAGCTAACATAAATGTCGTCAGAAATGGAAATCAGTGGCTCTTTATTTGTAAACAGTAGCAGGAAGATGAACGTTTTAGATGATTTCAAGACCCGGGAAATGAAATTAGACCATCATTGCTCTCAGTTAAAATGTAACACTATCGCCTCAAAACAAACACTCCATGTCCAGGGAGCCAGTATTAAACCAACTCATTTTCCTATGGTTCAAAGACGTCACAGTCGCCAGACCGCAATCTAATACAGACGGCAAAACAAGAATTAGTCTTCAGCGCCAGCCTCTGCCGCCTCTCTAGAAATAGCACGCACTTGCAGAAAATCGTTTGCCATCCTCCATGCAAAATTTCCTTCATTTAAATCTTCTTATGTTCGAATTTAAACTCTGAGCTGCACTTCCTTTTCAGAGGCAGTTCGTGAGGTCCTTATGGTGTTACCTTCCAAGCCGTCCACCGCTGGGTTTTACAAACTCGGGTGGTTGCACCTTACAGATGGTCACTTCCTTCCTTTTTTCTAGTAAATAATGCAAGAATCTAGAAAAGTTTATTGATGGACACAAGGGCTAATTCAGGAGTGGGATTATGACCTAAGTCAGAAATGAAATTCCAAGGCTTTTCCTACTTCCTCACATCTAGGGGAAGCCTCAGGGAAGTACAGTTTCCTTCTCCTCCGGGCACTGTTGCTGGAAGGTATGTTGGTGGCAGCTACGCTGTCCTGGGAACCGGCGACAGGACACAGGTCGCCTGCAGTGGAGGGCGGACCCAGCAGAAGCCCCTGGGAATCAGCCAGGGCCGCTGGAGGGAGCCAGTCCTAAAACCTCCTCAGCCCCCTCTTCCAGTTTTATGAATCTGTACATGTTTCGCTTCAAAAAGTTTGTGACACTTTCATGTTTTGGTTTGTCTGTCTCTCTGTTTGCTTTTCGAACTTGAGGTTGAAAGTACCTTAGCAGACACAGACGTCCGGCTGCATGATTCAGTACCACCTCCAAATGATTCCTTAGTAAAACAATACGCCCATGAGAAGTAAAAGGAGAGAAACCTAATTTTACTACTAAACTGTGAGGAGCTCACTTGTGAGCCCTCCAAAGTCACATGTTGAAGTCCCCGCCCTCCTTCAGGCAGAATGTGACAGAATGCGAGGCCCCTGAATGGGGCCACTAAGACCTTCAGCGTTGACCCTGCTACAGCCTGATTGGTATCCTTATAAGAAAAGGAAATCAGGACACACAGAGAGACCCAGGGATGTGTGAGTGTAGAGAGGACCCTGTGAAGAGGCAGCAAGAGGGTAGGCCGCTGCAAGTCACGGAGAGACCCCAGAGGACCCCAGCCCCGCCAGCACCTTGGTTTTGACTCACCGTGTCCACACTTGCGAGCCAACTCCTTAAGATAAATCTCTTTCTTTCTCTCTCTGAATCTATCTATCCATCCATCCATCCATCCATCCATAGGTGCATACACACACATCTTGCTGGTCACCCAGACTAAACAGCACGCACTTCTCACGCACCGGCATTGAAGTCAGGAACATGACTGTACCCACTGAAGTCAAATATGTTACGGAGTCTCTTGGTTTTGTTCTCTATTCAGTCATTCACAAGACACCCATGTAACCTCTCTCATGAGGTGGACAGCCTTGAGACAAGAACCCCTGTTTGCACTAGGATGTGGCCAGCCCTCTGCCTCGTTCTCAAGAAAACTCCCTTGATGATATACTCACAGAATTCAAACATCACATAAAAATGCTAAGGGCCCCGGTCTTGCTTCGTATTCCTGCGGGAGACAATGTCAGGGTGGGAACCTTGTCCTGACTTCTTCCTCTGAGAGGTGCTGCCCGTGATTATGCGTCAGAGCCTAGAGACAGGGCCCCCATTGATCTCTGTCTCCATCTCTGTCTGCCTGTCTCTCTGTCTCTCCCACGTTCATCCCTTAAGATGCAGATTTGGGCTAATATTTGCATTCCTTGTGAGAGAAAATCTATTTCTCTTCACTAAATGACTTGGGTGGGTTGAGAGTCTCTCTAGAGGTTCAACAATCTGCACAGACTGGATTCCATTCAAGGGGACAAGCAGGGAAGCATGGAGCTGGTGGCGGGGCTGCCTGCTCTTCAGGGCCTCCCGACACAGGTCCAATGAGGCACGACTCACGCCGGGGGGCTGGGGAGTCTATGAAAGTCATTTGCACACACCCTCAAACACACTCTCCAAGGGCGCAGTTAAGTGAGCAGCAGGAGGAGGTCCGTGCGGGGCATCCCGTGCTGGCAGGGAGGATCAGGTGCCCTCTGCAGAGAAGCACAGCCCGTCTCTGCTGGCCCTCCCCTCCTCCAGCCGGGGCCCCGAAGGCCTGCAGTGACCTCGAGCCAGCGAGGAGGGGTGTGCTCCCGCCTAACCAGAGATGCCTTCCTAGCTCAGGCTGCATGTCTGTAAACCACGCTAGTAATCATCTGAGACAAAGGAGACCAGATGTCCCTTAAATACAGTACAATAACACTCTAAAGGAAACAATGTCATCATTACAAATGTTAATCACGCCACCACTCACAGTGACATCTCGGAACATCCCTTTCTTGCACCCACACACAGAGCCTTGCGTTCAGTTATAATTTTAGTACCTCAACCAGGAAACTGTTACCAACATACTGCAAACACGAAGGAACCTGAGCGGTCGTGGGGTGAGAGCCCTAATGTGGCTGAGTCCCTAAGTCCGCCAGGAATCTGGCTGATAAAGCACTGGCCCGTGAAATAGCATCACCACAGCAAAGGGGGTCAAGGGCACGCGAACGTGTTACGGCTCAGGTTCAGAGCTCGGGAAACGGAGCTACTGCTTTTGAAATGCCCATTAGGTAATAATTTATGTATTTAGGAGTTGCGCCCACTTCTACAGAATTTTTCCAGATGCCAAATAAAGCATAACATGAGAAGATACACAGCTTTATTCCTCCTAATAAAGATGCGTATCGCTTCTGCCAAGAAGCACCCACTTAATGGGAAAAGGACTGATTCAAGTGTATGGGCTGTTAATTTTCTGTGGATGTCAGCAAGCTGGACAGAGGGACACCAGGGGTGAGCCTGTGGGAGGCCATTTAAAGGACCATATAAAGCGAATCTTAATAGAAAATGAAAATTTCATGCCCCAGTGGCAGGGTTGGATTAGCTTTTTCTCTGTGCAATGGTTGTAAGTGCCACATTATCTATTCTTTTCAATGTTATTCAAGGTATTTGAAAAAATGTCTAACGTGTAGTACATGATACATAACTTTTCTCAATTGCTGTCATTACTTTAAATGATTCCATCAGCTTCCATTGTCACATCTCCCTGTTTTTCTGATGATAAGGCTAACAGGATGTTATTCAACATTAAACGTTTGAAATAAATAATAAACTGAAATTTCTTCACCTGCCACAGGAAACTGCTCTAAAAGGTTATGTTCCCATGTTTCTCCACTCATATCTGAATATATTCTTTCTGAGAACAGGAAAGACCATACACAGACCTCTTCCACTGACTTCTGCCACATACTGGGGTATATTAGGTACTGTTCTGTGTCAGAACATTTAAAAATATATTATTTTTAATTATTAGTATTATTACACTGCAGGAATATATCCATGGCTTATGTGACATTCTCTATAGAAAAACCTATTTTTAGGTTTTCTTCAGTTTTGGGTAAAACAAACAATGCTGCCTTGAATCTAATTAGACATTATCTTTTATTCACTGGTAGGCATGTTTTTAACGCCTCGGAGTAGAAATGCCAGGTCAAAATAAATGAATATTTACACTTTTACACTGTAAAATTTCCATCCAGAAGGAGCAAATGTCAAAATCTGACCTCAGTTCCAGGCAGGTTTTACTTTCCTTTGTATTCCTGTTACACAGCCTCTCATTACACACATTTTGATCCCTAAAAACAAGACGCCTCACACACAAGTCTTCCTGATTCCACACCTCTCCACACATGGAAGAATGAGTACTTTGTCATCCCCTTGGTAAAAATGGGGATGATCGATCATTTTCTAAAATTTTACTAATTCAGAAAAAAGCTGTTTTTCAGCCTTCTAATTTGTTTTTAACCTCTGGATTTCCTGGAGACTGGATTTATTTTTTTTAATAATTTTTAATGATATGATTGTTTAGCCTGTCATATTCTTGGTGGTTATTTTGGAAATTTTTTTAATATTTTTAATGAAATGATTGTTTAGCCTGTCACATTCTTGGTGGTTATTTTGGAATTTTTTTTAATAATTTTTAATGAAATGATTGTTTAGCCTGTCATATTCTTGGTGGTTATTTTGGAAATATTTTTTTCCAAGTGAATTTTCAGTTGCATTGCTGGTATTATTTCCCCCCGCTGCATTGTTCTCTCCAATTCTGTTTTATTCTAATTTTAATTTATTTATTAATTTTAATAAATTAAATTTTAATTTATTAACTCCCATCTATTTATCTTGCGTCTCCCTTTAACTCTGAATCCTCTGATTGTAAATAAATCAGTTTCACTACTGGCTGGGACACTCTTCTCTGTTTTTCCTATTTTTTTTATTGCAGTCACAACAAAACAACAAAAAGCCTTTTTTAATGTGCTGGTGGACTATCCAAATGCTCTGTGCAGCCCTCATCTAGCCAGCAAATGGAACAGCACAGCCTCACCGCTCCAGGAAAAACAGCTGCTGAAATATTGATCTGGCCAATGAGATTTTTTTTTAATTGAAGTCTAGTCAGTTTACAACATTGAGTCAATTTCTGGTGCACAGCACAATGTTTCAGTCATACATACACATACATATATTCGTTTTCATATTCTTTTTCATCCTAGGTTACTAAAAGATAGTGAGTACAGTTTTGACTGAACTTCACCTGATTTGGGTCCTTTCCAGGCTGGTTCACCTACTTGTCAGGTAAGACCCCTGAGAGCTCTCTGCTCCACACTGAGCAGTGACTGAGCCTCACCCCGTCAGTCTGCGTGGGGTTCAAACTCCTGATGTCACCTCCGTGCGTTACCCTCGGACATCCTAGCCTGTCCTGATTGACACAAATTCTTCCAATCACCGTACATGGTTTAATCTGTTGAGAAAAAATCAGGAATGCTGTACTTTTTATCTTCAATCTCTAGAAAATTTCAAAGAAACAGCATCTCCCAACCTCACCACCAAAATTTCACGAGACTTTGTACCATTCTCTCATCTACTGATCAATGCTTTAGTGTATTTATCCCTATGTTTTTAAGTCTTTTCCCTTATTATTTCTCTTTTCATAGATAGATATATAGACAGACAGATTAGGTAGATAAATAGACAGAGATAGTTAGATAGATAGATAGATAGATAGATAGATAGATAGATAGATAGATAGACAGACAGACAGACTAGATAGATAGATAGACAGATAGGCAGATTAGATAGATATAGACAGACAGACAGACTAGATAGACAGATAGACAGACAGACTAGACAGATAGACAGATTAGATAGACTGACAGATAGATACACAGATAGACAGACACACAGACAGACACTTCTCCAAGTTTTCTATTCTCTCATTGCTTCCCCTTTGCCTTCTTTTGTTCTGTGAGAGTCCATTTACTCTTTTTCTTTCATAATGTTGACTGTCACCCTGATGTAGACATTACTCACATATACATCTTTAGCCCAAATAATCTTTCTTATTTCCCTGACCTCTAATTTGAATTCACCGATCTATCAACACTAAATGGATGCTCAGTTAACCATTTGGCTTAATGAGACGAGGATGGCATGGAGACAATTAACCTATTATTACCAAGTTACTGCCTGGCTTCTTCACTGCCCATTGACCTGAAGAGGAGCAGAACCCACCACCCCAAGATATGTCTCTTTGGCATAAAGCTTATTTTGAGCTGATTATCTTTAAGACACAGCAGACACAGGAGAAGCTATCAAAACCCAGACGTTACCCCTTTTGTAAGAGACATTTACACTTATAAGGGACATCTCCATTTGGAAGGCTGTCACCCTCTCCGTACTAGGAAGAGGAGGTGACTCTGAATCTCTGGAAACTCTCATCAGAGGAGAAGGTACTAATTCAAACCTGCATAACAGCCATGCTTCTGTTTACGTTGTGCTTTGTCTGAAAACCTCCCACAACTCCTCCCCAGACTCCTCATCTTCCTTTTATCTCTAGTGAAGATGGTATTTAAGGTGACAGCTTGGATCATTTCAGAGGGAGTTAGTTTCAGTTTTCCTGGGTGTCTCCCATGCAGACGGGAGGTACACATGGTCTCAAGCTTAAAAACCTTTTCTCCTATGAATCTGCCTTTTTATTACAGAGGTGTCTCTGCCAAGAACCTAGAAGGGCAGAGGGAAAGTTATTTTTCCTGGTCCACAGACAACAGAATCCGTTTCACACAGTTAGTGACCCATCAGCCCCACACGGTCCTCATGTGCTCATTCGGTCATTCTGTGGCCTGACAGTGTTGGATGGAAGTTCTCCACATAGTTGAATCAAAACGTGTGTTCCCAGCACTGCCAACAGGTTCTCATTCTGTCCCTTGACCCACAGAAAAGGTTAATCACTTTATCACATGATGAATCTTGAGACATTGGGAGAAGATCTGTGCTTTCCACGCTGTGAATGACCCCACACACAGCTCTTCTCCTGATAAAAGATAGATAGATAGATAGATAGGCAGACCGACCGACCTCCTTTGACTCTCAGGGGTTCATACACATTTATACATCCCATGTTTTGAGTCCTGCAGCAGACTTCAGTCACTGCAGTGAAAGCAGGCAGAACAACCCAATTTCGTCCCTGGCAGTGAAGGTGTATCCTTTGATACACACGGGACTGAAACCCTCGGCCTCTCCCCTGGCCTCAGCACCCTCGACGCCTCCATTTGTCACGTGTATTTCTGCTTTCACTCCCGTGTGGCAGGTAGCATGGCTGGTTCCCTTCTCTCTCTTCAACATCATTTTAAAACAGGGTGTGGATTTCAGACAACACACGATGACAACCTGCTAGCTACGTGGTTAGAGTTTCTTGAGATACACTCGAGTTTAGTTTTAAGCAGAAAAGTCTCCTGAAGGGTGTGGTTATGATGCCACAGTCACGAGGACGGCAGAAACTCTCAGGGGAAAACTCGCCCCAGTGTGGGTGACAGGGCTGTCATCTCCTTCAGGATGACACTTCATCAGGGACGAGGGACAAATGGTGAAATGCTGTGGGTTTCATTCCAGCACAAAACCCAGAGTCGGTGCGTTGCACCTACAGGGCCGACCGAACCCCAGCACGAGGCCGAGGCCGTAACCCAGGGAACGGGAGCGCGCCCTCCTAGCGTAGGGCTACATGTGCCTACAGGTGACAGTTAGATATTCTGGGTTGGGTGGGGGGAAGAAGTGGAGACAAAAAACAGAGTATTATTCTTTTCAGGGAAATCTAGAAGGAATATAGAATATAAAGAAACGGCAAATGAGTCAGAACAATACCAGACGGTAGCAAAGGAGTGGCTGTAAGAGCCACTGAGCACGGGTTTGGAAACACAACGGCACGTTAGAAAGCAGCTGACAATTAAAGTGAGCGAGCGTCTAAAGGTGCGGCGTGGGGCTGTTTGTCACCCAGCACTTTCTTAAGACAACATGTTCCTGAAAGCAGATCCTCACCAACGTAGTCTATCAGGAATGTCCCTTCCATTGACATAAATTAGCTTCACCTAGCGCCCAGTAAAACCTTAGGCTCCTAAATGACTTACTGTCTGGTTTCTACAACAATGAATAATTTTCTCAAAAGTACATGGTAAACTCCCTTAGGAAAAAGTTATTTTCAGCAAGATTTTGTTCGGGGGAAAAATAGGTGTCTTAAAAAAAAAGAATCGTTTTAGTAGCTTGTAAGAAGCACAGATCTGCATGGCACGCTGAATCAGAATGCTGCTTCTTCCTTTAACAATGGTAAATTGTTCCAGCTCCGAGGCAGAGTAAAAAGTTCTTCCAAAAGGGACACTGCGGTTACAAGCATATGTGTTCAAAGGTACTTACTATCACCTGCTTTGCACTGGTCCCCTAAGAACTTGACTGAGTTGTGCCTTTGAAGGAAACTGAGTGTCCTTTATGCAAGTGAACCTGGTACGGCTAACATGAAGATGATCAACGGAGGAGCCGCTGTAATTTGGGACTGAATCAATCTTACCATATGCCAAGTCAGAAAACCTATTCAGGATTAGGGGACACAATTTAGGAAGAATAAAAAGAAAAAAAAAAAGCCAACATTATGCCTCAGGTTCTTTTGTTAGTAAGTTGAATTGAAGCCTTTTAGGATTATTTCAGGAACACGCATGCAGATTGAAACAGCATCAATTTAATTGGCAGCCAATTCAGTGTTTCCCATTAGACAGACATCCAAGCCATGAATTGCAATGAGAATTGAATTTGTTTCAGAGCCAGTAATATCTGATCTAAAAATGCTGTCATGGGAAAAGAGTAATTCTTGCCCACAAAAGAGAAATCCTCTGTCATAATTGTTTTATTCCCACCTCCCCAGCTACTGAAGAGGTCGCCTTCCATCAGTTGATAACAAACGTTTATTTTTATAGATAGTCCTTTACTTTGTCAATTACAAAGCTTTGTTATTGATATAAGATCGTACTACTATTTTCTTATTTTTTTAATTCCTTACTCCTTCAAATATTCACTAAAAATATAAACTATAGGAGAGAATTTGGCTCACATGTGAAATACCGGTGAAAAAGAGAAGAGATCAAATCCACCTTTTGGTCCAGAAGCAGATTACAAATAACTAGGTGCCGGTACTCAGCCCCTGCACATACTAATTCCTCATCTATTCTTTAGTTCCCTTCTGGACTTTTAAATGAGGATCCAGGCCAAAAAAAAAAAAAAAAAAAAAAAGCTTCTTTTCACATCAATTCTGTGGTCTCTTAATCAAGATAGCAAGGGACCCTGTGCAAGCTACACAAGATACACAAGACTCAATATTTGTTAGTTTGAGTTAATTCTTTTACTGTCTCTCAGATTTCTCTTAATTTTTGTGTAGTTCATGACATTTAAAATCAAACTGGAAATACCACAAAAGAAAAAAAAATCCTGGTAAGATTTTGATTGGCACTGTACAGAATACTGGGGTTCAAGGATATTGGGGGAAATAATTAAGGGGAGAAATTTTGGAAAATTAACAGTTTGGGTTCAGCATCTTCCCATTCACACCTCACCTTTATTTGGGTCTTCTTTTTAAAATCGTCAGTAACCCACATAGTTCTTGCACATCTTTTCTTAAATGTCTACAAGTATCTAACATATCTGTTGCTTTGTTAGGAAAGAAATCTTCCTCCTGCGTATCTTAATCCATTTGTGGTGTCCTTTAGGAAGTGTATGAATTTTTGCATATGGCTCTTCTAAGTAGCAACATCGCTGAAATCTCAGTTCTATGAGGGCAAATGAGATTTTGTTTTGTTTTATTTTCTACATAATCCTAAGGTCGGAAAATAAAAATGAAAAATTGTGCTGTGTCTTTTCCAATCTTTATATCTCTTCTTTCTTTTCCTTGTGTTGCACAGGATAAGACACACTTAATGTTACGTTAGTAAATATTACGTTTGGTGTATTTGCTTTAACACATTCAGTAGGGATCACTGGTCAGGTTCACTGAATTGTCTTCCACTCTTAATTTCTCACCTTTGCGTAACATTGAATGCTTTATAAAATACATTTTGTTTCTCTTTTCCTCTGTTACATCTACACACTATACTTGGCTCTTTTCACTATGTGTGACGATTACACTGCACCTTTTCACATAGTCGTTTTGTACCCATGTTCATAGTTAAAGTAAGCTTTTAATTTTCTTTACTTTCCACTACATCTGTACAATATGCGTCAAGACTGACTTAAGCACATTAGACAATTAGGGTAGCCTTCTGTCTCCAAACTGACAGGAATTACTTCTAGATTCTGCTATCCTTAAATCCAGATTTCTAGGTGCCTGAAACTTCCTCTTTCCCAGAACCCAGGAGGCTCACACTTTCCATTCCAATTGTTGAGTTGTATTTTCATCCAATTTCCGGTCCTTGGAGATGTATGTTTTATTTTTGGCTGGGCTGTGTCTTTTATATATCGTCTATTGCCGTGACGCATTTCGAAAGGCTTAGGGAGGTGAAGTTATTAACCTCAAAGTATGAATTTACAAAACTTTCTGTACTAAAGCCTTGAAGATTACAAAGTGGAAAAAATGTTGAAAGTAAATTATTTGCTACAATGTTAAAGATATTAATGATGATGGGTAAAAACCACCACCTTTTATGTGCCATGGTACAACTCAGACGTTCTGCCGTTTGAATTGTGTATCAATGTTGTGATGTTCGTATCGTGCGACCCACTTTAGAGATGAGGAAACTTAAGCGAGGCAAGTTTAAGTGACCTGCCTGTTGTCAGAAAACTGGAAAGTAGCAGAGCGGAAATTTGAAAATTTACTTAATTCTAAAGCTGACACATTTTATGTTATGCGATACTACCTCCCTAGGTGTTAAGTGAAAATTAAAAAGATATATCGTATAACCTTATTTCAATGAAAGGTTTTTATTTTGATTCACACATATCCCAGAATGTTTTGTTCTATGTGCCAAGAAATGACCTGCTCTTTTGCAACATGAAATAGCTGGGAGATACTTTTAGTTTTACTTCTTTTCTTTAAATGCCTCTCTGAGCGACATAAAATCGTGATTATTAAAATCCAGTTACAATGAAACTTATCCTTCATCATCAGGGCTGACTCTGGAGGCTTTAAAGTTGTTCCATTTTTGTTTTGTTTCTGCTTCCCAGGTTGAAAGAACTTAGAAAACACTGTCATTAAGTTTTGAGAGTTTGGCTAAAACTCATCCGTGAGCCCATCTGGGACAGAGACTAACTAAATGCTCGTGAAACTGGTCTCTTTGTGTTGGAGGCACAGCTGAACTTCCACCCTCAGGCCCTTCACGTGGGGATGGGACCCTGCCTTGTGCTTGGACCGTGAGCTCAGCAGGTGGGTTACCACACAGACAGTTTGGAGGGGGTGTGCCTCCCACTCTCACTTTTGATGTTTGATGATACAGAACGAATGGAGTCTGAGTACTCGAGCCGGCCACTGGAGGAGAGCCACCAAAGGGACTCACTCAACCAGAATGCCACTGAACTCACGTGGAAGTATTTTCTAGTCACTGAGATTTTTAGGAGTGTTGTAGCAGAAAATATTAATAATTAGCATATATGACTAATTGTATGCCTAGAATATTTAAAAAATAGTAAATGAATACATTATTATCCAATGTTAATTATCTACTTAAATTTTAATGCATATTTTTCTAGGAAAATAATCCATTCCCTGTAGGTTTCCTAGTTTGTTGCGACAGATTTGCCGCCGTAATATAGATTATGTACCCAAAAAATATATTCAAAACATAAAACCATAGACTACTCTGTTTTGTGAATACAGATTTCAAAAAACTGTATTAGAATCCAGGAATGTCTCATAAAAGTTATTTGGAATGGCCAAGCTGAATTTATTCCAGGGAGCTGAAAGTAGCTTAATATCAGAAAATTTAACAATCTGCAGCAGATGCATTGACTATGATAAACTTACTCTGTTGTGGGCTGAGTCATGTGCCCTCAAAATTCATACGCTGGTCCTGATTCCAGGGCTTCTGAATGGGACTGTATTTGGAGACAGGGGCCTTAAAGAGGTAATTAAGTTAAATTGAGCTTATTAGGGTGGACTCTAATCCAATATGGCTGGTGTTCTTATATGAAAATATGAAAAATCAGTACACAGACACACACAGAGGGAAGACGACGTGAAGACGCACAGGGACACCTATAAGCCACGAAGAGAGACCAACCCTGCTGACGCCTTTGATCTTGGACTTCTCACCCACAGAACTGTCAATGGACAAACGTCTGTTATTTAAAGCCACAAGTCTTGAGCACGTTATCATAGCAGCCGGGGCAAACTAGCACCCCGTCCTGCCTCCCCTAATATTTAGACATTCAGGGAAATCATACCATGAATAACTGGGCACATAATTAACTTTCCTGTTCGTTCTTGAGTAATAAGTTGTTCTACAATCACTTTAAGCCACAGCACAAAATCTGGATTAAATAATAAATCCAACATATTAATCAACCTGCTTCAGCTGAAATAAAGACACGCCCCCTGCCCGTTTCTGATGCCCTGAGCCATGACGGGCACCCGTCTTAATTAGACAAAAAAAAAGAGAAAAAAAGAATGCAACTGGCCTTTGCTCTCTCACTGTCTCAGCCGTGTCCTTAATTTCTAGCTGTGGTTTTGAACGTTAGGAGAAGACGGGAGAGGGGGGTTGTTAAGGTGACAGCACTTCTGACTCACGTGGGTAGATTTCATGCTCTTTGGGAGATGCTTAAAAGTGATCTCTTATAAGTATTTTTTCGTGTGTGTTCTTCAGAGGCTGCCGTTCCTGGGGACCTGCCACCAGCAACTTTCACGCTGTGGGTGAAACATTGAGTCCTAAGCCCTGGCCTCATGCTTGGCCCGCATCACGCAGGACGTGTGCTGCTGAAGCCTTTCCTAAATGACTCACATCGATTTCATAAAAAAAAGTCCCCACGTTTCTTGCTCCTGAAAAGTGCTGAGTGTGCAGATGTATCCTGATACAGTCACCACATCCTGCACGACGGCGAGTTCGAGAAATGCTGCATGTTAAGTACTCTTCTAGAAGGCATCACCGACGTTTGTCAGCACATTAAACATGTCAAGTAGACCCAACGTATGTATTGAATTCCTAAACGCCTCTCCCAGATGTATTTCTGCCTGGGAACCACTACAGGCTTAGCCTTTACTGATGCCCTGTGGAAACAGCATTCCATGATGCAGCTGAGAAGGTTGCTGATCCCAGAATATCCATGGACCCTTCAACTTACTGGCTCCCTTGTAACGCGGCAGGGCCAGCCTAGTCACTAGTTAGGTGACTAGTTTTGCTGAAATGGCTGTGAGCAGATGTGACATGAGTCACCTCGGAGCAAAGTCATTTAACAGGGGACGCAGAAACCTTCCTTTTCCCCTCTTAGAGGCCGTGGAGGAAAGAAACACCCTGGATCTTTGAGTCATCACTTGGAAGTGATTGTGCGTGAACCAGAAATTAGATTTCGTCTACAAAGAAACTGAAGTTTTGATTCCAGCGACGTCTAGCCTGACCCGATCAATACATGTGCATTTAGGAAAATACATGGTTTTACAGAATTTGACTTCACTGCATATGGTCTGGCCTCTATTTCTGCGTCTGCTATGGGTAGCCCACAAATGAGAATTAAGGAATGATAACAACTTTCTATTAAGTCCATTTTATAGATGCTCGTTAAAAATCGCTTTTTATATTATTATACTCCAAGTAAATGTGTGCATACGCCAGCTGACAGCTTATTACCTTCCTCCAGTCTCCAAGGAACTCAAAATTTTGACAATCTGAACTGTGTTCCACACACACCTGGGGCATCGTAATTACAGTTACTAATACTTGCTTTCTACGGCTGGACTTTCCAGATTTCAAAATTGAAGAATGACAAAATCAATGAGTTGCCTCAGACAGAGTAAATCCTCTTTAAAAGGGGATCTTTCCTTCCCTGAAATTGTGAATTGATCGTTCTTGTTCTCGGCAGCTCTGACCTTTGCCCTTTTGTCCATCCGGTCAGACAAAATGCCCTTCTTTTGCTTTCTTTTCTCTCGAATGTATCTCAAGTCCTAATTCAGTGGAAATCTCACCCCCGTTCAGCCAACTCTTTAACACAGTCCCAGGAGAGAGATCCAGCCGATGTTCTTACATATTGCTTATATAATTAATTTTAATAGCTTTACTTTGCATGTCTTCTCTTCCCTAAAGGAAAGAACACCACCTCTTACTTCTTCTTTCTGGGCATTCAGCTCTAGGCTCGGAGATGAGAACACAGCAGCCACATAGTAATCCGGGAGCAGAACCATTACGATGGTGGGGAGCGTAGCGTGATTCTTAACAGGGTGTATTCTGGAGTCCGACACCCTGGTGTTAATCCCAGCCCCACCATCTACGACGGATATGACTTGTAGAAAATCATTCACTGAGTCTCCTTGTCCCCAAGGAAGTGATAACAGAGCCTGTCATCAGACTTACTGAGAAGAATGAATGGAATGGCGTAAGCACCACACCTAGCCCGGGGCTCATGCTCGGCGGCGGGGCTGTTTCAGGGGGAATCAGCGATCACTACTGGCATTTCGCACTCAGTATTCCCTTCCCATAGAACACAGACGAGCCAGCTGGTCACCCAGAAAATGTCAATGGGAATAATGTGTGATATTATACAGCCTACAAAGCAATGCATGCAGCAGCCTTGCAGTCAGAGGCTATTGGCAACATTCGTAAAGTGCTGTGGGGGGAGCTCTTACCACCCTAAGGTTCTGTAGGATTGTGTTGCTACTAAAGTTGATGAGTGAAAGATTGTTGCAAAAATTACACACGTTTTCATTCTTTCCTTAGGATGTTGCAAAATTCATTTATCTCTAAGATACCTAATAGAGAAAATACTGTATTTTTGCATGACTGGGACGCTGTGCTGTACACAGAAACTGACACATTGTAACTGACTGTACTTCCATTTAAAAGAAAATACTGTATTAATTATATTACCAAAATATATAATTAAACCTTTATTTCCTATAATTAGGTATCAATGATACTTTCAGTTTTATGAGTTAACTCTAAAGACTTGTTTATAATTTACTGCTTTAAAATTTTTTTTTGTCAAAAGACAAAAATCAAATTCAGAAAGGACCAGCCTGTGTGCAGTAGGGGGCAAGCTATTTTTTTATACGTATCTTATTTGTAAACAACCTTATCACCACCTGGCAGTGTACTGTCTGTATTTTCACTTTTGTGCTTGTGCTGCAGAGAAGTAGGAGGACGGTGAAGGAGACCCCAGGGGAAATGTGGTCACTGAGGCTGGGGCAGAGGTCAGCAGAGCAGGAGCCTCACGCTAAGGGTGTGCAGTAAGGAGATGCCTTCCCGCATGTGGCAGGCTGGTTCCGCTGGTAACAGCTTCTGGAACTGGTTCAATCCCTAATAATGAACAAACAAAAAAAGTCTAACTAAACTGACTGAGAAACGTGTAAGCTACCAGCTTTGTCTGCAAGCCAAAACGTCACAGGCCTTGGAGACTTCTGGGATGCTTGGCATAATGAAAACAGAAAGGACAAGATTACAAAGACAGAATGCCCCATTTTAAGAACGCTTTTACAACAACCTGAAAACGGAAGTCGCTTACCCATGTTTTATTACTTTAGGATAAGACTCTTGGGTTCTCTTGGGTTTGATAAATGAGTTAATATTTGTAAAGCATTTAAAGTAGAACTTGGTACAACATAAGCTCTCTAAACATGTTTTCTATAATAATAATAATAA
This sequence comes from Camelus ferus, assembly GCF_009834535.1. Lineage (NCBI taxonomy): Eukaryota > Metazoa > Chordata > Mammalia > Artiodactyla > Camelidae > Camelus > Camelus ferus. Next base: position 5,648,415 of record NC_045726.1, on the reverse strand, counting down.
TAATATAATAGTAATAGTAATAATAATGATGATGTGTAATTTATATTATAAACAATTGTTATTATTTATTGAGTATCTGTAATAACCAATCAAAGTGAAAGCACTGGAAAATTTGAGCGCTGTCTCCCCTTAGGTTCTGATGTGGGCTGACTGTCCCTCCGCCCCTTAAATGACGTGTTGAAGGTCTAAGCCCTGGTCCCTACCAAGGTGACCTCACTGGAGAATAGGGCTTTTTCAGATATAATTAGGTCGAGACGAGGTCATTCTGGATCACAGTGGGCCCTAGTCCAAGGCAACTGGTGTCCTTATAAGAAAAGGAAACTGTGGACACAGACAGACACAGGGTGTGATGGCCACATAAAGACGGAGCAGAGAAGGGGATGTGCTACCCAAACCAAGGAGCCAGAAGGTGGGCGCCTCAGGGAGGATCCTCCCTAGGGGCTGGCCCTGCTGACATTCTGATTTTAGATTTCTAGCCTCCAGAGCTCGGAGAGAACGGATTTCTGTTGTCTTAAGCCTCCTGGTCCGTGCTACTTTGTCATGGCAGTCCTAGAGACCCAGACACAGCCTCCTCCACTTTCCTCCAGAGGAAGACACGCCAGGAAATACTGAAGACGAAGCAGTAGAACGAATCAGTACAGGGGAGGGTAGAGCTCAGAGGTAAAGCGCGCTCCAGGCATGCATGAGGTCCAGGGTTCAATCCCCAGTACCTCCATTAAATAAATAGATGAACCCAATTATTCTCCCCAAATTAAAAAAAAAAACAGTATAAAATTGCAAACTTAGAAACCCTAAATCTTATGAGCCTCCCACACACAACTTCCTTTTTCCTGTTGACACTGTGACGTGAGTGAGCCTCGTGTGTGTGTGTGCGTGGTGGGGGCGCGGCGTGAGGCAGCCGAGAAACCGAAATGAAGAGTAACATTTGGTGAGAATAGAATATGCCTAATATTTCTATAAATAGTTTTATGTTTTTGTTAGATTATAACTTTATGTTTCATTAATTTAGAGTGTATTTCATTATTCCTGTAGCAGCTCCCTCTAAAGAGGAAGAAGGCTCAATCATGCTATTTTTCTATTGTGTTATTCAGAGAAATTCTAACCTCCAGAAAGCCCCTGCAAAACGTTACTTCACCAAACAGAACTGGTTATCCCTGCATGAAAAGAAATGAAGATTTCAAATTCCATGATCATGAGCGTTTCTAGGACAGTTTATAGTAAGGTCCAGCCAAACATTCCTCATTTTATAGATAATAGTTTTGCAGTTATGAGAAGTTAATTGTATTAACTCATACTGAGAGTAGATTCAAATCCGAGCAGACTCAAACTGAAACCACTAAAACATTTTCCATTTACTGTGTTGCTTTGAACACTCAGTTTGAAACAAACACAGTTTTTTTAAAATACAGTAAAAGCTTGTGTTTCTATAACTACGTAAAATTTGAAACCATACAATTCCATATACAGTTGATCCTTGAGCAACATGGGTTTGAACTGGGGAGGTCCATTTGTACATAGATTTTTTTCAATACATTTACAAAAATACACAGGTAGAACATTGTGTGCAAGACTTTTACTGAAGTGGACGGCCTATCCTTGTACAGGCAAAGGGAAGGGATAGTTAATATAAAATTAACAATGTGCTAGCTTCTTGACTGTTCTATAAGTTGGCTTTCAAAGAATTGCATTACCATACATCATGCCTCTCACTCTTGTAACTGGAGAAACTGCATATCAGCTTACAATCACAGGTAAGTGATTTTTGTTTAGTGTAACAATGTTTCTAGTATCATTTTATGAATATGATTGTAATACTATATGCCATAAACATTATTAACAAATCATTCAACAGCATATGGGCTAGCCTACGGTGACGCAGCCGTAGTGTTTACGCCAGGGGACCATAAAGAGACCTTCGTGCTGCTGCTTTGTTATCGATGCATGAATCGTTACACCTGGAAATAAAGGTGAATTTTTTCACATGATCTTTTCACTCCTGATGTCTAGTGTCGGTAACACAGGTCACATCCAGGGTGTTTTGTATCAGATAATACTGACGTAGGCACTGACAGATGTTTCATCTTGTAAACAGATGATGGAAACTTACACAATCAGTAAGTACAGCTCAGTCCTCTAAATGTGTTTTCTCTTCTTTATGACTTTTTAAATAACATTTTCTTTCCTCTAGCTTCCTTTATTCTAAGAATACAGCATATAATACAGACATAAAATATGTGTTAATCGACTATTATGTCATCAGTAAGGCTTCCAGTCAATGGCAGGTTAATAGAGTTAAGTTTTCGGTGAGTCGAAAATTATATGCAGATTTTGGACTGTGTCGGGGGGGTCAGCACCCCTAACCACTGCGTTATTCAAGAGTCAACTGTACATCAAATGCACCTGAACATCTCCTCCCTGACCAAACAAGGAAACAGTAAACCTAATTCTACAAAAGATAAGTCGACACAAAGTAACAACACAAAGTAACAAACATCAGCCAAAGGGATCAGTAACAGTACTGACAAATTGAAGGAATAATTTAATCACACTATTTAATCTTAGAGCTACTGTATGTTAAACCATTACATCCTCAGAAGAAGGCAGTGCTGAATATATTAGTGATTTTAAATATTGAGTTTATACATGTATCTGCCACAAAACCACGCGCGGTAGAGGTGGCATTCATTTCTGCTTGACATGTGACAGGCTTTAGACTACCCAGGCCAATGAGCCCTCTTGGGACTGGCTTTGGCCACAGAAATAGTTCTGAGTGGTGGGACATTAACACACATGACACAGGGAGAGGCTTGCAAAGTGTTCACACCACGGACCTGGCGTGTGATCCCTGCCACCACCAGGCAAACAAGCCAGGATGCCCCCTGAAGAACACAGAGTCACGCAGACAAACGCCCAGGGCTTCCAGCTAAGGCCTCAGGCACGTGGCTTAGGCCACCCAGTAATTCAGCCGAACCACCCCCGAACCAAATACAGCAACAGCACAGAAAACAGCCAACCCACATGACCGAAACATAACACATCTGCGGCTTAAGTCAATGGAGTTTGGAAATAATCTGCTACCCAAGAGGGCAGTTCTTGAAAATATCGTGCTATCTTTATATACATGAAATGTTTTTTAAAGAAGGCACACCAACTCGAGAATCAGGTAACAAAATAAGTATTTCAGTGCAGAATTACTACAGTGACTGCCCTTCAACAACCATGTGCAGACAAACTGGTAAGACACTCTCCGTGCCACTCGTGAAGGCCAGGTGAAACTAGCACAGGACGCGTGGACGGTCTCTGGACACGCGGTGACATAACCACAGGAGCCAGTGGAATCAAATCCAGGTCCTCTGCTGTCACGTCCTGGTGTTTGACATCGTGCCCAGCAGTGACAGGCCACAGGACCTGCACTCCAGAAGGGTCAAGTGGGGAAGCTGCTCTGAACAGTCTGATAGAATAATTAAGAAAGTGGTTTTCAACCTGAGACTGGAAGTTTGTGAAGAAAAGTGGTGGGACAAGGGAAGAGGAGGATGGATTGTGTTGGGCGTGTTTCAGACACAAGGCAAGTTCCTGTGAAGGTGGGACACGGTATCTGAAGGATGTCTGGCCAGAAGTCTGGTTCAGAGCTCAGTGATGGAGAGAGAAGACTGGGAAGACAGGACGCCGGAAAGACAGCGCAGCCCCTCGCCGGCGAAGGCCTCCTGAACCACGATGCGATGCTGGCCTTCCGACGCAAACTCCGCAGGTGTTTCAGTGTGTTCAACGGTGTCCCCCTAAACCCAAGTCCTCTGGAACTTCAGAACATGACCTGATTTGGAAATAGGGTGTCTGCAGATGTAATCAAGGCAAAGAAAGAGAAGAAATCTCACTGGGTGAAGGTGGGCCCCAAATCTAGTGAGCAGGTCCTCGTAAGCGAGAAAAGAGTGCGAAGAAAACCCAAGCGGAGGGCGGAGTGGAAACGGCGAGGGCCACCGGATTGCTGGGAGTCACGGGAAACTGGGGGAAGGCACGGAGCGGGGCTCCCTTACAGCCCGCAGCAGGAACTAGCCCTGCCAAATCCTCAATTTTGGATGTTTTGCACCCAAATCTAGGGGAGAATTAATCACTGTTGTTTCAGGCCCCAAGTCTGTGGCAGTTTGCTACAGCAGGCCTGGAAACCCGATAGCAATGCCACTGACATGCTCTCAGCAGGGGAGTCTGTCATTTGAGAAGATAAGTCTGGTTGGGAAGATTAGAGTGGAGAGCTGAGCAAAACACAGTAACTAGAAGAAATGGCTGTACTGACTCTTGCTATTAACTGGTAATTAGAATCAGAAAGGGAGTAAGAAGATGGGGCAGTGGTACCCCCTGGGAGGAAACTGGAAATGGGTGGAGATGCTTCTGGTTGTCATAACGACCAGGGGATGCCCTCGCATGTACCACCTAGGGCCCCCGATGCTGACGGCCTGCAACGTGCTGAGATACTCTGTATAACTAAGAGTTGTCCCACTTTTCATTCCAATCGCACCTACAATGAGAAAGTGAAAAAAAAAAAAAAAAAAAGCAGAGAATCAAGTATCCTGTACTTGTTTAGAGCACGTAAGGGTCTCAGAGCTGCAGGCACCACGCTTTTAGGTTATGCTTTTGCTCCTTTTAATTAGGGAAAAAAAAAAAACGCATTTTAGATGCCACAAAAAAGAACTCACATAAGAAAAGACCTTTTTTTCACATTTAAATATTATTTTTGTTTTCATATTATGAAAGAAATGCAAACAATGTGAATAGTCATACAAGTATTTCCAAATACTAATAAATTAAGGGTCAAAAAATAATAAACTGGACATACAGTGAATTGGATAATAATTAGATAAGAACCAGTTCATGTAACTATGACTCTTTTTTTCAACATCCTTTCACTAAGGATGGCATTTCAAGTAGAAGAAATTATCTGGGGAAAAAAATAACCAACACTTAGAGGAAACGCTGCAAGCAGAAGCACAAAGCTGGTATCCCGGATGAAGGGCCAACGACTTACAGACGCAGCCGGGAAAACAGACGACACACGAGCTGAAAGATTAAGGATTCTTTTTAACGGAAGGCCACGGTCTGCCACTAACTGCAGAGCCCAGCGAGGAGCAGGTGCGCCTGCTGACGCTGAACGAAAACGTCAGTGTGCTCAGGAGCACATACTTGTTTATCATCTAGTAGCTTTTCATCAAACTGAAAACACGTTTTACAATTTGGTATCAGTTACCGAAAGCTTTCTGGTGCTCGAAAGAGCGATGAGAAGCTGTAAGCGGGCAGGCGGTGGTTACTGTTGAAATACACTTGGAGCTTCTAGGAAGGCTGGTTGCTTCTTGTCGTCTTGGCTTTTTTTTTTTCTGCTCCAACTTCTACTAGCAAGTTGTTGCTATAACATCTATTTTCTTAGAGCTCTGTAGAATATCTTAGGCTAGGATGTTTTTAAATTTCTTAAAAAAAATTCAAGAGTAATTTTTTAAGATTGCTTTTTGAGAGAAAGCTTATGGTAGTCCTGACCAATAGGAAAAATTAGAATCCTTCTTCTTTGGCTTTATACGTGTAAATTCTACCACGCAGGCTTGCAGTTTGAACCATCAGTCCCATTCATAAAAAGTGATGGCGAGTGCACGCTTTCCCTTCCTTTCTCTGATTTTATTTGCGCAATACCGTCCCTTTACTTATTTGAGACAAATACAATCTTACCTACTTTTGGGTAGGAAAAGACAGACACAGCTCAAATGGCACCGTCTCTCTGACCCTTCTTCTGAGTACCAGGGTCTTCTTCATTGATTCTAGGTTCTAAAATATATGCATCACTTTACATCCACTACTAGGTTACGAAGATGCTGCCTGGTAGCCGTGTTCTACATTGATTTTGGATGCTAATGAGCTGAACTTCATTGGACAAATATTCACTGAACAGCTATTATCAGACGTGCCTGATCCCACACAGCAAAACCAGGGAGAGGCAGGCCTTTTCTCAAGAAGATTACACTCCGTGCGGGGTGATAACTGCAGGGTGTGGTCAGTCCCCTCAAGACGGCTGTCTCCTGCTCCCAGCCCATCCCTTGTCCGACCAGTCCCGGCCTCACCCACACCCTGCTCTCATGACTGACCTTCCTACATACTCGCCCCAGGCCCCAGATAATGACTGTTCCCAGTAGCTTATCAAAGGGGCAGTGAGGGGCGTGCCCCTTCGCTGGTTTCCCTGGTAACCGACAGCCCACCTGGTGTCAACTTCCCCACAACTGGGAACCTGCCCCTGCCGCCATGTCCTCAGTGCACAAGGTGGGGTGTCTTCACGGGTGTGAGTGTGACAGAAGCAGGCGGGAGGGACCGCAGGGAGTGGAAAGATGATCATTTCAAGAACTGATCCAGGTCTGAGGTTCCACTCTACTTGCAAACTTACTAGTTAGTCTGCCATGGTTTGTCAGACTTTGGCAAAAGACATCAGACTCTTGGGTCAGAGGAAAAAAAAATAACCTAATGTTCACAGCACTAGCAATAGCCAGTAAGATTATTTATGCCTGTTCCCTCAGCCCAGTTTCCCACTGTGTGTTGAGAAAAGGGCCAGGTGACACCAGAACACGCAGGGAGTTACATGACAGCAGAGGAAACCCAAGCTTAGGAAACTCAGGAGAGCCGCCCCTTCTACATGGGACACGCGCCTTCCTGCTTTGCCTTGAGGGGAGATGTGATGGGCACTACACTGGAACAAGAGGTCCACAGCATCTCTGTCTTCCTAGGCTGTCTGCTATGAAAACGTCTTTTAAAGATGTTCAGAATCAGGGCATGGTGTTCCTCTGCCCTCGAGATGTGCAGGAGTACAGGAAATCCGTGAGACTTTCCTCCTAACAGAGGAACCCTGTTGAATCTCCTCCCTACAGAGAAATACTGATGGAAGCAGGTATTTAAGCACTTCTGTCAATCGGGATGGTTAAATGTCTAAAGGCGGCTCATGAAGATGGAAACAGATTCTGTTCAAGTAACAGTTTGCAGTCACTTCCAGTTAGGCTGCCCCTACTCCTCAGGGAGGGCTGACATGAGATCTCGATACAGAAAGTAAATAATGAGTTTAAAAACGTCTACACTAGAGAGGGGACTGTGTCTATACATAAACGATTCACTCCATTCACACTTTTTTATTTTTTTCCTTCAGCCTGTTTTCCTGTTGGGATTAAGCAAACTGTCACTCTTTAAATTACTCCATAAGCTTTTCTTTAAACTCTGGAAGTGGAGACAAGAAAGATTCAGACCTTTTCTATCATCGCAGTATAAAGATACAGATGATATACATTACCACTGTATTGAAAAAAAAATACAGAACAGAAAGCCCCATGGCCTGGACCTACTCCCAGCTACATTACTTACTAAGTTTTGGACACACCAGTCACTTATGATAAAAAAGGATAATTCTGGTCTCTTTCATGTCTACCATCTTTCCTAAATTTAATATATTCTGGTCCTCTGAAGCAAAAGTAATACACACCCTTGATTGTATTTCCCAATTGCTTCTCTTCTTAATCATTTCTCTACTGAAAATAGAAGAGACAAAAGCCACTCGATTAACACCGGCAGTTTAATGCGTCTACACCCTGGGTGTGCCCATCTCTCAAAATACTTCAGCTCCACGGGTCCTCTATTTCTGAGCTGATCTGTTATTTACCTTCTGAGTGAGCTTCTAAAAACCCTGCTGTTATAAAACATTGTCTTTTTCCATTTTAGCATATGAAAAAGCAGTCACTTCTCCGAGTTTTCAATTTCTAGTATGTGTTTTGTGTTTAAACAGAAGAGGTTCACTTAAATGTGCTCACGGAAAAGCTATTTATTCCTCTCCATCCTCCCCCATTTAAAAAAAAAAGAGTTGCAAAACATGATTCTAATTTTGTTTGCTTGCTGTTACAGGCCCCACTGTAATGAGAAACCAAATTCAGAGTTAGAGGGTACAGATCAGAAGGCCACGACAACCGAAGACAGACACCCGCAGAAAATCGGGTGCCACTGGTCTCCTTGCACACGAACGCGCTCCCGGGTGTCCAGTCGAACGTCAGGAGGGTGGGGAGAAGTGAGGGCGGAGGGCAACAGATGAGCACTCGCTCGATTTGCTCTCCGTTCTTTTTAAACTCCAACTAAGAAAAAGATTAAACAGGAAGGTCTTCAAAAATGACCTTTGTTTTATTCTTTTGTGTTGCTGGTGTATTTGGGGGCAGGGGTGGTTTTTGTTTCTGGTTTTCTTAGTTTTTTATTGAAGTGTAGTTGATTTCCAATGTTAGTTTCAGGTGTGCAGCAAAGTGATTCAGTTATACATATACATACATATATATTTTTCCTTTTCAGATTCTTTTCTGTTATATTCTTACAAGATATTGAATGTAGTTCCCTGTGCTCTATGGTAGGTCCTTGTTGTTTATTTTATATACAGTAGTGTGTATCTGTTCACCCCCAACCCCTAGTTTATCCCTCCCCACTCTTTCTCCTTTAGTCTCCGTGGTTTGTTTTCTATGTCTAAGAGTCTGGTTTTGGTTTGTAATGTTTGGTTTGTTTTCATTTTACTTCAGGACAACAGGTGGCTTACCTCGACCTGAGTGCTGGCCCCATCACATGGGCCACCTGTTTTTTTCAGGAGGACATTTTGGCCTCACACTGTCTGTTGCTCTGCGGGATCCAGTCATTATCTTAGATATTTCAAGAAAAAATTCTAAAAACAGACACCACCATTCACATAAAAATATTAACTATGAGAAGTTATTTATACCCATTAATGTGGTATAACTCCACTGGGAAACTAAATAACAACCAAAAAAGTAGAATCATTTTAAAGAACTCTATTTAAAATAGATATAGAGCTAGATACAGAGCTACTTAAATGGCTCTAATTGCTGATAACTCTCTGAGATGATGAAATCTTTCAAATTCCGTGGCCCAGGAATTCTTAACCTGGGTGAACACTGCCTAATAATTAATTCACTCAAATGTCTGTATTCACATAAGGCAACAATTTCCCAACAGCATTATGATTTTGCCAAAAAAGTTCTTGCATATCATACCCCAATTTTCTCAGGATTATATAGTTTTGTGAATGATGGTAAAATGTGAGACCCTGTCCAATTGGTTATATATACTTCATACGTCATTAATGATAAAGTTTCATCCTGAAATTCTTCTTTACTCCAAATACAGTATTTTCTATTTATTAAGTTAAAAATAATCTCATGTATATCCTAATTATTGTATATTTCCTAGGCTAAGGCATAATTTATAATATTCATTCTTCCAAATTTATTTTGGAAGCTATAGATGAAGGAAGAGATTACAGGTTTTCCTGAAGAAAGAACAAAAAGATTATATATACATGTATTTTCAGTATTCCACTTAATTAGCATGTTGTCCAGTTACTAAGGTGTTGAAAATAATGAACGTTCTTTCAGAAACTGAATATGAAACCATAATACATCTTTGACATAAAGAAATATAGACAATGGAACAACAGAATCACTGTCAAAAACTGAAACTTTTCCGTATATCGCATTTTCACACTTGTCCACCCAAAAGTAGCAGGTTAATCATGCCTATGTGATCCAGAGTAGTTAAAACAGGAGTAAGGTAGGGTGTGACATTAGAATGTGTCACTATTGTTCTGTAAAAGACCTTTTCACAGAGAGTGTAGTTTAGAGCACAAAACCAAATTCAAATCCAAGTTTTAAAATGTTTCTTATTTTGCCATTGACTATAACAATAACTATAACCAATGAAACAATACAAAATTGATCAATTCAATAATATTGTAGAACTGACATTATTTTCCATGTTTCATTGTTTGCTGCGTGGAGACACAGCCCTATTTGCTTCCTTGTTTTTAAAACATATCTCTTGATTCGGGTTATAAAAGCCAAGAAAATATCTGCCATGTATAAGAACGTACTTCCAGTGCATATTCTGCCCAGTCAGAAAACATTAGCTTGGTTTTCCGATGACACTGTCCATGGCTTTAAATACAAATAAAATCTCCCCTAGGTTTGTTTCACTGCCTGACATTTCATTGTGGTTTTAGCAACATTATTTTACTTTATCCTCACAATCAACCTTGATATTTGCGGATTTTTCACAAAGGATTGTATTGTCAAATCAGACTCAGGTGAACCAGAGATCCTTGCAAGTTTTAGGCTTTCGTAACAATTTCAAGGATGCCAGAAATTACTGAGGACGGGTGCAGGAAAGAAAGGGTGAGCGTCACCAGCGTTCTCTACAGTTTCACTCTTAGAATGTGCTCTGGTCCCAATTAACACGCCTTTAAGAGACACGTGCATCACAGCACTTATACAGGAAGTGCCCGTTGATCACAGAGCATCGATGTTTATAGTCAGTTTCACTGTCATTGTCTACATGATTTATGTCAAATAGATTTTTGGTTTGGTTCTCATAAACAATCTACTGCTGTGAAATTCATCCAGCTAAAAGCATAGGTAGAGATTCCCACCAGAAAATGACACTGGTTTTTGCCAATTACATTAGCATGTTTACAAGGACCTCAGAACAGGACACCAGTTTCTTCCCCAAGGTAATTTCCACATCAAAAGGAGAGAGTGGACTGCAGACCTGCTGTTTAACCTTTGACTTCCCACGGGTCATAAAGGTGACTTCCACCTCAGCTGTGAAGAAGACAGAGGCAGATACAGGTTTGCTAAATTTGCACGATTTATAGGTAGAATCTAAAATAACACAGCTCAGGGAAATATACACAAAATGTTATGATAACTCACAGAGAAAAAAATGTGACAATGAGTGTGTATATGTCCATGAATGACTGAAAAATTGTGCTGAACACTGGAATGTGACACAACATTGTAAAATGATTATAAATCAATAAAAAATGTTAAAAATAAAATAAAATAAAATAACACAGCTCATAGAAACAGAGAGTAGAAGGTGGTTCCCAGGGCTAGGGGCCGCAGGGCATGGAAAGAAGGTGATTGAGGGATGGAAAGATTCCGTTGTACAAGATGAGTGAGTTCTGGAGATCTCATACACAACACCGTGACCGTGGTGACCGACTAGCATGTCTGACATTTTCCTACACAGCAGATCTCAAGTGTTTAAAGAAAAAGAAAAAGGAAAAGGTGACCACATGAGGTGGTGGATGTGCTAATTAGCTTGCTGGTGTGGTGCATACTTCACAATGTGTATGTACATCAAATCATCAAGTTGTGCGTAATAAATATAAACGTGGCATTGAATTGTCAACTATATCTCAAGAAAGCTGAGGGTAAAAGATACATTTATGAACTGTAATTCCTAGTTCCAAGAGATAGCTTGATAATCAGAAGATAGTTTTCTATTTAGACTTGGGGAACTAGCTAAGCAAATGCGTATTTAATCAAGATGGTGCCCTCCTCATAAGTCTGTTTCTTCCTTTTTTCATCGTTGACACCAGCAAGGTTGGCTGTCAAAAATTTTAGTTACTGAAACACAGAGCCTGGTCTTTATCAAGGACCGAGGTCAATCACGTTTCCTTGGGTTTTAAAGTTTCCCAGGCTGGAGTCCAGAAGCTTTATGTATATATGACCACTCTTTTGACAAAAACTGCTGATGGGACAACCTGCCTTGTAAAATCAAGACTGTATTTTGCTATTTATTCATTTGTTAATTTGATGGATGCTTACTGAGGTCCTTTATGTCTGTCACTACTCTAGGTTCCCGGGCTACAGAGATTAAAGGGCAGATCTTATTTAGTTTATAAAGCCCTCATCTACTTGGAGAAGTCTTTCCTGAGAAAACCGCTTTAGGCAGAGACCTAGTGCGAGCACGAGTCAGGCACCTAACAAAGCAGGAGGAAGAGGGACCATCAGGTGAGGACCTCGGGTGAAGAGGCAGGAAGGTGCCTGCTATGTGCAGAGACCTAAGAAAAGCCAGGGTGATTAAAGCAGTGCATGCTGATGAGAGAGGTGAGGGGTGATGCTTGAAAGCATCTTAGAGGCTCCTAAAGCCATGGCGATGACTTGCATTTTAGCTCAACATCAGTGTCTAAGTATTTGAAGGCTTTAAGCATGAGATCTAAACAGAGATGAGCGATGGTGTTGCACGTAAATGGACTGGTTTGTCAAGAAGGGACGCTGCAACAGTCCATGCCCACGGTTAGAGCTGATTTACAAGGAGAGATGGGAAGTGATTCATAATTTACTTGGAAGATGTAACCAAGATAGGATCTGATGGCTGACTGTTTATGAAGGATGTGAGAAAAGATGCCAGAGATGATGGTAGCTTTTAGTTGCAACAAACAGAAACTTAATCTAATAGATTTAAGCAGAAAATGTAATATAAAATTCCATGGGAAGCCAACAGAGCCAGAGAGAGAACACAGCTCAGGTGTTACCCTGCTAAAGGGCATCCCACACCAGAACTGTCTCCCTGCAGAATAGTCAGTGGTGGGCTCTGGATGTAGCCACAGCAACACGACCCCAGCTGCTTGTGGAAACAAGTACTGCTCCAGCATTTATCACTGCTGATGCCTCGCTGCCTAGCTCTGTACGAACACGTCCGTGTGTTCCGGGACTGAATTAGGTGCCCGTCAGTTAGCTGCAAAGGAGGCTAGGAAAGTGACTATCTGGCGTAGTTAAATTCAGAGAGACAAGGAAATTACTCTCCACAGAAGAGAAACATTTTTGAATATTGGGAGGAGTTAAAATGCTGACCAGCACTCACTGCTACCAGAAACAACCGCTGTGGTCCACCATGTCCAAAGATGTCAAGTGATGCCTTAAATTATAACAGAACCAACTGTTATGGTAAAATTTCCGAAAACTGGAGACAAAGGAAAATCTTTAAGCAAGAAGATTAAAAAAGAAATATTACCTTCGTTGGTGCAGCAATACGACTAGGAGTTGATGTCTCATAAAAATGATGGTCTTCAGAAGACAACGGGATGGCATTTAATGCTGAGAGAAGATGACGGCCAGCTGAGCTTCTATATCCACACAAAGGACGCTCGCAATTTGAAAGATATTAAGAGGATGTTACGCATGCCAATGATTTTGACAAAAATAGGAATTAAATAGAAAAATCATTAAAAAAACACTTAACCAAACTGAGAAGAGTTAGAAACCTGAATACTGTTACACCTATCAAAATATTTACTGTTATTATATACCTTCACACACACACACACACACACACACACACACAGTCCTTCCAAGCCCAAATCATTTTGGGGTTACTTTCTCCAAATATTTAAGAAAAAGAAAATCTTAGTCTTTCAGAGAACAGGATGAACATATTTTGTAACATATTTGTAACATATTTTAAGAAGCCATAATAACTTAAATACTCAACCTTGAAAAAGATATTAAAAGAGAAAGTACACACCAGTCCCTATCATGGACATAAATCCCACCAAAGTAACACCAAATGAAATCTATTGATACATAAATCAAGGAATACTTAGTGGCCAATAGAATTTATTATAGGAAGGGAAGTTGATTTAACATTCAAAAATCAAGCAATATATTAATCACAGTAACAGAAAAAAAGGAGAAAACATATGATCATATTCTTGGATGCCAGTTACCTGATAAACTAGAACATACATAAATGGTAAACAAAACTACCAATAAAATAAAATGAGGAATAAGAATTAAGAAGAAAGGGGATTTTCTCAATGTGCAAAAGACTGTTTATGAGAAACTAAAAGCAAACACTTCTACTCAACTTTGTAGCAAAGTCCACACTAGTGCAGCAGGGCAAGGAAAGAAAGGACAAAAGAATAGAAAAGCAAGAAACAAACCCATCATCATTGCGGACAGTGCAATTGCTTACGAAAAATTCCAAAAAATAAGACATGTAATATTAGGTTTAATGAGTGAATTTACTGAGGTCAATGGATATAAACTCAATGTACAGAAATGATTTAAAACAGTAAAAAAAAAATTAAATATATATATATATATATACCATTTTCAATAATATATTTCAGTACACATAATACTGTGGAATCTGTCATTTTAAAAATCATAAGAAATGAATCCATGCTGTTAGAAGGGAGTGGTTACCCTTCAAAGGGGAGGGAGTGTCTGGAAGGAAGACCGACCAGTCAAGGCCACTGGGTACCAAGGATGGTGTGTTTCTCGAGCTGGATGTTCTTGGACTGTGAAAATGCCTTATCTGTCCACGTAAAATACGGGCACTTTTGTGTATGTTCTGTGTATTTCAACAAAAACTGAAAAATGACGAGAATTGCTTCCAGCCTATTTTAAAATTCTTAAATAATCATTTATATTTAAAAGATTAAATAAAACAAATCAATGCCCCTCCATGGTTCAGGGGACTAAAGAGTGCAGATCATTGTGACGGCCCCGTGTGTCCCTTCAACATCCCTTCCGGTTCCGTCCGTCTCCCCAAGGACACAATGCGCCTGCGTATTATTCATTCACTTGCTTTACACATGCTTTCAACATACAGATCGGTACTTAATCCATCTCTCTCTCTCCCTCCTCTGCTGCTGCTCCATTTTCTACACTTTAAGACTCTGTATACATAAAACACTCCTTTTGTATTTGTATGGAGTTTGTAGCATCTGCTCCACCAGACTTGAGTGGGCTATAGTCCATTTCTGTTCATTGCTACGCACCAGACCATTGTATGAACACACACCACCCTTCACTGCCCATTCTCTCATAAGCAGGCAGCAGGAATTCCTCTCTCTACACCACAGAAATGCTTCTGTGAGATTTCCTGCGCCCTCTCCTCGTCCATTGCACAAGAGTGTTTCCAGGGACGGGCTTCTCTGCCTGACGTTCACAACTCTTTACAGGCACAAAATTAATCCAGTGAGTCATGAATAGAATCGCTAACATGTAACTGAACAGAACAGAAAATGACAGGGCGTCATTCACAGAGAAAGCTACGCATGTTTTTCTATTCACTTTTCATTATTTTCTTAGTGTGTGTATTTCAAATAAAGCTTGAAAGCTACTGCTCATGTTATATTTATGAATGACTTTCTGGACCATAAGATTTGCACATCATCAACCTTTGCTAGACAGCGGGCACTTTCTGGGATATTGTCAGACCAGCCTGCGTACACGCCAGAAACCCCCCTCGATATCATAGACTGACTTAGTTTTTTCCAACTTAATGGCTGTTAAAATCCATTTGTGTTTGACCTCATGATGTGTTAAGGAGGTTGACTGTCTTGTCATGTTTATTCCCCAGCTGCTTCTCTTTCTTAGAAATAAGTCCTCAGGTCTTCCATTCTCTTACTTCTTGGGCCGTCTATTTCTCAGTGATCTGTGGAATGTTTAAAATCGTCTACCCCTGAAATTAGTTCCTCATTAGTTCAATGTGTTGCAGGTACATCCTCAGTACTGTGGGCGTGTGTTTTCCCTTCCTTCCCATGTGGCACTCTTTGATGTGACACTTAATTTTAATACACGACGGCCCATTCCACAGCTAACAAATTCTTTCCAGAACCAAGATAAATTTCTTCTCGAGACCGAACATTTCATCTTGAGGTCTGCAATTTGCTTGAAAGGATTTTGATATATGCTGTGTGGAAAAGATAAATTTCCATGTGGGGAACCAAAAAGCCAGGATGGTTTCTTTAGAGGTTTATCCTGTTTCTCGTCCGCTTGCCATGCCAACTCGGGTAAATGAATTTTCAACACATAAGAGAGTGTGTTTCTTCGTTGGTTATTTTGCTCTTTTGATCTGTTTTTCTATTGCAAAGCCAATGGCATGTGGACAGAAAGATTATATTTTCATGAGAAGTCAGTACCTGTCAGTCAAGCCATGACACTCCTACGATTTTTCCCTTTTCTGTGTCTTGGCTTTTCTCAGCCTTTATTCTTACACATGCACACACACACAGAATTGGAATTTTGATTAGAATTATATTAAATTGCTAGACCAATAACTTGGGGGAGCTGACCATTCTGAGTCTTTCCATCAATCTCCTTCAGCTCCTTCATTATCTTTGTTTTCCATTATCTTTCAGTAAACTATTGTAGTTTTCAACACAACGGCCTTATACATCCTTGAATCATTTGATTCCTAGTTATCTTATGGTTTCTTTTTTCAAAAAAAAATACATTTTCTGTTGAGTGCTGTGATTTAACTATAGCTAAATTACTAAAAGACCTTATCAATTCTCATATTTCATACACGGATTTTGACTTCTTTACATACAATTATATCACGGATGGATAACGACAGTAGGTTTCCCTTCCCTTCTTTTCAAGACTTACATATTTATTTATATGGTTGACGTCTATTAGACGACTATGTCTTGAAAGCACAGAATTTTGAAAAACAGTCGCTCTGTCATACATTGTGACTATAAGATGGATGGCTTTTATATTTAGACATTAAATAACATATTCTCTGTAGATTCAGGTTAGCTACCCTCCACCAGAGTAAGAAGGTCATCTTATATATTTGGTTTCATAAAACGCCATTATCATAGCAGGTTTTGGAATCACTGAAACGATGATGTAGTTTCACTGCTTCAATCTGAATTCACCGACTGATTTTCAAATGTTAACAAATGTAGCATCTCTGGATACACTGACCTTGGTTATGAGGTACTACAGTTTTTACACACTAGATTCAGGAACTTCAACAAATATGGCTTCATTTTTGCAGCTCAGATTGGTTTACAAAATTTTCTTTTTGCATAGTTTACCTCTCGTTGGTCCGAGGCTCTGTGCACTGGTAAAATTGTGGAATAATTTGGAGAATGTTAGCTAAGAAATTTTTGGAGAACGTTTCTTTTTTCTATTATTTAAAGAGTTTGAATAAGAAGGAAAATAAATGCTGCTTGAAGAGTGGAATCTGTAAAATAGTATTTTGGAGGATTTTGGACCTCCAGTTCCATGTGTTTTATGGCTAAGGGGCAATTCCTACTTTCAACCTTTGTTTGGTCCATTTAAGGCAGTGATACATTTGCGCAAATCTGTCCCGGTTAATTGCCTTAAGTTTACCAGCATTCGTGTGTTCAAACATTATTTTACGTCTGTGACTGTCTCTCCATCATGTGCAGCAGCCCACATCTGGCCCCACTGCAACACTTCCACCTGATCAATATTACAGAAATGTAAAAATTATTTGCTTTTAAGAACAGGTTATTTTGCTGTTATTGAAGATGATTTTCTGTTTCATTACTTGCCAATCTCATATTTATTATTTTTTTCTCCAAATTCTTTCATTTATTTTTTTCATTTTGTTTTTTTCTAATTTCTTGCTACAGAGCTCTTGGGCTCATTCCTCATCCATGCCTTGATTACTTCAATAAGCATTTAAGGTTATAAACTAGTCTCAATTATTATTATAATCTTATGCTTCAAATTTTCATATAGTTTTAAAATCCCTCATTATTATCATAAGCTGAGTGTTTGGCACAATTCCCTATTTTACCCTGTAATGATGCAAAAGTGTCTTAAAATTTTCCAAATACCGTTTCAACAATTTCCCCACTGATTTCCAATTTAGTTCCAGTTTTGTCATTGAACGTGTTCTAAAAGTAATTGAGCATTTACTGAAACTTCACAACATAAGTAATGTGCTAAAAGAGTGGCTTTAATTAGACCGTAATTCATAACTTGAACTAGAATTAATAATAAAACTTTATAAAATCAAAAAAAAGAATAACAGATATTACCCACATGAAAACTTGAATTTAGTGTTCATCGCCCACCTACCGCAAGACCAGCTTTTAACAATGGTCACGTGGGCTTGGCTGTATTGTACATTATGTGTTTCGTGTGTTTACGCCTGTATTTATGTCTACTGTATCAAAGCGTTTCATTTTGCATTTCATATCTTTCCTAGTGTTTAGGTTTTTGATCTCTCAGTTTGAGAGATACTTGCTAATGTCTCCCATTTTACTGTTCGATGTATCAGTTTCTCCTTCTAGATAAGTCCGTGCTGAGTCAGCATAATTGGGAGCATTTTGCTGTATTGCATGCTGAACGGCATGTAACATTAGAAAACACATTTATTTCTAGCTGAATTAAAGATACATTATTATGGAGCAACCTTTATTATTCTTCATAAATACTGACAGGGATGTTTTCTTGTTTCTCTGAGATTGTGTCTTTTCGAAAATGACTGTCATTTTCCAATCCTGATTTGAAAGACAAATCTTGAATTTTTATTTCAGTGACTTTGATAAGCACGCAGTTCTAAACTGACAGTTATTAACGAGGTTATGATGAAGAGAGTGTCAGAAAATCCTAGCTTCCCATTTTCAATCATGCAAAATCAGCTTTCAGTGGAATTGTGGTTTTTTTTTTTTTTTTTTACAAATAACAATTACTTTCTCCCTAGCTGCTCTTCAGGTCTTTACTGTTCTGCTCTGTCCCTTGGGTGGTGCCAGCTTTTTTTCAATTTATTTTTCCAACTTGAAATTTATTCTGAATCTGTGGATTTTGTCTTTCATCCCTTAACCCCTTTAATGTTGTCTCTCCATCACCCTCCTTTTTGGTTGCTTCCTTCTTCCTCCTTGGTTTTTCCTCCTTATTTATTTATTTATTTTTTTTAATTTTGGGGGGAGGAGGTAATTACACTTATTTACTTATTTGTTTTTAGAGGAGGCACTGGGGATGGAACCCAGGACCTCGTGCATGCTGAGCACGCACTCTGCCACTGACCTACACCCTCCCCCCTGCTCCTCCTTACTTCTTGGTCTCTCTTTCATGTGCGCACCCTCTTTATTTTTCCACGTCTTCATGTAATTTCCTCAGATTTCGCTGTCATTTTATTCCATCTCTCTTCAACTGTTTCACATCAGCAATTTAACCCATTCATTGCTACTCATTTGTTCCTAGGGCCATTTGTATACAATGTTTCACTTCTCTTGTTTTGGACACCTTCTCTTATCCCATAGGTATATTCAACTCCTTATTTATAATTTGTATCTGACCAGTCCCGCATCTGGAGACTTTTTTCTAGTCTCAGTCTGACTTGTGCCCCCACCCCCAACAGTCTGCTTTTCATTCTCATATATTTTACGATTTTCCCATTATTAATCATGGTCACAGAAGCCTCCCTGCTGGAAATCTCTGAGGCCTGAACTGAAGTTACTTTGCTTCAGGGGGGACTTGTTTTCGCTTCTTCCCCTGCCCTGGAAACCAAGAACACTAAAATATAAATTTCTAAAGAGAGTGTCTTTTTGAGCCACTCAGTCAAGAGTCAAGGAGAGGCGAGGCACCGTCTCCGTTGTCTCTGAGTACAATCCGGTGTTTCTTGGTTTGTCTCAAGGGCCGCCTTTACGGGCAGGGCCCTCCCACCGCGCGGGGCAGCGCCTGGCCTCCGCGCGCCGCGCATCCCTCCCGCGGTCCGCGGGGCCAGCGCGGTGAGCAGCCAAGTTCACTGCGCGCCGCGGCAACTCCAGGCCTGCCCCTGCCCAGCGGCCACTTTCCTGGCTGCTTGTTCTCCCTTTCTTTATAAAGTCTAAAGGAAACTTTTTAAACCCTGTCTTGCCAGCTAGGACATGTACTACTGACATACACTTCAGCGTTCGTATTTATTGTAAAATAAATGGTTTGCTAGTTTGGAATCCTCTTCGAACAACTACTTCCCATATTGTTCTAAAACTGAATTTCATTTCAAACACAGCACACGCCCAATGCAAAGAAACTGTTTGCTGGAGATCATTTGTTAAAGTGAATCGTACCGGCACACTGTGCATTCTCCAGAACACATGCTGACACATTACATCACTAGTTCAAGACTAACCAAAGGGGAACGCTCTCTCATGGAAGAGAGAATACTTAGAATTTTGAAAGCGAGATAGGAAAGTATAACGTCATTAGCTTAATATCATATTAGCTTAAATAGCATAAATTGGTAAGAACAAATTATTATTTAATGCATTTTATATTCTGTGCGTATGTGTGTGACAAATCTCTCTCTCTATATATATATATTTATATATTAAACATGTTATTAACTAAAGGGGACAGAGTATATTTACAGAGTATTAAAACACACACAACTCATATTTCAAAACCTCAGTTAATTTAACAAAAGCCTAAGATTATATAAAAGTTGCACCACTGGCAAATTCGCCCCAGCTTTATTTAGTCACCAGGATGAATTTGTAACAGGGCCACAGCCTCTAAATCTAAATCACTCTGTACGTTACTTATCGCAGTCCAGAGCTGAGGTTTCCCATCTTGTCAGGACTGACAAAACCTCGACATCAGGTCTTTGCGCCCCGACGACACGTAACCACGGCTCCTACCCCAACGGGTCTTCCTCTCCGACTCCACAGCCCTGAGAGGAACCACCAGACTCTGCACCATGCACTGTCATGTTTATTTTTTTCTCAAGAAACGGATTTTCTTTAAAAGATCCTCTTTCCAAATCCTTCACAAAGGAAGCAGGGAACTAAACTGTTGTGCCCTCATTGCTGTTGTGAATACATTACACAGTATTACTTGATTCCCAGTGTCTCTCATTAGCAAGCAAACTGAGCCTAGAGCTTCAGGGAAATGGGCAGAACAGGTGCCTTGTGAAAACAAATGACAGGAAGTGAAAATTTCCCAGGAGGCGGTGGTTAGAACCCTCCAGCGTGGTGACAGGTGTGTGGAGTTGACTGCAGGAAGTCAGGATGAGTCAGTTCAGATGCATCTCCCAACCAGGGACATCGGTGGGACTTCGGTCTCCTGACCCTCTGTTACGTAAGGCTGTCTTCTCTGAAAACACATTGGGCTGCAAGTAAAGATGAGCTGATGGAGTGATGCAACACCTGTTTGCTCTGCCCCCGCTCCCCAGATTGTGGCTGGGCTGAACCCACGCCATGTGGCTCAGAGGAGGTCCACTTCCCCCATCTTCCGTCACTCGCTCGGGGTCTCTGTCGCTAGGACTAGTGAATTAAGCAGCCGGGTTTTAGGTCTACACCCAGTTCACTGCTGTGTGTTGTTTGGATAATCTCCACCTCTCAGCCCACAGATGCGGTTACCAGCGGTGAAGGCACCCAAGTCCTTCCCCGAGGGTACCCGAAATAGACGGACGCGAGGTGCCTGATGGAGAAGCGGTGGCTGCCTGTGCTCTGCCCACACACGGTCCGGAGCTCCTTAACTCTAACCACGCTCAGTGCAAACACTTCTTTACCGACAACCCGCAGTTCATAGGTTCTGCCCCAGAGCCAGTGTCTCAAGTCTGTCCGGTGCAAGCAGATGGCATCTGAGGTCAATACGAGTTTTTCTTCCCCCAAAATGTTTATGAGTGTCATAAAAAAGGGGGAAGAGCAGACCAGTGACAGAGGTGCTAACAAAGAAAGGAACGCAGCTTTGCACGTGGAAACAGAGATGACGGATGGACTTTGAAGGAGAGAGAAGGGGAGGTGGGTTGCATGTTATTCTAATAAAATATTCAGTGATGAGGACAATTCTGGGGAACAGAGGGTGGGCTGACAGCCACGATTCTCCATATTCCCACCTTTTCTACCTCCCGACATTAAACCCACTGTCCCCAGAGTAGCCACAGTGGTGTTTAAATAGAAACAAGACCTTTGCACCCCTTACTTGGGAGCTTTCAATTGTTCCCCTGAACTCAGTGAAGCATCCTGACTCCCCACCGGGCTTCCCCGTCCTGCCTGAGACTCAGGGTCCCCCTAGAAACCGTCACCCCTGGCCCCTCTTGTGTCCCTCAGACATGCCAAGTCCTCTTCCTCCAGCACTTTGCACTCAACCTGCCCACTGCCCTGAAAGTCCTTCTCCTGACTCCTCAGGGTCCCATCCTACTGCTGACACCAAAGACCTCTTCGAGCATCCTCTCCGAGGAGGTCACCCTC
This sequence comes from Camelus ferus, assembly GCF_009834535.1. Taxonomy (NCBI): domain Eukaryota; kingdom Metazoa; phylum Chordata; class Mammalia; order Artiodactyla; family Camelidae; genus Camelus; species Camelus ferus. Next base: position 5,626,625 of record NC_045726.1, on the reverse strand, counting down.
TCACCCTGTCTATTCCCTCCACCGCAGGTGCCACAATCTGCAAAGTTATCCTCCTCGCCTTCGTCCACCACGGCTCTGTCTATCAGAAAACATGAGCTCCCTGAGGTTTACCGAACAACTACCACCTGACACATGGTTTTTAGAGTTAGGAATAGAAAGACGAGTATTTGGGCCCCATGACGTGCATCTCCAGGGACAGGAGAGTTAGAACACTCTACCCACAAAGCTCGTAAGAGAAGAAAGACACTGAGGTTATAAAAACAGCCACTGGATGCTGTTGTCAAGGGCACCTTGTCTTCTCTGTTTTTTGGCACCTCTAGGTTTTGTGATTGTCTCAGTTATTTAACTTTCATTTTATTTCTTAAGCTTTTCTTAATAAGAGAAGAGCCCATATCTCTTTGCAGCTCTGTGTGGCATTTTGATTTTATAAGTAGGCGTTATTTCGGTAGAGTGGGGATTCTGGTTTCTAATGATTGAAGCAAATAGTAGGTACTAGGTCAGCTTTGAAATGTTTTGAAGTTCCATCTGAATGACACTGTTTTGCACTGACTTTTCCCAACTTGCTAATCCTATTTTTAAACCTACCGAGGTATAGCATAACCTCTCTGTATTGTCAGGTTAATGCAACAAATAAATTTGCAATTGTTTCTCAATAGTCTCTTTCTAAGCATCATGCAACATTTATTTCTATGCCTTTATTGACAGCACAACGGCCAATCACCTGTGATTGGCTCAAGATTTATCCCAAGTACTTTAGATTTTGACTACAATAAACAGCAGAGGTTTTGCAAGTGTGCACCTCCCAAAACAACGTCACATCTTTAAGTCTGGAAGCAAACTTTGATCCAGAAACGACAAGTCAAATGCGGTAACAATTAAATGTGGATTAATTTTTGTCCACAGTGTGCCTTTCATTCTGTTTATAACAATCTATTCACATATCGTGAACTCTCCCCCCAAATCTAGTTACAAATATCAGTTTACATATGTCATGCTATTATTTTAAGTTCTTTGAGAACAGAGAAAGTCTCAAGAGAGAAATGAAGTGTATTCGTTATCTATGCCAATAAAATACTAACATCAGTGTCTATATATTTTATACAGACTGCATATAAATGAACACAGGAATCAATGGACGTTGATTTCCAACTGATTTGATTTGCAACTTGGGAGCCATATCCAATGTGTATATTTCACGATACTCTTCATCGCATCATTGTTTCTCTTTTTAATTTCATCTAGCGACATCAATCTTCTTCTCTCATACCTTTAAACCCGTCGAGAAATAAACAGGACTTCAAACCAGATCAGGAAATCCCCAGAAGGAGCTCTTCCTGGACACAGGGATGCTTCAGCGCACACCCAAGAGTCATCTTCAATGCAAATTCTTAGCCATTTATATTACCAGCATCTGCTCCCACGCTGCTTTCTGAAATAAATTGTATCATCTAAATATCAACACACCAGGCGTCTGGAGAGTTGGCTGTAAAGGGGAAATTTTATGTTCTCCAAATATTCTGTTCAAATCAACACTTATCAGTTCAGCTGGTGATTGAAACTTAACAGTCTGAACGAGAGAGCTCCTGCCAGCCTGCTTCTCCAGACGCATTTAACCAGGTATTCCTCTTGATTTCGTGAACATTGTCCTGCACTCATGTTTTCTAACTCCTTTTGCACTTCTGATTGAAGGAAAACTTTGAATAGGCTGTAAAAAAAAAAGAAAAAAAAGAAAAAAAAAAAGAAAAGAAAAAAGAAAGATTCTAAAGGAATATATTGCCGGGGACTTAACTGATGCCATAATTTCATCAATTAGCTTCAGCAGAAGACAAATTATTGGGCACAAGTGAGATTATAATTTTGTGACAGTCCTTTTATAATGGATGGCTAAATTCCGTCTGAAGGTTAAAACTGATGATAACTTAGGCTGAAGTGGAGAGATGGATAAAGCACCGTTAGAAACCTCTATCATAACTCATCTTTCTTCTCACACCCAAGAGAAAACTTACATGTAAGTCTCCTACCTGCCTAGGAAAGGTCAGAAATGTATCCTCTGACTTATATTAAATCAATAAATATATTTAAAAGTGGCTCAAAGTCACACATTTTGACCACAATACAAGATTAAAGAATAATGGAACTTTTTTCTCTGAAAATGCCGTTAGAAATCACCTTGTCCATCACGACCGCTTTGCCGTGTAGGATACAGAGACGCGCGCCAGGTGTACTGCTGGGACCTCCCTTCAAGAACTTTGAACGCCGAGTCTCTGACAAAGGCCTTTCCCTTGTCAGATTGTTTAGCAAACTATCCTAAGTAGGGTGGGCACCTGACACTTTTTTGAATACATTTTTCTTCTAGTTCTAACACAATATTGCATCTGGATGGTTCTGCTAGAAATTCAGAAAGCTGAAATTAACAGTGAGGTATAATTCCCAATTATAAATATACGTGGGTATTGTGGCTAATATAAACCAAAGGTTAGGCGTCTTTGAAGAGATGCTTTGCTTCGTGTTTAGACAGAAGGCATTTTTCATAATGAAAAGGGACACTTACTTTTACTTAGTCATTGGATGGCCAGTATCACTGCCTGCGAATTACACGTAGACCCCAGAAGCTGTTTTCATTGTACTGGGGTGAATCCTATTATAATTCGTGTTAGGTTAAAACACATGATCCCATCATTGCTAGAAAGGTTATTTCCAACAACGCCGTGAGAGAAGAAAGCTGATTCGTTTAACAGGTTCATATAAAGAAGAGAAAACTACCACTTTTTGTAATTTAGGGATTATAAAAACAAACATGTGTTATAGAAACATTAGTTTGACGAACAGCTCCTAGACTCTTAACTATAAGGTCATCAGAAACACTTTTTTTTGTTTGTTTGTTTGTTTTGACTACCTGTAGAAAGGAAATCTCTAGAAATCCTGAGGGCAAAACAGAGTGACACACCCATGGAACTGAAGGTCAAGTAGACCACTGACTCAGAAGAGATTCTCTTGTGTTTCAGCTCTTGGGTGCTTCTTTGGAGAAAGCACAAAACATTGAGAGCAAGAAGATCAGGGAATTCTGATGAACTCAAGAGGACAGTCATTACAGAGGATTTCCAAAAGGCCCTTTTCTAATTGCATTGCCTTGGGGAAAGGAAACTGAGGGTGAGCTGATCGAATATGCCTGTGTGCAGATGGCTCACTTGAAGCGAAAGGGACAGACGGCTGTTTGTCAGAAGTAAGACTTTGAATGTCTAGCGTTGTTAAACTTTGCTCTGTTAACGTTATAGACGGTTTCATCAAATAAGTAAAACTCCACTGTGAGTTTGGAATCTTGGAAGTAAATAAACTCATGTAGAGTCAGCCTCCGAGTCTGGGCAGCAATCCCGCGGGACAGACAGCGAGGAGAGGGAGGCCCCAGCTCCCCTGGCTTTGCAGGTGGGAGCTGATGGCCGAGGGGCCGCACGTCCTGTTTTGTTCTTGTCCTTGAGAATAACTACATCTTTCCAGCAGCCGAAGCTACCTTAAGGGATGTTGTAGAAACTAAGCAACCATTTAATGAAGGTAACACCATTGCTTTTTTTGTTTTTCCCTTTGTCTGTGTGTTTGCCTCTTGAATATTTCTGAAGAAGAGCACCAGGTGATGGAACAGCTATCTTATCAAGCGTGGAAGAAACGACATGGTGGACACTTTACAAGACTGCTTCGTTTCTTAGACTCCGCACACTGATACACACATCTCTGCTTTCGTGACGCAGGCACTGAGTGCTTCTTGGTTTTTGGTTTTGAGGGCTGGCCCATCTCGTGGACTGAGCGTCAGATCTAAGACTTACTCTGTCCTAAGAATCCTAAAGTGAGCCAAGGTCAAACGTCTGGATTTCAAAATTGTAGAATAGATAAACAAGACTATACTGTATAGCACAGGGAAATGTATACAAGATCTTATGGTAGCTCACAGAGAAAAAAATGTGGCAATGGATATAAGTATGTTCATGTATAACTGAAAAATTGTGCTCTACACTGGAATTTGACACAACATTGTAAAATGATTATAAATCAATAAAAAATGTTAAAAAAAATGTCTGGAACATTCTTCCAAACATTCACCATAATGGACACCTGTGGCCACCGATTCATTCATCAAGTTTATGATTCTTTTCTTTCTCCTTTTTTTTTTAAATTGAAGCACAGTCAGTTACAATGTGTCAATTTCTGGTGTATAGCACAGTGTCCCGGTCATGCATATACAAGTATATATTCATTTTCATGTTCTTTTTCATTAAAGGTTATTACAAGATATTGAATACAGTTCCCCATGTTATACAGAAGAAAAAATTTAAATCTACTTTTATATATAGTGGCTAACATTTGCAAATCTCAAACTCCTAGATTTATCCCTTCCCACCCCTATCCCCCTAGTAACCATACGATTGTTTACTGTGTCTGTGAGTCTGTTTCTTCTTTGTAGATGAGTTCATTAGTGAGTGTCCTCTTTTTTTTTTTTATTTATTTTTTTAGAGTTTAGGATTCTATGTCCTGTCTGGGGTATAGGTTCTGCGATAACTGTATGCAGAAAACTTCCTCAGTGTCTCAGATGGCTGGAACACAGGCTTTTAGATTCAGCCAATATAGTCCATTTCTTGATTAAAAAAAAACATATGTGTATATATATATATTTTTGTGTTTTGTTTTATATATATAGATATGTATGTGTATATATAGAGATACATATCTGTTAAGTGAGAACAAACAAAAATACCTTCTCCTCATCCCACTAATTAATTCAGACCCAGTGGTGGATGATGGATGTGCAGACCCAGGAGTAAAACTTTTCAGAGCACATCTCGGGTTTTCGAGCAAGGCATTCTAGCCTGTAAATCCTGTTTGCCCTCATGACCATGTCAGAATTAAGCAGAGTACTAATAATTCAAACGAAACCTATCATGCAAAATGTTTTTCTAAGACCAAGATAGAATAGGGATTACCTAGATTAATGACAAAAGTGGAGAAATACAAAAAAAATTGTGACTCTGGGGTGCACAGTAAGCCATCTGAAGTTCCACAGCAGTCTTTCTGTTATGCTTGTATTACACCTCCTCCTCTCATTTTTCTGTCTTAACTGGTCTACAAGTTATTTAAACATTTCTGCTGTACTGCTGTATCTGTGTCAACCCTGCTACAGCATAACGCAAGGAATAAAATGGCACGAAAGGATTCAAATACCCCATGAACAGCTTTGACATGAGAGTTAATAACTACAGAAGTTATGAATACAGGCCCCACCGTGTGTAAGATTGTATCTACAACAGTTTTATTCTTCTAATTCTATTTAATAGATGTCTCTTTCCATCTTCCTCCTTTTCTTCCCCGATTAACTGTCTCTTCCTTCCAAATGTTTACTGAACACCATCAATGTAAAGGATACAGACTTTTAAAACAACTTTGGTTAAAACTCATAAATCAAATCATACACAATTTCTTTGTGGATTTTGGCTTAGACTAGTCGCCTGTGAAAAAAGTTTTGCCAGCTTGAAGCAAGAATGTCAATGAATTCTTTCTAGAGAATGAAGAACCATAAAAGCAGGTAGAAAGACTATTGAATCGGTTTCTTTTCTCAAAGGTAGGAAAACCTGCCAAGGTACAAGGGAAGTAGCCTGGCCGTCTGAAGGATCAGTGGAATAAAGAACTTCCTCAAAGCTGTCACGGAGACTCAGATCGAGGTGACTGTCCAGTTGGCACTCACCTGACAATGGAAAACATAAAGGCTGCTTGGCTTTGAAGTGCTCCCCGTCTGTCAAAGACACAGAATGATTTTTTTTTCCCTATAAATCTGGCATCTTATAGAAAATGAAAACTCACTGGACATAAAGGGGGAAATACATCCTATTTCGAGGCAAGAACGTCTGGAGAGAACTGGCTTTATTGTAAGGTTAACAGTTTCCCCGTATCACATATGCTAAATTTTTCAGAAAGGATGGAGAACAAATAGCATTTGTGGAGAAAGCAAATGCAACACCTGTTTGGCCAAGAGTTCTACACAGAAGTCGCTCGGCAAAGATCCACACTCCGTTTACAACCGCAGGTGGAATCCACGCCAGTGTCCTTAACCACCCACGGCGAGTCTAGCTGAATGAATCCATAAATGGCTTCTTGGTTGATAAACACACAAACCTATGATGAATTCCCTTATTGGGATGAAATAAATATGGATTCCAGTTTACCCTGAAGGGACCGTGGGTGATTAAGATGCCTGATGTAGACTCCAGACATTTTTCATCTTTCATTTTCTGCTCTCATCAATCACTGGCAATTTTCTTGACTCTTTAAGTGATTAAAAAAAAAAAAACCCTCATATGCTGAAAGATGATTTTCTAATTAAGTGATTATACATTTTCTTGCAGAGCGTAAACGCTTTGGTTCAATGTGGCTGCCCTGTGGCTGTTACACCGGTTTGCTCTTGGCTCTGGGATCTCTCTCTGCATCTGTCTCAGCCTGTCTGCACCTTTCCTTTCAGCCGCGTCGATCCTGGAGGATTCCGTAACATCACTATTGCTTTGCTTCCGAAGATTGAATTTATATGGGAAAACCAACTTCCTACTATTTTCCTGATTCATTTGTTATCATCAGCCACCTGTTCCACAACCACACCATCGTTCACGTGGTCCCAGGAGAATCCAAAGACGAGTCAGACGTGGGTACTGTTCATTCTTCAGGCAACATTCTGATTTCCTCCCCTTCTCCACAGCCTCCCCCTCTCTTTGACTATCAGTAATTTGAAGAATTACCTTCTATGTGCTTCCTCTCTTTTTGCCTTTCCCGAGGGCACAATTTGATCTACTTCCTCTAAGGTTTTTTTTTTTTTTTTCATGGTTCATACTGAGATGCGTTTATCAAATACACTGTATCCGACAAGCAGTTTGCTTTTCAGGAAACCTCTCAGGCTCTTCTCGTAGCAAACGTTACCAGCCGTGTTTTATAGGGAAAGCAGCAATGATAATTTAGACAAAAATGTCTTGCCTGAGACCGCATAGAGAGGAAGAGAGCCGATCCAGGACACGGACGGATGACCGTGGGACTCTGAAGCTCACGGCCTCTCTGTTGGAGCTCTTCTCACACCTTCACTATGGGCTCCCGTGCGCATCTTGTCCTGGTATTAGTGTCATTCACCTGCGTACTGGTTCATACCTGCAAATTTGTATCCCCTTTTGATGTACACATTCTTATTTATTTATTTATGGCGGGGGAAGTAATTAGGTCTGTATTTTTTAAATGGAGGTACTGGGAATTGAACCCAGGACCTGGTGCATGCTAAGCACGCGCTCTACCACTGAGCTCTTCCCTCCCCTTTCAATTCATACATTCACAGTCGTTAAGACGTGTGTCTAATCCTTCCTTATCTGTCGTCCTTCCATTTTCCTGCTTAGATCTTGATAAACAATGTGTTCCCTTAAATATTTACATTTTTAATTACTTAAGCAGAGTTTTCTCTTAAAAAGAAAACAAATAATAATTCTAAATCTGGACAGTATGCAGTCTACCCATTTCCCTCTTTCATCTCCTTATTTCATAATGGAGTAATTAAACAATCTGCATGATGTTGGGCTTTGCAAACAAAAACCTGCATTCTAATGAATTAATGAGACCGAAAATAGACTTTGTGCCGACATTTCACAGGATTCATTCAGGAATATTCTAACAAGTGTCCAAATAGAGTGATATTTAGACAATCAAAATCACTGAATTCACACACTTTACTGGTATACTTAGCAAGGAATAGTAAACGCGGCTGCGACACTTGTCTAGCACGTGGGAATGGCAGCTGAATTCTCTAATGGGACGATTTTCTTATTATAGAAAGTAAGTTACTGATGGCTCATCTAAAAAACATCAATACATTAATCAGCATTTGGCAAAACCATCAGTGCAGGAATCAACAGTTAATGCCAATCTAACACCCAATCATCGCTGACATCTACATTTGATTATGAGAGGATTTCATGAATGAAGCAAGTCCACTAGCCACCCTAGACCTTCTTGGGTTCCCTTGGACTGAGCAGGTTAAACTGAATTGCTATTACTCCTTTAGGTTCTAAATATTTGATTCTCTGAGTGAGGGCAAAGGAAAAAAAAAAAAGCTCATTGTTAATGGCTGAATTAACAGATTGTCAAATTTGCCTGGGATCCACTTGACTGAATATTCATTTATTATTAATTATGCAGGGATGTGACTGGGAGATGGAGGTCAATGTTACTTTAGGGGACTCCTCCCTATACGATTATGAAATTGTAGCCTTTTGTGGGATCATTTATTTACCTCTGTAAATCAGTCCACTGTCTTCATGAACATAAAGTTGTGAAACCTGATTAAAATGTTACCAACTCACATGTTACTTGCTAACCTGCAGTCTGTGTATCCAAAACCATGGACGTTCCAAAGTATTATGACTTTCCTTCCTTCCTCCGCCTTCACTGCAAATGAGGAGAGCCCAGCTTCCCCGGGTAGGAAGGTCCACGGCTCCCTTCACTCTGATCGGCATTCATAACATTTGTGTTACTCATTTCCCTTCTGTTTCCCAGTTCTTGAATCTAAGCACTGGTCTTAAAAAGAATGTGTCTTATGTTCAGTTTAGTCACAAATTCTGTTCTCACTTTTGAAATTAAGTTATAATGCATAGACAGGTTGTATATATTCAACATTGCTTTTAATTCACACCTGCACAGAGGATCCCTTCTGCAAATTTCAAAGCAATACCCTTATGGTATCGCGATGGATAAGAGTCTGAACTGGTGCTTCCTTGATTTCTCAAGCAGGCAATGTAATACCGTAATTTCAGGGGTCGGGGGGCACTGCACATTCCAGGCAAGGAACTGCCATGCAGGTGGGATGGGGGGCATGGAGGTGTATTTGGAAGGCTGGATGGTGGGTCAGCACTCCAAAGTAATGAGGCAGAGACCGCAGGAACTCCGAATTCAGAGGTGTGGCATGGGAGGGACCTGAGATACTTCACACTGTTCAACGCCTTCGACTGGAGACGGATGACCAAGAGGGCATTGGGAGACACCTGAAAAACGGCAAGTCTCTAAAACATGGACCTTCAGTAGCTATTGAAAGGAAATGTGCAAGCTTCAAAAACGTAAACCAGTAAGCAGAAACAAACAAAAACAACCTTTATTCATCTGCGATGCATTGTGAAGCCTCAGTGTAAAAGGGACTTCTTTTCTGGAAATGATAACTAGGTTGGTAGACACATGACACATAGCGCAACAGGGAAAAAAAGACAAGGGTCTGAAAGGAAGGGTCAGCCACGAAAATGCATCTGTTTTAAAGATGGGTGCCTGCTGTGGCTTACTGATTATTAAAACTTTTATCATTAAAGAATTAGACTCATTGCCCTATGTTTGTTTATCAGAGAAGAACTAAAAGAAAACACAAAAACTGGGACCCTTCCCACCTAGTCATTGGGCAGAAGCAGAAATCCATTTACTTGGCTGCTTTTCATTTGCACGTACATGTTTCCCCATCTGACCAAGTTTTCCTGGAAGATTTTCTGATGGGAACTTATGACACTGTGTCAGCTGAGAGCTGACTGCACTTCTAACCCATCTGTGTGGTGGTGGCCTACAGAAACAACGGGTGGGACTGGATAAGAAACTAAGAATTTTTAATTTTTCTAGGAAACTCCAAATTTCACAGTTAAGAGCCTAGATGAGTAAGAGTAGGAATAATTACCCTGCACACATGTGCCAACTAAACTAATTGCATGCCCTTTGTGGTGAAAGCTACATAATTTTCCCAAAATCAATAGTTTTATAGAGTCAATAGGTCCTTGTTGACGGCTTTTGATTTATTAAGCAAGCATTTTTTTTTTTAAAATAAGAAGCTGTGTCATATAGAATTACTCAATTGGAGTAATTAGTAGGTAAGACATTTCTGAGGTTTAACTCTAAAATGTTATGAAAAAGAGCAATCGTGATTTTCATGAAAAATTCAATAATGTCATTTCACTGTACTCATTTTTAGCAGTGAATTGCTTTCCTCAACGCCAAATTCTTATTCCAGAAATCAAGCTCAATTTTAACAGTTCAGCAAATGCTCTTGGAGGTAAGGTTTCCCAGGGCCCTTCTCAGGGGTGACTCTGAAGTGTGTTGAGGAGGGGAATTTTCCCACCCCGCAGGAGCTGAAGTAGCAGTTTTCACTCCAGAGCTGAGAAACGGGGTCTAGAAGCTGCTGCAGAGTATTTGACAGTCCTGTCAGTACTGGTGTCGTGAAGCGTGACTGTGCAGGGTCAGCCGTGTGAAGGTCTCCCCTGGCCCGGCTGGGGCTGTGACGTTAGCCCTGGAGTGACACCTGCTGGGTGATGCCACGACTCTGTTATTTTCCTGAACAGTGTTCACAGACCAGAGGCGCAGTATTTACCCTGCACTCCTCACTGGAAGGTGCCAAAGTGAAGAAAGACCAGATCACTGAAAACTGCTCCTGCGGACGGATCAATTAAATATTTCCCTTGCTTTGGTATACTTTGGTTTTTCATCACATTTTAAAATATTTTCTGTCATTTTTTACATAATTGCTTTGGGCTTCCAGCAAGTTCAGTTCACAACAGCCCTTCGATGGAAAGTGCGGTATTACCTCGCAGGCATGGATGAAGACGTCACGTCATGATTTATAACTGCACCTGAGAGTATTTTCTAGAGACTAATTGATCTGTATTAAAAACACTATAGATTTTTTTTCCCTTTTGGCAGAAAAGGATATGATCCACCTCTTACAAAAAAGTTCTTTGCCTCACAAAAGTCGAGTTCATACACATACTGTGTTTTTTAATTACAGCAACCTGAGAGGCGAAATAAATCAACTGGTGAAGCAGAAAAACCCTAAAAATTCAGCACCTAGGACGTCTCCCATTAAGTCAATGAACCAACACTTTCCATTTTGAACAGATGCTCCACACCTTTTCCAAGCCCCGAACAGGTTTGTGTACCTACTTGGTCTATTTATATTGCACCTGGCGTGCCTTCAACTTCTATTAAATGACAGCTTTTGAACAAAAAAGGGGGCAGTGACAACGCCAACACTACGAGTCACGTAAACAGTACCCACATAGGTGTTCGTCACAAATTTAAGCTCCTTCCTAACCTAGGGACCCTCTCCTTGTACTTGAAGACCAGGCAGCGATGCTACATTCACCACGGAGAGAGTAGCCCCTGAGGGCCATCACCCCTCCCTTCGCTCTGTCCTAGGAAGCCCACGTTTGGCATGAACATTATCATTTTTTTACTTCTCAGTAGGGGTTGGTTAAAAAAAAAATAAAAACCTCACTTTTCACTTACCAAAACAATAAAGCAGCAAAATTGTTTGTCATGGAATTTATCCACACACTCGCCCGGGAATGTGTCAGTCAGGAGGGTGTAAGTCTGCCGAAGGGACACTTACTCAGGTCTCCACTCATTTTTCTCTACGAAGTGTTGGTGCATACAGTGGGGCATCATCGAAAGTAAAGAAAGAATCAGGGTGTTTCCTCCTTCAGCCGTGCATGTGTGGTCCTGTTATCTCACTTGCTAGTACGTTGAAGACCCCGTGTATCAGCCGCCGACGGTCTGGGAGGCAGGAGCCCTTTGGTTTTCTCTGTCTTTGCTCCTCACTCTCATTACCAATTCAGGAACTCGCTGGACCACCACGCAGGGCCACCCCGGACACCTCCGCACACGGTCGAAGGAGGGGAACTAACTCTGAAAAGACTGTGTTTCAAAATATCTGCTCTTCGTTGTTTGGCCTCCCTAGGATGTTGACAATAAAGGCTGGGTTTCAAAAGGAACTTGAACCTGCCCCCCACCAGCACGCCTCACATCCACAAATTGCTGTACTGACCCTCACTACGCATTGCATTTACTACTGGCGTCTATAACCTGAAGGAAAGGGGCGTGGGCTTCTGTCCCACGCAGGGAAGGACAGGACAGAAACTCCTCCTGAGTCTTGGGGGGCCAGATGGTGCTTCTCGGCTTAGGAGGGTCACCAGGATCTGAGGGCACTGGGTCAGGATTTCTCAGGGAAGAAATGTCAGGTGCAGAAGCAAGTCAAATTTCAGCCTCACGGTTTTGCTCAGTCGTCACGAGGCCGACAGAGAGAGTATCTGGTGACTGTGAATGAGCAAAATGAAGAAAACATACTAACATAAACCGGCAGCATCAGCCTTTTCTAAGCGCCCCGAGCTCCTGACCATTTTGTTAGTGAAAACCTATAAGAAAGGACTCGTAGCCCATTCCTGGTACCACCAAAGAAAGATCACGTACCATTAACTGGTTTCAGCTCTTCTGTGAATGAGCAGTCACTGCTCCGCTTTATCTTAGAGACTTTCTCAGTGGCCTCTAAATATTTACTCAAAGTTGTCAGCACCTCAGTGATAAACCACAGATCACGGCGATGTGGGGATCCCATTTTCATCCACCTTCTTTCACAAACAGTTTCCCCAAGAAACTGAAGTTACTGCATCTCTTCAGAGGAGATGCTCAAGTCTGCTTGTCCCAGTGGGTCCCCACCTCCAAGTATACAGGAATGAACCCAAGAGATGGTTAAAACATATTCTTTTTAAATTAAAAAAAAAAATTATTTAATGGAGGCACTGGGGATAGAACCCTGGACCTCACGCACGCTAAGCACATGCTGTACTGCTGAGCTACACCGTCCCCCACCTCAAAGTATATTTTCTTAAGACCAATCAAGACTTTGCAGGTTTTAGTCTGGGCTGTAGCCTGGGAATGTGAATTTTAACAAGCTCCCTGGTGATTACAAAATTAGAAAAACTGTACTTTTTTTTCCTTAAAATTACTTTAATTATATTTTAAAATATATGTACCCTTTCATTAACTAACATTAAAATTTGCTATTTACCACATTAGCTGATTTCTTCCTCTTTTCTTTCCTTTTGCTGGTTTTCACTTTTCTGTTTTGTTCATAACAAAAGCAAGTTTCCCGCCGAACCCCAAACATCAGTGGTAGAAAAGTAACAAAGGAAAACTCAAGCCAGGTAATGAAAAGCAGGCTCGGCGTGCGCCTTGTGGGGGAGGGGAGAGGGGCAGAAAAACCCGACTTTAAGGAGAGAAAACATCAGAGTCTACAAAAAAATCTTTTGGGTGTTTTAAAATTGCATGACTGAAAGAACACAAAGAGAAATTGACACAACATGGCAATACTTTAATAAATAAATATATATATATATATATATATATATATGTATATGTATCGAAAAAAAAAATGCAAAGAAATCTTTCAAATACCATCAGCTACCTAACCTTGCATCAGGGGAAACTGTCTGTAAAATCATGAACTCTGACAAGAAACAGGCAGGAGAAACTAAAGAGCATGTCTGGTGTCTGTAAACCATGCACCAGCCACTGGCCGTCCCAGAGCCGACGTCTGTGACTGGAGGAAGCAACATCTGTAAGATCGTCAAGGGAACGCTCGCATTTCATCTCCAGCGATGATCATTTGTCAGCTCCCCTGGCTGAGTAAGCGAATGTGGAACACAAATTGTACCATTTTTAGTCTTGATAAGATAAAATGGTCTCAGTTAACCCCTAGTAAACTCGGAATGCAGCTGAGTGCTTAACGTGTGGTATTCATTCCATTAACACTTGTTGAGTGAATTAATAACAATGAATTTGACTAGAACGACTTCCTATGGACAGACATGAACGATTTCAGTCTTTACTTCTTAAAGCAGTGGAAACAAAAATAGAAATAAAATAATACATACTTGTTTCTATTTCCTTTATGGAAGCTAATAATTAAAATGCTCCATTAAAATGTGTTTATTTGAGGGATCAAAAATTAAAAGTTGTGACAGAACGCAGGTCCTTCCTATAAAGTTAAAATTACACTTATTCAAAGACAGAAATATTCTCATTTATCCAAAAGTTCAAATGACCATATCAAGAGGAGGTCTTTTAAAAATCTAACAGGTGGATGTTGCTAACAACAGAGTGGGATGGATGTTGTAATGAACACATGATCTGAGGATTTTTCCCATTGTACATATCAGGCAATTTCCCCCCTCCATCACTCACAGATGTTTTTATGACTCACAAACATTAATGATCTAACAGCATGTACATCTCATGAGGACTTTTGCTAAAACACAGGTTCTAATTCATAGGTCTGTGAAGGAGCCTGAGATTCTGAATGTCTCCCAAACTAACAGGGGAGGCAGACCACACTTTGAGCAGCAAGGATTTAATATGCCTGGAAACGGGACTGAATATGGACACTGGAAATCTGGATACAAACTGCAGATCTTCGGTGGTCTAACTGTGTGATCCGATGCTATTTATCCATTAGCCAGGGCATCGGTGTCCTTTGCTATAAAACGGGGGGCTTGGCGGGTGTCACCAAGGTTTCTTTAAGTTCTCAGCTTGGATGCACACAACATTCCATTCCATTCTCCAAACACCATACTATTTACTTTGGTCTCATTTCTGTTTACTCATTTTTTTTATTGAGTTATAGTCATTTTACAATGTTGTGTCAGATTCTCTTTAGTCATTTGTCAAGTAACATACGCAAAGGAAATGTGCCTGTGAAATTGTGCCAATAACGCTGGCAGGACTTTCTCTCCCTAAGTCCTTGGCCCACTCCTTGAAGAGTTCTGCAGAGATGCTTGCTGTCTAGACAAGACACCTCGGCCACCAGCTGCTCCCAACCTGGCTTCAAATGACTCCGGTCTCAGAGAGGTGCACAGCGGGCTTCCGGCTTCCGACTTCCCTCTGCAGCTGCTCACAGCTGATAACGAACACAGCTAATGAGCTCTCTCTCTCGCTCTCCCCTCTCTCTCTTTTATTAGAACATCCGGTTTCTAACCAGCACAATTCACCTTTTGGCTGTTGACCTTGAGAAAGAGTCATGTGTCATGCTATCTATCACAGTGTCATTTGCAAAGCTCCTAAACTGTTATAGTGACCTTCAGAAAACCACCTTCGTGCTGACTTGAAAGAACAGAACAGAAAAGCCACTGAAGGCACTATAGGAGTATTTATGTCTACCATTTATAGGCAAGGGAAGCAGGAGGAGTTTTCACATGTACAGCTTTCCCTAAACATTATTTAAAGCCTTCCACACGAAAGCATCTTGAACTGTACTGGAGTGTCCTCCACGGACTACCCCTGTTTTGTGCTCTTCTGCAACAAGCTAAGTGGAAAACAAGGCTCTAGACTATTATAAGAAAATATAAGATAAAATAATTTTCTTGAGATGCAACGGGATATCTTGTATCAAATCTATTCCCCTCCACGAAAAGTCCTGTCAGCTGTCATTTCCTGTTTAACAAGAATGAAGCTGACACTGTTTAGAATAACACTGGAAGTAGGTTGTTTTTTTTTTTAAATGGAGCTTTTTGTACACAGATTTCATTGACTAACAATGTACAAATGTGAAGGAAGTATTCTGGTTTTATTCACTGAATACTTTTTCAGCTTTCTTCACTAAGGGCATATGCTTATTCTTAACACATGTTCCTATGATGCACTGAGCAGACAGAAGCTATGATGTGTGGTATCCAGCAGGACAGGTAACCAGGAATGGACAAGGTAAAGTCTCCTCCTCATCCTCCTCCTTTCCATAATTTTATTATGTCCCGTTGAGATTCAAATTTGAGGAACTGCAAACAAAATATCAAAATGTCTGACAGTTTTTTTCATTAAGACAAGGATGATTTTTTTTGTATTTCTGCAGGACCTAATAAAAGAGATCTAATCAAACTTATAAGCTTTTGCACAGCAAAGTAAACTATAAATAAAACAAAAAGACAACCTATGGATTGGAAGAAAATATTTGCACAGTATCACTGACACAGGCTTAATTTCCAGAATACACATAACAGCTCATACAACTCCATATCAAAAAAAAAAAAGCAACACAATAAAAAAAAATGGTCAGAAGATCTAAATAGACATTTCTCCAAAGAAGACATCCAGATGACTAAAAGGCACATGCATCACTAATTATCAGAGACATGCAAATTAAAACCACAATGAGGTATCCCCTCACACCTGTCAGAATGGTCATCATTAAAATGTCATAAACAGTAAATGCTGCAGAGGGTGTGGAGAACAGGCAACGCCCTGCACTGTTGGTGGGAATGCAGTTTGGTGCAACCATAATGGAAAACAGTGTGGAGGCTCCTCAAAAAACTAAAAATAGACTTACCATATGAGCTAGCAATCCCACTCCTGGGCATATACCCAGAGAAAACTCTAATTCAAAAAGATACATTTACCCCAATATTCACAGCAGCACTATTTGTAACAGCCAAGATGTGGAAACAACCTAAATGTCCATTGGCAGGTGATTGGATAAAGAAGATGTGATACACACACACACACACACACACACACACACACCAGAATATTACTCAGCCATTAAAAAGACTGAAATAATGCTATTTGAAGCACATGGATGGACTTAGAGATTATCATACTAAGTGAAATAAGTCAAAGACAAATATCATTGACTTCACTTAAATACAGACTCTAAAATACAACACAAATGAACTTATTTATGAAACAGAGAAAACAAACTTATGGTTGCCAAAGGGGAAAGGAGAAGAGGGATAAATTAGGAGTTTGGGATTAGCAGATACAAACTACAATATAAAATAGACAAACAACAAGGTCCTACTCTATAGTACAGGGAACTACATTCAATATCTTGAAATAACCTATAATGAAAAAGGATATGAAAAATTAAAAAAATATATATATATACATATGTGTGTGTGTATAACTGAATCACTATGCTGTTCACCACAAACTAACATAATGTTGTAAATCAACTCTATTTCAATGAAAAAGACTGATGAATATAAGCCTTCATCTTAATACGACTCAATACAATTGAAATTTCAGTCATTAACAGTTGGCTATTTCAATATATTTTAAAATGAGCACAAGCGTTTCAGTAAATAGGAGTGTGGTTACCACCTGGTAACCTGAATCCAAACTGCCAGTAAATCCAGAGTAGGCTGCCAGCACTGCAGCATGGTATTCACTCAGTATAAACAGGGTGGAGATACCAGGCACTTTTCCTACTTCATGGAAAAATTTGTGAGTTGATGAATTGTTCTGAAGCTGTTGGCTATTCCCTATAGAAAAAAAATTAGATGGGTCCCTAACATTCGATAGAATCAACAGCTATATATTAGTTAAAGCAACGCCAACCCTTCAGAGGGAGACATGTGGGAACATTTTAACATCAATGAAGGAAATTCTTAAGGATTAAAAAAAAAGCCATTATAAATACATTAAAAAGAAAAGACATAAAAAAGCAGAGACCATTGTGAAAGCTATTGCCAAGAAAGGTTTAGTGTCCAGAAAATAAAAATAACTCTTGCAAATCCGAAAAGAAAATCAAACATCTCAACAGACACATAAGCAAAGAATCCAGACATGAGATTCACAAATTAAAACATCAAAAGGGTCAGAGATCAAAACAGCTTTGTTCTCAGAAGTCATCTGGTAAAAATAAATTGTAACAGTGACATGCTATTTGACATCCATAACTTAGTAAAACTTTGAAAGCAACAAGCACTGTTGCGGAGGTAGGACCCAGGAACTCATCGTATTCATGGAGCTTATGTACAATTTTATGAGTTTCTAGCAAATTTGAAAACGTGTGTATCCAACGATGTAGGAATTCATAACTAGGAGTTTACCTCCAAAGTTTTTAATACATATATGCAAGGAGACATGTCCAAAGACATACTGGAAAACTTGGAGGGAAAAAAATGTGTTTTCTGTAGCTAAAGAATACATAAATGTGAAATATATATACAGTGGCATTCTGAATCAGAATCTACAAGTAACAACATGGACATTACATACATGTACATATGTGTACACATGCACACATATGTACAGATGTGTATTTATACAGTTAAGTATATTTGCATCACAAAAAATTGCATTACAAAATAACAAGTATATCATACTATTTATCATTTTAAAGCAAAATTTAGTCGCTATGGTGATCAGATAAATGCAAGATTGATAAAAACATAAAAGTGATTAGGCATGAGATACAGCAATTTCAACATTAAAGTTCACTCTAGGGAGTAAGCATTGGGAGCGGAGGGAGGGTGTTGAGATGAGTTTTATTTTATGCTTTATTTCTTTCATAAAGGGATGATGTGAAGTAAATAAAGCATATACTGGAATTTGACACAACACAGTAAAATGACTAACTCAATAAAAAATGTTTAAAAAATAATAAAGCATAATGTTAACATCTGTTTAATCTCAGTTATGGGCACATATGTCAGTGATGTTATCTTTGTAAAATTTTAGGTGCTTCATAATTTTAAAAAAAGTTCTTAAGTGTATGTTAAAGAAAGCCTCTGAGTGCGCAAACGCTGGAACTGTCTTACATAAGAGCTGCGTCCCAAGCAGCCTGTTTGTCTAACTAACCACTACGACCACCGCTTGTTAGGAAGTCTTCCTTTTTAAGTGAAAGGAGCTGAGAATGTTTCCCCTTAGTTACCTGTATCAACGCAAAGCAAAGCAAGACGCTCTTCCGCACTAATGTTTGGTATGTGTGCCTTCTGTGTTGACAGCAGAAGCTGCAAAGTAAGCAGGCTGCTACAAAGGGGGTTTTCCCCAACCCTGATCACCAAAGACAATCCTCAAACGAAGCCACGGTGACATGAACAGGTGTAAGGAGAACACATCAGAGTGACATTAGAAAGCACTCCTAGGCGTGGGCTGTCTCCTCAGTGCTCCCCAGGACCAGCCAGAAGGCTGGAAGGAACAGGACAAGAATGCAGTCATACACAGACATGAGGAAGTGGACATCTGAGCTACCAAGTGGGCGGTGATTCGTTACTGCTTAAACATAAACTGAGGCATATCTAAATGTTTGAGAGTTTGAGCTGAAATCAATTACAACGGCACAGCGTTAAATCAGAAAGGATCAGGAGTGCTCCGCTGGGAGGAGCTGGGGAAAGGCTTGTCCAGAGAAAAGGAGGAGGCGAAGCAAGGAAATCCCTGACTGGCTCTAGCTTAAAGCCTGGTTGTCTGTGGCTGGCAGTCCTTGGTTTTGGATTTTGTAACCTGGAGACATTTACAGGCTTGATTTTGATGGGCTTAAGAGGTTAGGCTGCTGAGTTCGGGGAGGAGGTGTGTGAAGGTGGTGGATGTGGGCTGGGCATTTCTACCCCTAATCAGACACCCTTTCATCATCACAGGCTGCCTGACGGAGCGTCTCTCTTAACCTCCTGAATGTACGCCATCAGTCCCTCCTCTGAGAATCAAGACCTCACCCACTGTACTCAGGTCGACCAGAAACCCATCCTCACGACTGTCTCCTCACAGGTCCTGCCTCACAGGAGGATGATCTTTCAAAGCAGATCCCTACTTTATCTTATTTTATTTTATTTTATATTTTATTTTATTTTTATTGAAGTATAGTCAGTTTACAGTGTGTCAATTTCTGGTGCACAGCATCATGTTTCAGTCATACATATGCGTAATTACATTTGTTTTCATATTCTTTTTTGTTATAGCTTACTACAAAATATTGAACATAGTTCCCCGTGTATACAGTAGAAACTTGTTTTTATTGTTTATCTATTTTATACAGTAGTGTGTATCTGCAAATCTCTCTAAAAAAAAGACAGAAATGAACTTATTTGCAAAACAGAAACAGACTCACAGACATAGAAAACAGACTTACAGTTACCGGAGGGAGGGGATAAACTGGCAGCCTGAGGTTTAAGGATCTTACTTAGAACCCTACCTATTTAATTTTAATACAGAGCCATGACTAGAGGCCCCTGGGATTGTGCTTGCTGTGGGCTAGGCAATGGACCCCTCAAAAGATGCGTCCAAGTCTTAATTCCCAGGACCAGCCAATGTGCCCCTACAGGGCAAAAGAATGAAGGTCGCCTTCTGTGGCAAAGATGTGACTCAGTTAGGGTCCCGAGAGGAGTTTATCCTGGGCTCTAAATGCAACCACGCTTATCCTTATAAGACACAGGCTGTTGGAATCTGGGAGCATGGAGACACGCAGAAGAGGGATGCACAGGGAGGAAGGGGAGTCAAGGTGACCTTGGAGACAGAGGCTGGGACGATGCAGCCAACGTGTAGGGACAGGCTTGGAGCCACCAGAAGCCAGAAGGAGCATGGAGTGGGTCCCCCACTGGAGCCTTCAGATGGAGGACTGCCCTGCTAGCACCTGGCTTCAGGCGTCTGGCCTCCACAGCCGTGAGAGAATGCATCTTGGTGGCTGTAAGGCGCCCGGTGCGTGGTGGTGAGTCACCGCAGCTGCAGGAAACTACCACCGTGGCCCAGCACTGACGCAGGCTCCCGGGGCCCAGCCTCACTCTGCCGCCAGCCACGCTCCGCGGGGCACTGCGAGCTGGGCTTCCCCAGATCCCAGTCTCACCCCAAGTCCACAGAACACCCCCACCCAGCAGACGCTGTGCCGGGCCCTGGTCGTACGAGGCTCGGTACCACTCGCTCACGATCTTCCAGAACTCGGATTTGGAGGAGGAGACAGCAGACACACGAATGACCAGAGTACGTGATGTGCGATCAGACACTTGCACACGACCACCCCGTCACCCACTGCGGACACCCTGGCTCCGTGCCTCTGCTCTGAATGAGCCAGGCTCACCCCACCTCAGGGATTTCCCACTTACCACGGGGCTGGGTCCCCCGTCTCCCAACCTTTTTGCACAAACGTCGCCTTCTCAGCTAATCCTTCCTGGATCACCCCATGTGAAACCGCACGTGTCCGCCGCTGGCCCTTTGGAAATTTTTATCCTCCCTTCCTGCTTCATTTTCCCCTCTTAGTATCCAACACCATCCAACAACAACAGCAGGAACAACAGATATAGATAGATAGATAGATAGATAAACAAGATTATACTGTACAGCACAGGGAAATATCCACAACATCTTGTGGTAGCTCACAGAGAAAAAAATGTGACAATGAATATATGTATGTTCACGTATAACTGAAAAATTGTGCTCTACACTGGAATTTGACACAACATTGTAAAATGATCATAAATCAATAAAAAATGTTAAAATAAGATAGATAATAGGTGGATAGATAGATAGATCAATCTAGATATATAGATAGATAGGTAGATGAAGATAGATACATACATACATACAAACACATACATTTAAAAAAATCCATGTTTGTGTTTATTTCCTGTGTTCCCCGGAGTCAAGGGCACTTTGCCTGTTTCGTCCACGGTTACCTCCCCAGCATCTCCAATCATTTCGGGCACACAGATAGATATTCAATAAATAAGGGTTATTTTCAACAGGTACTTTTGCTGCGTTCATGCTGACAAGCCTAGTTAAATGAACTCCTCCAAGCACTGACTCGATTCACATCACCTTCGAGTAACATCCTGCTTCTGAGACGGGGTCAGACACGCACTGCTTCAGATGAATCTCAATAAGCTTAATTCTTAAGTTATCATTATCTGTGAAACTTTAACATAAACAAAAATAGTAACATAAGGAAAATCACAGAGAACACGCTATTGCCCTGGGAGCTTAAGACGGAGACGTTGCCAACAGTCAGTGAGCGACGGCTTCCAGCCAGCCTTTCAGAGACGTCAGAGTCGACAGGACCACAGCTCAGTGGTTCCGATACTGAAGTGAAACTCAGCCCATTCTGATCGCCGGTGACGCTGGAACACGAGAATTTTACTGACATGATGCCACAGCGTATCTTTCAGAGCTGCAAGCCCACGGTCACTGCAGCCAGTAGCCACGAAAAATAGTTACTGTGAATCATTGTCCATGGATGGACGTCACACACACACACACACACACACACACACACACACGCAATTGCTTCAAAGACTGTTTCCTCACCAACATTGTGAACTCGCGGTTTGTCCACATCTGTGTGTTAGCTGGTCCACATTCTCTCTCCTCTCCTACCTAGAATCTCTCCATATCAATATGGTTTATATTCGTGTAATTTCTTTGTTTTTCACACCACTAGGTCTTAAGGAATTTTAAACAAAATTAGTATTTAAGTGATGAAATAAGTGATTTGAGGTTTGGGGATAAGTAAGTAAACATGCTTATGTGCCTTGAGAAGATACACAACTTAAAAAAATGTATATGGTTTTCATAAGTTTTCCCTAAAATCATTTATCTTAATGTAATACAAGGTGTATTTAATAGTCTAGCATTTTTAAAAGGTCTATATTAAATAGTAAGATACAATCCATCGGCAGCTAAGAAAAACAAATTCCAATACAGACAGTAAACAGTAAAGTCTCACAAACAATGTTCAAAGAACTCAATTATTCTTGATGTGTTCTTATAGTCCTGGCCTGAGCACTGCAGGAGGAGATGGAGTTAGTCCCTTAAACCACCCTCCATCTCCCAAAAAATCACTCTGGAGTGATCCAAGAAAGAGAAATCAGAGGCAAAATCAAAATGAATAATGAAACATATATTGAGACAAACACATCAGTCTAAAAAGATTAGTGTAGAAAAATAGACTTAGAACCTGCGTCTCTGTTTCATGAATTCCTGTAGCCAACACATCTAGTGGTAAGCAGTTTCATTAGCTTTAGTTTGTGTAACCTGCCTTTTTCAAAGGTAAAATACATTGTTTTCAAGTTTTAGTAGCTGTGATTTATTTTCTGGAGTTTATTACACAGGATGGGTTCTTTTTACAAACAAAGCAGAATTATTAAAAATCAACAGAAGTACAAGCTGTCAATGATGGAGCCGTGTAGAGCAGTAACTTATGAGAAGTCAGCTGTCAGCCAGGACATGGAGGCCACCTAAATGTCTATCGACAGAGGACTGGGTAAAGAAGCTGTGGTATATTTATACAATGGAATACTACTCAGCCATAAAAAAGAATGAAATAAGGCCATTTGCAGCAACAGGAATGGACCTGGAGATTGTCATTCTAACTGAAGCTGGAAAGAGAAAGAAAAATACCACATTCGTTTCGTTGTTAAGCTATTCAGTGCATATTTTATTTTACCCCCCAGGGCCTCAACTTAGGGCCCATGATGGTGGAAATTAGAGAAGGAACACTTGTCTGAGAATTGGTATATGAAATGAGCACAAGAAAATATAGGTGAGCTCTTCCTACAGGGAACCACTGGATCCCAGGCCATGAGGACCTAACCATGACTTGACAGAAGTTTAAACATATGTGAAGAAATAATGTACCATAAAAAAAAAATAAGGTTTGAATGCTAATGGGTGCACAGGAAAAGGCAGAAACAAACATTGACAGGACTGGAGTAGCACTCTCTAAGGAGAGGAATATTGGGACAAGGTGTCACCTGCACGGTCAAGTAGGTGGCAGGTGTGTGTCTGTTATGAGCGTGGGTATAACAGAACAGGATATCATGTCATTAATACATTGAAATAGTGTAAGAAACCCCACTTGTCTGGATTGTCTCTGTACGTAATCACATAAGAAGGCTTCTGGTTATAAGTTGTCTGCCCAGGAGTTGAATTAATAAACACACTATTTAACCTAGAAACACGAAAGTTTCAGGATTCCCAGACTCTTCGTTAATTTTAAAGTGAAGGAAACATGAGTCTGTTGTAAGCAGAAAGCTAGTTAGTGGCGGTGGCAGAGGGAATGACGACTAGTAATAGTTTAGAAGATAAATAAAGACAGGAAATAAGTAGTAGTTATCTCATAATCTCCAATCCTAACTTTTGTTTATTTGTCTTACTAGACCCACATGAAATATGAACACTCCCCAAGCTGATAAATGGCCCTGCAGCAAATACGGAACCGTCTAATTCACACAGTTTCATTGATGCAAATGTTCTATTAAAAGGCGTCTTAATGGAGCCTTAATTATATCTCAAAGTTCCATTAAAATGTTTGGAAAATTCGCAGACTATTTAAGTCAGGAGGGAGTCACCTGAAAAGTTCTCCTTCTTTAGTCGTTTTTGGTTGGCTTCTGCAGCTACACGAGCTGGAGCGGGGAGGGGGCATCGGCACACCCGGAGCAAGAGAGAAGCATGCATGTTCAGTACTGCAGCACCGAAAGAATCTGCAACTATGTTGCTCACATAATCTGAGAAATTTGCTTCCCAGGAGGGAACAGTGATAGATTCAGTCTTGATTTGGGCCAGAAATGCTATCACAAAAGTGTATAGACCACAAAGGTCCTGGTGGGATTTTCTGGGTAGAAATCCCATTGTTCTAGCTGTCCTCGCCTTCTCCATTAACCATCTGACTTCCTCACTAATACTGGCACCAGTATTCTTGAACGTACCCTGGGTGGGTTGTGTGGCAAGATTTCCTTCCATTCCTTCGTCCAAGCTTTGTCTAAGGGTTCTTGGGATTTCTGAAAAGGCTGTGATACAGATGGAGTACTGAGAGCCCCCAGGTTGGTAACAGGGATGCTTTTACACCAGAGGGAAAAAATTTCCTCTAACGTAACGTTCAAGTAAAAAGTTTGCAAATAAAAATGCCTCCAAAAGACAGATGCACAAGTGACGGAGAAATGAACTTCCCCACAGCTTTGACTTGGGGCTTAAGTTCTGGGTCTGAAATATTAA
This sequence comes from Camelus ferus, assembly GCF_009834535.1. Taxonomy (NCBI): domain Eukaryota; kingdom Metazoa; phylum Chordata; class Mammalia; order Artiodactyla; family Camelidae; genus Camelus; species Camelus ferus. Next base: position 5,602,073 of record NC_045726.1, on the reverse strand, counting down.
AGGGAGTCAGTAGCACAAAACACAGCAAAGATTTAATATGATAGAAGTCAGAGTATAAGTCAAGCTCAGGTCTAAACACCTATATCCTTGATTCTTTCATCATTCAAGGAGAATGACTTATTCCAATGCATTTCCAACAGTTTAGATGAAAGAACATATGAGCCTTTAAAGTTACTACTCGGCACAAATAGCGTTTCCAAAAATAAAGCTGAGAGAGCCTTTTCCCTAAGTCATAGAAGTATTATTATAACAGAAAAATACGACACCTTTTATAGAGAGAAAATTTAAAAAACAAATATGTGTAAGTTATTGGTTTTATTTCAATATCTCTGCACTGATAATTGTTTCCAAGATATTTTAGACCCCTAAAATAATTAATTTGCTCACCGATAATCAATAATTCTTATCAAAAAACTGAAATAATCTCAGACATAAAATACAAATGGAAAATTCTTAGGATATTTCTTGTTAATGTATTTTATATGTGTTTTCAGTCCATTCTGTTTTACTTCTTAAGTTTATAATCATTTTTTTATGTCACTATTTCCTCCTGTAATCCATTATTTCATTCATCAGTTGTAACAGATACAACTAGTTTCAGGAATCAAGAACGTTGCAGGTATAAATATTAACGTGAAAACGTCTGAAGGGCAGTTATCTGGGGAAGTGGCAGGAACTGGGGTTCTTAGAAGGACACCTTCTGGTCTGTGGAATTTCAATGATGAAAAAAATGAACTTGTTACTTCGTATGACACTAAACTAGCAAAGGATAAAATTCTATACGTAAATGCCTTTTGCTTTGAAAATACTTTATTCATTTCAGCAAAACCATGCGGCCCAGGTGCAGAAATACTATATTCAGGGAAGGGAAGTGTAAGGAAAACGTCCTGTGCTATGAACTGCTGATAGCCCTTGGGTGCTAGACAAATGGCCCCGTTTTCATTGAAATGTTTATTTACAAATTGAGGTGAAAGGGAAAAAGACAGAAAGCATTTTGTCTAGAATCACTACCCTTCTCTTTAGTATTTTTAGGACCCTGTAGTCAGAGAGGGATCAGAACACTCTGAGGTTTCATCCAAACTCTATGCACAGGTAGATTCAGGGGTTAGTCATTCAAAGCAGGCACATACTGGCCCCCTAAAGGGGCTACCTACAGACAGGTACGTGTATGTGTATACATTTATTCACTCGATGAGCCTTGCCTAATTAGAAACCCTAGTTAATGCCAGACAGGAGTAAAGTTAGATTCTGTTACATTCCAATGCTCATTTTGAAAATAATTTTTCACTCTTTGCACGCTCCAGCTCTACTGGTTCATTCAAAATTAATAAAATGATAGATAAGGTGAAAAATGAATATATATACAGGCATCTGGGTATTTTGTTTTGCTATTTCAAAATGTGGGCTCCTCGTTTATAATTTGGATCTTTACCTTTTAATTTTGCAAGGTGCTCAGTGCTGGTCATGTGTTCACGGGATTATCAAAGGAGCAACTTTGATGACTGACAAGTGGACATTTCCAAGTAGACATAATTCTAATTCTTAAAACCCGTAAATTCACATTGAGGGGATAACGATAAATTACATATTATAGCTACGCTATTTGTTGTCTTTTTTTAATGTTACCAAATATTTTCTTTGAGCCTATTTATCTGCAGTCTGCTTTACCATTATGTGATGAATTTCCCCTTCATGGTACAAAACCTACTTGTAAGACACACTGAAAAATCCTGCAGATGGGTCAAAGGTGAGCACAACTGATAACATGAAAAAAAAGAAGATGGAAATGGTGAAGGAAGAGGAAGCAGAGAAGGAAGAGAAGTGGTATAAAAATACGAAAAAGTAGGATTTATTATTATTATTATTATTATCATTATTATTATTATTATTATTATTTAGGTTTGGGGTGGGACAATAAGTGGCTATAAAGCTTTAGGCTAGTTAATTATTTCTAGGGAAGAAATACAGTATTTTAAAAGGGAAACCACTTTTGATTTATTCTGTAGTTTCCAGAAGACATTTATTCATGTATTTATATTTCTTGGATTTCTCTCGATACGTTACAAATCCACAATAATTACTGCCAATATTCTAAAAAATCAAGGCCATTGTTCATATTTCAAAGTCATAGCCAAATAGACAAAACTGTCAAACTCTCTGTCTTGGATGCTTTACAGTTTTAATCTGCAGCACACAGTATCTGCTTCAATACTGACCACTTACAAGATAATGATTTGGCTGACAATTAAGTCAACATTCATGGAAGGTTTAGCAAATAGAAAAATATCTTAATATAATAAATAATGTTATAAATGCATGCATGTTAAGAACCTTCTAAAGACCATTCTTTCTAATTACTTGCTTTCTCCCTTTTTTTCCATTCCAAAATGTCTAGTGCAGACCTTAATGTCAAATACTTGTAAAATAACATTGGCAATCTTTCTATTCTTGGATTTCCCTTCTGCCCTCAGTTCCACTGGGCTGTTAGGGTGTGCAAAATGCTTGACAATAATTTACCTAGTATGTTCTGCAACACTGTGTGCAAACGCTTAGGAAGTAAACTCACAACGTTTACATTTTACATTGGATGAAATCATGAAAACAGGAGGAAGGTGATTTCTCACATATCACATTTCAAGGTGAAAGCCAGCATAAAATGATAGAATATTTTTATCAGCAAGACCCTATTGCTGATTTTCTATCTTTCCTAAAACTGGGTGATCTGTTCGTTACGCAAGATGCAGTAGTTTCCACGTCTGATTTCCATCCCTTATAAACATCTTCAGCACACGATCGCAGTCATTACAAACGCCTAGAATAATTCTAGACTTTTGGTAACAGTTCATCCTGAGTTTTCACCTCTCACTCTCCAGGAGACAACAATCTCCGTAATTTTTTGACGATTCCCACTCCGATTAGAATAAAATAAGCTTCCTTTTGATCAGATTAGACTCCCTGATGACCTCTGATTGCATGGACTTCTTTAATGACTGTAATGCAGAATGACCCAATACCGTTCACCCTCCTGAATTCTCTCTCTTCCCCACTCTGGGAAAAGATACAGTTCAGAACACAAATGGTTATTATCTGTTCCTCGATGGCAGGGTGCCAGAAGCAATTATTTCAAAACTCTTCTATTTACTCTATGTCTGTGTGACTTTCCCTCCATGTTCTTCTGAAATAATCTTCTCCGTGGGCGCATGCAGGGCAGCCACACTATCCAGTGCAGCTTGCTTGCTCAGCACCACTGAGTAACAAATAGCTCCACCGCGGAGCACATGCTGGACAGCACGGGTCCACACCCTGCAGCTTCCACATGGTCCTTGTCGATGGCCAGCCTCCGCCCCTCCGTTCCCGGGTCACTCCTTAGCTCACCTGCTGGAACAGCTAATCGGCGGTTTCTCTATTTCACTTCTCTCTCTCCACATCCCCTGTCCTGATTCCTCGGTCCCTTCAACACAGCTCTTGTTGGTTCCCCCTTTCAGACTCAGCCTTCGTCAAGCCAGATCCACTCATTCTGTGTTTCCCTATCTCTCCAACAAGAAGGGGTTCAGTGAGCATTTCCTCTGTGTCTGTTACCTCATCCAACTCCTCCATCGGAAGGCTTCTTAGATCATAAAAACTAGATCTCCATCCAAGACCGCTCTGGCTTGAGTTACGGCCTGTTGCCCCCTGAAGTTCACCCCACACCTTCAGACTTGAAAAGATCGAACTGGTCACAGCTGATTGATGTCTCTTCACATTCTGTAACAATACACCCTTAAGAGTTCTATCAGAATTACAGGCTGGTAAGCATGCTTTCAGTTTTACTCTCTTGTCTTTCCAAAACCCAGTCATTATCTGAATTGTTTTTTTCCCCAGAAAATTAGTTTGTTGAAGATTATAAACTTTGCGTAGGACAATACTATTTTTCACGGGAAACATAACTCCTACATTCTTCTTTGCTAGACAGCAGGTATCCTGACTGGTATCTGAGATGGACCCTGTTACTTCCTGAGCACTTTAAAAACCTAGTTTAGAACGCCTAGATGGATTCCACTTCAAGGCGCCTGTGGCCAGCACCACTGGTCAGGCATCACGCTCCATCCCCTGGAGCGATCTGCTCACTCTCCGCCCCTCGCGCTCCAGCACCGAGGGGAGGGGAGCACGGAAGGGGTGTCTGCGGTCTGGTCCTGGGATGGCTCGCGCTCTCCTGCACTTTCAGAGAATCACTTCCCTGATCACACAGGATGGGAAGCGGCAGAGGAAGGAGGACTCTGTGTCTTTAACTGGCTTCGGTTGTGGCCCTCTCTCTGCTGGTCCCGTGGCTTTCCGGCTTTCCGCCCAGATGCTCTCCCGCGGCAGGTGTCCCCTCCCTGGATGTGGGGATGCACGTTGTGGGGGCCCCGGGTGCGACAGGTAGTTGGGTCCATTTCCTTAGCTCAGTCCCCCTTGTTCCTGCCCCCACAGTCTCTCGTCTGTGGAATTTCCTTCCACGTCTTTCCTGCCCAGCCTTCCTAAGTGGTCTGGGGGGTGGGTGGGAACTTGCCAGTTGAAGCAGGACCAAAACCATCACCTGCTGTTACTAGGCCAGGACCACCCCTAATTCTACAGATCTCTGTAGTTCTGTTGGCCCAGCGTTTAAACCATAATTGCCAATCTTAGTGCGATTCAGTAAGATAATGTCTCAAGCCACCTCTATCTTCCCCTCCTCTTTTCCATCTTCCTGCTCTGAAATCCTGCTCCGTTAATTCGCTCTCCTTGTTATTAAGGTCAATTCTTCTCCAGTGCTTCCTTAGGCAAGTCTGTGTTTCTTGAAACATTCACATCTTTTAACCATTACTCTCTTTCTGGATCACATGATTTATGAAATTCTTATGGGACAGTCCAATCCTGGGAGGTTCTTCCTCCATTTTGAGACGCCTACACTTTATGTAATTTCTAGACTGATTTCCGTCTCAGTTGATTACTTCCGTCTCTCACATATCCGAGGGTGGATTTACCTTAAATAATAATCTAGTTATGTTCATAGATAGGTGCTGTCTCCTTAACCAGATAATGAAATTCTCCAAAGAGGAATGCTTTTTGATGCTTTAAAATAGTACCCATCATGGAACTTGGGGAATGGTTTGAAATAAGTGAGAGGTTTACCATGGATCACATATTCACGAAGAACTGCTGACCACAGACAATGCTTTTCAAATTAGACTGAGAAGACGAACCCCGTTCCTTTTTATCATAGAATTTTCTTGGAGTAAATGTGACATGATATGAGTAAGAATTGGTTGGAGGATGAAATACTCATTTTATGTAATAATCACTGTTATGGTGATGTTGTATTTCATAACCCTCATCTAGCCTGATAAGGTTAAAAAAAAATACCTGATATATTCAGAGTAAAAGTCCAAAAATTAAATGGTCTTTCAGGGCTTCTAAATTGTCCATACTATAAGAGCAGACTTATCAACTGATGAAAACAAAAGAAGAAGTGAGCATGGGAGGAAATAGTTCTTGTAATCAAGAATAATAAGAGAGGGGAGGGTACAGCTCAGTGGTATAGTGCGTGCCTAGCATGCACGAGGTCCTGGGTTCAATCCCCAGGGCCTCCATTAAAATAAATGAATTAAATAAAAACCTAATTACTTCCCCTACCCCGAAAAAAGACTGATGAAAAAATATGAATAAATAAAACAAAAAATAGATTTAAAAAAGAATAAGAGAAATTGTTAAAGCAATTATATGGAAGATAAATGCATTCTAAATAATTATCTTAATGGAGACGATGCAAAAAATGAAACGATTTTTTAGCATAATTCTCCATATTTCTATAATGGCTTCCTTTGGGGTTTCTGAATAGAAAGAGATCCGAACATTAGCAGATGCCATGTGAATAACAGAGTTCTCAGATTTAAATTCCTACAGTTGTGCTTTCCTCTCCATTCTGTGTGCCAGTCATACCTACATGCGTGATTTAATGACAGGGAGACAGACTGACGCGCTCATTTCTAACTGGTGAGTTTCAGGGAACTGTGCCCACTACACTTTCTCACAAGGAATCTGTTAACATAAACGCTGCCGTCTGTTTTCATACCCACGACACCAGGCCGCGATACATCAAATAAAGGACGTTCCTGCTGCTGGGAGAATGCAAGAGCCCTGACATCTCCCCTTTTATTAGTTTTCTAATTTTATTTCCAGACCCAGAGCATGTTTAATAGAAAGTTAGGTTTCTGGTTCACTGACACAGGAAGAACTCTGCAAATACACAGAGCCATGATATAACCAAAACATTAAAATATTTAGAACGAGGACAGAAATATTTTTTAATGCTTCTTGTTGTTAGAAGTGACTAATTCTGGAAGCTTTTACCTAGAGCTGCTGGGTCACACGGAGAGTAACTTTTCACTGCTAACTGAATTTGAATTCAGTTTCAAAACATGTCTAATCTGTGGAAACACGCTGCATTTCTTAAATAATTTAACAATTGTGTTTCTCATGTAAATATACTTATTACAAATATTTAGATACCAGTTACATAAAGATTCAATTTCCCCTCATAAAAATATCAGAAATTAACAGAATAAAAACTCACCATGTTTATACTGTTGACTTATTCTTTAAAAGTATATTGAAACTCAATTACTTGCCTTCTTTGTACCAAGGCTGGGTTTCTGCACATAAACCAGTTATTCATGAACACTATGTCAGAAATTTAAAATACATCCAGATTAGCATATATACGTATCAGCATAGTGATATAAAGTCCGCCCTTGTGTTATTTTTGACAGTTGCACAAAACAGATTCTGAAGGAATACGTTTATTTCATGGCTGCCAATGGGTTAATTTTTAATATTTTTGAAAATATGTCTTTTGAGTCTATGACTTGCTTGTTATTTTTTAAAACTGTGAATGATCCAAGAACGACAGTTTTTCCATTATGGTAATGTCCTTTTAATTATTGCTTTGAGTTTCTATTTTGTGTGTGCATGTGTGTGTCTATATTCTGTTCCAAGAAATCTTGCCCTGCCGAATGTCACAAAGATTTTCCACTATGTCTCCTTAAAGTTTTTAAGTTTTAGTCCTTTGATTCTACAGTTTATTTCAAGTTAATTTACATGCATGGGTAAGATAAAGGTGAGGCACATTATTTTGCACATAGGCATCAGTATCTCCATCTGTTGAAAAGTCTATTCCATATTGAGTTCACTTGGCACCTATGATGAGAGTTAATAGACTTTACAAATATTTTTATATTGTTTCTGAGAACAGAAATATTGTTCTTCTGCTCTCAATTTCTTGATTTCTGCTTTTATCTGATGTTCTTCTTTCCACTTAATTTGTGTTGCATTTTCTGATTTCTTATGATGAAAAATTAGATCTGCACTGTTTAATTAGGGTCTTTAATTAATTCATATCTAACATAATTTTGCTGTGTTTGGAGTTGGGCCTGATTTTTATTATTTATTTTATATTTGTCTCCATTTGGGTTTTTGTTTCTTGCTTCTTGCCTATTTTTATTTGTATATGTTTTAGAGTTAAAATTTTAGCTTTTCTTTTGGCTTTTAATGTATACTTCTCACTGTATTTTCTATTGGTTGTTCCAGACATGACAGTATAAGTTCCTAATTTTCACAGTCTACTTAGAAAGAACATACTATTACTTCATATAAAATATGAATATAAACTAAATACATAAATCTTGGCCCCATGTGGGTCAACGTGCTCCTATTATTCTTGAGATTAGGCCTTTTACACATATTCACATGTTACATACACATGTATCACAAACTCTCACATGACAATGGTCACAGATTTGCTTTAAACACTTCCGTGCATTGTAAAGAAATTGAGAAGAAAAGAATAAAATAAAGAAATTTAAAAAAGCTTTTATGTTACCCAGATATTTACCATTTTTGGTATTACTCATTCTTTCCTGAGGATCAAATGTCCCTAACTGTACAGTTCTTAATGTTTACCCAGCTTAGGAGCTGTTGAACATGTTACATCTATAATATGTCTTTCTTCAAATTTTAGAAAATTTCAACCACAATGTCCTTAAATATTCTTTATGCCTCATCTCACTGGACATTCAAACCATCATACTTTTATGTTAAGGCATTTGATATTACCTAAGAAATACCAGAATCTTTGTTCATTTACTTTTCAACATTTTTTCTTTGTTCTTCTGCCTGGATAATTTCTATTGATCCATCTTCAAGTTTACTGGCACTTTTCTCTGTTGTCTCCATTCTGAGGTTAACCCTATCCAGTGATCTTTCTTTAAAAAAAATCACTGTTGCATTTTTAATCTTGATTTATATGGTTTTTTTAATCATTCATTTTTTTTTACTGATATTTCCCATTTTTCGTTAAGCGAAAAAGTTATTTTCTTTTACATCATTGATTACAATTAAAACGGCTCCTTTAAATTCCTTTCTACTAATTCCAAATCTAAGTCATTGTAGGGATGGTCTCATTTTCTTTCTTTTCTTTGAGAGCACACTCCACTCCACGTTCCTGGTTCTGAGTCAGGTGAGGTGTACTCTGTGACGGACACCACACACATCAAGCTGTGGAGGCTGGAGGCTGTCTTTTCCATGAGTGGCTTGTTGTTGGTTCTGTTTTGTTTTAACCAGTCACAACCCACAAACTCTCTCTCGGACAGCAACTCCAGTCCAAATGGGATCTTTTGCCTTAACTAAGCTGCTCTGAATCTGGTCCCCAGATACATGACTCATGGATCTGCTGCAGACAAAATCAGGAATACCTTCTCAAGATATTTCCCTTCATAGATGCCTCCATTTTTTTCTTTTCTTTTTTTGTTTTAACAGAAACTAGTTGCCCTGACTCAGAATTCTGGTTTCTCAGGTCAGAATATCTGTGATTTTTTTTTTCCCACAAGGGATTCCGCTTAGAAAGAGTGAAAACAAATATGACTCCCCTTTCCTGAACATGGGACCTTCACGGCAATTTCCCGTTCCCTGCACTTTCCAGTAGCTGCTTTGAGCTAAAATGCCCAGATTGTATAGTTGTTACCTGTAAAGGAATCCAGTTGGTGCTTACTCAGCCATTACCAGAATTTTAAAATTCATCACTTTTTTTCCCCTAAGTCATGAAAATTAAGTCGAATATGACCAGCCTTGTCTAAGTATTCCACCGGACTTGCCGTGTTCCAGGGCGCTCCCTCCACCACGACAGAGAGTTTCCCCATTCACACCGCTGTGCTCTTCGCCCAGTCACATGACCTCCTCCGAATGTCCCTCCTACTCCTGTGTCTGGCATCATTAGTGGTTAGTTTATATCTTATCCTTGAAATTTCCATGAAAAAGAAAATGTAGCCCTTCCCAGCCTCACCCTAAATAAGCATAAAAAAATCCCTCCTAATTCATGGTCTAATAATAATGCCCCAGGCATTTGCTTGGATATGGTTTTCTTAAATTACTTAATTCAGCGTATGCCCTTAACGGTACTTTGGGGGCAATCCAGCGCCAGCTTTGTCACCTGAATCACTGACCTCTGGTTTCCTCACATTTAAAGACAGATTTGTGTTCCAGGGTCTCCACAGATAATTTTTCATTTTAATTTCATACTCGACCGTTATTAAGAATAAATTACTAACTAATATACATCAAACAGATAAACAACAAGTTTATACTGTGCAGCCCAGGGAACTATATTCAATATCTTGTAGTAGTTTATGGTGAAAAAGAATATGGAAATGAATGTATGTACGTTCAGGTATGACTGAAGCACTGTGCTGTGCACCATAAATTGACACAACATTGTAAACTGACCGTACTTCAATAAAAATATTTTTAAAAAATCCCTGAAGCACATTGTATCATAAAATATAAAAAAAGAATGAATTACTTTCTCAGACTATCGAAAGTAGCCTTGTGTGATTACTGGAAGCGCTGCCTTTCCATCGCTCTACATATCCTAAAATTAATTATTAATCATATTATCAAAAACCCGCTCCAGGGATCTCCCACCTGATTCGCACATGGGGCACGGGCTTCTCCGCTAAGACCTCAGCCTGGCTCCACACGAGCTGTTTATCAGTTTCTCTGGAGTGACACTGAATTGAGTGGCAGCACATGGTCCTATAAATCACAGCCTAATTTAGTTGTCACTGTGTTGTGACACTTACTTAAAAATGCTTTTTAATTGTGACTATAAATTATACATGAACAATTCTGGGTGACAGTCTTAATACTACATCAGATTCCTTCACCCAAGGGGAAAGCAAGCACCGTCAACACGGAGCAAGTGTACGCCTGAAACTCCGCAAACAGCAGCTCGGGGAAGGATGATGGAGATGGTGTGTCCGGGGTACCCCCAACCCCAGACCTGCCAGGTGGAAAGGGTACGGGACGGGGAGGGAGACAGACCTTTGGAAACCTCTGGGCTAAGAGTTGTGGAACCGTGGACCACAAACACAGCTTTCTCTTTGTTCTTTCACAATGTGGCCCTGAAAGCGGGATCTGAGATTTCTGCTTTCCAGCTTAGGAGTCTTCAGAAATGAGCTGCTTAAATTTAGCCGTGTATTTTACTATTAGAAAAAAACAAATGCAAGTGGACTTAGGAATACAAGTGATTTTCCTAAGTAGCTATTTTAAATATTTCAAAATCTGCATTTTCTCAGTTTTAAAGGACTGGGCTTCATTAAGTGGCTCCCAGCTGGCCGTGGTCTGGCCAATGTTCTACAGAACAAAATTTACACAGAAACACAGACCTCTGACGTGCTGATTCCTGTATCGATATAAAATATGAATGACATGATAAGGATCAACATGGGTTTATTCTGACCCTCCTCGGGAAACACAGCCACATATTCCCTTTAATATGAACGGGTCTCACTGACACTCCATTCGTGCTGCTCTACGTGCTACTGAAAGGTGACAGACGTGTCTGAAGCCCGGCCTCGCCGTCATCACGCCTCAGTTTCTCCTGTAGAAGTGGAATCATGTTCGTTGCCCACAGCTGCTTTCACAGGAGGCACCAAGCGCCAGTGCCCCTCAGCGGAGATGCCCACCATTTCTGGATGTGGGTGTGTTGTTGAAGCAGTGGGCACGCCCTGTACTTCGGTGGTCCTCATGGAACCCCGAGGCCAAAGAACCCTGAACTGAGACTCCACAACCCCCTTCCTAGGTAGACCCTGAAATTAAAAAAAAAAATTTAAGGTATAAACAAGCAGGAAAAAAGACAAAAAAAAAAAAAAAGAAGTATTCTCCCATCTTTTCTAACAATATGAAAGCACATAAAAATGCAAACACAGGCCAGATGGAGAATACACAGTATCACCTGTAAAATCTGAGATGCTTGGAAAAAACTGGGGCTGGACTGGGTGACTCGGGAAGAGAGAAACCTCAGACTGGGCTGGATCTTCCGACAGCATCAGTGCGGGCGCGAGGAGACCGGCCGAGGGCTCGAGCCACGCACACTGGCAGACACGCCCCGACGCACCGACCCGGCATTTGTCGACTTGCATTTATTGGACGTCGACTCCTCAGGGACAAAGACGAGTGATGCTCAGCGCTTGTTCCAGATGAGCTCGTGAGGGGGGGGGGGGCTCCCTCCTCTCCAGGAAGAGCCATGCATTATACTCGGCCAGAGTGGCTCACGATCGTAAACACCGCTGGTACCAGGATGAGTCTCCGTATCCGGTATCAGACGCGATGCTGACAAACGCTAATCACAGCCCCTCTTTCATTTCGGTTGCTGCACGTTGCCTGTGGGGGCTCTTTGCACTTTGCAGTAACACATCCTGCTGGAGACTTGAGAGAATGCTTGCAGGATGATGAGTTTGTACCAAGCCGGCAGAGTCTCCAATCACAGCTTTGGCTAAGGTTTTAAGGTGCTGGGTTCAGCAAAATATAGTTGTAAAATGATGACCCTTTTCATTGCCAAGATCTCTAACAACAGAATTAAATAAACGCTTTGGTTTATTCTTATGTAAATAATCAACCTCCCCAGAAATATGACGGATTCTGCGGATTGGGAAACTCTTCGAGGGTGGAAATCAGTTGCTGAACCCAGTGTCTCCACATATAGACCAGTAGTGACAACTGTCTGAAGTCACGTCCTAACGATTTTGAGGATCTGTTTAGGCACACTGATGGGCACTATCGTATGAGAACGAAATGGTCAAATTACCAGGACCTGGCTGTCTGGAACGGTGCAGTCTTAACTACATAGGGCATCACTAAAAATCCATTCTTGTTGAGGCAGTCAGAAAAAATGCAAATGGTGTATGTTCGCCATCTCCATTTTATTAGGGTCTGCAAGTTTATCCACATATGGATATTCAACACATGTCAACTGATATTACTGTGGGTACAATGCCCCTATTTTTGGAAGTAAGTGGTAAGATTTTGAAGCAATTTAATGTAGCCAATAAAGCGTGGTAGATGAAGCGAAGCAATTTTGTTTCTGTCTAAGCCCTGTTACATTCTGTTTGGGAGGAAATGTCTCAACATCGGTCAACCTCAATTTCTCTGTCTGTAAAATAGAGATAATAATCCCTATTTATTCATTGTTTTCATTCATTGAGCAAACGCTGCCTGTAATTGTCATGTACCATCTAGGGTTCTGGAAATCGAGGAATAAAATGATAAACACAGCCCTTCACCAGACACACCGTCCAGCAGGGGTTGTAAGGATGAAAGTCGTAACTAATGAAGAATGCTTAGTGTGTAGAAAACTTTCAATAGCAGTTACTTTGTAATTATTATTTATTGATATTTTTATTACTACCATTAATAAGAGGAAAACAATGAAAAAGAAAGCCCAACAGCCTGACTCACTCTGTTTACGAGACGAATGTTGGTGTTCACACGTGGGGGCGCATTACTCTCTTTTCCCATTTCTCTCTTAATGATAACCCCTACACTTTTAGCAAAAGAAACCCGTCTTACAATAAATGTCACTGCTTAGAATAATTTGAAGAGACTGTCTCAAGAAGCCATCACTGAGACTTTCTGATGCTTGGCCCATCTTTCTCCTTCCTCCGTACCTGAAGGTACTACCACATATGCTAGGGCTGCTGGGCTTAGCAAACACAAATACAGGCTGCCCAGTTAATTTCAGACAAATAACGAATGCTTTTTAGTATGTCCCAAACATTGCACTGAACACGCCTATACTAAAAAAAATATCCATTGCTTATCTGAAATTCAAATCTAACCTGGCAATCCTAATCCACAGATAATCAAAAGGCATTTTGAGTAAATAAAATATAAATGAGTGAGTAAGTAAGTAAATAAACAAATAAATGATGTTGTAAAGGGCGGGCGGGTCTAGCTCAGTGGTAGAGCACAAGGTCCTGGGTTCAGTTCCCAGGACCTCCATTTAAACAAAAACAAAAACAAAAAACAAAACAAAGCAAACAAGGTACTCTCAGGGAAATTCTCTCAACTGTTCTTTAAACATTTCTAAGATTTATTCAGTGTCAAAAATATTAACTATGGCACAAATGGACACAGATGGCCTGGTCATACTTCTGATGGACACTTGAAAGCCTTGGAATACACCCCTAATGTGACATTTACATCCATCACTGTGCTTTTTTTTCAAATGGTACTGATATAGAAGCAATGATTCCTTCAGACTCCATCCCTTCCCTTCCTGCTTGTTTCTCCAAATGTACACGCAAGAAATTAATGCAACCACATGAACATCACACAAATGCTTGGTCAAGTCTAAGCCTTTCTTCAGATTCTTCCAGGCTGAGTAACAGGTGTGGGAATGAAATACGGCAGAGAGACTGGAAGTCCCAGAGTCCAAGACCACCAGCTCTGTGAGCCCTGAAGGCGGCCTCCACCGTGCCCTTCCAGTGATCGGAGCGAAACGCTTTCACATCCCGGGGTCAGAGGAAAACGTCTGCACCCTCCCCTCCCCAAAGCAGGCGAGATAACTGAGGTCAGAGGCAGCATAAATATTTGACTAAAATGCTCCTGTGACGTGGGGTCTGAGGGTGGGAGCGCTCTGCTTGAAAGCGGCAAATGACTTTTTGAGGTCTGATAAAACAGACCTCAGTTTCAGGAAGGGCCGCAGGAAGCGGGGCAGCTGGCCCCAAGAACCTGGAGGAGTGGGACCTGAATACGAGTTTTATGCTAATGATGACAACATCAGGGCACTTAGCAGCGGAAGGAACAGGACAGGAAGGGGTGGGGCTGGTAGGAAAAAAACAGACCTGTGTTTAATAAGTTACATTATAGTGATTTAGCATCAAATGTGACCTCAGCCCCTAATCTTTCTCTAGAATCAAGCTTTACCTAGTTTTTAACAGACCCTGACTATATGTTATTTTTCTTCGATGTTTAAATTCTTATGACAAAAGATGTTATACAGTAAGTAATAATAAGTATCTTAAAGGTGCTGGTTAGAATTAACTACTAAGGCCAAAGAATTATATAATTACACTGCTTATTACCACACAATTACTTGAAGGTCTTCTTTAAGACGTACTTCAATATTGATGTTAGGTTATCATATGAGAATATTTCCCTGAGGTTATTTTCATCCATCAACCATGACATCCCATATCTTCCTAAAAGAGAGCTCGCAGTGCAACCTTATTTCTATAATATAGACAAGAAAATGGAAATACAGAGTGTACACTTCATTTGCTTGAAGCTTTAGGAACTAAAGCATCTCAAAATCATAGTGTTCGTATTGATAATGTCAAGCTATTTGAATATCACAAACGTCCTTCAGGATTTAAAAAAAAATAAAGAATGTAACAGTTTGGTTTTCCCCTAGGGCTGGCATATTTAAAGGGAAGAGAATGAGAACAACTTAATGTATGGTCTTGTGAAGACCACTTGACTTCGCAGGTTCTGAAAATTGTGATGTATCGTTTCAGGTGGAAAAATGTGCCCAAGCTACTGACAGTGATTGCCTCTGGGTGGAGACACGATCGGGAGCTGGACAAGGGGAAGACCAAAGCAAAAGCTTTAACTCTCGCTTTAGAATAGTTCTGCCTTTCTCTAATTTTAAAAAGAACAATCATATAGTGCTTTTGAATTAATTTTAAATGAACCAAAGTCTTTCCCCTGGACTTTCCACCGGTATTAACAGTTGGGAGCTACACGCTCGCTGTCAAAATATTGGAAGCACTCAGTACATTTATTCTTCTGCTTTGCCAAGTGTGGTGGAGTATTTGCAAAACACACCGTATGTCAGCAACAGAAAGTGGCTTGACTTTTACATCACACCTGTTCGCTGCAAATGCTGTGCTACAAACATTCATGATGGTAACTTATTTGAAATCATTATTGGCAACTCAAGTGGGATTTTTTTCCCACCTTCTTAATGTGTCAACATTGTGTCGATACTAGAAGCAAGTCTGTCTTTTTTTTTTTTAATTCATTGTGAGTCATTTTTTTTCTTGCCACTTTAGACACAAATATAGTGACAGTCAAACCTAAATCATAATAAGGCAGTATCAGAATACTGTGATTTTCCAGTATGATGGCATCCCAGCATAGTAATTTCATAATCTAATCTTCCAAAAATAAATTTCATTCAATGGGATGACTTTCTTATAGATTCAGTCCAGACTGACTTGACAGATAATTGTTACCGGCATGAAAGTCCGCAACCTTCCAGGTTATCTGCTACTCTTTCAAATTTGTATAGCAACCACAGATAGAAAGTTTCCTGGGAATAATGACACAAAACCAAAGGTGGAAAATTGGTTATTCTACAAGTGGGTCAACAAGAGGCTGAAGCAAGCTTACCACACCCTGTCAGACAAGGCACCTTTTATTGGTTCTTAAATTAAACTCACAATCCCAAATACTTACCTGACCTCAAACTATTTTACTGCATGCAGAAAAGGCCATCCGTTTTTTAAGCTATAAAAATTCATCCTTCCTATGATGCAAAGAAAAGTCTATATCTTTTTTTCACCATGTTTCTTGGGTTGCTTTTTAATTGAGTAGTCAATTGACATCTATTAAAATTTAACACCAGCTAAATTCTAAAGACTCCATTAGTCAGGATCTCTCTCTCTCTCTCTTTCTCTCTCTCTCTCTCTCTTTCTCTCAGATCACATGAAGTACTAAGGCTTTGAAGTATGGATCAAAAAGAAATTTCTTCACTTCATACTTCAGAATGCACCTCTATTTCCTGGCAGAGGACAACGTAATACATCGTAATAAATCACTGAACTTGTTTTGTCTAAACAATAAAGCCCTGGAATATTTTAGCTCAAATGAACTCATAGCCAAAGAAACTTTAAAAGCACCTGTGGCCATTCCTATAGACGTGTGCACACTTCTTTGGTAGGGATTCAGTTCCTACTGAGGAACATGGTTTTCGTGATGACCTGGCACCCACAGTTTCTTCTTTCAGAGGAAGGGAGGGACCTCTTTAGGACACTGCATAAATCCTCCCTTCTCAGTGCTGTTTGGATTTGGGTGGGTGTGAGTGGATTATGCCACCTGACACTCTCCATCCTTCTGTCCCACCTGGGTCCTCACTAACAGGCCCAAGGAGGAGAAAGTCAACCAAACCTGTTTTTGAAAGCCGAGATGTTTACCAAGCTCCCAAGACACAGCCAAGCTGAGGAGTCCCTTTCTTCCTCTGGGTTAAGTTGAGAGAGGATGTGACTATCAAAACTGCTACAGCCACTGAATATAAAAATAGATTTACAAAAAGTTCCTTCTGTACAGCACAGTGAACTATGCTCAGTATCTTGTAATAACCTTTAATGAAAAAAAATATGAAAACAATTATGTATGTATATGCATGGCTGGGACCTGGTGCTGTACACCAACCAGACTGACACATTGTAGCTGACTGTAAGTCAAAAAAATTAACAAACAAACAAATAAATAAAATTACTACTCCTACAATTTAGAAAAACTCAAAATAAATCTGAAATATCAGAATAAAAATCTAGATATTTAAAGAAAAAGTTGCTACAGCTATTTTATGACAACAAGGGGTCCCCTACAACTCTGCAGGGAGGAAATCCCAGGTTTTAGGGCAGGAGCCACTGGATCAAGCCTCACCTGATGCTGTAAGTGTCCCTTGAATTTAAATGGTGTCCATTAATAATTCCCCTTCATGTTATTTTCCTTTATGCCCCCTTTTTACCTTTGAAGTTTACTTTGAGTATAAGCAAAAATGATTAAAGAAACATCTTACTATAATCATAGAAGCACATAGGAAAACCATTAATAAATTCTCCCTGAGGTTAAAGGTTCAGAGAACATAATCATAAGAAATTCATTGCAATATAATTACCACATATTATATTGACAAAAAAACTTCAATAGGTGTTAATTTGACAAACAAATTTGTATAAATTCAGGAAGGAAGCTAGTTAATGAAAATAAATTTCGACTTGCAACCCTATAAGAACTCTTTCTTAGTAAATCTATTTTCCCAGAAACACATGCCATTCACTACTCACTCATGAGCAGAGTCCAGCCTTATGTGCGGCTGAGTAAAGAAATCGTAAGCAAATTATGCCTTTTTTGTTTGACAACAAGCACAATTGCTAGAAAGGGGACAAGCAAGTAACCCTGGATAAAGTGTTATGTTACTCTCTTTCCAAACGTCCTCTGCTGCAAGATAAGAAGAAATTACATTATACAATCTAGGACATACCAACATCACTAGAAGACCACTTCTACCCCAGCCAAGTGGTATCTGAAACAATGTCATCAAAAATCTGTTTAAAACAATCTTGTGCACAGATTCCATAGCCATCCACAGCTCCTGCCCCAATAATTCATTTGTCCCTTGACCCTTCTTTTACAGTCACCTTCCCCGTAAGTTATTATCACAACCGCTTCACTCCAAGCTTTCCACAGGAACCTCTGCAACGTACAATCCAATAACCTCATGCTCTCCAGAGTTCTCCCTTTTCAGTCTAGCCACCTCTCTGCTGCCCAAATGATCTATCTAATTCACTTGCCTGATCGTGTCTGTTCACCACGGAAAATCTGTAATGACTCGCCTTGCCTTACAGCATCAACCTAAAATCTCTGTCCTCCTTGGTCTTCCGCCAGCCCACTTGTCCAGTTCCGTCTCTGCTAATCCTCCTCTTGAGTTTCATGTTTCAACCACGCTGAACGCCTCGCAGCTCCCTGCGCACACACTGCCACGGCTTCACCGTCTGCCTGGGTTACTGGACTCTCCCCATCCCCCCCAACCCCTATGTTTCACCAAAAACTGATGAAATTTTTTCAACTTTCACACGAGTGATACTGACACGACTCTTACAAAGCCACCCCCCACTTTCCTTGACAAGCCGGTTTTAGGTGATCCTTCCTTCATGTTCCCATTTCACTGCGTGCCTCCCTCAGTTTTCTACTGATCAATTTCTAGTTTCTCTCTTCATTGGATGATGAAGGTCATCACGGAGGAACACTCAGTCTGCCTCTCCGCGAATTCTCAGTTTCTAGAACCTCACCTAGAACGTAGGAGATGCTAGGTGGCTGTTTTTCCTGCTCCCTCGTCTTCACTGAAGCTGGATGTTCCTTGATGCTCTGACACCCGTGATGGCCTCCCTGTCATCTACAGCGCACGGGGAGCATCATGGCGTCTGCATCCCCTACACTCCCTCCAGGGCACTCCCCACCCTACCGCTGTGTCTCCTCCTCCCTCGCCCACTGACACTTTCTAACCGTCCTTATGATGGAGTACGAGACCGTCTACTTCTCCCATCGCATTTGTGGACAACTTGGTCTCTGCCTTCGTCACCAAAACAGCCTCTGCTCTGGTCCTTCTAGACCCCAGGAACTTCCTCGAAAACCGGGTAAAGGGGATCTGCCAAGTCGCCTAACCTCGGTGTCCACATTATAAATGTGGTATTTTTCCAAAATATAAAGATGTTCAAATTACCTGTGTATTGATGTAAGAAATGAAGGTGTCTTCAATCATTAACCATTTTTTTCCCTAAGGCCAATGACTGCAAATGTTCTTTGTTGTCTGCAAACCCTGTTTGATTTAAATGCACTGACTTTTACGTAATCAATACATGTTTGAGAAAATTACACACTTCTCTAGTCTTTTATCTATAATTCGTTTTATGTGGTGCCAGATTGAAAATGAAAAGGTGAATTAGCTAGTCTGTCATTATGTTATCAGACTTGACTGATGGTTATCCTGATGTGACGGTAGCATGGACAGCAACGTATAATTTACTATGACCTGGAGTTTTTAGAAAATGCTTTTGTTTGAATTTGTCTTTTTAAAAAAGAGTTTGTTCACTATCAGTTGAAATATTCAGCTGATTATTTGTTTTGGTTTTTTAAAGTTTCTTATTTTTCTACCTTAAAATGTCTAAAGAATAATTTTATGGTGGTAATTAAGGAAAAATCGTGTAGACTTGCTGTATTTTGACAACTTCATGGGTTTAAGAAAAAGAGATAATTGGATAAAAGAGTATCTGCAATTCCTTCTGGTTCTGACAGACCATTATTCAACTTGCCCACATTTCTGTATCATTGTCAGTCTATAGAAATAAGGTCATTTCCACAGAAGTGACCCTGAAATCTATAAATATGACATCAGCACTCCAGACATTTACTCTAGACTACTCAGAGCATGCTAAGCATTATCGAAGTTATCAGTACCAATGTCCATGTGTCTGCAGTTTCCACCTGGGAAACAAGCGAGATAAGGGAATTCCTGAAAAGTATCCATGAAACATTTGGCTCAGCGAGCACCTGCAGCCAAAGAGGGGTCCCCAGGATGAACACACAAATAAACACAAATGTCAAGATTATCTCCGCAGAAAAAAATATTCCTACTCTCAAGTATTTCTTCGTAAAATACACACGTCAACAAAGTGTGCTGGGAAAGGGCCCAGTGGCGGTCCATAAAGTGACGCCGGCACATGAAAACAAGGAAAAAGAGGACTCAGAGGGGGGAGGGGACGGGCCGTAGCTGAGATGCTGATTAGGGTCAGATCAGCACCCCCAGTCTGTGGCCAGGAGACCCCAGTGTGGGCCACACAGCTATGGACAAAGGACTTCAAAATGATGTTTTGTTTTTAAACTAAATAACACATTCTTTTTTCTGCTTTTTTTAAATAGATGTATAGTCAGTTTACAATGGTGTGTCAATTTCTGGTGCACAGCATAGTGTTCCGGTCATCCATATACACACACACACACACACACACACATATATATATATGTACACACACACACATATATACATACATAATATATACATATAATATAATAATGTGTGTGCATATATATATATATATATATATATATATATATACATATATATATATTCCTTTTCATATTCTTTTTCATTACAGGTTACTACAAGATATTGAATATAATTCCCTGTGCTAGATAGTATACACTTGTTGTTTACCGACTGTATACATATAGTAGTTGGTATATGCAAATCTTGAACTCCTAAAGAACACATTCTTGCACAGATAAAGTCTACTACTTATAAATGCATGGAGTGCCTTCTATCACTAACAAATTGTTTTCTTAGCTACCACACATGACTGCTAAGGTTCTCTGTTGTCTGTAATTGTATATATAAATTATATCTTCAATTTAAGTAATGTGCCTGTATGACTTACACACTGCTTAACTTTGAGAATGCCACTTCTCTGCACCTCAGTGTCCTCTTCTCTAAAATTAAAAGGATCGCAGTTGCTAATATTATCTATGACCCCAGATTGTTTTTGAAGATCAAATGCATGAATGCATGTAAAGAACTTGAAAGAATACCTGTGCCGCAGTTAGCAATAAAGACAAGCTTTGGATCTTTCTTCCTGTTAGAGAATTTTGAGCGAGGGAGAGAAATCCTTCTATGCTCCGGGAAGAACATTTTGGCCATAGGCTATATGAACGCTTAGTGAAATGAAATAAAAAAGGCCGAAATAAATTTGGCAACTAAGGAGATTACTTTTGGCTTCACAGAGAAGGCTTCACTTGAGAGGTAAGGAGGAATCCATCCGTCAAAGAAACAGCTGCAAATAAAACCAACTGCAACTTCTTAAGAGAGAAAATCGTGTCTGAAATATGTTACCATTTCAAATAACATTGATGGAAAACGAAAATGGATTCATAAATGTTTGGACATTTTTGTGAGAGACAGAACACTGATGACCATTAAAGGAAGCACATCTAACAGACAACAAAATATCTGAAAAAATAAGGAGATCAGTAACATCAAAACCAAGAAAACACTTAGGAATACATTTAACCAAGGATGAGAGAGATCTGTACAATGAAAAATGCAAGGCCGGTAAAAGAACCTGAAGAAGCTACAAACAAGCGGAGAGATGCCCTGTGTTCACGGGTCAGAAGAACTGACATTGTTAAGGCGTCCACAATACTCAAAGTTATTTACCAATTCAATGCAACCCCTATCAAAACTCCAATGGCATTTTTCACAGAAATAGAAAAAAAAAAAAAGTCCTGACGTTTGCATCAAACTACAGAAGACCCCAAACAGCCAAAGTAATTCTGGGAAAGAACAAAGCTGGAGGCATCACACTTCCTGAATTCAAACAACGCTGCGAAGATACAGCAATTAAACAGCACGGCACTGGCTGGAAACAGACACACAAACCAGAGGGACGGATTGAGAGCCCGGAAATAAATCTTCACATGTGTGATCACACTAATTTCTGACAAGGGAGCCATAAATACTCCATGGGGAAAGGACAGTCTTCAATAAATGGTGTTAGGAAAACTGGGTAAAACGAATGCCCATCTCTCACCAGTCACAGAATTAACTCAAAATGAATTAAAGACTTAAACAGAAGACCTGAGACTTGAGACCCCCCTAAAGAGGACACAGAGAGAACGCCCCTTCATGTTGGTCTTGGCGACAATCTTTCGCATATGTCAACAGAAGTGAAAGCAACAAAAGCAAAGATCAACAAATGGGACTCAAACTGAGGAGCGTCTGCACAGCAAAGGGGAGAGTGCACAAGATAAATAGGCAACCTGCTGAACGGAAGAAAATGTTTGCAAACCAAATATCCAATGAGTGAACATCATATTATATATATTATACACATAAAGGATTTATACACCTTAACAAATAAAAAAATCAACAATCCAATTTAAAAATGGGCAAAAGCTGAATAGATATTCTCCCAAAGGAGATAGAGAGATGACAAGCAGGTACATAAGAAGATGCTCTGTGCCCCTAACCAGGGACATGCAGATCAAAACCACAGTGAGGTGTCACCTCACATGTAGAATGGCTACCGTCAAAAAGCAAGAGAGAACAGGAGTTGGCGACGACGTGGAGAAAAGGGAGCCCTTCCGCACTGTGGATGGGAATGGAAACTGGTGCAGCCACTGTGGAGAACAGTGTGGAGGTTCCTCAGCAAATTAAAAATAGAGCTGCCATAGGACCCAGCAGTCCCACTTCTGGGTGTGTACCCACAGGAAATAAATCACGCTCTTGAAGAGACATCTGCATCCTTAGTTCAGTGCAGCATCACTTGCCATAGCCAAGGTATGGAAACGGCCTAATTTTTCATCAATGGAGGAAAGGATAAAGAAGATGTGGTAATGTCACACACACACACACACACACACACACACTAGAATATTATTCAGCCATGAGAAGGAAGGAAAGACACCCATTCATAACAACGTGGATAGACCTTGGGTATTACGCTAAGTGAGGTAAGTCAAACAGGGAAAGGCGAATGCCATACATTATCACTTGTTTGTGGAATCCAAAAAAAAGCCAAACTCTTAAAACAGAGAGTAGAATGGTGGTTACCAGGGGCCGTTCGGGAGGGGGGTGGTGAAATGGATACAAACTTTCAGTTGGAAGATGAACAATTCTGGAGATTTAGTGCACAGCACAGTGATCTTAGTCAGCAATACCATATTACATACTTCAAAGTTGCTAAGAAGCCAGGGAGTACATGTTTTTAACACGCAAAGGAAGTGATCATTGTGGGACACACGGAGGTGTTAGCTAAGGCTGTGGGTGTTTCATATTGCAGTACATAAATGTATCAAACTAACAAATGGTACACCTTAAATATGCACAATGTTATAAGTCAATTATTTCTCAGAAAAAGAAGCGCACATATATATTGACAAGGATCTATTAAACCATCACCCAAACCTGTTATAATCCTTTATTTCAGGAAAAAAAAAAAACTGAGGTCCAGGTAGTAAGAATATATAGCCAATAATTGGAAGAAGAGGTTTTAACTTCAGGTCCTCACTATCCTACGGGTCAGGCAAGTCACTGAAACAAATGAACTGGGTGAGGGGGCAACAAGGAATAGTGGTCCCTGCCATGAGCTGAAAAAAGGCTTGCCTCCTCAAAGGAACAGAAATGTATTTTAAATGTTTATTAACGCACAAGACAGCTTAGAAAAAAGACACGTCTAGGGTTCGACTCAGCCTGTGGGACTGACACTTGGCATCCAAGGACTGACCCCAAACCGGCGCTTTTGCAAACTGGTAAACCACATCAGCGATTTACTCTCAGGACTCGTGCCACAGTTCATGCCTGGAAGCTCCTTCGACAGCAGACTTACCACTTAAAACATAATTTTATTTCCTGTAGCCTCTCCCATCCACGTATTAGTCCCAGTTTGATTAAAAAGAGCGTGCGGCCCGGCTAAGTCTACCACGAATAATCATCAAAACGGGAGGACACGAGGAAGCAGTAAAGACAGACAACTGCATGCAAACCTCCGTGGTCACAGGCTCCAAATACATGAAAACAACACGAATGGACTTATTGAGGCTCAGCAGAAACACTCAAGGTGACAGATGCTTGACGCATTCCAGTAACAGAGACGAGGAAAAGTCAAAGTGAAATAAAAAAAAAAAAAAAAAAAACCACAGATGGCAGCGAGAGAGAAAGAGGGTTAAACAAAAGAGATTAGGGGAAGTAATTCTCAAAGGTCAGATTTGTACCGTTAGGAATTTGATGCCCAGAGAAAGGGAGCAATTGCAGAAGCATTTGCATCATGAGTTCTCACTCCACATATGGACCTCCTGAATGTGGCTATCTGTGATACTAGAAGAACACACTTTTTGTTTTATTTTATCTGCCTTAACTTAGGGTCCTTCGCGGCTACACACTCCTGGGATGGAACCATGAAGCTTTTCGCCTCAGACGAGGAGAAACTGGAACAGAAGAGAGCACTGAGAAGCTTGGCGACGTGGAGTTCATCTTCCTGACCTCTTCAGCAAGAGAGAAGCCGGGAACGGGCGGCACTGCTATCACAGGAAAAGGGCTTCTCGAAATTGCTTAAGCAACTACGTAATGCATGGACAGCCCACCCTGCAGCTCACAGAACATCTTCCACAAGGTCTGGACCTTCCTCCTAGACGGACGGAGAGCTGTCATGTGATGGATGCCCAGTGGGAGGGAGGAGGACAGGAGGAGATGGAGACACACTCCTACTCCCCACAATGGAATCGGGGTGGGGGTTGGTGGGGGAGGAGTTAGAGCAACGGGGAGAGTCATGAGAGTGGACGTCTCTCAGACTTACTATGCACTAGTGGTGTGTGTGTGTGTTTAGATGTACTTTTAACCTGCAATGAAGAGTGAGTCCCATGTTTAACTGTTACTTCCGCCCCCTGGTTTTGAAGGTTAGTCACTGGTACCACCACGCCCTCGTGCTGCTCCCTTCCCTCTCCCCAAACAAGGACTTCTTCGTCCAGTCTTCTGGTCTCCTTCATCTGTCTGGACAGCTCCTCCTTCATTAAGGCCGCCTTGCCGAATGCTACCGTCTACAGTATTTTCCCCAGTTGGTCTCCATTCAGTGCAGTTCCCACGGATCTCTGTTTCCTTCTGGTAACAATTTGGTGTGTAAACTACAAAAATATCTAAGAACCCACTGCCCTATGCTATTTGTGATCGTGGTTTGTTAAATAAGTTCCTGGTTTCACTGTAAACTCATCAGACACAGAACTTGTAGTCATGCCTTTGTACTTGGAATTTGTAAAACTTTGTGGCTACAACTCATTCAATTCCTTGACCTCGTTACTAGGAAGGAATGCCGTCAATCTGAAAATGAGGAAAGGGTTCCCTCAGCCACATACACAATGACACTGTTCCTTTTTTTTCTTTTTTTCTTAACATGTTTAGATGATTTAAAACACAAAATCTCTCATTTTAAGTTGTCTGTGTAAAAACCCCAGGATGAGAAACTCTTTTCCTTCTGTTTATAACTATTGTCTGAGTGAGTCACTTAGAGACCGCGTTGAGGACATTCGTGTATTTGACTCTGTCTCCTCTGGGGCTGATTCCTCTGCGGAGAGAACTGAACCACGTGGCAGGTGTACACATCTGTCAGACGGGAAACCACGACGGATGGAGGTTGCTTACAACTGCTCACAACTTTAAAGACACTTGGAGGCTCTGCCACACTCAGCATGAGTCATTGTATACACACCGGAACTATTTTGGCTTGAGCATGTTTTTACTTGAGATTAAAAAAAAAAGAGAGAACAAGAGCCTTAATTTTCAGCTGAGTACTGGGTACATTTAACAACTTGGTCCCTATGAACTTCGAAGTGTGCTGGACTAATGCTTTTAATTTTGGAAAAGGCATTTTGAAATATTGTCAGGTTTTTTTTTTCCTTTTTTAGATAATAAATGTGACTATTATTTTCCCCGGGAGAAAAAAAAATGACTTATTTTCTCTCTGCTTTTTATTAGTTATTCTTACACTCACCCTGCATGTCTCTGCAGCGCGCACAGCCCGTTCCGCAGGGACCAACTTTCCCTTCTGCTCTGCCCCTTCCAGCTCCACTTCGCTCTGACTCTCCTCCGCCTGTTTCGTCACCCTGCTTGTCTTGTTATTTTGTGCCAGCTTCAGCATAATTCTGAATTTGAACACACGTCCTCATTGTTTCAATTAACTGGCTCACCTACCCTTTCGGTGACCTATTCTGAGGCCCCCTGTGTTAATTAACACCCCTTCCTCCCAAAGATTTCTCACCCGTGACGACGCAGTGGGGAGCAGAAGGAGAAACACAGACATCCGATTCAGAAGGTGTGAGGACAGGTGCGTGGCAGTCCTCCTCCGGCTTCAAGCCCTGAGTGCATTACTGTTTCAGGGACCAGTGACCAACAGATCTACGGTGCAGGGCATATTACTGGGCGCCCTCTGATAGAGTCAGAGGAGGCATTTGGTTATTGGAACAAAGGAACCCCGTTTCATCACAGTAACAACCTGGGTGTAACACAGAGGCCCGAGGGAGCAGGCTGAACAACAGCAGTTCCCAGTCAGAAACAGAGTCCGAGGGCCCAAGATAATCAAGGGAAGCACCAATAAGAAGAACTCTTCAGACGTGCAAACACTAATGAGTATCTATAAAACAGATTTTAAAAATATCTACTGTAGAGCACAGGGAACTATATTCAATACCGTGTTTCACCTATCATGAAAAAGACTATGAAAACGAATACATGCACGTGTATGTACGACTGAAACACGACGCTGTGCGCCAGAAATTGACACGCTGTAACTACACTTCAATAAAGGAAACAAGGAAACAAGAAACTAAAGGGAGCATCCAAGCCCTTTTTGGTGTGTGTGACTTCTGCCCAAACGTATGGCTCTGGAAAGTGTCACTGATTCCTTTCTACAAGAGCAAGTTCTTAACAAACGACCCCCCGTAGCAGTGGAGCTGAGTAAGCCTTGCTAAGTGTTACCAAAGGGTTGATGAGGAATAAGGACACCCTAGCATTTCTTCAGGATGAAGTAACACTTGCCACAAACGAAATGATTGTCAAAATATTTGTCTGAATACGCTCTGGCGTGCTAAGTTGAGATCTCGGGTGACATGCGCTTCCGTTCTGTTAGGCACGTATTGACTGAGACAGATGAAACTGTTTCCCAGTGGAATTCCTGAGAAACCCTGAGCCTGAAGACCCACTGGAAGGCAGATAACTTGCCAGGTTTCCTCATACAACTTGTGGGTCCTGTGACAGCACAGAGCACAAGCTGTTACAGCCTTTTTCCTCCTTGAGAATATTAGGTGCTTCCATGTTTACCGAGTAGACTGACGAACTGTCTAATTATATTCAAATTGTTATATAACTATGTTCAAGGCTATTTTAATACCAATTTGAGTTATGCCATCATTACTTTTAGTTTTTAGAGGTCACTATATAGGACATACAGACCACACGTACAAAGACATAGAAAAAGTACAGCTGTGAGAATCAGAACCTGGTTTTATACCCCAGATCTGCTTTTTATTATTTTCCTTATTGCAGAGGAAGCCTTGAAGGTTTATTTCACAGGAAACCTTAAAAATTTATTGGCTAAGGTGGCATTTTCAACTCTTGGACACCACAGATCTACTTTTTAAAAACTCTGAGGTCTTGGGCAAACAACTTTTTTTTTAACTTGGTTTTTTTTTTTGTATAAGAAAATTAAGGTAATATAGATCTATCTCAAAGATCATTTTGTGAACTAAAAATGCGATAATATATATACAAGCTCCTGGCTTAATATAGACATATAATAGTTTTCAATGAGTATTAGATTTGATAATGACTCTGTCCTGCAAGTCTCTTCATGAGCCATTAACCATTTTTTGTGTATTTGAATCAACAATATTATAAAAGCAAACAAAGGCATAAACTAGACAACATTTTTATACTGATATACTTATCTTGCCATACAAAAAAGAATCCGTTATAATATGTGTGAATATAAGGTTTTTTTTTAATATTATCAGCACCAAAAAGATAGGACTCTTTGAATTAGACAAAGGTTTTTAAGCTCAAAGAACTCCAAATTGCGAAATTTGGTAACAGAAGATAGAGAAAATAACGGAACGTGTAAAGAGGGTTGGGACTGCAGACTGCCTTTGAGGTTTCTATACTTGTTAGCATCTTTGCATCAATTAAACAAAACACGATGAAACTATTAAAGCAAAAGCAGATAGATATCATGAAGCCTCACACTACAACGTACCAGGTGGTCCCCTCCCCCCGCTTATGGGGCTACTCCGGGTTCACAACATCACCCCAGTATGATCACATGTAGTACATGCTTGCACCCTTGCAAGGGCCCTGGTGTGGGTGATAAGTTAAATAGTGACGTGCCCAGGCGTGACCTGGCCTTGAATCACAACCTAGCAACAAACACACATGGAACTGACACTATACATTTAGCACATATTACACGTGTTAATCCTACTCCAAACAGCGGTCGTGCTTTGTAAATATTTCTACCGTATGTCACTGCTTCACATACAAAGTAGCGTATAAAGAGAATTTTAACGTGATCGGTATCACACGAATGCAGAAAGATAAGGGCGATGGGTTTGAACGCTCCATTTAGCCACCGAGACAGAAGAGTCTCATTTTGCTTGTTTATCTCGCCTGACAATGTCCAATGGGAAGCAGTTTTATTAGTGCGTTTCCAACATCAAAAAGTTGCATGCAAAATTAACTTGGTGTTTAACCATTATTTTGTTCTCATTTAAAATTAGTTCTGCCTGATTCATTCTCCTTTGCTATTTATAGAGAAGAAAGAGGCTGGGCAGTTCTGTTTGCAGAAAAGCATCACCACTCGTAACCTAGTACTTACAAGACAGCCAAACTCAGTTAAGATTTAGCGGGTTATCCTGATTACTTCACTTGAAAGATATGTTATGTCATTTCAAGCATCTCTGTTTTCACTCCACGAACAGAAGTTAAAGAAGAAAAACCACAACCAAATGTGCATTAACTGTGCCAGCATTCTGAGACAGAACAGCAGGGAGGGCCGCCTGGTCCTGTCTATGTCACAACCTGTGGCTCAGGCGTGACTCTGACCTCCCCTTCGCGCCACGCAGTAGCTGACATACGGTGTAAGACGGAACAGCTCTGTCCCCAGTCAGTATTCTGCAGTCGTCCATTTCTTCCAACGGCATTTATGACAACGCCACTACCCTGTTCAGAAGGAAGACTGGAAAGACCAGTTCTGTTTTGATCTTGATTATCAAAGTAAGAGGTAATTCACTGCTCCCCTTAGAGCAGTTCCTGGAGTCTCATGTCCACAGCGAGTCCAGGGGCCCCTGGGAGAAACGGAGAAGGACACTGGACTGAATGAAGACACCTCCACGAGTGCCGGCACTGAGTTTCTGACCGTGGAGACAGAGGGTAGCTCCTCTGCTGAAGTGGCAACTTCCTTCAAGGCAAAGACAGAACCTCCGCCCGAGGAGGGCGCCGGGGCGGCTCAGCGGGAGGACGGGAGCCAGGGACGCAGAGCGCAGGAGCGGCCACCCGCTGGGGCACCGGCCCGCAGCCCTCGGAGGGCCGGCGTGAACTGGGAGAGACTGCGAACTGGTCTGAAGGCTCACTGCCAACTGGGCTGAGGCTCGCAATCGTATCAAATTATAACCATCACACAAGCTCTCCTAACCTGCTGAAACTCACTTCAACTGTGAAGGCTACACATTCTACCAATACAGAGAAATCAGTGATCGCGTCGCGAGACATCATTAAAGGAGTTACCAAGTTAATTCATGTGGATGCAGGTGAGACTTATTACTTACCTTAGATTTTAATTCATAGTCTTTGTTTAGATTCCAACGGGTATATTTAGCCTACGTTTTATTTTGCCTCCATGTAGCTTCAGTACACCTCCAGAAACCACCACGATATCTAACCATTCACTAAGAATTTATACCAAATTGGTTTTGAGATATGTTTCCAGCAACATCAAACTGACTGAGATCAACAAAGTATCAAATCTGTTTCCCGGTGCAAGAGTTACCAACAAAGCTCAATGTCCACATTTAAAATGACTAACAGGGAACCCACAGGCTTTGCCAAGAAGCCTTTCTAGTAACCAGAAAACCAAGAAGAATTTTTGGAACCTGCTTTTCCCATGTATATGTGTGTGTGTGTGTATACACACACACACACACACACACACACATATCTATCTTCCATAATGAAATCAGGGTTACATTCTTTTCTTACCAAAAATACTGCAGCATTATTTTTCTACTCTGATTTGTCTCAATACTCAAGTTCCTTGGGATAATTCACTGTTGCCCAAATATACACCACACTTTCTGACTCCTGGGGTTTTGTTCATGATCCTCTCACCTCTATAAAAAATTTAAAAAATGGTACCTATCCCTAAAAGCTTATATTAAAAACTACCCTCTTCATGAAGCCTTTCTTGTTTGTCCTATGAGAGATAATTCTCCTTCCTTTGAATCCACCTAATATGTTATTTGCACCTTTTCTGATATCTTACGCATTTGGTCCTTAATTCATAGTAGATTCAAGCCTGGACATAAGTCTACCTTCCTCACTTCAGAACTGGATGAAGCCAGACAGTCCCTTTGGCCCTTCCAGAGGAACGTTAGTTTCTTTACCCTTAAGAGAGCTTAAAACACCCCTCTCAGCAGGGCTGTTCTAAGGAGCCGAGAGGAGATGTCCCTGGGACACCCGGGGTGTGATAACCATGCTCGCTTCTCTCCCTCCCTCCAGTCTCACTGAAGGATGAGAGCTGTCTGAGGTCAGGGGCTGTGACATTTAGTGTTTTATTTCTTGAGGTCTTCATACAAGGCCTTTTACATAATGAGAGATTTTTTTAAATGCAGGTTTTTGTTAGTTTCTGTGGGAGTCACCTCTTATGTTGGTTCTTACTTCCTTTTCTTCTTACGGGAGAAACACATGGTGACTTCTGCAAACCACTGTCCTGCCCCCTCTGCACGGCTGTGGCAGACGTGCCCTGACTTTACCCGACCCCCACGCCCACTCCCAGCACTGCTGATGGGCCAGGAGTAAACACCTCTCCCAGCCTGGACCAATTCGATTTTTTTCCTACCATGATTTTCCTCTGGGAAATTTTTAAAAACACATAATGAAAATGAGAGACAGTCTTTATTTCCGATGAAAACTGTGGAAGGTCTGGCTCAAAAGCTGTTGTGAACCGTGTTTCTGTCCTGTGAAGGAAACCAGTCATCGGTGCAGAAGAATAAAGCCAACACACAGACAGAAGCAGAAGTACGATCGTGGAGCTGGAGAGCTGCCGCTGGCGTCTGATGTCTCGTTCAGATGCCTCCAAAGCCTGGCCAAAGGCCTGCCTTCCCCATCACTTGTTGACTCCAGTTTACCTCAAATAGGAAGACTCTTTCCTTTTCAGTAACTCTAATAATGGTGTCATGTCCCTACCTCAACCCACGCCGTGTGAACGATGAGAGGATTACATACACACACACACACACACACACACTCTCTCTCTCTCTCTCTCTCTCTCTCTCTCACCCAGATGTCCTTTGCCAGCTGACTCCGGTAAAGCCAGAGTATCATCTCAAATATTGAGATAACTACTCACTTGTATAATTAATAAACCACTTGATATAACATAAGTCACAGGTAGGCAGAACTCCTCATTTCTCCAGAAAACTGAAATGATTAATTACAAAAGGAGTAGGCAGATCGATAAACCATGTGTGTAAAGTTTTTAGAGGTACTAAAAATCATTAGGAAAAAGAAAAATGGCTTTTCAGGATTGGGTTGATGGGAGCAACCTAAGAAGGAACTCATCAAACCACATCCTGGACGCGGAAGCGTGGCAGGTATACAGGGTCACGCTCTGCCTCTTTTGCTCCTGAATTTCCTCCTACTTTAAACACAACTATGCTGGGTCAAAACCCAACAACACAGTTTTATCCATACATAATGGCTAATTCTGTGTGTCAGCTCGGGGTACCCAGATATTTGGTTAAACGTTATTTCTGGGTACGTGTGCTATTGCGTTTCCAGATGAGCTGAGCATTTGAATGCATGGACTGACTATAAAAGATTTCCCTCCCCAGTGAGGGTGGGCATTGTCCAATTCGTTGGAGGCCTGAATAGAGCCAGATGTGGAGGAAGGGAGATTTGCTGTCTCTGCCTGAAAGACTGAGCTGGGACATCACTGTCCTGCCCTCAGAATGGAATGTACATCATTGGCTCTCGTGGGTCTTCCAGCTCGCAGAGCACAGATCACAGGATGTCTTGGCCTCGAGAACCACATGAGCCAATTCCTCATAACAGATCTGTCTGTCTGTCTATTATCTGTCTGTCTGTCTGTCTATCATCTATCTATCTATCCTGCTGTTTCTGTTTCTCTGGAGGACACTGGCTAATACACCTTATCTCTATTACCTCTATTTCATTTACAAAATTCTATAAATTCCAAACAACAATGTAGATAAAGACAAAAGAGCTTATAGTGCATTTAAATGTGTACAAACATCATACACTGAACAAATATTACACAGCAGACACCACTGAATGCAACTCACTTGAATGTGACCTAACAGCCTGGTTCTACCAGTGTCCAATATGGCATTTTCCTGAAGATTGAGAAGAAAACATCATCAGTCTTTTACAACTTAGAACAAAGGGGAAGAAGCAAAACTGGCTGCTACCTCTGGATGATTCCTACATGACCTAAGAATTTCCCTGTTTTCTGGACCCAGTGTTTAATTCTGACCTTGCACACAAACGCAGATACACATACAATTTAGTCCTATTATGATAATGATTCTCTCAGGACCCATTACCTCATTATGAGTTTAATTTGACTATCTTCTCATTGATATCTTTTAAATCTATTAACAAATATTTACTGAGTATCAGCTGCGCGTCCAGCACCCTGCCAGCTACAGGGAGCACTGTGGGTTCAGTTGTGTCTCCAGAAAGCAATGTTGTGCCAGCATGTGACCTAGTTGGAAATAGGGTCTTTACAGAAGGAGTCAAGCGTGGTGAGTCTTTAATTCAGTGTCTGCTGTTCTTACCAAAAGGGGGAAATCTGGACGTGAACTGACACGCACCAAAGAGCAGGTGAGGACACAGAAGCCGGGAGAGGGAGCTGGAATCCGTCCTTTAGCGCCTTCAGAGGACGCACAGCCCTGTCCTCGCCTCGACCTCAGATTTCCAGACCTGAAGATCTCCAGAATCATCCAACAGTACATATCTGTTGTTAAGTCACTCATCTTGTGGTACTTTGTCATGGCGGCCTTAGGATACTAACATAGGGAAGAAAAAGATAAAAGAGTGGAGCCCCTTCCTTTGTTAAACTAGAGAGTAATTGAGTTTAGGACCTTAAGCATCTTAGATCAAATATCATTTTTCTTAGGAATGCTTTTCATAGAAATTCCATTTAAAATGCCTTCAGTATGCTATATGCTTGTGTGTGTGTACAAAGACACATACATATGTATATATATTTTTGATATATAAAGACATACACATGATATATGTTTACACATATGGTATATAAAATCAGCTTTATAGTTTTATCACTAATGAAAGGCAATGCATCTACCTGATAAATACAGCTGGCTACCTGGTTTAGACCTGAATTAAGCTATGGCTTTAACCATTCTCCAAGGAGAAGTTCTGTTGATCATGCCATAAATTGTCTCATTTGGCAAGAAACACAAATACGTCTGCCACACAGGATATTGTAACATATTGGATTTGCTTGTGCATAAAAACAAAGCTGCATTTAAATATATTTAGCAAAGTATACTTAACAAAATCACAACAAAATGTATGTAAACATACATAACATGACCCCTGTCTTGGACCTAAATCTGCTCAGCCAGCGTAGTGATTTGAAAGTTCGCATTCCGAGTTTAAGGCCATCACCATGAAGGATGTGACCCCCAGTTGTTTACAGCACACTCAGCCCTCATGGCTGCACTTACTTCTCTCTGCTACACTGGTACATCAGTGAGACAACAGGTATCCTGTAGTTCCCTTTCGATGGCTCAGGTTGATATTAAATTTTAGTGACAATGTGGTCATTACAATTTAAAAAAAAATTTTTTCTATTGAGTTATAGTCATTTTAAAATGTTGTGTCAAATTCCAGCGTAGAGCACAATTTTTCAGTTATGCATGAACATACATATATTCATTGTCACATTCTTTTTCACTGTGAGCTACCACAAGACCTTGTATATACTTCCCTGCACTACACAGTACAATCTTGTTTATCTATTCTGCATATGCCTGTCAGTATCTACAAATTTTGAAATCCCAGTCTGTCCCTTCCCACCCCCCACCCCCTTGGCAACCACAAGTTTTTATTCTATGTCTATGAGTCTGTTTCTGTTTTGTATTTATGTTCTTTTTTTTTAATTCCACATATGAGCAATCTCATATGGTATTTTTCCTTCTCTTTTTGGCTTACTTCACTTAGAATAACATTCTCCAGAGACAAATGGCATTATGTTGTCATTTTTATGGCTGAATAATATTCCATTTTATAAATATACCACATTTTGTTTATCTAGTCATCTGTTGATGGAACTTAGGCTCTTTCCATGTCTTGGCTATTTTTAAAAATATTTTTTAAAAACTAATAATTATTAGAACTTGGTATTTTAGTAATCTGAGGCAGAGTTTCAGAATCCCACCAGTAATTTTTTTTTTCTAGCTCTAAATAAAACTGATTTAGCTGCCATTATTCTGTTGGTAGATGACACAGGGCTACTGCTTACTTACAATGCCTATGGATTTTTGTCTAATTTACTATGATTAGTAATTTCAAATTCAAAGATGCAGGCAAACAGCCAATGCAACGCTTAGAGGCAATGAGGGTGAAATGTGTGGAGGGCATTTCCTAGGGGTATGTTGTGTCTCTTTTTGTGTTTGTTTCAAGGTATATTTAATTTTCCTTTTGATGTCTTCTTTGACCCACTGGTTGTTCAATGGTATGCTGTCTAATTTCCCACATATCTGTCAAGTTTCCAGCTTCCCTGCATTACTGACTTCTCACTTCAAACCACTGTGGTCAGAAACACACTCAGCATGATCATAATCTTCTTAAATTTGCTAAGACCTGCTTTGTAACCTATCACACTGTCTATGCCTGGGGATTCTCTGTGTGTGCTTGGAAAGAATGCATTCTGATGCTCATGGATGGAATGTTTTGTATGTATCCGTTAGGTCCAACTGGCCAAAATCATGCATTAGATTGGGAAACATTTCCAGTTGACCCTTGAACAACTTGTGGGTCGGGGGGACCTCAGACACAGTCAAAAGTCCGAGTGTGACTTCAGAGTCAGCCCTCCGTATTTTCAATTCTGCGTCTGTAAATTCAACCAACTGTAGATCTTCCACTTATTGGGGGAAAAAAAACATATAATGGACCCACGCAGTTCAAACTTGTGTTGTTCAAGGATCAACAGTAATTTATACATTTGTGAGTTTAGACTGATACAGACAACACCAACATTTGACATTATAGGGCAGTCCTATCCAGGAAAATATTTTATCTCTAAGTGGTATTCTTTCATTTCACCGGTAGTTTATTTGATCTCTTTCAATAGTTCTATAATTTTCATCACCTCAGCTGCATATATTTTTCTAAGCTTATTACACCTCATATACTATAAAAGCATTTTATTACTCAAATGGGTATTTTCTTACATGTTTCAACTGGCAAATATTGGTTTATAAAAAAACTGATGATGTTGATATATTTATTTTGTAAATTGCTACAAATGTAGTATTATTTAAAATGATGTTTAATTGAATCTGATTTTTCTAGACAAGCAATCACAACCATCTGAAAAAGAAATAAAACTTTACTGTGAAATAATTATGCCTCCAATTTTGTCTTTCAAATTATATTGCTTATTTCTTCCAAGGAAATGTTAAAAAAATAGTGGTTAAAATTAGCTTTTAAATACATTTTTCTTATTTCAATGAGTATATTTGAGTATAATATTGACTACTGGATTATAAAAGAGACATTCTTAAGAAAGCAGCCTTTGATTCCAAATTAAGAAAAAAAAAATCATTCAACTGGCTAATTGATGTTGAATTGTATTAATTACTTTATAAGACCTATTGAAAAGATTACATGATAAAATGTTATTCAGTTTTATGATTTTAAACCACCACAGTTTACTTGATTCAGTGCTGTATTCTATAAACTAATATGTAGTTTATGATACTAAATTTTCTTTTTAAAAAACTATTAGTCTTTTTTTTTTTTTGGTGAGGGGTTAGTTTGGTGAGAAGATAAGTCTTTATTATATATAACATTAGAATTATGTCAACTCTTTGTAATAATTTGGGAAGCTTTCCATCTATTTTGAGGATTTGGAATTGTCAAATTATATAGTGTTTTGATTCTTCTGTGAAGATTTACTTCTTACATGAAGATTTGAGCACAATTATGGCCGTGTCTGACCACAGCAAGCCACCTTACGTTTATCTGTATCCCCAAGATGAAATCATTTCCACATGACCATTATGCCTACTTATTACCTGTTGTTTCTTATTCTAAATTTATATTTAACTCTTTCTCATTGGCTCTCATTTTCTTCATTTTTAAGACTTCTTTTCCTGATTAATTATCTTTAAGCACTCAGAATTTCGTTCAGATAAACTTTGTATATCTCAGCAAGGCACAGTGAGAGGATTTTAGTCTTGTCTATCTCCACGTGGGTTTTGATGGAGCAGAAAGAAGCAAGAGAGATGCCTTCAGTGCCCTTCAGGTGAGATAAACTATGAGGTGGGCTGGGTGGGACGTGTTATTCAATACCCTACATTAAAGATCAAGCTGAAACCTAGCTTTGTTAGGTTAATATAAACCTAATATATTATAATGTAGGTATGCTAAGCAAACTAGATTTAGTATAATTTATGGTGTGACTGTACAGAAAGAGTCGGTCGGGAATATTTAGTTTTCATTGTTATTTTGTTACTTTTTAGCCACATCTTCTTCTTTAAAAAATATATATGTGATGTGAAATGAAATGCATGACCACGCTAGCATATCTTGATGTCCAATTTCTTCAATTCCTAAGTGATGTGATCACTATACCTCATATTTGAACATATTTTTTACATACTGGATAGTCTGGCATTTTCTCAACTGCTTTCCAAGAAAACGATCATGAGCATATAGATGAAAGGGACTAGATCTCACAGTTCAACCACATTTCAAACCTCAATCTGTGGTAGGAACACACGGGTTACTCAGTACATAATTACTTCCTTTACAGGCAAGTTGTTAAATATGTTCGTAAGAGTAAAAATGATGAAGGATCCTTATGGAATCTTACATTTTCATACGTGGTCAAGAAACCTGAACACCTTGGAGATATTTAGGTGTTTTAACCTAGATGTAGAATATTCTTTTCCTCACGTGCATAACTATTATTATTTTAAATTTTATTTCATTTTTATTTATTTTATTTTCTTAATTGGGATATAGTTGCTGCACAACATTACATCAGTTACAGGTGTACACTACAATGGTTCACAACTGTTAAAGGTTATACAGAGTTATTAAAAGTATATCAGGGTTATTATAAAATACTGACTATATTCCCCATGTTGCACAATACGTCCATGTAGCTTATTTTATAACAGGAGCATCGTTATTCAGCAGACGCACTTTGTTCTGCTAGGGATTTTCACTTTGGAAGACTCAGTCAGACGTGCAGATTTAATACTTTCTTTACCCTAACGATGAATATCATGTTCGGCGTGAAATTTAATAATCTATTAAAGCCTTCACAGAAATTTTAGAACAACTAATGTAACATATTACTTTGCTTCTGCATTACAGCAAGATGAAACAGATTGCCAAAAATGTAGTAAGAGCAGATTGAAACGTAGATCAAAAAAGTTTGAAGGCAAAAATAGAGGCAGAATATCCTAGTTATTTTAAAGAACACAGGGAGGCGATTACCAAGAATACATGAATTGAAGTTATCTTCTTTCAAAAGTTCTAAATCCTTCTTTTTTTTTAAACCTGTTTTATTTCATTTTAATTTTTTAAAACATTTTTTACTGATTTATAATCATTTTACAATGTTGTGTCAAATTCCAGTGTAGAGCACAATTTTTCAGTTATACATGAACATACATATATTCATTGTCACATATTTTTCACTGTGAGCTACCACAAGATCTGGTATATATTTCCGTGTGCTACACAGTATAATCTTGTTTATCTATTCTACAATTTTGAAATCTCAATCTATCCCTTCCCATCCTCTGCCCCCTTGGCAACCACAAGTTTGTATTCTATGTTTATGAGTCTACTTTTGTTTTGTATTTATGCTTTGTTTTTGTTTTTTTGTTTCTTTTTTAATTCCACATATGAGCAATCTCATATGGTATTTTTCTTTCTCTTTCTGGCTTACTTCACTTAGAATGACATTCTCCAGGGACATATCCATGTTGCTGTGTCACTATATGCCAACGACATGTTACTATATATAGAAAACCCTAAAAGGTCCACACAAAAGCTACTAGAGCTGATTGAAGAATTCAGCAAGGAAGCAGGTTACAAGATTAACGTTCAAAAGTCAGTTGCATTTCTTTACACTAATGATGAATCAACAGAAAAAGAAAGTAATGAAACAATCCCCTTTAAAATAGCACCCAAAGTAATAAAATATCTAGAAATAAATCTAACCAAGGAGGTGAAAGAATTATACACAGAAAACTATAAACCATTGATGAAGGAAATTAAAGAAGACTTTAAAAAATGGAACGATATCCCATGCTCTTGGATTGGAAGAATCAATATTGTTAAAATGGTCACACTGCCCAAGGCTATCTACAGATTTAATGCAATCCCTATCCAATTACCCAGGACATATTTCACAGAACTAGAACAAATCATAATAAAATTTATATGGAACCATCAAAGACCTAGAATTGCCAAAGCATTACTGAAGAGAAAGAAAGAGGCTGGAGGAATAACTCTTCCAGACTTCAGACAATACTACAGAGCTACAGTAATCAAGACAGCATGGTATTGGTACCAAAACAGACATATAGACCAATGGAACAGAATAGAGCCCAGAAATGAACCCACAAACTTTCGGTCAACTAATCTAAATCCTTCTTTTCTTTTTCTTTTTCTTTTTTCTTTTTTTTTTTTTTTTTTTGTTGTTGTTGTTTGTTTGTTTGTTTTTGCAGGGGGGAGGTAATTAGGTTTACTTACTTACTTGATTTTTCAGTGGAGGTACTGGGGATTGAACCCAGGACCTCAGGCATGCTAGGCATGTGCTCTACCACTTGAGCTATACCCTCCCCCCTAATCCTTCTTTTATTTATGAAAATACCACACTTCTAGTCTCTCTGTATAAGATAACAGAAAACCATATAGTTATTTTAAAGTCGAACACACAGGTCTACAATAAATTCCAAAAAGGCAACTGACATCGGTCATAAAAAGATACGTTTATTGATCAGTTGTTCTGTGGTCAGGCCAAGTAAAAAAGAATTCTCCATATTTACCTCCACTTTTCATCCTGGTGCCTTACAACTCTTTCAGGGATGATATTTCATTCAATTTTCAAATGATTAATGTTCTACCAAACTTCAAATCTCCCCTGAACTCAATCTATAATCCAATGGTAGACAGTTTTAAGAGAACTAGGTGTCTAGATTTTCTAATTATAAAATTCTTTGAAATTACAGCTTTTAAAGTAAAATTTCTGTTCTTTCAAATGACGCATTACTCCATGTTTCTATCGTAAAATGTATTCCTGATCTTTAAAATATGCGTTTTTGACAATATCACTCACATTCAAATGTTCATATGGAATCAACAGATTTTCAAAACCCAGCCATGCTGGTCCTGAAAAAAATTCAGATAACACTGGAGCTAACAGAACCAAATGGCATGCATATGTTTAAGACCTTTTAGATTACCATATCTAGTTAATTGGCTAAATTCATACCGCTGACAGATTATAATTTAACAAAATATTTAAGAAGAAAAAAAATCCAGTATTATTTGCCCAAATCAAGATATTTGAAATTTCATTGTTATGTAAAATGTGTTGTTCTTTATAACATATTACTGGCTTGTTAATAAGGTATGATTTCAATATATTATGTCATTTGCATTCAGAAATCCTTGGTCAAGCATGTTAACCGCTTTTTCTTAAGTAAAATGTAAATTTCTGCTTATTTATATTCTGAAGTATGATGATTAAAATATATTTTCCAATTTCCCCAAAATTATGTTTTTCACATTTTGATTTTAAATAAACTGAAACAGAGTAGAAATACTCCAGGATTTGGATATATTTCATTAATAAGTAATTAATCAGATGTTCACTTCACATTGAAATTCTGTTTTTCCACGCATCTCTAAAGTCTGGTCCCAAATTGATAGCATGGTGATGTTTTTCCCTAAGGAGTAAAAAAATTAAGCCCAAAGCAAGATCACCTTCATTTGTATTCTCTTCTTGAATAATTCTGCATATGGATATGCTAATAATGGAATATGACATTTCAAAAATCACCTCTCAAATAAAACTCTAATTTGTCTCTGCAGACCTCTGGCTTACATTCGTCCCTGTAGTGTGGCATCAGTGAACTGCAATGGGACATCCTACGTGGGACAGCCGTTCTGTTACTTACTTTCTGAGTGACGGTTAACACGTTTCTCTACCTTGTATTTACTTGCCATTTCTCAACTCTGCGATGGCGCATACCCCACCTACCACACAAGGCTGTTAACCACCCCGAAAGAATGCACGAAAGAGAGCAAAGCATTGAGCAAGGCGACCACACGAACCACTCGTAGCAGTGAACGGCCACTACTAACAGTGTGACTGCCTAACTAAAGCATCAGACATATGACACACCCTGTTTTGTAAGACTCACTGCCAAAAACAGGCCATCAAAAACATCGTAAACACTCTGAGCACCTAAACATTAGCAAGTGACACTTTTTCCCCCTTAAAGACCTCATCATATTTTGGAAGGAAGGCAGGTTTACACAGGAAGACTTATAAAACTTGTGATGTTCTGTGGGTGATGGAGATAAATGGCATAGGAGTTCAGATTTGGGAAGAGTGGTTGGGAACAGCTTCACGGTAAAAACAAGACCTTATCTGCGTCTTGAAAACCAGGTAATACTTCGCTGATGGAAGAGATATGAAAAAGCATTCCAAGAAAAGAGAAGGGAATGCTTACACGCACTGAGGTTCAAACACGTTTGAGACACGGAACACACGCTGGGTTGATGGGAATGGGGTATACATGACGAGGAAAGCAAACTGATGATAAACTGTGGGGGTTACTAAGTTGACTGAGTGATTTTATTTGACTTCTAATTCCAGCACTGGCAGAATAACCGTTACCACTGGCCCTCCACGGTAAGTGCCTATAAAACTGGACAAATTATATGGGCATAATTTTTTAAGCATTGAACAAGAAGCGATGCCTCAGTGTGATCCTTGAGGGAAGGGAAAACTGAGGAGGTGAACCCTACCTTCACCCTCGCCTCCTACTGGCCGTACCATCCAGAAGACGCAACATTGATCTGTGCTCGGCACTGCCAAGCTGGAGGGGCTGAGACTGGAGTTTGCATCTGCGCACATGCAGAGGCAGGGTTGGGGGACAGGAGACTGGAGAGCAGGGGGCATGCCCATGAGCCTTCATGGGGGCACAGACTACAGGATCTACCTGTAACCGACCTGACTGGCAGGATGAAACCCAGCCCTCTGTTAAGGAGGACAATGTAATCAATGCTTGCTACAACATGTCATCCCTGATATCCAGCCTACATTAAAAAATGTTAAACATGTAAAGAAGGACTAAGGAATTTTAAAGCAGCGTCTTTCTCTGGTCTCCAGCCCCTCCTCGGTGTGCTGATTACCCTGAGCTGAGCACCTCCAGAGGAATGGTGATTAAAGCCACGGGGCAGTGTGCTTAAAGCAAAGCAAGGTCCATACACACTGCATTCCATGA
This sequence comes from Camelus ferus, assembly GCF_009834535.1. Taxonomy (NCBI): domain Eukaryota; kingdom Metazoa; phylum Chordata; class Mammalia; order Artiodactyla; family Camelidae; genus Camelus; species Camelus ferus. The sequence goes on along the minus strand of NC_045726.1, from coordinate 5,560,397 downwards.
GTCTAGGCCCTGTTCTTTTACAGGATTTTTCTCCTCTGGACTGAAAGCCCACTTTTCTCCCGAGTGTGTGACGGAGACGGAGGCTGTGAACTCAGGGGCTGTTTACAAATACCCGCGCCAGTATTCACCAGCCCTGTGGTGTGCGGAAGCTACATTAGCTGACCTTAGCTTCCACATCAGCAAGTGCATTTAATGCTGCTTTGTTGAGAGAAGAAATACGGTCATGTCTGAAGAGGGCGTGTATGTGCCTGGTACGTGGTGAGCGCTGTGACCGTGGACTATTTAATCAAGTCACGGTGCGATGCGATGGTGAGGAAAGGGTTAATCTGAGAGCACTGAGTTGCTTAAGTCCTGCAAGTCCCAAAGCCAAGCCTGTCTCCGGGGCTGTCCCTTGGCTGCCCCTTGTGTACAAACCCCGAGTCCTCGGACTATTACACCTGGTAAGGGTGTTCCTCGAGGCCTGAGGTTTGGGTCACGCTGTAGTGACCGGACCAGATAAGCGTGTCCTGCAAGTGTGGTTTATGCTCAGTGACCGCTTCGGAGGGTGTGAGGGGAAGGGGAGGGGACGATGTGCTGAGGTCAGGCTCTCCAGCAGGTGATCGCACCCTTGGGTTCCAAACAAAACTGTTTTTTGTATTTTCCTCAACGAGGTATTTTTGCCCTTAGAGCATCTTAAGACACTAATATGATATTTTAGAGAGAAAAATATCCAAGAGAGACAGAGAAGAAGACATTTTAGCCTCCTACAGACCTAGATTCTTATAGAAGTTACCTAAAGTATAGTTTTTTTTTTCTTAGTATGACTCTGGAGTTCATAACCTGGAAGGTAAATAATTGTAGGACTTTTATGATCAGATCATTTATCATTTTCTCCATCCACATTAGTGTCTAAGTCATGCGGATGTTAACAGAATGTTAACATATAATTGATAGCTAGAAATAACTCCCCAAATCGCAGTACATGGACTTTCTTAATTTGTGGAGCTTTAGTAAAGAGAAATGATTGCATTACTTTCTTTACACAGCATCTATTTGCTAAAAGTCTGTACATTATGTAAATGAAGCAAGCTGATATTAAATCCATAATAAACGCTGTTAAAAATGATTGAAGATGATTTGTGTGTGTTAAAAACAAGACAACTGGCCCCAAAAGGAGTTGCTTGTGTTGAGCCCCACTTCACCAAACCAAGCTTAGCTCCATTACAGTTTGGGCTCTCCCAGAAATGGGCCCTTAAACCATTCGATCAGGAGCTCCCCAATCAGCTCTAGTTGGATCTTCTGCCTGAGGGACTCCTGGCGTCCCCTAAGGGAAAGTACACTTTCGATAACCAATCTGCTTCTTTGCCTCGTGTAACCTCCTCGTACCCACCCCTCCCTTTTGGCTACAAAAACCTTCCATTTTGTACAAAAACCTTCTCCTCCGGGCTCCTTTCTCTCTGCTGGATGAGAAGCTGCCTGATTGCAACTTGATTTTCACTCAAATAAAAATTTTAATGTGCCTCAGTTTCTCTTTTAAGAGGTGGTACCAACCAGCTTTATGAAGCTGGCAGTGTCCACCTCAAGGGTCCAGAAAACTGCAAAATGGGGCAGAAGGCAGGATGCTTCCACAGAATGAAAAATAAGGAACCAGGAGGAGAAAAACAGGAATTGAATAAGAAATAAGGAAGTGAGCACAGAGCCCAGAGCCGACCTGGCGTTTGGGGACTGGCTGATGAAAATACTGCATTTCTGTTCAAGAGAAACATCCACGTGATGGGAAGTTTATCTAAATTCCAGTTTGCTGTGGCTTCAACTTGGGCCTATAATTTATCTCAATAATGCTTTGAATAGCAAATTGCATTTTATTTCATATTTTACCTGAAGTACAGTTGACTTACAATATTATATTAGGTTCATATGTTATGGGTCATAGAAAGTTCCTAAAACATGGTTGACAGCATTCCCTGCGACTTAGTTATTTTATAAACTGGCAGTTTGTACATCTTAATCCTTTCCACCTTTTTTTTTCCCATCCCCACAATTCCCATCCCCTCTGGCAACCACTGCTTTGTTTTCCACACAAGTGAGCCTGTTTCAGTTTTGCTGTATTTGTTTACTTGTATTTTTTTTGACTCCACATATGATGAAAACATACACTATTTGTCTTTCTGTCTGACTTATTTCACTCAACATAATGCCCTCAAAGTCCATCCATGTTGTTGCAAATGGCAAGATGTCATTCTTTTTTATGGCTGAGTAGTATTCCCTTGTATACACACACATACTATATATATAAATATTCCACATCTTCTTTATCCGGTCATCTGCTGATGGACACTTAGGTTGTTTCCATAACTTGGCTATTGTAAATAGTGCTGCCAGGAACACTGGGCTGCATACATCTCTTTGAATCAGTGTTTTTGTTTTCTTTGGTTAAATATCCAGAAGTGAAATGGCTGGATCATAAGGCAGTTCTATTTTTAAGATTCTGAGGAGCCTCCATGCTGTTTTCCACAGTGGCTGCATCAATTTGCATTCCCATCAACAGTGCACAAGGGTCCCCATTTCGTCACATCTCTCCAGCGTTTGTTATCTGCAGGTTTTTGATGAGAGCCGTCTTCACAGGTGTGAGGTTAGTCACTGTGGTTTTGACTCACATTTCCCTTATGATTACAGGTGTTGAGCATCACTGCATGTACCGGCCATCTGTATGTCTTCTTTGGAAAAATGTCTATTCAGTTCCTCTGCCAATTTTTCGATTAGATTGTTTATGTTTTTGATAGTGAGTTGTGTGAGTCATTTATATATTTTGGATATTTGCCCTTTACTGGACATATCATCTGCAAATATCTTCTCACATTCACTAGGTGGCCTTTAGATTTGTCAGTGGTGTCCTTCACTGCACAAAAACTTATCAGTTTGATGTGGTCCTATTTGTTTATTTTTGCGTTTGTTGCCTTGACTGAAAAGACAGATTTCCCCCCCTCAAAAATCTTGCTAATACTGATGTCAAAGAGCATACTGTCTATATCTTCTTCTAAGGGTTTCACAGTTTCAAGTCTGACAATCAAGTCTTTAATCCATTTTGAGTTGATTTTTGTATACGGCACGAGAAAATGGTCTAGTTTCATTCTATAGCACGTAGCTGCCTTGTTTTCCCAATACCACTCAGTGAAGAGATCGTCTTTTCTCCGTTGTGGTCTTGGCTCCTTTGTTATAGATCAATTGACCACAGGTGTGTGGGTTTATTTCTGGGTTCTGTATTCTGTTCTATTGATATCTGTGTCTGTTTTTGTGCCTATGTCATATTATTTTGATTACTGTAGCTCTGTAGCAGAGTTTAAAGTCAATGAGTGTGATACCTCCAGCTCTGTACATTTTCCTTAAGATTGCTTTGGTTATTCAAGGTCTTTTGTGGTTTCACATAAATTTTAACATTATTTGTTCTACTTCCATGAAAAATTCCATGTGCAGTTTAATAGGGATTGCATTGATTCTATAGATTGCTTTGGGTAATACGGAATTTTAACACTATTAATTCATCCATCCATGAGCATGGTATGTCTTTCCATTTATTTACGTTATCTTCAATTTTTGTCATCAATTGCTTATAGTTTTCAGAGTACATGTCTCTCACCTCCTTGGTTAAATTTATTCCTAGGCATTGTACTCCTTTTGATGAAATTGTAAATTGAATTTTCTTAATTTCTCTTCTGATAATTTGTAGTTAGTGTACAGAAATGCCACACATTTCTGTATTTTAATTTTGCGTCCTGAAATTTTACCAAACTCATTTATTAATTCGAATAGTTTTTTGGTAAAATCTTTAGAGTTTTCTGTACACAGCATCACATTACCTGGAAACAGTGATAGTTTTACTTCTTCCTTTCCGATCTGGATTCCTTTTGTTTCTTTTTCCTGTCTGATTGCTGTGGCTAGGACTTTCAATACTATGTTGAATACAGGTGGCAAGAATGGACACCCTTGTCTCATCCCTGATTTTAGACGAAATGCTTCCAGTTTTTCACCGTTGAGCATGAAGTTAGCTGTGGGCTTGTTTTATACAGCCCTTTATCATCTCCTCCTGGGGTGGTCATGGCATGCTGGCTAGAGGGCCAGGTCCTTTTCAATCTACTGGCTCTGCACTGGGATAAGTCCTTTAGGAGCAAATTCTCTGTTTCTGACAGTCCATCAATTCTCCTGGACAAAAGCCCCTCCAGTTTCCAAAACCGGATAATGAGGCTCATCTTCCCAGTGCCAGTTTCCAGGGTTGGGTGCCCAACATGGAACTGAAACTCTCACTCCTTAGGGAGGACCTCAGAGTTGTAATAATCCTCTTCTGCTTGTGGGTCACCCTCCAGAGGTGCGGGTCATGATGATGCCATGCGTCTGCCCCTCTCTGCCCCTCTTACCCATCCCAATGTGTTTGTTTTCCTCTATATACTTGATTGTAGAATATCTCTCTTCTAGTCTTCCAGCCATTCCTAGAGAGAGTCGTTCTATACTTAGTTGTAGTTTTGGTGTGTCCATGGGAGGAGCTGAGCTCAGAAGCCCCCTACTCTGCCACCTCCATCCTACCTCCAGCAGATGGTACTTAACACCTTAGTGTGTGTTCCATAGTTCCTCTACTTCCTACATTGGAATATTTAGTTTTCCAGCTTCTTAAAGCAATACACAGCTGAGCAGCACTACCACCACTCCCCCTCTCCCCCACACACTTTGTTTCCGTGGCAACAGCTTTAGAATAGCTGCCACTTACATGCAGAGGAAGGGCATCAGCTGCCTTGCAGAGGAGCCAAGTGTCCACAGACAGAAAGCAGATCACAGTGACAAATGAGGGAAGCAAGAGTCGTGCACAAAGTGGACAGTGGAGAGAGAAGCAGGTGTTTGTTGTCTCCGAAATCTCAGCTGTAACTTAGATTCTGTACGTATTTCATTCTGATCATTTCAATCCCCCTTGCATATTTTATGATATATCACTATTCAATATTTTGAAACGTTCTCTTTCTTGTTATTGTTGGTCACTAAGAGATAACCAGTCTCACGCTCTGATTTTGCTTTCCAAGCACTAATTTCTCTCAAAAAGCAAAACAAATCTGTTGAGTCAGACCCTCTGCTTCACTTTTTCCCTAACGCACTTTCAAATGAATCTGAAGGCAATACAGTCAAGAGCCGTTAGTCCGCGTTTTTATCTTCGAAGGAGATGCTTGATTCTTTAAGCTCTTTAGAAACATCTATTTATGGAAGTAAAACAGTTGTCTGAGGCAATTTTATTAGAAAGATCAAACTGCAGTGGCCTTTCAGAGGCTTAAGAAGATGGATAATACTCTCAGTCTGCCTTGCTCTATTATGACTCGAGTTCACATATATTATTCATTTAAAGGGCAAGATCATCAAGAGGCCAGAAGCGTGGAGTAATTTCTTTCTCTCTGTTTATTCTGAATAAACCTGTCCGAGATGAAGGATAGGGCAGCAGCGTCTAAGAGAAAGAAATAACCCAGCTCCCTCACGCTCAACTTCAGAGCGATCTGGAAGTGTTACTGCTTTCCTCATCTGATCGGTTGGCTGCAAAAATAAACATAATATATAACTACCTCTCAGGCATTATCAAAAGAAATGTGGAGAGACTGATGATGGTTCTTCTACAGGGTTTTAATGAACCTTCTTCTTTCTCGATTCAGTCCTAGTAACATTTACTTTTAAAGCAATCGGTCTCATCTTCCTGCCAGGACGATCGCCTTCTGACTGATTTTGCTAGAATTTAGAACAATAAAGGGTGACAACACTTCCAAGCTGACAACCAGCGATGAGCTAAGCTCGCAGTCAGCTGAAAACACGAGACAGAAGAGCAGAGTATGAACGAACTTCTGTAATTTAAAATCCCTATGACTTTGAGGAACAAAGAGAAACAGTGAGTACACAAAAATGCTCCTAATTTTTCACTCAAGTTCCCTGCCATTTTTACTTCGGATTTTTTCCCTGTGTATATTATACACTGCCAGACATTCCTTGAGCCTTTATTAAAAGGCTAATATTGCTCATAAATGTAGAAATGTGACATTCAAGCTCCGTGTTAGAAGCGCTCACCTGCATCGCACTGTTTGAAGGTGACGAACGCGAACTCTCAAGGTGGCTGAGACACTTCGAACCAGCCCACGAATGTCTCCTGGAAAGGTTTCTGGCCCTTGGCAGTACCATACATGCAATTGGTATTTTCACTCTCTCAATATAAATTTACCTATTTCAAATTAAATTTACATATGCAAAATCATGTTTTGGCGACATTTCATGGTATTTACAACTTTCTCAAGAATTGCTTGCAAGATTTTGTTTGCTTCTATTCTAAATATATATGGCTTAAAGCAACATAAAGATGAAATCGGAATGCCATGCAAATGGAAAACAATACCCTGCCTGTGAGAGACCAGGGAAACACTCCCTAGGAGCTGTGCTCTCAGGTTCTGCATAAACAACACAGCTCTTCCCGTTAGTATTTCTCTTTCTCTCACAGACACTTAGCTTCAGCAAATGTCCCGTATCATTTAGTGTTATTCTCATTTTATCTCCTCATAACTTGATTTTATTTAAGAATAAAATTATAGCTGCCCCTCGATATCCACAGGGGAGTGGTCCTAGGACCCCACAGGTTCCAAAATCCATGGATGTTCACGTCCCTACTGGGTCGTTGCATCCATGGTTTCCAAATGCATAGAGTCAACCAACCCTGGATCCTGAAGTATTTTCCATCCACAGTTGGGTAAGTCTGCAGGAGCAGAACCCACAGATACAAAGAGCTGACCTGTAAATCATCTCAATTTTAAATCGCAAATAAAAATATCCTTGCATTCCATGCAGTTTGGTGCAGCCACTGTGAAAAACAGTATGGAGATTCCTCAAAAGACTAGTAATACACTTACCAGTATTACCCAGGAATCCTGCTCCTGGGCATATATCCAGAAGGAACCCTACTTCAAAAACACACCTGCACCCCAATGTTCATAGCAGCACTATTTACAATAGCCAAGACATGGAAACAGCCTAAATGTCCATCAACAGATGACTGGATAAAGGAGATGTGGTATATTTATACAATGGAATACTATTCAGCCATAAAAACTGACAACATAACACCATTTGCAGCAACATGGATGTTCCTGGAGAATGTCATTCTAAGTGAAGTAAGCCAGAAAGAGAAAGAAAAATAACATATGAGATCGCTCATATGTGGAATCTAAAACAAAAAAACAAACATAAATACAAAACAGAAACAGACTTATAGACACAGAATACAAACTTGTGGTTACCATGGGGGCGGGGGGTGGGAAGGGACAGACTTGGATTTCAAAATGTAGAATAGATAAGCAAGATTATACTGTATAGCACAGGAAAATGTACACAAGATCTTGTGGCAGCTCACAGCGGAAAAAAATGTGACAATGAATATATGTATGTTCACGTATAAATAAAAAACTGTGCTCTACACTGAAATTTGACACAACATTGTAAAATGACTATAACTCAATAAAAAAATGTTAAAAATAATCCTTGCTTTCTAAAACAAAGTTTTTTTAAGTGAGCATATTTAACTATCATTAGTTAGCCTTAATATGCTACCTTGAGCATCTAAATTTACCCCCATATTCAGTGTACATTATATTTTAATTCATTAAAGCCAACCGATGTTCTAATGCACACCGTCAGTCACCTCCCCACCACACCACAGCAGTGACGAGGAAACTTTCAAACATACGCAATAGTTTTTTTCACTTTCACAAATAGTTCCGAGAGACCTGATACTAGAGCACAGAGGAGCTAAATTCACAGAGACAAACGGTGGTGCTAGAAGCACATAGGTGTCTTTAATGGTTCTTGGATGGGTACATCGGAGTTGATTTTTGAGGACAAACAGTGGACCTGCCCTGAGTCATCCAGGCTCAGCCTTTCATATGCATATGTATGGCGGGAGCTATAAAACTGCCCATTGAAACCAGCTTACAGGAGACGACCTGTAAGGGCTCAAAAAAAGCAACTCTCACTACTCTCTTCACCCAAAATATCTGAAATTATATCCTGACGTTCTTAACGTGGATCAGTACACGGGTCATTTATTGAACGTCTATGTGCCGTGAACTATGCCCGGAGCCAGGGAAACAAAAAGCAGTGTCCTAACATCAAAACGCAGCATCAGTCAGCAGAGGAGGCAATGTTTACGTCCTGTGCATCATGATGAGAGCTCGGCGGAAAGGCCGGGATGAAGAAAGACTGCCGGGGGTGGGGGTGAGGCCTGAGCTGGCCCCTGAAGACTCAGTAGAAACCAACCAAGTGAAGAAGAAATCAAGGAAGCACTAAATAAAATCATTTTTTAAAGATACAAAAATATATTTGGAAGGTTACAATTTATCTTAGAAATTAAGGTATTCATATTATTAGCTCAACATAAGACCGATCATTATTGGACTTATTAACTAATTACTGTGTTTCAATACAGGATTAACTAATTAATCCAAAAAATAAATCATCACACACACAGTCACAGAAACCAAGAAGAGCAGGATGCACAGTCCCTTCCCATCGCTGGAGGGAGTCACGTTCTGCAAAGTGGCTGTGAGGATGAACTGGCGACACTGCGCCGTTGCTCCTGGGGCAGGTGAGTGAAGTGACTAGAACCATGGTTGGAGCCCGCACCACTGGCCCCGAGTAGGAGTGTTCTGGGGTGCCCCCGGGACCCCCACCCGCTGGGCATCTCCGCAGGGGAACTGCAGTGAGAAGACAGAGCATCACCTCCTCCCACTTCAAGGGGGGGACGAAGCTGTGACTCTGGTGACTCAAAGTTTTCTCCACTTTGCACGTGTCCAAAATGAACCGTGAGAGCCCTGCAAGTATTGATTTGGGGTTACAAACAAATCGTAGTGAGCAGGTGAATTCTCAAACATGGAATCCACCAACAACAAGGGTCAGCTGTGAGACCAATGGTAAAGTTACATTGAAACGATGGGAAACATCAGGAAATAGCCAAAGAATAAACAACAATGAACTAGACAATTTCAGAACATCACATTTACTATGTAAAACAAATGGGGAAAATATTATGAAGGGTCAATCAGTATATTGGAAAGTGAAGACAGGAGAACTAGAAGTGTCCTGAAACCTTGTCTACAGATGATGACAGTGTTTGCTCCTGTAGAAAAATGAGGCAAAAGAATGTCACTGCCATGGGCAGCCATGATGCTGAGTGTGTCCACAATTTACCGGGCATCCAATGAATTACACAGTGGGATGCTCTGTGTGCATTAATGAGTTATGAGGAACCGTTGGCACAGATAAACCTCAAATACTAGTTTGTTTAATGGGTACCAGTGTTTGTTTGTTTTTTTTTTTCCCTAGTTAATGTAACAGTCCAAAACAGGTATTGTGTTTGATGGCTGGATTTCCTCTTTACCATAATTCAGAGACCCGGATCCCTTCCATCTTGGGGCTCTACCATCCCTTCCAAACTTCTAGTCCCTCTTTTCCATGGGCTGAAGGGGAAAAGATGTTTCAGAGAGCAATCTAATTCCTAAAAACATTGGGAATTACATATATCTGACTTATGCTCACAATCCACTAGCAAGAACCAGCTCACGATCACACATACATTCAAGGCAGCTGGAGAACGATGTCCCAGTCAGGGCAGTCACTTCCCCAAACCAGCATGATGATGGGGAAAAGGAAGCATCTGCTTTGAATTTAACCTTGACATTAACATATAAATATTATCTAACGTAAGTCCATAGTTGTATGTCCTTCATAACTGGTTGAAAACCCAAACCAGGATCCTACACTGTTGTCATAATCCAACAGTCACCTTTAATCTGGAAATCATGAGTCTGTCTGCCAGATTTATCCTCAAAACAGAGACGAGCAAACATTTTTGTCTTCTAGATGCAAAGAGGATCATTTGGAATGGAAAGGTAAGAACAAGAAGCATCGGTCTCCTGCATGATTGGAAGTTTGCTAGAGCACCTCTGTTTCATTCCGTCACTATTATGAGGTATATGGATTCATGAACACCTGAGCCAGGTCGTGGAGGGATAAGTATGTTGGTAGTGATTTCAACCTTTGGATGCTGAAGGTCATCAAGTGTAACTCAGACTGGGATTTCAAAATGTAGAATAGATAAACAAGATTGTACTGTGTAGCACAGGGAAATATATACAGGATCTTGTGGTGGCTCACAGCGAAAGGGAATGTGACAATGAATGCATGTATGTTCATGTATAACTGAAAAATTGTGCTCTTCCCTGGAATTTGACACAACATTGTAAAATGACTATAACAATAAAAAAAAAGTTTATAAATAAATAAATAAATAAATTGAAAGTAGGTGGTTCTGCTTCAAATTTAGTGTTTTCAATTTAATATATTTATATGTGAAATTGAAATGTATGTATAATTATAAACTAAGCTCTATTTGTCAAATAATTTGTTAAATTACCTAAATAATGGGAAACCATTTTTTCTCTAGAAAATTTTGCTAAAGTGAGAGAGAAAAATGTATATTTTAATTTAAACGTTTCTTAAAAGTGCAAGAATGTACTCTCAGTGGAATGAAAAATTTCATGTCTTTATAGTTCATTTTTTGAGAATTGGATTTTCAAATCTGTTTAAGAAAATAAAATGCAGCTTTGGAGAAGTCAAAAAAAAAAAAGTGTAATTCACAGGGTGGAGAGGGGAGATTAAAGTGATGTGCGCAGCCGGGAGACAAGCAGCCCCTCACATAGGCTGCTTACCCTGCTTCACACTGATTGCCTGTAACGGAGCAAGGAAGACAGCAGACAGCAGAGGTCTCAGGCAGCTCAAAACCAGCAGCTCCAAGGAAGATCTTGACACCAGAACCATTTCCGATTAAGTTGCTTGTTATCTTCACAAAGCAGCCCTCCCGGTGCCATTTATCCCACGGTCCCTCTTACCCTGCGTGCAGCTCCCCGTGCTGCACCGTCTTCCCCAAGCGGTGGTCAGGATTCCCTTCAATCCTCGTGGACACGACCCCACGCCCAGCACCACGAACGAGAAGTGCTCTGAACGATACCACCACTCGTCTTCTGCCATCTGCCCCATCAGTACCTCCAGACATTAGCCCAATTAATCTAAAGCTCATCCAAACCTCACAGTTTTAAAGGGAAGATGAAACCCAAAGGGTTCTGCCATCTATCCCGAAACTCGGCAGGCATCAGGTCAAGTGTTCCCGAGACGAGGATGTCGGTGCCCGTGTCCATGAACACAAAGTGGTGGCGGAGGGACCCTCCTTTATCTGGGGGTAAAAACACCTCTCAGATACAAATGGCGAAATGGTAGCCAAGGTAACCAGAAGATGAAGACAAGGGTAAAAGAAACATTTTATTTTAAACAGTCCTAATTCTGATCTTCATTTATCACGTTGAGAACTGCCCCTGAACACTGAAACCAGCAGACGAGATAGAGAAAGAGGGACATGGCACCTCCAGGATTTAAGAGGTAACATTAACAAACACTAACAACCATGCAGTCACCCGCCTTTGAACACCTGCCCTGGCACCGTCTCACTGCACAGTGACATGCATGCTGGTACAAGGCATCTGTGCAAATACAAGGCTTGTGCTTAATTATACATATTTTGAAGTCGGCTTTTTTTCAATATTAAATTATAGACAAAATTAGGGAAAGACATTTTCTTGTCCATTTCTCCCAGGGGCACAATTTCTGCCCCAGTATCGATGGACTGCCGTCATTCTCATGAGTCACAGAAAATCAGCACTAATTCCACTGCTGGTTTTCAAAGGATAAGAAGGATCTCCCAACCACTGGGCATCTGTCTTCACAGCACGTTCTGTGAATTTCAAAACATACCTAGATTTTTGTTCTCTTGTTTGCTTTACTCAGTCAGTTTTCACACACAATGTCTCCATCCTCTGCCAGCAAAGCCTACTGCACACACATACCACACACACACATTCACATACACACACACAGTGACCTCTCTGGGTAGGTCAATGCCACAGAAAGTATCGAGTTTGATCATATGAAGTTACAAACACAAAATTCCAACATCTGAGAGAACTAGGCTTTTTTATAAAAGCTGCTGCTAGGGACCTAGCAATGGGTATTATTAATAAAATTTGCCCAGACATGTTAATTTATTTTGTGAAATACACTATCCATTTTACACGCCATCCTAACCATTATGCACTGTATGTGATAAATTAATATTTTTCACAAACTATTACACGATGTTTTAATTTGCTCACAAATTCTCTATTACTCATGTCATGAGTCCTGCTATCTTCAAGCAGTAATGGATTTCAGACAGTATTTCTTAAGTTCGCCTATCAAATTCCTCAATGCTGGAATTTTATGAAGAAAACCAAAAAAAAAAAATTGGTGTGTTGACCAATTGGCTCAAATTTCTCTGTAAGCAAGACTATATCTTGATCTATAATGGCCAGAAATCAGCCTAAAAATTATTTGCCACATTATTTATCTGTAAACCTTCTTCATAGTCACGTTAATCGTTTTACTTTCTTTTTCTAATCCATTTATATTTTACTGGAATGTCATTGCAGATTTTACATCAAGATGCTTTCTATTTAGAAGTATCATTCTTGAAGTTTTTAACCCTTCATAGTCAATTTAGATCAGTTTGAGATTTTATGTAAACGTTTGCTAGCATTATTAATAGTAAGCCACAGTTCTGCCAAATATCTTAGTCTAGCAGAAATTCAAACTTAATTTAGCTCCTGCTCAAAAAAATCGTCTTGTTCTTTATAGCTTATAGTTACTATTCCTAATGTGTCTGAGAGTGGTTGCTAAATCAAGTTTAATACACATGTCAGCAAGATGTTCCATTTCGAAGCACACCATAAACAGGGCTGTATGTAAGATTTGAATTGTTTCAAATAATGACATTGCTATCGACACTGCTGAGGCCACATCTCCTAGTAACAGATTCACAGTGTGCATCACCACTGACACCAGGGACGCATCTAGATTGGGCTAAAAATCTGACCTGCACACACTTTTCCTTACCAAATTATAAGTGCCATTTTCATTAAGGTGTCTCTAACAATCTTTTAAAACAATGCATGAAATTGAAAGTTTTTTGTTTTTTTTTTAGTAATTCACTTAAGCCAATGCTATATTCTTTATGAAACAATAAGAACATTCATTCATTTCAATTTTTTTGGTTTTGTTTTCTACGACAGGTACTTCATGGATACACACACTAAACGCTCATTGTTCATTGTAGCTTTTGCCACTGACGCCAACTGAACTGAATACTACGTACTTTGGTAATTTCACGCCCTCTTTTCTCACTTTATCAACTACTGGTCAATCATCTCATGATCAATTCTTCATCCTGTTTCTTTTTTTAAAATTTCTCACATGTTTGGAATACTGACACCAACAAGGAGATGGGGAAGAGGAGAAGACTTTTTTTTTTATTAACTGACAGATTATTAGGGAAGCCAGCCAGCAAAGAAACTGCTTTCAGAGATTCACCAGGAAGGACTCTGACAGGAGTTGGGCGGTCGAAGCCACGCTGAGGACAAGCAGCCGAGGTTCTTGAAAGCGGGTGCTCAAAGTTTCAAGTGTCCTGGCACAGAGGTTTCCATTAAAACATGAGACAGGTCGCTGTCATCTTGAACAAAAGGGCCCTTGCATTTTCATGAGACAGATGTAGTAGGTATTTCCTAGTAACTAAGTTTTAGGTCAAGACGACACAAGGCTTTTCCACCAGGGGTGAACAGGACCAGGGGAAGCAGTTCAGGAAACGAGAGTTTTTTGGACTTGAATTGCGACATGATGACAAACAGGAGAACAAATGCTTGTTCAGACTCCCCTGAAAAATCAGACTTTGCTGCACAAAAACCTATCACATTTGTGCAAAGATTCATTCAGGAGGCAAAGCATTCAGAGGAAATACTTGAGGAGCGAATGAATCCGTCTTTGCTCTCAGCTACGTGCTTTTCTTCTCCAGGGCTCCCCACGCCTCTCACCGGTGTCTCCCAAGAACTCAGCAGCACAGCACACAGGCCGTCCCCGCCTTCAGATCGTAGCCTCCGCTGCCAGGACGTGGGGCGGGAGACGTGCTGAAGCTTCTCCCCAGGGCTTGATCGGCGAGGGTCACGAGGCTGGAAGTGGGTGCCACGGGCCTGGCTGTGCCACACGTGGATTGGGGGGAGGTGGTCCATGCGACAAAAGTGCCATGGTTTCTTTATTTTTAATGGTTCATATTTATTTTTATTAAAGTACAGTCAGTTTATAATGCTGTGTTGATTTCTGGTATACAGCACAGTTATTCAATTATATGTCCGTATGTGTGTATATATTCCTTTTCAGATTCTTTTTCACTATAGGCTGTTACAAGGTATTGAATACAGTTCCCTGTGCTGGACAGTAGGAACCTTGTTGTTTATTTATTTTATACATAGTAGTGTGTATCTGCAAATCCCAAACTCCCAAAGTATCTCTTCCCACCCCCTTCCCCCTGCCCCCCAGCAGTAAATGTAAGTTTGTTTTCAATGTCTGTGAGTCTGTTTTCATTATTATTATTATTATTATTATTATTCTCAGTGGAGGTACTGGGGATGGAACCCAGGACCTTGTGCGTGCTAAGCATGCGCTCTACCACTGAGCTCTGCCCTCCAGCCTCGAGGTGTCTTTAACACCTTTCCGTGTGAGTGTGTGTGAGGGTGAGAGGTACAGTCTGGCGCCCAGATCTGAGGGCAGCGTTACCCCTGGTTACACTTTCACAGCTGTACCATTCACAGTCAAGATGACGCCACTCAACCCTAGTGAAAAACAGGATTCGTCATGGACGTTGTAAACAGTCGTGGTTACTGGTGGGGAAAGGGGGTTGGGAGGGATAAACTGGAACTTCGGGGTTTGTAGATACTACTACGTATAAAATAGATAAACAACAGGTTTCTTCTGTACAGCACAGGGAACTATATTCAGTATCTTGCAGTGACCTATGATGGAAAAAGAATGTATGTATGTACATATATGACTGAAACATGATGCTGGACACTGGAAATAACTGACACGTTGTAAACTAACTGTATTTCCAGAAACAGATTTAGAAATTGCCTGTTAATAGGGTCAAGATAGTAAACAGTTATTTCCCTCTTAATCAAAATTGTTTGTAATTCTCGCAGGATGTATTTTAAACCAGCCAGCCAGTTACTTTGTGCAGCACGTGGTTAACCAAGAGAGTAAAAGCTTCCTGCCATCAGAATAAATACCCCTGGCCGGCAGGACTTCAGTCATTTACCTCGCCTAAGGTCACTGCAAAGCAGTTTAAGTGCATCATTAATCCACAATCCTCTAAAACACTAAAATACTTAAATAAATTACAGCAGAGCAGGATGAGCCTGAAGAGAGGAAAAACTTTCAAGACATGATACATTTAAATGATGCCGAAAGGAAAAAAAAAAGTCCCCAAGACTCATGAATAAATTATTGCTCAAATGAACGGCATGCAAAAACACTTAAAGGACGTGATACATCCTGTTTTATTTGGTCCAGAAAGATTAAGAAAATGAATCTTGGATTTCACCTTCCAGCTTCTGCCTGCTCATTTATTTGGTTTTAACCTTGGTAACACGAAATGTTCATGTTCATTTTTATTATGTCCTTTTTCATATCCCAGTATTTTTATTCCCTTGATTGCTGTCCCTTTATTACTAGCAATCATCACACCTGTGTGTGTGTGTGTGTGTGTGTGTGTGTTGGAAGTCGGGGCACAAAAGCAGGGTTACCATGACCAAAGCTGACACACATGTGAAAATTAGGGAGTGGCAGTAAATTGGACACAGATTCATGATGTATAATGTAAATCACCAAAGACTTGATTTTTCCTTAAATCAACAGATACCCCCCAAAAATGTCTTAGAATGTCTTACCTTACAGATAAATACCTGACCAATCAGCAAGAAAGATATAAATAGAACCAGAGGTTGTAGAATCATATGCAAATTTATGAGCAAGCTTAAAAATTCATTAAGATCTGGATTCCAAGGCAGCAGACTTCAACGGGGTGAGAAGCATGCAGCCTGGGAGCGCCTCTCCTCACTCATCTCCTATTACAATGTTGTCACGACTGTCAGTTCCTTTGTTACTGGTGGCCCCCCACCTCCCCAAATCTGCAAGCTTTTCTATTAACTGTGTTACCGAAATGCTATATGAAAAAAAACATCTGGAACTTTAAAAACAAATTTCTGCTGTGTAGCACAGGGAACTCTATTCAATATCTTGTAATAACCTTTAATGAAAAAGAATATGAAAACGAGTATATGTATGTATGTGCATGACTGGGACACTGTGCTGTGCACCAGAAACTGACACATTGTAACCGACAGTACTTCAATTAAAACAAAATTCTGGACTTTCATTTCATCACTTACATGCTAGGTCCTGGCCTGAGATGCTGGCGGCCAAGATACTCAGTATCGAGCGGGGAAACTCAGGCCTGAGGAAACAGAAAGGCTTTATTCAGGTGGCAGAGAGCGGACCGGCGGGTGTGGATGGGGCTCCAGCCAGCACAGAAGTCAGTCAAAGGCACAGGAGCAGAGCGTTGCTGGATGGTGGCGGCCAGGGGCTGGGAGAAGAGGGGATGGGGGGTTGCTATGCAGCAGGTTTACCAGGGCGGTAATGCAGGGTGATTGGGTACAGAGCTCTGTGTACAATAACGTGCCTCGAGTTAACAATGCGTACTGTGCCCTCAGAAACTTAAGAGGGGAGACCGCACGTTAAGTGTTCCCATCACAGTAATAATCATAAGGCAGCTGCACCCGGGCCTCCCTGCCTGTGGAACCCGGCACCTTCCTGACGGCTGACCACGGGCTCGCGGGTCCCTGTAAAGAGCTGGGGCTGACGGGATCTGACACATGACACGTACATTTCACGTTTATCCTTTATGCTGACGACCTTCCGCCCCGGGCCACCACTTCCGTCCCCAGCCCAGCTTCCTTACACCTTGTGAAGTCAAAAGTCACGTGCACACACACACACAAACCCCCACACCTAAAACTAGTGCTAAAAACTCACGCTTTGAGCGGAAATTCCTGAGTGCATATATTCTCGTGGTTTTGCCACAAGGTGAAACAGCAGGTGTATCTAACTCAGTAGGCGTTCGTTCAACATCTATGATGTGCTTGGCCCCGGGGAGGAAAGAGTGGGCAAAAAAAGGAAGACAACAACAGTGTACCTGCTGTTAAGTGCCTTTGCAGCTCAGTAACCAGAAGAAAATATTCGAAGTAAAGGTAAGAACAATGCGTGTGAAGCTTCTCAACTCACAATACAAGCAAATAAGGAAACAGATAAAAGAGGGGACGGATAGAGCACAGAAAAGTCTTAATGAAGAAAGTGACAGACAAGGAGCCACGTTTCCTTGGGGCTTCCCAGCAGGCAGGGATGAACACCTGGCACCGTCTAGGGTGGGAGCCACCACCTCATCACGGAGAAAAAAAGCGTCTCCCTGATCTGAGAGTAATTTCTCAGGGATGTTCTGATGGGAGAGTGGGGTAAACACTTCTAAATGCGGAACAGTAAATAATTTAAAATATCCTCATGAGCATTTTTTCCCCTCTATATTATTTCGAAACAATCTTCAATTTTGAAAAAAATTGTCACATACTTTACAAATACTTCTCCCTCCCCAAACCATCTGATATTAAGTTGCTGACACGATGTCCCATCACCTTGGTAACTGACATTCTCCTGCGTGGCAACTCTGCAGCCATCAAAGTCGGTCCACCATCCTCATTCAAACCCCAGATCCCACCAAGTTCTGCCAATGGTCCCCTTTTACAGAAAAGTGATGTAGGTTCAGGTCCTCGCATCACATTCTGTCACGTTCAGCGTCATTACGTCTGGATTCGGGCCAAGACTCTGGATGTTCACTGATGTTGACTCTTCTGAACACTGTGAGCCAGTTATTTGACCCACGTCGGCTTCTCTGCTGTTTCACAACTGGATTCAGGTCATGCACCCCAGACGTGGTACTCTGTTCTCATGGCATCTTATCGACAAACCTCAACTTGTCCCATTCCTGGGGACCATTTCAGTCACTTCCTAACTGTGGCCAAGCCTCTGGGCCTCAACAGTTTGGGAAGGGAAGGCGGAGAGGAAGGGAGAGCTTATTAAGAGTTTAAGGGAATAAATCATGAAGATGCTCTGTTTTTGCTCTTTTTCCCTATGGCTGAGCCTCGGTCAGTGCTACAGCTATAATATTACGTAAGTTACAGGAGTCCCGGAGCGCTGCGAGCCAAGTGCGTTGCTTTCTAGCTGTGCAGAAAAGGATTTCACACGCCTGTGTTCCCAGTTCCTGGAACGCAGCCTTGAGGTTGTTGGACTTGCCCAAGTGATGAGATAAATGCACTATGCCTGGATGTGCTGCGTTATTCCTGGTGAGTCCTCAGGGGCACGTTACCGAGGTGGCTTGGGGCCCTTAGACAATTTACACGAAGGAGGTGACCGGGGATGGGTCCTGGCAAGGCTGGAGAAACAGCCCCGGATGGAAAGAGGCTTGGAGCCAAGTGTCATCAGCCTGACTTCTGGGGAGGAAGGGGGCTGGAGACTGATTCCAGCCTCCTGAGCGCGGCCTGGTGGCCACCCACTCAGTCACGCCCTGTGATAAACCCAGCACGACCTCCGGACACCACACTTGGGGGCGTCACTGGTTGGCACACTGCTGGGCCAGCAGGACGGCGTGTCCTGCTTCATGGGGGGGGGTGGGCACTGGAAGCTTCTCTGGGGGACCCCGAGACCGTGCACTTGTGTCTCCTCCTTTGGCAGCTCTGACTTGCACGCTTTTGCAGTAATGAAATTGTAATCTCAACTATAGCTCCTCCCTACAGTCCTATAGTCCCGAGATACATTCTAGCGAGTCAGCAAAATTTAGGGGCAAGAGGGAAGCCTTGAATTTCTAGTCAGCTGGTCAGAAGTGAGGGGTCCTGGGTCCCCCCGGTCTTGCAGCTGCAGCTGTCTGAAGGGCTGTGGGGGGCTGCGTTGTGCCCTTAACCTGGGCACTTTGTCTCCGGGCAGTTGGTGTCAGAAGTCACTGAACTGGTGATTGGACACACACACACACATACACATATGAATATGCTCATCTTACAAGGGCTATCTAAGCAGACCATTTGAAAGCAGCAGATTAACAATTTTTGAAAATAAAAAACAAACATCTGCATGGGAGACAAGATTACAGCAGGCACAAAACCACGGAGAAGCACTAAACGTGCATGCTTTCCTTGTGCAAATTTCATAACATCGCCTTGTTTACACAGTAATTAGCTTCACCTCCTAAAGAGATATGGTGCAAATCCATGATTGATCAGAAGCTCAATTAAAAGGCATTTTGGAATGAATATGGTTTGCAAGGGTCTTCTGGGAACAGAGCTCAGTATGCGTTCGGGGCTGCCTATATGTGATGCATGGAGTTGTCTTATGGCTTTGGGGCAATCCCCTCAACCCTGAGTGCAGCCCGGAATCACCTTGGGGGTTAAAAAAATGCCACCTAGTGCATCCTGTTCCTAGACATGCTAAACTGACTGATCTAAGTAAGGGCCCTGGCATCACTGTTCCCGAAAACGCTCTCTAGGTGACTGATTCACTAGCAGGACAAGAGTCACTGCACTACAGGAGAACCATCTCCCCAACTTGTCTCTGATGAACCATCACAAAACTGTCCTCCATGAGGTGCAAGAATCATCACGGCCTATCCAGTGACCAGTGCCTGGATCCGGAGTCCTTATTTGTAGGCACCAGACTCGTTTTTCAAGTGTATGAAAAATCTGAAGGGATCAGAAGAGGAGAAAAGGTGAGGACTGGGCAGCCAGAGCTGCAAGGAGACATCAGGGTCCAGGATAACACGGACCTGACAAGAGAATGAACGGAACACCATAGGAGGGGAACCAGTCAGTAACCCAAAAGCTATCACAAAATGTCTTCTGCAAATTCCACCAAAATTAGAAAGTTTCTATAATGTAATATAGTGATAATGGCACAATTACTCTGGGTTTTCATTTCAAGTCACCTTATCTATGAAGTATTAACAATCTCTCTTATGTCTGAATTGTTATGTAATAAATTATCAAACTAGCTACTTTTATTACAAGATAACACAGCTTCGTTTACGTTCCAGTAGGTGTGTTCCACTGGCTCTACCATTTATGTTTTGCAGGTGAAATTTACCTGAATCTCAAATTTATTTAATGGCTATAATGTATATTACAAAAGAGATTAGTATATAAATACACACACACATATAAAACATGACGCTGTGGTTAAAGGTCAGCAGAATTATGAGATATCTTGGCAATTTCACAGCTCTATAATACCAAAGTATTTTTATACGAAATGTACAGTGTAAGTTTTGGAGGCTCCACTTTATTTTTAATATGCACAGTATTTTACAATATAAAAGTCTTGTTCATTATCTCTTTTTAACAGCAAGGTGTGACGAATGTTAATATGCGAATTCCAATTTCCAGCCAGACAGATGAGAGCACAAAAGCGTAAAAGGCAGGCCTCCTTATGACATGAGTCACTTTCCCGGCTAGTCACCTGCACTAGCAATTCAAGAGACACTCAGTTGAAATGAACACATTCTTTCTGCCTTTCTAGTTGGTTTAGCAATTTACTTCACCAACCAGCTCAGCCCACCCAGTGGCAGGCGTGACAACAGAGTTCACTAAATGTTTATAAAGGTTTCAGAAAATAAGCTAAGTTTTTATGTGTTAGTGGTTAAGTAAATAATTTCACTGGTATATCTATGCAGCTCAACCAGTACACAGAGGGGAAATATAGCTTTAAATACATATATAAGAAGAAAAGAAAGACTGAGGTCAATTGTATAAGATTTCGACTTAAAAAGCTATAAGAGAACAGCAGATTAGACTTTAAAATTAAAATGGAAGAAAGAGTAAAGCTCAGAAATCAATAAAATAGAAAAATAAGTGACTGGGTGGAGAGAAAAAACAAAGTGAGAAGTTGTTTCCTCAGAAAGATGTAAAACTTACACCCCTCATAGCATGAGTGGTAAAAATAAAAAGACCCAAATGATCACAGTAACAAAAACGAAAAGATATTTTATGAATAAAGGCATGAAATATACTAGCAATACAATGCGAACAACTTTATACTAATAAATTTGAAGATATAAATTAAGTAATGAAATAATGCAAAAGATCACTTATCAAAGGCAACTCAAGAAGAAATAGAAAATTTGAGTGGTTCCATGTAAAGAAACTGATTACATAATATAAAACCTTACTAAGAATCAAACAAACAAAATAACCTACTCTATGCCCATATACCCATATCTAAACATACAAGGAAAAAATTCAGTCTTATACGGACTATACAGATGGCCAACAGGCGCATGAAAATAGGCTCAACACAACTAATTACCAGAGAAATGCAAATCAAAATCGCAATGAGGTATCACCTCACACCTGTCAGAACGGCCATCATTAAAAAGTCTACAAATTTAAAAAATGCTGGAGAGGCTGTGGAGAAAAGGGAACCCTCCTGCACTGCAGTTGGGAAGGTAGTTTGGTGCAGCCACTGTGGAAAACAGTATTGGAGATTCCTTTAAAACTAAAGATAGAGTTACCATGTGACCCAGCAATCCCACTCCTGGGCGTGTACCCAGAAAAGATGAAAATTCTAATTTAAAAAGACACATGGACCCCAATGTTCACAGCAGCACTATTTACAACAGCCAAGACATGGAAACAACCCAATGTCCATCGACAGATGACTGGATAAAGAAGCTGTGGTACATTTATATAGTGGAATACTACTCAGCGATAAAAAGAATGAAATAATGCCATTTGCAGCAATATGTATGGACCTAGAGAATGTCATTCTAAGTGAAGTCAGCCAGAAAGAGAAAGACAAATGTTGTATGATATCACTCATATGTGTAATCTAAAAAATAATTCAAATCAATCTGTATACAGAACAGAAACAGACTCACAGGCATAGGAAACAAACTTATGGCTACCAAAGAGTAAGGAGGTGGGGGGTAAATTAGGAGTATGAGATTAGCAGGTACTATATACATAAAATAGATAAACATCAAGGACCTACTGCAGAGCACAGGGAACTACATTCAATACCTTGTAATACCTTATAAATGGGAAAATGATATTAAATATATATATATGGATAGACAGATAAAGCTGAGTCACTTTGCTGTATACCTGAAACCAATACAATATTGTATATAAACTAGACTTCAATAAAAAAAAATCAATCCTTTACAAGCATAGAAATAGAGTGGAAAGAGTGCAAATACTGCTCAATTTATTTCATGAAACTAGGGTAATTCTGATACCACTTCCTGAGAACATCACTTCAAAAATAAGGAAAATCATAGGCTAATTACTAGGAACTTTCTCTCCCAAATCCTAAGTAAATGCAAATCAAGCCCAGCAACATTAGGTTAATTCCAGGAATGCAAGATTAGTATAATATTCAAAAATTAATCAGTCTAATTCATCACAATAACAGAAAGATGAAAATAATCACATGATCTCAATAGATGCAGAGAAGACACCTGAAAGGATTCAATGTCTAGTTATGACAAATGGTGTCTACAAGTGAAATCACACTGACCTGTGTAACACTGAAACTCTAGTTCTTAAAATTAGAACTGATACCAGGATACTTACTATCCTGTGACTATCAGAATTGTAGAACTGTGCGAGATTCTAGCCTTTACATACATAGATAAATTTTAATGTATCTGTTTATTTACTTACATATATATTCATTTAAAGTAGCATCAAGAGCCTCAAACACCTAGGAATGCATATAATAAAATATACACAGTAACTTTAGTCTTAAACTTTATTCAAAATATTATTGGCAAGAATGAAACAAGACGTACAGTAACAAATGTAGAGAAATGCCACATTTACATGTTAAAAACCAACTACTGTAAAATTAATATATACTTCCAATTTAACCCAAACCCCCACCATTCTTTCATCCCCTTTCCCCCTCTTTTTTTTGCATATTGAAATTTGACTCTTACATTTACATGATACTGCAACAAGTAAGAACACTAAGTCACTGATATAGGAGAACAAAATGAGAGACACATAAGACATGAAAACTCACTCACGGCTCCTGCAATTAAGTGTGATGCTGATCCTGGGATGAACAACAGACCATTGAAATAAAAACAGATCTACATATATTTAGTCACCTGATTCATGACCAAGGTGTTGTCCAATATATTGGAGAAAAAAGGGTCTTTCCAACAAAAAGTTTCTGGATCAATTGAATATATATTTGTATTGATAATAAAAAGGTACCTCTTCCTGCCTCACATCACACACAAAAATCAATTCCAGAAAGTTCATATTTACCTGAATGTAAATACTAAGTAAATAATAAAGCTTTTAAAGATAACATAGGATATTTTTTAATGACTTGGGTAGACAAAGATTTCTTAAAACACTAGTCATTGTATGAAAAGCACTAATAAAGCACTAATCATTATAATCACTGATAATAAGATGACATTTGCAATGGTAACACAACATCAGCTGAAGAAGGGCAAATTTAGCACATGTTAGACCAAGTTGTGTGAAATCTTTATGGTGAATATTATAAATCTATATTCAAATAAACTTTAAAATTCTAAATAAAGAGATATACCACGTGAAACAGGCATATTTGTTAATGCATACGTGTTTTATTACCTTGAATATAAATCATCCCATAATTCATCTTGGAAATCCATGCACTTGAAACAGGCCTCAACTGACATTATGCGTACTTCGACAAACTGTTTATATTTTTAAATTTATTTTTTACATATGCAGAGGACCAAGGATATTCAATAAAATTTTCAATTAAAAGACTCAAGTGTAAGGACTTGCTCTATTAAATACCAAGAATTATTTAAAAAAAAACTATCCAATTAAGATTACACTGGTCAGGCATATACAAGTAGGCAAAAAAATAAATAAATAAAATAAAAAATAAAAAAACCATCTACTAATATAGAGAAACATAATGTATAGTAGAGTTAGCACTGATAATCACAGACAGTAAATCAGTCAGTGGTATTGGGACAGTTAAGATACTTTTGCATAGAAGTGAAATAAGACATAATTTATGCAAAAATGAATTCATCTTTTCATAGGTATGCAAAACAAGATGGAGGTTAGTACGAACTGCCCAAAGCTAGGAAGTACTGAATTCCTAAACGCAGGCCCTCTTCTTCAAAGCCCTTGTATTCTGAACCGCATTATATAAAATCTCAGTAGGCTGTGAGAACCAGAAAGGAAGATCGAAAGAATTGACTTTGTTAAAATGAAAAAGTCTAGTGGATGATACAAAACAAAGTATTTGAAATCAAAAATCAATTAACTGAATGTATAAAATGTAAACAAAAAAGACTCAATATTGCAAACAGATGATGCACAACAAAAAATAAAGGGAAAGGCTACGAAGTGGACACTGTTACATATTCATATACTTAAGCTAGCCGAATATAATGCAAAAATATAAGTATACGTGTAGGGATGCTGGATACAAACTTAGGACAATGGGGACAGATCCAGGCAAGAGAGAGGTGTTCAAATGAGCAGACGTAACATTGTTTCACAAGAACTTTCTGGAATTTCTTTCATCTTTCTTTAAACAAACCAATATGCTTATTGTTCTATTGATAGTTGTTATTTTAAATTGAGAAGAATAATGATAAAGTTGATAGGTTGTCTTTAACACAACAAGATATGTCATGAAATTTACTTAACCATTAGTAAGTCATTGTAGACATATACTGGTAACAATGTAGAAAGCTAATTTGAATGATTACTTATTAATTCATTCAATAAGATTGTTTTCTCAATATGTCACAGTGAATTATTAGAGATTGCCAATAGCTGTAAAAAGTAATTCTATATCCATAAATAATAAAATACAATATAAAGACCTACACCACTGTAGATGCCAAATGTTGCATACTGTGCACTAAGTAGCCAATCTACCTAATTAATACATTTTACAAATTGGTAACCTCTAACTCACATTATAGGTATAAACTATAGTTAAGCTCTAAGACCTAAATAAAATTGCAAAACAATCTAGCCTCTAACACCTTAAATACTCAAGAGTAAACCAGTTCCATCACATGTACATATGCAAGGTTAGACCCCCGCCCCACACTCATGTAACCAGATAAGTGATCTAGCTGAACTCAGAAAGATGTCTTCTATTTGGCTATATCATTTTGCAAATTTTTTTAAAGTACAACACTGTATTCTATTCTTGCAGTACCCTAAGTAGAAAACCAAGGAAACTCAAACAGAAAATGTGTTCATCAACCTCATAAATTCTTTCAGATTGACTCGTAATCTCTAAATAATCTGTTTGCCAACTTATTTTCCCCCCCAAATCTAAACACAGAGTGAAGATGCTGAGAGAAGCATGCAGAATGTTCTTTAAAGGGTTAACCTAGGCATTGCCTTCGGTTCTGTGACTCATGCTGCTTGTTAACTATGACACCAACATGGTGGCTAGCGGCCACGGGTCCCCTCTGCAAGGTCCTTCTGTTGGACCTATCCTCTGTGGGAAGATAAAGCAAACCACGACCACGAAGCACCCCTGCCCCGTTCACCGGTGTTCTCTGTACACACCAGCCTGGATCCTTTGTTTAAATGTGCTTGACTTAGGTCTCTCATCCTGTACCTCCTGGCCCATGCCCGTAACAGAGGAGACCACTTCTCGTGACCTTCTAAGAAAAGATCTTTAAAAGGTACATCGGCACTTTCCCAGCATCAGTATCCCCTCCCTCTTCCTAAACGCCACAAACCATCGCCCATTGTACATGTGTGCAAAACGCAACATCGATCAACCACGACGTACTGTATGGAATGCAAGAGAAAACCGTCCATCACCTCATTATGCTTGTGTCCCTTGAAGGAAGGATTTCACAGAGTTTGCTGGGGCTGGTGTCCCAAACTACTGAGCCAGTCAATCTCTGGTGCCAATGTGACATTCCCCAAGGACAGAAGTACTGGGGACACCTTTGCAAAGCAGTGTTGTTACAAGGAAGATGACATTAACCTTGGAAAAATTAAGACTGGAATTAAGCCCAGGTTTGCCTGTTAACTCACTGAGTGATTCTGGCTGACAACCTTGCTTAGTTTCCTCATCTGACAGATGGAAAAAGGTTAGACCAGATTATCTCATTCATGTTGAAATGGCAATCCACCACATTTGGTGGTCAGGAAAACAATATTTGGTCTAAAACACTTGTATGCAAAATTACAGGATTCCCTGAAACTGCACATTAATTTCTGCACTATAGCATCTGCTTTTAACTGCTTTCCAAGTGTTAGCCTAAGGCCAGGAAATCGGCTGAAAAAAAGAGTTAATTTAATAACTAAAGGATTTTTTTTTTTTTTTTTTTGCTATTTCAATTCAAGCAGCTTCTCAATTCACACAAGAAACGTGCATGCAAAGTGTCAAGATAACGAGACCGCAGTGCATATTTGCTTGGCATTTTCAAATGGCTATAATAATTTTGCTAAAGCTCTGTTTCTCTAAGATGAGGATCAGCATGGGTTAGAGGGGCACGATCATTTGACAGGAAAAATAAAACAAAATGTGTCAGCTGTTCTACAATAATTCCTATAAGTAAATACGTGTATTTTAACAGACTAGACCAGATGTTTACTGAATAGGTCAAAGTCCATGCTATTATAAGTCTACACATGAGGCTAATTTAGCAACAGAGACATGTGATGCTCTATTATAACGTGGACTGTACCATCAGCAAAGAGAGGAGTTGAAGAGACGAAAATGAAACGTCTCATTACCACTGGACATGAACACACTTCATGTAACATTCAAAATATGGTATTATGTTTAGACAGTAGCAAAAAAATTGCAAGAGAAATGCAGAAACCACTATAAGAAGAGAAAGTGATCATTACTCAGAGTAGTTAAATTTTAGCCATGTATTCAGGTAGCATAGAATTTTTTTCCCTCTAACTCTATTCTGTTCTATATATTTATTTATTGAAGTACAGTTTACAATGTTGTATCAATTTCTGGTGTACAGGATGCTTCAATCATACATGAACATACATATATTCATTTTCATATTCTTTTTTCACCGTTAAGTTACTACCAGATATTGAATATAGTTCCCTACTCAGCCATAAACAAAGAATAAAATAAGGCCACTTGCAGCAACATGGATGGACCTGGAGATCATCATTCTAAGTGAAGTGAGTCAGAAAAGGAAAGAAAAACGCCACGTGGTACCACTTATGTGTGGAGATCTCCTTACTTTTTATGCTTTACCTCCATGGCTCTGACCCCGGAGCCCATGATGAACTAGAAACAAATCATTCTTATGCACACTTTCTAAGTGGTGTTTTCGATAGCCATAGGTCAATTTTTATATTTACTCAAACCTAATAAACCAGAGAAAAAAATGCATTTCCTAACAAGAAATAAAATTATTATTCAACACTTTCTGGCAGTGCACTCAGAAGTCTATCAATGCTGACAATGGACAAAATTAATACATACATAAGACATGTATGAAACACATCTATAATACATATGCATAAATATTCAATGCCATATACGCTGGAAGGAAAACACTGTCTATAGCCAGTCATGTGTAATAAAAAGTAGACACACACACAAAAGGAGAAATGAAATAAATTGACTTATAAAGTAAGTAGAAAGGAAAAGGGGGATGTCCTCCCCATTTTAAAGACGGGTTTGCGAAAAATAATGAATGAGAAAATGCTGACACACACATAAAACTGTTAATTCTTTTTTTTTAAAAGGACAAATAGGCAAAGCAAATATTTAATAGCTGTACTTGGATTAAAATATTTTAAAAATGTATTCTTTGTATAAGGCTTCATCAGAATCTGTATGCTGCATCAGTAAAATGAAAATGAAAACCTTTGCATGGAAAATTATCACAGAGAGCTCGCATTTCCATGTATCTACATCAGAAAGATACCGATGAATCTTCCAGAATAAATATACAACCACAAGATCACCAGCAAAGACAGAATGTGTCTCAAATACATGAAAACATGCCATTGCAGATATTCAGAGAAAACATGTAAAATTATATGAAGCTTTGTAAGTAAAAAAAAAAGAACTTTAGTGTTCAGGTCAGACACGGTGCTTAAACATGAACGCCCATATCTTCTCACCATCACCACAACATCCATAGGTGCACTTCTGTTAGGTGACAGCACCTGGAAAGTTCTGTCGCAGAATCTAAATATTATGACACAAGTCAATGTGGAATAGCATGTACTATTTTTCTGCAATTAGAAGAACGTTTTAAATAACATTTTGACTTATAAACGTCATTGAACTGATGACATTAAAGGAAAAGACCGAGTTAAGCAGCCCCTTCTGATGTTTCTGCATGCCTTTTTAAAGCTGAGTGCAGTCGATAAACCTTCCCATATTGAAAATCATTTTTATATACTATTGAGGGGAACAGAAAAGCCACTGAAATGAAAGAAGGTCAAAGTTAGGTGACTTGTAGTTGGAAATGTCAGCAAAAAAGCTTGAAAATCAAAGCTGACCATAATACCAGTACAAACGGGAGGAGCAGGTGATCACTGTGCCTGAATTAATTCCGCATCATGAAAAACATCGTGCAACCGTTTCATCAAACGCAGTGCTATTTAATCATCAGAACAGTAAGAGATTTTCCCCCAAGACACTGCATCAAATATGCTTCTGCCAAATAAAGCTTGCCATGTTTCCTCCAGCTGTTCTAATTTTTCCCCCTAATCTCTTTCATAAGTTTTACCCTTGAAAGTTCTCCCCTTCTCTCCTGGCTTCAACATCCCTGATACACAACTGCTAATTAAAATGAACGCAGGTAAATCAAGGCAGACTTTTTCAAAGGGAGGGGAGCTGCTGGAGTGAAGACCCGCCCTAGAGAATCAGACTGCCAGCTGTCCTAAGGTCTGAAGCACTCAAGTTAAAATCAGCCCCCAAAGTGTATCAGTCTGTACTTCCAAAACGACTCATTTTAACGCGTGTGTGGCATTATGCTTCCTTGCAGGTTGTATCAATGGGCTCCACCGCAAGCTTTTTTATTCATTAGGAGAGTTTTAAAAACAAGCCTTTCCTAAATTGCCATAGTTAATTAAAATAAGAGTCACACGGCTGCTGTTTACATAACTAGAGAAAGAAAAGTCAGTCATTGTATTTTGTTCCTGATCTCATTGGCTAGTTTGAAGGTGACTATGGCCTTTTGATCAGAGTTACAGGCATCATACACATAAGAGGATGCACAGATGTTAACATGTTTGATGAACTCTCACTGTGATTTTCAGTATTGGGGTCAGTCAAGTGTTGACATCACAGCATCTTCGTCACCAGTCAGGGTGAGACCAAAAGAACCAAACATGTCCATGGAATCTGAATTCCTGAGTAGGACACAGTCTACCTTCTCAGACGCACAGCTGCTCGATAAGACCTAACGTGAAATTTAAACATACCTGTTGGTTTGTGCATACTGTATTTTTTTTTTTTTTGTATAGAAACAGCTCAGCTCAAATAAGTTCAGCACAAAGAAAATAATTCATGCCTATCACTCTTCATTTTTTTTTCAACAAACACCTGTTGAGTGCC
The DNA here is from genome assembly GCF_009834535.1 of Camelus ferus. Classification (NCBI taxonomy): domain Eukaryota; kingdom Metazoa; phylum Chordata; class Mammalia; order Artiodactyla; family Camelidae; genus Camelus; species Camelus ferus. The sequence goes on along the minus strand of NC_045726.1, from coordinate 5,530,742 downwards.
TCCTCTGTGCTCAAGCAATGCTAGGCACTGGACTTAAAAAGTGGGAAACGATAGACAGCTGCTACGTGTCTTAGATTCCTGGGGTCGCCATGCGAATTACCACAGACCAAGTGGCTTAAAACAACAGAAATTTATTCTATCACGGTTCTGGAGGCCAGAAATCCACACTACGCCTGGGGGCTCATATGGAATCTTTCCTGCCTCATCCAGCTTCTAGGGGCTGCTGGCCCCCTTGGTTACCAGGGCTGGTGCATGTCCTTCCAACCTCCACCTCCGTCTTCACTGCAGCTCTGTCTTCTGTGGTTCCTTCTTTTCTGTCCACCATGTCTCCCATGTGTGTCTCTTACAAGGACACTTGTCATTGGGTTTAGGGCCTCACAGGATAATCCAGAATAATGTCCACATCTCCAGATCTTTAAGTGAAATTACATCTGCAAAGACTCTTTTTCCAACTGAAGTAACATCTGCAGGTTTGAGTGACTAGTCTATGGACATAACTTTCCCGGGTCACCCTCTGACAGACCGCTAAGTTAAAACACTTACTGACTAATAATGAATAAACTAACTAGGCTGGTAGTTAACATACCAACTATGTTCCATTATAAAGACAGAAAAATAATTTTTTTTTTCTTAGGAAACACTTAGGAAAGGTGCTTAAGGATGGGGGGTGAGAAAAACTTTCCCAGAGAGAGCCTGAATAAAAGCAGAAACGATCCAGGCAAAACTGAAGACAGAAGATATACAAGTTCCTGGAGGAGTAAAAAACATGATATTCTCAGAAACCTGAAAAAGTCCAAAGGGTTAGAGCCTTGGCAGTGAGCAGTTCAGTTCATCAAGAAGAGTGTAAGACGGCAAAGGGGTATTCAAGAATCTGAACTTTAATCTAAAGGCGTCGATGAATGGATTTATGCATGGCAGTGGCCTGTTTGGTTAAGCAGTTATTTTTTTAGTTTAAAGCAAGAATCTATTTGAGCCATATAAACAAAAAGGTATTACATAAGAAAAACAATGTCACAACTTATCTAAGAACCTTAACATAGAAGCATTCTCTTTCATCTAAAAGAAAAATTAAAAGGTAACATTGGTATTCTACATATATATGTATATATTTGACAAGCGTGCATTAAAGAATTCTCTAATATAAACCATTTAAAATGTGGAGAATACTTTTGCAAGATGCAGAAGACCACTGTTAAGATGGCACACCCACAATTCTTAAAAAAACGTGCTACGGGAGATATAATTCACCGGAGCACTCACCTCGCAGATGTGCAGAAGCTGTGAAATCGTTCATCACTGGCTTCTGACTCCCACTTTTGCAGCTGTCTGAGTTTCAACACTGATTGGTATGGATTATGAATTACACAATTAATTAGTTTCCTTTTAGTGTTTCTGCCAAGGCTCCATATATAATGCATCTATTTAATATGAACACTTGAAACAGCAACACTGTTTGTATAGAAGTCACTTCCTTATGTTCTTTTGCCCCTTTCTATAAAGGCACTATGTTTAGAAAATAGTAGTTACAACAAATAGTGCTCTGGAACATCTGAAACTCCAAATCAGTGTGTCCCATCAACCATACATAGATCTAAGAAGCCTCAACTGAAAAGAACACAAGTGTACGAAGCTGGTAAATTTAAAGGTTATAAAATTGGTTTATTGTAAAAGCAACTCAAGAATACCCAGTTAAACTCTTGTCCCAATGCCACCCAACATGACCAAAAAGCAGGTAAAACGCTTTTATATTAGGAACAAGGACAGTAACACAAGAAAAAGACCAAATCTAGGCTGTGATTCTGACTCAGAAAGAGGACTCCTTTTGGTCAGCACCGAGGGTACAACGGCTGACGTACAACTGGGTGAATTCAAGTTCAGGGGAAGCGAAGAGCTCCGTATTTTTGTTTTGCGGGTGGGCTTAAGAGATTGAAGTTTTAGGAACAACTGCCTTTAATGACAGCAAGATGAAGACAAGTCTTTATTGAAGAAAAAGAAGCTTATAAGGTTCTTTAAGCATTCTGGACCAACAGTTACTGGCTGCCGTGAAGACCGATGAGAGGACAGGTTGGAGGCAGAAGCACCACGTGGGAGGTCTCCCACCGACACGCAGAGAAGTGTGTACGCGGGTCCCAACTAGGGTGGAGACAAGGGGATAAAGAGACGTGGATGAACTCAAGAGAGATATTTCAGAAAGAACTGCTCGTGCTTCGATCAACTGAATCTGAGAGGAAAGAGAATGAAGACAGCAATGATAATGAATACCAGGACGGAAGACAGCAGCTTCACTTCATTTAGGCGAAGAGACGCCAGAGGACAGAGGCAGGAGAGGAAGGAGAGAGGGATTTCACTGCAGACACTTACAGTTTAAGACACCTGTTTCTAGATTTCAGATTGGCACGCGGACAACATGCTCAGAGGGAAATCCGGACTCGAGGTGGTGATGTGGGGGTTACCGCCTTAAGTACGGTAACTGAAATTACAAGGGGGCTGCGTGAGATGCCCTTCCTTCCAGGGTGAGTAAGAAATAATCACAGAGATCCTGAAGAATATAGTATCTTAAGGAAAGGATGGTAGTAGGAGTCTGTAAAGGATGCTGGTAAATGCGTCCATGCGTGGGCACAGGTTGGGATGGGCAGTGGGGACAGGAGATTTCAAACAGGCGTCTGCGTGGCGAAACTGACATACTCGCAAAGGATCGGTCTTCCTGTTTAATATTCTTTCTCATTTTCCAACCCTGCTGAGTCCATCCTCTTGTCTCCTCAAGCTTCCCACCCCAGCAGCTCTTGTCCTCAGATGAAGATGACTGTTTCAAATACGGGAGCATGTTTAGTTAAATTCTCTCAATTCATACGGCTAATGAGAAGTATTTTTGGAATTAACTGCCAAGAGATGAGACAATGGTGAAAGCAGTTAACAGAGATCTGAAGAGCTGGGTTCAGCCTGAGGTGTGCAGAAGCTGCAGAAAGTCAGGAGTTGAAGGCATCACATTTGGTTACTAAATTTGTTTTGCTCCGGCTCCCAGCGCCCATCAAGAGTGGGAGAAACCTGAACAGTACTGATGTGAAGGATGGATCAAAGCAGAAAAGGCTGAAAATAAATGAATGAGAAGAAAAAAAAAAAATCAATACATGAAATTCCTAAAAAAAAAAAGTTCTATCCATAATCTGGATAGAAGTTCCACATTTATCCCACAGCTGGGGACACTGCTGCGTGGTAACAGGAAGCATGGAGAGAACTGGGGAAGAGTGCAGGTCCTTTTTCTGATTTTCATGGCATGGAGTCTCGGGTGTCCCAGCACAGAGGTGCTGTGCTGTCAGTGAGGATGCGGCCAGGCTGTCTGCTGAGCACGATAAGAGAGCTGGAGGCGTGGGGGTCTGAGGGACAAGAGAAGGTGGGAAGGCAGCTTTGGGAAACAGCGGAGAGAGCTGAACAGGAAACAGAGAGTCAGTCTTCACCGGTGGTTCTGGCTTAATTGTGCCAGTTTGTGCTTTAAAGTTACAAAAGATCATTTCCCTTGGGGTGACACAACCAGGCGGTATTTACTTTCTGATTACATTGTTTCCACGAAGGTGGCAGCTCCCACTGTCACAAACAAAACAGTAATGACAAAGCTCAACAGGAGAATCCTTGAGCTAATATATATATTATATTATTATTATTTTCAAAAACTGGAAATGCAGGCTCAACAGAACCTCTTTTCTATGATATGAAAGACTCAGGTTTTTTGTGTTTTGTTTGTTTTTTTAAGCGTTCCAAGTCTTTTATCCACTCATGGGGCCAATTATTGATCAGCTCAATCCTTACATGAAATTGTTCTTAAAAAGAAAATTTCAAAGGGGACAGGGGAGGTGAGAAGCAAGAAAAAGGAGGGAAGTGGGGGAGGCGAGAGAATGGCTTGAGTTTCTACCCCTTCTTGAATAATATCCCCTTGCCGTCCGTGGTGTTTATCTTTCCCTCCACATTTCACACAACAGAACTCAAGGTCTCTGCCTTGGCGTGCTGAAGGACCGCACAGAACATGCAATTTCCTTCAGCCTGTGAAAGAAAAGGTGAAAGTTTCCACAGAAGCGAAGGGGGAACCCAGTCCCATTGCACAGTTGTTCCTCTGACATCCTCTGTTAGACAGTCTTGAAAACGACCCAACTCACTCAGCTGGGGAATGAAGGGGGCTGACTTCCCTCACCTCCCAGCTTTACACTGGCACTCTGTTCCTGCGCTTCCAGACAGCTCCTTCCCGGAAGCGCCCGCAGAGGCAACGAGGAAGCACTTCCTTCCTCCAGTTGCTATCCTGCCCCAGTCACTAACCACCTCACTCTTGGTTTTTCCCATTCTCTGTCACTGTCGGATGCAACCAGAATAATAACCTTAAAATTCCAGTTATGCAAAATAACAGAATAAAATATTCAACCCTGAAGACCGTTTTAGATAATCCTCTTTGGGAGCTTAGACTGATTTAATGATACAATTTATAACATGTTTTTTATCCCTTGAGGGTAGAGCGCACACTGAGAAATCAACCTCACGTGGAGGGAACACCGCTCCTGGTTGGATACACTGGGAGAACTAAGTTCCCTGCTGAAATCTAGTTTCTTCTTGACATCTAGGGCTGTCTGAGCCCTTGGCTCGAGTTGTAAACTTATAAACTAAGAGCTGTGTTGTTTCCATAAGAGTAAAAAAGTGAAAGTAAAAAGAAATTAAAGCTGCTTCAAATATTTCTTAAATGCAAAAACAGTTGCATCCTCATGATGGGTCCATAAAAGAAACTAGTGCAGGAATGTACTTTTCTTTTTTATCCAACCTCCATTCTCTAGATTCTAACCCATAATAATATCTAACCCTTTAAAGTAGCTCGCCATGTGCAATCCAGTTTTCCATTAACTTCTTAACCTTCACATCAACTCAATCAAGTAAGCACTATTATTATACCCATTTTAGAAATGGGAACTCTAAGGCTCAGAGAAGAGAAATAACTCATTCAAGGTCAAACAGGCAGTAAGTAACAGAACTGGGACTAAAAGGCATCCTGGCTCTGTTATCCACGCCCTGAACCACCGTGCATATTTCCTCTCATAGTTGAGTTAGTGTAATTTCTTGTGTTGCTATGGTCTAAGATACCTCCAATGCCATTGCCAGGATGGGGAATTACACCTAGTCCAACACTTTGCATCGGTCAGAATAATCACCATACGACCCTAAAATTTTGAAAGCCTCTTTCTGCATTTATAATACAGGGACAGTAATTGTAAATCTATCATGTTTGTTGTGACTGTTTAAGAATCGCTTATCATGGTATCCAGCACTTGGGAAGAACTCAGCAAGTGTTACTGTAACTTTGGTTGTTAGTACAGTTGCCTTTCATGATTTTCACTCGTATCGTTTGTATCATAATGATTTTATTACGTCTATCATCCATCTATTATCTTGAAATTCTTGGCAAATGAACACTACCATCTCCTTGCCCTTGTAATAAATACCCTCCACCCCACCCCACCATCCAATTTATTACACTTAGGGCCTTGCTTTTTCCTTTGCTCTGGGTACCTGGTCATTTATTTGACAGGTACATTGTTGTCTTATTGGTCAGGTGGCTGCAGGTATATATATATAAAAAATACCATAATAAACATCTAAATACCTTTCTGTCCTTTATCTAGATATTATATATGTGTGTATATGAATACACACACACATACACACACACACAGTTTCCCATTTGATACATTTCACAAATGTTTAATTTCCTCTCCAAATTAGTAAGACAACTGCATAGGAAAAATCTCAGACCTCCCTGCCAAGAGGCTCCCAAACTATTAAAAACACAGGCTCTAAATTTACCTTTGAGCTCAAAACAAGCTTTTCTGCATCTCTCCTTCTGCGTGCCACTGCATCTCCACTCTCCTTAGGGACCAGTTCCTCCCTCTCTCCCTGCATCAGCCTGTCTTCTGGCCGCCAGTCTCCTACCCACCAGAACCCCGCATTCGGCCGTGTATGTCAACGCCGATCCCACCGATAGCCCCCATCTGTCAGTCTTCCCCTTTCATCTTTTACTATTTTGTTGGTTCCTCTACACTCTGTGTAACTACAATCCAGAGGGTCACCCCCTAACCAGCCACCTTTCCAAACTCTTCACGTGGCTGAAACCATGTGGCTGTTAATGCTGCACAACGTTTTCTCTTTCCATGGGTCCTGAAAACAGGGACTCAGAGTCTGCCTCTGTGCCTCCCTTGACCTGTGAATCAGGTTCTACAGAAGAATTTGTCTCTGGATTGTTGGAGGTTTAGTTGGCACAGAAAACACTTAGGGCCACGCACAAATATTGAGTGATAATGTGTCTCTACCTCTTCTAAATGCTAAACGATTAGAGACCTCCTTCATATAAAGTCATTTAATCCATCCCTACGTTACAGCCTTTTCTTAACCAATAGATTGTAAGCTCGTTGCAAACAGGTTTACTTCTTTATCCTTTATTTGCTTCGGGGCCCACACAGTCTTATGCACGTATCCAATAAAAACCTATCTTTCCAAGAATGGACAGGCAAATTGGTCGTGGTATATTTTATACGTTGTAATATACTTTCATTAGATTTACACAATATTAAGTTCATTTACTACCTTCAGAGAATGTTCTAAACACTGTTAAAAAGGTAGCAATGCTCTTGTGAACGTTCCCTTCGTTGAATATTTACTAAGTCCCAGCCAATACACGAAGCCAGTGTGCTCTCTTTGCCACCCTTTTAAGGGGTAACGTCTGTCTCAACGTATGAGGGACTGTGGTTCAAAGATGCCAAGTGACTTGCCATGGACGAAATGTTGTGGCCAGTGGGGAGACCAGCATATGAACTTAAACAATCTGACCTTCCCTCAGCCTAGTCGCAATCCGGCCAACTTTCACACCAGGACCCAGCTCAGCATTCACCCCCTGCAAGAATCAAGGCCTTTCCGGGGAGTCCAGATCATTCCCTTGCTTTTCCAGAAGCCCATCACACACAGAGAGAATGCTACTGTGCATCACTTGCTCCTTTGTTTCACGAACATCAACTGTATCTCCAGTTGGCCATTGGGATGATTAAGAATGGGTACAATGCAATAATTCTAGAAGGTAGCCTTGTGGTGACTGAAGCACTTAACAACCCTTTCCACTTTGCTGTTTAACTTGTTGTCTTCAGAATATTCCAAGACTCTCATGACCAAGTTTTAAACAATAGGAGTAGTTCTCAGATTCTGGCTTGTAAAAAATGTAGGAAAAAACGATGCATCTATGTGAGACATGAACTTTATTTGTTATAGCAAATGAGGGTGGTCACCACAAAGAAATATCACTGCCTCTCTTTTTTCCCCCTCTTTTATCAAAAGCTTCAAACTTAGAATAATTTTCAATGCAACATACAAAAAAATCATTTTTCGCAATAAACAATTATATGTAAAATAAAACTAACACTGTATCCTTAAATGTTGGACAAAAAAGCATGGGGGGAAAGCCCTTGTATCTTCTATACTCTGCTTATCTGTTTCCTCCCTGGCCCTCCCTACCAGATGCAACACACCAGTGGCAAGCCCTGGACCACAGTCATTGCCCTGTTCGGCTGTCCTGACATTGCCTTGCAAAGAGAAACCATCTGTAAATATTTATTAAGCAAACACTAATTACCTTGCTAAAGACAATGATTGCTTATAAATGCTTATAGTATGTACAACAACAATCTACAGTCATTACCTCCTGTTACATGCTGTTCAAGATACTAAGCATTGAATCCTCACCATAAATCACACCACCAGGGACGTACCATCGCCTCCATCTGACTTAGGAGAAAACTGACCTGAGGACGAGCTATGATGCACTGAATGTCCCAAAGTGCTAACTGCTGGAACCAGAATTACTAAAGGAGCACAAGGCGCTACGGGAATACTGGCATTTCTCCTCAAACTGAGTCCAAGTGGATTCTCTTGCTGGGGAGACATGCCAAGTTTAAGGGGAAAAAAAAGTCAACTCACTCAATCTTGGGTGGGAGCCCTGACCACCTGGTCTTTTTATTATGATTTTTTAAAAGTTCAAAACGATTGATAATAAAGTTCTGTGACTCTGGCTGTCTCAGCTTCAAGGACTAAAGTCTCATTCTGTGAGTATCTGAGTGACTTCAGTACATTCAAAATTAGCCTTCTCTGCCCTCACTGAGACACCGCAGTCCCTGCTGGCAGAGAGATGGCAGCCCCTTCCACGGTCTCTGGCAAACACGACTTCACTGATCCTGTTGCTAGATCACAATAAACCACCCTCTTCAGAATCTGTGTGACTCTCTCTTCATTGTGATGGGCATACTTGTCAAAGAGGTGGTTCCCAGACAGACGCATTTTCTTCCTCTGTCCCCACACTTTCCAAGAATTAAATTAATAGCATTTAAATGACGCTTCAAGCTCGGTTGACAAACAGCTTTTTGTGGATCCAAAGCCATGGAAGAAGCGAGGAAAAGTTATGAAAGTAAAAAAGAAAATTGTAGAAAACGAAGCCGTTGGGTGCATTTATTTTCCCTTCAGAAGGGAGCCCGTGTGTGTGGATGTGTGCATGCGTGTGCACGTGCAGCTGAGTGGACACGTGCGATGAACACATTTAATTGCAGAAAACTGCCGATCCAGCCCACATCTCCCCCCACTATACCAGAAGTAGAACAGTTGACGAAAACACTGATGTGATTTATCGTAAACCCTAAATGTATCTGTATTTGTTCTCCCTCTTTCTAGCCACCGTGTCGGAGTTTGGAGGGACAAACGTGAGCACGTTAGTAAGGAGTGGAGAGGGCACTGGTGTCTGGACATCTCTGGATGCCCCGTCCCTTCTTTTCAACTTTAAATAAAGCGAGTGTACCTCTATTATTTGTGCCTGTCTAAATACACCTTCTCACCGGTACACACGTTTCTTATTTGGACTTTGCTGTCACTGCTGCCCGCTCAAGCATCGCAAGGACGTTCTGAGGGAACGCAGGGATTAGTCGGCTCCGAGGTGTGACAGACGGAGGTCGTCAGGAGAGCGATTATCTAGTTTATGACGGTCTGTCTTCACCTTAGTTATGGTCTCCAGAAGTTCCCCTCTCTTGGCACATTTGCGCCTTTGGCTCCCTAACACTCCTTTCGCAAAGACATATGCAACTATGAAGGAGAGAGAGGAAAAAGGTGGTCACATCTGATGGTTCTAAGGATCTGGAGCGCCCAGCGCTCACCCCTCCATCCTAAGCCAGCGAAGCCAATGAGGACGAGAGAGGCAGCCGGACAAGACGTCCCCTCATCTGATGCTCTGCCCGCTGACAGTGCGGCCAGCTTTCCTGATTTTAGCTCCTAATCCTTCGTTTAGGGTTATTCTTGATGCACCTCGGCTGGCGTTCATTTGTATAAAGTGTTTCAACGACAGAAGAGGTAGCAAATGTCCCTGCCGGTTGTCATGGCTACTCCTGAGAAAACCTGAACGTGCAAAACTCAATTATCTTCTCTACACACTCAAAACACCCAAACTTTCTCACCCTTTTCCCTATTCCACCCTTGATTTGGTTTCTTAAAAAAAAAAAAATGTATAGGAGGCTAATTGATTCAGCACAGCTTGCTCAGAAATGAACACAGGGAGAAAAAAATATCTTATTTATTTATTTTACCAGATTGTGAACAGAAGACTGTGTTCCACAAGGTCTCCCATGGGGCAAGGCGAGGAACTAATCATGTCGAGATCCACTAGGTCATAGACAATAATGAAGACACTTGGCACAGGGGTCTGTGTGGAGCAATCCTGCAGCAAGTCAGAATGGATTTTACATAAATTCAAGAAAAGGTCCTTTAGAACCTTAATTTAAAATCTGCAGCTTAGCTAATTAAGAACCGTATGGCTCAAACCAATGCACCAGTTCACGCCTAGTGTTGATGTACCATCCTGAATGCAGACGGAGCAAAAAACCTTACTTTTTTTTCCCCTGTTTTTAGCTCTTCCCATATCTAAGATGTTTGCTGGAGAAGAAACACAGACACATTTTTCAGCTTTATGGTCAGTGTGACAAAGGAAAGCACCACATGGTTTACATAAACTCAGTACCAATGATCTGACCTCTTCACATCATGAGACCAGTTTAAAATGCCACAGGAAAAAAGTTCTTTCCAGAAAAATGATTCTCCCCCAAAGTGTGGTGCTGGTGGGCATCAGGAGAGCTGGACAGAGACGCTGAGGAATCTCAGCAGATATTGTTTTCATGTATATAATGCAGGTTACGCCCCACATCTGTCAAGTACAGTTTCTGTGTGTGTGTGTGTGTGTGTATGACTGAAAACAAAATACCACCTCCAGTACTTCCCACAGCCAGGACTTGAGCTCAGGACCTGATGCACCTTGTTACGGTGCAAGATTGCTTAGCCCTATTTTATAAACAGAAATTCTGAAGCACCAAGAAATAAGAAGGTTCTACAATTTTAAAGTGACTTGAGTGTCTGTTGCTGTCTGTTTGTCTCATCAGGTAAAAATAATCCAGGCCAAACATGAGCTTCGAAAATCACGCAGAACAGTTATGAAGGTGTGTGATTTAAAAGTTCTGGGATTCTGAGCCTTGCTTTTATTTCAAAAATTGCAAAACTGTCTTTACATTCTGAATATTTTTAATTATTTCTGCACATACGTTACATGAGCTGCATCTCAATTTAGTTGCTAAACTACAGCTGCTTTAAAAAAATTCATCTCTTTAATAGACTTACGAGAACGAAGTGTTTAGGGCTAGTTTTCCTTCACCTGGACTTGCACACGTGATTTCAAAGAGAGACACAGTATTGCTGGATGTGGCAGCTTTGCTCTAAAATACTGCTTTCCTGTAATTATCGCCCTAAAGCACAGCTTAATTAAGACCTAAATACACAACTTCAATTTAACTGCAACTGAATCCAGGGAAGAGCAGCAACTCAAAATTTAAAAGGAAGAATGAAATTAAGAAGCACTATATACTAACCATATAGTAATCATTTCAGCTAAGTATCATATTCATTGTCAACAGACTCATTTTTAATTTACGTATATGCTTCTAAATGACATAAAGGAGATATTTACAGCATCCCAATAACAACAAAAAAAGGAACAGACATAATTCAACTGAAAACAATGTGACAATTGTGAGTGATATTTTAATATCATCTAAACAGGAACTATAAAATATTTTATAAAATCATTATTTCTATATAATGTTCATAAAATCTTAAAATTATTAAAAGCTCAATATTTACTTCAGTAACTTGATTCCAATTTTGCAGAGCCCATCCAATAAAATAAACCTTTAAATTATTCTGTTATTGTAACTTTGTTTTTGTTTGTTTTTTTTTTTTTTTTTACTCCTCTTTGGTTCCATGAGGGTCTAAAAGAAGCCCTTTAGATGAACAATTTAGGAATTTTTATTTCATATTTTTCCTGTATCATATTTTTTCAGGACAAATATTGAATGTTATGGGAATTATTACAAATGCTGATTTTAATGTGAAAACACTATAAATACAAATGATTATTTTGTAATAGTATAAAAGACTTAAGAAAAACATGCAAAATATTAAACATCACAACAACTAATGCACAGCTCCTATCAATGTTTTCTCTGTTACCTCCTTTTAATTTACCTCAGAAGAGAGTATTACTGTCGATACTGAATGTTAGACAAATTATTAGTGATGAGCTCTGATAACACAGAAATCAAGAGGGTTTAAAAGTATTAGCATTTCTATGATTTTGAGTTGCTATAAATTAAAGTATTTTCCTGCAACCCACTGCAAATTAAACTATTTCAAACTGTGAAAGTTCCCCACTCCTGTGACCATGCTTAGAAGCAGAAGTGCTCCGTCACACATCACTGCTCAAACCACCGTCTGTCCTCTGGGCACGTGACTGGTCTGGAACCGCTTCAGTGCTGACCAGCTGTCAGTGCTTCCATCACCATGTCACTCTGACCCTGAGCATTTTACAATTTGGTGACAAATACAGCAAAAGATAGTTTTTGAAGAACATTTAGCAATTAACCACGAAACTATCCCTTTAAAATAAATTACTAAATTTAAAATGACACATTATCCAATAGTCAAGTTCTGTGCTTCAACTGGAAACTTAGGTATCAAGCTGACGTGCTGACTTTGAAATGTGGATACATTAGCAAAATATTACATCACAATATCAAGCATGCTTAATTCATTATCACAAGTCACTTGTTACTTAATCAAGCGCATCTATATATACGTATATTAAGTATGACTTAACTCTTACTTATCCAATACCTGTATAATGATGCCAACATGCCCTAATTTTCTTTCCAATAAGACTTAATAATGGAATAAAACCAATAAAAGCTTATCTTTTCCTCTTTTACAATGAAGTCCAACAGTAAGTGATAATTCATTTCTGCCTTGTCAACGTTATTTCGTGTTTATAAGAAACATTCATTTTAAAAGCATTACTTAGGTTAAAAACAACCTGAAGTATGCAGCTGACATTCATTTTGTGGCATGTGCTGCCTTTTGGTTATTAAAAGCTGCTCCCTAGGGCTGGGAAGCTGGGATGCCACAAGATTCCCATCAGTCTCAATCACTTACTGTACAAGGTACGAAACTTTGAGAAATAGCTTCTTTTCTTGCCGCCCCAGTGCCTTTCCAACCCACTAACTTATCACCTGATACTAAGTACCATTTGCACCACAAGACAACCGTAAACAAGGAAACCATTTCAGAGATGATAATAACAAGTCAGAGAGTTGGCTTGCCATATTTTATTTTTTTTACGCCACTGCACAAACAGATTTCTCATGAAGGGTCAAAATCAATAAGAGCTGGTGTGAAAGTTGTAACTAGCTCACGAATAAGATTAATTAGTGTTTTATGTTAGCTATACCAGCAAATAATTCAGATGGCTATTGTTAATTTAATTGGTGAAATTCAAGGAAAAATCATTTTGTTTCTGTCATTTTATCAATATTGGAATGGAAATTTTAATAATAGTAGTTAATGTTAATAATGAACTGCTAATGTTAATAGAATCTCATTATTTTCTCTTAAGGGTTGGAGAAGTAAATGATCTATATAGGAAACAAATAATTTCACATCCAAAGTACCTAGCTTCTTCTTTTTTTCTTTTTTACTGGAATGATAAAACAGAATATACTTCAAAGTTCCACCCTTATTAGAAAGGCTGATAGAGATAAACAATGAAATGGAAACAACTCAGCATTTTTCCCCAAAATTCCAATCCATCAAAAACCCATGAGCAACTAGTTATCTTTAAAGTGTAAAGACTGGTAATCATTACTTGTCATAATGAAAAAGCAGATTACTTTCCAGTGTTTCTCAAGGACCCACTCACTGTGGGAAAAGAAATTAAACTTTGTTAAGCAAAAGAACAAATATTTAATTGTCATTAGTATTTATCGCTGTTGCCCACAAACGGACCACTTCAGCACCTTCTATGTTTGTCATGGGCGATGACCCTTGAAATTAAGATTATTAATATTCCAAAGCGGTGCACAGGACTAGCTGGAAAAGTGTTCTATCAATATCATGAGGAAGGCTGCATTCTGCCATTAAAAGTTGAATCACAGAAGCTGTTTTATTTATTAGTAAACAAGGAGCTCAACAATATGGAATTTCATCAACGTTTTGTAAAGGGTATTTTGCCTTATTGCTAAGAAAGTTATTTTGATCCACGTTAAGCCATAAGCAATGCACGCACTAATGGACTGCTCGCTAAGTGAAAAAACAAAAAAACCCAAAAAACCCACTACATGGTGGAAAGCTTTTAGCAGCAAGCTGTTACCACCAGACGGGGAGCCTGAACCACCTCCTTAGTGACTGCCTGAAGACCCCACACAGCACCTTGGCAACAGGGAAGGAGAAACACACTTCACATCTCCACAGGGCAAAAAGCAGTCCCTAAGCAAAAATTACAACCAAAAATACAGTAAACCGTAACTTGTTTTTTTGAGAACCATTTCTCAAGTTTAACGATTTAATTCACCCATTTCGCTTTAACACAGACCCCCCCCCCCCAAACTCCATGAGAAGCCCAAACCCCCGAGGCTGAACTTGCACCAAACCCACTCGCACATCCTTTCATCCACCTCAAGCCAAAATCAGCCTGAAGAAGAATGCTGACAGCTCACTCCCTCCTCTGGAACGCTCACTCTTCTTCCCTAGTTTATTTCGCATGTCACCCTGTCGCCGGCTACCTGCTCATACCCGTCTCTAAGGCTGGTAACACCAGCTCTGCAAAGACCCAGGAGGAACCCCAAGGCTGCCCCTGCCCCTGCTCGCCGTGTGGGCAGCTGCACGCCCGACCATCCTCCGGGCATCCTCCTCCGCACGGTACTTACCTGCTGCTCCCCGGGCTCCGCAGACTTCACCAGGTGCTTCTCCTTGTACAGAGACCAGAGACCGACATTGGGCAGGAAAATTAAAGCCACCATGAACAACAGAGTCATCTGCAGAAACCTCTTCTGTTTTCTCTTCATTGCAAATGGTAACAGAGAAGGAAAGTTACAGGAGGTGGTCCCCTGGCCGCGTCTGGAATTTAACGCCAGGGTCCTTTCCTCTCCCCTGCGAAGCACCAGAAACTGAGGGGAAGCTAGAAACTTTTGTTGCGTGCTCAGCACCAATCTGCACGATTCAGAGGGACTTGGGCATCTGCAGAACAAACGCATAGTTACTTTCCCCCCAGAACACTGTGACGAAGGCGTTATCTATTGGCTCAGAAGTAAATGACTTGACGGAGGAAATCGTTAAGCCCATCGACCTCCATTAAAAAAGCAACGGAGTAAATATGATCGTTTCATAGACTAGTACGTAAGTTATGAAAAAGTCAATTGCATGCTGGATACGGAAGACGACTGGCAGTCCGCTGCTCGCCCCCTCGGCGCGGGAGGGCGCGGCGGGGCGGGGGAGCAGGTCTGCGTGGGACGTGGCGCAGCCCCGGCAAGTGTCAGGGGGAAGTGTCCGCTTCTGACCCCGGAACGTCACCTTGCTGGTCTTCCCTGAAGGTCTCCTTCTGTGCTCCCCCCGGGAGAACCCACCTGAACCCGAGTTCAAGTCCCTCCGCGGCCAGCGCGCCCTCGGGCTCCCGGGGGTCCAGCGACTCGGGGTCCGAGGCAGAAGTGCCGTGTGGAGAGAGGGCCACAAACTCCTGGATGCTCACGCGCGGCGCACACCCTCGTCCGCAGGCAGCGGCTCGGCGACCCGGGGACCCGGGGACACTAGGCTCCGGAGGTCGGCGGAGTCCAGCCGGGAGGCGGCGGCCCCGCGCCGTCTGCGCTCGCGCGGCGCCCGGGCCGCGGTCCTCCGCCAAGTGCGCGCCCTGCCCATCGATCGCCCCCCTTCCTCAGTGCCGCTCTCACGCGCCGGCGCTCGCGCTACCATCCTCTCCCGGCGACCGAACGAGCCCCAGGGAACATCGCCGCACCTGGAGGGAGACGCTCTCCGTCTCCCGGCGCAGGGGAGGGCGGGTGGCGCCCGCCGAGCTGGGCAGGCTGGCGCGCGCGCGCGGAAGGGCGAGCCGGCAGGGGCGCGCGCTGCTCCCGCCGCCGTCGCCTAGTCGCCTGCATGCGCGGGGACGAGGCTGTGCAGCCACGTGCGGGAGCCCGGGACGGGAGGGGCGGGCCGTCCCCCGCTTCCAGCGCCTACATCAGCAAACCCTGACGCCGGGACGCCGAGGAGGGCGACGCCGCCGCGGGACCGGGCCTCGAGCTCCCCGCCCGCGCTGTCTCGTTCCCCGCGGGGAGCCGGCGCCTCTGCCCGCCTCACCCCTGGGCGCCGGGCCGGCCACGCGGGAGGACAGGGCTCCGGCTGCTCGCGGGCTTTCCGCGGGCTGATCCACGATGCGGGCGGGCGCGGAGGTGACCGAGTCCCGCCGCCCGGCCAGGTGCGTCCAGGAGGAGGACACGGACCTGAAGCGAGGCCGGGCGGAGGCTCGGCTCGGGCAGCGGCTTCCGGAGCGACGCCGTGGAGCTGGGGGCGGCTTACCTGGGTCTGCACACGCCCGGGTCGGGTGAGACTGGCCGTGCCACCCCCTCCTCCCCCGCCCCGCGCCTGGGCACTACGGGGCCACCTGTCCCTCTGACCTCGCACACACCCTCTCCCCCCGCACGGTACCCCGGCCGGGTGGGGGGTCGAGCTCGGGCTCGGGCGGGAGGGCCTCCTCCCTCTCCCCGGCCCCGAGATGCGCCACCGCCCCTGACCGCACACGCACGAACCTGCAGCCGCGTGTCCAGGGGACCTGGGTGCCTGGCACCGAGCAGGGGGACTCCCGGGATCGGGGGACTCCCGGGATCCGGGGCTCAGAACTCCGGGAGGAAGGGGGACTTGAATGAGGCGACAAGCATGCACGCGATGCGCGCTGTGTCAGCCAGTGCAGAAGCGAAGGGAAACGCCATGGTCACCTCTTTGTTAGCACTAGATGTGATGCCCACATGCTGGGCGGGATGCGACTCTGGGTCCAGAGCGGTGTTTTCTCCCCCTCGTCTCTCCTCCCTCGCTTCTCCATCTCTCTGCCCCCGCCCTCCTGGTCTCCTCCCCGCCTCTGCCTCCCACTTGTCTCTCTCCAGCCTCGCTTGATGAAGACATGGATGTGTGTGTGAAGAGTTACGCCTTCAGCTCGTCACGTTCTCACTTAGAAATGCATCTGAACAGTGCGTATTGCCTGTGTGCCTGCAGGAATAAAGCTTGGCGCTGCAATGACTGTTCTTGTGAATTACTTGCATTTCCAAAAAGTATATAAACACATTTAATAAATATTCTTTAGAATATGTTGTTTAAGTAAAGACCAGTTCCCTTTCTGCTTTACACAGGTGCAATTCAGGAATCTGGAAAGCAGGGAACTTAATTTGTTACCTCCCCCCCACACACACACACACGCTGCCTTCTGTACCCTGCGTTACCTTCTAACCTCCTTTTGCTCTTTTAGCAAGTGCAATTCTGAAGCAGAGAAATATGGATTCTGGGAAGCAGCATAGCAGGGAGAGGTCTGCTGGGATGAGGGGTCCTCAAGGAAGGATTTTTGGAGAATTATTTAAGTCTACTGGATACTCTTCTGTCTTGTAGATCAAGTTATTAACAATTAAAATGTAAAAGAACTCAAAAGTGCACTTGGAATTTTAAAAAATTAACAATCCCTTACATTTTAAATACCTGTTTCTTTATACCTTAAAAAAAAAAAAAGTTCTGGATCACAAATAGACACGCCATCATTCTCATTGCTAAATCCAGGAGTCTGACCTGAACAGTGTTTCATCTCTCTTCCACTAGTAAGTGGTCCTGCAAACAGCACCCACTCCCAGAACAGGGTTAGTTACAGAGAATGGGCGTAACTGTTGCTTCCCACCTGAAGTCCCTGCAGAACATGTGGCAGAGACTGGAAGGTGACATTCCTTATGTTCACCCCTGTATTTACAGTGTAGCTCTAGACAGTCACTTGTTTCCCCTTTCCTATGCTTTATTTACTTACTTATTTATAAATTGCCTTCATAATCCCCCTTCAGTCTATTTCTTTTTTTTAACGATTCCACATGTAAATTTGTAACAGACGACAACGTTTCTAACTAAAATTCATATTTTAGGTTGTTTACAAACCAACCAACAACCTTGGCTCAGATAATCCAGATGAAATGTCAGTATACATACCAATTTATAATAACTACAGGAACACATGGCAAGAAAACAGAGCAACGACTGGGACCATGAGTAACTTACAATCCAGTGGAAAATATAAAGGGAATTGGAATAAAAGCACAGAAACTCAACTGTGTACTCACCTTCAACTGAGCCAGGCTCAAGCCCTGCCCTAGGAGGAGGATGCTGACAAGCAGAGCACTTAGTGAGTTAAAAGGAACTATCTGACTGTCTCTCCAGACCCCATGCATTCGAAAAGGCTAAGCTGGTGGCTGTGCTCTATGAGCTGGGGCTGGGGCTGGGGGTGTGATCAGGTGGGGCCAAGATGCCCCCTCACATGTTGGGTAGCAATTAACACTGACTGTTGGCAGGAGGACCACCTGGGGCGTCAGTGGGACCCCTCAGCTCTCCTCTCCATGGCCTCACCACACAGCCTGAGTTTCTTACAACATGGTGGCTGGGATTCAAGAGGGCATGTTGAGAATCTGTGTTCCAAAGGGGAGAAAAGAGAACTGCCCAGGCCTCTTAATGACCCAGGACTGGCACAGCCCCACTTCTGCAGTGGCCTCAGAACCAGCCCAGATGCAAGGGTGCGGTGACGGCAGTGGGCGGGTAAAATCCACAGCTCAGCGAGAGATCTGATGAAGAATGCTGGCGCTATAAATACTCAAAGGCACAGAGGTAGGAATTCATAAGAAAGGTCTAGGCAGATCAGACAGTGGATGATGGAGAGTCAAGGCCAGAGGTTTTCATAGGTTGGACTGAGTCCATTATTCAGTTGCTACAAAGATAGTGAATTGACTTTGTTTCAGTTTAAAAATAGGTTTTAGTTAACACTGCTGTATGCTGCAAAGGCAAGTTGCTAAGAGTAAATCCTAAGAGTTCTCATCACAAGGTGAAATCTTTTTCTATTTATTATGTCTACGTGAGATGACGGATGTTAACTAAACCTATGGTGGTAACTGTTTCACAATATAATGGAATGAAATGTATAACACGATGTAAACCAGAACCATCACGCCACACACCTCAAACTTAGTGACATATGTCAATCGTTTCTTAATAAAACTTAAGAAAATAGGTTTATTACTTTATTTTCAAAAAACCTAATGACATGATTGGAATTGAATTGGAAAGAAAAACATTCACTCATGATTTTGCCATATTAACAAATATTTTCAAATATACTAGTTTAAAGATTTACATCTGAAATGATAAACCTGGTGAGAGTCTGTTGTTTTATAAACCAAAGAATGGTCATCGGCAACAATCTTTGGGGATGGCCTTTATGCCGGGACACTGAGGAGTCACAAACCAATAAGCATTGCTTAGTAAGTATAATAAGAAATCAAACTACAAGAGAATATTAAAAATTAATTGATTTACAGTTATATGATAGTATATTATTTACATTTTAAAGTAGTTATACTGAAAATTATTTTATCTTGGATCTTAATGTAGTGGGGTTTATTTTTATTTATATATAAGTTTTTCCAAGTTATTACCAGAAGGCATAGACACTAACGCATAAAGGTAATGTGTCTAGAAATGGAGATACTTTCGTTCTTCTTTTGTTCAATAACAGTATCTGGAATATAAAAAAATCTTGAGAGTTTTCCCTCTGAATAAACAATTAGGACACTTTGTTATTAGTCTACCTTGGACTCAGTTACCTCAGTTTGGGGGAATAAATGATCCTCCAATGAAAATTGGGAAATGAATGTATTAAATAGCAATTGTAACAAAAGTAAATGTAAATTATACAATTATTTTTTGTGTGATTAAATTAAGACACTTTGCAAGGATCTTTGATTTATTCTTCTGGAATTTCAATGTTTGCCTCTACACAATAAAGGAAAATAACTCAAGTTAAATATTAAAATGTAGTACTACCCAGTCTGTATCATTGCTGAAATTCTTCCCCCCCCAAAAACCCTGAGTCAGTTTCTGTACATACACAAGTGCTGCTGGGCAGAGGATACAAAGACGAGCTTTCTCACCAAGCTTTCAGCACCACAAGGGAGTTAAAAGGTAGTTCACGACTAAATGTGGTGCAAATGAAAAAGTGACAACCACTGAAAGAAAAAGAAAAAGAGGTTATTTCTTCTTGGCCTAACTATTCTCTAACTAGACAAGTTCTTGACTTTATGGCATTAAATTCTTCATATTTAAATTTATCTCTAAATATAGTTTTCTACTACCAGCAGGATATACCTTCATTCGAATATAATTTCCTTCCCTACCTATTTAGTGGTCAAATATTTACTTAGCACTTACTATATACCGGACATTTATCTAAGCTTTTCTTAAGCATCATGTCATTTAATCCCATTAATAGTCCTATTCTGTAGGTCCTATTACTGTCTCTACTTAGCAGTTAAGAAAACTAAGGCAAAAATATAATAAGGATCTTGTCCAGTAAGTGCTAGTAAGTGTAAGGGCAGAATTTAAACCCAGGCATTTTGAGCCAGAGTCCATGATCTTAACCAGTATGTTGTATTTTCCTAAAATCTTGTCTTATGTTCGTGACAAAGACGTTACTTCTTTTTTTTTCCTTTCTTCCCTTTTTCCTTCCTTCCTTCCTTCTTCTTTCTTTCTTTTCTTCCTTTCTTCCTTCCTTCCTTCCTTTCTCTCTTCTTTCTCTCTTTCTTTCTCCTTCCTTTTGTCTTTCTTTTTCCTTGCTCTCTTGCTCTCTCTCTATTGTATTTACATTTGTGATGCAACTAAAGGAGCTAAGCAAACACACTGAGTTCTGAAGGGACGACAGTCTCGTTTTATCAGTTTGGAGCCACTCTGTCCATGTGTTTTGGGGGAGTGTGAAAAAATTAAGGTCAAATTACATAATCAGCCCCTCCTCTCTGTTCCACGTGCTGTGTAAGTGTAACTGCACCTGTAGCTGGTACGGCCATAACTGTGCACAGGTCACATGGCCGATTCCCAGCTGAGATTTGACCTCTCTCTTCTCACACACCATATTTGCACGTTGTACCTTTTTTAAAAAGAGTATTTAGTCCATATTATGTCTTCAAAATATTTGTGTTGAATGAATAAATGACATCCATTTATTTCAGTGAAAAGTCTAAGTTATGTTTGGAATGATGAAACCAACTGGTAATAAAGTTAATATTAACTTTGAGAGAAAGATTTTTCATAACAGCTCAATACAAAATATCATCAATGAAAATGTTTTAAAGATACAATTATGAAAAGTGAAGACAGTAAAAGATGCTTAAGGAGCAAGTGGATGATATATGGAATATTCCATTTTTTATTTTCTGTTTTTGAGAAAGAGAAAATGAAGAATGTCAAACACATAGTACATATTTAATACACATTTTTTTCTTCTGACACAATGTGGATATGAAATAAATGCATTTAATATTTTTAAAGAGTATTGTATTTCGAGGTATACTAATATCAATTAACAGACAGATACTGAAAACTTGATAAGACAAAATATTTCTGCCTTCAGACCACAGACAGCAGACACAAGTCAGATGTAGAGCCTGAGGATTAAAACCTGTGACAGGGAGGAAAGCAGGACAGGGAGGAGGAGCAGGGAGTGCCGGGAGCAGGGGCTCAATGCCAGGTAAGGCGTGGGGGCCGGAGCAGATAACACGGTCCATGACAGAGACGCAGACCCAGAGCAGAAGGGAGGCTTTTAGTCTGAGTGAGATGGGAAGCCGCTGAAGGGAACTGCGTAGAGACAAACACGACCTGACTTATTTTTAACAAGATCATCCCAGGCTGCTGTGTTGGAAATAGATTACAAGGCAGGTAGGAAGGGAGAGCCTCCCCGCGGGAATCCAATGGCGGTGCCTTGTGTCAGGGCAACAGCAGGGGAGTGACAAGAAGGATGAAGACTCGGAACATTCTCACTACACAACTGCACTGAACAGTTGCTGGAACAAACGTGGGACGTGGGAAGAAGAGGGACCTAAGAAGCTCCAAGAACTTGGTCCAAGCTCTTGCAGAACTGGATCTGTCTTCTCCTGAGACAGGAAGACCTTGGGGGAAACAGCCTCCCGGGAGAAGACCAGGTGCTGGTTGGACTCACTGAACTGACCTGCCTAATGGCAGAACGTTGAACTAGTATTTGGATAGAAGACTTGGAGTGTGACCGGAGCAGAGGGTGAGGAGTGTAAGTGGCAGACATCCTCAGAGTATTTCAAGTCACACGATGTTATGAGACCATCAAGAGAGCGAGTGCAGGTAGATGACAGAACAGGCTAAGGGGCTCCAACAATGAACGCTCAGGTGGATGAGGAGAAACCAGGAGACGACCTGAGAGTGCGGTCAGTGTGGACTGAGGAAATCCAGGGGAGCCAAAGGAAGAGCTGCCTCAAAGAGGAGGCAGTGGTCATCGCCATCAAATGAATCTGGTGAGTCAGCAAAGAAGAAGGTGCAAAACCACCCCTGGGCTCAGCAATGGTCACGTGTCCTGACCCCATTAGGAAGAGGCAATGGTAGCAGCACCGACTGCAGACAGAAGCAGCCATTCAGACACAAGGAAGGATGACTCTGCAGAAAATATGACAATAAAGCCTTAATTAATGTAATTACGTTAAAGCAATTAATGACCAGAGCGAGGAAGGTGTTTAATTTTGTGCCACACACATGTGTATTTATCTTAAAGCATTTATCACAAGAAAATGAAAGGATTCCCAACATGACTAGTTTATGAGAATTTAAATTATTTTCTTACTTATTGTGAAACTAAGACACAATGGATTTTAAATTCACGGCATACAAGCCCCTCAAACTTTTAATGGGAATATTAAAAAAAAAAAAAAAAAGACAGTCATTGGGTTAGCCATCCTTGCCCCTGAACCTGTCTGACCACCTCAAGAGTTGAGAGTTAACCACTCTTGCGCAACATGGTTTATTGACAAATTACTGTTCCTGAAACCTGTGCTAAGCCATCTTCCCAACATCCAAACAATTCCAGTCGTGCACAACTTCAGGTCTCATGCATTTCTGCTCTCTCATCCTCTGGAAGTCTTTGAGGACCTAACTTAACCGGATACACACACACACACACACATGCACATGTGCACAACTTCTATCAGCATGAATATGCAGAATTTTTAACGAATAACTCTTAATACAGTTAAAATAACATCGTACTCAATACACCAATACGTGCCCCCTTATACCTTGTCACGTACATATGCTTGAATGCAAACATGTCAACACACTAACATTGAAGGTCCAAAGTCTCTTTGGTTCTTGAACATACAATGCATTTCCCAAACAGTGGTTCTTTTTCTATGATAATCATCCAATGAAAAAAGTCAAGAAAACCCTTCATCCCAGATAGACCGTAAATGCTCAATACACCTTTTCTGAGTGTATGAACGCACAAATGAATGAATATCTGAACATTATCATTGCCTGCAGATCATATATGGGACTTGTGTACTTTCAGTGGCGTGCACTCCTGGAGTCCTGAGGGCATCATGCTCAGTGAAATAAGTCAGACAGAGAAAGATAAATAGTGTACGATCTCACTTATACCTGGACTCCGAAACTGAAACAAACTGGTGAACAAAACAAAAAAGGAGCAGACTGACAGATACAGAGAACACACTAGTGGTTACCAGTCCGGAGATGGAAGGAGGGAGGAGCAGTTGAGGGATAGAGGGGAAGGAAAAAAAAAGGGGGCCATTACGGGATTCTGTGAAATCAGGTGTGTGAAATTTTGAAAACTGTAAAGCACTATGGATTTTAAAGAACCTTTCCCTCAATTAAAAAATTAAAAATGAAAAAATATCACCCAAAATGTGACCCTGCAGTCTGCATGCAGCTACATGCTCCAAGAGCCTGTCAGAGGGTTCCTGAAAGACTTCAACGACACTGGAATGATCCACCCTGTACCAGCCCCATCCTGGACACTCAGCAGTAAAACGGCTCCCTGTACTGGAATAAAATCCACCCCCGCTCTGGACATCGGTCCTGGTTCCGTGCCTCGCGCCCGCCCAGCATCAGTCCAACTCCTTTTCTGTGTGACGGCATTTTCCATATTTGATGATGCCCCGTTTAGGAAAGATCGTCTGCAAAGTTTGTGTGATTTATGTGGTAACATTTTCAGCACCTTTTAATTTTGTTTAAGAGTAAATTAATTAGCTTATTTTTATGATCATATCTAAATAATTTTTGTAGAGGAGATAAATGTGTCCTCGGGTACATAATAAATGGTCTTTAATCTGGTGGGTGAATTTTCCATCGAGAAAAAAGGGAGCAGATGCTCGCCGTTGCATGGAAAGAGGAAGAGTGTGCATTTCCATCCTTGTTTCAGGGCTGTGCTGTCTGCCAGGCTCTGTGATGATACAGCCCCTCAGTGCTTTACGCCGGTCCCCCTGACTACAGCAACCGCATCACCATGACCTACAGACAGGAAAGGCTGCTGGCTCTGAGCGGGGCTGGGGCGGGGACAGGCCAGCAGCAGGGCTGGGAGGTGGTGCACAGAGCCTGGTGGACACTGCGGCGTAGCATCGCTATGGGGAAGTACCCCTGACGGGGAAGATGGCATCTGGACCTATGACAAGCCGCAACAGAAGAGTCACAACGTAGCCCCACACTTTCAGCACACAGCCACGCAGTCTGAAGCAGAAAATCCTATTCCTCTTAAACAAACTCCCCGGTAGCAGGAGGGCTTGGTGGAAACCATGCTTGAGCACAGGAATGGTGGCAAATGACCCTGTTGCCAGAGCTCCACGACTCAGCTGGAGTTTGTCAGGTCCCCGAGATCGTAGGACTGGGTGACTTGAGCAGTCATCCTCCTGAGCCTGTACGTGCCACATCTGGAACTGGACGCGAGTAAAGCCAGGGCTAGGGACACAAGCAGAATCCACGAGATGTGGCCAAGACGTCCTCAGCCGACCTTACGCCACCTCATATCTGCGGCCACCCCTGTCTGGTGGAGGAGGGCAAGTCCGAGCTCGGGGTTTAGCCGGGCCAGGTCGGGGTGCGGGTGACGGCCAAAACTGGACTGCTGCTGCATAGCTCGGGGCAGGTCCTAAAATTCACCCGTGGGAGGAAATACTCTCACCCAGCGTGACTTCAGGCAGCGCGGCTAGGCCAGCCACGTTGTGCGGGAGGAGGGGCCGCCGAGGTAGGAAGGTTTATGCACACACACATCACCGGTGGAGGACTGGCCTGGCTGTTAGGGGTCCCAGCCAGAGAAACACCCGAACATGCGGGAGACTGCTCTGGAGACGAGACGGATGGACGGACCGATGAGAGTGGAAAAAGACTGTGAATAAACGTGCACAGTGCGTCCGCGCCCATCAGAAAATCCACCGTGGTTCTGACACCACAGACACAGAGCAAAAGGCATGAGCGGCCGGCGCCTCCCGGTCTGGGGATGCCGGTGCCGGCACTGACGGGCTGGTTGACGGAGGGGCTATGGCGGCAGGTGTGGGCTCTATGCGTAGGCTTAACCGCCAGGGCTTTCTTTCAGTCGTGCTGGATGAGCCACCATCACCACCAAATGTCCAACCTGCCGGCAACAAGGACCCAGAAGTGAGCTAATCGCACTGGACTCCACCCGCCCTGGGAGGGAGCAGCTGGAATCAATCCAAGTACGAGTTTGCCTTTGCCGCCCTTCGCCCCTCCACCAGCGCCCGCTCTCGGAGGGCTTACGGAGCAGCCACGTCAAGTATTTGGTCAGTTGACACACTGGCCCACGCGGCATCCCACGGGAGCTGGAGACGCACTTTGCACAGGAGATCAGCAACGGCAGTGTGACCACGGGGCCACCTGGCCTGCGACCTCCCACGCCGTCTAGAAACTACCGGCCTATGAGAGCAACGGGACAGCCTCTTAGAGACCAAGGTGAGGGGCAGCGCCTGGGAGATGACACACCGTGAGGGCTGGGTACAAATTCTTAGAATTACTAGGGTTCAGGGGCCTGGGAAACAAGGTGGGAGGAGGCATGACCCAGCGGAGGAGTCACTGGTTCCCTATTCCCGCACCTCTGGTCTCCACAGGTCTAGGGGTCCTGGCTCTCGGACGCCTCGTCCCCCCCAGAGCGGAGTGAAAGCCCTTGGGAACTTGAAGCTCCGCTGCTGCCCATCACTTTCTCTATTTCTTGGGCTAAGCGAGCAGCAGTCATGTAAAGGACTAGGTCTCCTTCTGGTCCTGACTCCGAGCAGCAGAAGCAGGAGAGAGACGTCTGACACGCTGGCAGGTCACAGGAACTCTTCTTCACGCTCCTCTGCCCCATGACGACGAGTGGACAGGGGCTTGGGTCAAGGTCTGAGTAGGCACCGTGACCAAGGCTCAGTCTAGGTACCTCGTCCCAGGCCACCGCTCCGACTAGCGGGGCTGCTGGCAGAGGGCGGGGGAGGTCGGGGCAGGTACTGCAGACGAGGTGACCAGTGGTAAGTTCAGCCTCAAGACGAACAGCCACACCGTGGGGCTCGGTCTGTCCCACTAACCCACCTCTTCTGAGTCCCCCGGGAGGAGGGACCAGCCCCCATGATGGGCAAGGTGTCTGCAGGTGGGTCACAGCTCTGTCGGGAGCAGCAGGTGGGCTGCAGTGAATCCTATGCAATGCCTCTCCCCTCCCCCCTTGGACTGAGACTCATTTCCCAGCCCTAGGGGCATGGGCTGCTGGTGACATCCAGCTAATTCGCTCTCTGGGCAGTGCCCTTGGCTGAAGGAGGCGGTCTTCTGTAAGGTCATGCACCCCCATCCACAGCACCCGCTCCCTGGGGAGCAGCCTGCAACCCGCGGTCGGAAGAACACAAGGGGTCGACACCCCTCCCTCAATGGGGAGAGGTCTGAAGGGCAGTCCCAGGTCAGAGTGGCTCCCTGAAGTCAGAACGGGTGGGGATTCTCGGCTCCGCCTTCCACAGACTTCAGTTTCACACTCTCCCAGTCCTCCCTCTGCCCCCCTCACCGATGCAGTTTCCCTGCTAAACCTCCCGTGTGCAGGGGGCAGTGTCCAAACCTGCTCTCAACCATATCCTCTCAACTCACAATGTGTAGAATCATTCATTCTGTTATTCTGTCATCGTAACATTCGACCGCAGCCGTGGTGTGTTCTCCCGATTACAAGCATATGTTAAGTAGCATTATACAACCACTTTGAAGGCATTTTCTAAAAATGACTTACGGACTTTTATGGTCCCTGTTTAATTAACATTGGTAACATACTTTTGAGAAAGGATTACTTGGGGAGGAATAAAAACAATATATTCAACGGCTATAATGACGACTTTTAATGCCAAAACACTGAAATAAAATCCCCTCAGTATTAAGTCTCTGGTATTAAAACCTCATATACTGTCATTAAACCAGCAGTTAAATGATTGAACCTTTCCCCAGTATTCATTTGGATAATCTGGCAAAAGGTGAGTCAGGAAAGAACAGTCTTAATGGTTAAAATAAAAGTGTGAATTCAGATTCCCAGCAGGTGTAGCCACAGCAAATAAAAAATAACAATATTCTTACTCACGTATTTTAGATTTCCGTCTAACTTGACATTTTGCTTGCTAAGATCTACCGTGTCAAGATAATGGCCCACTGTCTGTCACTCACCTATCATGCAACAGGGTGGACTTAAGAAAACTGACAGTTTCCATGAATAACAATCATGAGTCCAAAGAGGTGTGGGGAAGAGGCTTTGTACTGACGTGAGAGGGACGGGAACCTTTCCGCCTTTCCCCTCTTGCCCTCACACCAGCTGCAGCGGCGACGAGATGACATCCACTTCAATCATTTCACTGCCTCCGACCGAGACCCAGGAGTCCCTGCGTAAATATCTTCCAGGATAGATTTTAGATTTTACCATTTCCTCAAAAAATAATTCCAAACATTCACTAAGTAACAGAAGGATGCACTGTGGACAGCCGTAATTTGCTGTTACAATTATTATCATTAATTGACATCTTCAGCCTCAGCTTTCCTAATCAAGTAGCAGCACATTAATTTCAAAATACCCTGCATACAGCTAGAAGTCTATTGACAAAGCCCTCCTCCATCCTCAAGTCTGTCAAGACCCCTGCAGATACCGTGGGAGTGATTCTAAGTGATCCCTTTATTTGAATAGCTAAAGGTATCTATTTATTTCAACTAAAATAATCATTCTTCCATTCACTATTCATGTAATTCTTCTACAATGTGTAAGCCAATCTTTCAGGCAATGTGGGTACACCAGTAAACAGAACAACCTTCTCCGCTGTTGTGGATTTTACATTCTAGTTTGGGGAGAGAGAAAATAAGTAAAATAACCTGATTAAAACATGGGCAGAAGACCTGAACAGACATCTCTATAAAGAAGACATACAGATGGCCAACAGGCACATGCAAAGATGCTCAACATCGCTAAACATCAGAGAAATGCAAACCAAAACCACCAGGAGCTGCCACCTTATCCCCAGGAGAGAGGCTGTCACCAAAAACGAACAAGAACAGCGAACACTGGAGAGGCTGTGGAGGAAAGGGGGCCTCCTGCACTGCTCCTGGGGATGTAACTTGGTGCAGCCCCTGTGGACAACAGTACAAAGGTTGCTCAAAAAACTAGAAACAGAACTACCATATGACCCAGCAACCCCACTCCCTGGCTATATATCCAACCCCCCAAAAAACCAGGAATTTGAAAAGATGCATGCACCCCATGTTCATAACAGCATTATTTACAACAACCAAAAGATGGAAGCAACCTAAGTGTCCATCAACAGCTGACTGGATAAAGAAGATATGGTATATATATACCATGGAATACCATGCAGTGACCAAAAAAAAAGGGAAATTTTGTCACTGGCAGCAACATAGATGAACCTGGAGGGTATTATACTAAGTGAAATAACCAGACAGAGAAAGACAAACTCTACATATCACTTGTATGTCATTCTTTCAAATCACAAATTATTTTGCCTGAGGAGACACACCTGCACGGGTTCCCGCATAATCTGAGAGTGTTGAGAGGACAGGTTCTTCTGTCGGGACTGTTCTAAGACCCACTCTGTACGGGCCACAAGTCCCCGTGTCCACCTCGGCTGCAGATGTCACTAATCAAGTGGAATACTACTCAGCCATAAAAAGGTAAAATAATGCCATGTGCAGCAACATGGATGGACATAGAGATCACCATTCTAAGTGAAGTAAGCCAGAAAGAGAGAGACAGATACCATGTGATATCACTCATACGTGGAATCTTAAAAAAAAAAAAAAGGACACTATGAACTCATCTACAGAACAACAGACTGGCAGACATAGTAAACAATCTTCTGGTTACCAGGGAAAGAGGGTGGGAAGGGATAAATTTGGGAGTTTGGGATTTACAAATGTTAGCCAGTATACATAAAAATAGATTTAAAAAAAAGTTTTTTCTGTATAGTGCAGGGAACTATGTTCAATATCTTGTAATAACATTTAATGAAAAAAATACAGAAACGAATATATGTATGTGTATGCATGACTGGGACACTGTGCTGGACACCAGAAACTGACACATTGTAACTGACTGTATGTCAATGAAAATAGTCACTGCACTCCTGCCAGGTCATTCTGGAAACAAGGTCCACACAGACCTGCAGCTAAGCCTGACTGTAGACTGGAGTCGGCCGTTGCCATGGAACCTATTTGGAATCCTGCAAGCAGGCAACAGTGAGCCCCCTAAAAGCATCTAGGAAGGAACTGGCACATAGGGATGGTATGTGTCAGAGAATTTCCATGTCAGCAAATGCACGGCTCACCTTGTGCAAGCTGAAAATAAGGCTGCCAATCAAGAGGCCATTGAATAATTCAGTTATAAGACAATGAGACGCCAGGGTAAGATGCTAGCATTGGGAATGGAGAAGAAGGACCAGAAAAAAAAGGACGCGTTCGTTGCAAAGGGCAGGTTGAGATTTGGGAACAACTGGGAATTACGAGTGGGGAGGAGCTGAGGAAGCAGTACCCGCCGTGCCCTCTCAGTGGATCCACAGCTGGACTGACACCAGGCAAGGTCCACTCTGCAGCTCACTCATTTTCGCCTTCAGAGAGAGGGGATGAAGCGCACCGGACCCCTCCCTCTCCTCACAGCTCTATGTGGAACGGGGAAGTTAAATTCCTGCTCTCCAGGGAGGGAGCTCTTGTCATTTTATTTCTAGGGCAGGACATGGATAGAGCAGTTGTCAGAGGGAGAGAGGTCAGTCCTGGAACCGGGGTTTCAGGAAACACGCATTAAAAAGAGGGAAAAGTGAACAAACGAGGCCTCCCTTCTCTCTGGCTAAATAAACACATGCATTCTGAAATCACAAAAGGAAACATTTCTTTCTGTCCTTCAGTGACGCTAAATCAACACTAATAACTTTGCATCATGGAACCATCTGAACGTTTGCTATTCAACCACTAATGCACTCCACCTTTCATTTGTTCCGCACAGACGAGATAAGCTGTTAGGTGTATCTAAAGAAAAGGAAGGGGAGAAAAACCAAGAAGCGTTCATCCATATTTGTATTGTTCCAGGAACAATTCATGGAGATAGACGTTGAGTTAAAATTCAATAGAATCAGGTGAGCTCAGCTGAACTGTATATGTTAAGGGCTAAAATCCCTGGCACCATGTTTTCTGATCCCCAGATTGGAGTCTTGGGCTACTTCAGAATGGAAGAGGCCGTCGGGAAGTTGGCATTTGGAAACACTATGTGGAATTCTTATGTTTTTCTAAGTATGAATTATTTCAGACTTATAAAATACAAATAAATAAAGTAATCCCATACACTAAGTTAGTCACTGCGTCACCAATATTGTCAAAACCCTCTGTCTCATGTGCTGTTTCTGAAGGTGCTCTGCATGGGTCAACGTATGTTCTTTTTATTGAAACATAGTCAGTTACAATGTGTCAACCTCTGGTGTACAGTGTAATGTCCAAGTCAAACATATACATACATACACTCCTTTCCATATTCTTGTCATTAAAGTTTATTACAAGATACTGAACATAGTTCCCTGTGGTACACAGAAGAAATTTGGTTATCTATTTTTACATACAGTAATTAATATTTGCCAATCTCAAACTCCCGCATTTACCTTTGAAATTGGTGCTGCCCATGAAATACGAAGATGCGTCTTTTGTTGTAACTATAATTATAGAAATATTTACAAATCCACCCTTGTCACATAGCACATTGTGATTATGCAAATTCACAGTCCTGAATTACTCATTAACTGAGCTATATGAGAACGGTATTCACATTGATTACAAGTACTGTGGGTGTAAACAATGCATCTTGTTATTTATGTAGCTAACCTATTTTGTCCAGGCTGAGTGTGTGAAGGTGATAATGGTGATGATCATGTTGGTGATCTCTGTGCACTTTGACGCATAATTAAGCCTCCTTGCTTCCTCTCATTTAAATTCAACAATATTTACTGAGTGCCTTTTATGAGTCACATACTGAGAGATGCAGAAAAGTACAAACCATGGTAAGAATAACATCAAGTATCAGTTCACGTTCACTTGGGCTCTGCTTGTCCCTGTGCCAGCCACTAAGATTTTACACACATGCACTTACTTGGTTCTACTCGAAACCCCATTTACAGATGAGACAGGTGTCACACATCTGGCTCCAAGTTTCGGCACTAGTAAGGCCAAGAGCCAGGACTCAAATACCAGCCAGAAAGCTAGATAAATAAGCATCAGTTCTTTTCCTTAGAGGAGGTCTCCGTAGGATGTATACAAAAATAACAATCTAGACGAACAGTTAGTAGCAGCGCACACAAGATACAGAGCTCTTACCTTCTGGGCGAGGCAACCAGCGCTCAGGAGGGAGCCGGTGTGATGCTGTACACACGGCCGCCCGAGTCAGAGCATTTAAGACAAAGGTCAAGATTGCTTTCTAGGTGTTGGGGTGGACGACAGGGAGTGGTTGTGAGCGCAGGGATTACAGGACCTGACTGATGCTTGCAGAGGACCCCCTGGGGCAGCCATGTCACCTGCAGGTGAGCAGCGGAGAATGTGTCGCCTAAAATGTATACAGTTGTTCTCAATCACTCTTCAATAACAATGAGGGTGTAAAAGAACAGTGGTTCCCCCCTGTAAAGCAGGCTGACTTCTTTTAAAGTGACTTCTATACAAACAAGAAAGACAACTGAACTACCTGAAAAGTAGCAGGTTAACGAAAAAACATTTATATTGAGAAGAAAGATTATCAGGAGTTTTTTTTCCTTTAAGAAGTGAAATTTGTAAAATCAGGAATCCAAGACTTTTCACCTTTAATCTTCAACACTTAAGTGCTTATAACAATATAATAAATGACATGTAAGAACACTCAACTAATTAAGAAGCTATATAGTAAATTTTTATTTTACTAAATAACCATAGAATTATTCATTTTGCTAATTTTGCAGATACAGTCAGAAAGTTATGTCTTTGCATATAAGTTGCATTAAAAAATAAGAGTTTTCATAATTTACTATTAACAGTATTCAGATTCAGTGGCTCTAAACTTCACTGTTCTTTGGTGTAGGTAAGAAATTGGTTCTGGTAGAGTAAAAACTACCTAAGTGCAGAAAAACTCTTTGCAAATTAAATGTGTTTTTTTAAACAGAAGTGAGTATATAGAAATATGTTTTCTAAACAGCTTTAGAAAATCTCTTTTTAAAACGTTGAAGTGCTCTGTATTATTCTACCAACCCACCCCTCCTCTTCTCAAATGTGTGCTTTTGAAACACAAATCTCAAGACTAATTTCCAAATACCACACCCTCTGAAGAGACCCGTGCTTGTATTCATCTGCCTTTTATGTTGTTATAAAGATTGCACCACGTGTGCAGCAGGAGAAGAATTACAGATTCGGCCACTGTGTCCGACTGGAGTCACACCATTTAAGACATCAGTTCTAAAGCTTGCAGTTACTTGTCTCAGCTCCACGGTGGAGCCAAAAGCATGAACTTCACATTTTCCCTCGAATGGGAAGCAGCCTCTGTACTCATCTTGAGACTTTACACCAAATTATAATAGTTAATATTTCATAAAATGCTTACAAATAATGTATTTCTCCTGCAAATCTATTCGTGACGGAGTGACAATTCAAAGGGCCACAATTTGATTCATCACTCGGCTCTTTTATTAACTCCATCAGTTAATTGCAATGATGCTACAAAAAAAAAAAAAAAAAAAAAAAACCAGACTGGGAAACAGTGCCAAGGAAAGAAAAACATGATTCTGGAAAATGTTTTCAAGAACTTTTAGGATGCATTAGTTGTGAAAAATAAAAAGAGAGATAAGGATGGTTTGTTGCATAAATTTTAAAAGTAGGCTGGAAGATGTGTACAAAAGAGATTTCTCAAGAAAGGAAAAAAAGGCCGTGTAATTTAGCATTATGTTTAAAGAGTTGCTAAGAGTTTATAAAGCAAAAGAAAATCGCTGAATCTGGCATTCACTGATTAATAATACTTTACATTTGAATGAGACCTTTCACATTGAAAGTGCTTTTCAAGTATAAATTAATTAAATCTCAAAACACTTCAGGAAGGACAATCAACTCTCTTCTCAGTAACAGAGAAACTGAGGCTGCCTAGATGAACAGTATTTTTTTTTTTTGCAGCACTTAGAGAATTTTATGTCAAAAAAAAGATACCTGAGAACTACTTAATGATTTGCTTTAAAATCAAGCCTTTGCACAATACTCTGTTCAAAATCAGGAAAAAAAAAAAGAAGAAATAACCTTGCAGTGAGTTTTCTCATCTTGGGACTCATTTCTTCCTATCATATTTGATGCTCTAACAAGGACATTAAAATATTTTTTAAAACTTCTCATTACCTGATTTTTCCATTAGCAAGAATTTGTTCAATTTAAAGGAGGAGTTTTTGGTCCTAAATGAGAGAACAAACCAGATAAAAAGGAAATGGACGATGTCATCACTGGGTTTCATCAGCAACTGCATGATGTACGTAAGGTTTAAGGACCCTTTGTTTTTGTTTTGCAAGACAAGATAGTGTGTGATCATTCAAGAAGGCTGGTTTTGAGAACCATGTTCCATTTACAACTAAAAGCTATTCTCATACAAAGTAAGCAGACAAGCCCCTTCCTCTAGAGGAGCGAGAGGACAGCCAGGAAGGGTGGTGATAAACTCCCTGGACAGACTGGGAGTTCTAGATTTGCAGATACTGACAGGTATACATAGAACAGATAAATAAGTTTATACTGTATGGCACAGGGAAATACATCTTGCAGTAGCTCACAATGAAAAAGAATATGAAAATGAATATGTGTATGTTCGTGTATGACTGAAAAATTGTGCTCTACACCAGAAATTGACACATTATAAACTGACTATAACTCAATTAAAAAAAATTCTGTAGTTGGTTTTAGTTACTAAAGGACACAGCAGGGGAAGAAAAATATCTTTCCTCTACCATCTTAGGTTCTCAGCTGAGTCTTGGAAACAAAAGACTAACAAGAGAAAACATACAATTTTATTTGATGTGAGTTTTACATGTCACGAAAACCTTCATTAGGAAATGGAGACTCAAAGACACAGTTACACCTAGTGTTTTCACACTAGGTTTGCTAAAGAGTGGGGAGTCCTGGAAACTGACAGGACTGAAAGGGATGTGGTCCGAAATCCTTCCCACACCTGCCCTTTCTCAAATTCCTTCAGCGTAAACTATTCAATATGCCAAGGTGCCATCTTGGGGGCATGTGTCCTGAACACTAACAGCATCGTGCAAAATTCGTTTCTTTGTATATGTTTTGTGTGTGTGTGTGTGTACATATGCAAACTTGTGTGTATTTGTGAGTGTCTAGTTTTCTAAAAGTCCTTTTAGGAAAAAAATGCAGATGTGTATGTATTGATTACTTGGCTATTTTGATGTTGAGGGTTGTCTGTGTGGTAAGCGTGACGCTGAGTACTTGGGGTTTAAGGGCTGGAAGTCCAAGACTGAATCAAATGCAATCTGGATTTCAAAGGAGAGAGAAACACAGTAGGAACTATGTGATGGGTATGTGACTGGCCTGGCCCATCACATCATGAAGTTTATAGTTATATTTAACTTACCATAGAAGATAAATGTGGAAATACAGGTAAACAATCTAAGAAAGGGAGAGGGAGACAAAAAAAACTCACCTGGGATTTGGAAAAATGGGAAAAAATCCACAAACTGTCCTCCCTTCCCAGGAGTATTCTTCTTCATCTACGTTTAAGAATCACACCGTCAAACCCTAAACAAAATAGTCATCCCCTGTGCTTGGGTTTTTCTTATTCTCGCTCATCTTTTTTGCTCGTGCTCCCATGTACTCAGCCTGTAAAATGACTTAACTATTTGACTCTATCCAGCTAGGTGATGCGACGGTCAGCTCTCTTTGGTCAGGAGTGGTTTCTAGATTGTTCTGTGTTCACTAAACCTCTGCAGCTCACAGATCATGAGAAGAAACGTGCTTAATCACCAAAGAACATTATTGCAGAATATTTAAGTAGTTGCCACTGATACTGTGTGAACAGAAGAAAACACAGGAGATAAAACACACATTGAAAAACCTTTTGTCTACAGTAAAAGTCCGTTCAACTTTCCTTAAAAATAATCATTGTCTTCTAGGAAGACCATGGTTTTGTTTTTTTTCTAATTTGGCTTTGTGCCCTCTTAATGGCCAGAGGTCTTTTTCAAAGCTGAGTTTTATCAAAGTGACCTATGTTTATAGATTGAGGACTAAGTGAATCAATAATAGAATCAGAATCTAAATAAAATGCTTGCAAATTAGGCAAAAAATTTATTCTGTGTAATCCCTCACAGACTGACACATTGTCAACTTTGTTAGCTGTGAAATGGTGTTCAGTTTTACATCCAATACATTCATTCAGTCAACAAAACGATGCTGGGTCCCTCTGTGGACCAGATCCTGTCCCTCAGTGGAGAGGGACACTGTCCACACTCAAGGATATTACCTGGGGAAATATACTTTTGCAACTGATGGGACAGAAGTTGCAACACAACACGGTGCATTTGCAAAAAGGCCTATAGGAATAAACACAAAAAACCCAGCTTCACGGGAAACATAAGATGAGCTTTACAGCAAAGAGTGAAAACCATTTTAAGGAGCAGGAAACACAATTGCTGGGTAATGCGTTAAAACCAGAGGGAAGCGTGTGCCAGAGGCAAAGGCAAGAGGGTGATCGGATGAACAGCAGATAAAATCTGGTTATTCTTCTTTTTGTATGTGCAATTTTGCAGGACTAATAAGGGATACTATAAACGGTATTATTTCTCCCCACAAATCTAATCCTGAGAATGAGCATTAAGAAGTTATGAGTCAAATTTCATACCAAGTCCCTTTTAGTTCAAGGAATGAGACCTCCTAGGATTATTCCAGCAGGCTGTCTTATGGGCGTCAGTTGTTCATAATAAAACAGAGTGAGTTAGTACAGAATAGAGGGAAAAGCGTCCTGACGTCGCGGTACCGTACAGTCCCATGAATGTTAACCTGAGAAGCCCAGGTACGTGGAGCGGAACGATTTCCACATAAAGATGTGTCCTTCTGTCGGAACTGCTTTTACGGCACAATCTAATCTTCAAACCAAAGACTGAACAATGCTCTGCGGCCAAACACAAAGTTCCTGTTTAGTGGTCCTGAATGAACAGAGTGACTCGCAGTCATTGTTACATTTGCTGTACGTGGACTTACAGCACAGTTGGGAACACACGAGCTTCTCTCATTCAGAGGATTTAAAGGTCTACGCCACGTAAACTGTACAGAGACACTGGTTACTCCTTCTGTGTTGTTTCCTGTTCTCCTGTGTCTGCAGTCATTACTCACAAATTAACGATATTGTTTCTGAAAATAGGAAAAGATGTGCAGAGTTCTTTCTGTTTCACGGAAGTGAAAAAAAATTGAAGAGAAAGAGGGTTGCAATGGAATAAATCCTTTAATTATCACATTTCTTGGTATAAATCTCTGACGATTTATTTTTTAAATCCTCATTACCTGGATTGTTCTTAAATTTAAATACTCACTAGGGCTGTCAATAGGGCTTCCACTGTCTTCCAATGATGGACTTAATTATGTTATAAACAAATAATTAAGTAAATGAAAAGCAAGATAATGTTTGTAACAGCAGTTTAAGCTAAGACAGTATTTAACATGCTGTTTACACACTGAAATTAAGAAGCAAAAAATAGAAACTCAGAAAAAGGTAAAACAAAACACAAAAAACCCCCAACATAGACATCTTTTGTCAACATAACTTCTGTTTTTTTCCTAATCTGTTCCGGAAATCACCTGGGTTAGCTTTCTACCACATATATGGCGAGGATACCGACACACACAGAAGTAGGTTCTAACTCTGCTGTTTGACTGAGAACCAGTTTGATCAAATTTCAGGGCTTGGAGCGCTGCCTTTGGAACATTTATTGCAAACACATAGAGTAACATGTGACGGATATGACTTTTAGCTGAAATCAATCTGACTACAAAGTTAAACAGTCACACTGAGGGACAGATGTTAACTCTGGGGGATACCTTCCTTTTCAGATTTGGTCTCCACATTGTGCCTTGCAAATTCTATTACCTCACTGAAACATGAGTGTAACTTTATTATTGTTTTGGGCAACCCTAAGGTATTTTGGCAGAGTTCAGAGCCTTCAATAATTTATAATTTGGGGAGGATTACTACATGTAATAAATACAGAATTACACACACACACTCAACATTATACTGATCCCTAAGATACCAGTATATCAGACACTATGATATAATTACAATGATATCTAAGAAGGTCTACTCTTAAATAAATACTGATTGTTACACATATCAGAAATTTCCTGGCATATCGGTTGCAGGTTCTTGGAACAACTTATCAGTGTCTCCTCCAAGCCAGGCATTGTGCTAGGAGTCACCAGCCTCACTGACTGAAGCACGATGTTAAGTAAGAGGTATTGGCAAGTGTCTTAGATGCTCAAAGGGGAAATTAAGAGATGAGAGCTGGGATTTTCATGCTGCTTCATAAAGATGATTGACTGTGAGACAAGCTTTAAAAAGAGGCCAGAATTTGCACGGGGGCTTACAGATCACTGATGTAAGTCCATCAGAAGGAAAGTATTAATTTCTTCCTTCTGTGACTTCTGAGGACAACTACCCAGAGTTAGACCAGACGCCACAGATGAAAAGCAGGTCCCCAGACCACCTTCACTTATGACCTGCTGGCTGCATATTCGGGGGTTCGCAATGTTCAATCATTTGGGGAACAGCTCACAGAACTCAGAAATGACAGTTTTATTAAAGCAAAAAGATACAACTCCTTATCAGATCTGAAAACAAATTCTGATTCATTTAAAGAAGTACGAGTTATTAGTTCTGTGTTTATATAAGAAGGAAGTCAACAAAAAACAAAAGCAATAAATATTTGCTCCAATAAGGATAAATTATATACAATTTATCTACCTTTCAAGTTAACAGGGCCACTTTCTAATGTTTAAGTATCTAACGATGATAAACAAGTCAGTGTTGCTACTTTATTTTGTTCATTACTCTTCAGACTGATAACAGGTATGTCATAAGGTGCCTGCCGACCTGCCGTTCTTAACTCGGCAGTGCTGGTTGGCAGACTCATGGGTGACGGCAGTGGCGCATGTAAATAAGCACAGAAAACACGAGAATGTACGGATGGGCTTTACATTTTGGTATTTACTCATGCTATTGTTCCAGCCACTTGTTATACTTTATGTCTTTGACAGGACTAACCGAGGATGGAGAAGTGGCTCAGGTATCAGTAGTAACTCTGGTTGTCAGTATGTCATCACAATATCTAAACAGATAAAACTGAGTATAGACAGATCCAAATATACGCACATTACCTGGGAGTGGGTGTGAGGCCAACAATTGAGCTGTTAATTTTGTAAGAACTTGATTAAGTCTATGGTCAATACAATCACAGTCTATCAGTCATATACTTCTAAGCAAGCCCAGTCTCCTGATTCAGAGCACACTTGCCGGCCATTGAAGACCAGCCAGACTCCGTAAATGTCTTCAAGGCATTTGCTAAAGATGCCTTCTTCATCCCTGTTCTGCTGCTGGTTTTCTGGAAGATGACCCAGGTTCTTCTGCTTGTTGAGGACTGAGATCACACAGAAGCCCAGGGAAAGGCACTACAGCAGTAACAGCCCTCGCCACGTGGAGGGCAACCTGTTAATGATCTGACTGACCCACCAGATATATGCACGTTAAGAATAAGATGAGGAAAAAAAGTACACACGACTTGGTGTTAAGGATGTACTGGGGGTCATTCATGGGGCAAACAGTAAGAGAAAACCAAGAGTCTGAAATGCAGACAGGAAGTAATCC
The DNA here is from genome assembly GCF_009834535.1 of Camelus ferus. Lineage (NCBI taxonomy): Eukaryota > Metazoa > Chordata > Mammalia > Artiodactyla > Camelidae > Camelus > Camelus ferus. The sequence continues at coordinate 5,491,831 of NC_045726.1, read as the reverse complement.
AAGAATTTTTAACCTCTTCCCAAAGATGGTTTATGTTATTTGATAAAAGTATACTGAACCTGAACCATGGCATTAAAGTCTTCTCAAAAGCAAAACAAACAAAAGAAACTGGCAAAACCAGGAAAACAGAGACAAATACAAAAATTTAAATGGCCCTTCTGAGTATTTCTATATGCCTCATTGCTTAATAATGACAATATTAAAAATACTCAAATATTTGATTTCAAGAGTTGGCCATGAGTGTAATGGTGAACAGAGAAGAAAGAGGTGGCTGAGAAGACAGCGAACAACACTTGACAAGGGGGTAGGCAGTTCCAAGTGGGGTACGTTGACTTTCTGTTTCCTGCAGAGACGATGTAGATATTAATTAATTAGTGCTTGAGAAGCATTTAGCTATCTTTAGTTAAGACGCTCAAACAATTGCAAAAATATAGCATTATGCCTGGAGCTGATACATAATTCCAGAGTGTCCTCTTTCTGACTATTGTATTTTGGATTAAATTAAAATTGTCCTTTATTAAAAGTTTATCTCTGTCATAAATAACTTATTGATATATTTAAACATTAGAGTATCAGATAAATACTGATTGGAGGCTGGCAGTATCTATGAGTGATATTGGAACACATTAGAAATGGTAATTTTTTCATTAAAAAGTCATAAAAATAAGGATAATAAATAAGCAGCAATAAAATACATAAATACTAAAATGGAAACAGAAGTCTGGATATACTAGGATTAAGGAACTGATTCTGTAAGGACTGTACACCCCTCAGTATTTTTGCTCCCTTGTTACATCGATCCTTACTAACACAGGGCTAGTAAGAAACCACACAGCATCTCTAAAAGACCTGTAAGAGTGGTCCTCCAACCGGGACTCTAATTTTCCTGATGGCACAGAAAGGTATTCAGAGGAAGATTAGGGACATTTTAAGGGAATCAGTTTATAGATTCTCACCTCCCATCTGTATTATATTCTGCAACAGACTTTCTTAAATTTGTCATTGACTCTACCAGTTTATAAAAGAAAGCCACATGCCTTACAGATCACAACTGCCCAGAAGTGGGAAAATCTCCAGGGCACAGAAGACATGGAGCCGTCCTCAGGTTTAATCAACACTCAGTAAGCCCAGAGGTTCCTAAATTTCCCCTTATTGGGCACAATTCATGTGAAGGATAATGTGTCCTCTTGGCATGCACACTTCTGGCTGACGTTCGGATAACCTGAATTCATGTGTAGGGGGAACAATATTGGCTGAATTCTGGAGTATTTTCTAGTCAGTCACCACTCACTGGAGCAATGACCTGCCCCGGGCAGGGAAAACTGTAGCTCCCTCATACCACGGTTTCAATTCGCTTTGGGCTCAAAGAAAATCTGATTACTTCAGAAAGTTAGTAAGATCTTTGCCCAGTTTGTAATTTTACAGAAAAGTTCTTTATAACATTGTTATTTCCAGGCGGTAGAGTTTAACCACCATATAAAAACAGAGATTAAAATTTAGTTGACTGCTCACTGAGGTTCCAATTTTAATAATGTAGTGCCCGAAGCTAATAGAGACGCCTGCTGGTAATGGATGCGTGTATTTATGGGTCATGCAAGCACGTGTCCACCAGGGGCCGAGCAAAGTGGATGGCGCTGGTGCTGCTCTGTTTAATGGGTGGTGATTGATCGAGCCTTCACGTACCACCGCATCTGCCTCCAAGTGTCTGCTGCGATGTCCAAAGATACATTCAAGGGACTAATACAACATTGCAAATCAACTCTACTTCAGCAAAAGTAAAAAACAACAAAGATGCATTTATTTCTACTGTTGCCATGTAGATAGATAGATACTTAGTAATCCGGGTATATTATATATATATATATATATATATATATATATATATATATATATATTTAGTTTAACCATAGATATAACACAAGAGTGATCTTAAAAAAGTCAAAGCACTTTCAAAAAAAAAAAAAAAAAGGCGACAGCACCAAATTCATCTACGTGACACAGTCATCTAACATTTAAATGGATGGCATTATAATGAGAACCACACTGCACCACAGGATGACGGCAAGGCTTATGAGCAGGAGCGGGTACAACACCCGCGATCTGCACATTGACAAGGGCTGGGTTTTCTCTGCACCCTCGTTACCTGGAACAAGCACGTAAGACTTGAGCGTAGCCTGCAGCTGAGGTCTGTGACGGAGGTGCGGCCACTGGCTTCTCACGTGTGGAACAGGCAGTAACAGGGCAAACACCCTCCAGCCACAGTTCTGGCATCAAGTGCCCACCCTGCCCCATGCAGTCTGCATTTGTTCCTGGACACGTTACGTGGTGGCTTCACGTCTCTGTTTACTCACCTGCAGTTGTGGGTAACGTTCCCTACTTTGTAGGCATTAGGCAGTAACAGATCAGGTCCACGCGGGTGAGATCTGTGGCAGGTACAGCAAGCCAGTCACTGCTGAAAAGAGGTACAGACAGATTTCAGCCAGTTGTCACTGTGCAGCAGGCAAGAGAGCCCCGTGTCAACTCCACTGCCATTTGTGCAGAGGTGATGGCGGCTTTCACGGGAAAATAAGGGAACAGGGGGCGGAGGGATGGGACTGAGCAGGGTCCGGGAAGTGGAGACTCACAGAAAGTGGGAGGGGCGCTGGCCACGGCGTTTGGCCACATGGGCTGCTAACTGGTGCTTGTTTCAGGCAGGCTCCTATCCCCGGATGGGAACTGGGGGACAGGGGCCCTACCTTGAGGGCCGGGACCAACAAGAAGGAACACTTCTTGGTGCAGCCCTGAGCTTTCCCAGACAGGGACTTCCTGGAGCTGGAGTTCTCAGCCCAGGGGGCGACCCTCAGTTGTTGGAAGCTATCGAGTTTTGTTGAAGTCTCTTGGTGCGCGCTGGGCTGGGGGAGGGTGGAAAGAACAGAACATGTGTACCGAGAGTCTGCAGGTGTCAGAGGTCAAGACCGGGTCAAAGGGACAGTCTGCCACATGTTGCTGTCACAGATTAACTATCTGGGTTCACTTACATTACATTAATTTTTATCAAAGGCTAAATTAGGACACGTCATAGTACACGTTCAGATACATTTGTAGGAAAATGAAACTCAGACTGCAGACTGTGCTGGAAAATCTGGGACCTGCTTTCCTGCAGACTTTGGATGCTAATTCTTTCCTGGGCTTTATTTTATGAAGCAGAGTGTATGATGTCTTATTTTACAGATGAATATATATAATATTTATAATATATATAATGTTGAAATATTGGACTTTGTCTTCTTATCTGTGAACGCTGTTTTCAAAATAAACCTTAGGGCTTTGGTTGACAGAGAAGTTAAGACCAACACCGGCCTCCAAGGAATGAGAAAACCTATCCTCCGGTTTCCAATGCCTCTAACTGGACACAGGAATAACTATGATTCCATTCTGGGAATTAGAGCCACAGAGAGAACAAGCAATGACAGTGACCAATCTCAGTGATCAAAATGAGGAATCATAGATAAGTTTCTCAAATTGCAAATAAACTGGCTATTGGAGATGATGAAGAAAAACTGCTTAAAGCAATGTCTAGTCATCTCGTATTTTTCGGTATCAAAATTTAATACATGTTACTGCCAACAGCAAAGACGACTAAAACCCCCAGGAATGAACGGTGGTATCAATAGCATTGTTTCCTATTTAATTGACAAAAAGGGCTTTAACGTCTTCTCTGATTATGTATGAAAACCATGCTCCAGTGAAAACACAAGCCAAACAACAAAACCACATTGGGAAAAAAAAAAAAAAACTATAACTAAAGAAAAAAAATATTATTTCAAGATAATGGGTAGAATTCCCTGTGCTACGCAGTAAGCCCTTGTTGCTTATATATTTTATAAAATCACCTTTAATTCCTGTCCTACAACTGAACACTGTGAATATTTTGACCTGGTTTCACCCTGATTAAGATGTGTATCTATATATGAGCACAGAATATTGACTAAACTGTTTCATTCAACAGACACTATTTTTCAGAGGAGTGTTAAGTCCACATAAACATTTCGTGTGAGCTGCAGAAATTTCCCTTATACCCCCACCCCCTACACATGCACAGCCTCCCCTGTTATCAACATCCCTCATCAGAGTGGTCTGTTACAACTGATGCACCTACAATGACACATCATTATCGCTATCACAGTCCAGAGTTAATCCTGTGGTTGGACATTTGATGGGTTTGGAAAAGTGCACGACGTGTGTTCACCATTATTGTACAATGAAGAGCAGCTCCAGTGTCCTAAACATTTCTCTCTGCCCCACCTGTTCATCCTTCCCACCCTCATCTCAAGCCCCAGGGGCCACTGATCTTTTTACTGCCTCCACTGTTTCGCCTTTCCCAGAATGTCCTCTAGCTGGAGTCATACAGCATGGCGCCTTCTAAGACTGGCCTCTTTCACGTAGCAATATGTATTAACTTTCCTCCGTGTCTTTTCACGGCTTGTCACCCTATTTCTTTTCAGTGCCAAATAATTTTCCATTGTCTGCATGTACCACAATTTATATATCCATTCACCTCCTGAAGGACATCTTGGTTGCTTCCAACTTTTGCCAATTATCAAAAAGGCAGTTATAAATATCCATGTGCAGTTCCCATGTAGACAGTTTCCAAATCCTTTTAGTAAATACCAAGGTGCAGAACTGGCAGATCGCAAGGTAAGAGGAATGTGCTTAGTTTTACGAAACTGCCAAACTGTCCTCCAAAGTAACTGTCACAATTGAGTTGAATTGTAGGATATGCTACTGGAATCTGAGAATTACTCGAATGTGTGGGAAAATACACACACACACACATATACACACCTACACATACATAAACACACACACATACAAGTACTGGAATCGGTCCCAGAATAAGACTAATATATTCTTGAAGATTTTTGCACCTCAGTTCATGAGATACACTGGTCTTCAGTTTGCTTTCCTGGTAACGTCCTTCTTTGGTTTTGGTTTTAGGTTTATACATGACTTCACAGAACGAGTTGGAAGTATCCCCTCTGCTTCTCTTCTCTGAAAGAGACTGTAGGAAACTGGGGCAATTTCTTCCTTAAACGTTTGGGAATTTACCAGTGACACCACCTTGTTCCAATGCTTCCAGTTTTTTCAAAAGTTATCCATTCTTAATTCAATTTCTTTAATAGATATCACCCTATTCAGTTGGTCTGTTTCTTGTTGTGTGAGTTTTGGTAGATTGTGTCTTTCAAAGAACTGGTCTGTTTTATCTAGGTTATCAAATTTATGGGCACAGAGTTATTCACAGTGTTTGTTATCCTTTTAACGTCCAAGGCTGTATGGTGATATCTGCTCTTTCATTATGATATCAGTGATTTAAGTTCATTTTTTTAGGAATTTCTTATAGACCATCATGTCATCTGGAAAGAATTTTACCTCTTCTTTCCCAAGCCACATACTTCAAATTTCCTTTGTCCAATATTCATGGGATCCGCAGTGATGTCCCTTCTTTTGTTTCTGATCAGTAATCGTGTCTTCCCTCTTCTTCTTCCGCAGTTAGCCTGGTTAGAGGCTTATCAACTTTATTGATCTTTTCAATGATCCAGCTTTAGGTTTTGTTGATTGTTTCTATTGATTTCCCGTTTTCGATGTCATTGATTTCAGCTCTAATTTTTATTATTTCTTTCCTTCTCCTTACTTGGGTGCTAATTTTCTTATCAACTTTATTGCTCTTTTCAATGAACCAGTTTTAGGTTTTGTTGATTGTTTCTATTGATTTCCTGTTTTCAATGTCATTGATTTCAGCTCTAATTTTTATTATTTCTTTCCTTCTCCTTACTTGGGTGCTAATTTTCTTATCAACTTTATTGCTCTTTTCAATGAACCAGTTTTAGGTTTTGTTGATTGTTTCTATTGATTTCCTGTTTTCGATGTCATTGATTTCAGCTCTAATTTTTATTATTTCTTTCCTTCTCCTTACTTGGGTGCTAATTTTCTTATCAACTTTATTGATCTTTTCAATGAACCAGTTTTAGGTTTTGTTGATTGTTTCTATTGATTTCAGCTCTAATTTTTATTATTTCTTTCCTTCTCCTTACTTGGGTGCTAATTTTCTCTTCTCTTCATAGTTTCCTGAGCCTAAATGATTGACCATAGATCTTTCTTCTTTCCCAGCAGACACAGCATTCTGCACTGGAAACTCCCTCACAAGCACGGCTTTCGATGTACGTAGAAGGAAGTCTCCTCCTATAAACTTTTGATCAGTTGTGTTTTCATTTTCATTTAGTTCAAAATATTTAATTTCTCGTGAGATTTTTTTCTTTAACCCATGTGCTGTTTAGATGCATTTGTTTAATTTCCAAGTATTTGGGAATTTTCTAGCTTTTTTTTTAAATTATTGACTTCTTGTCTAATCCTATTGTGATTAGAGAGGAGACACTGCAAGACTTCCACTCTTTTAAATTTGTTAAATGATTTTCATGGCTCTCAATGACAGTGGTAAATGGTAAGTGTCCCGTGTGAGGTTGGAAAGAACGTGCATTCTGCCGCTGGAGGAAGTAGTCTAGAGTGTCAATTACGTCCAGTTGATTGATGACGATATTGAGTTCAACTCCGTCTCTCTGACTTTCTGCCTGAGAAACTGTCCAGCTCTGAAAGAGGCGTGTGGAAGTCTGCAACTGTAATATTGGATGCATCTATTTCTCCTTGCAGCTCTATCAATTTTTGCCTGATGTATATTCATGCTCTGTTGTTAGGTGCATACACGTTAAGAATTGTTATGTCTTCTTGAAGAGCTGACCCTTTTATTTTTATGCCATGCCCTTCTTTATCCTTGACGACTTTCCCGGCTCTGTGCTCTCCTCTGTCCAAACTTAATACAGCTACCCCTGCTTTCCTTTGATTAGTTTTAGCACAGTACAACTTTCCCCTTTTTCTTCCAATCTGTATGTGTCTTTATATTTAAAACAGGTTTCTTGTAGACAACCTACCGTGTGGCATCTTGTTTTTTGATCCACTCTGCCAATCTCTGTACTTTAACTGGTGCACTTAGACTGCTGACATTCAAAGCGATGCTACTGACATAGTTGCATTAATATCCACCGGATTTGTAACTACTTTCTGTCGGTTACCTTTTTTCTCTTCCTTCTTTTGCCTTCCACTCTTCTTCTGCCTTTTGAAATTGTACCTGTAAATTTTATGTGATTCTATTTTCTCTCCTTTCTTAGCATATCAGTGTGTGCTTCTTTTATAATCCTTTTTAGTGGCTGCCCAGGAGTTTGCAATATATATTCATAAATAGTTCAAGTCTGCTTTCAAATAACCCTCTATCACTTCAGGGGTAATGCAGGCGCTTTATAATCACAAAATAATCCCAATTCTTCTCTCCTGTCCCTTGTGTCATTGCTGTCATCCATTACACTGACACACAAGCACACATATGTATGCATAATATGAATACAGAATCAAAATACACTGTCTCTTTTATTATTTTGAAAAACTTTGTGAGATCAATTAAGAATAGGAAAAATAAGAGTTTTATTTTACTTTTATTCTTTTATTTTCCAATGCTCTTTATTTCTTTATGTTGATCCTAGTTTCTGACCTACGTCCTTTTTCTTCTCTTTAAAGAACTTCTTTTGACATGTCTTAGAAGAGAGTCTACTTTCAACAAATTCTCTCTTCTTCTTCTTTTTTTTTTTTTTTTTTTTTTTGTCTGGGAAAGTCTTTAAGTCTCCTTCACTTTTGAATACTCATTTCACAGGGTACAGATTCGAGGTCGGTAGGTTTTTTTTCTCTCAAAACTTGAAATATTTTACTCTAGTCTCTTCTTGCTCGCAGGGTTTCTGACAGAATTCAGACGTAAATCTCATCTCTGCTCCTGTGCGAGTAAAGCTGTTTCTTTCTCATTCTTTTTCCATTTTGTTCCTCTGAAAGAGTACTTTCAAATGACTTGTTTGTAAGTTCACAGACTCTTTCTGGCTGTTACTGCCCCCATCCTCCGCAGTGCGCTGGGTTCTTCAGCTCACTACGTGAGGCAGAGCAGAAACCCGCACCCCGGGGAGCCCGCTGAAACACAGGGATGCTGGAGCCACGCTCCGGGCCTCCCCCTCTCCTGGAGGACGAGCCCCAGCTCTGCACCTCTTCCCAGTCTCACAGAGCAGCACCGGCCACGGGAAGGGGCCCACCCCTCCAGCAGCCTCAGGAATCCAGACTAGTCCAATTCTGTCTGCGCCCTGAGTGAGGCGAGGCAGAAGGCCGCCTTCAGAGGTCTCGGTGAGAAGCCGGGGACACAGGATGTTGACCCGCACTCTTCCTCCTGCACCGGGAAGGAGCCGTGACCTCTCTCAGTGCTGGGCTGCCCGGCCTGGGGGAGGGGCTGCTGCCCTAAAAGGGAAACTGCTCTCCTCCCCCATTTCAGCGCGTCGGATCTCAATTTTGTGCCTGTCTCTGGCACTGCAATGCTTAGCTGGATTCTGGTTCTCTCATAAAGGGATCATGGTACTTAAATCATTGTCAGGTCTGTGTTTCTACAGAGGTATAAGGGCTAGGATCTCCTACCTCAGCTTCCTGTATTTATAATGACAATGTATTGATGCAGTGGCTGCAAGAACATGTCTTAAAGATTTTCTAAAGATAAAGTTAATCTCTTCTTCACTTGCCTGATTCAAATATGTATTTTATATAAGCATTTTTTTTTCACGTATGTGACACATTTGGTGCATCTTAATATTTTGAAGCCAGGTTAAATATAATCAACCTATCCGGGAAGGATCATTTATTTCTACCTTCAAAGAAGCCTTCCTATGAATACTGAATATTCTATTAATTAAATGAATTAATTCTCTGAGGCCTGGAGTAAAGCCAGAGATAGAAAGAGATGATTATATTAATCTTATGATGGGAATGATTCAAAAGACAAACCATGAATATAAAGTGTGTAATCTCCACGCATCTCAAACTACTCTTAATGGAGAGAAGCAAGGACATGGATAGATAATTCAAAAAGATTAGATGCTTTCTGGAGGGGGAAAAAAAAAGCCATAACTCAAAATAACTCTTGATGAATAGACTGGCATACCTGATGAACTGATTTGTCATCAAATTCCAGAACTTCTGAAGTCAGGGTCATGTGCGTGAAGGGGTTGAGCTGACACCTGGTTTCACATTCCTGTCCATCCATCTCCTCCAAGCCACCTGGACCACTGCCTCCTGGAGCTCAGCCATGTTTTAAGCTGAAATTGCTCCATCTTTTAATCTCCAATCCATTTATCTCATGTTCAGTCCCAAACTCCTATCCTTGGATCTTGAATCATCACTGCCGTCTTAAGGACACCCCATCGGCTTTTCTACCTGCCCTTATCCCTTCATCTTCTGCTGTACACACTTTGGGTCCTAATCATTCTAGAATCAGTGGGTTGTAACCTCAAATTATCTTTTGCCAAAACCTTAGAAACTCAGCTTGATCCAGCCCTGGATAAGCCTGACTCTTCATCTTATCAAAAGTTGCCTTTCTGTTGCTGAGTCAAGGGGAGAAAATGGCTCAAAAGGGCAGACTGATTAACCCTCAAACCTCAGTCACTAACGTTCACGGGTCTCCATGCTCAGCCTTGAAATGTACTGTTTCTTGAATGAACCCAAGAGTCATGTCCTGAAGCGATTATTTCAAACATTCTTGACTTGTCTGAGTAGCTCACACTCCAAGTTTCTACCTCTGTCTCACCTGTTCCAGAGATGGCAGAAACCATGAAACTACACTCCTTGCATGTTTAAAAACAGAAGTTAAATTTCCTCCCATATATAACGTTGGAGAATGGTTTTATACCAAAAGTTTGAAACTAGATAAATTGGCAAATTGAGAAGTTAAAAAAAATTTTAAAAACTGAAGTAAGAGAACTATTGAGGCTGTCAATAAGTAAGACCACATTAGATTTAAGTCTTCAATGGTAAACCCCTGTCTAAGCTCAGTGTGGGAAATGCAGAATATAAATATAAAGCACATTTGGAAACGATGATCTTCGCTATACACACATACATTTTTACGTCCAAATGTGATATGTGTTCTAAACGACACACTGCCTCTTCTAAGCAAACTTTTTTATAGTGTAATTTTCAGAATTTATGATATTTTAGAAAACATATATACACAGTGAACTCTGTGAGCAAACATCCACCATGTTTACGTTTATTTTTCCTTATACACAAATAGTCACAGTCTGAAAATAAAAGTGTCAGCCCAAACCACTTGGGAGTCCAGCACACATAGCTGTCTTAGGAAATCTACAGGATAATGCTGAAAATTCATTGTTAGATGTGTTCTTGTGTATTTTACTGAAATTGGGGGCACATGTGGAGATTTTTTTGGAGCACTTAAAAATATCTCTACTTGCAAATTTGGACAGTCTGAAGAAAGTAATTGTTTCTGTACAAAAACCCCAGAAATCCACCAATCCTGCCTGTCTGTCAATCCACCCCAAATACCTATGCTTACCTTGGGGAGAAATAAAATGCTAGGCGATTGCTGGGAGGGAAGGTGCAGCTAACGTGGTAATGCACAGTGACAGAATGCCCACTTCCCTACAGGAAGTGCAGTCATTCCAAATGATTTATAGCGTTTGACAGCATCTCAGCCACCACTCTAGACTCAGTGGCCCTTCCTATGATCTGTCTTCTAGAAGCAGAACAGTTAAAGCAACACTAAGCTGTCCCTCTGTTAAATTAACCCAGGATTCAGTTGTGAAGGGGAGGAACAGGGAGGACCGTCTACGAAACATCCACCAGGAAAAAATAAATCTGTGATGAGTCTCTAGTCACATGGAGAACAGGAGTTCTTATCATTTAGTATAATTCTCCACTGAGGTAGAACAATTTCCTGAAAGGAAGAACTCAGGGCACATCGAGCCAGCTCGAGGGGCTTTACATTTGGCTTCAGCGGTCCCCTCCTAGCATGGAAACAAGATCACACTTTCTGTTCTTTCTGCTGATTCTTACACGAGATCCCTGGGGCTCCTCCCTGCTGCTCCCGCAGTAGCCCGTCCCTTGCCTGCAGAGACAGTCATGTCCCCTGATGGCTCCTGCTTTCCCTCCTGGTTCTGAGCACAGAGGCTCCTTCTAGCAGCTTCTCTATAAAGCACAGAATAATAAGAGGGTGTCGAGCTTGGAATCGTCTGCTCACAATGTTATTTTCTCCATTTGCTGTATCAGGAGCCTACAATATGGGAGCAGTATTATGTTTTAGCTAACATGGTGACAAAATAGTCTATATACATGTGAGAGAGAGAGACAGAGACAGAGAGAGGTATCAAGAATCGTCTTAGCATCCAGTCTGAACTAATGTGTGACTTACAGCACCATGTAACTGGATAATTCTAGGGGAAAAAAAAAGTGGGGCTGGAGAATATGGAAGTAATTCATTAGACATCTGTTACCTTTCAATGGGGGCGATTAATATGCAGGGAATGTGGGGAGAAGCTCCTGGCGAGAACACAGATCGCTATCAATGATCTGCAAATAAATGATATATAAACCCATAGCACATGAGGACGGTACCTGAAACAAGGCAGACAGAAAGCAGAAGTCTGGGGGATGGGGGCTGAGTCCCTTCAGGATGGCGGTGTTGGGGACAGTAGGCCAAGGCCCTGCCTCCCCAGTTTCCTGCCTGCCGAGACCCACAGTACGTGTCCTGGTCTCAGTTCATCCTTGTAAAATGGTGCAGCCTGTGTTCACACACATGTTCTATCATCTGTTCCCAAGTGCCCAATCACAGCATGTGCTTCACAGCGGACATTCTTTGTCTCACCATTGACACCAGATCACCTCTCGGCAGCAGCTGCTGGTCTTGGTCACAGCAGGTGTCAGTGATTTCCTCAGTGATTACCCTCAGACTTCCCCTAACTGGTCTTATCTCCGATACGAGAAGCATTCTTAGGTCCTTCATTCAGTAAGTGCCCCTTAAGGCGAGCCCTCACTGGATTAACTCTGGTGAGCCCCCAAGACCAGCCACTGGTGTGAACCATTCTTTGAAGGGATTTGTCCTAGAACCACATCATGGAGGGAAATGTGTCTCACATTTGCAGTGCTGTACATTAGCAATCCTTTGACCCTGCCACTCACCTCCTGCATTCTGCTTTACGGTGAATTTCCACATCCATTTAGGATTTCATCCCTTCAACCGTAGCAGGATTCAAATTAGGGGAAAACTACCCATTTACCTGTGAAAGCTTTTACTTCCCACAAGTAGAGTGATGCTTGTGCAATTACGTCCCAAAGAAGGCCCTAAGCTTTCCCCTACGTAGACAACTGAGGTTTGCAGCCTTGAGTACTTACTTTGAATTACATGTTCTACTTCACTGGTTCTTTAATTGTAACACAGCATTTGAGACATGAAAGACAAAGTGGATACTGAGAGGAAGAATGCCATGTACTTAGCAAGTGGGTTTTAAAATAAAATTCTGCCAACACAGTTAAATCCCCTTTTGGTATGTTTCCTCATAAGATAAACACAAAGCTAGGATGTACATTTTCTCTACTTCTACTCAACAGTGTCCTGGAGGTCTAAATAGCACTATAAGGCATGGAAAGAAAGCAAATATGGAAAAAAAAATAGGAAAAAAGAGGTGACTGTGTTTATAATCATATGTCGAGAAAATTCTAATACATTCACACAAAGGCCACCAGAGCTCAGAAGCAAATCCAACAGGGACACATGACACAAACTCAATACACTAAGTCATTTCTATTTATGTATTCCCGACAGCAAAAATCGGAAGACAAAATTAAGAAAGTAGAAACTTGTACAGGGGCATCAAAAGATGAAATACTTAAAGATACATTTTTTAAAAATCTACTACACCTATGCATTTAAAAAAAGAAACTCTGCCAAGAGAAATTAAAGAAGACCTAAAAACTTGGGAGATTGGCCGTGTTCATGAACTAGAAGACTCAATATTGTTAAGATGACAGTTATCCCCACCTGGCCTATAGATTCGATGCAATCTCAATTAAAATTCCAGCAGAAAGTTTTTATAGAAATAAACAAATTGATTTAAAAATATATGTGATTACTCAAGGGAACTGGAAAAGTATACATAATTCTGAGAAGGAAGAACAAAGTTGGAGAAATTACATTGTTTTCAAAATAAGCTATAAAGTAACAGTAATAAATGTGCTTTGAGAGCCATAAAAGGATAGGCATATAGATTCATGTAACAGAATGGAGTCCAGGAATAAACCCATACTTGTATGGGTGACTGATTTTCAAAAGTGCGCAGAGACAATTTAATAGTCCAATGATAATATTTCAACAAACAGTACTAGAACATCTGTATGCCACAGAAAAAATGAAACTCTACCTTTCCCTCAAACCATATATAAGACTGCCACGAAATGGACCACAGACCCAATGTAAGAGACAAAATCTTTACATTTCTAGAAGAAATCGTTTGAACTATGAGCTAGCAAAAATTTCTTAGATAGGCTGGGGCAATGATATCTTAGAGTGAATTATACAATTAAAATTCCTTTATTTGATTTTATCACAGTTGTAATCTTCTCTTTAAAAGACACTGTTTCAAAACATTAGAAGGCAACCCACATATTAGAATATTCACAATTTATATATATAAAACAAAGGACTTGTATCTAAAATTTGCCAAGAACCCTCACAATTCAAGACTAAGAAGAAAATGCCAGTTAAAAATAGGAAAAATATTTAAACATTTTACCAACAAGACATACAAATGGCCAATAAGCGTACGCAAAGATACTCTGTATCGTCAGAGAAATGCGAGTAAAAATGCAACTCTACACCTGTAACAATGGCTGAAACTAAAAAGACTGGCAGTAACCAGCACTGGCAAAGATGAAAGGTGACCGAAACTTTTGTGTATTTCTGTCAAGGGTGTTTCATTGTATAAATAATCTAGCAGTTTCTCATAAGGTTGAACATGAATCGAGATGATAACCCAGCAATCCTACTACTAGGCATTTACCCAAGAAAGCAGTCACATATGTGCCCACCAAGACCTGAAAATGATAGTTCTTTGCAACTTTATCGATAAAACTAGTAAAAATGACCATAACTCAAATGTCCAACCTCAGCTGAATGAACACACACACTTTTGCGTGTCTGCATGTCGGAAAACTACTCAGAAATGCGAGCTGACTGATGCTGACTGACACCGAGAACAAGGGGCAGGAGCACAAAAGTACCAAATATGCTGAGTGAAAACGGCCAGACTGAAAAAAGAAAAAAGCATATACACTCTACACTTCCTTTATACGAAATCCTAGAGACGACACAATAAGCCTATATTTATAGAAGGTAAATAAGTGTTTGTCTGAGGCTGATGGTGGTGGATAACCGAGTGTAATGAGGTAACTGAAGAGGAAGCTTGCGGGCGGTGATGGAACTGCTTCCTGGCTGATCGTGGTGATGGTGACATTTGTAGAAACTCACTGGTCTGTACAACTAAGCTTGCGTATATTTTACTGCATGTAAATTACTCCTCTGTAAGCGGATTAAAAACAAAGACAAACCTAGAGAGCTAATAATGTATGTCATTTGAAGAATTATTTGCTTTATTTTAAAAGAGAACATGATCTCACAGTGGTGCATTTCAAGGATCAGTTGTTATGGTTCTATTACCAAATATCCAATTAACTTGGGTTGTGACCTGTACAAAATCACTAGCTGCGCTGTTTCTAATTTCTTCCTTTCAATGGGAGGAAATCACTTTCGGCTTACCAACAGACGGATACTTTTGTAGTAGCTGAAGGCACGATGTGCTTTGCAATGTCAGCGTATCCTCCACAGCACCCCAAATATATTTGGGAAATGGACTTCATAATTTAATAAATTAAATTGTATTAATAAAATGCTTTTCCCCCTATGGATTTAAGGAAGTAAAGAGCATACAGTCAACATGCAGATTAGCATGAGGGGCTAAAATTACAATCTTTGTCTTCATCATTTCTTTTAGTCCCTTAAATTATGTTTCCCTGTTGGTAGTGTGTTTAGTCCCCACATAGAACAAGTCTCATTTCGTTATCAAATACACACACAACACCCTTAAACCCAGCACTGTACATACTTCCATTGAGTGTGTTCAATGTGCACAGTCTCCTCAACGTGGAGGTTAAAATCAGCCAGGAAGCTGGGCAGTTCACTGGCGTTTGGAAAAGAAGGTAGAAGCTGAAATCCAGTTTAAATCTTCCCATGTGAAAAGGCAGCATGTTCCTCAGCTTTCCACACGATGAAGACAGCCAGCCTCCATCAACACGACTCAGGACATTCTACAACTTCCACACCTGAAATTCCACTGAGAGGCAGTCGCCATGTCTTCTGATTGAATTCATGTGGTCCCCCACCTCCCAGGCTGCCGCCCTCACATCTGAACCACCAGGATGCCCCCCAAACTGCCTGCCTGCCTCTCCTGACACACCAATTCCCAGGCAGTAGCAAGAGAGATCATTTTACTGTGTAAACCGGATCGTGATAAAGTCCCGATTACAGCGGCTTGGCAGAGCACTTAGAATACAATGCAATCCCATCATTATAGACTGAATGAGGTGTTCCCTGCGTTCATACCGGAAGGCTCACTGTTCAAAGCACATTTGCCTTGTTTCTCTCTCGGTGTCTGTGCACTTACTGCCCTGCCTGGAAACCACCCCCCCCCCCACAATGTCACCCTGACATTCTGTTTATTATCATTCAGGTCTCAGCTTAAGGGTCTTATCTTTCTTATGGTATTTATTACCACCCCAAATTTCTTTTTTTATTTTCACTTATTTAGCAACTTACTGTCTCTATGATCTGAGTTTTCTAGAATGTCATGTAATTGGAATTACAGTCTGCTGCCTTTGCCGACTGGCTTCTTGCACCTAGCAAAACGCATTTAAGTTTCCTCCGTGTCTTCTCGTGGCTGGCCAGCCCGTTCTGTTTAATTGCTGATTACCATTCCACTGCAGAAATGGACCCGTTTGTTGATCTATTCACCTACTGAAGGACACTTGGGATGTTTCCAGGTTTAGACGATTATGAAGCTGCTATAAACACTCCTAGGCAGAAGTTGGTGTGGGTTCTAACCCTTTTAGCGATCTGGGTAAACACTAAGGAACACGCTCCCTGGACTGTGCGGTAAAGTGATGTTTATCTTTATAGGACTGTGACACAGTCTTTCAAAGGGGCTGTTCCGCTGGGCACCCCTCCAGGAATGAATCCCTGCTGGACACTGGTGCTGTCAGTGTTTGGGATTTTTGCCATTAGTAGGTGGGCAGTGGAATCTCATTGTGTTTAAATTGGTGATTGTCTAAGGACTTAGGACACTGGGCATGTTTTCTGTGCCTACTTTCCACCTGGATGTCTTGTCAGTCAGCTGTCTAGCTCCTGTGCTCATCCTTAAAGCTGTTTTCCTCTTCATCTGAATTTTGGATACAACTCCTCAGACAGAGGTTTTGCAAATATTTTCTTCCACTTGTAGCTTGTCATCTGATATTGTTAACAGGGCCTGTTTCACTGAACAGTTTTTAATTTTAATGAAGCCCACGTGTCTCTTTCTTTCATGGATTTTTTTTTTTTTTCATTGTGTGTAAAGACTCATCACCAAACCCAAGGTCACTGAGCTTTACTCCCGTTTTAACTCGTAGTTTCACACTTTTACATTTAGGTCTGTGATCAATGTGATGAATAATCTTGTGGGTCGACTTGACTGGCCACAGGGTGCCCAGATTTCTGTTCAACAGTCTTCTGGGTGTTTCTGGGAGGGTGTTTTTGAATGAGATTAATGTTTAAATTCGTAGCCTGAGTAAAGAAAATTGCCCTGGATAGTGTGGGAGGGTCTTATTCAGTCAGCTGAAGACCTAAAAAGATCAAAAACAAAACAAAACAAAACAAACCTGACCCTTCCCCAAGTGAGAGTTCTTCCTACCTGATGGCCTTTGAATTGGACCCTGAGCTTCTGCCCTGCTTTTGGACTTGAACTGAAACATGAGCTCCTCCTTGGTCTCAAATCTGCCAGATCTGGGGCTTGAACTGCACCCCACGCTCCCCTGGGACTCCTGCCTACCGACTCACCCTGTTCATCATGGGACCTGCCTCATAACAACCTATCCCTCATAATAACCCTCTCTCCTTTAGGTCCTGTTTCTTTGGAGAATTATGAATAATATGATCCACTTCGGGTTAATCTTTACAAAATGTAAACGTTCTGTATTCCTTTTTCTGTTTGTTTGTTTGGCATGTGGATGCCTAACAGTTTCAGCACCTTTTACTGAACAAGCTACTCTTTTTATTAAACCACCTTTGCATCTTTGTCAAAGGTCAGCTCCTCGTATTTGTCTGGGTCTGCTTCCGAGCATTCTGTCCCACTGGTCTCTTTGTCGATTCACTCTCCAGTAACACATGGACTTGATTCCTGCAGCTTCAACATTCAGTCTCAAAGTCAATTGAGTAACAGTGTTGCAACTTTGTTCTCCAACATTCCATCAGCTGTTTCTGGGCTCTGCTCCCAGTAAGTGGTGAGTCTCTGTATCTCTTTCTGTTTTTATCCCTCATGCCCCCATCTGATCACGAGGCATTCTTCTTTTGTAACTGTTGCTTTTCATTTAACCTTATTAAATATAGAAATGGCATTTCTAAAACATGGCTTTGAATGACTATGTGCTATTTTCTCACATTTCCATTAAGGAATTTGTTAACAAAGCCCCTATTATTGAGCATTTCTTTGGTTCCCTTGTGTCACTATTGAGTGGCAATCAGTGGACTTGTAAATGCTCTGACAGTCTGATTAATTCCTTAAAGTGAATTCCCAGTAAAACAGCATTCCTGGGTCAAAGGGAATGGATCCTTTTACAGCTTTTTGAGTCTGTTTTCTAAATCATTTCCAGGAACGTGAGGCCATTTATATGCTCTCAGTGTCAATGTGAAGAGAAGGGATACCCTGACAGTGACTGCAAATACCATTTCGGTTACAAACAGATCTGAAATGAGTCATGGAGGTCAAATGTACTAAATTAGCAGATGAGGAACAAAGTTAGAGAAAACAGAGTGGGCACCTGTCTCCACTCTGCCCTATTTATTTGTCCACCAAGGTACCCGAGACCCTCTAGAGGCACATCTATCCCCTGAGCACAGAACCACGTCTGTCCATGCAGTTTATTCAGATGAATGAGCGGATGAATAAAGACGTGCAGGGGGCGCTTTCACTGAGAAACTTGCTCCTTCCCCTCTTCTCTGCACTCACGTCCTGGGGATTCACAGGCTCCTTCCTCTGCTACGTCTGGTGTCACACGTTAGCGAATGGACATGAACTCCCCCGGTAAGGACACGTGCCACCGCCTGGGACGAGAGGCCCGGCGGTGAGCTGGCTGCAGAATTTAGTTATTGGTTAAGTGATGCCTTCAAGGACCCGGGATCTTTACACCTTCCTGTCGTTGCGATGCTCAGTGTGTCAGCTTTCTCCTCGGGCTTGGTCATCCCGGAACATCGATGAGACGCAGGACAAGCCACCAGCTGGACACAGGAAGGTACCAAAGGCACGAACAGCAGGCTCCTCTCAGGCGCAGGCGCCCTGGGGAGGCGGGCCGGCAGCAGCCGCAACGAGACGCCCGCCGCACCGGGGTTCTGGGCGAGGGCGTGGGAGCAGCGCAGCCCACCCAGGCCGGCGCGGGCCTTCCTTCCCGGGCGCGCGCGTGAGGCCGGGGTCCCCGCAGCGTGCGGGCCGGCGGGGGGGGGGCGGGGGGCGGGGGGGGGGGCGCACGGGATGCAGGCTTGGTGAGACGAGGAGGACGTGGAGGGACGTGTGCTGGGTGACAGCATTTGCCTTCTTCATGCTGTGTGGCAGCTTCACAGACTAGTTCTCTGTAGCATCCACCGCAGCCGTTTCTTCCAGCTCTGCCTGCCTCGTGGGCCTCCTGGTGGCGCCCGTGGGGAGACGAGCGTGGGTCCCCTGGGGCAGGAGGTGCAGCCCTGCCCAGCACGGGTGGCGAGCTACCTGCGGTGCCAGCTAGAAACCAGCACCGGCCGCCTGCCTCTACGAGGACTGGGTCGCGCTGGCACTTGCCACCGCCTCTGCTTGGGTTAAACCGCCAGCCGCTGCGGCCGCTGCCCCGCAACGCTCCCTGGAGGGAGTCAGGGTGGGATCAGGAACGGGGCGCTCTGTGCTCCGGGAAACTGGCAGCACAGGCCTCGGTTAGATGTTTTCAGGAGAACATTTTACGAGCTCAATTTCTTTCATCTCCTCTTACCTAGAAGAGCACTGAGACCACTAGCCGTGACCTCCGCGCCCCGTGACCGCAGCGGCCTCCGCCCGGACGCGTGCCCGGCCTGCGTGCCCCCCGCGCTGGAAGCCCGCGCAATACTGCGCTCCCGCCGCCCCTTCGCGGCAGCTCTTAGGTGCTCCCTGCGATGCTGTCTTCCAGGCCACAGTCCGCATTTTGCCCCAAATAAAACTTAAGCCACAACTCTCACGCCGTGCGATTTTATTTCAGTCGCCAGTAGGATTTACAGACTTGTTTCCTTATTAACAAGAGTAGATTCAAAGTAACCTGAATTGCACTGTCGTTTGCTTTCAGTGGTGGAAGCGCGCTCAGTGGACCACTGGGCTGAGTCCATGGCCCACATCCAGTCTTAACAGGGAACGTCTATCATGTCAATCACCGTCGCAAATACACAGAATTGCAGCATTTGTGAACTGTTTACGAGATAATTAGCTACAATTCCATCTCTTAGTTTTATAATAATACACGGTTGCTCCTAAGAGATGCCCTAAAAGTCTGACAGACTCCATCCCCCATAAGGCAGAAGACTGAGGACGGAGACTGAGAAGGAAGGGGCATCAGTGCAAACCTTAGGACTGACTCTGAACTCAGCTCCTCCCCGAAACCCCTGTGTTTCCTCAGTGCCCTGTTTTCCTAATTTTGATTCGCATTTTACTGAGTCTAAGGAATTTTAAAAACTTCTAGAAAAACACTGTGTCAACTTGAATTTGAGCTGCTATAAAACTTTTAATGATTCTGACCCTTTTATTTCTCCTCTCAAAAAAATTAAGCAAAACAACAACAACAAAAAAAATGGTGCAGTGAAATGACACTTTACTTCGCATACATTTTTAATCTCATTTAATTTTATGGCAATTTTTTAAACCCTCTAAAGTTTATAGAGCAATTAAGCTCTGTTCTCAGCCAGGAAAAAACACACACATATAAAAGAACAATAAGTTAAGTAGTAATTTCCAGATTCCAGGCTCACTTTTACTGCTGGTTTTTCAAGTTCAAAGAGTGTTTGTTTTGTCAAGTAAGTAGTCCTGATGCAAAGAAAATTCACTCTGGTTTCTCAAAGACGTGTTAATATTTTTGTTGTCACAAAGAATCACAGTGCAGCTGGATCAGATCAATTCATGAGTTAAAAATTAATCACAAATTTAAATGATACCCTTCTCCCATTTCTCATTTGAATTGCTGCATAAAACACTGAATTAGATGGAATAAAGTACCCGATATTCACACGACCTTTTAATGATAACAGAGCATCACGGAAGGAACCCACTCAAACATGGATCGCGTGGAAATTGATTTTGCTTTGCTGTGTACTTGAGAGGTTACTAAGTGGAGGTAAGTATTTGAAAATTGTTCCACCCTGTCAGTTAAACATAAAAGTAGAGACTTTATAAACATAAGCATAGACGTTTATGGAAACCTGCACATTTTCAGTGACTTGTATCAAAAACTCGGCAACACAACATAAATTACAAAAAAAAAACCCAAAATATGCACTTGTGTATAGAAATAGATTAACCAAGGTAAAAATGATAACCTACATAAAAATTCAAATCTTGAGAAATGATGAGTGTTTTACCATTATAAATATACCTTGGAAATAGATTTTCAAAATGTGTGTTTGAGCCTGGAGGAGAGGAAAATAGTGGTTTTTTTTTTTTTTTTTAACATGAATGAAGGAAAACTATTAGGACTTATTTTGTGGGCCTTCTTTTCAAACTGCTTCAATTTTATACACAAAGCACAAAAAACAGAATGTAAAGATCTGGGGATGGTTGAAAGTCAACACCCCAACTACTATAATCATGTCGCTGCGACGGCAGACAACGTGTGATGAGGGTCAAGCATCCTGCCTCTCCAACAACCTGCACTGGAAAAATACCCAATATAAGTTTTCTTGAAAGATATTTACCTACTTTACTGGAAGACAAAAGGAAGAATCACTGTGTCATACTCCAGTGAAATATCTAATCTTATTTTAAAAGACGTATCTAATATTACTATTGCAATATAGTAAAACACTAACAAAATTTTAATAACTCTCAAAGTCACAAATGAAATATGTTTTTCTCTGAAAACCCCACTTGCGACTGCCAGCCTCCCTCTCGGAGCTTTCTACCCCCGAATATGTCCATGTATGCTCCCAAGGGTGGTTGATGCTATAATTATAAATAACGTACACATACATTCTTTAGCTTATCAGCTTAAATAACTTATTTTTTCTCTGCTATAAAACACTGATGAACATTTTTAGTGTTTCCAGTTGTGAAATGTTATGAACAATGCTGTTGTGAACGTTTTTCTGTAGCTCTTTATGGAGACCCATGTTTTCATTTCTCTGGATGAATACCTCGGAGTGAAATCACTGTGTTTGCATATGTATATATTTCAGGTTTCATAACTGGTTTTGCACTATATATTTATTTCTGCTTCTCACTTTTGTTCACTGAGCAGGGCGTCTGTAGGACACACGTGTCTGTGTTCAGCTCTGGTCTGAGTCTCGTCATTCCTGCTCAGTCCCCCATGGTGTCTGCCCACCAGGCATGACCCGGACACTCTCCATGTGCTGAAAATTGCCTCCACCTCTTACCACCGTATCTTTCGTCCAGAACTACCAGCTTGTAACCAGTTCACTTTTCTATTCCGGAGTGTGTGTTTGTATTAAAAGAAAAAGATATAAGAGTTGTCTCTCTATTCTAAGATTTATATCTACTTCAAGGAGTGAGAGACAATATATGCATTCAACTGTCCAAGAATGACTCATCCGCTAATGCTATGTGAAAATGTGAAGGTGATCCATTTATTCTTCTTTTAGAAAAGGTAGAACATCAAATAAAATTGTAAGATAATTTATAGGACAATGTGAAAACACAGGCAAGAGCCTTTTATATCCCGTTAACACTAAAATCCATTGATCTATTTTGCACTTGACTAGACTATTTTTTCTGCTCACACATCATTGTGTAATGTTATGGTCACTTTAAAAATGTTGATTCACGGTGTAATGCAGGTTTCCCAAATACTGACACAGTTCATCACGCAATGTTCTTGGGAGGCGTCTGGCACAGATCTCCTGCACTGGTCCACGCTGGGCTGGGCGTGCACAGGTTGCAAGGCTGTGAGATCCAGCTGCCGACTGCTTGTGGAGGAGGAAACAGAGCATGAGGGCTGTTTGATCCAGCATCACATGGTATTTGGGAGCTATGTCACAAAAGATTCCTTAAGCTCAGGGTCCCCTCCTGGCGTGGACTCAGAGCACATGCAGGCTCCCCCTCGGTCATCAGGTGGGATCTGGGGCACAAGGAACAAGTGTGACTCTGCTGGTGTTCCTACTAGTGAGAGTCTGGTGTCTCCCAGGAACACCTGCAGAGCAGGCAGGCTAACTTACCAGCCAACATGGTTATTTTGGTAGGAGATCTGCTTCTGGCTCTCCTCGCACTGTCAAACTCATTAACAGAGTAAAT
This sequence comes from Camelus ferus, assembly GCF_009834535.1. Classification (NCBI taxonomy): domain Eukaryota; kingdom Metazoa; phylum Chordata; class Mammalia; order Artiodactyla; family Camelidae; genus Camelus; species Camelus ferus. The sequence continues at coordinate 5,469,122 of NC_045726.1, read as the reverse complement.
CCCAAAGACTCTGGCAGCGAGGGGAGGATGCTGACACACAAGGCTTTCTGCCAGAGGCAGGAGACAGGGACTGCGGGCTGACGGGCAGAACAGGAAGGAAATCCCTGGGAATCAGAGGCAGAGATGTGGACCAAACCCATAACCAGTTGGGCACTAAATAGTCATTCATTTATTTCCTGTTATTGAGGAGGACATGGGGACACGGTTCTAAGACAGGCCTCAGGATGCTCTCAGAGACGCCTGCCCTGGCGTGGACTGCTGAAACAGAGGAAACACTCCAGACTATTTTCTATAAATGTGCTCAGTTATCACTGATCTTAACCTGGGATTGGTGAACTCAAAGGTAATTTCTGGATGAACTTCATGGGCTGTGAATCCCTGAAATGACATATAAAATTGCTTGACGTCCCTTTTTTTAATGGAATACAATCCATTAATTTTATGAGATTAGCAAAAGGATCCAGGATCCCAAGAAGTTCAGGAGAACAGCAGGAGCTGACTCTATGTGGAGCCCAAACTAATTCACAGCACTTTATGGATGTACTTCGCATTTGCTTAACCTCGTTGAAGAGTATTGCCTTTGCATGTGAAATAAAAACTACAGACGCACATATTCACGCACAAACCCTCTTCCACTATCGACCTCAGTATCATTCCCGTAAGTCAACACCATGGCGACACGGTTTCTGTCCTTAGTGTGGTCGTTTTAAGGAGCAATGGACATCAGAAAGATTAAGTGGTTTGCTTATATCTGATTTGGATATCAATGCATAGACACCACTAAAGGATTGTTTCTTTCAATTCTTTTTTTTAAAGTAGACTCTTCCAAATGATCATTAACTTAAAAATGGGCAAAGCTGAAATGAGGGCCCCATAGTGAAGGAGAGCTTCTGTGAGATCTTGGGGAAACGCTTCTACGACTTTTATCTATCTGCCTCTCCAACAACCTGAAAACCTCTGCATAAGGACCACACAATGCAAGGAAGAAGTCATTTTAAAACTTGCAAGAAGGGAAAAAAATATTGTTATGATGGAGAATCTAAGACGCCACGGGTTTCTCTCTCTTTCTACTCATCCCTCTAAATCTCTCATCTTCACTAAATTTACCATCTAATTGTCTCTGTTTTGTCCTAATGTGGCCTGATGAAGGCACACTGCTCATAACCCAACACTGGGCTTCATTTTGATGAATAATCGTCAAACAATTGGCAATGTCCCTGGTCTGTAAAAGGGCCTCAAAGAGTGAATATAAAAAGGTCTGAGAGCAATGGAATATTATTCAGCCTTTAAAAAGAATGAAATCTTGCCTTAGCAACAACATGGATGAACCTGAAGATATTATGCTAAGTGAAGGGAAGCCAGACACAGAAAGACAACTGTTGCATGATTTCACTTCTATGCAGGATCTGAAAAAGATGAATTCATGGTAACAGAGAAAAGAACGGTGCTTAGCAGCGGCTTTGAGGTGGGGAAAAGGGAGGTGTTGATCACAGTGTACAAACTTTCAGTTATCTGATCACTAAGTTCTGGAGACCAAATGTCCAGCATGGTGACTATAGGTAATAACAAAGTATTAGTTACCTGAAATTTGCTGAGAGTAAATCTCAAGTGTTCTTACACACACACACACACACACACACACAGATAATTATGTGGGGCGATGGATATGTTAATTAACTTGACTGCGGTAATCTCACACTGCATACATGTATCAAAACATCATATGGTACACCAAAATGCACACAATTTTTATTTGTCAGTCATCCCTCAATAAAACTGAAAAATTAAATGCTAGCTTTTTCTTTCATAAAAAAAATTAATAAGCGCTGAGAGAGATTGCACTGTGCACTGGATGGCAAAGAGTGGGAAGAGGAAATGTGTGCTCGGCTTCAAGTGTGTTTATATTCAGATACACAAGCATAAGCCAAAGTTGAAAATAATTTGAACTGTCTACGTAGGTGTTTTTTAAGGTAAAGACACTGCAAACATTTCCATGTGCTGCACATGAAATGCCTCGGTGTTTATGGACGTCTGAAAGCTGTGAGGAAAACACCCCGAGTACATGTTCACCAGGATTGCAAAGTGTCCGCTCTGGTTACTTGCCCGGCGGGCTGCTGCTGAGCTCTGCAGGTGTGATTTGGATTCAATCCAGTCCTGTCTGTGGATCCAGCTGGCAGCCCATCCAGGTGCACAGGACTAATGCAGCTGAACAAAGACTGAGCCCCTGTGCAAGGCAGAGGCCTCGTCGGCAGCTTTTAAGGGAGATCTGAGAAGCCCTGTGAAATCCTCCCAGAGAGAACAATTAGGCGCTTCGGACCCTGGCGTTGCCATGGTAACCTGCACCCAACTTGAGCTTGCTATTTTGAGGGGTAGGAACTCCCCACAGTGTTCGAACATCCCACAAAGCATGTGAAAGAGGGCTTCAGTCTGAATCTATGTGCTTCACAATTTCTGTACCGAAGTATTTTTCGTTGTTTTTAATTTTGTTATTGTCAAGTGCAATATAAAACATTTTTGGAGTGATTCAAAAAATGCTGGCTCCCACGTGCCACCATGCTCACTATCCTTCAAACCCGTGGACTCTGTTTTTGGTTTTTTTTTTCTAGCTCTTAAGGAAAATTTCCCCAACATATCAATAAAATATCTAGCATAATATTAATATTGATTAAAACTGCCTTTGCATGCATAATGCATCTGCCCATCAGAATAAGCTGGTATGGGTATTAATCTAACAGAATGTGTTATTTGGGCCCAAATCAAAGATTTCAATGTTAAATTACAACTGTGCACATTGAAAATGACATGTTCTTGATAGCTTCCTCAGACTCCCCACTAAAATACCTATAAAGATGTCACATGTTCGAAATTCACAATGATACATAAAAGATACAGAAAACTAAGATTTAGGGAAGGAAGCACTGGTGCCAGACTGTGAGGAACTTTCATTAACTTCAAGTTGACGAACTAGAATTAGGAAGGACAGTGTGGAAGCCGCCAAGCCCTGGTCATTCCCGGAACACAATAAGCCTGCCTTCCTAAAAGTAAGAAGGAACATCTGGGTGGACCAGCAGAGACTAAGGGCAAGGCAGGCTGCCGCCCTCCACCCACGTCCCCTGTCCCGCCACAATTTAAAAAAAACAATTAAAAATGTTTCTGTAGGCATTTTGAAAATTAAATTCTGGTTCGTTATTTGACAAAATTATTGCCTTCTCAGTGCTAGGAGCTGCAGGGATAAATTACACTCAGGAGGAAAAGCCTTTCGTGATGCATCCGGGAGCAGGTAGCAACTGCAGGTAACTTGATGGGGGCAGGAGTGACATACACAGGTCCCGCTCATGTGAATTATGTGGGTTAGAGTTTTTCAGGGACGCCTGCGTTCCGAGTGAAGGTAGTAACGATGGTTAAGATGAACCCCATTCCAGGACTGCGGGTTAAACAAGATGAGAGATTGTTTTCAGGACGTGGCCGGGAGCTGGGACCTTCCTCCGGTGTTTGCGATGTCACGACAGCACAGCCCCTTCTGATCCCGGCGGTGTCAGTTACAACAGCTGCTTTTTCACTTACAACTCTGTTGATGTGCGTTCTCTCTCTTTATCCCTTGGTTAGTCTGGCTAAGTGTTTGTGGCTTTGCTCATCTGCAGAACCAAGTTAGTGGCACACTTTGGCCAGGGAACTCGTTGGGGTGTAGATCTGCCAAGATTTGTGTGCTGGTTGTTCCAAGCCTCTCCGCCCTGTCCATCAGTCACGTTCCCAGAGGCTGAGCTCCACAGACTCCTGTGCAACCCTCATGGGGAAGGGCAGAGTCGGGCACCCACAAAGTGAGGCACAATCCTGGGGAGGTGCTGCTTGTCCCTTCCGGGCTCTCTTTTCCCACCAGAGGGACCAGAGGTTCAGAGGAGACCTGCCCACCTGGCGCTGTGCTGGCCTGGGGGAGGGACCAGAGGCTCAGAGGGACCTGCCCCCCCGTGCTGACCTGGCCTGGGGGAGGGGCAGCCCTGTCAGCGTGGAGCTCCTTCTCTTCCCCCGTGACACAGGCTGTCTTGGTCTCCGTGGTGCAGGGGCTGCTCCAGCCTCGTGCCTGTGTTCCGGGTTCTCTCAGTGCTGTCTTGTCATGACTCACTCTTCCTGTGAGGGGGAGGGAAGTCAGGAATGCCACCATCTTGGTGACATCACTCTCAGGACGCTTTCTTAAATCGAACAGCTGCTGGTTTCCCAGACGGCACATACAGAACCCTGTTTAGCTTCCGCAAACTCCTCAGGCAGGAACCTACTGATTCTGTGTGGCTGTGCTTGGACACATGTGTCTCAGTGAACTGACTGGATAAAAGCTGGTCCTCTGTGTGGAGCAGGGAGTGTCCCAGGTACGAGATGCACCACTGCAGATGCTCCTTTATTCCAGTTTCATAGGACATGTGACGTGGAGAGCAGCGACGCCATGTGCTTACATCTCTCCTTCCTATCAGATCAGCAAAGGCTGTTATACGCTGTGCTCCGGGGTGCAAAGAGAAAGTGCTGGCAACGACATCACGCAGCGGACAGCCACCTACAAGCTCGAGACAGCTATTACCTCTCCTTTCTGAAAGTATCATTCTACTAATATAAAAAAAGGTCAGGGTCCCCTAGTAAGCCGAGAAGAACTGAAATTACAGCTCATTTTTATCTTCATATAATAATCTAAACGCCACCGTGCGTACCCAAAGGTCAGTTTTAACACCTTTTCTCTTCGGGGTGAAGAGACAGAACTCTAACATCATTTTGTTTTTCCTTTGAAAGTAAGGACAATGCATGCTGACAAAGTAAATTCCACCTCATAGCTTGTATATTTTCGTAACAGTGCAGTCCACGCATAGGGAGAGACAGGAGACATTAGCACAGACGTTAAACCTAAGAAGCTCTCAAATGGCTAGAACGTCTCTTTTTAAGGTGAATTAATGCAGCATAATGTTGAGGGGAAATTATGCTTGAGTTACCCTGAGCTGGAAAAGCACACCGATCATTTCTTCCCTACATTAGCATCCTTCCCCTCCGATGCCAGGCCTTCATTGTGTTCCAGTCTCCATTACCACAGACCAGGCTGCAGCTGGTGGGTTCTGAGGTGTGTGTCTCCAGGTGGGGTTTGCATCTTCCCTTGTAGCTGGGTTCCTGTTTTCATCTAGTTTCTCACAGATAAAACTGCATCAAAGCGATGATGAAATTTGCATTAATGCTCAAATTCTTTCCTAATATATCAATTATGGTGTAAAAAACTGTTTTCCAAGCAAGTATGAGAGCAGAACTGACCACACAAGGCATCTCGTTCTGTGGGTACTTTTGAAACACATAAACGATATTCTACATGTGCAAAAAGAAAAAAAAAAAAAAGACAAAAAGTCAACACCCATCCCAGTGAATGCTTATGTTAACTCTCTCTTCAAGATTCCAGAACTTCATTACTTCCCAGATTCTGTTATTACAGAGAAAAAGATTCTGCTTCTCTCAGAAAAGGTTTATTTATCTCTCTACAGATAAATAGATGGATAGATAGATAGAAAGATTGATAAACTATAAGCATAAACATATTGTTAATAGGCAAATATTTGTATGGATGAGATTATCCCAGAAAAATAGTTATGGATGGGAGAGTGGATTAAACACCTGATGAATGAAATATATGAAAAATGTGTATATGTATACACAGGGAGAAAGGGAACTGCACACCTCATTCCCACAGCTTGTTCCAATCCTGTCTCTTGTGTCTCGTCCTCCAGACACTGCTTCCTCCTCCTGGCCCTTGCCCGTCACTTGGGTAAGGATTTGCTGGAGGACCCTGGGAACCTCCTTGTATCCCCTAACCCAGCCCACAGGTGGTCCTTGCCCATCTCTTCCAAAAGCTCTTGTGTCGAACAGCATCCCATCCTGTTGCAAAAATCTGTGAAGAACTGTATGGGTTTGAGATGTATTTTGCTCACAACCTAATACACCAGGCTGCCAGAAAAGGCAGTCTGGAATAAAGAGATCAGCGTCCCCACAGCCTTTTGAAAAATTTTTAAAAACTTTTATTAATTTATTTTTTTGGTTAGACCACTAGAACAGCCGCCTTATTGCAGACAGTACAAAAGACAGTCCATGAGAGAATAACTGATCAACTAGATTTCAGTAAAATTAAAAGCGTCTGCTCTGTGAAGAAGTGACAACCTGGGAGGAAATATTTGCAAAAGTCACAACTGGCAAAGGACTATTTTCCAAAATATACAAAGAGCTCTTAAAACTTAACAAGAGGAAAACAAACGACCTGTTTGAAAAACGGGCCAAAGACCTTCCCGGACAGCTCACCCAGGAAGACAAACAGACAGCAAGTAAGCATCTGAAAAGGTGACCTGCCTCGTAGGTCACTGTGGAAATGCACACGGAAGTCACAGTGAGGCACCACTGCACTCCTGTTAGAACGGCCAGAATCCTGAACACGGACAAACCAAAGGCCGGAGCGACGTGGAGAAACAGGAACTCTCATCTGTCGCTGGAAGGAAAGTGAAACGGTGCAGCCACTTTGGAAGACAGTTCGGTGGTTTCTCACAAAACTAAACATACTCTTACTGAACAATCCAATATTCACCAGTTTTTGGCATTTACTCAAAGAACAACTAAGCTATCAAGGAGCCTGTAAAAGACAGGCAGGAGCCCAAAACCCAAGCAGAAAGATGTTTAAATACAACCTAAATTAGCTCATACATAAATTTTGTTTGGATCTCTTCCTCTAGAAACGGTGGAAGTTGCCTTGGGTAATTCTGAAGTTCTCTTTCCACTGTGGAATCCTATGATTATGTGATCAGAAACACAATGGAATTTTCATTCCTTCTAAGCGATAAAGACAGTAAATTCAGTTCTGAAGCAGAAAATTGGTTTCATTATTACAAGTAAAATAGCCACAATTAAAGAAACATTATCATTTTCCTTTCCCTTTGTAAAAAATTATAGGTTGGGTGATGAAAAAATAAAAGATTAACTTTTAAGAAGTCTTAATACAGATCTACCTTGCTAATTTCAAATTAGTTTTTGAATAATGTCTAATAAGTGTATTTGAAAGTAGGCATTTTAAAAGGAAATACTCTTGTCTTAATTAATTATAAAGTTAAACATTATTCCATTTCCCATCATATTCAGATGATTAAAATCACAGGGCAATGGCATTAAGGGTAGATTTGTTTTGATTATTTTTGGATTCAAAAATTACTAATTAAAAACTCTGAGGGAACATCGTAATGTGAATTCTCCTTTGAATCTAATTTCACATTTGACTTGTAAATTCAAATAGCTCTTAATGTTTTAGCGAAGCAATTGTATGCAGAAAGTAAACACTCACAGCCAAGTCGAAGAAAACAAGGGAAAAACATTTATTTAGTTAGCCAGGTATTAAAAAATCTATTTCTTAGAGCAGTTTTAGGTTCACAGCAAAATTAAGAGAAAGCTACACAGACACACATTTTCTATTCACCCCTCCCTATATAGTCATAGCATCCTGAATGCCCCCCACCAGAGTGGTCCCTTTGTAACAGCTGATGACCCTGCCCTGACATACCCATCACCAAAGTCCATGGTTTACAATACGGTTCCCTCTTTCTTAGAATGTTGCTGGCGGGTTGTTTGTTTTCTTATTGTTGAGTTTTAAGGGTCTTTGGTATATTCTGCACAACAGCCTTTGATCAGATGTGCCTTTTGTAAACAGTTTCTCCTCCTCTGCGGCTTCTCACCCTCTTGACGCTGTTTTCACAAAGAAGTTTTCAATCCAGTGAAGTCCGGTGTGTGCACTGTTTCTGTCATGGATTGTGCCTTTGGTGTTGAATGAAAAATTCATCACTACATCCTAGGACACCTAGGGTCTCTCCAGGTATCATCTAGGTGTTTTGTAATCGTATGGTCTTGAGTTCCATATTTTGATCTCTGATCCATTTTGAGTTAGTTTTGGTGAAGGACGTAAGGTCTGTGTGTAGATTTCATTTTTTTTTCCTGTGTGGACATCCAGCTGTTCCAGCGCCATTTGTCAGAAAAGACTCTCTTTGCCCAATTCCATTGCCCTTGCTCCTTTGTCAAAGGTAAATGGACTATATTTATGTGGGTCTGTTTCCAGACCCTCTATTCTGTTCCATTAATCATTAGTCTGTTCTTTCAGCCACACTTCACTGTCCTGATTGTTGTAGCTTCACAGTAAGTCTTAACACTGGGGATGTCACTCCTCTGACTTTGTCCTCACTAGTACTGTGTTTCCAACTCTGAGTCTGTTGCCTGAGACTTAGTGTTTTCTTATATACATTCCTGCTTCATTGGTTTTTATTTTTAATAAAGCACAATTAATAGCAAAATGCTTTGAGAACATATAATTTTTATCAATCAACATAGTAAGTATAAATTCATGCAAATATATGTAAAACTGTGATTTTGTCAAAGTCTTGAAATATATTAAAAAATGAAGATTTCTTACTTTGCCTGTTTACTCTTTCAATCATTAATTTGGACTTGTGTCAGTTTTGTAACATACAGGATACACACAATCTCATGGAGAAGTTAGATAATTCCTTCATGATAGCATCCTCGAAATTCCTGTTAAGTTTGTGCATATACCTTAGAGTGAGGTTAGAGGTCCAGTGTGGTTGTTTGAAGTAAAAACTACTTCTGCTGCGTTTACTAGAAAACTCAAGACATGCAAGAGGAGAATTGTACTAAGCCTTTTTCTGTCATAATACAGTATTTTTACAATGAAGAGCTGCAGAAACCTACCACACCCTAGCTCTTCCTGCCTGTTTCCCACACCTTATGAAAAGGCTATTGTGGACTCGAACTTTATATAACATTTTCTAATATTAGACATTAGCTTACAAAACACTATAAAGAAATAACTGACCTTACTAGAGCAGTTGGGATGACCTGAGATGACTGATAATTTTTAATATCGTATCACTCCGGAGTCTTGAAATAAACCATGAGCCTGCGAGCAGCTAGACTCTTTATATTTTCCTGTACCATCCTACTGAGGGTGCTTGGTTTAACTATTTCACATCTGGGTAACTCAAAATAGCAGCCTGCACGTGCCGCATTTACCTCTCAGAGCAGACAATGACGCTTAAACCTGTACTCTCAGAACAACCCTAGTCCGAAACTCTCAGGTCCCACTGCGTGGCACGAAGCGACCCTCGATGCAATGAACGCACTGGTTGCCGCATGAATTCTCACTGCAGAGGTCCATAAGCTTAAATGCTCTGTTTCCATCGATGAATCTAATTTTTCACAAATTTGAAATGCTTTTGTGAACATCTCTTCATCTGATTTCTTCTTCACCTTTCTTGAAATAACAAGGCTATTTCTAATTCCAAACAAATGAATGCCATGGACAGACTGGAGCGATGTGTCAGGCGTCTACATTTGTAAACCTCCTGAAGCATTTTTTGTTAACCTTTTGAAAAGTCCAAGATTTGAGCTCTCATGAATACATTGCATATTGATCATTGGTGATTTTAAATTATTTTTTTCTCCTCAGAGGATTTTTTTTAATTGAACTTTACTCCTACCAGAATATATGTATTTATAAATATAGCATGAAACGTATAAAATCAATTTTGTTATCATTATAATTCTTGAAATTAGTTATTGATGTTTTAAACTTGGCAAACAATCCTTTAGAACAGACTTTAGGATCCTTCAAATGACTCCCATTTCTCAAAGCCACTGAGTATTACTTCCAAGACTGCAGTTCCCAGAGAGACCAAGTTCTGAAGACTCCGAGTATGATCATTTTTGTCATTCAGCTCTATGTGCAAAATGAAAACCTTACTGATTGCGTGTGTGTGTGTAAAAACTGTCACACCCTCGTCATCAGATCCCAGTTCATCTCGTATAATCTACACCCCACATCCTTGGATCCCCAAATCCAGAGCCTGAGCAAACTCGCTCAGGTCTGAAACGGTGTGTGGGTTGTCCGAGGGTGCTCTCCTGTGCGCTGCCTGCCCCGTTAACGTTGTTTGCTTTCCTAATGAGGAGAACGTCTTTACTTGGATGTCCTTCTTTGGTTTCTGAGTCACATGCTGATGTGGTCCTACATGCTATGGAATTTCCCAGAACTAACTAAAATGTTAAATGTGCTTCAGTTAAAAGTAACCATTTGATGTTTTCCCAAGAGACTAACTACATATACATGGTCATCTGTCGTTCTAGTAACGTGTACTAAAATAAAAAGTAAAAGCATTTGCTCACCTGCACACTATTAAAACCTAGTTTTATCTGTATTTTAATTTGATAGCACAGTTAATTAGAAGAGAACCACTGTACATTAAAATAGGAGATTTCACTATTTGCAATAAAGTTTCATAAATACATATGATCAAATATCCTTTCAAATGTCTTCACTGGTAGAGACCGAATGTAATCAGGGGGTCACTCAAAAACACACAGATCACAAGCCAGAGACGAAGCAGGAAGTTATAAGGAAACAATATCCTTGCAGCCACACAGTGAATCCCTTCAAGGACACAGAACCCTGAGCGGGTGGGGAATACGTCTCCGTGGAAAAAGAGCTGCCCAACGTCACATCCATTGTGAGCCATGTTGCAGCAGAACCCGGCGTGTTTTGAGGTGGTGATACATGAACTCACACCCCTTTGCAGGTCTGAGCGGTGCACACAAAGCACGTCCTGGGGGCCCGTGAGTCTGAGTCTGCGATCACCACGGACACTGATGAACTTGCACATGGTTGCGACTTTCCCACGTTCGGGAACCAGCCAAGTAAACAAGTGCTCGTAAATGTACCACCTCACCTGTCCTACCTGTGCTAATCGGTTCGGGGGGAACATTAGATACAAGATTAAAGCAAAGTTCAATTTCTGGATAGCTTCGTTACAGCTTCTCCCACCTGCAACGTGTCCCCGAATTTCCACTACAAATGCTCCCTCCCCTTGTCCCCTGAAGCCGCCAAACCAGGTCCGGCTTCCCCAGTGGCTGCAGGAGGTGGGTGGGGAGGTGGGAAAAGTCGGGGTGGGAAAAGTCGCTCAACATACAGTAGACGTTTTTCCAAAAAAACATGATCCTGGTAGTAATCACGCACCTTTATTCTCCACGTCTTTGGTTCTGTTTGCTTTTCATGTTGCAACAGACTGTTCAGTGGTCACATATGGCCAATCATTAGCCATATTCTAAAAGGCTTTGAATGACTTCATCCAGGGAAACTGTGATGGTTAGTGCCGCCGTATAATTTCTGTACAAATAGGACATTTTCAAGGCTAAAAGAGAGCACTAATAATTACGCCCGTTCAACAGGCATGCAGTGAAATGATGTGCAGCAAATTGAAGCATTTAGTCCCTCCGTGCACAGCCGACGCGGGTCCTTAATGTGCGAGTTGAGTCTGCAGGCATAGCCTCCCGCTACATTCAGTCGCACCCTATCTGCACAGACTTCACAGCGAGTCACAAAACCGCCCATCTGAGCGCATCACAGTTCCTTTCTAATCAGCTGTGCTGTCCAAAAACACCACAGAAGAGCTGGGTTTTAATAACACACGTGTTAGAAAAGCATCTCTGCGCTCCCCGCGCCACAGCCTGGGCGCCCGCAGCCCTGCCCCGCACCACCCAGGGCCCCTGGCAGAGGGGCCGCCTCCGACGGCGCAGCCAAGATGTCAACGTTCCCCCGACCTCCCCATCCCTCGTCCCCGACTGGCTTTTTCTACCAAGAATTTAACCCTGAAGAACACGACAAATACCGTCAGTGACCCTACAACGTGGCAGGCGTGCTCCTAGAAACCTTCACGTGCTCTTCTAAACTGTGCGGTGACCACGGGGTTTGTGAGGAGGAAGAACGGGGCTGGAACACAACGTCCAGAGACTCTGTCCGCAGCAGTGGAACAGTGAGACGAGAACGGACCACACAGCTGGGCGCAGTCTCACACGCTGCAGAACCTTAAGGGCTGCCCAGCGTCGACACTGGATAAGGCACGTGACCTTGACCAAGACCTGAGGACGCTGTGGAGGTGGGTGTCAGGGGCCGGCGTTTCCAGGCGCAGCCGGGAGTCCTGCTGGAGGCATGGAAGGGAGACCGAAATCTGAGTGTGGAAAACAGGATGTGGCGGGTGTGGCGTGGCAACGCAAGGGGAGCAGGGATGCTGAGGGGCGTGTGCGCGCGCGTGCGTGTGCGTGTGTGTGCGTGCGTGTGCGCGTGTGCGCGCGTGTGCGCGTGTGCGTGTGTGTGTGTGTGTGTGTGTGCGTGCGTGTGTGCGTGCGTGTGCGCGTGCGTGTGTGGTGTGGATGTGTGTGGTGTATGTTGTGGTATGAGTGTGGGTGTGTGTCAGGGTGTATGTATGTGTGTACGCGTGTGTATGTATGTGTGTATGGGTGTGTGTCAGGGTGTATGTATGTGTGTATGCGTGTGGGGTATGTGTGTGTATGCATGTGTGTGTGTGTGTGTGTGCGTGTGGTGTGGATGTGTGTGGTGTATGTTGTGGTATGAGTGTGGGTGTGTGTCAGGGTGTATGTATGTGTGTGTATGCATGTGTGTGTCGGGGGGTGTGTGTGAGAAGTGTATCTGGGTGTGTGGGTGTGTGTGTACATGTGTTGGTGTGGGGGGTGCATGTGTGGGTGTGTATATGTGGGTGCATGGGTGTGTGTATGTGGGTGCATGGGTGTGTATGTATGTGTGTGTGTGCAGGTGCATTGTGTATGTGCGCGTGCCCACGTGTGCGGCATGTCTCTGCTCAGGTGTGCAGTTTCCTGTTCTCACCTGGTGTCCCTTGTGGGGGACACTGTGCACACGCAAACCTGAAGTACATATCACACTCAGGTCGTTGCCTTGGGTGCACGTGCGTGTCAGTGTGTGTGTCTGTACAGATACGTCCGTGTGTGCACACACTGTACATGTGGTGTTGGAGCAGACAGGCATCTGGGAAAGCCTTCCAGGAGCACTGACCGCCCCCCTTTTCCCTCTCCCCTCCTCACCCACTGGAGGGCATGTCTACGAGGACAAGCACTCTAGATGACTCTGTTTTGAGGCTGCGCCCCAACGTGGTGCGCGGTCTGGCAGTCAGTGACAGACGGTGTTCACCGAGTGAGTGATGGTGCTCAAAGTCCCTTGAATGACCTGAGCCCTTCCTGCCTCTCGAATCTCAGCTCTCATCCTCTGCCTCTGGAACCGCGTCTGAGAGGTACAGGCATTAATTTTAGTTTTTGCAACGACAGTGATGTGTGTGACGAGACGCGGGGTCCCCAGCGACTCCGCATTCTCCCACCTGCAGACCCTCCTGCATGACGTCCCCGGATCACGACGCTTACCGTCGCTCTCCGCACACCTCTAAACCCTAGGTGCTCCATGATCGCCATCCCAGCAGGCGAGGTCTTCTGAGACGCGCTGGTCTAGGTTTAGGTGTCCTTCCCAGCCTCCCTCTTAGCAAGACGCGGGCAACAATCACTCACTGTCTGCCTCTCAGGCTGTCCTGAGGATAGGAATGCCCTCTCCTCCTCACCCCTGCAGCCTCAGCACCTAACGCTGCACCTGCCACAAGGCAGATTCGCAAAAAATATTTGCAAAAGGATTGAAGAAGAGTTTCCCAGCTATAAGCACACTGGGGTCAGAGATAATGAACCAAACAATTAATCTTTGATGAAAAAAAAAAAAAAAGATGTTCAGCGGTTCTGCCCATCCCAGGACTTTCCTGTTATCAAGAAAATAACCACAGAGTCCCAAGCATGGCAGGGAGTGACGTCGACAGGCTTCATCTGTTACTGATGGATATACCTTTCCTTCAAAAGTGTGCAATCTCCTATTTTCATTTGCTCTGCTACGAACTACACGCATATATTTCTAATTTTTTAAGGATCAGTTTATTCTTCCTCAAAATAGTGAAGGAACTTGTAGAAACTGTAAAAATCAAACAGAAAGGCGGTGTTAAAGACGGAGCTCAGAGCTTGGTAGACAGCAAAAGCCTGATAAAGATAAGAAATTATTAGAAATAACAGTGATGTTTATTTTAAAAGGTGAGATTTGACACAGAGTTGATTAACAGAAACTACAGAACTCCCCAAATCTTTCAGGGTGGTTCTTCAACCCTGTCTCTAAGAAATCTGATAGTTGGCATTCGAAGGGAAATCTCTTTTGTTTGTTCTGCATTTGGAAGCCTAATCGTCCCCAGCCATGAATTAAATCTCCTACTAAGGAATGTAAGTAAATGAGCTGGAATATTCTCTCGTTCCAAACCTCCCGGGGTTTCTAGGCCCAGCAGTGATCAAGGGTCCACCTCTGTTCCAATAAACTGTGAAGATGGAGAGACACTTTGGAGTCATGACGCTTAGAAGCTCGCTACGTAATCTACAAGACCAGCACTGCAACGCATAAGGACTTGAATTCAGCAGTTTCCAAATACTGACACCGAAGTACGTGTGATTTATAAAGACACAGACACACTCTACTGCTGCAGACAGGCTACCGGACTACGAGGACCTGGGCAAGACGCTACGTGGCAGGAGACGACTAAACGGTCAGTACTACTGAGTCGGGGCCTGATTCATATAATAACTCTTCTCTATTTTTAACTTTACCTCCTTCATACGATTCCTTTTTTTCATTTCTTAATTTGCATTTCAGCTACAAATCTTGGGCACAGTTGATCAACGAACATTTAATACATGAACATTTTTTAATTAAAAATGACAGGCAGAAATGAGGACACGAATGAACTCATGTACAAAACAGAAACAGACTCGCAGACACAGTAAACAATCTTACGGTTACCGGGGAAAGGGTGTGGGAAGGGATACATTTAGGGAGTTTGAGATTTGCAAATGTTAGCCACCATATATGAAGACAGATTAAAAAAACCAGGTTTCTTCTGTAAAGCACAGGGAACTATATTTAATATCTTGTAATAACCTTTTATGAAAATGAATATATGGATGTATGTGCATGACTGGGACATTGTGCTGGACACCAGGAATTGACACATCATTGTAACTGATTGTACTACGATAAAAAAAAAAATTACAGGCAGAACAGAGACAAGGCAAACATCTATTGTAGGCTTTCTGGAGGCCCAGTACGTTCTTTAGTAACCAGCTGAATTCACTGGAATAACACTGGGCAGAGATTTTCAGAAACCGTTGAGATTTTATGCAAATACGAGTCTTTCCACTGCCACCACCAGACAGTTACTGTTTTCTGGGGGACTTTGCCCTGAAGTTGACCTCGGCTGTCCTGCTGAAATCTTTGCTGTTACCGTTGCTGATGGGCGCATATCGTATGCTTCAGATGTGCTGGGATGAAACAAACAAGCAAACAAAAAACCAAGAATTTGAGGCTTTGGAGCTAGTAACTCTAGGGAACACCACTGTTTATTCTCACCACTGTGATATACTTTTTAAACTTACCCAGAAAAAGAATTAGTAGGCACAGTTGTGCATGCCTACATAGACAGATGCCCCAAACTGACCTAGTTCTTGCTTAGAAAACACACACATGCACACATGAACCAGGACATCAGTCATTTTAAGGAAGATTTTATAAGACCATAAATTTACCTGATTTTATAATGTTTCCACAAGGGGATAAATTATGGATTACTACCACCTGTAAGAAGAAATACTGAGCAAGGAGAACAAAGTCTGCTCACATGGATCCTGGGGAACAGCCATGAATTTCAATGACTGATCATTCTAGTCATCAGTTTATCCCATGCTAAAATAGAAACAGTCAACGCTCTAACACACACTGGGCTAAAAGGCGCTCCTTGTCTTTGCTCCTTGGTGGACGAGACCAGCATTTAAATACATAGGTTAAATAGGATGGGTGTGTAAGTGTGTCAAGCTCAGTCAGATTAAACGGCGGAGAAGAGTGAGAAGCAGACAGATGAGAAGATTGGGTCCAGTCGCATTTCCGGGGAAGAGCGGACACTCCGAATGATGAGTGTCTACATCCATTCGAGAAAGACATTCAGGCAAGTCTATTATTTTTCAGCCCCGCTCCTTACACGCTTCATGCCCATGCTGGATCGAGTGCCTGGGTAGCAGGACTGAGTGCTTAGTCCTTTTTCAGCACCTAGAAGTAGCAATGGCACAGGGAAGCCAGTTCTCCTAACACTTGCATTTCTCACCAGCTGACATCGTGGTTTGGTTACTGGAGGAAAGTTAAGCTCAGAGAGAAAGCTCCGTCTGAGACAAGTGCCAGGTGAAGCCCTCCATCCTCTCCTCACCAGAGGAACACGCTCCCATCAGTGGAGAGCGCCCCACGAGGGGTCTGCACTGCTTAGCAATTTCGCTCCTCTTTCCTTGAGTGACTTCAAGTGATTTATTCCCAAGAAATATTTGCCTCCATTCGCCGCCTATATGAGAAATTACAGCTCTGTTGTTGGGAAAAAAAAAATTTTTCTTGTTTTTCTTCAGGAATGGAATATTTTCTGCAATGCGCTTGTGTAATGTTTCTCAATATTCTACTCTGAAATGTTCATGGAAACTATTCAAAATTACAGCACGTTCTGTGGTGAAGGAGCTCACAACAGGCAGTGCCACCGCATTGTTAACCACTCTACTTTGGGATTCTGGTGGGCAGGCTTCCGAATATAAATAATAGAACAAATAGCCATTAACTTTGCTTTGTTCTTAAAAAAAACATTTAATATCAGGATCCTCCCAAATGAAGAGTGAATTGTTGAATGACTTATAAAATAATCCCTAAGAAGCAAAGAAAAAATTGTGACAAGTACCTGTCTGATACGGTTCAATCTGAAAGCTTATATCCTCACACACACACACACGAACACACAGACACACACACAGACATAAACACAGACACACACACACACATACACAGACACACACACAAATACATATACACATACAGACACAGACATACACACTCACACTCACACAGACACACACAGACACACACACACATACACAGACACACACACACAGACACACACACAGTCAGAGAGAAATGAGCGTCCCCAGTATCACAATGAAGGATGAACAAAAGGGCAGATTTGGTACGAAATCTACTACACAAAACAAAAATGAGCATTAATTTGTCAAAAATCACAGAATTGTTGATAGAAGAAATAATAGTCAGAGAGTCTGTTTTGAATTTAAGATCTGACAAACTGTTTCAAGATATATGACTTAGCAAGTGAATTCAACTCAACCTGGACTTAGGGCTGTAATAAATGAAGAACATCGGATAAAGAGATGTAAACCACTTACAATTGTAAATGAAACACGTAAGACACGAGGACATTTCAAGGAATCACAAGTAACCTCTCTTGGGTGTCTCTCTTTAAAATGTGTATTACAGGAGAACATTTCAGAGTTTGTTGGTTTGCCTGAGTTTTAAATAAGAAAATGTCTCATACAGAAGCCACTTAGAAGTTTTCTTCACCCCCTGAAGTGCTGACAGAAGCATGACTTCTCAGAAGGGAAACTAAATTTTCTGCCTCAGCTCAGCTCAGCTTGA
Organism: Camelus ferus; assembly: GCF_009834535.1. Taxonomy (NCBI): domain Eukaryota; kingdom Metazoa; phylum Chordata; class Mammalia; order Artiodactyla; family Camelidae; genus Camelus; species Camelus ferus. The sequence goes on along the minus strand of NC_045726.1, from coordinate 5,451,676 downwards.
GAATGGAGAACGGCTTCGTCCGTAATTGCTCTGATGGCCGGCTTCGCCTTCCTGGACCAGCGGCCGATGGAGATGGGAGAGCCGTCCACGGCAGCACGGATGGAGGACACTTGTCAAGAGATAAGCTTTGTTCCCCTCTCTATTTTGTAACTCCTAATTCCAGCACGTGGAAAGATAAGTTTTACAGAGGGAAACCCTTGGTTTCCTTTAAGATTATTCAGTGGGTAAAAATCAGTGCTTTGCTGTGCAGAAGCCGGGATGGGGAAATGGCTTCAGGGTTTATAAGGCTTTAGACTTTGGTCTGATGACATGTACTGTCGAGTGTTGATAAAATTGATGTGGGTTTCATGGATAGAATTTATATGAACTTTTACATTCGTGCCAGGAAAATATAAAGACTCAGAGCGCTGTGGTTTGGTGAAGCTCATTAGCATCAGCTGTTAGCGACAGAGGTACAAGCAGCTCCTCCTCATGCTGATGATTTGCAGTCACTTTAACAACTTCAGACATTCGAAGAGGCGCTAATATACTTTTAAAGTGAGACACGAGGGGTCATTAAATAGTGGGCACTGATGGTTTACACAGTGGAAGATGCTCTCAACATGTGATGGGCACTTATGGTTTACATGACAGAAGATGATCTCAACATGGGAAATGGTCCTTTGACTTCATATCCCTCCGAACTTTCCACCTTATTCCACGTGACCCACATCTTTGCTTCTTCCCACAGTGAACAAAAAATGAGCCATCTGATTGATGAGTGATAGTCACTTGTCCCCATTTTTATTGATAAGGAAAAAAGACCTGCACAATCTTTAGTCACTGGGGCTTCTTTTCTTTCCATTTGTCCTCTGGACGCAGTCAGGAAGACAGGCTTAATGCACGTGTCTGCTGACAAGAACCGAACCCCTCCTAGTGGGCTGCACCAGCCTCACAGCAGAGGCCGAGGACAGCGTGTTAGCACTTTGGTGACAGATTTAAAGCTTTGTTCTCCAACTGGCTTCAATGGAAACATCTGATCCTGTAAGCCTGGGTTTTGTTTTGTTTTTTTCTTTTGTGTCTTAATTATCAGTTGGCCCCAGTTTGACTAAAGAAAGAAATTAATGTTATTCATTAGGCCCTAAGGGTCCAATGTACAAAAGAGATTCGTCAAAATTCAAATTATTTTTTTTTTGTTTGTTTGAAAAAGAAAAAAAAAAGCTATGGTTACAGGAGTCTCCATATTTTCAGCAATTTTATTTTTCTGGAAATTCCTCGTGGGCTCTTTGCAAAGTTAAACTGCATAGAATGCAAATGTAATCTCACGTCACGTGCCCACCATCCTAGCATGTTAAAGAATAACACACGTTCAATTAGTTTCACGGCGCGGAGCACTGGTGTGACAGGCTGGTGTGCAGCACCCCGCGCTGAGCAAGCCAGTCTTTAGTTAAGGAAGGTGAGCTCCTTTACCTTAGAGGTAAAGTGATTCTGATTTATCCACGCATGAGCTCACCCTGCTCGTCTCAGTTACCCCATCTGCAGGAGGCCCTTGACTTGCTCGTGGGAGGAGAGGGGGCGGGTCCAGAACACTGGGAGGGCTGCACGGACGTCTTCGCTTTACCGTTCGTTTCTGGCCCGTGGTTCTGTGTTTTAGGGCACGCCCAGATGGGAGGTTTTTCTGGCAATAAACTGTATTTAAAAATTAAACAAATACACACAACACAGACAAGTGCACAGCAAGCCAGGACTGAAGCGAACACTACCAGCACGGGCAGAAGTGAAAACAAAGGTAAACAACAGGCCTAAGCCTCTCCCTGCTTCTGGGATTTGAACCCGGGGCATTTTGTTAAATTTAGCGAAACGCAACCTGTCACCCAGAATTCGGCATCTCGCAGTGGGCTGCTGCGAGGAATAGAATCAAAAACGTGAAATGCACTCAGCGAAGGACTGGACCGCGGGCTCAGGAACGTAGGCCCTGGGACCCGGCAGGCCGGTGGCCCCTGTGACTCTGCAGGAGCGTCAGTCCGCGTGTCGGGTTCCGTGCCTGGGGCGGAGGTGACCGCGCACCGCGCGTCGGGGAGCGCGGTCGGGAAGCGAGCACCTGCCGGGCGGGGCAGGCACCGGCGTGTCCGGCTTTCAGTCCAGTCTGAAGAGGAGGAGCAGGCATAGGGCTGATGTAGACACAGCGTGAGCAGAGACGGAGGAAGATGCGTGGCTGAGCCAGGCTCCCCTGCTGTCTCCAGTTCCAACGGACTGAGGGTCAACTGGAAAGGCTGAGAAAAAACTGCCCCTGAACTCCAAATGAGATGCCACCTGCCTGGCGTCCGTGCGGCCTCAGCCGTAGGGGACCGGAGGCTCCCATCGCAGGTGTGGGCAACAACCTCCCCTGTAAGCTTCCCTGCTGCTCAGAGGCCAGCGCCCACCTGCTGGGGAGATGACCGTGTTTGCATCACTCAAGCCTCTTGTTGGAGTTGCTTTTTAAAGCTCAGGCAATTAAGCTAAAAGCTTTGGGATGCCGCAGAGCTGAGAAAGGGTTGGATAAAGGGGGAGCCTTTAAAGACGTGGTTGTGGTTGTTCGTGTAAAGAACTGATTGTAAGCAAACACACAGGAGGTCCACGGAGATTTTTAAGGCGACCGCACTGCAGAGAAAGACCTGCCCTGTGGGGGACAACCTGTGACCATTTTTTCAGAAGACCTTCCAAGTGTGCATGCTCAGGGCAACAAAAGCTGGCCTGGGATGGTGGCTGCGTGGCCACCGAGGAGTTACCTTCTCCGTCCCATGGACGGCGACCACGCAGTAACCGCGGAAGGTAACAGCCAAGGCACCGCCTCCAGAGCTCAGCCCCGGAGGGCACTCCTCTGCCGCCACCGGGCTCTCTACCGTTCTGCCCTGGGGGGCTGAAGCGTGCTTTGGACCAGTGACGGCTGTGGACTTCCCATTCCCGCTGTGCCTGGGTCAGAACTTTAACTGCCTCTGACTGCTGTTATCCTGTACTGGGTCCTTCTTGTCAGGCTGTCTCGTTCGGAGAAAGAAACTCGAGTTTTAGAGTCTTTGTCTCTAGGCCACCACGGGCTGCATCCAGTCCCAACAGAGACATTCGTCGCCCAGAAAACCTGGCGTTTCAAAGTCATCGGTGACAACTTGGATCTTTGGACTGTCTGCCCGGGGAAGGCAACGGCTGTTCTCTGCCTTAGAAGAACTGTGCAGAGGTGGGGAATTGACGGAAATCCAGGGCCCTAGACGGTGCTGGCTTCACAGAATGGGGGCACTTACAAAAGCACTAGGGGGTGCTCTGTCCCCTCTACTCGGCTTAAGCAAAGGATACAATTTATAAGGCAGCTTGAACAAGAAGTAAATGTAATTTCAAAGGAAAGTGACTTTAGCAAAGTGAGGGGACTACGTCCCACAGTCCCTCATGACCTGCCCTGAGCTCACTTACATTCCAATGATGGGTGAGCTCCTGTCACATTAAAAAAGTTCAAAACCTGTTTGAGCTGAGACGTTTTATTAAACTGAAGCACAGTCAGTTACAATGTGTCCATTTCTAGTGTCTAGCACAGTGTCCCAGTCATGCATATACATACCTATATTCATTTTCATATTCTTTTTCATTCAAGGTTATTACAAGATATTGAATAGAGTTCCCTGTGCCATACAGAAGAAATTAGACTTTCATATGTTTAAAATTTGATGTTCTGTGTCATCACTGTCTCTTCGTTAATTATAACTTTGTGCTGTGTTTCTACCACGAGGGTCATGCCATCCTTGGCCAAAGCGGATGAGCCGTGGATGGTGTCCTGTGTTTCCAGGCCACGTCTTTCCAGACCTCAGAAGCACACAGGCCTTGAGGTAAATTCACTTCAGAGCTTTAAAACAACTCACTGGCCGGCCGGGTGGGGAAACCCACACCGTCACAGACTCTGTGAGCTGCCTGCCCTGTGTTGCTGGTCCACACCCAGATTTTGCACAGTTTGTTCTCTGTTTTTACATCTAGGAGAATGACACTGGAGTTTTCATCATTTTAGGTGAAGGCTGCTGGCACTTTCTGGAAGAGTTTGGTGCTACGAGGTTGAATTGTGTGTCCCTCCTCAAAACTCATATGTTGAAGTCCTGACCCCAGGACCTCAGAATGTGATGTATTCGGTCTTTAAAAAGGTCATTTAGGCGCGACAAAGTCCAATGGCGGGCGCCCATCCAATCTGACTGGTGTCTTTATAAGGAGGGGTGAGGACACGGCACACACCGACCTCGGGAGAACCCAGGGGGGAGATAGCTGTCCGCAAGCTGAAGGAAGGGTCCCCCAAGGAAACGAGCCCTCCCGACACCTTGACCTTGGACCCCCAGCCTCCAGAGGGAGAGGAGCGCGTCTCTGGTGTGGAACGCACCCGGTCTGCGGCCCAGCGTCCTGGGAGCCCGGGAATGTTGATCCAGGCAGTCTTGCTAACAGTGCCTCCTTGCACCCCTTGTCACTGCACTGTTCATCCTGCATGAAACGTGGGGCCCAGGACTCTCTGTCCTTGGGTCCTTGTCCTCCCAGGACGACAGAGAGGAGATGTGACACTGAGTCTTTGGTGGCACTGAGGGGCTTAAACCCAGCACTACAGGGCTGTGAAGGGACACTGGAGTCAGAGCACCTGCATGAGTCCTCAATCTGTCACTCACTGGACATGACCCACGTCCACTGACTTGACCTCTTCCTATATCTGTTTCCATGTGAATAAAATACAAACACAAATACAGTAGACCCTCGGACAGTGCAGGGGTCAGGGCGCTGACCCCCCCACATGCACACAGTGGAAAGTCTGTGTACACAGGAGGCCCTTGGTATCCACAGCTCCTCCATACCCCTGGTTCCACCTCCGTGGGGTCCACCACGCACAGACCGCACAGCATCGTGGTGTGTCTTTATTGAAAAAAATCCATGCACGAGTGGACCTCCCTAGTGCACACCTGTGTTGTTCAGAGCCAGCAGTACATACCTTACAAGTCTGCAACAAGGATTAAATAAAGTAATAGGTGTGGGTGAGAGCACTTAGGACGATGCCTTGCAGAGGGTAAGTGCTGTGAAGTGTTACGCGTCTTGTCACTGTCTTCATGTTTCTCTCTCCAGTTGACTCCTCACTCATGTTCTCTCACGCAGTCCCTAAACGCCAAACTCATTAAACACAGCACAGTCCAATCAGGAGCAAAGACAACACAATGGAGCCAAGATCGTTGTTTCAACAAATGCCGCTGGAACCGCTGGACATCCACGTGTGAGAAAATGTGTGTGCACGCAGACCTGAGACCCTCCCCCAAATCAGCCCACAGGGGATCCCAGACCCACGTGTGAACCGCACAACTACAAAGCTCCTGGAAGGTAACCCAGGACAACTCCCAGACGACCTTGGGCACAGCGACCGCCTTTCAGGTACAACACCAAAGGCGTGACCCATGAGGGAGAGGACTGATAAGCTGGGCTTCATTTAAATATGTCTTAAACATCTGCTTTAAGAAAGACGATGTCAAGAAAATGAGAAGACAAGCCACACACCAGGAGAAAGTGTTTTCAAAAGACGTATCTGATGAAGGGCTGTTACCCAAAATATATGGAGAAATCTTAAACTGAACAGTAAGGAAACAAACAATCTGGTTAAGAGCCAAACAGCTTCAAAGACACCTCCGCCGAGAAGATGCACAGAAGACAAGCAAGCAGAGGAAGTTGCTCAGCATCCTGTCGTCAGGGGGACGCAAATTAAAGCAGCAGTGAGGGACCGCTACACGGCTGTCAGAACGGCCAAATCCCCACCACCGAGGACACGGGATGCTGGTGAGGACGCGGGGCACCGGGAAACCCCATTCCCCGCTGGGGGGACTGCAAGACGGTGCCACCACTTTGGAAGGCGGTTGGCAGTTTCTTACGAAAACTAACACGCTCTTACAGCCCAGCTCTTTGGTATTTACAAAAGGAGCTGTAAACCACGTCCACACAAAAGCCTGCACGCGGATGTTGACAGCCGCTGTGTTCATAACTGCCACAACTTGGAAGCAACCAAGTTGTCCTCCAGTGGGTGAATAGAAGAATAAACTGTGCACATCCAGACAGTGGAGTGTTGCTCAGCGCTCAAAGGAAATGAGCTAGTAAGCCATGAGAAGATGTGGAGGAAATGTGAATGCACGTTACTAGGTGGAAGAAGCCAATCTGAAAAGCCTACGTGTTGTACGATTCCAACTACAGGAGACTCTGGTAACGACCAACCTACAGAGACAGAGGCAACACTCATGGTTGGCGCTTTTCCGCCTTTATCCTTCTGACTGACATGAGTTGGCAGAGGCTGCCAGTGGCAATTTCCTTATCGCGGCCACAGGGTGACCAGGTGCACCCTCCTCCGGGACCCACGCCCCTCGGGTCCCAGGATACTGCTCTCCCCTTCACGTCCAACTTCGGGGTGACAGGCAGCCCCCACTCCTGCCCACCCCGGGAAGTCATCTTCCTTTAGTGCTTCCCTTAACCCTGAGCATGTGACTCTCAATCACCATTCATGAAACGGCTTCCTTCACCCCTTAAACCAAGGCATCCGTTACTGCCGGTCTGACCGATGCAGGGAGCAAGAGGCCGCTGGGATTCCGAGGGCAGAGAAGCCCCGCAGACGGTCCCCGTACAGCACGGGGGGAAAAGGAAAATGCGAACGTGCCTAATACCATCCCCACCATCCCAGATCCTGCTTCATCGACACGGTTTTGTAAGTGAAGGTGTGAATGCACTGGTGACTAGTTCTAAGACCGCAACATCCTGCACTGCATTTGACTTTTTTCTATACGTCATAGGACGCGGAAACTCAGTTTTAAAATGAATTCATTAAACATTTCAAAATTATGCCACCCTCTCCTCAAAGCAGTTTGTTTTTTTTCTAATTTTTACATTGAACATTTTTATATTGCAGACTGCAGCTGAATGTCATGTTGAAGGAAGCGTTAAAAATCTTCTAAATGAAGTTATTTTTTGAGCTTCAGTTGCCATAACAACTTCCTTCACTTTTCAAGTCACGTTGAATTAGATATGAAGTAGCATATGCTTCGTACAGGCACTGAAGCCATGGGCAGAGACTTTCAAAATAAAACATCAAGGAAAAAAAATCACTTAACAGGGAAACTTTTGATTCGAAGGACAAGTTTTCACTGTAATAATTACCTAGACGTGTAACTTAATCCACATGTTTCTTTCATAAATAATGCTCCTTCTCTTCAATGTAAGGAGCCATTTCACTTTCTTAACCCATTATTGAATGCTCTTTACAAAAAGCACAGCAGGTAACAGGTTACTTTATGTATTATATAGAAAACATTTTTCTCCTGCAGAAGTAGACGGGCTATAAATTGTCTAAAAGGAAGCAGCATACTTTACCCACCAACGAGAAAGTTAAGAAATACAACATACAGGCAGATCTTTTCTTTCAAGTATGTATTTTGTCCGAGGTATAAATATACATTATACATTATACAAATCATAATGTGAATTTAAATTATTTTGCTAGTCTACACTATAATAATAAATACGTAACATGATTTTTTAGCTTGAACCAGGCTAGATGATTTAGTTTGAACGCACCTGGTCTGCACTAAGGCTAGACCGGAAAGTGCTAACAGAAAACTTAATGGTTTCAAGTCATTTTTTAGGGATGAAGAATATCAGAAAATTATTGAGTTAACAGAAGTTACTCAAGTTTGCATGTCCCTGAAAGGTTCTCATGATATCACACTGTCCAGAGTAATGGTCTTTCAACTTATTAATCAGTAATAGATGCTTCATGTCTAACAGGAAAAGAACAAAATATTTTAAATACTTTCAACACAATATATGTATATTTAAAGTATTTTAAAACTACAATATACAACACATGACACATAAGCATAATGCTACCACCATTAATTGCAAAGTAAATCATAAAATATGTGTTAAATTTATAAATAATATTTTGCACTCTATCCATATTCCAATGAGCATTCATCAATAATTTCAATATTTCTCTCTCTTATGGTCATATGTGACTACATTTTTTTTAGTTAATTTTTTAGAGGAGTTTAAGACTCACAGCAAGTTGCTGTGAACTTTTTTGTCCTTTTCTTTCACCAACTTTTTTCAATGTTTTTTCTTTCACAGTCCCTTATAATTCAAGCAACCTATTAATCATAACCTGTTAATCACTGTAAATTTATACATTTATACCTCAGGCAATTTCTCTTCCCATAAAAATTATATATATGTACACACACACATATATATAGTATATAGGTATTACATATATACATATATAATCAATCAGGTATACTCCCTGAAGTTGCATCCACAAAAAGCAATTCCTCTAACCGCTGCCACCCTGCCCGGGGTTCCACAGGTGTCCTGAAGCTGATGCAAACACACTGCACAGATCACTACATGAACCAAGTCGGAACTGTCTGTCATTTTGTTAACTGGCCCCAGAAAACATCATATGTGGCTCCAGATGTGAGATAAAGGAGAGACTTCCGAGAAGTCAGAGCATGGGCTCCCGCGGCTTCCTCCTGCCCTCTCGACCGGCTCGGGTCCAGCCTTGGTCCAGATGTCCACTGAACACCGCTGGGTCGCGACACACGCTCAGCTCGGCGATTCCGTGGATTTGGTAACAACCTGTTTGCATGGTGTGTTGTCTGCATGGACCCTGGGTGCCTAGGGTGGGCATCTGACCTACAAAGAGCTCCAGCAGCAGCCACGACCTGCTTCCCCAAGGAGGAGTGCTTTCAGGAAAGGGAGGAATGAGATCATGCTAAAACTACAGCTTTTTTTATTCCTTTTTTTACTGAACAACTAAAATTAAAATAGATAAAACTGTAGCCGTCTTAGCTGTGCTTCAAACCTCGGAGCGAGCCGGAGATGCTATAAAACCCGCTTCTGCCACGGACACTCAGGCACCCCTGACCCCATAGCTGTTACAGCAGCTGGGCGGCTCCCGGCCTCTGTCCCCGCCGCAGGCCTTCCCTTAACTGCAGAGCCTGCTGACACGCGGCCCCGGGGGCCACCGCAGACGACCGAGCAGGTGCCCCAGGTGGGACACAGGCTGCCACCAAATCCAAAGGCAGCTGCTGAGCCTTGGGTCCACGCTGTCGGTGGGGAGCGCACCAAGCACCATCTGCCTCACTTCAGAGGACGCAGCCGAGGAGCTCCGCGCGCCTGAGCCCGTCGGACTTCCCGGACGTGGCGCGTCGCTCAGCTCGCCGGGCGTCTGCTCCCGCCCGGGCGCGAGTGCTTCTCACCAAGGAATGCGGGGCTCACTGCTGCCGCTCATGCATAAGCGTCACGTCTTCAGGCAGACGCGAGTTTCATGAGTGTCTTCAGTGTGACCAACCAGGGTGGTATTTTGTGAGGAAGAAGAAAACCAGTCTTGTAACTGTACGTGTGAAGCAGGGTCGATTCACAATCTTGTGTCAGCTCCAGGTGCACAGCAAACTCACTCAGTTATACGTACATATGTATATTCTTTGTCATCGCAGGTTGTTGCAAGATGTTGAATACAGTCCCCTGTGTTCTGCAGCAGGACTTCGCTGCTTGTCTGTTCTTCGATGGTATTTAGTGTCTGCACATCTCAAGCCCCCAGTTCATTCCTTCCCACCTCCTTCCCTCCTGGTAACCGCAAGTTTGTTTTCTGTGTCCGAGATTCTTTGTTTTGTTGATACGTTCATTTGCATCATTTTTTTTTATTCCACGTATAAATATCATAGGGTATTTTTCTTTCTCCTTTTCACTTACTTCAGTTAGCGTGGTCATCTCTAGGCTCATCCACGCTGCTGTTTGGTTCTTTTTATGGCACGCCTTTCACAGACAGCGGGCACTTTTCTTGGCACAAGAGGCCGTTGGAGGTGGGACATTCAATGGATGTTCTATCCATAAAACTCTGAAAACAGGCGTTAGTCTACATCTAAGAAGAAAGCGTCTTTCTTTAAAACCACAGCTGAGGGTAGTTGTCTCTCGATCTGTCCATGTGGGTAATTCAAAACTTTTGATTATTATTTGTGTATTTTTGAAAAATTATATCCAGGGCACTGGAGTCAGGCAGCCTACCACACAAAGACTATAACTGCCAAGTTCCACAAGTCATTTGATATCCTGAGGCCCTGACCTTGACCTGCCCTTTGACCCATGCCCCCTTGGATGCTACTGTATGCTGCAGACCCGCAGTGGCTCGACTCTCCCTGATTCGGAGGTCACACAGGCATCCAGCCCTTACGTGGACGGCCCAGCACCAGAATGGCAGTTGGAGGCTGTGTCTCCTGGGATCACCTCTCATACCAGTCACGATGCCTTTCAGGATTCCAGCTGGAGACGGCACACGATGAAAGGAGGTGTGAGCAGAGTTAAGGGCAACAACAGACGATGGTGACACAGCCAGGGGTTAGCCACAGTGGGCTCAATCCAAGCTATCACTAGAATCTGGTGAGAGCCACAGCTGAGGATGTGATGATGACAAGAGCTGCAGCCACAGTTAAACGGAGTCTCTGAGCCCAGGGCTTTCCACTGGCAAAGCCTCTGCGTCCCCTCCTCTGCTTCCTTCTCCTTCTTTTCACTATTGAAATGCTGTTTACAGATCAATAGATCCATCAAGTGGACCAAGCTGTGCGTGTGGTGCTGGTGAGGGGTTTGGGGGATCAGAAGCAATCTCACTCTGAATCAATATTCCGTAAGAGTATGTTGCTTACGTTGGCATCTTTCTCAAACTAAAAGTAGTCATCTTGGTCAAAAAAAAAAAAAAAAAGTTATGGTGAGAGCAGAAAATGACTGAGGTGTGTAAGAAGCAGTGCGTCCAAGCAAAGCGAACCTGTGCTGCGCCAGCAAGTTCCAGCCTGCAGAGCAGAAAAGCGCCTGCTGTACGTAAACGGCGTACGGCGATTCTGACGGTTCAGCCAGTCCCCACACCCGGGAATGTGTCTGGTGGCAAATGTCCACTTGTCCTCCAGTCAGTCGTGAGCCAGGCCCAGGGAGGATCCTGGCGGTGACAGCCGGCTGCGTGAGGACCTCTCCGGGCTGATGTGAATGCTGCTTTGTACTGATGTTTGCAAACTGCGCTTCCAACTGAGAAGCCGGATTAATTTTGTTTGTAAATATTTGCAGTCTGTTACTTCGATAACTGCTACACCCACATTTGGGTATATTTTCAGGCTTCCAACTACGTAGACCAGCTCACTTGCCACTTGCCATGCTGCAGTGAGAGTTTATTCAAAGCCAACACTCAATGTAACAAAACACTCATTATATTAACTATCAGAACTGATTTGAAAGGATAAAGTCATGTGTTCGTAACAAAATGTTTTGTGTCTTCGAACACGATGGATATTGGTTTGGTGGTTTTAGTTCTTACGGTGTATTTTCTTGACTTTCTGTGAAATTCTGGACTTAAAATTGTGGTGGGAATCCCCACCCCATTTTATCTTCTGGAAGAATTTGTGTAAAATTGGAACTCTTTCATTCTTAACTATTTCCTAGAATTTACCCATCAAGCCATCTCAGACTGTCATTATCTTTGTTAGATTTATAATCAGAAATATAATTTTTAAATAAGTAGATTGCTCTATTTTCCCTGTTTCTTTAGTCAGCTTAGTAGTTTGTTTTTAAGAGTTTTTCTTTTTCCTTCCGTTTCATCTAAATAATTCAATTTATGGGAAATAATTGAGCTTGTAATATTCCTTTATTATACTTTTAAGACTCCTTAAAATATATAGTTATGTTCACTCTTTTGTTCCTGATACTGGGAAATTGGGTCTCTTCTCTGTCTCTCTCTCTCACTATAAATATATGTGTGTGTATATATATATATATGTGTGTATATATATATATATATATATATATATATATATATATGTATATATGCTAATCTAGTCACTTAATTTTCCACCTTAAAGGGCTAATCAATTTTCTCTAAGAAATACTTCATATTTTAAGTAAAATAATGTTTACTGTATACGATTCATAAGGTTAAGTGGTTAAAATTCAGTTTGTATTTGGCTTCTCTATATTAACTATCAGTAAATATAAGGAAAGAATCTTTTAACTAAGAAAGTATGCAGAGTGGCATAGTTTTATTTTTTTTTTAATGTGTTTATTTGACTTGCATTTTTGATTCTACTTCTGGGGTCCTTAGAACAATAACAATCTTGGAAATTTTCTTCCTTAAATTTCTAGCTGACCCCACCCTCTGAGTTTACAAGTACTTTTAGGAGACACTGTGTACGCTGTCCTATATTCAAAAACAGGTCAACAATCAGAGTTCACAAGCTCTGATTTTCAAAACTGTAACAGAAAATTGGACTCAAATCTACTGTGTTGCTGAGATAAACTATGGGGTTAGGAGGCTACTTAGATAAAACAACGACCATGCCAACTACTGAGTGGAAACCAAGTGTGACAGAGGAGTGCTGGCGTGTGTGCCACCCCAGCACCGTGTAAGGTGGCTCCTCTAAATGTACTAAACAGAGGATACAGGTCAGGTGCAACCAAGGCAAGTGTGAGGACCCCGGCTGAACTGGACAGAAAGGAAGGCACATCACCACAATCCAGGCTTCATTACTGACACAAATGATCCTCACTGCATCTCATGAGCTCAGAGTCTTCAATAAGCATGACTTAAATACTGTTAGGAAATAATAAAGGTAACTTCCTCTCCCCACCAGAAATCTGTGCTTTAACTTTGTACCATTCTATTCACTCTATTATTGAGAATTTTTACCTCCCATAGAAGTTTAGTACAAGTATGTATATGGTGTCTAAATACCACTAAACAGCTTCAAACCTCTTTCTAAAATATTCCAATTTAAATAGGGATGCTGGTGGCCTGGGTTAGGTCCAAATGCTGCTGCGACTCACATAAAGCAGGTTTCATGCTTGTCTCATCTCCTCTAAGGGACGGAGGCTGGGTTTTCAGCTGACTCAGCCTCCAGGGACACTCCTGATGCACGGGGCATTCCTTGAAGACTTTGAACTGTCTTACTTTTATTCCATCTTGAAAAAGCATCCTTTCAGGAGGCTGTTTGGGGGCCCGGTGACCCTGATTCCCTCTGGCATATATCAATTTTCAGCAGTGCTGGTGGGAAACCTTTGAGCTTACAATGCTCCGCAACGTGGAGAAAAACTTTCTCAGAAAAGGCAGTTAATTGAGGAACGTCCTGCCTGCTGTCGCGGTCACACTGCTTAGAGAGACCTGCGGCCTCCGTGGAGGGCGGGCCCTTGCCTTGGATGACCTGAGCTAAAAGCCCTGTGAGAAAGGAAGCGGAGCAGTTTCCCCAGGAACGTGACTTCTCAGACAGAGGGACCTTTCCCTCCGCGTGTTGCCTTTGCTCTGTGCTGTTTGACTTCTCCATGATCCTAACCCACTATGTCCTACTCGTGGGCTTACGCGGTGTTAGCTGATCTTCATAAGAAATCGACGTACGTGAAGCTTAGGGGTCCTTGGCCATGGAACACATTTTTTGAATGTTCATGTTATAAACGGATTGACACATTTTTCTATTAAATTAAATTTTCCAATAGAGGACATGGACTGGGCACTCAGCGATCAGCTACGGAATAAATACATTTAAGACATCAAACCTGCTCAATTTTAGTCACAGCAGCATTTTTCTTTGATGAAAAAAATTCTCATTTTTTTTTCCTTGTCAGAGGTTAAAAAGCAAATTTAAAACAATCAGGAACTGTAGGTCTAGTCTTTTTTTTTTTTTTTTTTTTTTCCAGCCTGACTCAGATTTAAGCCAGTCACCATCTGGCTTAAAGTCCCTTTCTCCCGGTCCCCTCTCCTCCTTTCAGGGTTCTTCTTTCTCCTTTCGCTCCGGGCCCTGCCCGGGGCGGCATAGCAGGTGCAGGGGGGCGGGGGTCAGCGGCGGGCAGACCTGGGCAGCTTTCTCTTCGGGGGACAAGGGGGATCCTGGGGCTCAGCCGGGCCCCTCGGCAGCCCCCGGTTACCAGATGTCACACGAACACACGCTGGCTCTGAACCTTCACCCCAGAGGACGGCACACACACAATTACATCATAAGCCCCGGGACGCCAGGCAACCTTCCGGGCCTCCAGCAGGCGACCTGTGCTCAGCCGCTGTCTGCAGGCGGGCTGGGAGCTCCGTTCCACAGGGGACGCTGGCTGCGTCTCCCACCTGCTCTAGTTCCCCGACCACCTCGTACAGAACACATACACATACAGCATACACAGGATTATTCTATGTTAGATACTATATAATTATCATTGCCGCAGAGCAGTAAACGTATTAGAGGGTAAGGATGTAGATAAATCTTTTCAGAGATAAATCATGTTTAAATAAACGTGACAGCAGAAACAATACCAATTTGTAAGCACACACGTGTCAACGCCATTCAATGAAACGCAGTTGAGGCTTTCGGGACCCTCCCCTCCTCAACCCTTGCTACTTGGGACGAGTAAGGATATTATTTCCTTGCTGGGAGGATGAGGGATGCGGCTGTATAACACGGACCTCCAGTTAAGTCAGGGTTCTGACTGTCTTCGATTTTCTTATCCCTTCGCACCGATTAAGTGACGTCCACAGAGACCCTTGGAGCTGTGTTCCTGTCACTGCGACAACACTGCAGGGTGGCTCTGCGGTCACACTGTGAGGGTAAGAGCCCCCGACGACGTGTAACAATTTGATGTCCACATATTCAACCACGTTCCGAGACGAGAACAGCCCCGTGGAGACGAGAGCGTATGTGAAGAGCTCATGGCAGAAAGGCTTCGAGACCTACAGAGCTTGCAAGCCCAGCTCCACAGAGGGGAAGGTTCTCACCCCGGCTGGACACTCACCTCATTCAGTCCACACTCCTCGGGTTTCTGTGAAAAGAGTTCGCACGTAGCTAGGGCTCCAATTCAGCTGACCCTAAAATAAGGAGAAAATCCTGTGTGCGTGTGACTGAATCAGCTAAGCTTATAACAGGGACTGGATTTCTCCTGGAAAAAGAGATCTGAAGAATGAGAGGAATTTAAAAAATGTTTTAATAATATATTTTATTTAACACTGTATTATTTCAGCGTGTGATCCATATAATAAATTATTGTTGAGATAGTTTACATTCCTTTTTCCACACTAGAATCTGGTGTGTATTTTATACTTGCCACATTTGGTTTTGCCACACGTAAGGTGCCCACTGGGCACATGTGGCTCGTGGCTACCGTATTGGATCGAGCAGCCCCATACGCCTTACCCTTTAAGCCTCAACCTCCCCCCCTACACCCCCTGCACCATCCCCCATAAAATGGGGGATGTAAGTTCAGATCTCAGGAGGGTTGGTATGAGGAAGAAACAATACAGTTTCTTGGAGCCAAGAGAAGTGACTCATTACTATTCTGTTATTTTCCTAAAATGTGAGTACTTTGTTGAGTAAAAAAAAAAAAAAAATGAGGATTTTTAGTAGGGATATGTTTAAATACATGTGTATTATATATAGTGAAATACCCTTCATCTATTTAAAAAAAAGATAAAATATTATAGCAATTGTTACATTTGACATGGAAATACAATTAAGATACCTTGTCAATTAAGGGAAAATAAGCAAGTTTTTATTTGCAGTATTGGACACAGTCCAAACAGGAATTGGGAGAATGAGAGGAATTGGATGAGAGGAAGATTCTGCATGTCCAGCTCTGATGATGGAGGAGGCTCTATGGTAAGGAACCCAGGGGCACCTCCAGGAGCGGAAGCAGCCCCCCGCTGATGACCAGTGAGGAGAAGGGCACCCCAGTCCTACAACCTTGGGGAACTGGATTCTGTCAGCCACCTGAATGGGTTCAGAGGCAAATTCTCCCCCAAAGCCTTCAGAAGGGAAACTCAGTCTGGACAACACCTGGACTTCAGTTGGGTGAGCCCTTGAGCAGACAAGCTAGTCGTGCAGCGTTGGGACTTCTGACCTACAGAAACGGTGAGACAGTAGACCCTGTGCTGTCTTAAGCTAAGTGTACTACGTCTGTGGTGATTGCTATGCATCCGTAGAAAGCGACTGCATTGTGGGTCAGTTGACACGCAGGCAGAGCTACCTTAAAAGCAGGCAGAGAGGGAAAACACATCTACAGGTAACACTGATGTCAGCCTTTTAATCAGCAATAAATGGAAACCTGAAAAGCATGGATAACATCTTTAAATTGCTGATAGGAAATAATTTGCCACTTAGAATTGCATACATAACACAGCTTTCTCACAAGAACGAAAGAAACAAACACTTTCCGTTAAACTCAAATCAAAGAGCATTTGTAACCAACAAACTTTCACTTGTACAGTTTCAAGAACACCTCGGAAGAAGCTAAACAGCGCCAGCGGTATGACTTGAAACATGAAAAGAAAACGTAGAACAAAGCAAAAAATGATAAACATAAAGATCAATCTAAACAAACATCATGAATAAAGCACCTTTAATAAAAACACTGTCTGATGTGTGGGATTATAAAAAAATCAGATGCACGGGCCGTGTCTCCCCGGGGAAGAGTCAGCAAAGGGAAGGCTCACTTGCGAGGCAGAGACAGTCAGTGCTTCCTGCACATCTGGTACGAGCCGGACACTGCACACCTTCACAAGTTTTATTCAATGCTCAGAACAGCCCTCGGCACAGGCACTGCTCTTCCCATTTCAAAAGAGAAGAAGGGGAACCAATTCGCCAAGTTTTCCCAGCAAGTGACTGGAGTCTAGAAAGGGCAGGCAGGTCAGAATGACCATGCTTTTGATCCCTAAACATTGGGTCATCGCAGACATGTTAAAATGTAGCTGGAAACATTATATAAGGATTTCTCTTAGTTCTTATGGACACAAGAGAAAAAAAAAAAAAACACTCTTGATGGAAGTATTGATAGAAGAAATGGAAGTAGAGTTTTAAAAAAAAAAATCACCAACTTGAAATTAACCAGCCATCTAATTTTTCAAGCATTTAGATTTTTGAACGTTCACCTACATTAGACCAGGCCACCTGTATACCGAGTGTCACTGTGATATTATCATAAAGAACACGGTCACGGTCAAATGGGGATGCATTTCAGCTCTACTGTTCTACACTTGAGTGACTCTGGGTTTTTCTGAGTCTTTGATTTTTTTTTTTTTAATGTCACAAAGTGGATGTATTCACTGCGCATCTCCACCTATTAGCCACAGATTACACGAACAAAACGAGAAAATAACAGGAAAAAGAAAACAAGGATTAAAAAACACGTATGAACCATGTGCTTAGGACAAGTATGTCAACTTCTCGAAGAGGGCCATGTTGTTTATTATGTAAAACCTGAAGGAAAATGGAAGCATCAAATTCATTATGATGCTCTAATTAAGGAAGGCTCTGCCAGACATGTAACACAATGAAAGAAAAATTAGTACTTGTATTCCTTTTCCAAATCCAACTCTCTTCCTCAGTATCAGAAGTATTGGCCCATTTTAGCCATTTAAAACACCTCTTGTCAGCAATGGTAAAAACAATACTTATTAAATGTCTTCATTCCAAAAGCACACTTTTAAGAGCTCATTTTGGGGGCACGGAACACCTCACTATTCCTCAGGACCCGCTGGAGCTAGAATCTCAGAATATGGATTTCTTTAGTCCAAATGTGCTTTTTTCCTAAAGGAAAAGAGATTTTTTTTTTAAGTATGTACATTTTTCATTTTATGTTCAGAATGATGTCTCTTTTTTTTTTGGTCTTTTTTTTTTCTTATTTATTTTGTTTCTTTTTTATTGAAGTATAGTTAGTTTACAATGTTGCATCAATTTCTGGTGTACACCATCATGTTTCAGTCATGCATCTATACATATATATTGTTTCCATATTCTTTTTCTTTGTAGATTACTACAAGATATTGAATATATTTCCTTGTTGTTTATCTATTTTATATATAGTAGTGTGTATCTGCAAATCTCAAACTTCCAATTTCTCTCTTCCCCCCTTCTCTCCCTGGTAACCATAAGTCTATTTTCTATGTCTGTGAGTCTATTTCCGTTTTGTAAATAAGTTCATTTATGTCTTTTTGTTTGTTCGTTTAACTTTCCACATATAAGTGATCTCATATGGTATTTTTCTTTCTCTTTCTGGCTTACTTCACTTAGAATGACAATCTCCAGATCCACCCATGTTGCTGAAAATGCATGGTTTACTTTTGAAGTATGCAAACGTTCTTTATTTATTTACGTATTTTTATTTATGTGTGCATTTCTATGTATTTATTTATTTTGGTTTTCACCGACAGCGTACCACCACAGAGGGCAGCGGGATGCCATAAATAAGAACAGTGTGATCTGTAAAGAGTCTGGGATCAACAATAAAACAGAATCCAAGTTGATCTCTTCTTATTATTGCTGCGAGTCAGGTCTCAGGGGCGCTGTCCGTGACAGAGAGCTTGTCCCGCCCGCCCTGCCCTCCGCTGCTGCGCGGGGCACTGCTGAGGCCCAGGATGCTCACAAGGTACTTGCAGTTCGCTGTCCTCTTGTTCACTCAGTTTTATGTCAGTAAAACTGCAGAGGATTAAAATGTGTAATAACCACACAAGTCTTTTAGAAATAAAATGATGCAGTAATTGTCAACCTTGTGAATAAATAAAAAACATACCTTTTTAGAAATAAAAATTCTAGGCCTAAAAAGAAAATATTAATGTCCTGTGGCATAAAACAGTCTACCAGCAATGATAGCTTCTTACATTAAGTGCACTGGAAAATAGCTAAATATTCAGGTAACTCAAAATCTGTATTAGTCATTGACTGTTCTATTTTTATATGTTTGCAATGAATACTTCATCTCCAAAATGCAAATGTATGCACTGCCATTTTACCACGCTGTAAATGGCTGTTTATATTTTCTAGCGACTTGGAATAGTTTCAAGAACCTTTATTATCTTCCACTTTCAGGATATTCTGAAAGACGGAATGAACCACTGAAAGCCCAGAGCACAGAGGCCCTGCCTGAGGACGGGTTCCAGGATGAGGAATTTGCATGGGTATTTTAAGTTAATTACCATATAAAACACAATTATAAGACACCACTCATCATTTGAAGAGCGGCTGGCAGAAAATATACATGTTCCTTTTCTGCAGCTACTCTCGGCTAGAAGAGGGCTGGTGCTGAACTCCAGCGGCTGTCGGTGAATACCTGGCAGGCCCTGGTGCTTAACATCGCAACAAATGGAATTTACAATGCATGTTCGTTTAGAATGACATCTGTCTTATTAAATTCCAGGCACAAAGACCATTTATTTGTAGTTGATATATTAAAAAAAAAAAATCAACTGTATCGAGACAAGGATTGATGTGGGCATACAGTGTTTTCAATAAGAAACAGAGAAAATTCTTTATTTTGAGGTCACTGTAGTGACATTAAGCTATTTTCGGAAAAGGGACAAATTATAAAAGACAGCTATTTACTTCTCATTTCTCACCTCGCTGCTCTGATTTCTAATTCAGTGTGTCACTTTCTCCCTTAAATTCTCCCCATTTTGTTAATCTACATTTATTTTTTTAAAGTATTTATCCAGTTTGCATTTTCTTTCACTTTTTTGTGCTTCATTCTTATATTAATATTAAGCTCCTTATTGCCTTTCCTGGGATGTTGGTGGATCAGAAAAGAGACATAAGTTGACTGACTCTTAAACAAGTTTAATTACATTCTTTTTGTCACAGAAACAGACTATAAATAATCAAGTGACGTGAAAGGAGGCTTAACATCTCCAGTAGTCAGGAGGAAATGTTGTTTTTAGTATTTTTAAAAGAGTGAAATATTTTAAGTTTAGCTAATCACATTTTTAACTCCTAAAAACTGTAATTGATTCTTTTTTTCAAGCAGTCGGTTCTATTTGCTGCTTTGCCTCGTTTTTTCAGTGTCTATTAACAGACTCAATTCTTTCGGAGAAGTTCAGGTTCACAGCACAGTTGAGAAGATGGTGCAGAGATGCGCCATGTACACCCCAACCCCCCGCACAAGCACAGCCTCCCCTACATCAACATCCCCCGCCCCAGGGCGGGACATTTTCTGACATCCCTGAACCTGCAACAACACACCTTATTCACCCAGGTCTACAGCTTTGCCAACTGAAAAAAAAAAATGCACAACCTAAAAGTTGAGAATCATGTTTATTTGACAGACGTTCTGAGGACTTCGAGCCCGGGAGGCAGCCTCTCGGGTAGCTCTGAGCAACGGCTCCGAGGAGGGAAGGGAGGAGCCAGGATGTACAGAAGATTTTGCAACAAAGTCCAGGTGGTCAGAACATCAAAAGATGACTATTAATGAAAGAAAACCAGACATCTCCAGTTAATAAATTTAATGCTTTCTCTGTGTGGGAAGATGCAAGAGTCTGAGCTCACTGAAGTCACTCCTTTGAGCTGCACCCTCAGCTCTCTAGGGCCCGCATCCTGTGCTTTCCTGTCCTGAGGCCCCCTCAGCGGCACCGCTCAGGGTGGCTCAGAGGCTCAGGGCTGGGCTGCCTGCTTACCTCCACCCTGAGTTCCCTCGGGGCTCCCCACCGGGGGTGGGCATTTTTAGAGGCTTCAGTGCACTAAATCCTAGGCTAAATGTTCCCCTGCATTATCTGATTTGATTTAAAAATACCCTTTGGCAAGGTTCAAGTAGTCTCTCCTACATGCACGTGATGGAGGGGAGGTAAGGATTAAGACATCTCATTCCTGCCTTCCGGGTGCTGTGGCGCTCACTGCATGCCAGAGACAAAGGCATTTATCAGAGGGTTTCAGTGTTCCGCTTCCTGAGGGCCTACATATTTTGCTGCCTGTAGAGGGAATGCAAATAGTCTTAGAGTTGACCTAATTTTCAGAGTCAGAATGGAACAACTGTTGTCGCACATGGAACATTGCTTGGTTAACCTTCCAAAGGTTGTGAAGTCTTTTTCATATTAAAGCATCCTACATCCAGTTTAGATTATCTGTGTGAATATAATTGATCAACCACACCCAACTGTTTTCTTTCTCTTTTAAAATCCCAGTAACTCCCAATTTAAAAGGGGGTGGGAAGGGATAAATTGGGAGTTTGAGACATGCAGATACTAGCTACTATGTATAAAATAGATAAACAACAAGTTTCTACTGTACAGCATGGGGAATTATATTCAATATCTTGTAGTAACCTATAATGAAAAAGAACATGAAAAGGAATATATGTATGTATGACTGAAACACTATGCTGTACGCCAGAAATGGACACTACATTGGAAACTGACTATACTTTAATAAAAAAAAAAAAGAAAAGAAAAGGAAAATACTAAAAAAAAAAAAAAAAGACATGAATGAACTTATTTACAAAACAGAAACAGCCTCACAGACATAGGAAACAAACTTATGGTTACCAGGGGGAAAGGGGTAGGAAAGGATAAACTGGGAGTTTGAGATTTGCAGGTACTAGTTACTATATATAAAATAGATAAACAGATTTCTACTCTACAGCACAGGGAACTATATTCAGTATCTTGCAGCAACTTATGGTGAAAAAGAATATGGAAATCAATGTATGTTCATGTATGACTGAAGCATTATGCTGTATGCCAGAAATGGTCACAACATTGGAAACTGACTATACTTTAATAAAAAAGGGGAAAAAACCCCAATAAAGTAACGGCAAGTCATTATAAGTAATGAACTTACGATGAGCAAGTCTAACATAAGAAGGATCACACGCACAATTTCAGTGCAACCGGGCTATGGGAACTGTACGAAAGAGTAGTGACCAACGCATCAGCCGATGGAAGAAGTCGTCCAGAATGTTCCTAAAGCAGGGTGCAGCTCAGAAAGCAGCTGATTTTTCCCTGTAGAACCCAGAGTTTAAACCTCAAGGCGGCTAGACATGAATAAAAAGCGTGGAGCTAAATTTGAAGGGGTTACTGAGGTCATAGGAGGGACTTTCAGAGTCACACACTTCATGGCATCCCAGCGCCAGCCCCAAGCAGGGCAACTCAGAGTCTGTCCCCTGCAGAACATGAAGTTCCAAGGGGGAGGGGCCTGAGTGGTGGCAGCTGACCTTCCCTTTGAACCCTTGCTTCTAGTCTTGCCCATTAAAGCAAAAATGCAAAGAAACTGTCACAGGTGCACACTTAGAGCTGCCAACCAGCTTTTTATTTTCTCATGGTTACACAGGAATAGAGAGTAAAATGTGTCTTACATCTGATTTAGCTTGTCACCATGAAAAGTTACCCCAGAGCACAGATGATGAAAAGATGATAAAAATGACAAAAAAGAAGAGAAAGCAAAAACAAAAAGGTGTTTTGTTTTTATGTTTAATGTGTTTTGTTTATGTGTAATGTGTTCTGTGTAATTATGTGTCATGTGTTGCTTCTGTGTAATGTGTTATGTTTAATGTGTTTTGT
The DNA here is from genome assembly GCF_009834535.1 of Camelus ferus. NCBI lineage: Eukaryota > Metazoa > Chordata > Mammalia > Artiodactyla > Camelidae > Camelus > Camelus ferus. The sequence goes on along the minus strand of NC_045726.1, from coordinate 5,429,364 downwards.
TTTTGTTTAATGTGTGCTCAGAAGAAGTAAGAGATATTGCATCCATATATATAACAAAGGACCAACTGTGGAATAAAGATGCAAAAAATTATAAATAAATTTCCAAAATAAAATTTAAAAAATTTTTAGCAAGTTGGGAAAACATAAGCAAGGGAAGTTGGCCAAAAGTTAAATAAAAGTCAGAGAAACAAGAAAACAGGAAAGATAAGACACGCAATGCCAATGTATGAGGCCACACATCTGAACAAAATGGGTTCTCAAGGGAGAAAGTCATGAACTTACCTACCCTTTTAACCCCCCAAAGCAACAAATTCCTCAACAGTTGCAGTACAGGGGGGTCCACTAAACTGCCTGGTAAATGAATGAAAAATAAACCCACCAAAGTATATGATCATGAAAGTATAAAACGCTGACCACAAAGGAAGAAGTAAAAACGTTCAGAGAAGAAAAATGAAGTAATTCAGAAAGTTTAACAGTGGAATAAAGAAATTCAAGAATATATAAAATGTATAATTCCCACAGGTATGTTTTTGGAAGTTATCCAAACACGTTTTCTGAACAAAACATGAAAGAACTCCTTTCCCTAAAAAAAAAAAAAAAACAGGAAAATATGGATGCAGGATCTGGGATCTGGAAAGGAGTCTGGAGTCTAACCTAATAAAGAACTTGAACTTGCCTCTGGCCGCACAGCTCTGCTCGGGCTGGTAGCCGGCGTCTGACCCCTGAGTCTGGCTCCTGAGCCTCCGCGGCTGGAGTGAGCCCCCTGGTGCCAGGCCTGGGCTCAGAGCTCTTCACCGTAACACGGGAGGGAGGGATGGTCAGCACCCAATTGGCACTGGGGAAACTGAGGCCCAGGGAGCTCACGGACCTTCCAGAGGTCGCCCAGTGACATGGGGCAGAGCTAGGATGTGAGCCCAGGCTGACCGGGTCCAGAGCCCGGTTCCCTGGTCCTCTCGCTCAAACGTGTTTCTAAGTTTGGCAGAACTGGGGCTGAGACGAGCTTGCATCTGGTTCGAATGGTTTGGAAGGCAGAGTCCTTTCTTTTCCTGAGAAACCTCAAAGCAGACGCTGAAGGGGCCTCATCCGTAGGCCACACAGGAGGGAGACGGGGTCACTTCAGGCCAACTGGACGTGACTGACTCTGTGACGCTGGTGAAAGAGACTGACATCATTTCTTCAAAAGCAAGTGCGCGAGTGAAGAGCGAAGGGCAGACGATGGCGTGAAAGGACGGGGGTGGGGGACAGCGTGAAAGACTGGGAGATGACCAGCAAAAGGCACTTCAAGGTGCCCACCCGGGAGACACGGAGCAAAGTCCCCAGGCTGGGGGAGCCGTGAAGGCATGTTCTGTCACAATCACGGGTCCTCTCCTCTCCAGCCACACGGATGCAAGGACACAGGAGGTGTCCGACTGCGTCTCTTAAAAGTTTCCAGTACCATGTGGTTTTCAAAGTTTCCAGGGGGACATGAGTCACTTTGCGCACAACAAGGTGAGTGTAACGTGACCATCATCAGTACCACAACCCGCGGACAAGGAGCCTCGCCTTGACGGGGAACCAGGTTACTCTGCTCCCTGGCTCTCTCTTTCCCTCATCGTTTCTAAGGAAACCTGAAAAAGCTAGATGAAATGCACACTCTTTCAGTCCACCATGCAAGTATCAAAGTGCTAACAAGAGAGTGACGAATTACGGAGCAGGATCAAGACGAGTGCTTTGTGCTCATAAACAATGTGGTAAAATATTAATACACGGCTGAATAAATTAGATGGGGTTAGAAACTACAAGCCTGTTTTCTATTTCAGGTCAACCATCCCCACTTCCAACCCTTCTGGGGTCTTGGTTTCCCCCACTTCACTGAGCGGGTCTCTAAGCTATTGATTTCCAGTCACTCTCAGTCACGTAAATTTAAAAGCTGTTTCTTAAACTAGGAGAAACTCAAGTGATCAGAAAACTACTTAAGCACACTGAAGAGGTTCCAGTTTTCTTTCTTCAAATATTATAGGCACTTTCATAATTTGCCCGCCTCAGTTTTGCATATGAGATGGTCATGGACCACAGGAGAGTTTATTCCCAGAATGACGGAGAAGAAGGAACACACTGCACACGCCCACGTCCTCCACCCCATTTTCAGAGAATCACCTTCACTATTACTGCAGGAAACACATCCAGCCCCGCTGCCCCCCAGCCGCCCGTGAGGGGCCCCCGTAGTCCTGGGTCACAGTGAACTGGTCCACGCGCAGACACGCACCAAGCTGAGCCACTCAGAGACTCCCCGGGTCTCTGAGTCTCAAGTCAGCAGGCTGGCTATTTTTAAGTAACAGAATGTAAACAGGTGGCCTCCAACTGCCCTGTTCTGGTTTGTGGCCTGGGAACAAATGCCTCTGGTCGGCCACGTGAAAGAACAACATGAACGCTCAGGAAGGAGAGAGGATTCTGAGGGCGATGCATTCCTGACGCCTCCTTTTTAGACTCCCGACTCTTCCCTCGGCTTTTGATTATTTGTGATCTTTTATGTTACTACTATCTTTGCCTTCTTCTTAACCTAACTTTACTTGCCTTATTGTGTGCAGTCAAAAAAAAGAGTCACGTGTTACAAATTTTTAGACATGACAGCATTATCGCACTATAACCTGGAGTTTAACCAAAAGTGGCAATTAACGTTTAATATATATAATATGTGTATTATATGTGTGTGTGTGTACGTGTGTCTATGAGTGTGTGTACGTGTGTGTGTGTATGTGTGTGCGCACGCGCATATAAAACAATGAAAGGTCTTCAGGAATGGACAACATTTTCCCCTAAGCCTCAGAAGTACAATGTGGAATATTAGGTGTAATTAGCTCAAAAGAGGAAATGGACAGACCTCTGTAATTATTAGTATTGCTCACATTTTTTTCATTTGGTATTTTTTATACCAAATGCCTCTATGTTAACTTGTATGCTGTTTCTCTAGTCATGGTTTGCTTTACTAAATTTAAACAAATGAGCAAAATATACCCATTCCATAACGTAACTGAAAATACCTAGTCCTGAGATTTCAGTCCCTGAATATTGGCTTCAGGAGTTCCAGGTTTCGAAACTGACGCACCAAACCTGAGATAAAATGTCAAAGGTACACGACCAATTATCTGTGACATTTCGTTCATAGTTAGGGCTATAAATTGTTCGTGATGAAGTCTTGAGAAACATGCTTAAATGTCAAATACCAGAATTCTGGTTTCTACGTTAGCTCTAAGTTTCTGACTCGCACTTTTTCATATTTGTCATCTTCTACCATTTAACATTACCTGAGTCTGGCTCTTTCCATCTTTGATTCAGGTTTGGGGATATAGAACAGAAAAAAGAACAGCGCGTATGGTGATAATTGGCCCAAAAAGTTAAGATGAATACATTATTTGGTCACAGTTTGATTTATTCAATCTCAGTGTCAAAGAAAATATGAAATAATCAACTACATTTCAAAATACATAATGAAAAAAAAACTCTGTTGATAATCACAATTCAACTGGAATATGACTTTTTACTTATTACCCTAGCCTTAAAAAAATATTTATTATAGAAGTCTGATATTTCACTTGATAGATAACATTTGGTAAAATTAATCACTACTCAAACATTAAAGATCTCTGACAATTGCCATCTGATGCGGGTCTCAGACAAATTGGCGTGCCTTGCTAATTTTTGGACAATGAAAATTCGTTATTTTATTAAGAGCACTGCTGTTAAGAATTTCCTAAGTTAAAGAATGGAGATGCTTATAATGTTCTAGAATGGAAAATTTCAATTGTGTATTTCACACCTTGCTAAATTTATTACAAGTATTTAATTCAAAATCAATCAGAATCCCATTCTGGAGAGTACTAAAGAAAATGATTTGCAAGTTTATATAGGAGAATAAAAATATGAGGAAAATAATATACATTAAAAGGATATTTCAATTTAGCGGTTAAGATTGCATTTTACATTAATAATGTTTGCATGACAGGTTTTCCACTTGGAAAAATAAAGCTCGTTTTGTCATCAATACAGAATGATTTCCAAATAAATTCATGTTCTAAATATAAAAACAAGAATACAAGAAGATTTCTTAGAATTGAGGAGACATTTTTAAGCAAGACAGGTAAACCAAAAGTGGTAAGGGAAAAGAATGTCAAGTAGACTGCAGAAATATTGGAAATTTTAGCTGGTAAAGTTCATTCTAAGCAAAGTCAAAAGACAAATGAAAGGGTGCAGGAGAGTATTTGCTTCACAAGAGGGAAGCAAGAAAAGTATAAAGTCAGCCCCCCACAGAGACATCCTTCAAATTAACCAGAAAACGTCCCATAAATAAAAGATAAAAAACCCAGAAATCTTTTACTGCCATGACACGGAATCTTTAAGCTTCAGTTTCAAAATACGTATCTAAATGTCCAGTATTTTTAAATGCAGATGTAAAATGTATTTAGGCATACGTATTTCTTAGTATATTTTGTAATTTTCTTAAAGGTCTCACTGTCTTCAGGTTTTTTTTTTAATCACTCTACATTTTTTTAAACCATTCCTCTCTGTTCTATTTCAGCATTGGCAATTCCTTTGTTTAAGTGCCAGAACAGAATATTATGAACTGACCTACGCTGATTCCTTTACAATCTGCCACTCTTGTAAAGAAAAATTTATGCTCCTTATTGCATTAAATATACAATCAGCAGGCACTGAGATGATTTATGCCAGATGCCAGCATGAGTCTGAATTACAGTATTCCATACAACTGTCAACTAGTATTATTTTTAATCGTGCAATCAAATCATTAGAATTAAAGTATGTGCTGGGGGTGTAGATTCCTGGGAGCCCCTGGTATTGCCCCACTTGGCGCTGATGGATGTGGCTGAATCAGGAGCATCCTTTTGTTAGTAGGAATTTGGTCAAATCAAAGGGAGTCTTTAACTCTCCCTTATCCCTGGTTTCTTTAACTTCTTCTCGGTCTGTGCAGAATCTGAACTGGGGATGGGGTGACGTGAGCTTGCTTCAGCTTGACTATCTCACACACACAGACACACACATTTTACTCAGAACGAGTCATACTTTCTTGCTAATTTGTCCTAAATTATATTTAGGAACATGCTATTTAATGTATTTTCAAATCTGTAAATAAGTATTATTGATGAATGTTTTTTCTCTTGAATATCTTTGGGAACTTCTAGCATTGGATATGGACAGTTTTAAAATATGGAGCGAGTTTCTCTAAATTTGGAACTTCTGTAGCTTTGTAGAATTCCTTTAGAATTTGAAGAAAAATATGCAAAAGTATTGAAACATTTTTTTATGGCATCTGACTGTAGGAAGTGAGCAGAACGTGCATTGGTCATTCCTGTAACTTCCTCAAATTTCTTTAGAAATGGTAAAATCCACTCTACTTTGGGGAGACATGTTCTTAAAAGAATTTTCCAAAAATGTCATCAATCACATTAGCAACTTCACATGTATCTATCTTCAATTCTTTGACATTTTCATTGCTCCTACAACGTATACCCACGGCTCGGCTATGTTCTCCGTATTTCCACTTGAAACATTGTTGTTCAGATATTCCTGAGGCATCTGTAAAATGGTAGACAGGATTCCAATGGTATTACTGCCACAGATCCCCCAAAATAAAAAAGTTAATAAATAAAGGGAAAATAAAAGAAAAAAGGAAAAGAAATATCATTGAAGGGATGGTTAAGACCCATGTTAAACTACTCTGTTTCAGGAGAACTTTAATGAAGCTTCTTTGCCCAGTCAAACGGGCATGTATTTTTGAGTAGTAAACTCATCCTCTTTACTCACCGAAAACACACATATACTTTTTTTGGCTATAAGATTGTTTTTAATCATTGGTGTAGATTCCTGTGTGATTTCTTTTCCCTATTTCCATGTTTCACGATCTGCCCCTGGAGAGCTGCATGGCATAGTCTCAGATGTATTTGCTTCCATCAAGTTTTTATTCAGAAAATGAACGTGTTCATGAATTCTCCGTGAGAAGGAAAAAGGAGGGACGGGCTCCAGATCACTGTCATGGAAATGCTGACCCAAAGCAAAGCTGCATAGAGACTAAGGAGACCAGAAGGACAGGATGAATCCGAAATGTTTGGATCGGGCTGATGGGTTTTAAAAGGGAGAGATCTCAGGCGAGAAGAAGGCTAAAGGGAGGCTACGGGAAGCCTGAAATTATGAACGTAAAGCAGTTTTGTGAGATAAGGTCTTTCCGGAGGTGGCAGTGCTCTGCATCTTGGAAGGTAAGTGCGAGATGATATTCCGGAACAAGACCTGGAACAGACCAAAGGGCTAATCTTCACAGCCCCGGCAAGCTCACATAAGAGAAGACCGGGGGCATGGGGCAAATGGCAAGTGCAGTCATCACTCTACCACCTGAGAGTGAGTCCCTGGGGAGGAACTGTCTCTGGCCATAATGTGGGCATGTTGTGGGAGAGTTACTCATTAAGACCTAATTAGCGATTAGCATCTTTGTGTGGTTACATTACTTTAGAGCTAAATTCCTGACGGGCCTTAGGGAGAGGCAGACCGTCAGTCTGTACCATCACAGGAGACGGTCTGGATCAATTCAACTGGATCTGAGACTCTTTGAGTCTCATCAGCCACAGGTCAAATGCCCCACTCCCTCTCCTTTACGTGCGAGGTAAAATGGGGCAGCTGTAACTTTCTGGTCCAGGAGGAGACAAATGAACCTTTTTATTTTAAACTGCATCCCCAGCACATCTTTTTTTAAACGTTTCTAGAATGAAATTTTAAATGCCTTCGTGCATACCACTGGGATCCTCACCGCCAGCTGGAATGCTTTAATCCGTCCCAGCTCTCGCCTGGTGCTGTTGGAATCCCACTCCGACTCCAGCGTACATCACATTTCATCAGCAGGGCCGCGAGGTGCAAAGGTGTGCAACTGGACTGTTCGATTCACAGTTAAAAATGACCCGTATGTACATTTTTGGAGCCTTTCAGATAACACTCACTATACAACACAAGTCTGATTACTTCTAAACACATTGAAGAGACACCAAAAAGAGGAATCACTTTATTTTCCTGTCTCCAAATTTATCACTTGGAAAGGAATTCACACTCTAAGGGGAACATCACCTAAAAGTAGGTCAGGAGTCATTTACATGCACTCATGTGGAATGCACAGAAAAGTAGTTCTCTCAGTAACTTTGCAAATGAAAGAGGGCAGTTTTAAAATGAATACAGAGCAGATTAAAATCAACTTTAACTTTCCTAAATTTATTAGTGCTTTATTATAACCACTAAATACGTGCACAAATCCGAGCTAACACATTTAATTCCAGCTGACTTTGCAGCTTTTGTGTTTGAAACGAAGTCTCACGTCTGAGCGGAGTTTTAACGTGTTGTCAATCACATTTGCCTTCCATTTAACACCTCATTAGAGTAATCTGGCATTAGGAACGAAGAACAGAGATCATATGGTTGAGTCGATGAATTTGAATTATTCTCATCTTGAGTAACTGTTACCACCAACGCGCAGCACAGAACACCTTGGGAAGGTATTGTCCATTTTCTTCACGCCTTCTACCAATTAACGTCAAGACCCCAAATCTCTGCTGGGAACGAGCCAGTCTTTTCCCAGCTCACCCTCATCACGTGCGTGGCCTCTGACAGGTAGAGCCAGCAGTGTTGTACTGGAAAACCACTGCTTCGGCGTCGGGGAAAAAAGATAATAAAGAAAAACAGATTGCACTAGAGTGTCAACACAAAGCAGTGACTATAAACCACAAGAAAGTGGAGAACGCACCATCAGACGTGACTGGCAGGTTCCCGGTAAAGAGTTTCCGAGGAGGATAAGGTTTCTGGGATGAAGAATGGGGTCCTCCATTGAGCCTCATGCCTTGTATTAATAGCTTTTAACTGTTTATTTTAAAATAAAATGTAGATTCATAAAACTACACAAGTAGGTGGTATAGTTTCATTAACCAACAAGAGAAAAACACCTTTTTAGTGACCCCTTTCCCCCCAGCCACCCAGGTTAAGAAATAGAACCTTGACCTCAGCCCTCCCACGGGCATCCTGAGCATCAATCCGTCCTTCCCACAAAAGCAACCACCATCCCACCTGCCCAGTGGTCACGTCTTCCAGAGTCTTCCTGCCTTTACCAAGCAAAGGTGCATCTCCATGTTTACAGTTGTCCTTTTACAGAATTTAAGATGCCTTTTATGTTAAGTATCAATGTATAGCTTTCTCTTTTTTCCTTTTTTTTTCAATAAAATTACCTGATTAATTTAACCCCTTATTCTGTGCCAAGCAGCACTGCTGTATTTTTAAGAAAAGTTAGTCAAAACTATGAAAACATTTAACTTATTTAAACATGGCAAAATATCTACACAAACACACATACACACATTCATGGATTCTGGGCAAGCTGCAATCAGTGACAAGTGCACAAGGAAACGGCAGACATCGTGTAAAGACAGGTTTACCTTAAAAATCAGTGATGTTGGAATTAAGCCCTGATAATAAACAAGTATTGGTTTTAACACGAAAATATATGAAAAATCTCTGTTTTTGAGTAAGCCCTACATTAGTTTGTGTGTTGGTTTACACTTAGTTCCAACTTGATCATCATTTTGTTGTTTAAAATGGACATCATTTTATTGTTTTTACCTTGCTAAGATATTTTTAAAGTGTCCTCAAAGCTTCTGTAATCTTCTGGCCTATTTTTAAGCCAAAACTTGTGTGTGTGTGTGTGTGTGTGTGTGTGCGTGTGTGTGTGTGTGTGTGTGTGTAACTCCCTTCTATTTACTGCTTCTGAATGGAAATAGCTAAAAATAAAGGCAGTATGTATAATACATTTCTCATATTTTAAAATCAAATCATATGATAACCCTTAAGTTTGGGAAGCAGACAGGTTTGGTCTCTCAATGATAAGAAATAGCATCCTAGTGATTATGTTTTTTTTATAAAGATAAAGGTGGGGGATTTTGAGATTAGGAAAATGAAGGAAAACAAAAAGGCTCCCCCGAACACATGTCTCAGAACCGAAGAGGCTTAAAACATCAGTCTCATAAATTAAACTGCAGACTCCTTAGCATCAGGGACCTTATTATTTCCACATATCTGTTAAGTACCAGGACTTTACAAAAGAAATAAATTATCCTGGAATAACAGAACACATTTCTTGAAAACAAAATGTGTCTTCATAAGATAAATACATGTTATCTTTCTTCTCTGTTGATAAGTTGACATAACCTTTCAAGGCAACTCAAGAAAATGTTTGGTTTAGAATTATTTTGCAAATAATTAGAGAAATGTCAACCAATTAATTCAGGAAGCAAGGTTCATTTCCAATACAACAGTTTTACAGAAAGGTGAGAGACTGGACAAAAGATGAGAAAACAGGAAGATGGTCCAGAACAACAGAGAAATGCTGGACTCAAGAAAAATGCCTACGTCAGTGTGACCAATACCCTAAGTCTTTTCTTCTTTTATTTCTTCCTCTCTGAAAAGATAACAGAGATATATGGCGTTCAAATCCTTTGAGACGCCTTCTGTTTTGGCAAATTCAACCCACTTGTCCTACTGCAGTGACCTGAAAGTCTGACCGTCACTTATTAACTGAAATGGGTTCTGTCTCAGTGCTCCTCCACCGTCTACCTCCAGCCACCTGATGACCATCTTCTCTTTGTCCTGATAATCACATGCAGTGGTGGCTACTGCCACCGCCACTTTCACGGTCACATCCTACACTTCCCCTCCAACATTTCAGAGCTGGTTCTCATCCTCAGACCCTTCCAGTTCTCCTTGACTGGCTCCCACGGAGTGTGGCGACAGAGACACCGTGAGCACCACCACCATCACCACTTACATCTCCTCAGGGCCTGAGCCCTGAATCTTTTTAACTGCAGATTTATTTATCAGCCGCATTTGGACTTCACTTCCGTAGAGAATGCAACCCACCCTCCTCCTCCTCTCAGATCCCCCGCATCCCTTCCCGGGCCCATCCTCCAGGCTTTGTTGAGTTTACAAGTGAGATTACACTGGGCTATCGTGTCAGCTCTGCAGGAGGAGCTGGAAGTTCCTGGGAGGTCACAGGACAGCCCACTGCCGATGACTGACTGGAAAAGGGACAGGGCGCCCCAGCCGCCCTGCCTCAAGGTGTAACAAAACCTAAGACAGACTGTGCGCCCCGGAGTTTCCTACGGAGCCCGGTGAGGTGCAGGATTCCACCTAAAACCATATTCCCGCCAGGCTGCTGTTCTCTGTTTCTTCCCAGTTTCTCCCAAGTGCAACTGATTAACAAGTCATCTGCAAAAGACCCTTATCACAAAGTCGGCTTCTAGGGAGGTCTTCCGTTAAAAAAAATGAACTACCGTCACCTTTTAAGCGACTCATTTTTCCTTTACAGTCGTTATCACTACTTGACACACACACCCATACACACACACACTCACATTCGTTAGTTTTTATTTGTCGGTTTTCTTGCTGCCTGAGCAGTTTTGTCTAAAGAGTGCCTGCCTCTGGCAATGTTTTTCTGCTTGAGGTCAGAAATCCATGGGGCTAAGGGCTTTGCCCCCCGCCCCCCCAAAGCTGCCCCACTGATAACATCGTGTTCCAGATGCATGGCACCTGGGACTTTCCTAATCAGACAGATGATCACCCAGTTCTGGTTCTGGAGCCCATGTGGGATTCTGTCCTGGGCCTCTTGTCCCATTCTGCCCCCTTCTCCAGTCCGAGCGGGGACGGTGTTGCACCTGCTGGTGGAGGAGGCAGTCTGTGCACAAAGGCAGGTCACGGCAGTGACAGCCCTCTTGGCGGGATGCGGGGGAGACGGGGAGGAGAGCGGTACAGCTAATGAGGTACATTTGTAACTGTAACATCATTATAAATATATGTGTATTTTCATTATAAATACATTTACACATACATAGCTTGCGGAAAAAAGATTATAATCTGTTAAGTATTGTGAGACTGTTAAGTCTAAAATGTTCCCCATCAGATCACTTTATTAATGGACGATATTTTGTCTCGTGCTTCTGCAAACACTCTGATAAAAACCTTTTAGTATGTAAAGCGCCACCACTTCTGTAGAAATATTCATTTGAACAAAGAAAGAAAAAGTACACTGATCTAAGTGCATTAAACCAACTCTTCCCAGAAAAGATTTGAGACGTTTCTTAATAGCATGCAGTACGCCCCCTCCTTACAAAATAAAGATTTCTAGTTTTTACAGCTCTTAGGTAATTAATTTTAAAAATGTTTTAATAGCTAATAAAGTTATAAAAGATTTATAGTAGGATTTTGGAATATTCTGTATCAGTACATAAAGAACTTGAAATAGTGTTAAGGCTTGGTATTATTCAAATAATAAAGGTAAATCATCCACAATTATAAAGGGTTTTTATCACAGTAATTAAAATTTACAAAATATTACTGCTGTGCAATTATGATAATGGTAATAGAAGACGATTTTCTTCAACAAGGTCACTGAAATTTCGCTACAATATAGACATTATTTCAGGGAATTAGTCTCAAAAAGTTTCATCAACTGTTTAAACGTTTTTACTTAGTTTTTTCTTTATAGTTCTTTGAAGAAATATACACTCATCTCAAAGAACAGAGGCATGCTGTTTATTTTTTAAACTGGTAATGCATTTTTCAGAGTGTGTGCAAATGTGCAAGTGTCCTTTAAATACGGATCTATCTGCTCTTTTTTGATGTAAAACAAAAAATTTAACCAAGCCCTAACTTGCAAAACTGTGCTTCCCTTAATATCTGGTTTTATCAAAATGACACAAATTATGTCAAGACTTCAAGCTTTTGCTCCAAGCTGGTGTATCCATCCATGTCACTAACAACCTGCAGACCGTTTCCAGATTCGCTGTGAGGCAGTATCCTGACTTCCCCCTTGTCACCCCTGCCCTCCCTCTTTGTCTCAGAACTCATCCATCCAGCTGCCCTGCTCCTGAGCTTATTTCTGATGGCACCTCCTGGTCTCGAGCATTCAGCTTCTCTGGCTTTTTCTTTCGCTACAATCAGACCTTAGTTGCAGGGATCTTTTCGCTTTTCCAGTGGTTCCCACCCTGGTTGTCATCCAGGCCAGCCTAAACTCAGCCTTGGTGAGCAGCAGCCTGTCCCCTGGGCCTCCTCCTGGGCCAGCCCACCCCACCCAAGGCAGGGATGATCCCACACCCAGACGTCCTCTCCCAGCCTCCCTCACCACAAAGGAGCTCGCTGTTAGTTCTGTGGTTTCAAAAACTTGCTACTGGACACACTGTAAGATCATTTTTTAAAGGAGATGAGAATATTTATTAAAAGGACACAAATGAACTTATCTGCAAAACAGAGACAGAGTCACAGACACAGAGGACAAACTTATAGTTACAAGGGTGTAGGGGGGTGGGAAGGGATAAGTCAGGAGTTCGAAATTTGCAACTTTGGGGGAGTGACGGAAATGTTAGCTACCTTGATTGTGGGATGGTTTCATAGGTGGATACATGTACCAAAATTCATCAAATTGTACATCTGAAATATGTACAGAAATTATACCATACTAAAGGTGTTTAAAAAAAAAAAGTAACTCAGGAGCTGAAGGGCAAATTGATGAAAACAGTTGCCAGTGACACATAATCATAATGTTGCTCCTGGAAATACTGCACGTTTTAGATCAAGTACGGTATCAGTGACATGCTCATTATGGCCCCACGTTGTTAAAATAAGGTCTGGGTAAGAAATGCTACACTAGACCAAACCTCTGTGGAGTGAACTAAAATTTACAGTAACGAGAGTCAACTCCCAGAAAAAGCTGAGCGTGGAATTGCCCGGAACACACAATCTCCTTTAAAACTACTAAACAGTATTTCTCATGTTAATTATTCTAAACTATATTCCGACATGCTCCTATGTTAAGCCCGTGTCAATTTTTACACATTCATCATCCACAAATTTGGTGCGCAGAGTAAAACGTGGATTTATTATTTTCATACGTCCTCACGGAGAAACAGTATCTCTTTCAGGCCTCTATTCCCTGCTTACGCTGTAAATAGTGACAGCAAAAAGAAACAATCAGCTCTTAAACAACAGTATTTTGGAACCTTGCGTATGTTTTTAATCCTCTCAGAAACCTCCTAAAACTTCAGATAGATCCATAGACAGATTCCAAGCACCGCGGTGAAATGCAGTTCACAAAGAAAACGTGGACAGTGATTTCCTGTTCCTCCCAGCTTTGCCATGTTACTTATTTCCTTGGAGGTGATGATTCTACCTTTTCCCAGATGCTCTTCATCCTTTTGATCCTTTCAGTTTCTCTATGTGATGGTCTCATTTAGTTCAATGTGGGCGTCCTTCCTCATCAGGTGCACGGGATGACGGTAAGGCTGTCCACAGGCGATGGTAGATATTTGGCTGATTTTAAACATCTTAGTAACCTTATAATTTTTACATGTGATTTCATACTTCTAGTAACTAAAGTATGCATTTATAATAAAATCAATTTTGATGTTGTTCTTTGGCTAAAATGAACTTGACAATCTCAGAAGTTACAGCCGTTACAACTAGGCAGTGCAGTGAAGTCACCGACAGATTGAATTTTGAGTCCAGACTGTCTAAGCTCACACTTATAGCTGATATAATTTCTGCTGACCCTAATCCTTTTTACATCTTAAGTTTCTTAGTACAAGAAAGACATGAATAATTAGGAAATTTTGGTGAATTTTAGGTAGATTTATATTGTCTTTAAAACAGTGCCTGGAGACAACTGTTACTATCTTCCTTTTTATTTCTTTGTAACAAGTCCATAAAGAGAAAATGTTGCAATAATCCTGTAGGTGCTTCAAAAGTTAATTTTGTATAACCTTTCCACCTCCTGTAAGATTACATTTTAGTTCAATGAACCTAATTTTTTTATATCCATATCGATTAGTTGAACTGGCAATTCACCAACCATCTGGCTGTACTGTCACTGCACATTTTGACAAAGACATTAACTGTTCTACTTTTCATTTGATTTTCAGTCTCAGACTTTCAGACTCTGAAAGAGGAAGGAGATGTGTCCTTCCAGAGAAGTGCAGCAGTCTCCTGAGTTTGTTTTTCAATTGTTGTTGCTGTTTTTGTTTTTTTTTTTTTCACATTATACCATACTCCCAGCCTGCCCCCATGCGCTGATACAAATAAATGTTCCACTATCAGCATCAATCACACTCTTGGTAGGAACCCTATTTTATTCCTCCTGCCAATCTCAACAAGCATCTTGGGATGAAATTCATAAAGTATCCACCAGGGAACTCTGGAAAAATGAAGAAAATAAGGCAGACTGGCTGGGACTCTTGAGGCTTAAGAGACAATTTGGTGGTGAGTTCTCTTGATTTTTGTCTTGCCTCATACGCATCTGGCCTGGGGGCTAGAGAAGACACAGCTTAAAAATGGCAATGGATACAGATAAAAAAAAAAGTCCCCCAAAGCCTGACCTTTGTAGCCAAAGGACTAGAAAACTGGCAGCCCAGCAAGGCAGAAGACTTCCCCACACCTGCTCCAGTCGACACCATGGAAAAGACACGCACCTCCCCTCCGCAGCACGGGCCACAGCAGCATGGCCGCGGGCAGGCGCCGCGTCCGTCTCTGCCTGCAGTCACGAGGCGCTGGTCCTCCCAGGCTTCCGCGGTGGGAGCCGCACCGCGTTAAGGTGTTTACATCCCACACATGGGATGAAATGGCGCTATCAGCAGACAAACCCAAACTACACGTGGACACTGTGATCCCCAGAGCGACCATTACCTCCCCATGAAAAGTGCCACTCAGCAGGGCTCTACAGAGATAAAAACAGAATGACAAAGGCCATTCAAGTCACCCAGAGGAAGACAGAAAAGAAGGTTCAGAAACACAGGGAAGAAACGGAAAGCAAATAATAAAATGGCAGACTTAAGTTGCAAGATGTTAATAATCACAATGGTTACATATCAGCACAACAGAGGGACTGAGATGGGCCTCGGAGAGTAAACACTACGGCTTAACTCTGCAGGACCCTTACTTTAGGTCAAAGGTAAAAGGTTAAAAAGAGGTCTATGCTGTGCAAACACTAATGAAAAACTGAGAGTGGTTATATTAATAATAATGTACACATCAAAGCAAATGCAACGACCAGAGACCAGGAAGGATGTTATAGATTGATAAAAGACTTAATTCACCAAGAAAAACATCAAAATCTTAAAGGTTATCCACTAAATGACAGTACTTTAAAATACATGAAGCAAAAACTGACAGAAAAGGAGAATGAGACAAACGCAAAGGGACAGCCCTTTCGTTTAGTAAGTACTAAGGCTACTAGACAGGATTCCAGCAAGGATCGAGAAAAACCAAAAATACCATTAACAGTGGATTTTCAGTGACACTGAATAACTCCCCTGTTTTATAACAGAAGTCAGGATAATATACATTCTTTTCAAGACTTCACTGGACATTCACCAAAACAGACCATACAACAAGTCACAAAATAAACCTCAACTAATTCAAAATAATTGAAACCGTATCAATACGTTCTCTAACCAGAAGAGACTCAAACTGAAAATAAATAATAAAAAGATAACACTCTTGGATACTAATCAACCCACTTATGAATATTCATGAGGCCCAAAGGAAGCCTCAGGGGTGGTAAAATGCGTCTATAGGACATTGAATGCTGCCGGAGGTGCCAGTGTCTGCAGGGCTGCGTGGAAGCGAGTGAGAGGGAAACGTCTACCACTAAACGCAAGGTCTCAGCTCCATGACCTAAGCTCCCACCTTAATAAACTAAGGAAAAGGACAAAATGAATCAAAAGCAAGCAGAAGAACGAAGATAATACACATAAGAACAGAAATCAATGAAATTAAGAACAGAAAATCAATGGAGAAAATAAATCAGACTGAAAGCCAGTTCTGTGAAAAGAGCAGTAAGAAAAATGAGAGAACAAACACATTACCAACAACAGAATCAAAAGAGGTTTAGACTACAGACCGTGCAGACGCTGAGAGGATAATGAGGGCACAGAACAACCAGGAACAGAAAACTGAAAACACAGCTGGAATCAAACACTTTTTTTGAATATAATAAACTCCTATGACTCATTCAAGATAAAATAGATCATTTAAATCGTCTTTAATTCATTAAGATAATTGAGTTAGCAATTAAACCCTTCCATAAAAGAAATCTCTAGTATCAGATGATTTCATTGGTGAATTCCACCAAATACTTACAGAAAGTTAGCACTGATTCTACAGAAGATAGTAAAAAAAAAAAAAAAAAAAAGAACACACCCTGATACCAAAATCAGACAGACACAGTCCACATATAAAAGAAAACTAGTCAATGTCCTTCATGGTCACAGCTTCAAAAATCTTCAGCAAAATAACAGGAAATCAAGTCCAGCATTACACAAAAAAGAAAAACACATCAGGACTAAGTGAACTTTATTCCCAGAATGCAAGACTTGCTCAAATTCCAAGAGTAAATTTGTATAATCCATCATTACGACAACCTAAAGAAAAATACTCAGTGGTCACAATTAATAAAGAAAATGCACTTAGCAAAATTTGACACCTGTTCATGATTAAAGGAAAAAAACCTCTCAGAGGGTTAACATCAAAACCACAAAATTAAGTCAATGAAGGAAGTACAGCATTTTCAACAAGTTGTGTTGAAAGAATTGGAATTAAGAGGAAAAAGAGAACATCAAAAATAAGAAAGAATATAGATCTAAATGTAAAACATAAAACTGTAAAATCTTAATGGAACACAGGATAAAACATTTGTGATTCATTATTTTTAGAATAACCAGTAGTACATGTGTATATATATATATATAATATATATATATTATATATATACTTCAGAAACAAATCTTTTCCCCTTCCCCAATATTTTTAAAAAGACTTATTTCCTCTCTAAAGTTTTCCTAACTTTATAACTCAACATATTCACGGCTTTAAATTCCTCGTTCTTACATATAAAGAACATGTGGGTTTCATTTCCATGGAGACTCCGTATTTGTTATGGCAACATCTCTGTTTTCATCAGTCTGCTCCGTGTATCACGGCTGGACTGGTGTGCTGTGCATGTGCATTTGGGGGGGTGTGTGTGTGCACGTTGTGTGTGACACTGAACATAAGGAAGATGTTCCAGAAAACAAAGGGTGAATAACCACAAGAAGAGATCTGTGTGTCTTCTTTTCACGTTTCAAGCATTCATTTCTGGAAGATAATATAATGACTGTTTTATTGTTATTGTTTTAGAAAGTGTGTTTCACTCTTTCTCATCATGCCTTTTCTGATGTGAAAGAAACAGTCTCTTCCAAATTTGGGAATTTCTGTAGTGTTAACACTCTGCAAAAATGTTCCCCATCCTCAGTCACAGATGCTCAGATTTAAACTCACAACCCAAGGTGTCATTGACAATATCACCAAATAACATTGCAAGGATATGTTTGTTAAAGAGATAACTTTACTTTCTATTATGTAGAAAAAAGGTTTAATATTTTCCCTTGAGGGGATTAATACATTAACTAGTCCCATGGCTGGTACGTTCTTGCTTCTGCATTTTTTTTTTCACCAGGGAATAAAAATGAACAAACTATTGATAGGTAGGTTGTTATAAATATATAACAAACCACATGTGTACGAATTTTAGCAGACGTGCATAGTTTGTTATTCGGTTATACATCTGTGTATGCTTTGCAAATACATGGAGCGAGAGAGGGAACGACAAAGAATTTGAATTGCTGCCACTAAGCGTTTAGCTGAACGTAGCTTTTATAAGCCCAGGAGCAGAGAGGACAGGACTCTGAATGATTCTTAGAAAGTTATTATACAGAATGACCCCCATGTCGGGTCAGTGCAAATAAGGAAAAGCTTGGCTAGTGTTAACCTAGAAAGCCATAAAATACGTCAAACGGTTGCCTCTCCAGTGTGCGATAAAAATGCGCCGTCACTGCCGTGAGCAGCGTTGTCCCTGACCTCGAACACTGTAGGAGAGAGACCTGCGGAAAACTTTAATTTCCACATAAACTGCTGATCACGATGCTTCAGACGTGCCAGATGGCGGCGGGAGTGATGGATGATATGGACGCCTCAGGAGAAACGAGCTGCTAAAATTATATTATATTCAGCTGGGATTTTTAAAACAAGCGCTGTAATTAAAAGTGTTATTCCACAGCAAAACGCCCCATGTCTGCATTTAATAGAGCGTCAGACGAGGAGACTGATGATGTGCGTTTGTTTTGTAGAAGATGCTCCTTCCAGCGCCCAGGTACGCCCCGGCGGGGGGGGGCCGCTGTGCTGGGCCCGCCTTCAAGCCCACCCCAGAGCCCCGGAGCTGGGCAGCGGGTGTGTTCCCAGCCTCACCCAAACGTCACACAGACACATCACAGGTCCGCCTCCACTCACGATGAGATTATGCCCCATAAACCCCATTGTCCATTGAAAATTTCACAAGTCGGAAATGCACTTGTACAACTCACCTGCAGGACATCAGGACTTCGCCGCACCTGCCTTTGTCGTGCTTGGAGCACTTACAAGAGCCCACAGCTGGGAAGAGTCACGTGACCCAAGGCCTGTTCTACAACTGAGGGTGGAATGGCTCGTGCAATGTACTGAAACCATACTGACAGCGAACAACAGGGTGGTGGTCTGGGTATATCCAGAAGGGGCCCAGGTGGCTCTGTTGTTTCCCATCCTGATGGCTTGGCTGACCAGAAGCTGTGGGAAAAGATCCAGATTTAAAATCTGAAGTTCGGTTTCTACTGAATACACATCACTTTCAAGTGATTGTAAAGTCGAAAAATCCAAAGTTGAACCGTTGTGAGTCGGGGACCGTCTGTACAACAAGACCACTGAATAGACCAAACACATCCATTGGAAACTGCTGAGAAACTTCTCCCTGAATTAGTGTTGAGAGGCCGTGACGCTCACGGTACTTAAGGACCCGATCATTCTGACGGAAGATGCTCTCAAACAAGCAGGTACTCATTTGTAAATAAGACAACCTACTTGGTCCATTTACTTTTGTTTGGATGGAGGTGTCTGTTTGAAAGCTGACGGTAGTTGGAGCCGGCATTTAATCTAGTTCCCCCTTCAAGGAATGAGCACAGAATTTCCCTTTTTGCTTCTTTCTCTGATCCTGCCCTCAGCCCACTGTCCTGTCCCATCACAAATAAAAGTGAATATGTGCTGCACAAATGTAGATGGCTTAGCTTCCTTCCTCTTGGTTTTGTGTGAGTCAAGTCTAGCAAACCCACAGCTGATGTTTGGAAAACAGTTTCTTCTTGGATGGATAAAAACGGTAGACCAAATGCTGCCTACATAATTTTCATGGCCTGAGGCAAAAGGAAAAAGCCAGCCCCTTGTTCAAAAAACAGAAGAAAAAAGTGCCTTTGAAAGAAACACAACTTTTTCTGGTCTTCTGTGGACTCTCCACGACATGGTATTTTTAAAACATGTGTTGTTAGTGTTGTCTCCCTTGGGCATAAGATTTGCAGGGGAGTGTAGACCCTCAGAGATACGGTGGGTGGGGCAACCACTGCCCCAAGCCATCCTGTGCTTGGGACAGGGAACCTGCATCCCAGCAACCCTCACCCCCGCCCCCGCGAACACCCCGGGCTGATTCCCCTGGGACAGGGACGAAGGGCTAAAGCCATTGTGCACAGGCTCAGAGGAAGGGGTCAAGCAGGACGTGTGGCCACAATAGGCGTGAGTGGGCATCTGAAAACCCTTCACAGGGAAGAGACAGTCAACCTGAGGCAAAGCTCCACGCCCCAGGTTAGTGTTCTGTTCCATCGGGCCTCATTCATGACACACAAAAATTGAAGGTAAATTTATTAACATTATCAAGGTGAGGATTACTGAGCATTAAACCCCAGACAGGCAGCCCTTCCAGTTTGGGACACTGCGTGACTGCCCTGGTCAGTTGTCCGTGCAGCCAGCCCTGTAAGGATTTCCTTAAGATAATTAGAGCTGTGTGAAGGCTTGTGTGAAACTACTAGATACAAAACATTGTATCAGGCAATGTAAATTCATAACCCCCAAACTTTCAGTTTAGTAACAAGAAATATTTCAGGCTTTAGGATATAATTTTTATGTTGTCACTGTATTCAACAAAATAAAGTGACACAAAGGGACAAAGGGAAATATATACAAGATCTTGTGGTAGCTCACAGGGAAAAAAATGCAACAATGAATATATGTATGTTCATGTATAACTGAAAATTGTGCTCTACACTGGAATTGACACAACATTGCAAACTGACTATAACTCAAAAAAAATGTTAAAAAAAAAAAAAGATGACCTCAATGCTTTGCTGTTCTGAAGGGTTGGAGTCTAATTTTCTCTCCCTGAATCTGCGCTGGCCTTTGGGTCTTGCTTGACCCAGCGATTATGGTGGAAGTGTTTATGGAACTTCCAAGGCCGGGTCAAAAGAAGTTTTGAATCCTTTGCGTGGGCTTCTTGGAACATTTGCTCCAAGAGCCTTCAGCTGCTATAAAGACATGCGGCCTCCAGATTAGAGAGATTATATTAGTTTTAGGCGTATAATGCAATGATTTGATATTTGCATATTTTGTGAAAGGATCACCACAGTGACTCTAGTTAATTTGATTGTTTTTTCTTTTTGTTAATAAATTTTAACTCCCTGCTGAAATTTTCCATTCCCAGTTGTGGCTACAGGAAATAATTTCTACACCTCTGCCATGTAGCCTCCACCCACACCTGAAATTGGAAATTCAAGGCTTCACATGTATTTCATTTTTCCTCCTTTGAGTACACTTTCCAGGGCAATCAGAGGCAGTTGCTTTAATTTCCATTGTTGCCATAGTAATGAAGTGCCATGGGCAAGTATCGTTCTACAGAGCAGTCATGAAGGAGCACGCCGGTCTGTAACAGAACACGCTGTGATTTAAGTGACGCTGGTGCCGCTCCGTGAATGAGTTATCAGCCTCTCACCTCTCCTTGCAAGGAAGTCATCTGTGAGCTCATCCACTGTGTGAGACGCTCAAAGCCAGGGTCTCAGGATGAGGGGCTCATTTCTGGGGGTGCTCTTCATTTCCAATTCGCTAAGCTTAACAGGACAGAAATGACCCACTTCAAGGGTGTAATTGAAGAGAGGTTAACAAATGAAATGTTTTCAGAGGTGTGGGCAGGGTTAGGGAGACAAGTAATGGTCAAGGACCAGGCCAGCCCACAGTGAGACACTGTCACACTCGCCCCTAGGACTGAAGGGGCCAGGGAAGGCTACACCTGGGGAGGGGGCGGGGAAAGGGGGGCAGAGAGACATTACAGCAGGTGCCCCAACTTTTCTACCCTCTCCTAGATCTTCTGATTCCTCCCCGTGGATAAACCTCACAGGAAACTGGAGATCAAAAGAATCTGAGGAATTTAGCCAATGGAATTCAGCCTCCTGGGACACAAAGCAGGGAGAAAGGCAATGGTCCACTTGGGCAGCTGGAGAATAACCAGGATACACACCAAAGGCAGGAAGATGAAGTTTTCCTGAGTTTTTAACTATATCATAATTTTTTTAATCACTTAAAAAATACATAAAGATATTTTACTTGAAGATAGGCATTTCTTATAAAATTATTACACTTGATATATTGAGATTACATGTTAAAATAGTATAATCAAATAATTATTAAATGATTCTTGAAATTACTAGCTTTCATAATTTTTTAATCACTTTTAGAGAAAATTACTTCAGGAATTGTTCAAGAACTATGAAGACCATTTTTCACAGTTTGCTTGTATTTCATTTTCTTTGTCTTGTTCATTTCTACTTTTTTTTCCCCATTATTTTTTTTGTAATACTTATTTCTATTCCATTATGGGTTCATAATTGCAAAAATCACACTAAAAATGACACTGAAGGACACTACTGGGCAGCTGCTCAGAACATACCACCCACCTTCCCACTGCCCTGGTTTTCCTTCTCCGAGGCGCTGGCTGCCGAGCTAATGATGCCATGAGGGAAGACCCCAGCTGGCTCCGTCCTGTCTCTTCTACCTGAACCTCTGTATCTACTGCTCTCGCTACAAGTTAATCACTAAAGGCATGCTGCCTGTAAACTTGAAGTATCCATCGTGGTCCGTCTCCGGGAAATATTTGCAACAGCTTATTATTACCTGTTTCACTTTACCTCCTCCCTTTCCCCTTCTTTGTTCTATAAAAGAAGCCAACATCCAAACTCGGGGAAGACGGTTTCCTGGGGCACTGGTCCCCCATCTTCTCAGTCTGCTGGCTTCCCAAATAAAGTCACTGTTCCTTGCCCCAACGTGTCACCTCTCATCTTACTGGCCTGCTGTTGGGCAAGCCGTGACAGCTCAGACTCAGCAATGTTACTAAGTCCGTGGGTAACCTCTGCCATTTAAATCTTTATTTTGTCAACCTCTACAATATTTGAAAACATAGAGTCTTAACTCCTTGAAACTCTCCACTCTCCTTCCCGAGCACCTCACTCCTCTCATGTTTCTGATTCTTTCTAGACATTCCTTGGGGCTACCCCAAGTCCTCATGGTTGGCTAACATTCGTTCTCCAGTCTTTACCTTTGTAAGGATATAATTTTGCAGGAAGCAAGGATAGCCTGTTTGGCTGTAATGTTGCCACATTTTTGTCTTGAATTTCAAACTAACATCAAAAACTGTTTACTTGCCTTCTATGTTTTAACTGTCCATTTATTTATTTATTTATTTGCTTTACTTTTTCGGGGGATGGTAATTACATTTTTACTTATTCACTTAATGGAAGAACTGGGGAATGCACCCAGGACCTCATGCGTGCTAGACACACCTCTACCACTGAGCTATACCCTCCCCCCTTAGCTGCCAATTTATCATTCACAGTGTCACTATCATCTTTCACTGGAATTTGCGACAGCACACCAAAAGGTCACACGATGTGGTTCTTTCCTATTTTTCCAGCTTCACCTCTTGCCTTTTCCCCAAACTCACCTGGGTCTTCAATGATAAGGAAATACTAAAAGTTCCTCGAACATGTGCAGGTTTTCTTCCCCTTGTTTGGAGTATTTTATGCAAGTGTTTTTTTTTTTCCCTTGCTTCAAACACTTTATGCAAATTCCCCAACCTTATGGCCCCATTCAACTGACAAACTTTTAACTGTACTTCAAGTTTTAGGTTAACATTACTGAAATGAATAATCACCTAAAACACGTAGCCGTCTGCCTGATCACTGGCACGGCTTGTACTCATCGCAAGTTCCTTTTGTGAGTACATGTGGATACACGAGGCTTTGCTATTCAAAGGGGCAGTGGTTCAAAATGGACACAGATTAGATTTTAATATATTAAAACAATTCAGTGAATATGTTAAGGCTTCAATGACTAATAAAATTAGAGCTTCTTTCTGTTGTTTTACTTTAAATTTTTTTTAGTGGTATACAACATTATGTAATGTTGGTAGTTTCCAAATTCACATCAAAGGTAGTCATACTCCCTTAAAAACTCTCTTCTGTATTAAACTTGCATACTTCACTACCCATTTTTACTTCCTTTCTGAAACCTGATAGATACATAAGTCCACAGAAAATCAATGATAAATTCAAACTAGGTGTGACCACCCTGCAACCACAGTTTAAATTGTGAGGTTTCCCAGATGATACTCAGTTACATACTCAGATCCATGAGCTAACAACACAGTAGCCTCAGCTCCTCTGTAAATAAAATTACAGTGAACAGCAATTATCCTCAGGGAGAAATCAAGAACTTGATCTACCTGAACCACGGGAGGGAGCTGACAGAGTTGGAAAAAATTCACCTTCTCTTTTACAGAGCGACTCTTTTATAAAGATTATTTCCATAAAAATATTCTGCATTCACATTAGGGTGCTTTAACTCAAGATATTCTATCTAGTGTTTAATTGAGAGCACGTCCATTTTTTTTAGAAGACTCATTCTTTTTTTTTTTTTTTTTTTTTTTTTTTGGGCTCTTGTATTTATTTCCATCCTCCTTAATTTGAAAGCAACCTGCCTCTGGGCCTCCCTGAGCACGAGCAAGCTGGTATCTGTGTTGAAGTCGTCTAGCTTACTTCACCCAAGACAGAAAGACAATATTCACAGCCTATTAATTCTCTAGGCCTATCGTGATGTACTAAAATAATGGAAGGTGCTGTGAGAGCCAGCGTCTCTCATCACACGCACACACACTCACTGCATACTACCTCTTTAGCTATGTCAGTGCATGAGGCATGTCATAGTGTACCTGCCCACTTTTGTCATTTTCATATTTTGCACAATGCACACACACTAATTTGGTTATTTAGAAAATGTTAATGAGTGTTTCTTTAAATATCATAAGGTAGGTCTCTGAAAAGAGAGGCTTCATGCACAAGACAGTGTTTTAGCTTAATCTGGAAGAGTATGTAAGATTTGGCTAAAAAAAAAAAGTAGAAAGAAAACAGTTATGTATTAGATGGAGAAGCTGGAGAAAATGCACGTGGGGGAGAGAGCTCGCAGGGGGGCGGTAACATACCTGGGGATCAGTTGCCACAGCTGATCTGAAAAAAGAGCAGGGACGTCGTGCGGTTCCCCATCACGTCCTCAGTTCTGAGACGCTGAATCAGCTCTTCATGAATAAACTACAGGCGACTGCTACGCGTCAGACACCCAGGAAGCTGAACCCCTCCTTCCCACACTTACCGCAGAACCAAACCAAGAGAAGGCTCCTGTTCTCTGTTCTGTTATCAACATACATAAAAGTGGAAGGTGTTCAGGACCTGATGGAATGAACTATTACTGTATTTTTCCAGTTTTCTTCACATCACTTAAAAACAAAGTTAGTTAGATGATACTCACGATCGTTCAATGCTTTCTCCTCCACTAACCTCTAAGTTCCCTGTGACAGGAGCCCCACCCGTCTTGCCATGGCTGTGTCGTTGAGGCTTGTAAGGTGCCCGGCACATCACGAATGTGCAACATACTGACCTCGTGAAGGACGTTAAGTCCTGATTTCTGTGCCTACCAAGAGATTCCCTAAAGATCCGCAGTCCCAAACAGCACGCACCTACCCTTTCACTGGTCCACTCTGGGCATCCTAGTGAGCCTCACTGCTCTCAGATTCTCTGCCACCAGCTTGACTTAGTCATAATGTTGTTCTTGCCAACTTCACGCACTGAGAGGACAGCACTGAATAACAAACAGTTTAATCAATAATCTAGCTTTTCTTTTTACAATGTCAAGCAGCCCTTAATTTTTAAGATTTGGGCATTGTCTTGGAAAGAAAAAACTAAAGATTTCATCTTTTTCCACTGAGCTGTGTTTAGCTGAACTACCTTCTTTGGACAGAGGTGTCTCAGAAAACGGGAGCCAAACTCTTCCACATGAACCCAGTGACAATGGACAGAACTCTGCGGAATCTGGGCTTTATCACAGTGAACAAACTAATAGGCTAGTTCAAAACGTGAATGAAATAAGGCAGTCATGAAGAACAGAAGCTAGAAAATAAACTGTTCTGCCATTTTTTGTCATTTTTCATTTCAGATATCCAGTGTCTTACAAAGACGCCTGTTTTCAAAATCACAGTATGGTTGCTATGGTGATATGCACTTTATAAATCGTGCACAAAGGCTGCCTTCACATCCGCTGTGTCTCGAAATAATAAAGCAGATTATTAAAGTGGAGTCGCAAGAGTCTGAAAAAGACTCTGGTGAGAGGGAATCAAGGAAGGCGTTAAACATTAAAAGCAAAATTTCAAAGGATCCCGCAAAGACCTCATTAAGGATCTGCGGTCGCCTTGGGGTCGGTCAATGATGTTTTGGACAGCTCTCCCAGCCTGCCTGAGAGGGAAAGTGCGGATGACGTGACGGATTGTTCACGGACATCTGACAGCCCTGCCCGTGCACCTGTGTGATTTGGGATTATTTTCTTTCACAAGCGATAAGGGAGTTAGGAGCTCTGTGTGAGAATTTCAAGCTCAGTGTAACCCTTAAGGGATTGCGTACTTTTCACATTTCCTCTCAATCGTTACCATTTTAGACCATACACAGCCCATGTCTATTTCTTTAAACATAAAAAGAAATGATTTCCACTGTGCTTTACAGTCAAAATTGTTCTGACACACAGACTGGGGGCGAGCCACTCAGAGGCATGACAGAATGTGCCACCACACCCAAAGTCACGGTCCTCTGCGAGCACATTTGCCTGGAGATCCCACTTTTGTGTTCCTCTGGGATCCCTGGAGAGCAGGCTCTCTGACTGAGTGGTGAGATCCATTCTGCCGGGAGAGACGGAGAGCCTTGCACAGGAGACCCCGGGAGGCCCACAGCAAGGTGTCCCCCATCAGACCCTTCCTCACAGGGAGCTCCAGTGCCGTCCAGCGCACTTCAGCCTTCTCAGGGCTCCCTCTCCACAGGCATCTGAATTGGATGGTTCCACGGTGGCTCTATTTTCTGCCTTCTCTCTCTCTGCGCTACAGAATAAGGACTGCCAAGACATTGTGATTTTGACAAATTGGACGTACATTCTCTGGGCTAATAGAAAGCCAGTTTAATAGTCATGGCATTACTTTCAGGCACGTGGCGTCAGAAATCCCACTGTGGCCATTTCTGGTTCACAGAAGACAGTGCTACCTTCTTCCCCCACCTTCCTGGGACGGCTTCACCATGAACTATTTACACATTCTAAAGCATGCTTCAGTCACGGAGAGCTAGCGTTTACCACGGTTAGAGCTTTATGGGCGCGAATGCCATAAATCAAGTCAACGGTGAAAGGAAAGAGGAGAAGCCAAAATAGTGCAAATATAACCTGAAATAGTGTGAGCACACGGCGAGGGTGCCTGCGCTCAGCCTCCACGGTGTACAGCTGCCACTCAGCGTGCACGTGTGACCCGTGGCTTCCGAAATTCAGAGCAGCCCGTCACCCCAAGGACAGCCCTGCACAGCTTCTGGGGTGCTTGTGCTGTGCTCCGGATACCACTGACGTTTATGATGAAACTGCCTTTTGAAAACGTAATGTGTATGCAAAGGCACGTGGACGACAGGTGGAAAGACTCAGTGCGTAGTACTCACCCCATTAACCATTCGAATATAAATGTTCAACGAGGAGCGAAAAGATAAATTAGAAAGAAGCACTTTAAAAAGAAAACTGGAAAATATCGTGTAACTGTTTCAGGAGGCAGATTCTGCTCTGTACTTAATTCTCTATCTGCCCATTATGTTAACTAAGCTTTTAACATTACAGTTTAAGGAAAAGAACAAACATTTCAAGGGGAAGATCTAAATACAATGTGGGTTCAAGTAAAAGCATCAAGATTTGTTGTTCTCTTTGGAGGGTCTCCTTCCACATACTCAGTGAAATAACGTTCTCAGCCAGCCTGGGGGGCCCCAGGCCTGTGGCCAGCAAGCCGGCGGCAAGAAAACTCCACTCGAGGTGCAGTGCCTCGCACTTCCCATCTCTGAAGGGAAACAGGCCTCTTTGAGAGAGAAGTTGCTTGCCGTATGTAGGGAAGAGAAGCAATTTTAGTTTGGAGTGTCTCATTTTTGCTAAGATTCACCTAGTTTTAAGGATAGACACATGAGCGTTTCCACCACTAGAGTTTACGAGTTGAAGATAAAAAGCAAGGTTCTAAGATGAAAAGCTTAGTATATGTGAATATACTAAATCCATCAGGACAGCCAAGAGAAGAAGTGATACAAATGTGCAGAAGGACTTAACACAACTTATGACACAGAATATAAATCAGGGGGGATCCACATACTCACGATTAGGACAATATCTAAGGAGCAAAATACAGTGTTTCTATCCTCAGTCCCTCTCAGATGTCCGGATGGAGGATACATTGTGAAGAAAGGGGGGACATGACATCACCGTGCTTTCCTGGGACAGCTTTTCTGCACTCACCTCTACCCACCTCTCCTAAGAGTTGGCCTATGCCCACCCCAAGCCACCTCCTCATTTTCTGACAGAGGGAGCAAGTGTCCAGAAGTTACTACCCAAGAAAGAGGCTGCCTCCAGGACAACTGCTCACCTCACCTGGTGTCCCCAAGAGAGACCCCCACCGCCGTCCAACCCCACCTTTGGCTGATGAAACCAGCGCTCTGTTACTTGCTTCGGAACTTAGTTCATTCATCCTATGAATTCAAGCCAAGTGCCTGTAAATACTGTCCATGGAACAGCCCAAATCAGAACTCATCTGTGCCGGGAGCAGAGGGAGCAGGTGGTGGGGTTCAGGGACACCAAGGCTCTTCTCCACCTGCTGCACCTCGAGGAGGGAGCTGCCCCCTCCTTCCCCCCGACGAGGACTCACCTGGGAGAGGACCGCCCACCCGACTTTCTGAAGCCAGTCACCACACTTCCCTGGGCACCGTTCCTTTAGAAACTACCTTAAGACTTCTGATACATTAGGGTTAGAAGGTCACATTTTCTATGAAAAAGGAATTTGCTGCTTTCACCCTCGTCTAATCAACCTCTACTCATTTGATAGTTTCTCAGTGTTAAGTAGGAATAGATATCTTATTTTTCAACAAAGCAAGAAGTATATAAAGAAAATTATCTAAAGATTGATGGGAGAAACAAACCATATGCTTAACATATTGCAATTAACCTATTTGTATTTAATTCAAAAAGAGATATACTTTCAGAGTTCTCTGTTCTTTTAGTCTTGGGTGCATTTTAAAAACGTTTTCAATGGTTTACTCAACAAATATAATAGGGAAGAACAAATCTCACCCCATATTGGACCTATTTATTTTACTCTAACCTCTATGTCCTATTGCTTTGGCTGTAAGTTAAGAATGTTGCCTATAGTCTGAAATACACAGGACAGCCCACTGCCAAGGTTCTGACGTTGAAGTGTGTGACACTTCTACATTCACATGGAGAGAAAAAGTTGCAGAATAGAGAACAACATTTGTCTTGTTAGAGATTTACAGAAATACCATGACCTGACCTACATGGACAGCTGCAAGAAAGAACAAACGATTCCAACACCAAGAAGTTTGCAACAACTAACCACACCCCTTCCCATTTTAGTACAAAAGAAGCCTGAATTCTAACTGCAGACCATTTACTTCCCAAGAGATCCCGACCAAAACATTCAGATAAAGAGCCACTGAATAATCATTTAATATCATTTACAAAAGGAACAATTTGGGGAGGATGGCTGGAGAAGTTTTTACCAAGAAAAAAATTTAATTGTCAACGCTAAGGATTATTAGGGTCCCTTGATCTGTTTAAAACAAACTTGTGGATTGTTAAAAACTGGAATGATTTGACTTACAAGCAATATGGTTCTGAATTAACTTGGAATTTAATAAGTACACATAATAAAACCCAGCAAATGGAAGTGATTTTTTAATTACACTTGGTAGGAGTTTTTATGGCAGTCACTCAGAAACAAATCAAATCCATTAAGGCAACAACCAAACACCACACACACACACACACACACACACACACAACACACACACGCTTTAGAAGGAAACAGCCTGTGTTTAAATTCTAACAAAGCTGCTCCAGGCGTGCGACATCCGACAAGCTACCTAACCGTTCTGTGCTCTCATCTCCTATCTTTTCCATCTGTGAAGTGCGCATTGTACTGCAGCACCCATGATGGAGACACTTTGAGAATAAGACTGAATTACACACCTGAAACAGGTGTTTGGGAACAGGGCCCTCCACACAGATACTGCTCAACAAACGGTAGCTGCTGTTATGTTATCATTACCTTAAAAATCACCACAACGTCCACCCAATTTTAATGTTTCTGATAACTTTCTCATAAAAACAAAAACAAAGCCTTGTCACTAGAGCATTAAAAAGGTGACTGCAGAAGAACAAGTAATTGAAATACTAAGAAAACAATGTTTTCTTTACTTAAAGGCATGTAATCTATTTATATATAGAGTCCATTTAAGTAAAGAAAATATATTTCTAACAGCATCCATTACCTTCCTAATATATGGATAAGTCCCTCCGATGCACTGTGTGGCCAGGAGAGAGAGGCTCTAGAGCAGAGAAGGAAAAAGTCCTGATGGGAATACATGAACTATTGCAGTAGTGCCAGCATCCTGTGAAGGTCAGAACACGCAATTTCCGGTGAAGTTTTATTCATATTTCAATTCAAAAGCCAACAGGAACATTCAGACAGAGTTGACAGCAATTGATTTCAGCATCTCTGTTGTTCACTTTTCTCACCCGCTGAAGGACAGCCCTGAATCTGATCTGCTCTCAGGTGAGTCCTGACAATTTTTAAATAGGTCTTTCTTGATCATCAAAAGCAACCAATCACTGAAGCCTTTCTGTTAGTTTCCTCACGCTGTGACAGATCGTCACAGACGTCGTGGCTTAGAGAACACAAACGTATCAGTTTAAGGTTCTGAGGTCAAAAGTCCTAAAACCATGTTATTGGCTGGGAGCTGTGTTCCTTCTGGAGATGCTGGGAGCACCTTGTCTTCTCCAGCCATGAGAGGCTCCCAGTTCCTGGCTCATGGCCCTTCTCTGTCCTTGACACCAGCCATGCAGGTAGAGTCCTTTGCACCCACACACACAGAGTTACTTTCTTCTGCTTTCCTTCTCCACATTGCAGGACCCTTTGAGTACAATGGGCCCACCTGAATAATCCAGGGTGACCTCCCTAATTTAAGGTTAGCTGATTTGCAACCTTAAATCCTATCTGTTCCCTTAATTCCCTTTGCTTTGCAAGGTCACGTAACCACAGGTCTCGGGCACTAGGACATGGACATCTTTGGGAGTCATTCTGCCAAACATGGGCATCAGAAATGTTTCCAAGAATAGAGAGCCCAGAAATGAACCCACAAACTTTTGGTCAACTCATCTTTGACAAAGGGGGCAAGAATATACATTGGAATAAAGACAGTCTCTTCAGCAAATGGTGTTGGGAAAACTGGACAGCAGCATGTAAAACAATGAAGCTAGAACACTCCCTTACACCATATACAAAAATCAACTCAAAATGGATTAAAGACTTAAACATAAGACAAGATACAATAAACCTCCCAGAGGAAAACATAGGCAAAATATTATCTGACATATATCTCAAAAATTTTCTCCTAGAAGAAATAAAAGCAAGAATAAACAAATGGGACCTAATGAAACTTACAAGCTTCTGCACAGCAAAGGAAACCAGAAGTAAAACAAGAAGAAAACCTACGGAATGGGAGAAAATTTTTGCAAGTGAAACCAACAAAGGCTTGATCTCCAGGATATATAAGCAGCTCATACGACTCAATAAGAAAAAAATAAACAACCCAATCCAAAAATGGGCAGAAGACCTAAACAAGCAATTCTCCAAGGAAAACATACAAATGATCAAAAAGCACATGAAAAAATGCTCAATGTCACTAATTATCAGAGAAATGCAAATCAAAACTACAATGAGGTATCACCTCACACCAGTCAGAATGGCCATCATTCAAAAATCCACAAATGACAAATGCTGGAGAGGCTGTGGAGAAAGGGGAACCCTCCTACACTGCTGGTGGGAATGCAGTTTGGTGCAGCCACTATGGAAAACAGTGTGGAGATTCCTCAAAAGACTAGGAACAGACTTACCATATGACCCAGGAATTCCACTCCTGGGCTTGTATCCAGAAGGAAATCTACTTCAGGATGACACCTGCACCCCAATGTTCATAGCAGCACTATTTACAATAGCCAAAACATGGAAACAGCCTAAATGTCCATCAACAGGTGACTGGATAAAGAAGAAGTGGTATATTTATACAATGGAATACTACTCAGCCATAAAAACCGACAACATAATGCCATTTGCAGCAACATGGATGCTCCTGGAAAATGTCATTCTAAGTGAAGTAAGCCAGAAAGAGAAAGAAAAATACCATAGGAGATCGCTCATATGTGGAATCTAAAAAACAAAAACAAAAACAAACAAACAAACAAAAGCAAAGCGTAAATAAAGGACAGAAATAGACTCACAGACAGACAATACAGACTTGTGGTTACCAGGGGGGTGGAGGGTGGGAAGGGATAGACTGGGATTTCAAAATTGTAGAATAGACTACACTGTATAGCACAGGGAAATATACACAAAATGTTATGATAACTCACAGAGAAAAAAATGTGACAATGAGTGTGTATATGTCCATGAATAACTGAAAAATTGTGCTGAACACTGGAATTTGACACAACATTGTAAAATGATTATAAATCAGTAAAAAATGTTAAAAAAAAAAAAAGAAATGTTTCCAAACCAAGAACTTTTCTGTATTCATTTTTTTAAATTGGATACATTAACTACAAATGATACTTAGTTTCTTAATTTGGAATATAGCAATAAATAACTTTATCACAGTTTGGTTCTGTGAAAAGTAAACAGTAGCATATTTGTAAAGTGATTTGCAAATTGCTGGGCACTCGATACTCAGTACTCAAGTACATACACAGAGAATTGTAGATGCCATAATAATTAGGAGTGGGAGCAGTAATATCTTCATATGTATAATTATTCAGTGTCTTTGTCTTCAGAGCACAAAAATAGACGATATGAGATTCTGAAAAGAATATACAGAAGATCATGTTCTCACGAATCTTAAAAAATAAATGCATCACATGTAGTTTAGAGATATTAAAGGCTATAAAGATGCCCTTTATGCACAGTGCATTATCGACACAAGTAATAACCTTTTGTTTCTCAGTGAAGGTTGGATATATTCTCGAAATTTGATGTATAAGTAGATATTGAAGATATTTTTGTCGATTAAAAATTACATCTCCATTTTAATATACTCCTGTTACGTGGATATGAGGTGAAAATTAACTGTAATTATAAAAACTGGAGATGGCCAGGAATTTGGGGGCGGGGGCAGGAAAATGTTAATTCCAGGATTCTAGACTTAACAGAAAAGGTGGGTGTAAGAAAAGGGTTTGAAAGAGAGCACGTAGCAGATGCTAATTAAGATGCCATTTTCAGCACAGGGACAGTAAGGAGGGGGCTAGGGAGACGCAGCCAGCTGTCAGGATGGACCCCCGATGGCATTCAAGGCCCACGTGGGGGATGAACTTGGCTTGGTAACATCAGCAGCTCAGAGCTAGCAGACTCATGCAAGTTTAGAAACTCAGGCTGTGATTTTGGGAGATATTTTTAGATGAAGAGAGAGAGATTTTTAAATGAGGTGATGTAATTAAGGTCCTGGAACCATAAAAAGATTTCAGCAGTGGAGATTTCAGAGTGCCTGGAGAAGACCCATAGACATTGTGCTGAGCCCAACAATGACGTTCTGAAGGAGGATAAAATGAAGCCATAATTCACTGTGGGGCTCTCACTGCAGAAAGTGTCAGCGAAAAGCTTGGCTCCGCAGGAAAAGGGAAACCTAAATCGTTTTCATGACTGGAAATAAAAGTTTTTAATGTAGAATAAAAGAAGAGAAAAAGTATAGTGAAGGTATAGACAGTAAATGGAAAGTTTTCAGAAGATAGTTTAGAACTGACAATATTTGCAGAAGAAAAACTTCTAAATATTTGTTAGAAGAGGCGAAGTAACCCATAATTATAATAAAACTGATGTTCATCGCTGCTCAGTCCAGCTGTGCTAGGCATGGTACTGTGTGCCTTAAATGTTCAAATCCATCAAAGACTGTTATCTCTGTTTTAAAATGGAGGAAACAGCCCACTGGGTATTGTCATTCCTGGTTTTAAACTGAGGAAATGAAGACAGAGACTTGCACAGTAAAGTCTCCACAAATGCACAACTCAAATTAGCAAAGCTGAGCTTCGAATACTTGGCAGACTGGCCTGATTCATGCTTTCACTCTTCTAAGATAATTGACTCTGTTCTCAAAAAGTGGATGCCTTGGCACAGGACTATTACTTATAAATAAATACAATTTTAAAAGGCTTATGATGTGACAGCTTTGCTAGACTGTAAAATATGGTATCTCATCTAATTTTACATCCATCCAATGAATCAAGTATCATTATCTGCATTTCTAATGTCAAAAACATATACAGGCAGCAGACAGTGAAGAACAGAGAACCTGGTCACTGACCCCCTAAAGCTGGGACATTTAGTAAGGGGGTTGGTATTGCAGAAATAGACCCAAAATGCATGCAGAAATACAAAGTGTGACCCTTTATGGAGGAAAAACTAAAATACTAAGATATGGAGTAAGAGAAAAGGTCTAATTAGGATTACAGATATAGGAAAATTTTCTCTGGGGAAACAATATTTTTGTTGAGGCTTGAAAGACCAGTAAGAGACAAGTAACAGGGAAAGCGAACAGAAAAGAGCTTGTGGACTTGGAGGAAGTCAGGGGACACTTGGCTAGACTGTCATGAACACTTGGAGAGAGACTGACAGTTGGGTGAGAATTAAATAATTAGGACTTGACAAATTAAGGGATTTGGATTCTATGGTAAAAGTAAGGGCAAGCCAAGAGAAGTGCTGTGGATCTGATCTGCAGTTTGCTGAGTTTAATCTTCCCCCAGGGGAGGAGACTCAGCAGTAAATCCTTGAAGGTGGGAGAAGGGTTTGGTAGGTTAAGCAAAGATGGTAAGAGAGCCAAGAGCACCTCTGGAGATAAGACGGAAATATGACTGAGTGTGGGCCGGCTGTAAACAAGAATCCAGTGTTAAGAATGAACCTCGCAGGGGCTGGGCCAAGATGGCAGAGTAGAAGGACGAGTTGCAGATACACTTTACTGTACATAGAAGAGATAAACGACAAGGTCCTACTGTACAGCATGGGAAACTGTATTCAGTACCTTGCAGTAACCTATAATGAAAAAGAATATGAAAAGGAATGTGTGTACCTGTATATGTATATATATATATATATATATATATATATATATATATATATATATATATATATATATATATATATACACACACACACACACATATTTGACTGAAATATTATGCTGTGCACCAGAAATTGACAACAGTGTAAACTGACTATACTTCAACTAAAAAAAATTTTTTTAAAAGGATGCATCTCATAATTCTGGTTTGTACTGAGTTTCAGTCTCGGACAAACATTGAACATATAAACCTGAAGTTCACAGGAGAGGCAGGAGTCAAATAGAGAATCTGGAAATTTTCAGCATAGGAATTAATACCTTAGGGAAGAATGGGGTGATTTACATGGAGAAGGCAGAATGAGAAATTAAGACTGGACTGAGCCAAGATGTGCTCTCACAATGAAGAGTTAATGAGAAAGAAGAGGTGAAAAAGGAAAAAGCCAAACATGTAGGAAGACTATAAGGAGAATGTGGTATCACAGAAGGAAGAGAAATATAATTTTATGGTGAAGGCAAGAGCCAACATCACCAATGATTCAGTGAGTTCGAGGAGGGGAAAAGGGTCATAAATGAGATTCATTGTATCTGTGAAGCTGCATCTCAGTGGTGTCCAACCCACAGTGCGCTAATCCAAAACGGATCCCAACAAGCGTGGAAGAGATAGTTAGAATCTGTGCTTCAGGGATTCGGGTTTCTCTGGAAGAGAGAACTCCATCAGCGCCAGCATTTCCCCCTTTATCCTTTGAATCTTGGTGCCCCGGTAAGACCTAGGGTTTCCGTGAATGTTCCTGGACCATTTAGCCCTGAATGTTAATGCACAGAGGCTAAGTGGGGCTCAGAGAAGTTAGGGACAATGCTTAAAACAGAGGAGATCACTGCATGATTGAAATAGCATTCAAATCTAAGACTTCTCATCCAAAGTGTGAGATCTTAACAAATACCCTGTAATCTTTTCTAATAACCCAAAATAGATAAATAAATAAATAAATAAATAAATAAATAAATAAATAAATAAATAAATAACTAGCAAATCCTAATAACAGCATATTCTTTATCCACTTAGAATCTATGGACAGCCCATTTTCAGATGGATTTGTGAGGAGTTGTGTTTTAAATACATGCAAACCGTGAAAGACGGAGCACATAACCAAAATTATGAAGGAGATCAGAATTAAATGAAATAATATTAACTTTTATCATCTGAAATATGTTTTGGTCCAGGGGTTTTGATGACATTATATTTTAGACTTGGTTTAAAAAACAAAAACAGACATCAAGGGCTACATGTCACAAACACCTGATTCAACACATAGACCAAAAGAGTGCTAACTTCAGAAAAAGTGTACACCCTGACTTTGAGTAATGTTGAGATAAATCCATATTCTGAACAAGACAAGGGGGTCTAAACAGCACTCATATCGAGGTTAGTTGCATTTCTCACACTGCTCTGGATACACACCTGATACCTTCTTGTCAAGTGGAAAGAAAGTCCACAGGCAAAGCAAAAATGGGCAGAGAGATGACCTGGAGGTAGGTGTAGTCTTATGAACCCCCTTAACACACTGATAAAATTAAAATAGTTATTGAATGAATATAATCATTATGATTATATTATCGTCCATTGTTAGAATGTCTTAAACCTACATGAGAGAAGAGATAAACGGGAAAAAATCTGGCAACAACTGAGGGAAAATAGTTAAATTATAGATAAATAATGTTGAATTTGCTGCAAGGATACCCATAATGACTGTACTGTAATTAATACATAGTGATGATTGTTTTTTATACTTTTTAATTTTATTGAAACAGTCACCTTTTTAAAAGAGAAGGGGCGAGTAAATTAACTACCTCACTGACTTCTTGAGTAGAGTGTGGTGCATTATCCACCTCTGCAGTCGTGAGCTCAAACTCTAATCAAATATAGAATGATTCACAGATTAAACTGAAAGACAATGGTTTTCATCACAAATTTCTTGTTGATCTAAAGTAAGATAAATATATCAGTGGTGATGAATTTAAAATATAATGCTAATTTGCTCATTTTTGGAGCCTTCATTAAAATGATGAAGTATTTACTTGTAAGAGATGATGGAATTCCTGGGGGAAGGTTTAGGAAGGAAAAAAAGAAAAGGCAATGAAGTCTTGGAGTAAAGCCCTCACTGCTGGAATACTCTGTGAAATCATCTTCTTTCTAAACTGCACCGAGCACTGACCGAGACCTGTGACAATGTCTATGTGCTAGAGAAGGCACCTCTCTCCTGCAAAAAGAAACCATCATGATGCCCTTCTTTATAACGTGTATCTTTTTTTGGTTGTTACCTTTGCTTTTGTCTGGTCTCCTCAATTATTTGTAATTACCAGCTACTTCATTAATCCTACATAAACGTGACTTTCAATTGTTATAGATTACAAAATATCAATTAGAATCACTTACTAAAATCTTAATAAGTAGAACTCATCCAATTATTCTGATCATCTGTGGTACTTTATCAATGTCTTTTGACTTTTCTCTACTACTCTAGTTCTTTGTACTACATGCTGGAAACATTGTTACCTTTTATTTTCAATATAATTTTTTTCTGTTCACAAGCTGTCTTTCTATTCTCCTTTGCTCACCCTTAAAGATTGAGTTAATTTATACCTTTCACTGAAAAATAATTGACTTGATTTGTGTCTAATGATTTTGTGTCAATAAAATGTCTGTATTCAGTAACAGCTCTAATTTTAATCACTCTAAGCATTTAATACACATGAGCATCTCAGAAAAAATGATTAAAATAAAAAAGTAAATATTCAACTTAATTAATTTGTGAGGTATAAGTTGAATAAAAGGTTATTATTCCTTTCCTTCATAACTATTTTTATTTTACATAAAACTCATCAGTGGATACATTTACTTTCCAATCAGCTTTTGGGTGAGGCACAAGTCTCATTTGAAGGGAGAGCGTCCAACCCCAGAGCTTCCCAGCCCTCACTGCAAATCAGCTCTGCCAAGGAAGCCAGGTGCTCGGAGGCAGCAGAACAGGATGCTGGGCACCACGGTATGTGCCTCCCAAAAGCTCAGTGAGGGAGAGCGGAACAGAAGGCGGGCTTCAGAAATGTTCCGGAGCTTCCAAGGCCCCTTTGGGACAATGAGATGTAGTCACAGGCAGCAGAGACCTACAAAACCCCACAGCCTGTGAACAATTAGAAACAGATTCTGTTCAAAGCAGAGCAAAGTGTTATCCAACAGGCCATGGGGCTGCAGATAACGGGACCCCCTGTAAATGGCTGAGCCAAAACCCGGAGTCCTGTAACCACACTGCACACACACACATCCTTTCAGAAAATCACATCTTCAGCAAATAGGTTCAAAAATCACATAAAAATTCAAGTTTCTGCAACGAAGTCTAAAATCTTACTGACTTTCTAATGACTTATTTTTAGCCATTGAGAAAGGCAGTCTCCACATTTACAGTCATTTCTTATTATTGTCCGTGCTCCATATACACCAACTCAGAGTTTATCTCCTTGGGTCATGGTTTTAATGCATTAAAAGTCAATCACACTTAGAGACTTTGAAAATGTCTGCACACAATCCATTTAAATATCTATTTTTGATATTTTACTTTAAAAATATTTGCACTGTATTCAGCCACTGGAATGATGGGAGCAATGTGAAATCAAATGGATATAATATACATACACACATATATATATAAATGTGTGTATGTATAAATATATATATATATCCTCTAATGTAAAGATGGACAAAAAGGTTAACTGAAAAATCAATTGACTAGCATGTAATATCATAATATTAACAGAGCACAAAGCAAACCCTGGATTAATTTGGCCCAAGTAAGAGACAGCCAAAGCAAATTACAGATCGAGAACCTGTCACATTGAGCCTCGAATTCCATCAGATTCCTCTGGGGAGTGAAAAATAAACTGTTACTTCAACAGAATTCTATTCATCACTCAGATAAGCTCCATAAGCTTTTATTTAGCTTGCTCTCTTATATCATAACTGTGAAAGTGATAGTTATTCAAAATTCAGTTTTCAGAGTGCATTTTTTTCATATTAGCACTGAAAGCAGAATTATATTATCTGATTCCATGTGTTTCACAAAAATCAGGTGGAAATTTCAATTATACTACAATAACATATTCACTACTGTGAATTTTTTTAAGTATTCCTTTCTTTTCAAGTTTTTTAAAAAAGCTTTGTGGGGGAGAGATAATTAGGATTATTTATTCATTTATATTAATGGATGTGCCGGGGATTGAACCCAGGACCTCACGTATACTAAGCAGGCACTTGACCACAGAGCTATACCCTCCCCCTTCACTACTACGAAAACTTTCTGATAGATATGAAATAAAACCCAAATAAATGATTTTTAAAGTATTTAAGTCAGTATCTAACTGATTAACGTCTATAAATGTCTGCAATCTCTATGTCCCAGCACTGCACACATCTGTGGAGAGGCAGACCTGAGCAGCGTTAATGAATGTAAGTCCAGCCACTAACACATCTAAACATAGTGACTCCCCAAAGCAACACTGAAACAGCCTTAAATCCTCAGCTTAATGGAAGCCCAGCATGTGTCCCCGTCAACGCCCCCTTCCCGCTTCAGGCTCATTCAGTGCATCACCGTGGCTGCCAGGATCACACTCTCGCTCATCCTTCCCTTCCTGTTTTCTTTTTTTTCTTTATCTTCTTCTTGGCCTTTTGACGCTGGAACGTCCCAGGGCTCAGTCTTTGGTCCTCGTTCCTTTGTAGCCACACTTGCCTTTTGCTGGTGTCCTTTATTCTCATGGCTTACAATGCTGGTTTTATGCCAATGACTCCCAAGCTGATTTCTCCAGACTGGACCACCCTCCCCAAACCTAGAATTCATCGCTCCACGCGTAGTCATGTCCCCTGGGATGCCTCGCAGACATCTCAAATGGAAAATTTCCAAAGCTCAACTGCTGATTTTCCCCTCCTGTCTTCAAACCTGCATCTCTGGCTATTTTCATTCTGTTGTGACATCTGTTTTATTCCTCAGGCCAAATATTTGGCGTCATTTTTAATTCTTTTCTTTCTCTTCCATGCTGCATCCAACCTATCAGCAAACCATTTTGCTCTGTCATCAATATGTGTCCAGAATCTTAGCATCAGCATCCTATTTCTAACACCTGGGCCCAAGCCACCACGTCTCAGGGATCACTCTCATAGCCTCTTCGCTGGTTTCCCAATGGCTGCTTTTCACCCTCTGTCTTTTCTCAGCACAGCAGCCAACAGGACCCAGTAAAATGTAGATCAGACTATGTCATTCCCCAGCGAAAAAAAACCAAAAAACAAAAAAACCTTCTGGTGGGTGGTTCCCTATGACCTTTGGTAAAAGCAGAAGTCCTTAAAGCAGACAACGCAATTCTACATGGTCTGCCCCCACACTGCCTCCTGCCTGTTGCTTTTCTGACCTCCTCCCCTGTGACTTCCGATGTCCCGTTCTCGACACACCAGGCATGCTCTCGTCTCAGGCACTCGCCCCAGTCACTCTGCTTAACCTGGGTGCTTTTCCCCAGCATCTGCACACCGAAAGCCCCTCATCTCATTCAAAACGCATCCTCACCATCATCTCACCTTTTCTACTCTCACCTTCTCAATGACGTCTGCCCTGACAACCCTACTCAGTACTGCAACTTTGCCCCCTCCAATTCCTCCCAACCTTATTCACCTTTTTTCTTTTTTTTCCCCACAGCACTTATCACCTATTCTTATAAAACACTTTATGCATTGTGTTTGTTATTCATCACATGTCCCACCATACTGACTCTAAGCTGCGAAGGTTTTTTCCCTACTGGGACAAATAGACATTAATCAAATGATCACACAGCAAATCAATGCAGTTTCAATGTATCATTTTTAAGGAGAGGTGTATGGAACATAGGAAAGGGCTGTCGAGGTGGACAGGGACCAGCCTATGGAGGGAACTTTTAGTCCAGGTTAAGACTTGGCACCTTTATTCTAAAGCCAAGGGAAGATATTGACACGCTGTCAGCAGAAGGGTGTCCTGATGAGCTGCGTCTTTGCAGGCATCATCTGAGGGTACTTCGTGAGGAAGAGAGGGGTTTGGGAGACAGCTGAGCTGGATGACGCTAGGGTGACGACAGCAGAGAGAGAGAGAGATAGGAATTTCAAGAGATGCTCAAGAGCTGAAACAAACCAGAGCCTGGAGGACCGGACCTCATCAATGAAACAGAAGGAGGTGTCGAGGGTGATTCCTGGTCCAGCGACTTTTCTTAAGACTTTCCATTCTTCGCCACTTGGATTCTTACACTATTTTAATGGCTGCCTTGTTTCAAATAGATACTTTTGTGGAAGCTTGAGGATATGGACAAAAACTATGAAGAGTTACAAAGGTAAAGCCTACAGTAAGGCAGGTATCCCCAACCACGTGCCTCAAGTGGATGCAGGTGAGGTGACGCGAGCAGCATGCATAGGATGGGACGCCCAGGGAACGATCACCAAGTGCCACTCTTGGCAGAATCT
The DNA here is from genome assembly GCF_009834535.1 of Camelus ferus. Classification (NCBI taxonomy): domain Eukaryota; kingdom Metazoa; phylum Chordata; class Mammalia; order Artiodactyla; family Camelidae; genus Camelus; species Camelus ferus. The sequence continues at coordinate 5,388,129 of NC_045726.1, read as the reverse complement.
TGTAACTAGAGGAGAGTTCACTGGAAACCAGTGCTGACTAGAGAAACGTTGGCAAAGAGACCAAGAAATAGAAAAGGGGCCAACGGTTTCACAGGATTTCACCACTTTTCAAATTCAGGCTTAGGGTCCCAGGAACAAATCAGTAGCCCCTACATTATCTGTCAATATTTTGCATCCCTTCAAAATTAATTTAGAGACGTTCCAAAAAATGAATCTTCCCAACTTTAGGGAAAATTAAACCATGGTAACTATTTAGCTAAGGGATTTTAAAGTAGAGATCTTTACATATACCCACATTTTATATTGTATTTCTATTTCTATTCATATAACGATAATTTGTTGTTCTCAGTTTCTCTTTGAGCCTCCAGGGGGTAGTTTAGTATGTCATGGATACTATGTGATTTGTTAAGGATTTTAGTCAGTATCCCCACTGACTGAATACTATTGTCAAACTCACAAAATGTTTGCAAAATACCCAAAGGATGTGGCCAATAGAAAGTAACTGAAGTAGAGGAAATGGAAGATTTCAGGAGGAAGGGTGGATGGTTCTTGTGGGCAGTGAGTGTCCCCAGAAACCCAGGAGCTCTCCTCCTAGGAAACCAGCTGTATCTCAGGAGCACCACTGGCTGAAAACACAAAGTAACAGCAGCTTAACTTCAACAGAAGTCCATCTCTCCCACGTGTGTCCTTCAGGGCAGCCAGGACTAGCGTATCAAAAGCAATTCTCTAGAGAGACTGAACATCCACTGTCCACAAGACACACGTGCCGTTCCTTCCGTATTAAGCTTTCCTCTTGCCTGCAGAAGCAAGGAAATAGCGATGCAACATTTTCCTGTGAAAGCAAACTTTTAGACACAACAGAACAGTCAGTCTCACACAGACCCGGATGGGGACCCAACAGGTCGCCAGCTCCCCTGAGTGATGCAGTGGCTTCGACGGTGGTGGATCCTTTGACACGAGCCTGGAGCAGCCAGAGACTAGGAGATGGTGCCTTTAGATGGAGCAACGCCGATTCTCAGCTCCCTGGAGCGTGAATATTTTAGGAGCGTAGAGTGTGAGTAGGAAGTGAAGGGAGAATGTCCTGAACGTGTTCCCATCATGAAAAAGGAAGAAGAGGAATTATGAAACCCCCTGCCGAGGGGTGGGGAGACTGGGCAGTGTCTCTGAACTCACAACACCTTGACTGATGTGTGAAAAAGGGAAGCCTCCAGCCCCCATCAGTGCTCCGAGGACCGCCCACTGCATCCTAGGGCCAACGCTGGGAGGTGGGGACGACCCTGACCTTCACCTCTGGTTGCGGGAGCTGAGGCGGTGAAAGATTAAGTAACAGCTGACACCTTTACTAGTAAGAGAACTGGTGACACAGACAGGAAGGGGCTCAGCCAGGCTGTTAATCCAGGCTGACTGACTTAACGTTAGTAACACGAGGAAACGCTAAGCACTCTTCAAAATATTATTGTGTAACGATTATCTCTAGGATAATATACATCTTTATACATTTTTATTAAGATAATATACATCTAATTCAGCCCCTGGTTCCTGGCAGTTTTACTCAGTTTAAAGCAAAGACATGACCAAACGTTTCATTTTAAAGTATGTTTTCCATGCGTTACAAGCTTCTTCCTGTCACAGAGTAATGCTGTTTTTTTGTTTGTTTGTTTCTGGAACCAGTCACTATGAATCTGAGCGCTGGAGACATAATATCTGCACGATTTCTCTCTAAATGAGTCTCAGAGCTCACATCGAGATTTTTAGAAATCCTTCCAATGACCGGTTTTTCATCATCATGTTCTCTGCAGGTGAGTTTCTGATTTACATTTGTCTCTTTTTCTGAAAGAAACAGAATGTAATGTTACGTAGCTTCAGTATATCAGACGTGTCTGTTCATCATGTCTGAAGATGCCCTCCCCTGGCATCTGAGATGTGGTTAGAGTTCAGCAAGGCCCCAAAGACCAAACCCGGTGAGGGCTGCCAGCGACGCATCCTGATTACTCTGGGATGGCAGGAAGGAGCGCCCTCCGGGAACAGGGAATGACCGCTTTCCTATCACCTTCCGAACCCCGTCCCTCCGGAGAGCTTTAAAGGTGAAGAGAAGAGCGCCTGCAAGGAAATGACCCCAAGCCAGCAGAGCGCGTTCACCTGCACGCACACCTGTGTGTCTCCGGGTCACACACAACTCACTCCATATGCACCTTCAGGGCAGAAAACAGACTCCCCCCCCCCCCCCCCCCGTCAGGGACCACTGGGGAGATGCTTCGCAGTTATTGTAACTGTACTTCTGGCCAGGAGATCAATCAAGGAAAAATAAAGGAAAAACCATCAAGCCAGAGCCCAGATCAGGCAGCAGAAAGAGAAAGCGTCCAGAACCAGGCCGGGAGGTGCACAGACGGGAGAAACGGAGAAACGGGCTCACCCAGCAGGCTGACATTTCAACTCCCGTGTGCGCTGAAATCCCAGCCTCCAACATGCAAATAAACGTGGGGAGAAAACCAACTAAGAAGCAGAGCGTCAGAAAAGGAAATCTCCAGGATTTAGTCGACAGGAAGCTCGTGTAAGAATAATTCGACATGGTTGCCAAAGTCAGCACGACAGCCGACACGACCCAGAAACAAGCAAGTTCACGAAAAAGCCTGCTTCTCTCTGTGCTTCTACGTTGACGAACGAACTAAGTGTTTCTCCCCTTCCCCAATAAAGAAACCCGAACTCATCTCCCTGCCCTAAGTCTTCGTGATTCTAGTAAGTACACTAATGCTTTTTAACCCTGACGCTGTTTCTACATCGGCCGTGGAGGATTACAAAAACACAGCCTTTTGAACGAGGACCATGAGGTTTTGTGGTGCCAACATTTTTATAATTGGTGACAGGTTCATATGTCTATTTCTATAAAAGATAATACAAAAGTGTAAATACAAAGCCATTATGAAAATGAGTATTTAGAATGAGGAATCACAGCAAATTATAAATATTAAGAAACTGACAAATATACAAATGTCAAAAATCAGAAAATAATATATACTAATTTCCCTGATTATTATTGGCTATATATTGTTATCTATAACAACATATTATTATCTATAACAATAATTGTTTTTGGCTATATATTATTATCTATCACAAATATGATATTATTAACAATAACAAAAATTACTATCTATAACAATATAATATTTTTCATTAAAACTCTGGAGTGTCTAGGAATAGCTTGGTGGCCTGCCAACGTGTCAATAACATCGCTGCCTGTGCCAATCCTAGTACTGAAAATGAATGGAAAACAGATTTAAGAATCAAAAGCAGGTTTAATTTATTAATTTTTTGAAATGCTGATTTATTTGCAATTGATGAAAACATCTATTTTATCTCATATGTGCACGTGTTAAATTTTAAAATACATGATGGATAATTACAACCAAGATGTCCTTCAGCAGAAGAATGGATAAACAGACTGTAATAAAAACTACAACAGGATAGTATTCAGAAATAATTGAAAAATACATTATTGATTCACCCAACAACAGGGATGAACTGTAAACGCATTTCATTAAGTAAAAGAAGGGAAACCCAAAACGCTGCATAATTTATCGTTCTGTTCATATGAAAATTTGGAAATCCTAACTACAGTGACAGAAAACAATTCAGCAGTTGCCCAAGGGTTTGGGAAAAGGGGAAGGGTGGTTACACGGGGACGCACAGTGGAAATTTTAGGGCGATGGAACTGCTCTATACAGGCATGGGGGTGGTGGATAAATGACTCTATGTGTTTGTTGAAAACAATAAAACTTGACTGGCATACATAAAATAGATAAACAAGTTTATACTGTACAGCACAGGGAACTATATTCAATGTCTTGTAGTAGCTTATGGTGAAAAAGAATATGGAAATGAATATATGTATATCCATGTATGACTGAAGCCTTGTGCTGTACACCAGAAATTGACACAATGTTGTAAACTGACTATACTTAAAAAAATCAATAAAATTGTACATTACAAATGTTTCAGCATACAAATACCAAAAGTCAACGGGGATTTCAAGGATCTAAGTGCAACAGGGAAGAACAAACCTGATTCCATATTGGATCTGTCCCTTTAGCCCTAATCCTTGTGCTCTGTTGGTTTTCAATGTGCAGATTAGAAAAAGAGTCAGATCATTAAAGTCTGTGAAATACAGATTCCTAAAGAAACATTGCATTTGACTGTGAAGATGGAGTGTTGTTGCCACATTCTTCTTTGCAGTGGGGACCTGGGAGCCTCACCTGCTTCCAGATCAGGTGCTAAATTACAGCATCTCTGTGCCCCTTGCCCTAACCGTCAAGAAAAGGCTTCCTTTCCCTAAACGATGCCATTTCTTTGTAAACATTTTGCCTTCCTTTTAAATCCAATTATGAAAAGAAGAATAAGGAAATAAAATGAGAAAACAAAAAAGGTAACTAAGAAAAAGACATACAGATTCACAGTTCCTTAACAAGGAATTTGGAATCAGATATGTTTCAGAATTTTGTATTTTTCCAGTTTTATAAAGATAATCCCTTACTTCTACGTTGCAAAATACCTTGCCTGGGTAGGAAACTATAATCACTCACACAAATGTCTCTACAGAAAATGTATGAATATTCACAGAAAGTGAAATACATAAAAATTTTAAAGGTTTCAGCAACAGATGAGTTCTGATCTCTTTAGACTTTTGTCACAGCACAGACTCAAAACCTTACCGGTTTTCAGAATGTCTTTTTGTGACTTAAAAATGGCTAATGAAGGATATGAACCTTTATGAAGTGTTTTCTTTTTTTTCTCATAAGAAACTGCCCCTGTTTCTATTCCAGCCTCACCTTTAAGCCCAAGATAGCCCCACACATCTCCTGTGAGCAGAAAAAGGATGCACGTGCCACCTGCAAATTAGATTCTATGCTAGAAGACAGACACACTGTGGAAAAATTAGAGCAGGTACATTATTGTGAAAAAAAATAGAGCAGGTACGTTATTGGAAGTGCCAGGGGACTAAGCATCACGTACTATTGAAAATAGGATGTTCCAGAGCATTTTTGGAGTGCAATACATGAACAAAATTTTGGAAATGAAAAAGTTAGTCATGGAGATATCTGTGAGAGTATTCCACTGAGGTAACTTTTGGTGGTGTGTCCAAGACATCTTCACTTAAGTCAATTTCATACGGAGTTTTCTTCTAGAAGTTCTGCAGCTTGAAGTTTTACATTTAAGTCTAATGTCTATTATGAACTAATTCTGCACATAATACAAAGTACAGAACCTTGTGCATGTGTGCTTACATCGATACTCAATTGTCTCAGCACAATTTGTTGAAAGGCCAATATAATTTCTCCACTGCACTGCCTTTGTGCTTTTGTAAAAAAAATCAGCTGTCCATTAAAGTATGAGTTTATTTCTTGACCTTCTTGTCTGTTCTTCCTATTTATGAGTCTAGCGTCAAGTCAATAACATGCTGTTTTAATTATTATAGCAAAAACCACGCATTTTACCTTTTTACAGATTATAACTGTCACAATATGTTGTTACTATTTGGGGAAAATAGTCCCTTATCTTTCAAAGAAATTTACATAAGAAAAACATGTTTACGTCTATCCATGTTGTAACTCCTCCTGGTGCTCTTTATTTTGGGGGAAGGGTAGATAGGATATTTATCTGGCATCCTTTTCCTTCTTATGAAAGACTTCCATTAACGTTTCTTGTAGTGCAAGAGTGTTGATGATTAAGCCTTCTTTGCATTTCTAAAAATGTCTTTTTCTTCATCATTTTTGAAAAATATTTCTGTCAGATGTAAAATTCTCTGTGTATGGTTTCTAGTTTGTCTTGTTTTAAAGATTACCAGCTTTGTGCTGGCGCTGTTCACAGCAAGGAATCTACCGTCGTCTTTATCTCTGTCCCTCTGTATGTAACAAGTCTCTTTTTCTACATTTGCCTTTAAGAGTTTATTTTTATGACTTGCATTAGGGTATCTGATTACCACGGGCCTTGGTGCATTTTATCTCAGGTTTCCTGTGCTTTTCAGCTGTGCTCCGGTTTTCACGGAGCTTCTTGCATCGGTGGGTTTACAGTTTTCATTATGTTTGGATATTTCCAGCCATTATGTCTTCAAATAAGTTTTCTGTTCCTCTTCTATCCTCAATTCTGGGGACACAGTCACCCATCAATGAGGCTGCTTGGGTTTGTCCCACCACTCACGCTTGTTTCACTGTGGGAGGCCCTGGTTTCTGAGTTTGATTTTCGATACTTTTTATTGTGCTTCCTTCGTTTTCTTTAATCTTTTCTTTTGCAAAATCAAGCCCACCCAGCATCTATTCCATCTCACGCACTGCAGTCTTCATCTCTAGGACTTCAGTTTGGCTCTCTTTCATACATTCTGTGTCTCCAACTTTTCCGTTATCCACAGATGGAATACAGTTAAAATAACTGTGTTAATGTCCTTCTCTGCTAATTCCAACGTCTGTGTTGGCTCTGCACCAGTTTTGGGCTGCTCATTCTGCTCATGGTGGAATGTTCCCAGCTTTCTTCTTGGCCTGACCCATCAGCTTTGCTCAGACTCCAGATCTTGAGACTCTGCCTTGGTGGTGCCAGATATCTCTGTATTCCTGTATGTCTTTGCCAGCTGTGTTTTGAGGTGCAGTGTTTAAACTGTTTGATACTTTCAAGGATTGTTTTTAAGACTTGTTAAGTGAGTGTTCAGAGCAGGGCTAATTATTTCTCACTGCTCAGAAAGGACCGTCCAAACACTCTACTCAATGTGCTGTGACTCAGCGAGTTTTTCCAACCTGGCTGAGAACAGTTACTGTTCTTGGCCCCCGTGTGAAGTGCCAAGCGCTACTTCTTCTAACCCCTTTGGATTAGTCCTTTCCTCCTTCCGAACAATTTCCTCAGGCACGTATGTTGCTCAGTGCTCTGCTGAATATTCACGGAGGCCTCTCTGCAGACCCCCGGGTCCTCTCTTCTCGGGTGCACCATGTCATGGGATCGAGCCCCCCCACTCCCCTGGACCCTGCTCTCCCTTCTCAGCGGAAGGAGTCTGCAGGTTTCCTCCTCAGTCTCGCCTCCTTGCACGGACACCTGGGGACTGTTCCTACAGGTGCATGCTGGAGCAACTGTGGGGCTCATTACCTTCTCCATGCTACAGGAATCAGTGTTCCTCACTGACGTCCAGTGGTTTGAAACTCATGCTTCATGCCTGTTTGGGATTCTTCCATGTTTTACACACGAGGACAACGCCACTCTCTGTGCTCCATCCTGGGCTGAACTGCTGTGTCCTCACAAAAGACCACTGAATGGGACTGGGGGGGGACTCCCTAGAACTGGGTCTGAGGGCTTCAGCCAGTTCCATCTTTATGGCTGAGAGATGAATCCTGGTTTGCAGTTGGTTCCATAGCCATGGGCTACAAAATAACTTAATAAAATTGACAAAAAATTCTCAGATCTCAAGAAGTTATTTCCAAATGCTAAAAGGGGACACCTCATCCTTGATGGTAATGAAGTTTTCACAGCAAATCTGTGACTCTGGGATGTTTTTCTGTTTGTATAAGTATTTCATGGTGTTTGTCTGCCCAATGCCCTATACTCAAAATCTTATCTAATATTATTATGCTTTATTATAAGGAAGCATTGAGGTTTATTTTTCCTTATGTGATTATAAAGGAGTTTAGCTACATTACTTTTTTTAGAAAGAAAATTTCCCTCTACCCTCTATAGGCATACTTTTTATTCAGAGCTATTTAGCACATTTGAAAGATGCCTCCATGAATTTATTTGTAGACTAAGCAGTTTTACATAAACTACCTCCGTAACAGAAGCTGGGGAATCTGTAGTAAAGAGTGAGCTCTGAAGATGGAAGGCTTATTTCAGTTTTGCTCTTTTACAAAAACAAATGGTGCAGGGCTAAAATAATGGAAAACACCTGTTATTTTCTATTATAAATACACTAAGAGAAATCATACTTTCCAAGTAAAGTACATATTTTTTAAATGTCATACAGTGAATAAGAGGAACTACTTACTGTTATGGGGTAAATCTAAATTTTTATAACTATTTTAACCACCTCGAAGATCAGGAGACAATTAATGTCACTTTTCAGTGGAACCAGAGAAGATTTACACAGACGCGTAATAACCTAGCATAAGGTTCACCAGAAATGCAAAAGATGATCACAGGGAAGACCAACAGCAGGGGTCTACCATCCCACATCAGCCTCAGGGACTCTCTTGCTGATTCTCCCGGTCCCGATAATTCTAGGGGAAAATGTAGATCCTCAGAGGGAAGGAAAATGGACTGAGATTCAAGAGCAAAGATACTCCCTTCTCCATCCCATCTGAGACACCTGCACCATCGTTAAAAATCAGCTTTCTAGAACTACAACCACACAACCATGTCAGCGCACTGCTAGTCTCCAAGGGAAGAGGCAGACCCACGCTAACAGCTGAGTAAAAAGAAATGTGCACAGAGCTCACTGTTCTGCAATGAGTATAACCCCCCACCCCGAGTCCCACCGCCAGCAATCAGTCCCTGAGAGAGCCCCACTTCCAGTGCCCTTGGCAAACAACGAGGTACAAGAACTAAGTAGAGAGATAAGGAGACATAAAATGTCAATAAGGCATTTCCCATAGCTGGCTAAGTAACGATCTTTTTTTTTGGTAATTTCCATGAATTTTCTGGTTCGTGTATTCATACTACATTATACAAAACGAAAAACACTCTTTGCTTAGTAAGAAAACCCGAAGAGAATTAAAAGGTACAAAAATGATCACAGAATTCTCTTCTGTGAAGATCTCTTATTTGCACAATTTGTGTGAAGGTAATTTTTCTTTGCAAAACGAAAGAGGAATTCTTTACGTTTTTGTTGTCAGCTTTGATGAATGGCATGGAATCGCACAGTCACCACGTTCTTTATTCATTTGTGACTTGATGAACATTTGCATTGTTTTCATTTTGGGATGAATATGAGTAGAACGCTGTAAACGTCTGTTTGTAAGTATCTGTATGTTTATATTTTAATTAATCTTGGGTTAATATCAAAAAGAGGGACTGAGGAGTCATGCGGTGATTGTACCCTTACCTGCGGATGCGCTGCTAGCTGGCGTCTCAGTCGCCGTGCCATTTATTTCCATTCCCACCAGGAATATGTGAGAGTGTGTGCTTCTGGCTAGAGCCATGATTTTTAATTGTAGCCACTCTAATGGGTGTACAGTGACATTTAATTGTCATCTTAATTTGCATTTAATTTGTAATTTAATTTAACTTGTATTTAATGTCTAATGATGTTGAGCATGTTTCTATATGCTTATTAGCCACTCATTTATCTACTTTGGTCAAGTATTTGCTCCGAACTCTTACCCACTTAATACTGAGGGACTTGTCTTATTACCGAGTTGGAAGTAGACTTCACGCGTTCTGGATGGAAGTCCTTTACCGGATACATACTCTGCTAATATTTACTCCCGATCTGAGGTTGGCTTTTCATATTCTTACCTGTCTTTTGGGGAGCAATACTTATTAATCTTGATTAGATTTCTTTATCATGGGTTTTCTTTGATAACTTGCAATTTTATGTCCTAAGAAAGATTGGCCTGACAGTAAGAAAGATTTTCCCCTACATCTTCTCCTAGAAGTTTTACAGGTTTAGAGCTTCTGCTTGGGACCATAATCACCTAATCGTCTTGAACCATAAGCTTAAACCTTCTCTGCTTGGTTTGAGCAACACATTCAATGCCCAAAAGTGTATTCAAGCGAAAGTCAGGACAAATCTGAAACGTGTGTAAGTGAAAATGCCTCAAACAAGGAGAAACACATTTCCTAAGTCCGTGTGCCTTGCAGGTTGAGAATCCAGTCATGTGATTCCACGTGTACTATATTAATAACTTACCATGGCTGAGATGTCTAGTTAATACGACTTCTTAAATTCTACAAAGGATAGATTTTCGAGTGTGAGAACATTTACTGATTTCCTAGTGCTGTATCTCCACAAAAAAATTAGACACACACATGAATAGTTTTTTGCTATCACTGGTGAACTGAAAGTAGCTGAGAGATGGTAGTTGAGAAGGAGATTCAACGTCTTAAATCTGTGCATCCACAGCGAACTGATTTCAAAGAAACAGTTACACAGAAAGGTGCAAACAAGGCTTACTCCAGATTCTCGGTGAGAATATATAGCTAAACCAGGGTCTGTAATTTCTCAAATGGCGAGAATTTCAGGCAGAATTGCTCAGGCACACAAACTACAAAACAAAAACCGTATTTTCTCTTCTTGTTGCTTCTCATCCAGTCATTACCGTATTTATCCCTTGTTTCACTCCAAGCAGCTAACAACACAGCCTCACACACAGGTTACACGCTCTCAGCAAAGCCACTCACTTCTAAACCCACTTCAACCTGTAAGTCACTTCAGAGAGGAGCACAAGCCAGACTGGAGACCAGTGGCTTGTTGTCGGTTAATCTAATGTTGGAAATGAACACAGGTTCCCACTGCCCTGATCTGGAAATTGTGTTTCTTTTGTTCCCATTCTGATCTCAACAGATAAAATGTAACAATATTTTGACAGATGTTCTTTGAAATACAAAATGGTCATAGGTACTGGAAGTGAGCTGATAGACAAAACCTGGTCCCTACAAGTCAGGAATCAGTCACTGAGTGAGAGAATGAGAAATGTAAATGCAATATGATGAGGTCTGCACCAAAGGTTTATACCCAGACGCTTTGGTGCCTACAAGGGTTAGCGAGTGGTTGCAGGGATGAAGGGAAGGTTGCTGAGAGCCTGCGCTGGACTCACCTCAGTGGTGAGAGTGAGATGTACACGGATTAGAGATGCCCTGAAAGGTGAAAATGAACACACCTGGAAAGTGATGAACGTGGAAAACAAAGCACATTCTGAAGGGGAGAATTATTCTCAGATTTTTGCTTCAGAAAAATAAGTAGATATTAATGACATTAATGTTAACAATGGCTAAAGCAGAAGCAGACAGACCTACTTATTAATTTTTATGATAAAAAACACTGTACAAAATACTTCATCAAAGTTTGAGGCAGTTTTGCATCCTTTGATTTTAAGTTATTTTTATAGCACTATCTCATTTTTTAACTTTTCTATTTCATACACTTAACTATCCCAGAGATTTAAGTGGTAATCCAACATCATTTCCATTTAACTCATAAAAGATAAAATGTATCCTTTGCAAGATTTTCATTTAATATGAATTTGCTTTGAATTTTTGTATGACTACTACATTTATTACTTAAAGAACAGTCACAGGAGTAAAACAGGGATATTTTAGAATAATTTCCAAAGTGTCACTGCATTTGTGAGTATTAGTTTTTAATTACAAGGGTTCAATTTCTTAGTGTACCTTTTTGTGGCAGGAGCTCAAAGTACACACAGATAATCAGTGGCTTATGGTTGCAGGAAAGGCCATACTGACTCTGTAACAACGCATAGTTTGGGGGAAATACCATGAAGTCGACTTCATGTGAAAAAAAAAAATCCTGCATTTTTTTTCTACTGAAGACGGCCTAACATGGGAGGCAGATGAAAAACTCACCCACAAAAAGGATGTGGCCTCAAAGACACACCTTGGAAAAGAAAAGGCTTAAACTGGACAAATCGGTATCAATCCTAGTGGAAATTACTATTTACAGTACAAATAAGATGCACACTCTATCAGAGAAACAGCAAAGCCCGGCAGGGGTGAATGTGGTGTCTACAGAATGTAAGAAACTCAAACGTAACAGTTGTAGAACAAAGACTTTCTAAAAGCCCGTAATGGACATGATCACTCACAAATGATTCAAGAGTTTCTCCACTGGGAGCCAATTGTCCAGGGATCAACAGTGGATTAACAGTATTTAGAACCTGATCTGCAACTCAGGTAGAACACTGACCTGCAAATCCAAGCCTCGCAATTCATCAGGAAAGACACTTGCACACAAAGGTTGAATATACAGAATTAATTTTTTAAATAGGACTGACTGCATTCTAAATCCACTAGATGAACTATATTTGCAGATTTGGGAAGTGAAACACTTCAACTGTTGCTTCACTTAAAATTAAACTGTAAGTGTCACGTTTATTTAATACACTATGAGAAAGTAGCCTTAACCACTGTCTGAATCCAGCGTCCAGTGCTGTACTAAAAATTAAGAGCAGTTTATTTTAAACAATTAAAGTGGGAGAACTGCCACCATGGTATGTGCATCAGACTCTTAACCTCTCTAAGTAAACAGAGCAAATTCATACCTTTGGGAACTATACTTCCTCATTTTTTCTCACTTAGGATTTAATTTCCAAATTCACTTGAATGGTGACTGTACGGTGCTTTCGAGGCCAAATAATTTAGAAAATATAAACCAGTCAAAACTGCAAAGAGATGGGCTGGCTTGTTTGCCCACTGGTGGTGTTACTTGTTAAGCCAAATGTGCCATCAGGGTAACGCAGTTCTATTTCAATGTATTGCCAAAGAGGGGGTGTATTTTTCATGGCTGATTCACTGCAAATATCAGTGCATTTCACTTCCTTCAGGCATGCGCCCAAATTTCAACCTTTGTCTTTGTTAAGTGAAAGGTAACTTCACCTGAAGAGGTCAGAACCACCAGGTGGTGTATGCACTGCAGCTCCAAGCTCAGGGTCACTGCAGAAGCTCAGCCCAGTAGTGAGTGGGTACCAGGAAGGGATTCTCTGGAGCCTTGATCACAGAGCATATGCAGGGCCCCACACCTCCGCTCTACGAGTGGTCAGCGGGCTCGTTCACCACTGCTGGGGCATTTAGACGCAAAGTCTCCATTAGAAGCACTTTCCGTTTCGTTTCCCAGAATGTGCTTCCCCTCCTCACTCTGCCAAGACCCCTTCCTGACTCCCTACGCTCCCTCAACTCGGCTCTGAGGACTCAGAGCTTGTTTCCTCTGCATTGTAACTGATTCCTTCCTTTCTTTTCTCCACACCCCAACTGCAGCCCAGATCTCAGCTTGCAGGGTGCGAATGCCCACTTTTTAATATGTGAGTGAGATTTAAGCAACTTGCTTCACAGAGTGACTGCTGCTACTTAAACTGGGAAATGGCCAAGGGGCAGAGCGATAAGAGAGGCACACACACGTCCACAGAAGTAAATTAAGTGTATAACCATAAGTATCAAATTGGAGTAAAGGGAACCCTCCTACACTGCTGGTGGGAATGCAGTTTGGTGCAGCCACTGTGGAAAACAGTATGGAGATTCCTCAAAAGACTAGGAATAGACTTACCATAGGACTCAGGAATCCCGCTCCTGGGCATTTATCCAGAAGGAACCCTACTTCAAAAAGACGCCTGCACCCCAAGTGTTCATAGCAGCACTATTTACAATAGCCAAGACATGGAAACAGCCTAAATGTCCATCAACAGATGACTGGATAAAGAAGAAGTGGTATATTTATACAATGGAATACTACTCAGCCATAAAAACTGACAACATAATGGATGCAGCAACATGGATGTTCCGGGAGAATGTCATTTTAAGTGAAGTAAGCCACAAAGAGAAAGAAAAATACCATATGAGATCGCTCATATATGGAATCTTAAAAAAAAAAAAGAAGAAGAACATAAATATAAAACAGAAACAGACTCACAGACTCATAGACATAGAATACAAACTTGTGGTTGCCAAGACGGCAGGGGGTGGGAAGAGACAGACTGGGATTTCAAAATTTGTAGACACTGACAGGCATATGTAGAATAGATAAACAAGATTATACTGTATAGCACAGGGAAATTTATACCAGATCTTGTGGTAGCTCACAGCGAAAAAAAAATGTGACAATGAATATATGTACGTTCATGTATAACTGAAAAATTGTGCTCTACACTGGAATCTGACACAACACTGTAAAATGACTATAACTCAATAAAAAATGTTAAAAAAAAAAAAAAAAACTGGAGAGGTTCTTAGCAAAGAGTGGAAACAGATCTCCACGGCGTGCTGCGGTCAGTATCTTGGTATTTACCCGTCTTCATCACTGGAATCCCCAGTTCTCTTTGCACCTGTGGTATGTTCTGAGCAATTGCAAAACTCACAGTGTCTCCCCGCCTCCTCCGACTGCCTTCTTTTATCCCTGCGAGCTGCTTTCTAAGGCCAAAGCTGGCGCTGTATCTGACGCTGTCCATGGTGCTGATCAAAGTCAAAGTCCCCATTTGTGAAATGGGAGGTAAAATGGCAACAACAGGTATTATTTTGAATCTCAAAAGAGAAACATCGGGTATAAAGAAGGCTAAAGGCGATGCAGAGATGCAGACGTGGGTTTGGGAGAACGCTCTGGCAGACACACGGTCACTCAAGCCCTTGATTTTCCACATCTTCGGAACTGGTGCCTAGAGTCTAGTGAGAGGAGGAGTGGTTGCAATCACCGCGGAAGTGGCTGACAGATTGTTTGTTTCAGCACCCACCATCTCTCACACGGCAAAACCCACCCTGAGCTTCTGAATCCACTGACGAATGTCAACATGCACCTCTGATAAAGCCATCAAAATGTCCCTACACGGTAATACTGTCTCCTCTTGAACTCTACCCTTCTGTTTTCATTGATTAAACCTCTTCCCTTCTGGGAAGGAAAGAAATTCAGAATTATTGTTTTTCATTTTCAGGAACTGTTAGAGGAAAACCATCCACATTTTGTGCAGAAGAGAAGTAAGTTACTGATGCCTGCTTCCAATTCAGTCCATATGGCCGTCCAACATGAAACACATATAAAGGCAAGTCTATTTTGTTTGAAACAAAGATGAAAAGCTTGCAATCTTGCTACCCAACTCCCTGCACTCTCACCCTCTACCCCAACCACAGTGCATCAGAGAAATCCATCAAACATGAACTCAACACCCCATCAGGGTGCAACCTCATTTCTCATATAATGGGATGCATGTTGCACCCAGTAAGTGAAACAGTTGACAGACCTCCTCACAAACCTGAAAGGGGAAGCCAGCTCGTGAGTGCTAGTTCACAGCCTTCCTATCAAACTGTGGAACCAGTTCGCATTTTAAGTTGTTCAATCAATGAGAAAAATATTTTAAAAGGGAATTTTGGGGGGGTAATTAGATTTATTTGTTTGTTTGTTTGTTTGATGGAGGTGCTGGGGATTGAACCCAGGACCTTGCGCATGCCAGGCACGCGCTCTACCACTGAACTAAACCCTCCCCCCTAAAAAGGGAATTATTTAAAAGGGAAAAATAAACTTGAGTGGGAGAAATAATTGCCCCCATTTTTTACGCCTGTATTTTGTTTTTATCACTACTTCAAGTCAAATGCAGTGAAGTTAAAGGACGTTCATCACCGGGTTCAGTGCTCCTCTTTGTCCGAGGACAGCTCCCCACTGAGGAGAGCTTGTGTTCACTGCCTGCTTTTCTGTCGCGTCTCCTGACAGGAGTCTGATCTTGGGGCCATCACTGAAATTGACTGGGTGGGAATGTGAGACGCTCAGCATCTTTCTGATGGCCGTTGAGAACTGATGTTTGCCAAGGGGTTTTACTCAATGATTTCTATCCCACCTGCATGAAAACATTACTGATAAACGCCATCCTTGTTTCCCCAAACTTTGAAGCTGCATATCTACGAGCTTCTGAATGACTAATAAATAATTCCTGCTGCATTCTCTGGTTCCTCTAGTGTCTCTTCAGTGATCCATTGACTGCATTAAAGCACAAAGGCTCATTTCCAAGTTAATTCACAAGCCAAAGAAATAGTCTGTGCCTCCCAAATATCAAACACTGTGATGGCGAGGAGTTAGCAGAGGCTTTGAAAAACGTTTTACACGGTGTAAGAGCAACTCAGACGTTACAGAGTCAAAATTTAATAGAAAAATATAAATAACGCTTGTGTTGAAAAAGATGTAGAACTCTATAGAAAAAAAGAAATAAAAATGAAAAAATACTAGCACTAACATTAAAAATCTAATTAAAGCTGTTTAAAAAAAAACTAACTTCTCCTTCTGTCATGACAAGCTTTTCATGAGTGCTCAGTCTACTCTGTCCTGCATGGCAACATACACAAAGAAATGTGCACTTTATAAATCTGTTTTGGGAAACTTGACTTTGTCATCATCTCATTTTTTATGTCTTTGGAGAACGGTAATCTCTGGTGAATCTGAAAATTACAAAAGACATCTCTGAAGCTATTTGAGATTAATTGCTTTGGAAGTCTCAAATATAGATGCTTTGGCCATAAGCTTAAATAAATGCAAAATAAGAAAGAATATTAAGTTGCTTTATCAATCCCTAGGGCCTTTTAACTAGAGCTTACTTACTTGGAAGAGTAGAAACATGAGACCAAAAATAACTTAGATTAAAATAGGACTATAAATAGACTAACATTTAATAACAAAATGCTGGGGATGCTATTAAGCCAAAAAAAAAATCTAGCTCTCAAAACACCACCTGTCTTCTAAGCCTTGAATGCCCTAGAATGTAGATACTTAAAACATGTGAAACAGCTACTCTCTTGGTCTACAATGCCGGCTTACATGCTGGGGATTTACGTGACCTGTTCAAGGACACACTTACCTCCCTCTCTTCATTGTCTGTCCTACAGATAGGTTACTGATGCTTATACGATAAAAATGGGCAATCTGAAATGTCTTTATCCCACACTTGCATCATCATATAAGATGTAAAGCCAGAGAGTCAACAGAGGAACTACTCTCACCTTCGGCATTTGGTAAGTTCCCGGGGGTGTTTTGGTTTCACAGCTACGGCAGGTGTGGGACGGGATGCGGTCAGGTGGATGAGGTCCAGTAGGCAGTGAGCTGGCCCTGGTCCTGCCCTGTGAACCCTCAGCACCGTCCCAGATGCTGTACAACTGTTGAATGTCCTGCTAGAAATGTATGGAGGGGACATTACTTTATCAGTCATTACCCGAGACTGGCTTTACTGCCCATAAATGAAAAACGTCTAAGAACCCACAAGAGGGCGTTGTTGATTAGGAGAAACTCAGAGATTATTAGGGGTTAAATTCTGGACCTGTCACTAGCTGTGTGACCTCGGGTGAGTCACTTTATCGTCCTGTGCTTTGGTTTCCCTCCTTGTCAGACAGTAATGATGATCCCAGAGGGTGGCTGTGATAAGTAAAGTACAGAAGCTGCATCAGTGCTCTCAACCGACCAACACTCGGTGTCTTAGCGGATTTCAGTATTTCCTGATAGAGAAGTAACAGGGAAATCAGGGGAATTTTGTACTTTTTGCTCAACCTTCATTAAACCTCGTACCATTTTACAAAAATCCAGGCACTACAAGATAGCAACTTTTCATATTTAAATCACCAATAGTATACAACTGCATTTTTTGTTAATTTAGGCATGTAGCATCCCCCAGTGGATGCAAGGAACACCCCGCCTCCCCTCAGATTTATGAACATCTGGTCCAAGGACACACAGGCACCCCTGGATGCAAAGCAAGCTCGTCACTCCCGTGGTAAACAGGCAGTGGATTCGGTCAAGGACAAGGGCTCAGGCTGAGTCTGGAGAGAAAGAGGAGCAGGAGGGGATGGGCAGCTGAAGCCTGTGTCATGATTGCTGGGCGGAGTGACGGGCTGCTCTCCTGGGAATTCCCACCTGTGACCTGAGAGGAAGTCAGTGCGCGGGGAGGTGGGGGATGCAAGGGCAGTTTCTGATCTGATGGCTCAGATGTGGAGGAAGGGGAGAGGTGGTAACCTGCAAAGGGTCATCCCGCTAACACCAAAATTGTAATCTCTCTACTGTAGTATCTTTCCATGTTTGCATCGTTCATGGAGATTCCATGTCAAATTGTAAGAATCTCACTACTTTGATACTTCTTCTAATGTAACTATGTCTCATAAGTTTATTCCGAACACTATTATTATCTTTATAGTATCTTCCTTGCACTGCCTTGGCTTGTGTTCCTTATATAAGTAAGCGACAGAATCTATGAATTTCATTTTAATATAGGAAGCAATGCTATAAAACTTTTGTTTTTAGAAAGTGTCTTTGGGTCTTGTACATTTGAGAATTTCTGAATTAAAATGTGGGCTTTTCTGAGACTCAGAAAAATGCATAAGGAGGCGTTGTGAAAGTTAAAGGTATATTCATAAAATAACATCTTTTCCAAGCATTGTAACACACAGTACTATTCCCCAAGTGAATTTATCATCCTAACTTTTTATGCATATCTACAGTAACCTACACGCAGGTGGTTTTTGGAGCAAGACGCTACGTCCCCAATCTTTCATGGCAAAACCCTGATGGAACGATCCATACTGCAAATTTTAAAAAGGAAAAATGAAAAATCAGAACAGACCAGATGGCCTCCCCAAACCCAGCTGGCGATCAATGGGTTTGGGGGCCTTCGGCTGGATTAACTGCCTTAAATTCTTTAATTAATTGCTTTAAGGAATTGATTTGTAACCACTGGGAAGTGCTGTGTAGCAACCAAGAAGTTATTTCACAAAGAACTACAGAAGACACACACTTGGAGTCAACCAACTGCAAGGTGCAGGGGAGGGGAAAGCACTGGTGGAGAGATTCCCCTCACTGAGGGGCTCGGTGGGAGAATCAAATGGTCCCCACAGGAAAGAGTATGTCTGTGTAGTGAAGTCTAAAACATAAAGCTTCTGAGGCCGCTACCGTCATCTTAAATCCATAGGTAAACTTCTTTTTTGGGGGTGGTGGGTGAAGACAGGGACACTTTTTGCATGTTGCAATGTTACGCTCATGGGGGGGGGGTTCTAAACAAGCGTCACCTGCACAGCTCACTCCTGAGCCCTGTTTTACCACATGGCTGCTTGGCAGAACAGTGGTTGAGGTAGGGCGGGCGGTGTTTCCCTGGCCCCATGGTCCATACTTCTGTTCAACTTCATCTCCCCAGGAGAGGAGGATTACTTAGCCATGAATCTGACCGAGCGCCAGGCGGTTCCTCATCTGCTGGTGTAGACAGTGGGGGAGGCACTGTAAGCTGGCCTTCAGTCATTCATCACGTTTTAGAAGCATGCAATTACTCACGAAAAGGTCTGCACGTTTTGCGCCATCTCATTATTGTAAATAAATATGACACTTGTTTCTTGAGAACATCCTACCCTGGCTGCTAATTTCTATTTTTTTTTTAAAGGACTCCGGTGATTCAGCAAAGCAGGGAAGGCGCCATGCAGCAGTGTAAGACAGGGCTGTAACGGAAGCAGATGAATGCAATGCAGAAACTTTACCTCTGCTCCCCCACCTTTTTTTTTTTTTTTTAGCTCCAACTCCTGCAGTCTCTCGGCTTTCTAATTATCCCATATAGTTTATTCAACTACCTCCACATAGCTCCTAACTACTAACATCCTTTGAAAGTTTTACAAAGCATATGGAGGAAGGAAAGTGTAGGGTTTAGGTTTAAAATAGCATCTTATATAAGCCCCTGACGAAGCTTCTCTCAAATTACTTGCAAGTTACCCTGGAGCAGGGAGACCCGGTAGGAAAAAGAAAAAAAAATTACACATAGCAGAAAATTCTAGGTCTAATTTAACTTTAGCCACAAATGATGTAGGAAGTTGAAGAACTAATGGAAATGTATTGTGACACAGAAAAATAGGATGGTACTTTGATGACGGTGGTGGTGGGTGGTGGTCAGTGGTGGTACTGGTCAGTGGTGGTACTGGTCAGTGGTGGTGGTCAGTGGTGGTCGTGGTGGTGGTGACTGTACTTCAGCTATTAGAAATGTCAAAAATAATTATTAGAAGCCTGGGAGAGGAGGTCAGAAGGTGCTTGATCTATCTCAGACTGCCCTTCCTTATCTTGGAGATACACACACTGCCACAGAAAGCTGGGTAGACAGGAGTGCCTTTCGAGTGCCTTTAAGGGAAGGCGTGTTCCCAGAATCATTTACTCCGGTCAAAGTGACAAGCGGCTCTAATAACCAGGACCTGACTGGCTCCATCAGCCAGACTGAGGGCTGCAGGAACCAGGCTTGGGCACCACACTTAGGATGCAGTATTTTACTACCGAACACCAATTATTTCACCAACACCAACAGCAAACAAAGCCACTGTGCGACGTGACAAGCCAAGACAGAAACATCAAAGTCCACACATTCTGCAGACATGAAAACTGACTAAATTTCTCCCTTTTCTGGCTCACATGAGTCTGCTTCTTTACCAATTGTAGACTGAGCCCTGCCCCCTTCTTTCTTCCTCCTGGATGTAGGAGAATCCCCCCCGCCTGATACAATCCACCCTTCCCACCTCCTTGAATTCTCCTCCCATCACCTTCCTCGAGTCAGATTCTATACTAGTTTCTTTCTCGTAGGTCCCTTGGAAAGAAGAGAGGGGCCATCAAATGAGAGCAGGCAACGACTATTGTTCAGAGCAAGAGATGCAGCCGCCAACACCTGTGCTCTGGCAGACACTGAAAGGCAGGCAGAGGAGCGGGGAAGACCTCACAGTGGAACCAAAGTTCAGGCTCCACACCTGCCCTGATGGAGGCTGTTGGCAGAGGACACGACGGGCTGGATAACCAACAGCAGGGCACCCTGTGTGACTGGTGACCAGTGCACGTTTGGTTTTCTCTAGTTCATCCTAAGTTGGAAGCAGGGACAGAAGTTAGAAGAGCTGTCAGCTATTAAGAAGTCCTGGCTATCTGGGGCCTACTGTTACAGGGGACAGTAAACATTTCATATTTGAATATTCAGATGAAAGGCATATGGAGACAAAGTATTCATAGGAACCAAAGGAGATTTTTTAAAACTCTATGACACTCAACAGTGTGTGAGAAGCCCTGGATTCTATTGATGGATGAAGGAGAAATAAGAATAAAGAGAAAATAAACTTAGATAAAGTTATCTCTCAATAACATGAAACATGACTAAAATACGGAAGATCTAGAAAAAATGCAAAAAAAAAAAACAACTCTGAAACTAAAACTAATTTGAATAGAGAATTTGTTTTCTTTTTTTTTTTAATTTTCCTGTTTTTATAAACAATGTCTAAGCTGGTAGGAGTGTGGTGAGTCAGATACCTGCATACACTGATGGTTGATGAGTTTACTGACATTACCTTCCAGAAATGGAGTTTGGCAATATACCAAACATAAAATATGTGCATTTTAACCATGGGAATTAGGGAAATAGGATCATAATTACAGACATGTTCTTACTCAGTCCTCTGGAGGTACATGAAGGGTTTCTAAATATTTATTTTTTTAAAACCCTACAGTAAAAAGTATAAAATAAAAATACAGTGAAAAGCATCATCTATTTGACAATAAAATAATAATAACGTATTTCAGGTGTGAAAGCTGAGAAACTATGAACACAGTTACAGTTCAGCTGCAGTGCTTCCCTTTGGGGGATTTACTTTTCAGCATCGTTAGTCTTCAGTATCTTCAAAACATTCTGCAACAGGATAATGTCTATTTCACCTTTACTAGACATCTTTTATTTAAAATATATGTTTTCTCATTATATTTTTATCGGCAAAATAATTAGGAAGTGTGCCGTATTCCTTTGCTTTATATCAAAAATAGAATCCAGAGGACATATGCTGTCTAACACCACAGGAGTTTTGGCAGAATGGTGTTAGGTTGAAGGTTGTGGTTTTTTTTGTTTTTGTTTTTGTTTTTTTTTTTCTTTTAAAGGCAAGTAAGAGGTACAAACCTTCAGTCACGGGGCTGAAATGCAGGGCATGGGGAACACCGTCAGGTATATTACGTAACATCCTTGCACGGTGCCAGACGGCAGCTAGACTGGTCGTCGTGATCCTTCCAGTGCTGTGCACCTGGAGCTAACACAGGGACGCAGGGCAGTTACCCTTCAGTTAAAACAGAAAAGCAGGCACTGGGAGGAAAGGCTAACGGTGGGTCGACCCAGGGGCTGGGGGTCACGGGCGATCGCTAGTTGTCAGTATGCTTTTAAGTATTTCCAGTCGTCTGCAATGAACGTGTATTACTTGTAAAGTTAGAAAGAAAACAATAAATGCCATTAAAATTTTAAAAAATGAAAAATTATTTTTAAAAAGGCAAACAAGTACAAGGAACACATAATGCAAGTCTTTCATGTTTTAGGCAAAATGTCAGACTCCACCTCAGCAGGCTTGGGGGCCAGCTCCATTAGCTCTGAATTTTGGGTTAAGGCAAATATTTCTGCTCCATTTATGTTCATTCTGAAAAATACAACAGTCACACTGGATGTTATCTCATATTCTGCCGAACTTTAAAATGTAAGGGTTTTTTGGGGGTGGTTTGGTTTCAAAGCCCAATACTGGAATTTATGACCATAGATTCAACACTGGCCCCCTGAGATGGACGGATTATCTTGCTTTGTGTTTTCTTCATGATTTTAATGCTTAAAAAAGCAGTCTTGTATCTAAATTGAATTTCCAAGGTGTATTTTTAAGATCATGCATAAAGATTTAGTCAATGCAATAATATGACACAAAGAGGAGAAAGGCTGTGTTTCCCCTTAGCACACATTTCCCACCTCTGACTGAGACACGTGAAGTTTCACACACACAAGGTCCTGCCTGGTTCTCTGCCTGCGCCCGCCCTGACCTCCCCCAGTGGCCCCCCCAGACTACTGTATGCCCCCTCCTCCAGGACCTGGTGAGCGATGAACGTCTGTTCAGGGTACCTGGGCTTCTGGTTGACCCACGGTTCAACGTAACAAAGTCACAACATACACACACGTGCATATATCCACTTAAAATTGTGCAGGAACTGAAAGCACCTCTCTCTCTCTCTCTCTCTCTCTCTCTCTCTCTCTCTCTCTCTGTGTGTGTGTGTGTGTGTGTGTGTTAAATTCATGAGCACACTACTCCTTCGCACCAGTATCTCTAAAGCTGTCTCGCATTCCTTACTGGCTGTATAATATTACACAAATTAAGTAGGCGTCCGGCCTCTCTGCCCCTTGCCTCCCACTCCTCCTTCCCCTGTCTCTTAAATGTTGCTCTTAAAAACCACACTGTAAGAAGTAAAAAGAAAACAAACAAAAAACCACAACAGGTAATTCATATATAGTCAGAAAAGTCCATCACAGAAATTTCTAAAGTTTGGCATTACTAGAAGAGACATTTATATATATTATTTTGTGTAGCTATTGTAAAATTGGCCACCATGAAAGGTTATACTTCACCACTAATGTACTGTATTACGTATTATTTTCCCTACACACTCATTAAAATACTGTTATCAAACCTTTCCATGGTTTTCCAAAAAGGTGTAAGGAATGGAATCTGAAAGTAGTTTGGTTTGCATTTCTCTTACCAGGAGTGTGATTGGGCATTTTTAAATATACATTTAAGAATAATTTACATTTGCTGTAATTACCAATTCAAACTGCCTCTTTTTTTTAAAACTGCATTTGTTTTAAATTTGATTTCCTAGGAACTTTTTAGAAATTAAGGAAATCAATCTTGTGTCCGACATGTGAGTTTCATTTTCTTAAGCCAACTAGTCATTTGTCTTTGGACATTATTTTATTTTTGTGTGTTAAGATGTGCAGGTTCTGTGTCACTGCAGAAATTGTTCCAATGTTTCTTCTCTGAACTTGAGTAACTTTACTCTTATTTTTAAATATCCAATGTGCCTGGAATAATTCTGTTGTTAGATGAGACAAAGATTCAACTGTCTTTTTTTTATGGCTACTCAATATTTACAGCTACCTATATTCAATATTAAATATTTCTGAGACAGAGTTGAAAAGGCAGCTCTGTCTTGCACTGAACTCTTATGTGCAAATTGGGTCATTCTTACTCTTTCTGTTTCTTCCACTGAAATTACACATTTAATTGTGGCAGCATTTTAATTCTTGTTGGTTTTATTTGGTTTGTTCTACATCCCTGCAGTCTTCTGTTGGATAGTACAAATTCCTTTTTTCTTTACAAATATGAGAATCAGTCTTTCTAATTCCAAAATAATTTTTAGTCTCTTATCATCTATTTGTTGGTATTCTTTTCCACGGCATGAAATGAACGTAGTACACTTTCTTCCACATATATATTTTAAACATATTGTTTTCTGTAATTTTATTACTTCAATGTATATTGAACATTTTAATAATTATCTTAATACCTGTACTCATTGATAAAATAATTTTCAGAATTTAATAGTTTTAACTCATAACACTTTATTACATTTTCTTGCATCATCCTTGTCTGAAATATCCAGTCTGAAATAATATCACACATTCTCTTGGTTTTCTTACGCCAAATACTTCTCTATGATCAAAAAAGCACATTCACTACTCTCATTTTTCCTAGCTACTGAATTACTTTACTTCTTAACCTTTTTTTTTTTTAAAGCTTTGCGTGTCAACATTTTTCTTCTCTGAGATTGAAATATTGTTAGCACGAGGGGAAATAAATATTTCAAATGACAGTTTAAATTTTTCATCAGCTATGCACTTTGCATATATGAGAATCTCTTCCACTTGAAACACAAAGTCCTCTGCTGCCCCCCTGGACAAGGAATGAGCTGTAACACGACCCGGTCATGACTCCCACCTGTTCTCACTGAGGTAACACATCTGGCCAGCAAAGACGGCAACCATCTTCCCCTTAAATCTGACTGTCTTAGCTGGCCTCTTTTATATTTTCTATGCACAGATTTATAACTCACTGAAATTAACGTCCTCCTGTTCAGAGGAATGAGGAAGATAAAGAAATTGCATCCACTGATCATTCATTTTGTGAAAGTGATTTTCAAGGCATTCTATTTAATTTCCTCCAATACTCAGTAATCTTTCGATTTAGCAACTGCTCTTCCAGTTTCCAATATAAGCACAAGCAATACCTTTTGTCTGCGAGCTGAACAGCATCTGTCCACTCTACTGTTGCCAAACCCTCTCTTCTGAGGAATCGTGTTCCACGTGACCGAGCTGGGATTACTCAGCTCAGCTCATCCCCTCCATGGCAGCGGGCGTGAACACGACCAAGATCTGGCCAGTTAAACTGTCTCAGTCTCTGGACAAATGAATGTTCCCAGACTGCACACAAGAGCACGTGATTTCTGCAGTCTTCTTAGTGACAACTTGTACAGAAAATGCTCTGTGTTCAGAGGGTTTTCTCAGCTGATGCCAGAGGCAGTGACACTTAATCTGTGTCCAGAGCCCTGCCATGTTGTGGGAAAAGAGACAAGTGCCTTACTGATTTCATTACTGCAATCCCTGCATGAGTAGCTCCGGGAGCCAGTCTCCTCCTGAACAGCGAGGTTACGGACGTCAACATTCTCCTACGCTGTGTAACTTAACGGTACTTTAATTTAGATAGATTTTGTGTGTGTGTGTGTGATATCTCAGTGTGCTGCGACTGGCACAGAAGTTTATGTCTACAAAGAGGACATTGTGAATGACAAATAAATCAGAAATGGATGATTACGGTCCTGTAGGAACAAAGTAGTTTACAAACATGAATGTTTCATTTTATCTTGTGTGTTCTCGCCATGTTCCTACTGAAGCCGAGCATTCGTGAGCCTAGTACAATGTCAGGATGTTAGATCTTTGCTGTTACTCTTTGTGATTTTCGGCAAAAGTCCTCAAACAGATGCAAACAGTTATGATAAGAGCATCACCGCCAGTGATGCCGATTTTGGTGGAAACCAGCCCGTGGGAAGCGCACAGGCGAGAGGGCAGAGCCTGCGAAGAAGGCGCCCGTCTCACCTTTCAAACGATATGGCATGGATTTTAGAACTGCCTCCGCTATGAGAGTCCACAAGTCAGAACTGTTTGCACAAACCCCACGTGAAAGACAGCAGGTCCTTGTGAAAACTGTGGAATCAGCAGTTTGTGGAGCCCAGGAACCATGACAACCTAATTTCCCTGAAATTTGGGGGTGATCCCCTTGGGACATCTGCACCTACAGCAGGTCCTGCTTGCTCGCTCCCGTGCGCGCTGGTGCAAGCGGGACACTGGGTCTGTCTCGGCCACTAACTGTTTGTTTTAGGGGCAGAGAACAAAGCTGGGTTCTGTAGCCAGGACCCAGGCTGACGAGGGTCAGGCTTGTTTCTAGGCATTAGGAGCACAAAGGCAGGGGAGGCACTGTCAGGGCACGGATCAGCCAGGAACTGACACAGGACGTTCAGAAATCAAGTACTGGTAGCTCAATGAGCTTTTCAGGTCATGTGTTGCTAAAGATGCCACAAGTCTGAAAAGCTTTCATAATTATCCTTTTTTAAAAGGTTTTTTTTTTTTATTGTAGTATAATATGTATAAACATAAACTTTGCCATTTTAACTCTCTTCGGTGCACAGATCAGTGGTGTCCTTACCTTTCTGCATTGTGGTGCAACCTCCACCACTTCCTGTTTCCAAAACTGTTTATTTCAAGAAGAAATGAGGCGATCACTAAGCAAGCAGTTAACTCCCCACCACTGCCCCCCATTTAAAAAATGTTAGCAAAGTTCAAAAAGAGCAACACGTCATGACCAAACTGTGTTCATTCTCAGAGGATCAGATTGGTTTAGTATTCAAAAAAACAAAACAAAATAAAAAAACCTCAATCACTGTAATTTACCAAATGAAAAGAAAAAAGAGAAAAGACAGATGATGATTCCAGGAAATGAAGAGAACACACTTGACTTGAAAAAACTGAACACTTCATTAAAAAAAAAAAAAAAAAAAAACCA
This sequence comes from Camelus ferus, assembly GCF_009834535.1. Classification (NCBI taxonomy): domain Eukaryota; kingdom Metazoa; phylum Chordata; class Mammalia; order Artiodactyla; family Camelidae; genus Camelus; species Camelus ferus. The sequence goes on along the minus strand of NC_045726.1, from coordinate 5,361,567 downwards.
GACCTCTCACCAGACAAGGAACAGAAGGAGACTCTCTCAGCCTCACTGAGAACATGCGTAGTGAGCCTGAAGCCGTCCGCACACTCGGTAATGGAATACGGAATGCTCTCTTCTTAAGACTGGGAACAAGGCAAGGCTGCCTACACAAACATTTCTGTTAAAATATATCAAAGATCCTGGACAGTACAATAATGTAATAAAATGAAAAAAAAAAAAAAAGACATCTCGATTCTCACAACAGAAGAAAGAAGTAAAGATGTCTTAATTTACAGACCCTGAGATGGTGGACATACAATGTCAAAGGAAGCCATCATAAAGCTACTAGAAGGAGGGCGAGTTTTTATCAAGGTCACAGGACACACGACAGATAAAATATCAGTCATGCTCCCATATACGCACAATGAACAGCTGGGAAGTGATATAAAATCCTCCATTCATAACAGTGCCCCAAAGTACAAAATTCTTAGGAATACGTTTTTTTTTTTAACATTTTTTATTGATTTATAATCATTTTACAATGTTGTGTCAAATTCCAGTGTTCAGCACAATTTTTCAGTTATTCATGGACATATACACACTCATTGTCACATTTTTTTCTCTGTGACTTATCATAACAATTTGTGTATATTTCCCTGTGCTATACAGTGTAGTCTATTCTACAATTTTGAAATCCCAGTCTATCCCTTCCCACCCTCCACCCCCCTGGTAACCACAAGTCTGTATTGTCTGTCTGTGAGTCTATTTCTGTCCTTTATTTACGCTTTGCTTTTGTTTGTTTGTTTGTTTTTGTTTTTGTTTTTTAGATTCCACATATGAGCGATCTCCTATGGTATTTTTCTTTCTCTTTCTGGCTTACTTCACTTAGAATGACATTTTCCAGGAGCATCCATGTTGCTGCAAATGGCATTATGTTGTCGGTTTTTATGGCTGAGTAGTATTCCATTGTATAAATATACCACTTCTTCTTTATCCAGTCACCTGTTGATGGACATTTAGGCTGTTTCCATGTTTTGGCTATTGTAAATAGTGCTGCTATGAACATTGGGGTGCAGGTGTCATCCTGAAGTAGATTTCCTTCTGGATACAAGCCCAGGAGTGGAATTCCTGGGTCATATGGTAAGTCTGTTCCTAGTCTTTTGAGGAATCTCCACACTGTTTTCCATAGTGGCTGCACCAAACTGCATTCCCACCAGCAGTGTAGGAGGGTTCCCCTTTCTCCACAGCCTCTCCAGCATTTGTCATTTGTGGATTTTTGAATGACGGCCATTCTGACTGGTGTGAGGTGGCACCTCATTGCAGTTTTGATTTGCATTTCTCTGATAATTAGTGATATTGAGCATTTTTTCATGTGCTTTTTGATCATTTGTATGTCTTCCTTGGAGAATTGCTTGTTTAGGTCTTCTGCCCATTTTTGGATTGGGTTGTTTATTTTTTTCTTATTGAGTCGTATGAGCTGCTTATATATCCTGGAGATCAAGCCTTTGTCGGTTTCCCTTGCAAAAATTTTCTCCCATTCCGTAGGTTTTCTTCTTGTTTTACTTCTGGTTTCCTTTGCTGTGCAGAAGCTTGTAAGTTTCATTAGGTCCCATTTGTTTATTCTTGCTTTTATTTCTTCTAGGAGAAAATTTTTGAAATGTATGTCAGATAATGTTTTGCCTATGTTTTCCTCTAGGAGGTTTATTGTATCTTGTCTTATGTTTACGTCTTTAATCCATTTTGAGTTGATTTTTGTATATGGTGTAAGGGAGTGTTCTAGCTTCATTGTTTTACATGCTGCTGTCCGGTTTTCCCAACACCATTTGCTGAAGAGACTGTCTTTATTCCAGTGTATATTCTTGCCTCCTTTGTCAAAGATGAGTTGACCAAAAGTTTGTGGGTTCATTTCTGGGCTCTCTATTCTGTTCCATTGGTCTATATGTCTGTTTTGGTACCAATACCATGCTGTCTTGATGACTGTAGCTCTATAGTATTGTCTGAAGTCTGGGAGAGTTATTCCTCCAGCCTCTTTCTTTCTCTTCAGTAATGCTTTGGCAATTCTAGGTCTTTGATGGTTCCATATGAATTTTATTATGATTTTTTCTAGTTCTGTGAAATATGTCCTGGGTAATTGGATAGGGATTGCATTAAATCTATAGATTGCCTTGGGCAGTGTGACCATTTTAACAATATTGATTCTTCCAATCCAAGAGCATGGGATATCTTTCCATTTTTTAAAGTCTTCTTTAATTTCCTTCATCAATGGTTTATAGTTTTCTGTGTATAATTCTTTCACCTCCTTGGTTAGATTTATTCCCAGATATTTTATTACTTTGGGTGCTATTTTAAAGGGGATTGTTTCTTTACTTTCTTTTTCTGTTGATTTATCGTTAGTGTAAAGAAATGCCACTGATTTTTGAACGTTAATTTTGTAACCTGCTACCTTGCTGAATTCTTCAATCAGCTCTAGTAGCTTTTGTGTGGACCTTTTAGGGTTTTCTACATATAGTAACATGTCATCAGCATAGAATGACACTTTTACCTCTTCTTTTCCAATTTGGATCCCTTTTATTTCTTTCTCTTGCCTGACTGCTGTGGCTAGGACTTCCAGGACTATGTTGAATAGGAGTGGTGATAGTGGGCATCCTTGTCTTGTCCCACATTTTAGTGGGAAGCTTTTGAGTTTTTCACCGTTGAGTACTGTGCTGGCTGTAGGCTTGTCATATATAGCTTTTATTATGTTGAGATATGTTCCCTCTATACCCACTTTGGCGAGAGTTTTTATCATAAATGGGTGTTGAATTTTATCAAATGCTTTTTCTGCATCGATTGAGATGATCATGTGGTTTTTGTCCTTTCTCTTGCTGATGTGATGTATTACACTGATTGATTTGCGTATGTTGAACCAGCCTTGTGTCCCTGGGATGAACCCCACTTGGTCATGATGTATAATCTTTTTTATGTGTTGTTGGATTCTGTTTGCTAAAATTTTGGTGAGGATTTTGGCGTCTATGTTCATCAGTGATATTGGCCTATAATTCTCTTTTTTTGTAGTGTCTTTGCCTGGTTTTGGTATCAGGGTGATGGTGGCTTCATAGAATGAGTTTGGGAGTATTCCCTCCTTTTCAATCATCTGGAAGAGTTTGAGAAGGACTGGTATGAGTTCTTCTTTGTATGTTTGGTAGAATTCCCCGGTGAAGCCATGCGGTCCTGGACTTTTATTTGTAGGGAGGTTTTTAATTGCTATTTCTATTTCCTTTCTAGTGATCAGACTGTTCAAGTGTTCAGATTCTTCTTGATTCAGTTTTGGTGGACAGTATGTTTCCAGAAACTTGTCCATCTCCTCTAGGTTATCCAGTTTGGTTCCATATAGTTTTTCATAATATTCTCGTATGATATTCTGTATTTCTATTTTGTTTGTTGTAATTTCTCCATTTTCCTTTCTTATTTTGCTAATTTGTGCTCTCTCTTTTTTCTTCTTTGTGAGTTTGGCCAGAGGTTTGTCAATTTTATTTACTTTTTCAAAAAACCAGCTTTTGGTTTGGTTGACTTTTTCTATGGTCTGGTTAATCTCTATTGTATTTAATTCCTCTCTGATCTTTATTATTTCCTTCCTTCTGCTGCTTTTTGTTCTTCTTTTTCTAATTCATTCAGGTGGTGGGTTAAATTGTTTATTTGAGATTGTTCTTCTTTTTTGAGGAAGGCCTGTATCGCTATAAACTTCCCTCTTAGCACTGCCTTTGCTGTGTCCCATAGGTTTTGAGTGGTTGTGCTTTCATTATCATTTGTCTCAAGGTATTTTTTAATTTCAGCTTTGATTTCCTCATTGATCCATTGTTTTTTCAATAACATATTGTTTAATCTCCATGCTTTCCTTTTTCTCTCCTTTGTTTCTCTGTTGTTGATTTCCAGTTTCATGGCATTTGTGGTCAGTAAAGATGCTTGAGATAATTTCTATCTTCTTAAAATTGTTGAGGTTTCTTTTGTGCCCAAGTACATGATCGATCCTGGAAAATGTTCCATGTGCACTTGAAAAGAATGTATATCCTATTTTTGGGGGGTGTAATGCTCTGAAAATATCCACCAAATCTAGTTTTTCTATTGTAGTATTTAATTTCTCTGTTGCCTTGTTTATTTTCTGTCTGGAAGATCTGTCTAGTGATGTTAACGCAGTGTTAAAATCTCCAACTATGATTGTATTCCCATCAATATCCCCCTTTATCTCTGTTAGTAATTCTTGTATGTACTTAGATGCTCCTATATTGGGTGCATATATATTAACAAGCGTAATATCCTCATCTTGCATCACTCCTTTAATCATTATAAAATATCCTTCTTTATCTTTCTTTATGGCCTTTGTTTTAAAGTCTATTTTGTCTGAAATCAGTACTGCAACACCTGCTTTTTTGGCTTTTCCATTTGCATGGAATATCCTTTTCCATCCTTTCACTCTCAATCTATATGTGTCCTTCTCCCTAAAGTGGGTCTCTTGTATGCAGCATATTGAAGGTTCTTGCTTTATTATCCAGTCTGCCACTCTGTGTCTTTTGACTGGAGCATTTAGTCCATTAACATTTACAGTTATTAATGATAGATGTGTGTTTATTGCCATTTTGAACTTAACTTTGCAGTTGAATTGGTATATCCTCTTTGTTCCTTTCTTCTTCCTTTTGTGGTTTGGTAATTTTCCTTTGTATTATCATGGATTTTATTTAATTTTTGTGACTCCTTTGTAAATTTTTGGCTTGTGGTTACCCTTTTTTGTAAATCTGTCAACCCATTACTATAACTGTTTTTATTAAACTGATAGTAACATGATCTCAAACCCATCCTACTGTTAAAAAAAATTAAAAAAGAAAGAAAAAAATATTCTATATTTCCCTGCCTCCCTCTCCCACTCTCAGTGATTTGTATGTCTTCTTTTATAATTTCATGTTTACTTTATTTGTAATTCATGAGTTATCACCTTTCCAGTTGTGTGTTTCTCATTTCTGTAGCATCCTGCTGCTTTTCTATTTAGAATAGCCCTTTCAATATTTCCTTTAGCATGGGTTTAGTGTTGCTAAACTCCTGCAGCTTTTTTTTTGTCTGTGAAACTCTTTATTTCTCCTTCTATCCTCAAGGATAGCCTTGCTGGATAAAGGATCCTAGGCTGCATCTTTTTTTCATTCAGGGCTTTGAATATATCTTGCCACTCCCTTCTGGCCTGTAGTGTTTGTGTAGAGAAATCAGCTGAGAGCCTTATGGGGGTTCCCTTGTAACTTACTCTTTGCTTTTCTCTTGCTGCCTTTAGAATCCTTTCTTTATCCTTGACTCTGGCCATCTTGATTATGGTATGTCTTGGTGTGGGTCTATTTGGGTTCTTCCTGTTTGGGACCCTCTGAGCTTCCTGTACTTGGATATCTGATTCCTTCTTTAAGTTTGGGAAGTTTTCAGTCATGATTTCTTCAAAAACCTTTTCAATCCCCTTTGAGCTTTCTTCTCCTTCTGGGACCCCTATTATGCGAAGATTGGGACGCTTTATGTTATCCCATAGGCCCCTTATGCTATTTTCATTATTTTTTATTTGCTTCTCTTGTAGTTCTTCTGAATGGGTGCTTTCTATTGCCCTGTCTTCTAGATCACTAATTCATTCCTCTGCATTATCTAGTCGGCTTTGCACAGCTATTCGATCATTCCTCATCTCTGTCAATGAGTTTACCCATTCTACTTGGCTCTTCTTTATAGCTTCAATTTCATTTTTGACATATTTTATATCTCTAAACACTATCTCTTTTAATTCCTTCAGCAATTCGATCACTCCTTTTTTGAAATCTTGATCTAGTAGGCTATCGATGTCTATTTCGTTGATCTTTCTTTCAGGGGATTTCTCTTGTTCTTTTAATTGGGAAAGGTTTTTCTGCTTCTTCATCTTGCTCATACCTCTCTGGCACTGTGGTTTATGGAGTATCAGTTGTTTATTTTGGTCCTTAAGGATTTTATCTATCTGATGCCTATTTAGGAATAGAACTTAGGAAAAAAAGAAAAAAAAAAATAAGAGAGAGAGAGAAAGAATTTTAAAAGAAGGGAGAAAGAGGGTTTGAAAACAGTGTGTAATGAATAATAGAAGAGTGAGTTGAAGCAGAGTATTAATCGGGTTGAGACGTCCTTTTAAAACCTTTACAAAAAAAGGGGGGGGGGAGATGAATAGATGTATTTGAAACCTGTGTCTAATCAATAGCAGGACATCAAAACCCAAGAGAAATAGAAATGAATTAAGAAGTAAAGATTAAGAGAGTAATAGAAAATAGAACAGGTAAAAACAGATTTAAAAAAAAGGGGGGGGGGTTTGTCGGTGTTCTCCTGGAGTCTGTGTGTTTTTAATGTGAAGTCTTTCTGTCTTCGTCCTGTTTTGGAAGCTCAGCTTGCTGTTTTCAGAGGCCCTCCGTTGGCGCCCTCTTCTGTGCTGCTCCCAGCACCTGTTGGCAAGCAGATCGTGCCTCCTCCTAACACTGGGTCAGGTGCAGCTCTCCTCTGCTGTGGGCGGGCGGGTCGCTGCCCCTCCGGATGCCGCAGTCAGATGTTGCAGACTGGCCGGGTAGGAGGGCGGGTCGTGCCCCCTCCCAGCACCTCGGTCAGGGGCTGTGTTCCTGCCCGAAAGGCGGAGGGTGCCGCTCTCCCTCTACCTGCGCCCCCGGTAGCTCTGCTGCTCTGTGCGGCTGCGCGCTCCGCCCTGGTCGGCGCTCCGCGGGTGGGCTCGGGGAAGACCGAGGGACAGCCCTGTCCCTGCTCCGAGCCAGAACCCAGCTCCTCGTTTGTCTTTGTGGAGCAAGTTCTCTGAGGGACCAGGATGGAAGGATCCTGTCTGCCCCGGGCTGCAGGCCAGTCTCAGTCTGGCCTTTGAGGCTGCTAAGCCCTTCGGTGCGGACTGCAGGTTTCGCCTCGGAGGCTCCCCCTCCGTCCTGCTGGCCTCTCAGTTGGAGAGGGGAGACCCAGCGAGCGAGCGCCAGTCCTCCTTTGCCGCTCCCTCCCCGCGGGACCTGTCCTGCGCTGCTTTGCCTTTTGTTCTTTCTTTTTTCCTTTTCTCCTACCAGATTTTTGGCGTCTTTATCTTTTGAAGAGGGCGATGTTCTGTCGGAGTTCCGCAGGTGCTCTGGTTGGCTGAGTGGGTCTGTGGATGTGGGTCTTGGTGTATTTGTGGGAGAGGGTGACCTGCGAGCATCCTTCTACTCCGCCATCTTCTCCGTCTCCAGGAATACGTTTAACCACATACCACTGATCAATACAAAATTTCAAAAACACAATATTTGGATGAAAAAATTTTAAATCTATCTAAACATAGAATTATGCCCATAATTAGAAGTCTCTAGATGTTAAAGCTACAGCCTCCCCAAGTTAATTTACAGATGCAACATAATCTCTATCAAAATCCCAACTGCATTTTTTTAATCTGTCGATATTGGAAAACTTGCATGACATACGGAAATACACATAATGGACAACATTCAAACTAATTTTGTAAAGAGACAACAAAATTTTAAGTACTTAAACCGACTGTAGGACTTCCTCTAACTCTATGGCAACTGAGACAACATCAATATCGATTTAAGGATCTACACTGGCATAGTGCAGAAAAAGAGACAGTACATGAATCCAGCCAATACGTACACAGGTAAGTGATTTTGAACACAGATGTCAGGTTAATTTCATAGGGATAAGAACAGTCCCTGAACAACCAAACCCGAGTCAACTGAACTTCCACACGGAGGATAATTCACCTCGACACTTGTCTCACATTGTACGTAAATACTAACTCTACATTTAAGGTATTAAAACATCATAACTTTTAATGTGAATTTTATTTCTGTGGAACTTATAGAAGAAAACCTAGGAGAAAAATCTTTGCTACCTCGGAGTAGGTGAAGATTTCTTAAGTAAAGCATGAAAATCATGAACCACAAAAGAAAAAAAATTCATAAATCGGACTTCACCTCTTTAAAAATGATTACTCTTTGAAAGACACCAGGAAGAAAATGCACAGGCAAGCCACAAACCAGAGGAAGATGTTTGCAGTGAGTACATCTGACAAAGTATGTGCACCCAGAATTCGTAAGAACTCAGTAAGACACCCAATCCATTGACAACAGCTCTGAAGGGGCACTTCTGAAAAGAAGACACACAGATGCCAGCACATGCACGCGAAGCTTCTGGCATCACGAGTCACCAGTAAAATTCACTGAAAGCACAGTGAGATCGCGTCACGCATCCGTTGGAATGGTTCCTTTTTAAAAGATGGACAGTTCCTGACGTGGAGCAGCCGGCTCTCTCACACATCACCGCTGGGGAAGCGATGGTGAAAAGCCACGCAGGAACGGATCTGGGCTGCTTCTGTTAGATGTGCATTCCCACCTGACTCGGCAGCTTTACTCGCAGGCTTTCTGCCCAAATGGAATGACAGCATGTGCACATCAACACGTGTGCACAGAGAGACCCCCACCCCCCCGCCAAGTTTAAACAATACAAATGCCCATCCGTGTCTGAGTGGGTAAAGATGTCTGGTAGATATGCACACACAAGGACGCCGCTCAGGTAACAAGGCAGGACCTCCAGGCACACAGTCACGCAGACAAGTCTCAGAAGCACAGGCTGCGTGATGAAAACCAGATGCAAAAGACATGCACACTGCATGAGGTTTCATCAAAGTCTAGCAGTGGGAATGACCCTCTAGTGACTGAACGTAGATCAGAGGTTTCTGGTCCCAGGACTGGACAGGATCAGCTGCTAAGTGCCCTGAAGGAAGTCTCTGGAATCATGAAAACATTCAACTCTTTACTAGGCTGGCAATTATACCGAAGTATACAACTGTCAAATGTCATCAAAATGTATGCTAATAATGCACGGACTTAACTTCATGTAAATTATAATTTATGTAAGTTCTGCATTTTTGCCTGATATCTCTGAAATTATCTCAGAATGTTGCTTGTCAGGTTGCAGAGGCACTATGAATACTTTTATCTGTCTTCTGATTGTTCTAAAATACTTCAAGCGTTCAGCTCAGATGGGAATTAATGTCTTTGGGCTCATAACACCTGCCTTTTGTGTCCACTAAACCCCAGTCGTGTTCCATTAGAAGGGTCCATAAAGCCATTGGATAAAACAGTGAATTATCTAAACATCATTTAAGAAGACTTCTGGTTTCATTTACATTTTGCTGTATTTGGTTTATGTGAACAGTTTAAATCACTGGTCTGAATCCATGTATCGAATAGCAAAGGACTTCAAGGCACACTGCATGTTACTCCTGACGCCCTTTCAAATGATTTGGGTCTGTTTTATTTCAATTAATTACAATAAAGAAAGAGAATCAAGGATTTCTTACTCTTAAGTGATATTTTTTTAAAAATTCCATCAAGCTGGAACTCATTTGAAGTTCATTCTTTTGCCAAAGCATAAGAATCTGTTTGTGGTGATAAGACGGAAGCGTACTTGGCTGTTTGGACTCAAGAGAGCAAAAATGAGAAGTTAAAGTGTGCAACCAAAGTTATCTTCCACTTTTTTTCTCTTTCTTTTTTTTTTAATTTGAATGCAGATTTAATCAACAGTCTTGAAGCTCCAGATTATCTATCAAATGGAGAAAATCTGTCTCAGGTAACTAGATCCTCTAATCAAATATTGGCAGATGTGATCTTCAGGGTGATAAAAACAGACTGAAACCCAGAGTGATGGTATTTGATGAGTCACAGAATCAGAGTGCACGCATGCAAGTCAAGATGGAACCCCTTAAGTCAGTACTACATCTCGACAATACAACTACAAGTTACCATGACTGCTTTCAGTAATGTATGTTTAAAAGCTGAGGGCACACATTTTCCAGTTTACATAACTGGGATATTTCATCTATATCCATAACCTGATTCAAATGCAAAATACTTTTTTTAAATAGACACGCTCAGTTCGTGGAAGCAATATTGAACCAGAGTTTAATGTGTAAAAATAATTTTTAAAACATTTTAGACATCTTAGTCTATTATTCCAAGTCCTGTGAAGTCTCTCTCGAGAACCCTCTATCACTTTAAAATTCAGATAGCATAAAATTAGGCAGCTAAACACTCACTGCCTAACAATAGAGATTTCAGGGAGACAAGAGAAGTTTCATTTGTTCATTTAAGAAAAACATAGTGGGTTAACATGGCACTTCTGGTGCTGGACGGCACCTCGGGACATGTTTAGAGCATAGTTGTGTTTTCTGAATTAATGAACAGATATTAGAGGTGGAGTAACCACTGTGAGTAGGGGTTACAACAGAAAAGTCATTTCTGTCCGCAAGGGTGTAAATCCAGGTCAGATTTCAGTGCAGTCACTGTCCCATCTTGCCTGCAGCGGCTCTGGGGGAAGCAATCATGTGGTTGTGTTCACGGCTTAACAATGAAAAATTAACACATTGTTTAAATCTCATGGAGGGGTGCGACGGACTATCAGCCTATCAGTTGTGCTCGACGATACGTCACAGTCTTTGGAAAATGCAAACCTGGAGGCAGACCTAGTTTTCGAAGTTTGATCCGTACGTGAGCACCCCAGGTCTCACCCTGACCTTCCATGTCATGGTTGGAATCGTCCGCAGATGTCAGCGCCATTGACTACTACCAAGCTCTCAGCACCCCAATAATTCTGACATTTCCGTCTCATTTCCCAGCGCCTGGCTTTCCTCGAGTGAGACAGAAGTCTGAGGAAAGTGTATTCCGGGGCTGCGACAGGCGGGTGACGGAAGCAAGCCTGTAGGAGCAGGTCTTCACCGGGAAGAGGGGGGTCCTCGTCCCAGGGCCCCTGCAGCGCTGCAGCGTGCGCCTCCGGAGAGCCGCCAATCCAGACCAGGACTTTCTTGAACAACTAACATACTCCGTGGTATCCCGAATTAGCAGGGAGGGTAGAGGGCTGACCTGCGAAATGCAAGTGAGGGCAGAAACACACAGAGATTTGAGTTCAGCAGTCGTGGCATCCAGAAATCTCACAGCGTCCCCTCCACTCCGTGGGACCGAGGGCTGCCCAGGAGAGGGAAGAGAGTCTTCCAGACACATTGTTCTAAATGTTTCTTGTTCTTTCCTTTACTGGTGACCAAAGGCTATAAGCCTGTGCATGGCTCTCTATTACAATCTGAGCATCAGCCCCTGTGTTCTAAGTGATGCAAGTCCTAAATAATGAGGAAGTCTTGTTTCTGACAATCCTAACCTTGGCCATGAATTAGTTTCTGGAAATAAAATTATCAAGCCCTAGGCTGACTCAAAGGAAGACCTTGAGTATTTAGTAGTTTGTTAGATAAATCATAACTCAAATGAGAAGGAATGAAAAAGCCCACTGAAAAGGTGCTCTTCCAGTAACTCCTGTTTTCAAACATGATGTGATGTCGTAAACAGAGCAGAACTTGGCAAATCTTGTCCGGCGTCTGACGGAGAGCCTCTTTCCTATCCTGTACCACCTTTTCCAGCTCACAACCTGCTGTACAGTGGTAAAACAACGTACCAGAAGTTCACGTAATAATCCTGAAAAACCTGGCTCATTAGTCACTGGGCACACGATGTGGCCCAGGCGTGCAGCCACGATCTCTGCGTGGTCATCACAGAAAACCCCACAGCCGTTCTGCAAGGTGGGTACCACTTGACAGATACGTCTCACCTACAGACAGCAACATGCTTACAAACTACTGAAGGGCACACGATTGCTAACCAGTGGCAGAAGCAGGACTGAGCCCAGGCAAGCGGACTCCACACTGAGAGGCCGCTCCCTCGGGGGCGACACGGAGCTCTGTCATGGGTGATGCTCAGCGTCCCTCGCTGTGGAGGACGTGGAACGTTCGCCAGGGATAAGTCCGTGTGCCATGTCAGTTTGGCACAGCAGGGATGACTTTGCAAGGGTCACAAAATTCTTCACTCGGGAAATTATTAACAGACTGAATTTTGTTATAAAAACAAATGACAACAAAATGTATCACCATGGATTACTGGATAGGAGACGCATCAGCTGGGACTGAAGGAGGCTTCAAACACAGCTGACCCTTGAACGTGGCAGGGGGTGGGGCGGTGAGCCCCACGCAGTACAAAATACACGTACTGCTGCTCTCTGTGCCTCAAAAACACAGAACTTGACAACTGACTCATCCGACGGCAGGAAGCTGAGACAGTGTGCACCGAATCAGGATTCAAACCCTCGCTCTTTGATGCCACAAACTGTGGTTTCTCATGGCACAAAGCTTTAAGAGCTGTAAAATGAAAACATAGACAACTGTATTTCTTGAATCCACATGTAAGTGGACCCTTGCAGTTCAAACTCAAGTTGTTCAAGGGTCAACTGTAACACACGTTTATATTTTTCCAAAATAAAAATGTTTCAAAAAATGTGTAAGCCACCCTGATAAGTAACTAAAGGGACTTAAAGATGGGGTAAACGCAACGTGGCTGGCATCATCTAATTTCTACCACATAGAATTAAAGTGAGGTTTTCATAAATATAGCACTGTTTAAGGGCACTAGAGTCATGTTTACAGTTGTATATCAATACTTTTTTTTTCTGGCAAATGTATTAAATAAAAATATTATTTTAATTCAGCTGAAACACAGGCCAATCAGACATAAGATCATTTAATGATTCAATTTAATCATCCTATGCTTCAGATTTTTAAAGGGGTCAGAGCTCTGTGCACATGCTATAGTACGCTATGTAAGTGAGTATGTGGAAAATTGTATAATACGTGGCACAATGTTGTTAGCGCATCAGTTCTTCAAGAAATTATTTCTTGCAACAATGTATCCAATGACATTTTTAAAGTGTATCTTTATCCAGGATGGCTATATCCTGTCCAAATTCCCTGATGATACACTTACCAAGATTTACTTTACAAAAAAAAAAAAATCCTTTACAAAAAAGTATAAACCCAAACTCAAGGCAGTAAGTGACATGTGGAAGATGAAATTCCCCATGTCTGGGTTTTTGATGAACCACACGAGCAAGAGAGCTTATCAGACCTCCTTCAGTCTCGCAATTTAATTGCAACCATGAGAACAGAACTGTTCCCTTCAGTGGCACTGACTGAGGTGGTGGCCTTCTTCCTTTTCTTATGTGACAACTAACTCAGAAACTGATGTTACAGTATCTTTCATAAGTTTCATCTTATTTGAAATGAACCTCATCCCTGACATTAAACAAAAACTAGGTAGTTAGAATTGTATAAGTCAAAACTTCACACTTTGCTATAGTTAATATTCTGACTTACTATGAAGTGTTCAATTCACTCTGAGCCATGCTGTGAAGAGGACTTAGGCCTGGAGAAAAGTTACAATTTAAGGATAAAGACTGTTGCACATCTAAAGTTTTCGATATATATATATCTTTAACAAGGAAGCAGGACAGCCTTCTAACATCCACTTGTCCCCACTGAGAGCAAGGCTATAAAGTTGTTTTCAACTGTTGTTCAAAGGAGAAGACCAGAACTAGACACAGAAATGTCACAGAGACTCCATCTTCTCCACTGTCCCCACTGGAATTTGATTTATATCTGGACTGCAAAAGCACAGGCTGTTAGAAACTGTAAGCAAAAGCTAAAGAGATTTTCCCTCTCTTTTGGATGCACAGACATGTGGTCTACATTCCCTTAATTCACATGAGCAGTAGAGAAATTTAAAAGCTGCAAAAAAAAATCAGGCTTACAAAATCCACTGCCCTGTATGACTCTGGACCATGAGGGAAGTGACGAGAAAGAGAAAGAGATTTTTAGAACCAGCTATATCACTGCAAACCACTTTAATACAATCTTTAGAAAATGTCCAAGTATACGTATGTATACGAGTTTGTGAGTGGCAAGCAGTATATGAACCATGACCCTAAGGTAATTATACCAACTCCATACGTCCTACACAGAAATCAATGCTATTAAATCATAATTGCAGACATAAACACAAATAAGCACATGTCAACAGGTAATTTGAATAATTTTCAAAAATTATTGAATTGGTTTCAATTAAATTTTAAGAAATAGTTTTGTTTTATCTAATAAACACTTTTCAGAGTAAGTTATTACAATTACTACAAAATAGGTTTCTGGCTCAAATTTGATTTTCTTAATTTTTAACACTGTCTCATAGTTATTTTCATAAATGGTGAAGATGTTCTATTGATAAAGAATACTTTTTCCATGAGTTTTAGCTTTGACATACTTAATCTTTTTTGTTTGCAGAAAAAATATTCCATTTGGTAGAGATCTTCCTAAGGGATTTAAGTTCCTCTTAATCTTCAGTAGAAAAGTAATTTTTGTTTGCACTTAGAAATCTCTTACTGCTGAAAATTAAGAATTAAAAATTTTAAAGACAGTACAATGATAAGCCAGTAATACATTTTCAGTATGGGGGCATTTAAATTACATTAGTAAAACAATTTTAAAAGTAACATTTTAAGCACTTAGCATTCCATAAATATTTAGTGTGTGTGTGGCACCAGAGGAGATGCAAGGTCATACACAGCACCATCCTTGATCTCAAGGAGCTTTAATTTTTGTAGGACATACGTGTGTGTGCGCACATCCATACACACGGTATACTTACAAATAGGCATTCATTTATGCTTTCTGTTGAACATAGAGACAATGAGCAAAGGCAGAATTTTCTCAGCTCATCTAGTAATTTATGGGTTACATATCATGTCTACATGAATTTATCCAGGTGGTCAATCATGAGAAACCTAAGACACACTTGAGAATGCTATTTTTTTTTTACATTTATAGATAAGGAAGGTGAAGATTCTTCAGTTGACAAATGTCAAAACTGACTTTGCATCAAAGTCCCCCACTGCCAAAGTGTGTCTCTCCTGGTCTGACCTTTCAAATGAGGAAGACAGAGTTAAATCACTGAGTGAGGAGAGCAAGGGAAAAAGAGTTGAAAATAAGAATGAAAGTAAAAAGTTAAGTGATCTAAAGTTTACAATGAGGATTTCACAAAGAACTTTAGCAAAGATGAACAGAATATTGATGGCATAAGGGATGGAAAAAGGCATTATTTGCAGGAAAAATAAGAAAGAAAGAAAGGGTAAGGTCAATTTTTGTCTTTAAAAAACCCAATTTGGATGGAACAAAAATAGTAGATAATTCCAGAAAGGTAGGTCTAGAGCAGGCAGAGACTGCTCATTCATGGCCACATGAGAACATTTCTTGCATACCAGATTTAGTAATGATGGTATTTTTCTCAAAGAAAAAATTATATAGTCTTAGTCTTAGAAGGACAAGAAACCATCTACCAGATGGATTGACGGATGGAGCAGGGAGCGAGACAGCAGGCATAGATAATGTGTCTGTGTGTGCCTTCATGCAATTTCCAAAACAGCTTTTTATTTTAAGTAGTAATTTCACCATTTATACAGAAAAGGAAACTGAAGCTCAAAGAACTATTCAAACCAGAATTTGAACCCAGATCTTTCAACCTGAATGCTTATTTTTCAACATTCAAAATGGCAATAGGAATAAATAATGCATGCGGTTAAGGAAACTCAATTTGACAAAAATAAACAGTATTGAAAAATATCAAGGCTGGTCAGGGAAATCGTTTAGGAAAACACTGCTCTGTGATTTTTATCAAGACAAACTGTGACGTTGGTGATGGAAACAAAAGGCAGCAATGGCAACACAAGTTAACTGACTTCTTTGCTGCCTGGAAATGCATATGTGACGTGACAATATTTATATTCTTGTTCACAGACCTATTAAGTGAATACAGATATATTAATTCTGTTTTTATCTTAGAAATTTTATGTCATTAGAATATTGTTAATGTGGGTACGAGCTACTTATCTATGCAAAAACGGTCCCCCAAGATTCAACACATGGCATTTGGGTGAAATACTGCACTTTTCGTAAGGAACCCAAAGACCTCACAGGAAAAAACAATATTACTTTTTTCCCTAAATTTAAAGGATATTTAAGATTTTGAATTGAAACAGTAACATCACAATTCTTCTGGAATAAAACCATATTAGGACGTTAACAAACAGGAGGAGTAATCTGACCACAGTTCTCCGCAGCACCAGAGGGGGAGCTATTCTAGCTCAAAGTCTGTGAATGAAACCAAATCCAAGATCCCTGGGGCACTCCGTCCTGGTGGTGGAACACTCAGTTGTAAAACCCGACAGGGAGCACGGGACGCCGTGACATGACGTGATCCATGCATGGCTCCAAGCAGCCTGGAAAGCGAGAGGACGAGACCCCCTACCTAGAGCACTCCCACCCATCACCGCGGGCAGTAGCTCTGCAGTCAGGGTCCGGCAGCGTGGCCACAGCGAGCCCCTGGCCTGTCAGCATGGCCGGCACAGCGGCTGAGGGCTACCCAAGCCTCCTCCAGGCACAGGGATGCAAACCTCCTTAAGCTGACTGTGAGCTGGCCTTGAGATGAGTTAAGGCCGTGGATCCAAGGCCATGATCAGAGCATGTGTGTAGTATTCAGTAAATAATTGCTGTATGCATGCATCAATTATATAAGATTTAGAACAAAGAACATACAAGTATGCATGTGCTAGAGATATTCTGTAAGCCTAATGAACAAAGAAACTCAGATTGCGCATGTGCTGGCAGAGAAGAGATAAAAAGCAGGACAGGTGCATCATAGGCACTCACCTCCCTGTGGCAATAAAGTGTTGTTAACCCCATGGCTTCTCCAGCTGAAGTCTGTCCGGCAGTATGGCAACTCCTCATGCATTTTTACGTTTGGGCCGCTCACCTCCCAGAACCCCACGTCAGCCTCCCTCAGCTGACACTGACGTCCACAGGCTCAAACAAAATCTCTCTCACTCAAGCACCAGTGTGAGGACCTGCGGACTGCACTGTAATTAGCTCACACCCAGGGGACCCCCAGCTTTTAAGGAGAGATGGAAAAGGAAGAGGAGGGGCGTCTGACCGCACACCAGTCGGTCCAGGTGGCACCTGTGTGCTCTGCTCTGGGACGTTACTGTGGATGGAGATTTATTTCCCAACAGCAAAGGGGGAGACCTAAGACTTTATGCGGGATTTCCAAAGAGGCAGAATTTTTTTTTTTAAAGTATTTGTCCCTCACCAACCTCAGACTTTTCAAATTTTAGGAGTCAGTTTCATTTATAATAAGAAATATACTAATAAAAAAAGAGATGTTTATGAATACAGGATTTAAAATTAAACTCTTTTTCAAATGGGCCATGCAGTTCAAGACTCCAGGGATATTCATACAGGCATTTGTGCAAAGATGTTTAGAGGAAACAGGATCATTAATTTCTGACAAATAGTCCCAGGAGCATCAGTTTTGTGAAATGAAAAATTCTCTGAGTTTGCAATTGTATGAAGCACAGTCAACACAAACCATATCACCAATGACGCAGCTTCTTCCTGAACTTTTGTTTCTGATCCACACTTGGCTGCCAAGTCTACAACTCTGACGGATTTACCTTGCTTACCACTGGGCCTTACTATATGTAACTCAGTCATTACTTAGACTCGCATTACTTCACATTTGTCAAAAATCTCCAGCACCTGACCTACACGACGGATGGCACGTTCCCTTTGCTGACACGAGGCTTTAGCTTTACCGCAGCAGAGTGCTGGGGGAGCTCACACTGGCCACGAAACACAGCCCTGCACTGGATTATCATCCTTCTGTCACGGTTCTGTATCCTGTTTCACAACATGTGTGACTTGTATTAAAATATGCTCACTCTTAAAGTCTTGAATCTTCATCTGTCAAAACAAGGGGGGGCTTCTTGGCCCCACTTCAGCATACAAGGAGCTTAGGAGTTTCACTCTGTCCTAACAATTAAAAAAAAAAAAAAGGCTGAATAAACTGAAAAGGCAACAACTCCTTCTAGGTTTCCATGTGGATAAAGGGAAATACACAGCTCCGGGGGGGAAGACTGGAATTCGGGCCTGCCACCTTAGTGTGTCTACTTGCAGTGACTCCGTGCTGCATTCTGCTCATTTTATAATCACATGGGCTTCTCGTCCTGATAACTGACAAGAGAGCTTCTGGATACCCACAGCACTGGAAATTACTCAACAGTTTGATTTCAGTGAACTCCAGACAGCACTGTGTTTATTTTATTCAAAAATATCTTCGCAGCTAAAAATATTTTTCTTTAAGATCAAGAGGACCGCGTCAAATTCAAATCATATTTCCGAGGCTTAGTAAACATGAAGTGGTATGAGATCTGCTTAAATAAATTTCAAGGCTTTTTAAATTTTTCAAAATAAATATTGGAGAAATTAGAGTAAATAAAAGTGAGCCTGTTCTGCCGAGAGAATATTATAAAAGCAGCATTTTAAGGCATTTAAAAACATCCTGCTTATGGTAGTTCAAACCTCAGAAGAACTGGAGACGTACAAAGTTTCGGTTGTGGTTGAAGTTCACATTCTAACAGACATCGCTTCATACTCAAAGTAAAAGCAATCTTGTGTTGTTTCTGACTTAAATCTAGTCTTAAAAATAATGACAAACCACTAGAACAATGAGAAAAGGTCAAAATTTAGGGAAACAATAGGAGTAACTAAATTCACGTTTGTTGGTTATATTATGCTTTATCTTTGGAAAATACAGTGGCATAACATTGCTGAACATACAGAATCCTTTGACTAAGTTGTGAATATTCCTTAAAGAGCCCTTGTAAAAATATTAGTATTTCATGCCTTCTCATGGAGGCTTAAGCAAATCTTAGCAGCGTATTATTTACTTGTTCTCCTTGAGAACTCACTGTTCAGCTCCAGTACTCCATGCTTCTCTCCATCAAATACAAATGAAGCTTTGAAATCTGGTTGAGGTAAAGAAAGAAACACTAACAAGAAATGTTTGAAGTCTATAAAGTAAAATGTTTGCTAATGGGAAGTACCACAGAGCCTAAAAGGCTCCCACGTCCTACAAAGAAAACATACTCCATTTACAAATGGAAATTGGAAGTCTTCCACTGTTTATATTCATTTGCATTGTGATAATCATTAGCTATAAATCATGCTTTTCACTCTTCCATAAAGTTTTATAGCACAAATTAAAAAAAAAAAAAAAGCTAAAAACATTTAACAGCTTCTGTTACATCATCTTTTGTGAAATACTCCCTAATTGCAAATTAGGCAGTTAGTGGTTTGAAAGAGTTAATGTGCCTCTCAAACCCCTCTTATTACCTGGGAATAATCGCAGGCTTTGGGCTCATTAAGCAACACATTGATCCTCCTCTACTGACACAGAAACTTCACGGTTATGTTTCCTCTCTTTCTATTCAACGTTTATTTTTTATTCCCCTTTCATTCTTTTTAAACTGGCTGGATTCAGTTCAGCGGAACCAGCTTACACCGCAGTATGGAACGCTCTCCCAACATGGACACTGAGTGTCCGGACGGGATTCCTACCAAAGCCTTTTTGAAAATCTTTGTTGAATGATGTAATGTCAATCAACACATTGTGCTCCACACCCTCAGTGGTCTCACCCAATCATAAAAAGAAATAAATATTACCCGTAGCAATGCACCGAAGTCAAGCATACAGCCTTCTACCTGGCTCTTCTCGAGAGGCCCAACGCCTTTATCCTCACCCCCTAGTGGTGATTATTCCCTCCAGGATTTTGTGAAGGGACTGATGCAGTTCTCACCCACCAGCAGGGGCTGCCTGCCATGTTTTGGCTCCATAACGTTTTGGTGTTTAGGGTTTATGTTTTCTTGCTTAATTAATCCCCATCACTCTGCTTCTCTCCTGCTGTGACTAGCTGACTTTTGTGGGTACGGTTACTCACCTCTGTCAGATCGCTGTCCACTGTCAACAGGGGCCCCCCTCCTACGCCCTTGGAAGGACTTTCCCTCAGCAAAATTACACACATCTTCTTTCTGCAACAACTCAACAGTACGCCAAAAGCAGGACCGGTTCTGGAGAGGATCAACACAGGGCCATGCTCTCCTTTGCGTCTACGTTCTCTCCAAAACAAGGCTCTGCTATTCCACTTGTCTCTTTTGTTTTTAGTTTTTGGTTTTTGGTTTGTTTGTTGTTTGCTTTTCCCATTTGTAGGTCTTGATGGATCTGGTGTGTTTCTGAAACACCACTGTGCTCTGGGGTCAAATTCTTGTCCCCAGTGTTTCAACAGAAACATTGCCTCTTGTGTTAATTAAGCAATGTGTGGTACACTTCTCCCCAGAGCTCTTGAATATTCCATCCCTTAAAAATTCTAGGAGTTATCTGTAGGGTTCAGTGTACCCACCTCCAGGAACAGCCTCTAACTCAGCCTAAAATCATCTATTTTAAATCACAAAGCTTTTTAAAGGGATTATATTATCTTTAAGAGAGTTAAAACATACCTCTTCTGGCTTTTCTCAAGTACTCTATCCAAAAAAAAAAAAAAAACAAAAACCTTAGCTCATTATTCATTTCTTTATGAAATCCTATATGTCATAATTCCTTTTTATGACTATATATTATGTCAAATGATAATCAATTTAACTTTATTCATATTAAAACATTTGAAAAGTCATCA
Organism: Camelus ferus; assembly: GCF_009834535.1. Lineage (NCBI taxonomy): Eukaryota > Metazoa > Chordata > Mammalia > Artiodactyla > Camelidae > Camelus > Camelus ferus. The sequence goes on along the minus strand of NC_045726.1, from coordinate 5,341,110 downwards.
AATCCTGAAGTATTTCAAAGACACAGATGTCACAAAGAATAAATAGAACTAATAAGCTTCAGAATTCTTGTTTCCAAAAGGAGAAGGTTCATAATTTCAGACTATATCTCCTCCTGAAAAAAAGTATAAAAACTGGGAACTTTATATTTGCTAACAAAACCCTTAAAACCGTCTAAGAGCCAGTCTATCAGTATTTTCAGGCTAAAACTAAAGGAAAAACAAGACTCAGGGAAGTAAAAGCCCAGAGGATGCCCTTTTCAGAGTGTGTTTGTCAAGATGAAGAAATCCAAATCCTGCCTTTAATGACCTCATAACTCAGGGTGGAGGAAGGAGCCTAACAGGAGATGCTTCTCTGCATGTTTGAGATGCTAGAGGAAGACATGAACAGAATAAAAGAAAAGATGAAAACTACAAAAAAAGATCGAAATGGCACTTCCAGCATTTAAGAAATATAATATCTGGAACGGAAAATACACTGTATTGCGTAACTGCATGTTAGATTGCCAACGATTAGTGAACTGAAAACGGAGCAACAGAAACTCTCCACAATGTAGCACAGAAGTAATGCCTGAAACAGGGACATGCGTTGCTGTGTAAACAGATGTAACGTGTGTGACTGAAGCCCCAGAATAGAAAATGCTGATGGGACGGCAGAGAATAACAGGAGAAAACCTCCCATATATGACAAAAACATAAACACAGGGATCAAAAGAAGAACAGCATGTCCAGGCAGAACATTTGAAGAAAATTACACCAATGCACACCGTGATCAGATTGCTGAAACCAGAGAGAAAAGGAAAATCTTAAAAGAGAACTAAGACATATTACATACCGGAGAACAAAGATGAGAATTCCAGCAGTCTTCTCATTAGGGACCATGCCAGTCATGAGGCAGTGGAGGGCACGTTGCTGACGGCTGTGTAAAGCACAGCGTGGCCTTTTCTTATCAAGTTACCCATACAGGGACTGTTGGACCAGCTCCCCATCCTAGGCATTTACTCAAGAAAAAAGAACTTACAGAACCCCAACTAACCAGCATAAGATGAAATTTAGAGGGATAAAGACCAATTAAAATTTAGCTCTGTTTCAAGAATCAAATGACATATGACTGTGTTTGAAATCAAGAGATAAAAAGTTCACCATTTTCTTAAGAGAACTGAACTGGCAAAGAAAATTTCCTTGGCGTCAAAGGCAAGAATCAGACTGAGAAACCCTCTCAGCAACCAGGTAAGGGGTGTTTTATAAGCAACTATTTCCTTTGGGGCCGAGGAAAACACTGGGGCTGGAGAAAACTTCCATAGTGACTTGGGGATCCCATCAGAAGTAGTGAAACTGAAGCCTGATAAAAGCACGTTATCCTTTGCCAGAGCAGAGTCGTGAAAGCCGTGCACTTTGATATTTCAGAAGGGCTACTGTCCAGCAACTTCTGCGGGTCTCTCTGCTTACCTCTGCAATGGGAATGGTCATTTTGCTTTGTTTGTTTGTTTGCTTGTTTTTGTTATTTGTATTTTATAAGTAGGAAACGTATGAGTGAGTGATAATCATGAAATTCGATGCATTCATGAAGGAGGACACGGTTTCTCATAAGAAAGGACTCACCAGGTCTGGGTAACGGTTACACACCCTTTACAATGAGTCACTAGGTTGTGCATTCACATCTAACGCAACCTTCACTTTGTTTTATTTTCCAATCAAAACATAAGTGAAACAGATTGTTAATAGATCTTTAGTTAAAATCAAAACATATATTCATCACTATTAATATAGGCATTTTAATAATCATAAGCTTATATCCAGGAGAGATAGTATGCAATTTTATTCAGAATTAAAATTCCTCATAAACAATAAGATAAAGAATTACATAAGTTTAAATGGCAAAAACAATTATAGAGGTTTAAATGCAGGAATTTAAACACCAAGCCAATGGCCAAAGATGATTTTAGGAACTACTAAGAAGCCAGTCCAGGCAGTTAACACAGAAGATCTCACAAAATATATATCCATCAGAACAGTCCAAAATGTTAGGGTAACAGGTAAATTATTAGCCTCATACTATAGATGCTCAGACTTAGAATCAATACGTCAGTTACATACTCACTTTCGTTCATAAACAGCAAACAAGGCTTTGAAACTATCTCTTTCTCCAAAAGACCGGATTCCTTACACTTCACCCACCACGCCATTTACAGATCAGTTGATAAATTACTTAAGAGGCTGTGCTCCCAAGTCATTTTTTGAAAGCAGCGTAGCCTTGATAACAAAATTTAACAAAAACAGTACCTAAAGGCAAACTGTGTCTTAAATTCCCTGATTACAGTTTGTAAAGTTAATTTTTACATCAATTGTAGGACTCAGACACCAAAAGGAACCTGGAGTAACCACGGGAATTGAAAGATACACAGTAAAGTCTGATTTTTCCACTCACGCTTCTTGTCTCCAGAAAACTTTTCCATAGTGTTTTTGCAAACGTGTGATCATAAAATTTAGAATCAAGGTCAACAGAAATGAATCTAAATAAAACCATAAATATGAGGTGATTCATACACCGCACAAGACAAAGTACATCCTACACTTTGTGGTCTCACGTATGCCTGTTACAAAACACTGTGCAACGTTTTTTAGACTGTATTCTGGTTAGAAGGATTCAGTATGTCCAATTACTGCTTTTCTATACTTTCATCATTTGTGTTTTGTTGATAAATAATTAACTGCATATGAAGTAAGTGAAGTTGAAGCAAAACTGAGAAATGAAAATGTATATAAACATACTTAGCATACATATAATTTCAGGAACTATTATAAGCGACATGCCCTTGCAAGCCACTTTGCCTCCTACGTTCTCAACAGCTTGTGCAGAAACTCACGAGCCCTCATTTTAAGGGCCAAAATTAGTAAAACAGTAAACATCTGCATTTCAAATAGAAATAAAAATTTTCCTTAAAATAAATTATAAAAGGCAAGTGGCATATATTTTGCGACGTTCCAAAAATGTTCATCCTTCAATGAGGAGAGTAGCTTTTAATGTCTTCTTTCCTTCAAGTTACAGAAGATGTGGCTTCCATAAAAAATAGCAATGCCATGTTGCTGTTTGAGGACATACACACTCAGGCCCCCTCTGCAACGCTGACCAGTCATTTTTTCTTGATGTCAAATCTCAGAAAAGATTTTTCGGAGGTCAAATTATTTTGCCTTGCCTGTAACATAAAAGTGACTTGTAGTACTACTTAAATTGGGAAATGAGAAGGCGGAAAATGAGAAGCGAAGGGCTAAAATTATGCAACCTCCTTTCCTGAAGTCCTGAAGGGTTCTCAGAGAAAAGCAGCTAAGATGGGGTCACCGTGTGTTTTGAAAGACAGATGAGTAAACGTGACAGAAATCCCTCTTTTTGTTTTTATTATCAAAGGCTAAGAGAGACAAATCAATTAGACCCATGGAATGACAAGGCTAATGTTCAAGCCCACGAACTCCATGCCGCCGGCTGGTACGGGGAGCATGCGTGCTCTGTTCCTGATTGCCCTTCTTAAATGAACACCAGAGAACACATCTCTAATGTGCCCAGGTTTTGCCCTACATTTCAGGGACTAAATTTCTGCCTTAACTCAAGAACCAAGCAATTCCATTAAAATTCTATACTTGCCAAAAGATTCTGATTAACACTTGACATCAATTTTGAGCTCTGAAGCATGTTGGGAGAGGTGACGCCAGACTTCATATCTTGCAACATACACTTAAGTGTATTACCTAAGAAAGCATGGGGACCTTGCAGTGCAAAGTCATACTTTGAAATATTAATTTGATTTAGTGCCTTGGAAGCATTGCTAGAAAGGCTTTCTAATAAGAGAAGAAAGGAGGGCAAATAAGATGTATTTGTTCTCCTACAATATTATTTAATTACTATCACTGAGTTGCCAAACTCCCTGAAAAACAATCAAATCTGGTATGATTTGTAGTTTAGCAATATAACTAGAAATTAGGCAATACATTCTCATCTGTCTCTGTCTCTATAAAAGCGTATCACCTATTAAAGATTCTAGATGCATTTTTTTAATTTTATTTTATTGAGTTATAGTCAGTTTACAATGTTGTGATGCGTTTTCTACTTACAGTCGTATTTCTAAATAAACAGAATCATTTTCAACAATTCACTGAGCTGATGCTCATTTTTATTTGCAAGCACAACTGAATGACCTCATAAAATAATTCTGATCCAAAATAACGGTACAGTTAATAAAATCCATCTGAATTGCTTCAGGTAATGAAACTTCTGAGTTTCTACTCATTCAGTGCATGTCAGAATTACTGTGAGCCATCCCTTGACGTCAAAAGTCTTAAATTCTCTGAGGCATCAGAGACAATGAAAATTGGGGTCGGGGAGGAAACAGCCACCCAGCTGTATCAGCAGTCACTTTAAATGTCAATCACCTAATTACAACAATTAAGCAGACACTGATTGTCACAGTGGCCCTGTGACGAGAATCAACTACCTGTTGTCTACAAGGAACTCTCTCCAAATTAAGACACATCTAGATCAAAAGTAAAGGAATGGGAAAAGACAGACCTTGCGAACACTAACCACAAGAGATCAGGTAAGTAGCTATGCTAACTTCACAAAGACTGGATTTCAGAGTCAGAAGTGTTATTAGGGGCAAAGATAGGTTATTACAAAATGACAAAGGCATCAGTCCTCCAGAGGACATTATAATTCTTCATGTGCCTGTTACAGGGTGTCAAGATAGGGGAGGCAAAAGTAGAGAAAACTACAGAGAAACAGAGGCATATACTGTCCTAGCAGGAGACGTCCACAGCCTTCCATCAGACGCAGATCCAGCAGGCAGAAGAAACAGCCGGGATGTAGCCGAACTCAGCCTGATTAAACCATCACCAATCAAGCAGGTACACACGACGTCCGCAGACCACGTCCCCCAACGCGACGTCTTCGCCAGCTCATGTGAGCTGCTCAGCGAGACAGGCCGCGTTCCGAGCCAAAGAAATGCCGTCACACATGTAAAAGCCTGGAAGTCACACAGCGCGACTACAAGGGAACACTTTCAGACAGAGGAGGGCACTCTGGTAGCCACTATGTATCTGTTCCTGGGTGTGCACTCCTGATGCTGCAACATTAAATCGCCCAGTGAGCTCTGTTCCCAAACAAAGGGAACAGAACAGATACTCTAAAACAAATACAGGTTAGTGTGTACACGCATGGGTGTGTATATGTGCTCAAATAGCCTATTTTTTACTTTGATTTGTTAATGAATAACCATCTTTCAGCAACTCAGGTGCTGCTAAGTAAACATAGACACAACTCCCAGAATATCACACAGAAATCTTAAACTCAGAATGCTAAAAAATGACAAACGTCTTCTGAGAGCCCTACTTTAATGACTGGAAACAGCATTTGACCTTCCGTCCACGTCTGGTGGCTGGACTTACCCACGGTCTCCCCAGGCTTCACATCAAGACTGGGTTTTATTAGTGTTTGTCTAACACCCAGCACAGGGCATGGGGCACGGTAGGAGTGCAGTCACTCCACACATAGTGAGAACGAAGTAGTGAGATCGGCGAAGTGTCAGGTAACTGTGGTGTAAGGCACGGTGTGTGCCCGTGGACTGCTGTCGCCCACGGGATGCGGAGATGTTCTGCCCAGCCTTGAGCGGTGACGTGGGAAACGGACGGCTGACAGATGTCTGTCTACACAAGGTCTGCGTCTGTCATCCTCACGGGGCCGGCGGCCACCACCAGACACAGCACCCGCGTCATCAGGAACCTGGTCGTGGACGTCACATCCTTGACTGTGGCCACCACGTTCTCACTGTGGTTCGTGGAGGAAGGGAAGCCACCCGCCTTGTGCAGGCCAGGGCCAGGGTTCCAGGGGCTGTCTGATCAGAGGCTGTGAAGCCAAAACTCACCCTTCTGGGTCAGTTTCTCATTTTTGTTGAGTCTCTTGAGAGCCTGGAGGGGATAGATGACTATCCACAAGGTCTCCTATGCAGCCTGACCACGAGGAAGCAAAGGAGTCGGCTGGTGAAAGCCAGACAACAGACACAGCAGGGAAGTCAGGTGGCCTCAGAGAAGGAGAGAAGGAAGACCCAAGGAAAGCTGTGGGCAGCACGCGCTTGGTGGGGAAAGAAAAGGTAGCCCTAAGCGAAGAAGGGCTGCTGTTCTGGGGGTTAAGCTCTCATTTTTGACTTTAGAGAAAAAGCTTTCAGCAGAATATATGTGTGGGCAGTGATGGGCCTACCCAACTCTCGAGTATGAGAAAGAATAGACAATTACTTCAAGAAACAAGAGAATGAGAAAGTCAGGTTGGTAGGAAGGCAGTCTACGGGAGAACTCAGCTTCTGCAGGTCTGGCATCAGTTGTTGGGAATACGTGAGTTTATGCTCGCTCGGCACACTCACAATTATGCACTGGTGTCAAATGAGCGTGTGCCTGGTTTTTAACATACAGAATTACCTGGAGCAATGATCGATCCTAACACACTATGCATTTATTCAGTTAATAGATAACTGAAGACCTACCGACCGTTAGGATTTCTATGGGTCATGAGAAATCGGCGATGCATTAAAAAGTCAAGGTGAGGATTAAAAAAAAATAAAGCAAGAAAACAAATAAATGAGCGAGATAATGTCCAACTGTAAGAAGTGATGTGAAGAAAGCAAAACAGGGTAGTTCTACCGACTGAGAGGGAGAGATGCAGACGAAGCTGTTGCTGCTGGTGGTGGTGGTGGTTTTTTCTGATCGACACCTGAACAACTAGCCGGCCAGGTGACTGTTTGCAGACAAATTACTGCAGGCAGTGGGGACAAGATGTAAAATCACCTTGAGGCGGCAGAGCTTGGCTTAGAAAAGGAAGAGAAAGAATGCCAGCGAGCACAGGTGATCAACATCAATTTTATTGTTAAGCCCATTTCGCAGAACATAAATTCTGGAGTCAAATGATGTTGAGATTGAGGTCCAGCCCTGTTGCTTGCTAGTTACACAGATGTCAGTAACGTAAACTCTCAGACACTTTATAAATAATGTAGGGAGAAGATCGTGTCTGATATAGGTCCTCAGTATTATTCAATGAGATATTTCATATAAAGTACTTAGTTAGCACAATTAATGATCAATATTGTCTAGATAAATTTATTAAGATTTTAGAAGTTCGGCTTTGGCTTATCACATTGAGGAATAGTGCCTAATGCTCTAAATTTAAACTTACAGAATGCAGATACCTCAGACATGGGAGTCCTGTCATACACACAGAGTATGTCATAGTTTGTCTAACATATTGTAAACATATTTTATCATAGACATACATACACAGACAACATATATTTTGAGACACCACATTGGTAATGTTACCAAATTTATACACACATTAAAAACTTCTGGACTTTGAGTTTAATTTCTAAATTCTTTGTTTTTCTTCCTGGATTTTTGATGAGAAAATGTGAGGTTCTGCTTTACTCTGGAGGGTAAAGCACTAGTTCTCCACACTTCCAGAAAGTTTTGTCAGCAGATGTAAGAGAGGCGCTCTGCCAGGAACCGCAAACCTCCTTCATTACTCGCCAAATCCAGGGGCAGGAAAAGACGGGACTTTAGCTTTTTAAGTTAATGAAATTCCTGTTCGCACGGTAGAAACAGAAGGTTTGCTTACTAAGCCTTAGCACACTATTGTGTTTTACGTTCTCTTTCAAATGTATCAGAGGAGACGTTTCATTCTGAAGCAAGCAAACAGTTATCTTCTTTTGAGCCAAATGACATTTCCCAGGGCAGCCTGCCTGCAGATGGCTCGTGATGACGCCAGTTTCTGATTGGCTGGAGGAGGCAATGTTACCACTGCTGACACGTCTGCACTGTCCGCGGCTGCCGAGGACTGCCCTGCGGGATGCTCGGTCTGCGGTACTTAAGCACCGAAATTAATCGAGCAGCAACACAGGCCGCGAAGAAGAGCGGTAGAATTTTGCTTATTAGCTCACATTTTTTCCTCAAATAGTGTTGATTTATGTATTCGTTATTCAACAAAAATATCAAATCAAGAAGAGACAGTGGCAAGAACGTGAAGTCATGAAAACAGGTCATGACTGATGTTGCCTTTGTCATAATCCCTGGAAAAATGGAGTGGAGGCCAAAGCTGTTCAGGCTGATGCTTTGTGGGGACGGGGAAAGGAAGATGCCGAGGGAGGAGGAAGAAACAAGTGAAGAAAAAGTGAAGAAAGGAAAACACAGGAGATGCTTTACCAGGCTTGCCACAACATCACAATGTTCCTCACAGCTCAGTCTCCCTGCTACGTGTTCAGACAGGACTTCGGAAACCACACAGGTCAGAACATTCTGCTGGAACAGATGCAGAAGGTGCACAAGCCATCTCTGCTCCCTCTTCCTTCCTCTCCCCCAGGACGGAGGCCACCTCACTGCATCCCACATCTCCTGCCCTTGGGGACGATGCCATCGAGCGTCTGGAGTCAGGCTCTGGAGAAGCCAACACTTCCGGGGGCCAAGATTAGCCAGTGTGAGTGTGAGTGTGTGTGTCAGCCTCTCCTTGTAAGTGTAGGGGGTGTTTAGGGACAACTCAGGTGCAGCTGTCCTGGCTTTCTGAGCACAGAAACGATGCACACTGTCATGAGGAACAGCAGGACCCGTTACCAAAACCTGGAGAGGACGTAGGCAAGCCTGTGACAATCTGGGGTGGCGTGTGGCCTGGGTCCGGCACAGTCTTTGTGTTATTTTGACTCACTCGACCCTCTCTTGATATCCTGATCTCAATAACATGGCTTCATTTCTTCATCAAAAAGTTGGTAGATATATCACATCTTCTTTATCCAGTTTTCTGTCAATGGACATTTAGGCTGTTTCCATGTCTTGGCCATTGTAAATAGTGCTGCTATGAACATTGGGGTGCAGGAGTGATTTTGAAGTAGGCTTCCTTCTGGATATATGCCCAGGAGTGGGATTCCTGGGTCCTATGGTAAGTCTATTCCTAGCCTTTTGAGGAACCTCCATACTGTTTTCCACAGTGGCTGCACCAAACTGCATTCCCACCAGCAGTGAAGGAGGGCTCCCTTTTCTCCATAGCCTCTCCAGCATTTGTCATTTGTGGACTTTTGAATGATGGCCATTCTGGCTGGTGTGAGGTGATATCTCATTATAGTTTTGATTTGCATTTCTCTGATAATTAGTGATATTGAGCATTTTTTCTGTGCCTACTGATCATTTGTATGTTTTCCTTGGAGAATTGCTTGTTTAGGTCTTCTGCCCAATTTTAGATTGGGTTGTTTGTGGTATATTTATACAATAGAATACTATTCACATAAAAACTGACAACATAACGCCATTTGCAGCAACATGGATGTTCCTGGAGAATGTCATTCTAAGTGAAGTAAGCCAGAAAGAGAAAGAAAAATACCATATGAGATCACTTATATGTGGAATCTAAAAAAAACAAAACAAAACAAAACAAAAACAGCATAAAACAAAAACAGAAACAGGCTCACAGACATAGAATACAAACTTGTGTTTGCCAAGGGGGTAGCGGGTGAGAAGGGACAGACTGGGATTTCAAAATGTAGAATAGATAAACAAGATTATACTGTATAGCACAGGGAAATATACACAAGATCTTGTGGTAGCTCACAGTGAAAAGAATGTGACAATGAATGTATATATGTTCAGGTATAACTGAAAAATTGTGCTCTACACTGGAATTTGACACATTGTAAAATTATTATAAATCAATAAAAAATGTTAAAAAAAATAAAAGGTAAAGTTGCAGAAAGAAAGAGAAAGAAAAGAAAGAAAGAAAGAAAGAAAGGAAGGAAGAAAGAAAGAAAGAAAGAAAAGACAGAAACTAAGAAAGAAAAGAAAGAAAGGAAGAAAGTTAGTTGGTAGAGAGTCGCGATCTCTTAAAAGACTTGACATGGCAGCTGATCCCAGGATCACAACTGCTCTTCATTTACTCTGTCCACCAACGTTTAGATTTTTTTTTTCACCGCCAAGCAGCACGTTGTCTGGCCTAACTGGCAACTAGAGGAGAGAACCAACCCCAAAGGTCTGCACCAGGTGAGGGAAGCGAGGTTCCTGAGGAGCCACACTGAAGAAGACACTCACTGCTGGGACCCTGCGAGGGCGGACCAGGAGTGGGGGAGCCTCCTAAAAGTCAGGCCTGTGGGTCTGGCTTGTCTGACCTCTGCCTTGTCCTGGTGTCATCCTCAGGAAGAAGGGGACCTTCGTTCCCTTCTACCTGTAGACCTGTATTTGTTGCAATGTCCCATTTAGAGTTATTTCTGGCCCTCAAAGAAACATAGGTGATTCCTGGGGCCCCGGGCAGATTTCTCTCTTCACCCCTACGTGTTCACGCTCAGCAGATCCAGTCACCATCGATACCGTACCTAGACCGTGAGCCTGACTGTCCACCAGCACAAGACCAAAGTACCAACGTGGACATCAGAGCTCTCACTTCCAGGGACCCCCTGACTCTTGTCGGCCACTGAAAGTGCCCACCCCCTGAGAACCAGCACCTCTGTACCAACTGCAGAAAGGGAAGCTGCGGGCAAAGGACGCAGAACATCCCACCAGCTGTCCCAGAGACGCCAATCCAACTTCAGACTCTTGGTCCCCTGACCCAGTGGGCTCACAGCACCGTACATGAGCAACTGAACAAGAACCCCAAACTCACATGGGATTGAATTTCAACTTCCAGAGCCATTTCTCCACCACATCAACCTAAACGCTCTGGGTCATGTGGGCAGTGATGGAACTCAGGAGTTCCACAGCTGCAACGCTACCCTCCCTTTGCTCTCAAGTACACCTTTAAATCAAAGAAATAGCGAATATAATATAACACTGCATGCGTGCTGGTGAGGGGTACCATGAGACCCATCCACCGGTCCGTCTGTCCATTTTCAAGGATCTCCCCACAGGCAACTTCTTCACATTTCCTCAGTCTTGCTCAGTCCAGGTCGCTGACAGTCTGGCCAGACTATACGCCTCTGAGTCAGTACTGACTCATCTCTCGAGCTGCCTCTCCCCCAGGAGGAGGAAACGAGGGGACGTGCTGCAGACTCTGCTCCCTCGGTGTGAAGACATCAGGTGCCCACCCGCCGGGAGGACCCCGCCTCAGTGCTGTCATTCAGGGCCCCCCAGCGGACCCGGAACTTGGCAGCGGTTACGTTGCTACTGGCCAGCCTTCTGTCCTGGCCTCTCCGCCACCCGGCCCACGTCCTCCCCCTGCTTTGGAAGGCGAGGGCTGCTTCTGCCAGTCACGGGATCTGGGTGGCATTCGGGACTTCATGACCCCTTAGATCACTGATCCAAATGGATCTGTCCCAGGTCTGAATTCCATTCCTACCACATCAGGGTTCTGATTCTGACAAATGACTGCACAGTTAGTGTCTTTTGCAGAAATGATATTTTTTAAGATAAATTCACATTTTACTTTGAACAGAATCAGCTCCTTGAGGTCCTCCTTTAGAGACTTAAGAGGATTTTCTTTAGAGATTGTCTGAAACCCCACTGTGTTTCACAGCACGCTTTCAGTCGGCTGCTAGCTGCAGAGCATTCTTGCCGCAAGGCTTGAAATGTCATCAGCAAAAGCCAGGGCACATCTTGAGATCTCGGCCTTTAAGGGCAGCACGAACTTGATACCTTCTATGGTCACCTTCTCCTTTTGTCTTATCATGTTAAATGCAAACGGAAGTTTCAATCATGTGCCACCACTGCCTGCTAGTGGTTCTCAACACCCTCTTACAGATCATAATGAGATACTCGTCCTGATACAGTCATAAAACCCTCTCCAAAATCCCATCCCAAGGTCTGTTTGTAATCCCAGACCTGCCCTCCTAGTCCGTAAATCCCAGGACACAGAGTCCAAGGCAAACACGTGTGCACTAAGGTTTTGTTGGACTCAATTCCAGACAAGCAGCAGTGAAGAGAAAAAGGAAGGAAGGGAGGGAAGAAGGAAGAGTAAAAATAGTGTAATGAAGCTCCTCCCAGGTACACACACACAAACACACACACACACACACACACACACACACACACAGAGCTGACTTCTCCCTGTGGAAGACTGATTCTTGGTTTCAGTTCTTCACACTACACCTGCATCCATGTCTTGTGCTTTAAAACTCTGCAGTTCTCGTTGGAAGCAAAGTGTGTCCCCCACGTTACTGAGCATATGCCTGGATTTGCACTCTCCTGGGACATCGGGACGCTGAGAGACATGAAGCAGCAGACTGACGTGTGCTGTGGGAGGTGCCCGTGGGCTCGGCCTCTTCTCTCACACAGCTGATTGCCTCTGGTCCCAGATGGACGAGATCAAGTGGAGGAGGCTGGGGCTCAACCTGTGGCCCGGAGTCCAATCCAGCTGCGGTCAGCTGGAGCAGTCAGCCCGAGGCCGCTCTGCCGACGTCTGAGTGAGAGTCCAGCGGTGGCTGTAAACCATGAGCTGGGTGGCTTGATGCACAGCACCGCGAGGCAGCAGCTGGCCGATGTTTGAGGCCACAGGAACATCCTTAGCAAAGCAGCAGAAACCATGACATCCCAGACTATTTCCTGGTGGAAGAAGAAGGTATTTATCTGTTTCCTCCATCCTGTCTCACAGATCGCACTCTGAACGTCTGCTCCACCTGCACACAAGGGCGTGCTACCCAGGTCCAGAGCCAACTCTGCCAAAGCCAGGCTCCTCCCGAGCCATCCCCAAAGCACAGACACCGGGATTTACAACCGCAAAGCACTGTGAGTCTGCTCTCCAGCCTCTCCGTCCTGGAAGCAAGACAACTGGCCAAGGTCAAGGGAGGGCACCTGACTCCAAGATGATCCGGGACAATATGTTAACCACGGATGGGCAGATAAGGTCAGTCCATTGAAGACTGAAGCTAAGATTTTTACCAAATTTGCTATTTTTTTATAGCAAAACTTTTTCCCCTGAGTTAGTTTACATAACAAACCCTGAAACATCTGAAACCACTGTAAGTTAAACCTGATACTTACCCTATCAACATGTAACAACGGAGATATGAGTATATTTAACTTAATCAAACTTAATGACAAAAACATAAAGAATTTACCCAACCTCAGGTATGATTCTGAGGGTTCAATTCCCGGGGAACAGTAGAGGAAGTTACAAAGAAGACAACTTTCATGTAATAAAAAAAGGAGACAGCACTTGGGACGGGTCTGAAACTCTTCTCCAGGAGAGCAAGACGACGATACAGAATCAGAGGGGGTGCAAGCCATTTTCATCTGTGGATCGCAGACTCTGACACTTCAGGGTACCTATGGCACAGCAGTACATAAATTAATATAATTAGATATAATATATAATATAGTTGTATATAAATTAATTTTGACTCATTATTATGTTTCATGTTATTTAAGGGCATATGTAAGTCTAGCCTCATTTATCCCATGCTGTATCTTTTATCGCATAGGACAAAAAGGAGACAAGCAAACGTTTGATGGAGTGTAAACATGCATATGTTGCTCAAAAAATGGTATTTTCTGGCGATCTGAACAAACTTGACCATGGCTGTTGAATGGCCCATTGCCGGAAAAAAAAGGAGGGCAATCTTTGATTATCCAAATATTAATACTAATGTCCTACTTAGGTGAGTCAGGGTTATTACCATCAATACAAGTAATTTTCAGAACACTGCATCGCCAAGATGGTTTAGAGTGAATGAAGTAGACATCGTGCCAATGAATGTAAATCTCCATCGAGCACATGTCAGAAAACTGCGAACCCCAGATCAGCTTCTAATCCTCTCAGGGACTCTATTAAAGCCTCTTGTACCGTCTTGACTGTAACTTGCTCAGAGGTACTTTCAGGGGAGGTGCATCCAATATGCCAAGATTCTTTGACTCTGAACCTTTGAACTGCTCTCCTTGGCCACTCAACACAGATAACCGGGTTCGGTAATTACAGAGAAAATGCACAGAGAGAGCAGAGCAGAGAGCGAATTTCCTGATGTTATTTTCGGGTTAACTTGTAATCTCCAAGGAATACTCACACAAGCAAAGCAAAATTGCCTTTTTTCTTCTTCCTCCCTACTGCTTATTGTATTGATTTCAACACATTCTGGTGAAAAAAAATTGGGTATTTTCTTAAAGCTTTTCTTAATCTTAATTTATCCTCCAGAATAAAAATAATGATAAAAATTCCCATGTCTTGTGAAAGGAAAAAGAAAGCATAAAAATAAGTCATCCATTACGTTATTGTTAGTTAATAGTCAAAGCAACATTGTGGTTTACAGTAGCATTAAAATTTCTTGATCAAATTTAGTAATATTTTATGGTATGTATTTTTCTTCAGCAGGGCAGATTTGGGGACAGATTTGGCCTTCAGTTTGATTTACCACTTCATTTAGAATTAAAGGGTCTGGAAAATTTAACCTCTTATACAGAACACTAAAAATTAGAAATGATATTTGATGAAAATGCTAACTTATTCATATGGAATTAAACATAAACTTCACTGAATTTTCAAAACTAAAATAACTATCAAAATAATAGATTTGATATTTTAATGGTATTATTTGAGTTTATACTTTTTCTTTAATAATATTTTGCATTTTTTTCTTTGACAATATTAGGCAAATAACTTACATGATTTTATTAATAATATTTTTGTATTACAGAAAGTAAACAGATAATTTTGAGCACATAAGAGTTAAATTTTAACAAATGTTACAGTCATTCCTCAAATTATTTCATAGCAAGGAAGAAATAAAATGTAGAGATCACACTCCAATTATAATCTTTAATCACAAAATTAATATATGCCCAACCCTGGGAGAATAAAAGGTTTTAAATTATATGAAGTCTTGTCTTTCACTTAAACCCTTTAATCTTTCTATTTTGGAGGAATACTTGCTTCAGATCTTTTAAGCCAGATTCATCCATTCTGAAAGCCGCTCCGTTTTTGAGAAACTAGTCTCAGTCTTTCAGACCAATTGCAGAACCACTTCAGGAAGTGAGTCAATCTCATTTTCACCCAACCAACATTTCAAGCCCCAAGCCCGCGCTGGCGTTCCACAGGGTACCGTCCAGGTGGCACCCTGAATACTGGTACCTTTTTACTGTGCGGGGCTTAACAGAGACAAGCAAGTGATGACCCCTCTCCTGGTCTCCAACTCTGGCAGTTACGAGTTTTTCCTCAATATTGAGAGAGAAAGCCACAGCGCCCTTCCTTAAAAACCAGTGACAGAATCAAGGATAATAAAGTGATGGTTCAGAAAAAAAGCAATGAAATTTAAGCAGGCAAGGATCCTAAGCCCCATTGTGTCAGCTCTGTCTTCCAGACGTCAGAGGCTAACCATGATTTTATTAGAAGAAACGCATTAACAGCCCCACCCAAGGTTTCTCGCCTGCCCTGACACCCCGGCTCTGTTTCACCCCTAAGTGAGGCAGCCTGTGAGTCAGTCTTGTACTTAGTGTCCACGAAGCATAAGGATGAGTTTTCATTTTAGTTTTGCTGCTCAGTCTCATTCTTAAAATTCAGTCTCATTTCTACAATATGGTAAATCACAGATAACAATAAAGAAACAGAAAAACAAGCAATCCCCAATTTTAAGGTTAAGAAGAGGAAAAATAAATTTAAAATATTAACAAAGACATGCATTTTTCTTAATGGTCTGAAGGACTTTCACGGACTATTGTAGGTGCAGTCTTTTCTTCTCTGTAATACTGCTCTTTCATACTTTTACGTCAATATCAATTTCCAATATTTCACTTATTTTTGCGACAGTTTTCATTTCTTCCTTACATTAATTATTTGATCTTTTTATTCATGAAGTCCAGACAAGCCTGAGGTATATGCTCGTTAGATGTATGGACCCTCATTCCTGGAGGTCAGATGAACAGGGTTCCAACCTTGATTCCACTGAATTAATGGCGAATTAAGGGCTTAGGATTAGTCAGGTGTCCTGAGTTTCCTTAACAGGTAGAAAATCAGTTTTATGAACTTCACAGGATTATTACAAACACTGCATGAAATGATATATCAAAGGCATTCTTTAAAAAATAACTGTGAGTCATACAGGATGCAAGTCAATATTGTAATATTGTCATTTCCATGATTTTTAAATGGGCAACTCAAACCAGTAGGCTGATAGCAACTTTGTTCATAAATTCTCTTGCTCTTTTTTTTTTACAAATAACTTCTGATCTTACTGCAGGCTGCTGTATTTACGTAGCTTACCATTTTCTGCTCAGGTATAGTATCTTGCTCATGATCTCATTAATTTTAATTGTTCTAATTAAGGTCACTTGAAATTGAAATAAATATTGGCTGTAACTCAGTCTTAATTCAGTGTTATCAGCAAGTTCCCTGAGTACCTTCCAAGGATATTGACAGAAACTTGAAAGAAGGATGATTAAATAAAAGTTTTTATGTCTCCCCTGAATGACACTGAAATATTGATAAGAACTTTCTGGGTTCCTTATCTAACAGTTACAAAGACTGAGACAAATTTTCTTGTAAATCTTCTTATAAATATTGATTCATATGTTAGGATTATTGTTAAGAAATGGCAAAATACTTTAAGCTGTTTGATCAAGCGGGAATTTCACTCTGTGATACTAATATGATGTTGTGATGTGATATTGTGAGAAATGAAATGAGAAAAATTAATCATAGATATAACTCTAAATATTTAAAGATTTGGGCTACCTCATTTTTTTTTATTTCATTCAGGTATTGTCACATTATTTTAAAAATCCAAATTAAAGACATATAAAATTTATTTCATTTGTAGTTTTGCCAATACCTATTTTATTTAACACAAATTGCTTGATGAGCACTAAACTATACTCATCAAAAAATTAAGGTATGACCTAACAGACTCTGGAACAGAGACACAAAAACAAGTGTGTTTCAGTGGCCACATTCAGCCATCAAACAAAACAGACCAGACGGATTATATAATATCCCTGCAAAGGTGGGTTTTGCTCCAAAAAAATGTGCAAAATATTTAAAATTTAAAGCAAATATTTGTAAGGCATCTAATGTATTTAAAACATCATCTGACACTAAATGAGACACTAGTCACCTGAACAGGCACAAAGCATCTGACTCTGAAGACAGGAACTCATTTCCAGAGGCCATGGGCATTACTGTGAAGTACCCGTGTGTGTGTGTGTGTGTTTGTGTGTGTGTGTGTGTACACATACGTGTGACTTCTGCTGGTACTGCTGTTTCCTGTTGTGAGAAACAAGATCACAGTGATTCTCCTCCACATCTCCCTCCGTTTTCAGGGGGTGCATCTGTTTACCAACTTTTCTTCTCCTTACACTGATCCCAGCCGATTCCCTGACTGGATCATTTTTCAACACCAGCTGCTTCTACACAACAAGATTATTTTCAGTAACAATCATGTCAAATAAGTAATTTTTCTGTAGATTTATTCTTTAGGATTACTACTGAACAACAATTTAAAAGAATACATTTCAGCTTAAAACCATTACTCACTTTCAGTGAAACATTTCAGGCAAGAACAAAAATTCTCACTTGCGAAATGAATACGACGCACAGCCTCTCCAACCCAATTTCACTGTTTTAAATGTAAACCAGAAAGTCTCCAGGTGCTTAAGGGAAAAAATGATAGAAACCAAATGATAAATCAAGACTCTGTCTTCCCCTTTACAATCAGCCTTCTGCCACTTTTTTTCATCTCGACTCTCTCAACACGGGACGATGCACGTGGAGACACCGACTCCAGTCCTCTCAAGAAGAATGCAATTCCCTGAGTTATACACGGTCGAGGGTATGACTGGCCCACCTGGGGCTCTGAATTAACCTCTGGGTAAAACACAGCGTTTATTACAAGAAAAGATTTTGAAAAGTGCTGATCTGAAGCTCGCACATGTGTCATTGCGTGTGTGTATAATTAAAAGTCAACAGCAGTGTCAGCAAATGTTTAAAACTCAGAAAAACAAAGAAGCTGACATGGGGGGGAATGCTGTCTCCGCCAGTCTTCATAACTGCCATCACGTGCGGATAATTTTAGTCCGTTGTTTTACTGTTATTTAAATTCTCGACAGGCAACAGGCTGCCTGATTGTCAGCCCTGCGGCGCACCAGCACCCCCACCTCACTCCGGGCGCCACTGCCACCCCACAAGGTGAACAAGAAACCACGCAGATTCAGCGACGTGGGCCGCTTCATGGCGTAGACCGTGAAGATGTTTTCTAAACACAAAAATGTGATTTTCTCCAGATTCTTTTGAAAGTTCAGCTGTCTTCTCTTTGAAGAGCGTTCAGCAGTCACTTCCAAAGGAATTTTCTTTGGGCTCTTCACTTTTCTGATTTCTTGATAAATTAAGTAAAAAGAGCTTTTGTCCTGTTCGCTTGACAACACATGTTAAATGCAAACTTTACTAGATTTTTCTTAGTCAAATTGAGCCAGAGAACAACACAAAATGCTCAGCACCCAACTTACTGCCGTACTTTAAGTACTACACGACATTTAGAGTATAATTGTGATTTAAATAACTGCTGGCTGTGTTAAAATCACCCAGCATTCCACCAAGTAGCCTCTAACACGTAAAATGGCTAAAAGAGCACACTTAAATCAGAAGGCATCAGGATGAAAGAAATAAATGTAAGACGGGAAGCCATAAAACTCCTAGAAGAAAACATATGCAGAACTCTCTTTGACATAAATTGCAGCTCTATCTTTTTGGATCTGTCTCCTAAGGCTACGGAAATAAAAGCAAAAATAAACAAATGGGACCTAATTAAACTTAAAAAACTTTTGCACAGCAAAGGAAACCATCAACAAAATGAAAATACAACCCACTGACTGGGAGAAAATATTTACAAATGACACCGATGAGCGGTTAACATCCAAAATACATAAACAGCCCATACAACTCAACATCAGAAAAACCAAACAACCCAATCAAAAAATGGGCAGAAGACCTAAACAGACATCTCTCCAAGTAAGATATACAGACGGCCAACAGGCACAAAAAGGTGCTCAACATCGCTAATTATTAGGGAAATGCAGATCAAAACCACAGTGAGGTACCACCTCACACCTATCAGAATGGCTATCTTCAAAATAAACACAAATGACAAAAGTTGAGGATGTGGAGAAAAGGAAGCCTCCTACACCATTCCTGGGAATGTAAATCGATGCAGCCACCGTGGAGAACAGCACGAAGGTGCTTACAAAATGAAAAACAGATGGACCGTATGACCCAGCAATTCCACAACTGGGCATATATCTGGAAAAAAAAAAAAAACACCCTAATTCAAAAAGACACACGCATCCCAATGTCCATTGTGACACTATTTACAATAGCCAGGCCATGGAAACAATCTGTCCACCAACAGATGACTGCATGAGAAGATGCGGTGTTCAGACACACACACACACACACACACACACACACACAATGGAATACTACTCATAAAAAAGGATGAAATTTTGCCATTTGCAGCAACATGGATGGACTTGGAGGGTGTTACGCTGAGTGCAGTAAGTTAGACAGAGAAAGACAAATGCTGTATGACATCACTTACATGTGGAATCTAAAAAGTACAACAAACTAGTGAATGTAACAAAAAAGCAACAGATTCACAGATGCAGAGAACAAACTAGTGGTTCCCAACGGGAGAGGGAACGGGGGAGGGTCAATATAAAGGACGGGGACTAAGAGGTATGAACTATTATGTGAAATAAAATAAGCCACAAGGATATTGTACAGCATGGGAATACGGCCAATATTTTATTAAAACTATAAATGGAGTGTAACATTTAAAAATTGTGAATCACTATTTTGTACAAATGTAACTTATATACTATTGTACATCAACTATATTTCAATAAAAAACAAAAATAAAAAAGAAGACATCAATTCAAGTAATATGTGGCTACATAAAAATACACTAATTCCTATGGTACTGATAAAGTATAAATTTACATGTAGCTTAAATTCTATTATCTTAAAATTCATTACATTCTATAATCAGATAAAACAAAATTTTCAATTTTGAGTTTTATCTTTAAAAAAGGATATTTACAATCCCTTTGATTTTAAATAAAATAATACATTTATCTAAGTATTCAAATATCTTAGAAAAATTGAAGCCCCAAATAAAAATATTTCACACACACACACAATGATAGTTATGATTGGTTTTCTCAATGATAAATTTTTCATACAGAAAAGTTCATAAATAGAGAATGAGTTAGTATTATTATATTGAGCTGACAGTTATTTTAAGGCTATTTTTTGTTTGAATTTGTTTCCAATTACACAGAACAAACAGTTTCTGGAAATAATACTTGTGGGAAATGATGGTAACCACTTATCGCCTATAAATGAGTATGTCTGAACATTGTCACATTCTCCTCAGGTACAACTCAACAAAACACATCTTGCTGGCTCCCTAGTAACTTTCTGATTTTATAAAGAAACATTGTGTGCAAGATCTTGCTGTAACAGTCAAAGACAATATGCTTAAAGGAGACAGGACTGGAAATATACAAACTACACTGCAGATTTCATGCCCAAAAACCATTTATACAATTTAGTGCTTAAGTCAAAAGAGCCACATTTATTGTAGAGAAACAGCATTTACACTTCACTTTTAACAATGCTCAAGGAGAGTCTTCAAAGGTGTGGAAAAGCAAAACAGAGCAGAAAACTTTAAAGGATCTAATTAGAATTTCTCTGCAACATGTGCACATACTTGATGTAATAAAAGTGATTTCTTTGTGCTTTCAAAGTTGCCCACATCTTTTTTTCTGAATACTTTGACTTTGTGCTTTATAACCTGCCAGTTTAAAGGTTCTGACCTCTGTCTTAACGTCTGTGTGGATTTCAGAAGCATGTATATTAGATACAGTTGTTCTCCCTAACAGCTTATAGTTCATCTCAGCATCACTGGACTCTGACTGACTAAATAATTGGACTCTTTCCATACAGTCTATGAAAATTATTGTGTAGAAATGAAGTTCTTTTGGTTTGAAAACTTTTTGTGTGTGTGCATTCTAAAACTCTTCAGGGTTCTGGCTACAAATTTATTAAAAAATAATTTTCCATTTAGCCAGCTTACTGTGGGTTTCTTCAATCACGTCTATCATCAATAGCAACCATTTTTATAACACATGCTGCAAATTTCTTGGCAGTTCAGGATTACTTCAAAGTAATGGACACAACCAGTTTCTTAAGATCACCTTGAATCACAGAAGACATAGACTTCTGGATCCCCTCGTTACCAGGAGAGTCCCAAACCAGAAGAGGAAAAGACTGCCTTGTGTATCCAACCAAAAGTCACTGGAATCTATTCATATGTATTTGTATTTGAATAGATTCCACCGACTTTCGGTTAAGTTGATCGGTTCCAGAGAGTCTAGGTACCCTAACAGGTGTTCCGGAAAGTGGATATAAAAGGTAACATTTATAGTCTTTTAATTTTTTTACCTTGACTTGTCTAAATAATTTTCTATTTTATTAGTTGAAGTTTGCTATTTTCTTTTTATTGTCATGACTACTTCCAAGTTGCAAATGTCTCTAACGGTCAGGAAGGGCAGGGAAAGGGACCTGCTTTACCTCCTCAGGGGTAAAGACTATTAACATCTCCTTCATTTTCTTCTGGAATGTTGTACATGCATGTATGTGTGTACGCATAAACACATAACACATTTTCCAATAACTGGCAACGTTATTATTTACAGCTTGTTTTCCTTACTAATGTGTCTTAAAATGTTTTCCGTATCACTAGAAAATTCAAAAGTCATCATTCTTTACAATGGCCGTGTTGAATTCCATGAACGGATACACAGTATTTTTCAGCCAGATATCTGAGTTGTTTGTGTTTTATAGCAATCCCTTATGCAAGTCTGCCACATATATTTCCAAACACAAGCACGGCTGTGTCTCCAGGATACAACGGCAGCAGTGACTGAATCAGACTGAGCCTCCCAGGTGCCCTGCCCACGTCCACCAAGTCCTACCCCGTCGGGGTGTGTGTGTGAGAGCCGCCATCCGTGACAGCCCTGAGCCCGGGGCCCTCCTGTATCTCCTGGGCCCCCCCCTCTCCACCCGTCCTCGTTCTTACTGCTCTTTGACACACGCGGAGACGCTCTTCCAACTCCAGGCCTCTGCCTTTCCTACTTATTTTGTTGTTCCTGAAATTCAGTTGCATATCCTGTCATTTTAAAATAGAGTTTCCTAAATGGTGTTTCAGTCTCTCTGTTCTCATGTCTCCCACACTCACAGGACTCTTACCAGGGAGTTCCTCTGCAAGGAAGTAAATAAGCTTTCCTTCATGTATCCAGACACATCACTAAGGTTCCAGTTAGGAGCTTAATTATCACTGTAGTTCACTGAAGAGGGGGCTTTAATAATAAATGAGTTATTAAGTAATGTTAAAAAAACAAAATAAAAACAAAAACAGGTGAGTAACTGCTAAGAGTGGTAAAAGAAAATTCTAACAGGACCAGAAGCAGCAAGGGCAATACAGCAAACAGCAGCTGGGGCTGAGGAACCTGGACAAACAGGCCCTCCCAGGAGAGCACAGGGCAGTCACCCTCGCAGGAACTGGCCGGTGGGCTCAGGAAGGAGAAATCCAGCCACAGAAGACTGGGTCGCCCGGCCGGATGAGTGAGGAGACAGCCCTCTGCGGGCACAGGGACACCCCCCCAGCACAGCAGATCACCAGGGAGCTGTTTGAAAAGCAAATCCTTCAGCCTTACCTCTGGCATCCTTCAGTAACTGCTCAGCAATCTACGGTTAAACTCATCTCACAGGTAATTCTAACGTAAACCTAAAGTTTGAGAACCTTTATCCTGCACGTTCTAAACTTCCCAGTCTCTGAGGTGCCTTATGCACCTGCACAGGTGTGATTCAAAAGCACTATGGGGATTAAATACAATTAAAATTTTTATTTGCATTTGCAACTGAGAAGCTATTTAGCCCAGGAAGAATCCCGTGCTTCTGTTCTATGTGCTCCAGACCAGGCGAGAGAGAGACAGAGAACAAGAAACCAGAACAGGGCTGTCAACCTTACAGGGGTTACTTAAATAAGAACTGGTAAAGATCTCCTTTTTGGAAAAATATTAGAAATAAATTTTAAACTTAATGAAGTGTTCAGATCAGAAATTATTAAGTACATTTGGAGAAAAAAAAACCTGCTTTGTTATTATTTGATGCAGAAAGAGACTTTTTGCAGTTCTCATTAAAGATAAGATACATGAATGTCCAAAGGTCAATCAAACCAACACCTCCATGACCTGCCTAGTATCAAAACCCCAGAGCATGTCCATATTTCTCTTTTATATCAATATACTTCTTTTCGTGGCACTTTTTGGTGATTGTCAAGACAATATGAAAGGCTGAGTCATGATCTGGATTTCCTTTTAATTTTTATATGCTACAAATAAAAAAACTTTGTATTTCTTACTTTTCCTTTGGAAAAATCAAGTTTTATTAAATGCAAATTTAATGTTTTAAAACAAGCCTAATGATGTGCTATGATACGCATGCCAGTGATGGTATTAAATTTGGCATTTCAGTTATGTTATTCGATTACCTATTTTATTTAGGTTTGTTTTTTTCTAAAACAGTAAATGGCCATCCTTTTTCACAGACTTTCATTCAAGCATCGGAAGCTAAATTTTAGTATGATTTCTGAATGGCATATAATCAGTGTAACTTGTAATGGCCTTGACTTAGTATGTAAGGGTCACATCAAATATGTTATAGCCCCCAGGCACTTAGAAGTTAACAGCCTCATAAATATGTCGCGGTGACAAAGCACCCATAAAGCTGACATAAATTTAATATGAATGGTCACCATTTTCAAATTTTCTTCTTGGATGGGTAAAATTACTTTTTATTATTACCATAATTTTAGATAATCTTTATGCCGTAGCTAGCTTATGTTATAATACATATTATGATGTGTTATAAACTATATCTACACTGAAGTTCACAGTAGAAGCAATTATAAAATTTTTCTTTTAAAAAAATATTTAAATATCAATGGAGATACACTCCCTCAACAAGAACTAAGTATTTTTCAGAAAACTTTTAAAACCACAATTCTGACACCTTTACTATAAAGATAATTAAACCTCTGGGAAGAAATATCTGAAGAGTTTTGTTACTGAGTCTCAAAAAAAGATTTTATAGACGTGTAAATAACAGAGCACTAAATTTCTGTGTAACTATGTAAGGACTTGTTTAAAGTCACAGCTCACATCAGGTGACTACACTTAGCTGGAAAGCACAGGACTTTAATTCTTTCATTTTCTTCTGTCCTTTGAAACTGGACCAGAACTGGCAGCAGGGACAGTTTGCCAGTGGCTTCAAGCATTTGACTGACCTGAAATTCTCCATTCTTGATCAACTTTATGGAACTGACAGAATCAATTAAAATACATTTAAATAAAAAAAGAGAATTTTAGAAAGGCAGGATTACTTTTCATCTGCTTTTAATCCAGGTTGGGGACATTTAAAATAAAAGTGGATTTTGCTGATATCCAACTGAAATATGCTTTTGCACATTTGAAAGGACCGACCACCACATAATGAAGATTATTGCTCCACTACTTAGCTCTGCCTTTGATAACAGGAGCCATTTCTTTATCCTCAGATAAACTGAAGACCGAGAGTTGTATCGTGGCAGCTAAAATTAAACTTCTGCTTATTTTAAAATATATATTTTTACAATTCGGGCTAATACCATTACAGACTCTTAGAGGTAAGAGCCTTAGAGCATTTCGGTGATCAGTTTTCCACCCCGTCGGAAGGACAGTGTTACAACACAAATCAGGCAGAAGCTGGAGGGCAAGTCACGTCGGGAGCTGGCGCAGTGCTGGGAGCCGCAGGGAGGGCAGACCGTCCGCAGCCGGACATCAGTGCATTCACATCGTGGGATTTTTCAACAAAACGCTCTTACTTCAAAGTGGTGAATAACTGACTTAAAAAGGACTCTCCCGTCAGGTCCCAGGTGGCCAGTATTTCCTTCACTTTCCAAGGGCAAATATTCACCGACTGGCGTGGACTTGAAGTCAGCGAGGAGAAGAAGAGAAGAAATTCCCTGCATCTCCAGTGTCCTCGGGGGCATTCTCCACACGGCAGCAGTTCACCCAGCAGGTGGAAGGGAACTCAGCTCCACTGCGGGATGACTCCAGTTGAGGGAAATACTTCCTTACTTTGAGACGAAATTAAGCTTTCATAATTCTAACTGGTTTATTGAGCATAAGTCATTTTATTTCCCTTTTCTCATGTAACAATATTTCCATATAATTTTCTTTGCCACCTTTCTGCACCTCACTATATTAATAAACAACTGGAAAACATTTAGTAAATAAAGACAAAAATGAATTACCATCGGATAAGAACTGATTTTAATACGGTCCAGAGATTAGCCACAATGTAATTTTTTCAAGCTTCTGGTAAAATACTTTTGAAACCACAATAAAATTACTAAAGCAAATGATCACATGAACCAATAAAAAACTAATTAAAAAATATTAAAAAATAATAATCCCAAATCAGGCAAAAAGGAGAGGGAAAGAAAGGAAATACAAGCAGGACAACTGCTAAAAGCAAAGCAGGGCTGTACATCTACACTAAGCCTATGAAAATGTGTAAAATGTACATGGATAAGCACTCCAGATTAAAAAGAAACACTGACCCAGATAAAAACAATATGCTGCTTAAAAGAAGCAGAACTAAGCACAAGCCAAATTTAAAAATCCTCAATGAAAGAATGAGGAAAAATAACTTACGCCAGCACGACCAAAGAGGAAGCTGGTACAGCTCTCTGAATATTAACTAGAACTTCTGGGTCACTTCATGATGATCTATTGTTCAATTCACTAATATAACTTTATTACATAAAGGGCCAAAGTTGATAGATTCCATTGTGAAAAGACAAATCCACAATGATGTGAAACCTTTTAATACGTCACTTCCCATAACTGACAGATCAGACAGTAAAAACAAATCACGAAGGCTGCAGAAGAGCTGGCAGCATGTCACACACTTTCCCTAACCAAGCAGACATCTATAGGGACTAACTGCGACAAGCCCCAAAATGCGTTCTGTTTGCAAATACAGAAACACTATCAAAACTGAAAAGACCCTGGGATGTAAAGCTCGTCTCAGCAAATCTTAAGAATTAAAATTATACAGAGTATGTTACCTGCACTGAAGTTAAAAGCCGACATAAAGGCACCTGCTAAACACGTATGTTTAGTTATTTTAGGTGTCCGCTACAAATTAACATGAATGAAACTTGCAATGGAGACGGAGGAGCATTGTAGCGGATTGTAAATTGTTTACAGTCCATCACACTCACCTCACTCCAGCACTGAACCTTCTTGGCTACGTGGGGGGAGTGGTGGGGGAGAGGCTCCCCCACTGTCCCACCTGTTGGTCGTGGAGGACCGTCCCCCAGCAAAACCCATCTATCGTTTCTATACTGTCTTGGTTTTTGGCAAATTTTCCCACAAGCACCTCAGGCTATTGACGACTCTATTTAATGTGCCCACAGGGCCTGGGACCAATTTCATTCTGTTTTGTTTCACACAACATTTAATTAAGGCTCCTGTCAACAGGACTTGGGGCTGCAGGATGAGAACACACGGCAGGGCTGGCCTCAGCCATGTCCTGAAGTCCCAGGGAGACGGTGCAGGTGCCCAGGTGGGTGCTCCCAGGCTTGTGTCACAGCTGAGGAAGCCCGGACTCGGGGGCCCTCAGTCTCCCATGTGCTGGAGGCACACTGCACTGGCTTTGCCTGGGAGGAGTCATTAGTTTTACTATCCTGAACATCACGAAGTCTCCCCTACGCCCAAGCAGAAGACACTGGGTCTATCTTGCAAGTCTGTTCACCATCCAGACATCCTAAAGAAGATAGTTCAGAACAAAATCCATCAGTGTCCCTGTCAAGAAGATGGACAGGCACGTGACAGCCTAGGAAGACGTGACTCCTAACATTTGCCAGGCAGCCAGGTTTAGATCCACGCACGAAATCAACTGCACGCTTCACACCAGAAACCAACTGTTCAAACAGATTTTTGTAAAAATAATGATTGGTGCACACCTAAAAAAAACCAAATATATGCAGAAACACAAGTATGTGAATGTCATTACTAGAGAGATGCACTGTTTCCGGGTAGAAAAAAATTAAATATAAACATTCTTTCAACTTTATCTACAGATTTAATGAAACTCAAAGGCTTTAATGAAGTATAATAACATGACTTCAAATATTTTACAGACTGGAAAAGGCCCATTAATAATCAAGAAACTTCTCTCAGACAGAAAGAAAATGAGGGGAAAGGGCCCTAATCGGTATTAAAATTCACAGTAAAGATATAATAATTAAGACGGTATGGATTTCACAGTGATATGCAAATATATGAACAGCACAGAACGTCCATCCTGCCAATCAGCCCACACAGTTAAACAGGAATGTAAGACAGAAGGGTCTTTACCAACAAGAAGGAGAGGAAGCAGCAGGTATGCTAGGAAGATTAGACACACAAAATGAACCTTCCACTGGGTGTAATGAAAATCAAACCACACACAAACAGGCCTGCACGGTGTGGACATAAAATGTGTTTATCGGGGCAAGGCTCACACACAGAGACGCAGCACAGAGCGTCCCAGGGTGCCGGCATGGCCCACAGGGATGAACAGGCAGGTGAGGACCCTCTGATGAGGACACTTGGAAAGAGGTGCTTTCACTGGGGGTGGGTGGGGCCCCAAACCTAAGGGAGGGTCACACAGGGCTAACGGTTTCAGGGGCAAGGGGAGAGCTGGTCTGGGCGCCTACGTGCCTGTAGGCGCTCGCTGTTAACAAAGCCTGTGTGCAGCCCTGGAAGGCTGGGGAATGCATTCTGCAGAAGGGAACCCTGGAACTAAACTTACATTGTAATTAGGAAACACCATGGGTCGCAAGTATCACCCCAACACGTAGCAGCTTAAAGCCATCACCTTTATTACCTAAAGGTTTCTGTAGGGGAGAAGCGTGGGTGTGCATCAGTCAGGTTCTCTGCTTCGGGATCTGTTGAGCTGCAGTCACCTCCAGGCGCACCTGGGGAAAGGCCAGCTTCCTGGCTCCCCGGCTCCCCCGGCTCCCGGCAGCACTCAGGTGCACACAGTCGTGGGACTCGGTTCTTCGCAAGGTCACGGCCAAAGGTTGCCCTGAGAGTCTTGGCACCTGGGGGTCTCCAGCCTACAGCTCACAACAAGGTAGTGTCCTCCTTAGACTGAGGACGGCGGAGGAGCTGTACCATGAACAGTCAGCCAGCGGAGAGAGCTGTGGGGACAACTGTTTTGCCCAGATCCTGTTTCTTGTTGGTGAAAGTTCACCCCTGAGGGGACTAACTTGCTCCTAATTCTCAGGCACCAAATTGACTGTTTCTTCCAAATTTGAAAGTCAGGGGCAACCCACCCAGAAGACACACCAAACTAGGAAAGGGAGAGAGCAGAGAGAGTTCTGAAGAAGCACATAAACTTGTGCCCTAAATAAATGCTTAAGTGTAGTATTTTTTTAATTGAAGTCTAGTTAGTTTACAATATTGTGTCAATTTCTGGTGCACAGCATCATGTTTCATTCATACATGTACATACATATATTCCTTTTCATGTTCTTTTTCATTCTAGGTTACTAAAGGATACTGCATATAGTTCCCTTTGCTCCACAGTAGGAACCTGTTGTTTATCTATTTTATATATAGTAATTCACATCTGCAAATCTCAAACTCCCAATTTTTTTTAATTTTTTATTGAGTTTTTTATATATATATATATATATATATGTATAACAGTTTACAATGTTGTGTCAAATTCCAGTATAGAGCACAATTTTTCAATTACACATGAACATACATATATTCATTGTCACATTATTTTTTGCTGTGAGCTACCACAAGATCTTGTATATATTTCCCTGTGCTATATGGTATAATCTTGTTTATCTATTCTGCATATGCCTGTCAGTATCTACAAATTTTGAACTCCCAGGCTGTCCCTTCCCACCTCCCGCCCCCTTGGCAACCACAAGTATGTATTCTATGTCTATGAGTCTGTGAGTCTGTTTCTGTTTTGTATTTATGTTCTTTTTCTTTAGATTCCACATATGAGCGATCTCATACGGTATTTTTCTTTCTCTTTCTGGCTTACTTTACTTAGAATGCTATTCTCCAGGAACATCCATGTTGCTGCAAATGGTGTCATGTTGTCATTCAAACTCCCAATTTTTAAACGTAGCATTACACTGAATGTTGCATAATCCCCACACCTACGTCTTCAGAGGTTAGTACTAAGTAAGTGGAGAAGAAATCGCACACTCTTGTCTACCGAATGCGTAATGTCACTCATTAAGCACCAACTCAGAGAAGTACGTCATGATTTCAAGTGGTTCACTGGGTCCCTTCAGGCTCCAACAAAGACAGAAGTTCACTGCCCACAAGATCTACAAAGCAGTATGGGCCTGGCCCCAAACATGGAACCCTAATGGCTCTTAAATTACATGATGGAGATGCAAACAGACATTACGCAGAACAGCTGTCGCCCCAGCACAACAGCTGCCTTACAGCCTCAGTCAGCCAGCGTGTCAACAAGCAGACACGGAGAGCACAGTGACCAGGACAGGAGTCAGCGCTGGGGACACGGTTTTAAAAAGTAATCACCATTCATAGCGTCCAAAGGGCTGTTAATATCCCCATCCTGTGGGAGCAGGACCTGCATTCACACCACCTCAAGCGACACGCAAAATATAAAAAAGGACGTCAAAAATGGACACTGAAAAATCTGATCACATACGAGGGCACTTGATTCTACTGGGATAACGTAACCCTTCCCTTCTGCTGCAAAAGTGAGGCATCGAGGCCTCATTTCTCAGGGGTACTTGGGCATCAGTGTGACCAGGGGTGCCCGTCAAGGTCCTTCGGGAGAAGCAGGAACAATGATGACAGGCCAGAGGGTGCTGGGTTCCCTCCTCCATTTCCCCGTTTGAATGTCTCCGTTCTCCACGACACAGTGGCTGTCTACCTCATCTCCACTCTGCAGGGCTTCTCAGACAGCAACAGAGATGGGCTGCTGCAGTGAATTCAAAACAAGGCTGGATGTGGATTTTGCAAGAGTCCAACACAAAATTTTCCCATTCTGAATACCTGTGTTTCTTCAGCTTGTGCGCACGGCTATGGTAGGGCTCATATTTGCTGTGGTAAAATGTCAAACAGGTGTACAAGTGGAGTCACTTAAACCTCATCCAGCAGCCAGGTAAAGATCAGGAAAATTATCAGTAAATATACCAGGGAACAAGGGGTATAAACCATAGTTAAAGCCAGTAGA
Source organism: Camelus ferus (assembly GCF_009834535.1). Lineage (NCBI taxonomy): Eukaryota > Metazoa > Chordata > Mammalia > Artiodactyla > Camelidae > Camelus > Camelus ferus. The sequence continues at coordinate 5,310,803 of NC_045726.1, read as the reverse complement.
TTTTTCTTGCACCGTAAGTGCAATTTCAATAAACCCCAAGGAGAATAGAAAGATTCATATGGTTTGTCTTTTTATTGTTTAGGGTTATGACTAAAAGAAACTGTCTTCTCTTATAAAAGGAAGGATTCAGCTTGGAGAATTCTAGGCTCTTGCTATCATAAACCTTATTTGTATTTCAATTTCTTTATTTTTCTCTATTGTATTTTCTTTTCATCTTGGCTCGAGTTAATCAATGCAATTGTTTTCCAAGGGAAAATGACCAAGTTTTTATTGAGAGAGAATTGGCATCCAACAAAGTGTAAGATTAAGATGTAAAATGTGCTGATTGGTGCATTTGCGTGTTGCAGTACGATCACCGCTAGCTTCAGTGAACACCTCTGTCACGTCCCATGATTGTCCTGATATTTTTATAGGGTGGGAAACGTTAAAATCCAGTTTCTTAGCAACTTGAGAGTTGATAATACAGTAACACTGATGATCGTTATGTTTTACTTTGGACAACTTATTCGTGTTCTAGTTGAGAGCTTCTCCCCTTGAACAGCATCTCTCCCGCTCCCCCACCTCAGCCCCTGCAAGCACCAGGCTACTCTCTGACAGTGAGTCTGGCTCGCTTAGATCCCACATGTAAGTGATATCATGCAGTTATGTGCCTTCCTCATTTTGGCATATCTCACTCAGCATAAGGCTCTCAAGTTCCATCCACGTTGAGGCAAAGGACAGGATTCCTTCTGAATAATGTTCTGCTGCATTTTGTCTGTGTGTGAGTGTGTGTGTGTGACAGTGTGTGTGTGTGTGTGTGTGTGTGTGTGTATCACATCTTCTTTATCCAGGCATCTGTTGACAAGCACTCAGGCTGCTTCCACATCTTAGCTACTGTGAAGAACGCTGCAGTGAACATGGGAGTACAGAGATCTTCTCGAGATCCTATTTTTATTTCCCTTGGATATATTCCCAGAAGTGAGGCTGCTGGATCATGTGGTAATTCTATTCTTACTTTTTTGAGGGACCTCCACACTACTTTCTAACGTTTCTGAACCTATTTACATTCCTACCAGCAGTGCACAAGGGTGCCCTTTGCTCCAAATCTGTGCCAACACCTGTCACCTCCCAGCAAGAAACACGGGGAAGAAACTCCTTGGCAGAGGCCTTGGCAACGACTTTTGGATCTGACACCAGAAGCACAATCAACAGAAGCAAAAATAAACAAATGGGACGACATCAAACTAAAAGCCTCTCTCTACACAGCGAAAGAAGCCATCAACAAAAGTCAACCTACAGAATGGGGGAAAACATTTGTAAACCACATTATCAGGTAAGTGGTTAATATCCACAGTATAAAATGAACTCAATAAAAAAAAATCCAACTGAAAAAAGGGCAGAGGAACTGAAACGACATTTTCCTAAGACGTCCAAATGGCCAAAAGTGAAAATTTGCTCAGCGTCTTTTACCATCAGGGAGATGCAAATCAAAACCACAATGAGACAGCACCGCCCATTTGTCTGAAAGGCTGTCATCAAGGAAAATACTATTTTTAATGTGAACGTATTTTTAAAAGGAATTGTTCAACCAAATACAGGAAGTTTTAAATCCATTTCGGAAACTTTTCCGATATGTATTAACACCTACAGGTTTCCTAACTAAAATATCCCTTTGATTTAATATTAAGAGAAAGTAATTTGGAGGAGAGCGCCTGCGTCTGAGCTCCAGCTCTGCATGTGAAAATGCAGGCTGCATCAGGGTGGAGCTTGTTTAAACAATAATAGAGCCGCTTTACAAATTTGCACTAAATATGTTAACATGCAAAACCGCCGTTTTCCTTCAGGGCACAAATCTTTGTGGCTCTAAAACACAGAACTGCATGTATAAGTCTAAAACTCAGAGTAGACTCAGAAAATTCATAGAACTTCCAAAAGCATCAAATGGATCCTGAGCAAAACCGAAATGATTCTGCTGTAAGAAAATGGGATTTTCAAATATAATGTGCAAATGTGCATAAGATGCCAGGAGTCTTCAGAACCCTGAGCACATTAAAGGGCTCGAGTTTAACAATCCACATGTGAAGAATTTAATACTCTCAGCCCAGATGAACTAATTCAGTAAAACGGAGGGAAAGGGGACACCAGGAATCCCCTGGATCCCACCTCAATTCACTTCATGGTGTTACTGTTGTCTACTAAAGCTATTAGTAAAGATGACTGATGGCAGGCATTTGTTTACACTTTCTGTGTGGGCTCGGCTCTGCCAAGTGCTTCCGCAGTTTGCCTCCATTCATCTCCGTAATGCCTCCAGGAGGCAGGTCGTCCCATTTTCCCTACTTTATAAATAAGAAATCTGAGGCTTCTGTTCTCACCCTCAGAGAGCTAGGAAGTGGGGAAGGCTGGATTGAAATCAAAGCCACCAGATGCTAGAGGCCCTCATTCAACCACTGCCCGACATGGACTCCAGGCATGCTGTGCGTGCGTCTGTGTGTCTGTGTCTGTGCGTGTGTGAAACACAGAGGTTGTAAAGTACTGATCTCTTCGTTTCAGAGTTGCTAATGAAGGCAATTAAGATGATCTTGGATATGCAGATACTAAGTACCATATATAAAATAGATAAACGACAAGTTTCTACAGCACAGGGAACTGTATTCAGTACCTCGTAGTAACTTAGAATGAAAAGGAATACATGTATGTACAGGTATGACTGAGACATGATGCTGTGCACCAGAAATTGATGCAACGTTATAACTGACTAGAGTTCAATTGAAAAAAAAAAAGACCCTGGTCAGGTACACTAATTATAAAACTGAAAGACCTCACTTCTCAGTCCCTACCTGCCCCCACGCTTCTGGGCGAAACACAAACATTCTCAACACCTTTTCTCTCTTATTTGTACATAAAGTGTGCCATCAGTGTCCTGAGAAGAAAAACATGATGCATCATTCAGATTGGGAAAATGTGAGAGAATTTAATGAAAGGATTCTTTAGAAACGCGGGGTAGGGATTCGGGAACCACAGTGGGTGGGGCAGAACCTGAGGGTAACGACCACGGGGAGCAGCTCCCTCCCCCCGCCAGACGAGGGGGATGCAGGGAACATTCACCTGAGCTGGGAGGGCAGAGGGCTGAGTTCAGGGGGCTGCTGGACCTGACCTTTGACCTCAGTCAAGGGTTGACATCACCCAGAGACACCCTGCAGAAGAATTAGTACCACTGCCCCCGCCCCCCTTCTCGCATCTTCCAGGTGGGACTTGGGACTTGCCCGTGGATCAGGGACCCAGTGAACGGAGTCCTTGCCAGCCCACCTGTGGCAGGACTCAGCCGGGGTGAGTGGGGTGGGAGGTACGTCAGGCGGGAAAGAAAGCACCTGCCCAGCCCAGAGGCTTTGCGACAGATGACGAGGAGGACTCCTTCTCGCCCGCGGTTTATCATTAAGTAGAAAGTGTGAAGCTATGTCAGGTCCACAACAGGCACACACCACGGATGGATAAATCCAGTGCGACCTTACAGTCGGGAAGAAGTACACTTGAATTTCCCATCCAGAGAGTGCGAGCTCCTAGCCATAGGTCTGAGCTTTGATTTTAAGCGTTATTGTGAACGAGGTCATAGTAATTAAAAACTACTTAAGTGGAACTTGAAAGCTGTTCCAGTGCCCCACTAAGACATTCAAACAGGAAAAAGCCAACGTTTTGTATCGAAGAGGAATAAATCCAGGACCCCTTTATGATTCTAATCAACTGGAATTAAATTTACCAGTAACACAGTAAAAGCCTAACTGTGTGTTTTTTTTTAATTTAAAATATTAGCATGTATATACATTATAGTCGTTGAAAACTCCATGAGAAACAGTCCACACTAATTTACTGGGGACAGAACAGACAGCACTGTGAGTGCTCTGTAAGTATTACTTCATTCAGTCCTCACAGCTGCCCCAAGAAATGTGATTTATGACGAGCACTGGTGCCCGTGAACAAGACACAGAGACCCCAGAAGAGAACTCGTCAGAGCAGAGGTGCACTCACGGGGCCCGGCGCCCATCCCGAGATCCAGGCGCCCCGCAGCAGAGACTAACAGGGGAGACATCGATAAACAAACACACCGGCGGACCTCAGGGAGGGACGTCACAGGGCAGACACAGGAGGAGGCAGGGGAACATGAACGGCAAACGTTAGGTGCTTGCAAAACCCTGACAGTGGTCAGAGCGTGGAATGCGTCACTTCCCAAGAGCGACAGAGACTGACACAAACACCGTCTTATGTGGAGGTGTTTTAAATCCTGGTTCAAAACAGGCGAGTTGTGTTTACCTCTGTAGTATTCCTTCCTGGGTCCCCGTGCCTGCGTCTGCATGAGGCCCCATCAAACTGGATATTCTGGGTGAAGGCCACGTCGATGCCCCTGACCCGACCTGAGAGCACTGGATCCCCAGGCCGCGTGCACTGGCCAGTGTCCCGGACGCAGTGTGTCCGACTTTCCCTCTAGGGCAGTAAGAGGGCACAAGTCAGCAACGACCAGCATTAAGCCGAGCATCTCCTCAACAGGCATGTCAGGGACTCAGGGACAAGTCACGCCTTTCCAGAGCTTGGGCTGGGAAACCATCGCCCCTTGGACGGAGTTGGCCTTGAGTCTTTCTACAAACATGACTGCGTCGGAACCCAGCCCCACACGTTCATTCCCGTATCGTCTCTGGCTGTTTTCACACCCACCGCAACAAAGCTCAGTCCTTTCAACGCAGACTGTGGGGCCCACGATGCCAAGTGTATTTCCTTACTGACTTCTTCATAGAGAAGTCTGCCAACCACTGTTCTGGGGGAAGACAAAGAGGCAGCGATTCACGTATTTCACTCCCTTCTGACGTCAGTGGGTCTGTTCTGGACCTTGTGACCACAAGGCAGATGACACAAAACTGCAGCCCTTTTGCCTGGACAACCCTGGACCCAAACCCTCAGGCCTCATGCCAACCCATCTCTGATTATTTAGACAATAACAATCTTGAAAACTTAAAATGTAATCGTGTCTCAATGTCATTACACTTAATTCACATTCGAAGAGGTTAAGTAACTCAGAAGTTACTTATTTTTTCAGACATTATGACTGAGGAACTGTATGCCAATATTTTATTTTTATTCTAAAATACCTGGTCCATGGGAATAATGAAAAGAACATCAGTATTCTTTGAGAAATCTTTTAAAATCAATGCACATCTTCATTTGATGCTCCAAATTTAACCACAGCAATAACAAACACTTGAATGGCTTTGATATTTAAAGCACAGTGTAGCTAGACTCATGAGCAAATTAAAGTCTTAACTAGTGGGAATATTGACTTAGTGTTGAAATAATTCATATGAACTGCTCATTTCTCAGTACAGGTTCAGATGTATATTTACAGGCTTCATCCATCTGCCTGTGATGGTGATAAATATAAAACCAAACACATAAACACCCACTCACACGTTTGCAAATAAATTTACAGTGACTGAAAATTAAATAACTATGTAGCAGTTAACCAGCTCCTACACATTTTATAATTACATACCGTTATATATGAGTATATATATGCATTATATGCATGTATATATGCATTATAAATTTACTGATATATATAATTTACTGATATATATATATATATAGATTGATACTAGTTTTTACAAATGCTGGACTGGCTTAGAACTCTCCAACATTTTACTAAGTCAAGATATACTTCAAAGAAAAGAACGCAGCAAAGAGCTGAGAAGCAACATGTGAATTGGCAATTTAATTTTATGAATTACAGTCATCAAATCAAGAGCATACGCATATAACAGAGCATATTGCAGCAATAAATAAGGACCACACGAACATCTCTTGCTGTGACAACAGCTGCCCCTCGACAGAAGGACAGTACTTAATGGAGAAACCTGGAAAGTACTTAAAGGAGAAACCTGGCCGTCTGCTGTGTGGTCCCTGAGATTTTCTGAAGAGCTTGATCTTTTAGGAGAGTTGCTCTCCCAAACCACAGGAAATCCAGAAAACTCGCCATCTACAAGCCAAACGACCTACTACAGACACCTAGAAAACATTACAGCTCACCACCGCTGGAGAGCCAACGAACCAGCCACGCGTCGACACTGCTCCAAAGGACGTGTTTTTCATACAGAATGAATTGTGTAGGCGGGACGCGTTACCTCTAACATTCGAGAACAACCTTCTCCCTCTCTGTCCTTTTCTCCCTCTCTCTCCTTTCGCAGGTGCACCCGGACAAACAGCACCCCAAGTGCGTGCCCGGCCCCAGAGAAACTGTCAGAGCAAGCGTCTAGGTTCCCGGCAGCGGCCTCTCTGTGAGACGACCACCTCCTCTGGTCCCCTCAGGCTGCCCCGAGCCCAGGGAGACCTGAGCTCTGGAGTTGTCTGCCAGATGCCTTCCCACCGACTGCGAGGAATGGATCTGACCATGCTTTACTGCAAGAAGATTCAGGTGTGGACCATAAGGAGCCTGTCAAACCCAGGGCAGCCCTGGAACCCAGCAGGAGAAGATAAAGCCAACCCAGAGAGGGAAACGGAAACAGAATCCTTAAATCTCTTGAGTAGGGGATGGGTGTCCCCTCTGTCTGTCACTGCTTCATCACAGAGGGGAAATTTACAGAAACTGAGTCCCCTGAAGCCGCTGGTGGGGTACTAGAGCTGCTGGTACAAATAAAACGGTTTGTCTGGAAAGATGCGGAAGAGGCTCCAGATGGCAAAGACTTTCCTGTATTTCTTCTTCCCTGTATTCTTTTTAATAAACTCCTACAATCTGCGTTTTTGTGTTCTTTTCAAACTGAGAGTCCCAAGCTAAAGTAAAAATAGCCAAGAAGAATCAGTGAAGTCTGTCCTGTGCAAAGCTGGACGGAAGGCATGCCCCCAGATGGCACTTCCCCAGCCCTCCACGTTCCCCTTCATTCTGCAGTAAACACCTTAACACGTGGTGGGGGGCGGGGCAGTTACTTCCTTTGATAAGAAAAGAACAATCACTTTAATAGCAGGAGAGATTTTTCTCTTAATTTAAGCTGAGCCTGGGTATTTGGAATTCCATCAGGCAACAATTCAACCCAGCTCTGCCAAGCCCTCTCTGCAGGTGGCCTGCCCTGTGCCCTGCAAACCTACTGACCCCTCAGAGCCTCCTCATACACTTAAGGGTGAAGGGTCCCACTCTCCCATCTTTGAGCTGTCGATGCTCGAGAGATTTTGCTTCTCTGGGTCTGCGATGGGTCCAGTCATTTTCATTTCCATAAGCCTCTGAAGTGCGATGTCAGAACTGATCAAGGATACCCTTCATTGAAACATCATATTGAATTATCTTAGGTTCATCTTCACCAAAATAAACAGAGAAGCTAAGGTCTGAGGTTTACCGTGTGGAGAATTTTGCATCCTTGAAAAGATGATCTGCCGTGGGCTGGATGGCAACAGAAAAGATAATTATGTCTTCACGCCCTTCTAAATAATTTTCTGCTTTTTTAACATATGGACTCAATATGCCATTAAACAACTCGCTAGCTTGGGGCAATTCAACATGTTTGGAAGAAACATGCTCAGTTTCTTTGCACTCTTTGCAATACATCACCGCGGTACATAGCCATGGTGTCTTCCCGTTACGCCCAGCTGCTGAGAGCTGCCGGCAAATGTGTTACTTTCCAGTGATGCATGTTTTCCTCTCTTATCCTGAGGGAGGCCAGGCCTTTGAAAACACGCACACAATGTTAAGATCCCCTTTCTCTTAGGAGACTGCATTTGCATACGGGTAAATATATGGAGCACAAGTAATTCAGATCTAGCGTTGCTAGCATGAAACGCACTTTTTTTTTTTTTTTTTTGCAAATTATTCCTCCTTAAAGCTAACGTTAATTGCAACATTTTTCTCCTCAAATAGTTCTCCCTTTCATTTTATATACAATGGAGACACTTCCAACTGTCACAAGAAGTTTGGTTTGCTAAAAGTTCTCCCCTGGCCTTTTTAACATGAGCTTTATTGTTTCTACTACCCAAAGCATAAAGGAAAAAAAAGATAAGTTTGGTGACTATTCCACAGAAAAATCCGTAAGCTGACTAATAAGACGGAGGATGACTCCAGCTACAAAATGTCCTTAAACATTTGGGGAGACCGTAGCTAAGATGCCATTTACGCACCGTAAATTTTAATTGTCAAAGCCTCTGGGTTATAAATGAGAGTGGTTATTAATAGGTTTATAAGCCGTCCATCAGAACTCAGCCAACGCTGGGCGTGAAGAAATGCTGAGGTAAGTGTTGTGATGCTGCACTCAGGCGCTCTGCGGGTCACAACAGTGAGTGAGGAAAACGCCCTGACCTGACATCCAAAGCTCACAGACGGGACGGCAGGATAAGGCCCCTGGGAAGCTCAGGATGAGCAGGCCTTGGAGGCAGCTTCCTGGAGATTCGGGGCAGCTAGGACGCTCGCGTGCAAACTAGAAGAGCAGTCAGTCAACCCAAGGAGGCAGGACGTGACCAGACGCTGAGCATCCCTGCTGAGGGGGAGGAACACTGCTCTGGGGGGGGGGTGTCGGGTTAAGGTACATTCTCTTCCTCGGCTACTAAACTAGGGAAGAAGTCACGATGCTAGTCACAGGCTGTCAGGCAGATGCCGTTTCTGAGAGAGCACCAAGAACCTCCGTAAGACAAGCCCCGACACGGACGGTATTCCAGAGACGTCTCCTCCCCACCCCCGCCCGCCCGGCCAGTAACAAGAACACCTCTGTGTTTCCTTCTCCTGTGAGCGCAAAGGCTGCAGTTTTCCTTCACATTGTTTACCCAGAAGATGTCTTTTAGGCTATCCGGCAGGACAGGAAAAAAGAGACAGGGCTGCCAGGAGCCTTGATTTTGCTTTATTACAATTGGTTTGGATTAAGCAATGGGATTCTGTGCTGGGTCAACTCTAACTCACTACTGTTACTCACTAAGGTCGGTCATGATCGACCTAGATCATGATATACTTAATTTCCCTCACTTCCCTCCCTCTTTTATAACTGTAAAACCCTCATAGATTGAGAAGGGATGAGCCACCAGGAGACAGGGCTCGTTTATGTCTTTTCCCCGCTAACCTGCATCCATTTAACAGCAACTTGTTTTATTACTTAAAGAAATTGCCTTAAAATAATTTCCTGGAAATGTTTCTTCCAATTTTTCCAAGACACGAGCAGCTGAAGCACACACTTCTGGTCATGCAGCAGTGCGATGACGTTGGCTCTCTGCTCGCTCACGTCGGGACGCGTCACTCAATGCAGGGTAGTAATATATAATGACAAACCAATACAATAACAGCAAGACGGTCACGTGCCCTGTCACTAAGGAGCTTAACCAACAAGACAAGGAAGGGAACTATGTAAAAGGAGCTGTGCGTGCCTCCGTGTGGTGTTGGGACCCAAATGCCTTTTTTCCTTTTTACTCCTCGAATACAGTTTCTGTACAGCTTTGAAGTGTAAGGAAAGTTTTTTGCAAATAGCTATGAGGTTTTTTTTTTTTTTTTTTTAAATATCAGGTCAAAGGAGAAGCAGGTCAGAGGAAAGCTAATACACAGTATGGAACTTCTGCAGTGATTGCCTATCAACAAAATGAGGCTTTGTCTACCCCAGAATTCTAAGGCAAATCTCAAAGAAGGGCTGGAGACATGAAGATTCAGCCTGCACATTCATGTGTTCTGATGTCTTAAGGTGGGTCTACTGTTTCATTCAAGAAATTAAGAGTCTACAGAGACAATCTGTGAATATGTATTATTAGTCTAGTACACACACTACTATACGGTTGAAATGTATCCTAAAGCTGTGTAGTTGATGTATTTTTCCCCGTAGAATTATTCCCAGACATTTTTAAGATACAAGCCACCAGGTTTCTGTTTTTCTTTTTCAGAGGACTGTTTCTATTTCTAATAATGACGCAGACATAGCTTTCCTTTTCCATACCATATAAAACTTACTCACAAGTTAACTTTAGGCACAATGTTTAAATTACACCTTCTACAGCTGTGACAGAGAAGAATAAAATGTATCATTAATATGTATGTTAATTTTCACCTCCCTAGCAACTTAACTGTCCATTATACTAGTGAACAATAAAAAATCCTATTGAAAGTAGGCTGAGTCTATAATTAAGATTCGTTTCTAGATGACCATGTGTAAAAACCGTAAGGCATGCACCTTCCAATCACTAAAGAATGTCTCTTCCTGGCTTTCTTCATTGTACAGTGTATAACTGATATTCAGTAGAGATTAAGACGACTTTGATTTACGTAACACTTGCAAATTGGTTTTGGAGACAATGCAAAATAGAATGAAATGAATGTTTAGGTTACAAAACACTTAAAAATCTTTTAGGATTTGCAGGTTCCAAAATGTCCCAATATACAGATTCAGTATCACTTACTAAATGCATGAGGAATTATCAACAACCTATGAATTATGACTCCACATGAAACAGAGGTTACTTCTGACTTGTTTCATAGACCAAGAGCGTGCGGTTTCAACGGTAAGAATCTGAATTTATGCCCCATATCATACACACTTCCACGCGGTGGGCAGCAATGCAGAAAAACACGCACTGCTGTAACATTACTACTGTCTGACCCATAAATTACCAGGGTAGGTAAATCCAGCGCAGGCACTTATGAGTTTCAGTTTTTCGAGAACTACCCCTACTGACAGTATAAAGGGACTCTGGACTTCCCTTTAGGACTTTTAATTTGGATACTGTGTCTGCTGGAGGCAAATGTAACCAGCACTGTTCTCTTATTATCCTCAAGACATCTTTTTATTACTCCTATTCCTTAGACTATATGGGTTTTAATAAAGTGAAGTGGTAACAGCCACCCAGCGTAATACAATGCGCCTCAGCCAGGGCGAGTTCTTTGTGCCATGGTACCAGCAGCAATACTAGGTCATTTCATATCATTAGCTTTATAATAAAACTGCCTTTTAGTTGGAAGTAGGTCAGAGGAAAGCTAATAAAAGAGCAGGAGAAAGAACAGATAAAAATACGAAAAGGTCTGTAAATATACTGAAAACCACTGAACGGCACACTTTGAGTGGGTGAAGGGTATGTTCTGGGAACTACATCTCAATAAAGCCATTAATAAAAATAGGAAAGGGTCAAGAGAGCGTGCATCGGGCAGGAGGCACCTGGGGGCCGCCGGATTTAAGCAAGCAGTTCCTGTGAACATCCCAGGCTCCATTTGGGTTGTTTCTATCCACAGTTTTAACCACCTGGACGACAGAAAGCGTGATCATCTTTAAACACATACTTCCCACATCACTGCTCTAATTTTTCATTTCTCTAATATTCATTTTAGAGTTCTTACCTCAAGTATAGAATAAAATAAGCAAATATTAATTGTTAAAAGTACGTTTTATAGAATCTATGAGAAAAATGATAAAAATAAGAAAACCAGACAGACGTTCTCCCTCTTTTTCAACCAGAGAGCTCCTCTTTCTGGATTTTTTACTAAACATTTCCAAACTATTCTCAAAGACCTACTCGTTTATTGAATTATCCATTAATTTTAGGTGAGTAGAATTGAAATAAAGATATACAATTAAATGAAAAGAAAATAAAACCATGAATTAATGAAAATTATTCTAAATGTTTTAGTCTAATAAAAATGTGATTGCAAGAATTTGTCATTTTAGTGTTATGTTCTGTGGTTTCCTTTGGGTAATATTTTTGACAATTTTTTTTGTTTGTTTTTCTGTAACAATCTTTAAATTTTTGTTAAATGAATCTGGGGTGGTTTTATTTATTTAGAGATAAACGTAAGAAATTAATACCTTTATAGTTAAGATCATCGGTAACAGCAAATAGAAGTCTGAATCCTAAATAAAAATTGCTTCCTCTAATTTCTGGCGACCTTGGAACCTACTAACATATCCACAGTTTAGAAAATCACCATAGAAGGTTACACTGCTCCTATATATTTTCCACAGTGTATTGAGCAGAGAAGATCCTTGCAAATTCTGGAGAAGCCCTGCAGAGCCTTACAGGAGAACTCAACAGTGGTAAATGATACTTCGCCCTGCCTTCCTGTCCATGATACTTCAGATGCTGAGTTATACTGAAACTCCAGGCTTAAATTTTTTATTTGGCTTTGTCAGCTGTTTGGGGAATGCTAAAATATTTTATTATTTATAAACCCTGTCCATAGTTCATCAAATACTTAAACATTCACATGTCTCTTTTCTGAAATAACTGATCTGACAGAATTCTATCTTTTAATTCCTTATATAGGTTCAGTAGAAATCTCGGCAAATACAAAACTAGTGGTAAATTATTTCATGTTCGAATAAATTAAAAGAGAGAATTTCCCTCAATAGACATTGAAACATATGCCATGGAGACCGAGAATTAGTCCCTTTTTGTCCTATACTCACATTTAAGCCATCTCAGGTTTTAACTCAAGATCAAGGAATTAGCCTGAAATATATGGGGGGGGCCATTCTGGGGACTGCAAGGTAGGGCAGGTGTTGATGGAGGTGAGAATTCTAACACGTGATTGGACTGAACGGTTCCATCTGTTAATCTACATCTTTGTGACTTTTTTCCCCTGTTCCATCCTCAAACTCGATATTAGCAGGTAATTTACAAGTGTAAGTACTGTTGACAAGGAGGTTTAGTAGAAGGAAGTAGACATGTTTCAATGTATATTCATTATGAGGCGACGAAAATGACCCCAGATGTGTGGCCCACAACCTTCGACGTAGAGTTACCTTGGTATGTGGGGAAGATATTTTCAAAGTAAGCTTATTGACAAGAGCTCAGTTTTGGAAATGACTGACAGCCTCAGACATTCCTGTAGTAATTGTGTGTCTGATATAAACATGGTAAAATTATTGACACTGCAAGGGGCAAAGAAGGTGTTTGGTCCCTGTCAATATTACTCCGCTTTACATACAATCAAGGTGAACAGACAGCAGTAAATATCAGGATAAACTGCTCTAAATATCCTAAGAGGTAAAAACTACCAGCTTTACAAGGTAATTCTTCCCATTATGAGAGTTTAAAAAAAAAATATGCAATCAAGCAGTCTGAAGGAAAAAAGGAAGGCTGTGATTTTTCTTTCCAAAGAACTAGAAGTAAATTGCAGGCATTAGAACAGATTGATAGCGTCAACCAAGGATCAAGGGACACGTGCTCAAAGTGACACACGAACCAGGCTTTGCAGAATGTGTCATAATTTGACTGATGACAGATATTTCTGGTTCAGGGAACAAGAACCACAGCACCACTGCAGGGCATCAAACAATAAGATTAGGAATCAGAAAGTAAAAATGTTTCCCATTCTAATCTCAGCAATGGCAGACTACGTATTTTTTCAATCAACCTCCTAACAATGAGAATAACTATAAAAGTAGACAAAATATAATTTAAAAAAAATCTTATTGAACAAAGCAGTGAGGAATTGCAGGACCAACGTCCTGGAAGAAAACAAGAACAATAATTGTAATAATAATAAACAGAGGGCTGTTTCCAAACAGTTGGGAGACTGAATACATTTTTTGCCAACTTGCCAGGACTAGCAAGACAAAAGCTGAAGTTTATAGCCTGCCAAAGAGGAGAGGTCTTGGCAAACGCTGTTGGCTTTAGCTTTAGCACACAAAAAACTAAACCGAAGGGGTAAGTGTAAGGCTGAAATAAATCAGACCTCACATGAACTGAAGCCAGCTTCGACTGAAAAGTCTTCCCTCAACAAAAGAAATATGCACCCCAAACTTCTATCAGACATTTTCAGCAAGCATTTAGGAAAGAAATAAAATCAACCTTAACAGATTATTTTTTTAAAATATAATAAAAATGACTGGAAATTCTTCCCAATTAATTTTAGGGAGCGAGAATAACCTTAATACTAATATCTAACAAGGAGATTTTATTTTCATTTTTTTCTGTATGAATAACAACTTTCTTGCATTCAAAAAATGTATTAATGAAAATTTAGAATAATCACCTTCATTCCACCATTACAAATCGACTAGGTTTTCACATTACCTCCGTCCTGTTCTTACAAGGACATTTTATTTATTTTTGGATTAAATTATTGCTGACTTACAATAACACTGTATTGGTTTCAGTGTACAACAGTGATGTGATATTTTTTATAGATTATATACAATACAAAGCTACTATAAATATTGATTGTATTTCCTGTGCTCTACATTACATCCACACAACCTATTTATTTTACAGCTGGCAGTCTGTACTTCTTAATGCCCTTCACCTGTTTCACCTTACCCCTACTTCTCTCAGAGCCCTCTGGCAGCCCCAGTTTTTTCTCTGTATCTATGAGTCTCATTCTTTTTTGTTATATGTGTTCATTTGTTGTGTCTTATAGGTTATACACATAAGTGAACTCATATAGTATTTGCCTTTCTCTGCCTGACATATTTCACTAAGCATAATACCCTCCAGGTCCATCCAAGCTGTCACGAATGGTAAGATTTCATTCTTCTTTGGGGCTGAGTAATATTTCACTGTCTGGAAAAGCCAGACCTTTTTCATCCATTCATTTGTTGATGGGACACTTAGGTTGCTTCCATATCTTAACTATTGTAAGTAATGCTGCTATGAACCTTGGGGTGCATACATCTTTTTGAATTAGTGTGTTTGTTTTTTTGGATAAATACCCAGGTAGTGGAATTCCTGGATTATATGATAGTTTATGTATTTATTTTTTGATATTTACAGAATTTATTTTTTAATTTAGCACCACTTTAAAGCTATTTGCTTTTCTATAATTTTTTAATTGAGTTATAGTGAGTTTACAATGTTGTGTCAATTAGTATTTTTTTCTTTTTTTTTTTGAGGAACCTCCATACTGTTTTCCACACTGGCTGCCCCAACTTACATTCCCACTGACAGCGTACCAGGGCTCTGTTTTCTCCACATCCTCTTCCACACTTGTTATTTCTTGTCCTTTTGATGACAGCCATTCTGATGGGTGTGAGGTGGCATCTCTTTGTGGTTTTGACTCACATTTCCCTGATGCTCAGTGATACTGAGCATTTTTTCATGTGCCTGTTAGCCATCTGCATGTCTTCCTTGGAAAAATACCTATTCGGTGCCTCTGTTCATTTCTCAATTGAAATTTATTTTCCAATATTGAGTTGTATTACTTCATTACACATTTTGGATACTGATCACTTACTGGATGCATCATTTGCAAATATCTTCTCCCTTCAGTAGGTTGCTTTTCTGTTTTGCTGATGGTTTCCTTTGCTGTGCAGAAGCTTTTTAGTTTGATCTGATCCATTTCTTTAATTTTGGTTTTTGTTGACCTTCCCTGAGGAGACAGATTCATAAAAATATTGCTAAGGCAGATGTCAGAGAATGCATTGCCTGTTTTTTTTTCCCCAGGAATTTTATGGCTTCCAGTCTTACATTAGGTCTTCAATCCAGTTTGAGTTAATTTTTGTATATGATGTTAGAGAAGGTTCTAATTTCAGTCTTTTACAGGCAGCTGTCCAGTTCTCCCAGCACCACTTGCTGAAGAGACTGTCTTTTCTCCGTTGTATGTTCTTGCCTCCTCTGCCGTAGATTCATTGACCACATGTGTGTGGGCTTGTTTCGGGGCTCTCTATTCCGTTTCATTGATCTATGCGTCTGTCCTTGTGCCTGGATCTTCCTGTACTGATTACAACAGCTTTGAGAGCACAGTTTGGAGTCAGGGAACAGGATGCCTCCAGCTTTGTTCTTCTTTCTCAAGATTGCCTTGGCTGTTTGGGATCTTTCGTGGTTCTGTAAAATTTTAGGATTATTTGTTCTAGTTCTGGGAAAAATTCCAGTGGTATTTTGAAAGAGATTACATTGAATCTGTACATTGCACATACAGTATGGACATTTTTACAATACTCATGACTCCAGTCTACGAACATGGAATACCTTTCCATTCATTCTGACAGGGACATTTTAAGCCAGTATGTTACAGAAGAATATCACTCATGAATACAGAAAGATGCTTTTAAATTCTGGAAGAAAAAGGGTACATTAAGAAATAAAGTAGCTGGAGCTGAGTGTTCAGTGTGATAGAGAGAAAAAGAGGTTGAAAGGCAGATAGGTTTCAGACCTCCAGAACTTAGACAGCATTCATAAGACATCTGGGATTCGTCTGAAGTTCAACTGGGAAAACCTTGAAGCATTACTAGCAGCAGGATGTCAGTGGAAAACTGGAATTTTCAGAGCTCCGTAGCTAGGGCACTCAGTGCAATTAATGACTCAGCTGACTTTTCTTTATAGGTCTCCGTATTTTAAACTGAGAAATGGTCCCTCTTAAGAAGCTGACCTAGATGATGAAATCAGAGGACATTCTGATAAATGAATTAAGTATCCATTCTGTTTTGTTTTTTCTTCAGTAATTGAAATGTGCAAGTATTTCAGCCCACTGCTTTTTCAGGCCATTCTTTATTCTATTTGTTAAGAAATATTTATGTGAATCTGCATTCTTCAAAAAAGATGTCTGTCTTCATGAATCTTCTGAATGCCTCCCTGAGATTAGATGCTGCCAATTTGTGATTTCCATGCCCGCATTAGTTAGCTATGGCTGTGTTACAGAGTCTAAACACTTGGTGGTTAAAACAATGCCTTACTGCTGATCTCAAGTCTCCGAGGTGGCTGGGCTATTCTGTCCATGCTGTCTGGGGCTCAGCTGATGTTCACCATGTTGGCTTATCTAGTTATTTGGCAGGTCTTAGATGTCCTCGCAGGGGCATTTGGCTCTAGTGCATATGGTCCCTCACACTCTACTTAGCTTGCTCTAACGGTGTGGAAGTTCTCTGAGAGGCAGAGCAGATATGCCAAGCTTCTTGAGACCTAGGCTCCCGTTGGCAAAACAACACCTATGCCATGACCAAGTACCCCATGTAAGTCATAAGGTCTGACTCAACCTCTTGATGACAGAAGCTACCAAATCATAGGACAGACTATATGGATATAGGAAGAAAGGAAGAAATTAGGGCCATTTTTGCAATTAATCTACAAAAATTCCATCCTAGTACTGAATATAAATTAATCTAATTAAAAATTGCCTCAAAAAAATTCCATAAAAAATATTCTCCCTGAATTTTAAATAATCTAAAGCTTGACTTTAGATCTTCAAAATTAATAATACTACATGAGCTCTGGTTTAATTCTTTCAGCTTCTCCATTGATTTTGAGAGAAAATTTTCAATGCCTTTGTATTTGAGGTATGATTTTCAATAATCACTATATTCTAAATGTCAAACTTCAAAAGTGAAATATTTCTTGTTCTATATACAGACGAATTTGATTAAAGATCTTTAAACATTTTGTACAAGATATAACACAATTTTGAGTATTTAGAAACAAAAAAAATACTATATATCTTTTTAGCTGACTGTGGTTGATTTAAAATAGTGATTTAGGGGTGAGAAATATCTCAATGGTAGAGCACATGCTTTGCATGCATGAGGTCCTGGGTTCAATCCCCAGGACCTCCATTAAAATAAAATAAAATAAAATAAGAAAAATAGTGATTTAAATGTTCAAACCTTCATTAAAATAAGTTGATTATGGTCAGCAAAGAGAAAGCACACAGCCTGACATGCTTAAGTATCTGTTATTATTATCACCAAATAAGGGAGCAAAATTATTCCAGATATGTGTATATAAACCACTATATTATTATACACAATTAATATGTAATTCCTATATTGATACATAGTTAATATAATTTATAGGGATGCATTACTATTCTTGTATTATGTGTCATTAATATTATTATTAACTGTGGTTAATAATGGTTATTAATATTTTTAAATCTCCATTTCTAAAACTCTGGAAATAACTGATAAACTGTGTCTTCATGGAGCCAGTTCCTTCATACTGTTCACGCTGGGAACCCAGATCTACGTGGCCCTCAGCAGTGTTAACACTTCTCATACATCAGGCAACATTTAACGGAGGCTCAGTCCCTGGGAAGGAGACAGCAGCCTTGTTTCACCTGTAATAAGGTTGCAGGAGTCAGAGGGAGACTCTGCTCTCCCCATACGTTGTAGCGGAACGCCCATGAAAATGAAACCAGAAATGACAGCAGAAGCTAAGATTTTTTCGGCTCATGATCTCTCAGGTACTTTGTTAACTAAACTATGCACACGATCACTTTTAATCCTTGCAAAACCCCGCTAAGATGGTCGGGAGGCTACTAGCCAGCTTGCCTTTGCAGCCGCACTGGAAATCGGGACTGCTTCAGGCGGCCTATTAAATACGAGAGATTAAAAGCTGGTCTAGACAAGAGGTGTTGTTCATTGTTTTCACTGCTACACACCCCACACCATGTACTGTAAGCGTCAGTATGGAAGGCAAAATTGATGGAACACCATCGGTGCTATTCCTAGACAGATATTTCGTCTGTCAGCAGATACATTTTTCTGAAAAATATTCCGGAGAGATTCTAAAAAGCACATATCTGTGTAGGAGGAGATGTTTCCATTTTTAAGGCCATCAATTTAAAATACCCAGTGCCCCTGAACAGAGAGAGACTTTCCATAACACACAAATCATTTCCAATGATCAAATTTCCATCGGGGAGAGCGTGTTTTAAATTTATATGTTTTCTAATCAGAATGTGTTCTGTGCTGTAGGATAAAGCTGCCTGTCCCGTTCATCATTTAGCGTGCGTCCCCTTTCCCTTGACAGCAGCACTTCATGGAAACATGATCGAGTTGGCAACACACACACAAAAATTATCGGAGGCAACACCTTATCCCTCATCACGTGGGAAGGTTCACAAAAATGCCTTTTTAAATAAATCATTCTTATGGTTCAGGCTTTGCCAATTTCAACATGTCATTTCTAGTCAGTATTTTACCACTTTTCACACAGCGACAGTTGTCAGTTTGATGTTTAAATTTGGGTTCACTTATTTTATAGCTGAAAATTATTCATCCTTAAAATTCACAAAATAGTTTCTTCGATCTATGCCTAAGATTAAAAAAAAACTGTTGTTCATATATTCTTTTAAACAGATGACTATAAGTTAAGATTCAATGTATAATTAACAACTGAATCAGAACTAAAACATAGTGGTGTTATATCACACGTAAAAACACACACTTTCTTTTACAGGAGCTATGCATTAATTTATGCATGAAAAGTTTTAATATAAATATACAATTGTATCATAGAGGATACTTTTGATATAAGACAATTTTAATTACACTAATATTTTATACCTACCATCCATCAGATATGTATTTGATACATACATAAGTAACCACAGCTTAAAGACTACTTCCAAATATGGTTTGTATATCGAAGTCAAATGAATTGAACGGGCATTTTAAGGGTCTTAAAAGTTATGACAAACTATGCTAAAATAGAAAGATGAATAATGCAAGATTCTGGGCTTAAATTCAAGGGGGCTTAAAATTTAGTGAAGGAAGCAATAACATGAATGTGCACTGCTCAGTACATAAGCAAGATCGTTGTGGTTACATCAGAAAGACAGAGAGGAATTCCTTTATCTGATCCAAGATATCCAAGCTGAACCTAAAATGTCACAGCTGAGCTCACGGATAGGTAGAGAAGAAGAGAGAGGCCATTCCAAGTCATGAGCTAAGGCACAGAGACAAGGTGATGTTAGATGTACTGAAAAAATACTCACTATTCTTGTGTTTGGCTTACTTTGAAACACACAGGTGCAAAAGAGAAAATACGCATTAAAGATGGTCGGAAAGATGCAATTTTTTTCCAGCATGCATCCATTAGTACCTGTCACTTCCTTCCCCTTTTATTTTTGAACATGTGAGGAGCATGATTATAACCATGTGTTTAAAGAGGGTTTTGGTACAAACATTTCTTACAGGTAGAGCTTGTGGCTGGCAGTCGTGTAGAATAACCGCTCACCTCTCCAGGCAGAGCCATGACAGCTCAGGAAAATAGCACCTATTCTGATTTTAGTAAACCTGTATCACAGACAGAGGCATGAAGATCAAGCATGATGGCAAATAACCGTTTACACTCCTAAGGCTACAAAGACACCGAGGCCATCACAGTGAAGGACGTAGTGGTTTAAGGGCAATGGGTCCTACAAACCATGTACATGGGTCGTCAGTGGGAACAAGAGAGGAAGCCGTGGTTTCACCACGGCAATGTACCACGTGCTCACTGACAACAAGGGGAGGGTAAAATAAATTCTATTAGCAAAGTACATCCCAAGAAAAGGACTTAAGAATAGGGCTGATTTCTAAAGACTAACAGGGCTAACGGAAGTTATGAAAATAAAGTCTCAACTGAGTGACAGAGACGATCTAAGAAGAACTAAGGTTTATGCTAACCACATACTCTTTCTACTTTTAGCTTGTCTGGAAAGACTGACCTTATTTTTCCCTATTACTTTTATTTTTAATTTTACTCCCACATCTGTCTCCATATAATGAGACGTTTGTTGTTATTTTATTTGGAAAGGTAAACTGAATGCATACCTAAAAGCTAATTAGCCCTAAGGACTGACAGGCTAAGATCTTCTTAATCACTCAAAGCTGGACAGCCAGCAATTTCCTTTATACTGTCAGGTGAGACAAGTTTGGCCATTTTAGACTCCAAGGTAGTCAGCAGTAAAAGGCTTTGAGAGCTTGTAGAGGTGCTAATTAAACTAGCTATACCTTGGTTCACTTGTCCTGGCGCACGAGCCCTTCAAAGAATGGACTGTGTGACACTGGATCTCCATACGATCACCTGCGTTATTTTGTATTTTGTCAGCCTATTTCACAAGTCATTATCTGTCATCCGGAACAGCAGTTCTCAATGTCAGATGTGTATTATAATAAACACAGGGCTTTAAAATATAAAGTCAGAACCATCCCAAATGGAGTTCCTACCACGTGGTAAGCTCTCAGTAAGCTGAGCAATTATTGTCCCCTACAAACAGCAAGAACGTGAATAAAATAGATGTTGCAGGAACAAAGCTGAGAAGCATTTCTTCCCGTAACAACCACTGTTCCTCTCTACCCAAGCTTATTTTGTAAAAATGAGACATTACTTAACTCAGTAGTAACAAAAGGAATGGACTGATAAGACCACAGGCCAACGGTAGTGTGTACATTTATTTTATACATTTTTATACACTATAGCTGGCTTGTGGTCTATAATCCTACCAATTCATTTCTTTATTTACTATTAATTTAAATATAGTAAATATATATTTACTATTAAATAATATTATTAAATATATAAGATTAATTTTAATAGTACAGTAAATATCTACATTACATATTTGTATCTAGATAGATACATAAATAGATAGACAGAGGTAGGAAGAGAAAAGGTTAAACAGGAGCTTTTTAGCCAAAGTAGAATAAAAGGGACTGAATTTACCACCCTACCTAAAATAACTAAGAAATTGGACAAAATACATGAAAGGATGACTCTCAAGATGCTGGACATGAGACAACAAAGGACAGTAATCCTTGACTTAGAAAAGTTTTCAGAATAAAGTGCAAGGAGAGGGTCCCCAGCTGTGAGCCGACAGGATGGTCTATAGACAGGAATGCTGGGAGCGTCCAGGTGTTTGGAGGCCCCTGGGCAGAGCGCTGCAGAGGATGAGTGCACAGGGGAACTCCAAGTCAAATCAGAGGGCCCCTCACATGCAGAATCAAGTAGTGGTCAGACAAGGTGTGAACAAATTCCCCTACGATGGGAAAGGCACTACCCACAGGAATTAGAAGGGAGAATCACCGGAGCTATGCGGGACCCCAAAGTGTAAAATTCATGATGCCTGTCATCCAATCAAAAACTACCAGGCTTAAAAGGAGGTAATAAATAAATAGATAAATTTTAAAAAAAAAACCAACCAATCAGTTAAACTTGACCAATAATTAAGCCAGAATAATTAGACAGGGCCGACAAAACAGTAATTACAACTGAATGTCATCTGTTCTAAAAGTAAGAGAAAAATTAATCACGTTAAGTAAAGGCATAAAAATACCTTTAAAAAGATCAAGATTAAATACTACAGAAAAATATTACTGTATCTAAGATAAAAAGTATACTAGACAGGATTAATGGCAAACAAGACATTGCAGGAGAAAAGTTTAATACTACTGCAGACACAGCAACAGAAATTATCCAAAGAGTAACGCAGGGCACTTGAGCCCCTTGCTGAGATGTCCGTTACGGTAGCCCACGCTGAAATGATGCTCCAAGCAGAACAGACATCTTTTACGCGCCAGGTCATGGAGGAGAACTTCTAGTAACAGAAGAACGACAGACTGAAGACGTCCAATCGGAGTTTCATGGACAGAATGATAAGCTGGATGGCATCTCTGTGGACTGACTCAGGACAGAACTCAGGAGAGCCCTGGAACAGGGCTGGGACCCACTCTACAGTCACTGGACACTTACGAGGAGTCCCCAAGCCAAAAGACCGAACCTGAGCTCCACTCAACCGCTCTGCAGCCCTGGGCACATCACTTCATCTTCTAAGTTCTATTCACTTGTAAAAACAAGGAGAGCAGTTCCAGTCCTGGTCCACCTCCTGATGGCCCTAAGAAACCAACGCAAGAGAGAGACCGAGCGAGCATTCAAGGATTTTGGAAACCCTGCAAAAACACTGAGCCATTTGTCTGCATTCTAGGGATCTGTTTTCTACATGACTCAATTCTATTCTTCTGTGACACTCATCTCAGCGTAAAACGGTCTGCTGTTGTGCTGGGGTGCTTGCTTGTAGAATAAATCACCACGTGCGAAGTATTTCACTCAGCCAGCCTTCATCTCCACTCTACCCCCTGCATGAGTGGGTTTCACCTTCATCTATCATATTAAAAAAAGAAAAAACAAAACCTGAAGCTCAGTAAGGTCAAGAAAACTGCTGGAAGCTGACGAGTTAAAAATCTGAGACTGGAAGTCTCCTTTACGCAGTTTGAGATACTGGGTCATTCCACAGTCCTGTCTTGGTGAGACCCTTTAAGGCTTTAAGACACGCTCTCTAAATTATTTTCCATTTTCTCCTCTCTCTTTTCTTTCCTCTTCCCTCCGATCCTGACTATGAACTAAATAACCAATTTTCCTTCAGTCAAAGAGAAAGAAATTACTTTTTTGGTTTCGCTATAGAATTTGCTTTATCTTAGCCCAAGACTTTTTTATTTGCCTGACACAAGGACTGCACTCTCCAGCCCGACTTCAATTCTCATGCCATTTGTAACTTGAGCCTCAACCTGCTCTGCTAAAACTTTTCTTAATAGGACATGTCCCTTTGAAGGGTTTTCAATGACCTCTCTCAGACTTACTAATGCTCAGGGCTTGGTGAGCAAATACAGATGCAATATGTCCTTATTCTTGGTGACCTTCTTGGCAGAGAGATTCGTGCCTGTTAAAGTCTATGAAAAGTAGTCTCGATCTATCTGGACCTGAGAGTCCAACTCTTTCAGGCCATCTTTAAATAGCAGCTCCTTCTCCCCACAAAACATTGAATAGTTTCTTTCGAAGTTTCTATGAACTTTCCTCCACTTATTTCTTCCCTTCTCTCTCCCTCCTTCCTCTTGACTTTCTTTTTGTTAAAATGCAACGATTAAACAGCACAACGCTCCTGATGAATGTGAGCTATGAATTACTTCTAAGACACGTTCGCCTGAACACTTGCGTGTGCTTGTTTTAAATACTCTTCTTTCTACTATTAAAGTCTCGTCAAATATTTTATGCTAAACTAAGAATGTCTTGGCAAATTAAATTCCCACCTTTGTCCAATGCAATGGAGTTCTTCCAAGCCACTCTTGAGCCCTTCTTGTGTGGCCCTATTAAATGTCCACCTCCCTTCATTTTCTCTTACTCCAGTTACGTTCCAGGCTCCCCATGAACATTTCCTGGTGCAGAACAGAATCAGCCACCCCTCCAAAGAACCCTTGTAACTTGTAGTCAGATATGTTATTTAGAAATAAAAATTGTGGCGTGAGAAACGATACTGAGGATGGGACAGTATTGCGGCTATGTTCTCTCACTAGGTCAAGTTGTATTTTTAAATCACATATGCCTATAGATACTTTAAATTCAGCTTAATATTGGATGGTTTCAAATTGCACACAGTGTCCAATTTAAAAGAAATACCTCTAATCCAGTAAAATACAACATCAATCTCAGACACTGACATTGTGTATAACAATGCTGGGAACACTAGAGAGTAAAAAAGTCAAAGAGAGGCTACACTCATATGAGTAACTGCAAAAATCTCCACCCCCACCAGGGGCTGCTGCCCATGAAAACATTTTGTTTGAGCAAAAATCAGAGAAATGCAAATCAAAACTACAATGAGGTATCACCTCACACCAGTCAGAATGGCCATCATTCAAAAGTCTACAAATGACAAATGCTGGAGAGGCTGTGGAGAACAGGGAGCCCTCCTCCACTGCTGGTGGGAATGTAATTTACTACAGCCATTATGGAGGACAGTACAGAGATTCCTTAAAAGACTAAAAATAGACTTATCCTATGATACAGCAATCACATTTCTGGGCATCCATCCGGAAAAGACAAAAACTCTAACTCTAAAAGACACTTCCACATGTTCATAGCAGCACTAAATACAGTAGACAAGACATGGAAGCAACCTAAATGTCCACTGAAAGATGACTGGATAAAAAAGTTCTGGTATATTTATACAATGGAATACTACTCAGCCATAAAAAGAATAAAATAATGCCATTTGCAGCAACATGGATGGACCTGGAGATCGTCAGTCTAAGTGAAGTAAGCCAGAAAGAGAAAGAAAAATACCATATGATATCACTCATATGTGGAATCTGAAAAAAAAAAAGAAAGAAAGAAAGAAAGAGGACTCTAATGAACTCATCTACCAAAACAGAAACAGGCTCACAGACATAGTAAACAGTCTTACAGTTACTAGGGGAAAGGAGGTGGGAAGGGATAAATTTGGGAGTTTGAGATTTGCAAATGTTAGCTACTATATATAAAAACAGATTAAAAATTTTTTCTGTATAGCACAGAGAACTGTATTCAATATCTTGTAATAACCTTTAATGAAAGAGAATATGAAAACAAATATATGTATGTATGTGCATGACTGAGACATTGTGCTGCACACCAGAAACCGCCACATTGTAACTGACTGTACTTCAATTAAAAAAAAAGAAAGACCTCACTTGCCGCAGTTCTGTCCTCTGTTGTGACCTTATGTTTCGTCATAAAAAGTTTTACATATATGCAAATGTATCTATCTTTTTTTGCCCATTTCTTCCAGATTTTGAGCAAAGAAAGGCTTTCTGTCTTCCTTCCCTCAAAAGAATTTTGTGGCTGTGTTTCGCCTTTAGATACATAAATGGCTTCAATTTCATATTTAGATCTCTAGTCCGTTGGGAGTTTATCGGGTGTAAGTTAAAGAACCAATTATATTGTTAGGCAATGGTTATCCACTTGCCCCAACACCAGTTAATTTAAAAAACTGTTGCTCCCTAGTGATCTGAGACATCATATTTAGATCAACTGAATTCTCACATGTATTTGTGTAGAAGTAATTCTCCACCACAGCCTGAATTTCTGCCTATCTTAGGAGGGAGGCACTGACAGACTTTTGTTCTAGACTGTCTTCTGTCTTCTTCGAGGAGGTCTGTGTAACACACAGTTTTGGACGACAGAAATGTCTCTGGGAGCAAAAGCCTGGCGTGCTCGCTGTGGGCAATGAAAGACTGGGCTCCCTAACTCAGGGTTCCTGCCTCCTCTGCACCCCCTTTGGTGAGCAGACATCAACGGTCTGTTTCACGTTTCCCTGTGACCACCGGGCCTGGGGAACAGACACAGGTGATGATAAAGGTTTCCGAGCAAGAATCTTACGTCTTCTCATGGCATCTTAAAAAAAATGCAGCAGGATGACACGTCTCTTTGAAAATCAGGTAACATCTCAGACATTTTGGGAACTTTAACTGTCTCACCGGCTTTGTGTAAATGGAACGATACCTCACTGTTGGAATTACAGGGGCTTTATGATCGTTGCCAGTGCTTGGTAGGGCCAGAACCCCTTCACGTCCCCTTTTTTGGACTTTCTTAGCTATTGCTCTGTATTTCTTCTTCCACACATGTAAAAGCAACTTATCTAGTGTTTGGGAGGGCAGGGAGAGGGAAAATTTTTATTGATGTTTTTACTGGATTATTGAATAAGATAGTAAAGTTTTTAATTAGTGGGGATAATCAGGTTATGCTGTAGAATTATGATATATGAATAACCAAGGACCTGCTATAATTTCCAGTTTATTCAATATACAGATGCAAATTTCATCCTAGCTTAAGAATTTTCTTATACAGTTTTGCCCATTTCTTTTTAAGGTATTTTCTATTACTTAATCTATTTTGTATTTATATTTTATATAAGCCTTATCTTCACTAAAAACATAGTACTGATTATTATTTGTATATGTGAAGACTGCTGATTATTATATTATTCTATATTATTATATAATGCTTATTATGTTATTATACTGATTATTGTATGAATATATTATTACAGGGTTTTTAATATAATGTTACCTTATTGGATTCCCTTATTATTTATAGTGCTTTTTCATTGTTTTCCTTGGATTTTTAAGGCATATCACCATATCAGCTGCAACAGAGATAGTTTTAAATGTTCCCTTACCAGAAATTTATCTTTAATTTCTTTCTCTTCTATAACTATCTTGGGAAATTTTCTAAAAACAGCATTAAGTAGTAATGGTGGTAACGGACATTCTCGCCTTTTCCTCTGTTTGGGGGAGTGCCTTGCTTAGGGGAACGCCCCACTTTGAGGCCAACATACATGACACACGACACTCTCACATACACATGTATCAGGTTAAGAAAGTGCCTCTCTAATCTGAGTGTTTTTCAGCATGCATACATACTGCATTTTCAAAACGAATCTTAGTATTTACGGAGAAGAGTAAGAGTTTTTAATGCAGGAATAGGATGAATTTTAAAATGCATTCATATATTTATCAATTTAAATAGACTGGGATTATCTGAACCTTTAAGGTTTTATGGAATTTCCCTTTAAAACTATGTAGGCTGATCCTGTTTGAGGAGACTGTCTCTTGACAACGCTGTCCATGACTTTCACGGACATAGTCCTCAGGGGTAGAATATTCCTGCGTTCTTACATGGTTCGTTGTTCAGCAGCCTTGATAGATTCAGCCTGGGTCGCTGATAGCCAGCCCCTGGTTACTTTCTCTCCCTGACCGTTCCTGAGACATGGCTTGCCTGCTTCATTTCAGTGACTGTTGCTGAAAAGCACGGTGTCAGTGTGATTTTGTGTTTGTGGTGGTTCCTTGGAAGTGCGTCTTTTTGTTACCTGTTCACCTGGCTGCCTAGAGGAGCTTTTTAAAATTATCTTTCAGCTGTGAGGGTGACTGATCTTCCTAGAGTGTGTCTGGGGTCTGACTCTTGTGGCTGGGTTTCCCCACTGCAGGCTGTGTTCCTCCAGGACCCCTTTTATTCCAGAAGGTCTGGGCGCTGTCAGGGTCCCTGTCACTTGGCTTCATGCTCTGAAAAGGCAAGTTGATCGGAAACCTGCTCATTCAGTGAGCAAAGTGCTGCCGAGTGTGCTGCCTGCTGTCTGTCTGACCCACATTACGGAAGTGGACTTCAGGGATGTCTACAGTTAG
The DNA here is from genome assembly GCF_009834535.1 of Camelus ferus. Taxonomy (NCBI): domain Eukaryota; kingdom Metazoa; phylum Chordata; class Mammalia; order Artiodactyla; family Camelidae; genus Camelus; species Camelus ferus. The sequence continues at coordinate 5,283,219 of NC_045726.1, read as the reverse complement.
TGGTCCAGGGCACAATGGAGTCGCACACTCTAATTAGGTCAAGGAGGGGGTCGGCTATAAAGGGCGGTAGCTCGGAGGGAGGAGAGCAGGCTGTGTGAGGGGACCCTGACTAGGGGCGCTCTGGGACATCCATCCAGACAGGACAGGCTTATGGATGAAAACAGCTGGAATTCTAAGAAATTCTGGTTTCTCACAGCTTCATAAGCAGCTGACGTGTGTCCGCGCATGGAGAAGATGATGGGAAAACTCTGCTGGGACCAGAGATGCCCCAACACGGGGACCAGAGAATTCCTGGAGGATGGATGGTGCCACCTAAGACACAGTGACTGTGCACAACTCAACTGTTTCCCACAGTTTGTAAGGTGCGTCTGCTTGGGTTTTTGCCAGTTCGCACAAGTTCTCAGAGAGTGGCCACCAAGGCACCTCCATTTAGCCCCCTAAGTGTTTCCAAATATCTGGGGCGGTTAACGCCGGACCAACACGGGCTGCCCATCTGTTAGAAATTGTATCTAGAATTTCTCTTCTTTAATCAAAAAAAAAAAAAGAGCTAATAAGTTAACTTTAAACAATAATTCAAAATCTATTATCCTATTATTATAAGGTTTTCTTTTCCCCAAATGCATTAATTCGTACTTTCAGATTCTAGCCTACATCCACATTTTGCTAAAAGAGCCACCTGAGCAAAACTTGGTCCAAATAGTTCACCCACATTCCTTCTCCATTAAGGTAAGTCTTCTGTGAAAGCCTCTTTATGGATGTGTAGCGGCCACTGTGAAATACTTTCAAAATTAACTGCTATGCTGTTCCAGAAGACAGGCTCATGGAAGTGGTATTCACTAACTGCATACATACCCTCCCCTGTCCCACCATGAGATATGCCACTACTTGAATACTCATGGATCAACCATATTTAAAAATAAAAGAGAGAGAAAAGTTAATGACACCAGTATGAAGTAGTGATAACTGCCACTTTGCTGGAACAAAAGGATGTGGAATCAGTCATTTTCAAATTAAAACCAAGAGTAAGTTTTTGTCAGTAGGCAGAATTATCGTCCCCAAAGACGCCCACCTCCTAACCCTTGGAATCTGTGAATGTGTTACGTTCCTGGCAAAGGAGCATTAAGACAGAAAGTGGGATTAAACTAATCAGCTGGCCTTGCAGTAGGCAGGTTATCCCGTATTATCCAGGCAGCAGCCGGCAACCCCACGTGTCCTGATGGAAGAATGGAACGGAGTCAGAGGCAGAGAGACACGGAGCTGTGAAAGGGACACGCTGCTGGCCTGGAGGACGGAAGAAGGGACCCCGGGCCGGCGGAGTGGGGGGCTCGCAAAGCCGGAGGAGGACACAGGTTCCCTCCCGGGTCCCGGGGCGGAGCACACTGCCCACTCCGTGGCCTAGCTCAGCGAGGCTGCTAACCTGCTGCGCTGTAATCAGCCTGCGTGGATGTGAGCACTGACTCTGCGGTGATTTGTTACAGCAGCAACAGACCAAGACACAGTTACGACTACTGAATTAAAAGCCGAATCAAACCATGGACTTGAGTAGACATTTTCCTCCAGATTTAAATTTTAATTGTACCCAGAGATGTTTTCTTTTTTGTGGAAAGTCATGTTTTCAGTGTTTTATTCTCAGGTATCTTTAACCCCAAAGACAATTCTTTAAAGGCATAAAACCAATGAAAACATTGCAAATTTCTCCCTAGTTTTTGCTGCTCTAGTTAAAAGCCCTATTTTCAGGAAATTTAATTTTTTTAAAAAAATTTTAACATCTAGTTTTGGATTCAAGTCATCAATTTATATTATACAACAAATAACTTTCTACCAAACTTGCCAAAGAGACAAAAATATAGCATTGAACTACACATGTGAGAAAACGTAAAATGCACTTTAAAATCCAAAGCTAAGATTTCATTTAGGTCAGTCACTAACAATTAGGGAAGAGAGCTTATGCAAGGAATTTAAATTTTAGCACTTATACTGTATTTTAAAATGTTGCTAAAAGCACTGAAGTGAAATTACTTGCAAGTGTAAGTGCTTTTTCTCACTTACTAGAGCAAGACCGAAGGGAAAAAGTCTATTTTTCATTACCTAATCTTCTCACAGAAATAAGCCCTTTAATTGGTGCACAGGTAATGCTGAATGCAAGGACTACTGCACTGCAATTAGGTGAAATGGAAGTCACTTGGGCTTTTACTTTTCATAAAGCCCTGCTTTAAAAACACATATGAGAAGGATCAAGAAAACAAGATTATATTCACTACTCACAATTATGTGATGTCTTCGTTAACTTCAACTATTTTAAAATTTGCCATCAACAGTGTAAAAGCAGACGTGTTCGTTCTGTATTTTGCAATCACAGAGCACGGCGGTTATGGTTCCAAACTCGGGTCGCGTGGCCTTGTTTTAATACACTTCTTCTCTACTTTGTAAGAGATGGACATGTGTCATAACCCCCCAGTTCCTAGTCTCCTGACGTGAGCACTTCAGAACTGTGAGGCTCGTGTGAGGGGATGTCTGCTAAAGACTTAGAAAGGCCTGTACTGAGCACGCACAGACTAACGGATGCTTCATTCTTGTATTTTAATAGTGTCATCATGGCCTTGAACTGTGTGTCATGTAAGTATGTCTGTGCACGTCTCTGGAAAAATATAAAGGTGTGCCATTAATTATATAAACAGGAAGTGACTAATCTGCTCAGGTGATGACTTGTGTGAGACCACCCCGGTGATCGCTCCAAACTGGGGGTGAAAACCATCGAGCAGCTTGTAGGGGCTGCAGCTCGCCATCACCTGCCTTCCGACTGCCTGGAACTTCTGGAAAGACCAAAGCACATCACAGTCACTTGTCTTCCCACTTCGCTTTAATCTCTGTGCCTAGTTTCCTGGCACAGATCGTTCCCTTCTGTCTCCCGTGCTCTCTGCGGCTACAATATGACGCCTCTAATTTCATCTGTCTCATCCTTCCGTGTGTCTGTCCCATCGAGCCAAATGCTTCAGGTGTGAACCACACGCCTCGTTCATCTTCTGTGAGTCAGTCTCTCTTCACGTTATGACCTTTAGTGTGACTGTAACATCAGTTCCAACCACTCTCATTTTTCAGGTGGAAGTATTTTATTCTGGTCCCATTGCAGTACGCAATCTCTCCCATAATTTCAGCCCGCGGAAACCAGGAGACTCCCTTACTTCCACCCCCAGACGTCAAGGACCACAACTCCCTAATAATTAAATGGGAAGGTAAACAAGGACCTACTGCACAGCACAGGGAACTATACTCAATGTCGAGCATAACCTATAATGAAATAAGTATGAAGAGGAATGTGTGTGTGTATACGGATGACTGAAACAGGATGCTGTGCACCAGAAACCGACACAACACTGTAAACTGAGTATACTTCAAAAAAATTCTAGCAGAGAAAATAAATGAGAATAACAAGAATTAGGCACATGGGATCCACCATCTGTAGAAAGGATGCGACCACAAGATGATTTGTAAATGTGTGAAAACTACGGAAACCACTGAAAATCCAGTCAAAAGAAGCTGTGTTCAGACATTTGGCTTTTACCCAAGGAAAACAGCTTACGCCAAGTTTTCCTTTACTCACCCAATGAAGTGATACAACTGCATTTAAAGGTGCCGAAACTTGGTGATTACAAGTCAGTGGCTAAGAGCTGGGTAACCTCCGGATGACCGAAGACGTCAAATTCCAGACCTACAAAGACGGTGACTCACTGCTGTGATGTGAGGATGCCCCCCTCCCCAGGACACTGTCACCCTGCAGGGCCCTGCGTCAGCCAGCTGACGCCCAGCAGGGCACTGTGTGCTAACGCAACACGGGCAGTGGCCACAGCGCTCCGGTGTTTCATTTGCCATCCCCAGTAGGTACTCCTGACGTGACACCAATAATACTATTTTGAAACATACTACTTTTTAAATGTACTTGTATTTACAAAAAATAAATCTACACATGAAATTAAGTTTATCCCCTCTTTTTAATCATCAAATATAGGGAAATAATTGAATTTTCAAAATTTAAAATCAAGTGTAAGGGAAAATATTTTTGCATTACTTTTATTAAATTTATAATAACCAAAGAGTTTGTCTATTTCCAACTGCATAAACGAAGAGATTAGGGAACGCATTAAGCATATGAACTTTAAAGTTTCTAAGGAAAGGATAAATAAACTTCTAGAAAGTCAAAATAGAAACCCCCAAATAAATGTCTATCTTTGAAAGAATTTCCTGATCGAAAGCAATACAGAAAATATAAAGATTCATATTATATGCATTAAAGATTCATGAAAAGCTAAGTCTTCTAAAAGTATAGCTTGATTAACCTGAATATTCTTGTAGAAGAGATGAGAACAATAGCTACAGGATACATTGATTCATTTATTCTAGAAACAGTTAACTGAAGACTTAGTAAGTGCCAGGCGCTGTGACACAGTCTGGGGGTACAAGTGTCCTGGCTCTTTCAGACCTTACAGTGTGGCAGGCGACGCAGAGCAGACAGACGGCCAGGAGCAGCGCTGTGATCGCACGCTGGGAGAGGGACGCTGTGTCAGTGACGGCGCACCCGGGGCGGCAAACAGCGCACCCAGGGCAACACGGCACCTGTTGCATGTTAACAGTTTCTCTTCCTTGAATATTAGAGATTTAATACTCATATTAGTTAACCATCTTGATAGAGAAAAATTTTTTAATTTTTTAACTGAAATATAGTTGATTTACAATGTTGTGTTAGTTCCTGGTGTACAGCACAGAGATTCAGTTATATATAATATATATATATTCTTACATATATTTTCTTTTTCAGATTCTTTTCCATCATAGGCTATTAGAAAATATTGAATACAGTTCCCTGTGCTATACGGTAGGGCCTTGTTATTTATCTATTTTATATATAGTAGTTTGTATCCAGAAAATACACATTTTTAATGGACTAAGATATCGTCTCAGGAATTAGTATAACGTCACACTCCTTCCTCTTCAACGCTAACCTCAGTGGTGAAGCCCTGTACACTCCCCTACACTTGACGTTCTCTTGGTAAAAATTCTTGTAGGTTAAATTCAAAGCTCATGTTGCCAGAATATTTGTGGACAAAGACAAGGCTGATGGGCTTACTGGAACTGGAACTGGCAGCCAGGAAGTCCTCATCCCATCTTCAGCCCACGCTTGATTCACTGTCTCTCTCTGGCGAGATACATCGTGAACCGACTCCATGTTAAAATGCAGGATCTGTTTGCTAATGTTATTTGCACACTCAATGTGGAGAGGTTCCAGGTCCCAGTATCGTGAAATTTGGTCACATAAGGGCAGAGCCAAAAGGGCTTCCGAAGGCATGGTTATGACTTTATAATCACAGCACAAATGACAGAATCACGTGTAACTAAGGCAGCGGACGATCTTGAGGGTTGCTTAAGATGAAATATGTTGGGAATCCTACTTCCTCTGTTGCAAAGACTCTCAGCTCCAAAATAAAGTGGACCATCTCTTTAACAAAAATGATAAAATTTAAAACCTTCCACTGGAAGACGAACCCTGTTACAGTATCCATTTATTTATTTACTTATGAGTTTTATGTGCATTTGCCTCCCCAGGTTATCTTAACCCACAACACTAGAACCATCACACTTTGATTCTCATCTACTGCTTAGCTTCAGATTACTCTCTCCACTGAGAATAATCACAAATAACATCTCGGAGGAGCTGTTGTGGATTCCAGTTTCCCTGTAACAAGGTACAGAATCCTCTGGCTTTGACTTCTCGCCCCTAAGTTCATCTTCAGCATGCTCATTTTCCTGAAATCTGAAATGGGCTTTGGGCTGTTTGTTTAGACTCGCAGAGGGAGGTCTAGATTGGATAGTGATGGTGGTTGAAGGGTGCGTGTGTGTGTTCAGTACAAAGGGGGCTCCCTGCTCACTCAGTGGTGAACGTCAGTCTTGATCCTAAGATCCTGGAGTTGTGGGCTGTGGTTCTTTGTCCCTCCCGAGGGCACTTGTGGCTGCTGCCCTGTCCTGCTTCTCACATCCCAATTCCAGCTGGGAACATCTCCTGTAACACACGTCCATTGCAGAGGACTGCATTCCTGGCTTTAATCTTAAGGACAAAGGCTGGCGGCTCCTGGGAGGCAGAAGCTCCATGGAGGTGCGGGGGGGGGGGGGGGGATCAGAGACAGTGGAACACATCAAATGTCCCCTGCAGCTGCCACCAAAGGCCACAGAGCGTACACCTGGGAGTCTCGAGCTGTGGCCAGGATATTTCCACTTAAAATAATAAAAGATATGAAATCTTTAGAACCACTGGGGAGGAAAAAAAAAAAGTAGAAGGCGAAGGCAAGAAAGCTATGAATGTCTTATGTTTGGTAGTTTACTAGATAAATTCTTATGAATTCAATGTGCGTCCTGATACCTCTTCTGCAGTGTTTAGATCTGATATTAAACGAACACAGATGTATTATGGAAAGATAAGATGAGGAACAAGATTAGGATGAGCGACATTCAAACGTCAAACTGGTGAAACATAAATGGCACAATGCCCTATAAAGCCCATGGTCGAGGGACGAGCTGAGCATCCATGTTATGAATAAAGAATAAAACTGTCACTCTTTGCAACAACAAATATGTCAGAGAAAAAATGCAGGAGATTACACTTCTCATTTAAAAGGCGATTTTATATTTCTGTCTTATTTTACATTCCTAAATGGGCGTGGAGGTGGGGAGCAGTCAGCCCAATTTGAACACTCCTAAACTGTCTGACGCTGCTATGTAAACGGATTACAGACTTGAAGTACAACAAAAATATGCATTTATTCTCCCTCAATATCAGTGAAGTTATATTAAAATTTCACTTGGTTAAATTATATTAAACCATTATTACTAACATTCTTATAGGTTCAATCGAAGTGTACTAACCTGAAATTACATGGGGACTAATTCAGCTAATTGTAAGTCTTTATTTAAAAAAAAAAAAAGATTTTCTAGATAGATAATCCAGAACTCTATAAAAGAAACATGCATTCCGTAGCCAAGGAGTTTATACCGACAACCAAGGGAGCAGGACTCATTAGTGCGTTCTTATTAGAATAATTTGACTCAGACTCAACCAGGACGTTTTATTTCCACAGCATACTGTTCCCTGATGCAGGCTGCTCAGGAGTGCAGGGGAGTAAAACATTCTCTTGCAGATCCAAGATAAACTAGAACTATTAAAGCATCATAAAACTGTGCAAGTTTTCTGACAAGTGAGGGAAATGGAGCCTCAAACGGCACCCGCGTCCAGACAAGACTTGGATCTAGGGTCAAGCAACCTTTGCCGTGTTCAGATGGTTGGTGAGGGAGCTGGCAGGCTGCAAGGTGACAACTTAAATACTGGAAACTCTGAAGACTAGAAACCAAGTCCTCAGAGCTCCCGCTCCACATGGTCATAAACGTAAACGGATTAGTACGTTCACAGCATCACCTTGAAAGGACGGCGTTTTATGTTTTCAGAGTGCAGCCCTTTCTAAACCACACAGCACGCTTGCAGTGTGGCCAAGGACTGTCGTCTCCTGGCAGAGGAAAAGCACGTTCACAGATGTTAAGCGCCGGGCCAGCAGCCCCGGGGCATCATGGCTGCTGGCGGGGACTGGCCCAGGGAGGCCCCTGACTCCCAGGATGCACAGAGGGGCCAGGAGAGCGGCCGCACAACTGCCGCCTCCTTTGTTTACAGTTAAAGGTGACTTTTTCAGATGATGTCTGTTAAGCAAAAACACCAAGAAGTAAAGGAAGATAGAAAGAGTGCAATCACCTCAAAGCAAACCTTTCTCAGCAGCAGATAAAAGGCCCCCAGGAACCCCGGAAGGCAGGGCCTGGCTCTCAGTGTTGTACCACCTCCCCAGTCAGCACAGCAAATCAGCCCCAAACCTACTGGCTTAAACAATGCGTTGTTGTTAAATCTCTTACAGTTTCCGCGTGTTAGCAATTCAAGATGAGCTGGGGGAACAGCCTGGGTTAGGGGCTCCCCTGCTGCTGCGTTCCTGTGGTGGCCAGGGGAGCGAGGCCTGGTGGCCATCTCTCTCTCCATCTCGGGGGTGATCGCAGGGCCCCTCCAGGGGTCTTTCTGCAGGGACTGGGGCAGCTGGCCTCAGTGCAGTCAGTAGCCCAGGCTCCAGAGGAAAGTGCGCCAGCAAGCAAGCCAGAAGGCACGATGCCTTCCTCACCTGCCCTCAGACGTCACGCAGCCTCACTCCTGCTGCCTTCTGCTGGCTACACGTGAATCAGGACCCAGCCCGGTCCCCACCGCCACTCAAGTGGAGGCACACCCACGAGGGCTGGTCAGAGCCATGGCAACGTTCTATCGCAGCGCAGCACAGTTTGCAGAACAGGAGGCATGTTGCAACCGTTTCTGTGAAACAAAGTCCACTACAACACCTTACAGAAAAGCAAGAGTCTTTTGTAAATGATGACAGGAAGGACTGGGGAAGGGGCTGCAGGGGTAACTCACACTCACACCCCGTTGACCATGGCAGGTATACAACGGGAGGGTCTTGCTCTTACCGTGAAGAAAGTCCACAAGGAGAGGAGCTACATACGTCCAGCTGCCCCAGGATGAATGGGCTATGCGAGACTCTGGTACACGGAGGGGTCAGGAGTTGAAAGTAACTGGAAACAGCAGGTCAGTTTGGGCTTGGCATTAAGAAATATGTTTGAAATACAGAGAGGGGAAAGGAAGGCAAAAATAAGCCCCTCCCCCTCCTTTATGGAAGTGGCAGAATGTAGATTTACTGGATATTCCACTGAGCGTGAATTCCTCAGTGTGATCTGCTAGACACTAGACTTTCCTTGGATTCTGCAGCGTTGCCCTAAATGGGGAAACTTAACTGGCTACTCCCCTCCTATTCCTAAAAATGGCTAGTTATTTAAAGGTTACATGAAATTCTTAGAATAGTACCCAGCGATGACTAAGGACACAGATAATGTTGGCTATTACGTTTCCACCATCATCACACAGTCACCATCACGTGTGCAAACTTCAGCTGTGATACAGGTCCTCCCATTGTGGGCACCACTTCCGCTCCAAATGTCAGTCCTGAGAACTGTCTGCTTTTTCCTTCCGCTACTCTATAATCTTTATAAAAATGAAGCCAAACACTGCCTTGGTCTTCATTTTATTCCTAATGGATATATGGCATTTTTCAAACATCTTTGCCCAAACATGTTTTCTCTTCCTCAGGGCATGAATAATTATACTTCAAAGTAACATTAAGAATTGCAGTAAATTAATGTGGTTATCTTTATTAATAAGACAAAAATCAGCCTATGCATACATGTATGTATGTATTTATACTATATCTGTGTCATAAATACAAATAGATTATGTGTGAGTTCGGGTTGTACATAAATTGCAAAGTCTGACTCTGGAGAAAGGATCTGTGACGAACAAGATTGATGACGCATCTCACCTGCTGTTGGCAAAAGATGAACATCCAACGCTTCAGTGCCCTGCACTTTACAGAGGATTTTATAAGGCTACTAAAATGGCTTAAATAACCTTTTGGTTTTTCCTGCCATAAAAACACATTCTGTCCCTGAAAATATAAATTATACAAATTTACTGCGATTCTGTGGGGCAACAATCTTCTCAGGTCACTCCACTTATAATTACAACTAATTAAAATGTGCCAAAGAAAGGATCGAGATTTATCACTGCTCATTAAACCTGTAAAGACCGTGTTAATTAGATGTCAGGCAGAGCGATTCACAGAAACGCTCGCTGCCGGTCTAATTTTAGAGGAAAAGGAAATGAATTGCAGAATGTTCTAGCTGCGCATCTAACGTTTCAAAACTTCTGTAGCTTTAGAGACAACCTGTAGGCAGCTTCTTCATGGGCACCATCATCGGCCACTGGCCGAAACAAACGGAATAAACCGGTGTGATGTTTGCTGACTTTTAACCGAAGCTTCCGGTAACCCACAGGCAGGGCAAAGGACAACCACGGCTCGTATGCAGAGATGAAGAATTTTAAGTGTCCGTGTACCTAAAACATCTTTTCCTTCCTTAAATGAAGTAAGACATTTTTAGAGTCATTGTATTTAGAAAAAGTGTTTTAACAGAGAATAAAACATTCTGTTATGCAACACATAGGATATATATTTATGTATAATCCAATGCCAGGTTTTCTATAAAGAGCCTGCTTTGTGTGACTGTGAAAGACTTACAAGAGAAAAGTGGAGCAAACTTGCTGGAGAACAGGGACTTGGCTGTGGACAGTGAGGCTAAATTAGATGATGTGCAAAGGATAAAAATCGCTCCTTTCTGTTACCTAAAAAGACAAGATGTAAAGAGCGTGCTTTTACAGGTAAATCTCGCCCGACCTCTACAACTGCAGAAGCTCCGGGACTGAGACAGAAAGAACGGCGGATCTGCAAATTATCAAGTATTGCCATGCCTCTGACTTCTTAGATCCAGACACCTCTCCTATCCGATCACCATTCCCTGGCTTTTGACAACTGGGCATATTTTGGGATGTCAGATTCTGCTACCCTTCAGTACCAGCCATCCAGTCGCTCTCCCCAAGCATAAGCTGCATCACAGCACAAGGTCACCTGGGTGTGTGCGTGTGAACCTCCCCACCCGCAGAACTCACCTCACCGGGAACACAGGGCACTCACCTCGCTCGGCATGGCTCTCACACGGAGCTCCGTCACCCACCTTACGCCTGGCACACTTTTCCAACTGTGATGATGCAGACCTTAGCTGGAGACAGCGGACCGTGGGGAGAGGGCTGCCAACCACTCCATTGTTGAAAATTGTGTCTCCATTTTCGTTCTTACGAGTTAGTCTAATTTAAAAATGCCTAACTTTTCAACAGGATGGCTTTAGTTCAATTGATTTTCTCACATCATAATTACCTTTTCAAAAAAAAGGCTCGAGGGTATATTATGATCCAGGAGTCAATTAATTCTCTTTTGTTTTAAAACCTGTCATCTTTGAAATGCTATTTTCTTAAAGACAAACAAAAGACAAAAGCGATGTTAAACTGACAGCAAACGGGACTTTTTTTTTTAAGTTAGTGACTTCCAGCAGCAGTAAACAACCAGTCCTCTAATTTTCCTTGACTCCAGACGCGCAGCCAGGTGTTTGCTTAGTTTTCTGATCTGACTTTGGATTTCAGCACGGCCCCCTTCACTGACCTTGCAGAGGTCACAGTGACCTTCCCGATGGCGTATCCAACAGCCCTAACAATCAGGACCTCCATGTTGCTTTACCGAATACTGTGACGTTCCTGTCTTCTTAAAAGGCCCCCCTATCTTCGGCGACCAGGACCACCCTCTCTGAGCTCTTTCTCGAGCATTTTCTCCCAGTCTCAACTGCAGCTTTTTCACGTCCTATTCTGATCTTCAGATGCCTCAGGACTCAGCACAGGGCCTTTCTCTCTAAAGCCTCTACCTAAGTTTTCTCATTTACGGCCCGTGCTGTTGATGCTCCTGGGAAGTCCAGCTGCAGACCCCCAGCCCAGAGTAACTCAAATATCCCACAACAACATACTCCAAGTGCAGCCCACGTCCCGCACGCCCTCGCCTTCCCTCCTTCACCAGTGGCTGGAACCCAGCACCTGAGAGTCACGGTAGAGCCCCTTCTCTCCCTCGTTATTCATGTCTGAACCCTCTTACCCTCTAACCACGGACTAAACGTTCTATGCATGTCTCTCCACGTGGACCTCTGTCTCCCTAACCTGAGAATGCTAACATGCCTTCCTATCTTCGGGCATTTATTCATCAAGTAATTTCTTTAAATCTAAAAACATTAGTATTCTGGAAAAGTAAAAACTATGAACACAGTGAAAAAAAAAAATCAGGGGTTGCTGTGGGTGGTTAGTGGGGAGACAGGTGGGCAGAGCACAGAGGAAGTGCAGGGTGACGGAACTCTCCCGGAGGAAGCAAAACCTGTGGATACATGTGGTCACACAGTGGTCAAAATCCACAGAACGCACACCACCGTGAATCCCAGCGTGGACCATGGACTTTGGGTGATACTGATGTGTCACTGTAAGTTCAACAGTAACAAACACAGCGCGTCACCACGGGACGGGGAGAGTCGGGGAGGTTCTACGTGTGTGGGAACTCCCTGCTTGCTGCTTAATTTTCTGTGACTCTGAAACAACTGTAAAAAAGAATGTACTAGGAACTCGTAAGTAAAACCCCACTCTTCCCCGCCCCCCCCCACGTACATTCCTGTGTAAAATCATTTAATGGCGTTTAGTTGCTCTTTCCTTCTGACATCTCCAATCCTTTCTTCAGCTCAGCTACATTTTTAAAACTAATATATTGCTTTGTTCAGTTTTTAATGTGGATTTGGTTCTTTTTCATACCTGACATTTCCCTGCTGAGTTTTGAATTTTTTTTTCATTTCTTGAAAGTAATTTACAAAAGCCTCTTTAAAATCCTTAAATGCTAATTCCAAATTCTTCACTACACTTAGGCTGGTTTATATTGATTCTCTCGCATACGGGGCACATCTTACTGTTTCCATGAATATTTAATGATTTTATATATTGAATATTTTGGATGATATTTTTTAAGACACTGAATTCTGCTATCTTCCTCTGAAATTCGATCTCCCCTGGGATGGGGAGCGGCATATATATCAAAAAGTTTTCACAGTCTCTAATTATTTCCTTTCAAAAGACCCTGAAAGTCCCTTCTGCGCAGGTGCACCTCAGATGGCAATCAAAGATTCGGGGTGGGATGTCGGAGCAGGTTTGGAGATTTTACCCTTTATAGTTCCTTCCATTTCAGTAATTGCTCCCTTACTTTACAGCCCTCCAGGGGCATGTCTGGACTCCACCATCTGGCTCTTGAAGCTACTAACACTGCCTTTCAGTGCTTCAGCTCCCGCCACCTTGCTCTCTGCAAACCGGAACATCTCAGAAGCAGAGCATCCCCATCCTCCAGCCCACTCCCCGCACCAACAACCAGCTCCTCTCAGCTTGTTGTCTCTGCTGGTCATTTTAGTTCTCCTTCAGAAGTAATTTTTAATATTTTTTCCAGAATTTTAAATGTTACCTGAGACGCTAAAAAAAAAAAACAAAAAAAAAACCCCGAAAAACCTGTTCCGGCCTTCTACAGTCACTTTTGAAGTTTGTTGTACTGACCTGTCTCATACGACGAAAATGCAAGCTCTGTAAACAGGCAAACCCACCCTCCTTCTCATCGCTGAAGCCCCAGCACCGAGCACACTGGTGATTACTAATCACTGTGTGTGTATAATAATCCTCAGTGCTTAGGCGCTGTCATGATTTCTGCTTCTAAAAACCTCAGGAGATGGGTATTACATTTACGGCCATTTTAACGTGACAGAAGTGAAGCGTGATTAATTAGACCACTTACAGATCACAGCTCTGGCAGCAACGGACGGGGAGCAGCCCCAGGCCCATCACCGTTTCTGATCACCGTGAGCACGTTTGACGTGTGGTTTTGCTCACTGTGGAGGGTAGTTGATACTGTATTAATCTCAATAGCTCCTTACCATCACTTCTTAGCTGGAAAACTTGTTAGCAATGCAGTGATAAAGAAGTGAAGGAGCTCACTACAAGAAATATGCTGGAGAAAACCCTCACCTTTCTAGGAGCCTCTGGATCGGGTTTCTAAAAAGTGCTTCAGAAACACGTGAAGCGCACCCCACCAACCACTTGAAAACAGCGTGGCTCATGCACTGCTTATTCCCTGTCTTCCGCTCTGAACGAGGCTTCACCCTGGAAAGCTCACACGCTGGTGAACTGTTATGCGGATCTAAATTACATACTTAGTTCCCTGCAAAGCTGCCTGTAGAGTCCAAAAGCATGTAACTCATTTATTCAGTCCACATTCAGCATCTACTGTAGTCCATTAACTGTTAACACGGTACACAGGTCACACTAAAGCACGTGGCAAATTGTGAGAAACAAAACAGACACACACAGAACAGAATAAATATGCGGTAAGTTGATGTACTGGTAATGAAAGGAAGGAAAAAAAGGATGAAATAGATACTTCCAGACCGAGTCTCATCTTTTGCCACAGGAATCAGAGTCTTTTGCACATGCACACCCCCCTCCTCGGTGTGTGTGTGTTAGGGCAGAGGGGACGGGGGTGCAATTCTTCCCAGACACGAACTGCATCGGGCACCCACTGCTGTTTATTAAACCACTCCGAACCTCAGGGGTTTAAGAGATGCATGGTTCATCATTTCTCCTGTGACTATCAGCTGTGTGCCTGCTCCTCTGCTGGGTTCACTTGTGCCGCATTAATTAGCTGGAGGTTCAGCCAGCTTGGGAGGCCAGGCCGGCATCGTTGGCAAGTCTGGCTAGAGGTGCTGGCTCTTGGCTGGAGTCACCCATGTGTTCTCCACGTGACTTCTCATCCTCAAAGGGGATGGGGGCCTTTTTCACTGAGTTGCATCAGGGCAGCAAATAGGGCTTCTCAAGGCCCCCTGAAGCTGAGAGCCTGGAAGTTGTAAAATTACATCACTTCTGCAGCATCTTCATAGAAAAAGTAAGTTAGAAGGCGACTCACCCAGATGCGACCAAGGGTGCAAGTAAAGATGGGAGGAGCCAAAAATAATTTACAGCTCTGCTTAACCTACCACGGTCCACCCGCTAGCCACAACTGCTCCCACTGCTCCCAGTAGAAAATAAAAGCACTCCCCTCCAAGCCCTAGTCCATCTAATTTATGGCATCAAGGTCAGACTCCCGTGTCCTGTGATCTGCATGTGGGCCATACAGGCAAGAGGCCTCTGGGAGCAGCTACATGTATCCAAAGAGTTGTGAACATCGCGGAACTCCCTCCCCCCAATGCACAGAGAGAGAGAGAGACAGAGACACAGGGCACATCTGTGACACTGCGACAGGACGACAGCAATAAACAGTCCTAATTAAAAGCAAGAAGAAGGAAGAACACACAGCAGTCATCAGTCCGTAATCTTTCCAAAGTTTATCCACGTTCACATCGCCAGGGGCAGGGGACATATCTTAAACAGGACTCCCTTCTGCTCCGGGCAGGGCTCCCTCACCCACCTCTGAAGTCACCTTTCCTTTCAAGGAAATGTAACTGATCTGGTGCAAATGGCCAAGGTTTAGATCTGGAAAGGATTTTCATCTTGTCTTCTGCTTGAAAAAGCTGGGGGGGGGTCCCCTTTTATTTGGAGCTGTCTTTTCTTTTTTAATCCAATCTGATGGTATTTTTATTGGCAAAACTCCCTTAAAAAAGTTGTGTCTTTCCTTTGACTCTGATTGTTACCTCTACTCAAAAATAAGATTCCCTAATTTTTTGTTTTGAGACACCAAGTGAGGTTCTGGAATATATGTGAGGCCCTGGGTGGCAGAGTGGGGGTTGTCAATTTCCTAAATATTCTTTGAATCCCTTTATCACAGATACCGTCATGTCATAAATCTTTCAGAGATCTTAAGAAAGGTATTAAAGTCACACCCTTGACCTAATCTTTGGCCCCAGGTCTGGTTTCACATTGAGAAAAATTTCCCCATCAGAGACCAGAGGTGAGTAATGTTTTTATTTTTGACCTCAAAAATTCTCTAAATTTTCCCCTAAATTGTGTTTGCAGCTGAACAGATTCATCTCCCGCCCTGTGTTTTAACACAAGTAGCTATAAACCTGCAATGCGACACTTTTATTATTATGCATGGAATCCTCCTCAACCAGATCTGTGAGTGAGTTAAGGGCACTTTCTATTTTTCTAGTTACTCGTGGTAAAGGTTGTGCCGGGTGTCTTGCAATCACGTGACCCTGAGTCCCCCGCGCGGCACGTTCCCGGAGCAGCCGCCTCTCTGCTGCTCTAGGTCTGCTCTGCAGGGCCCTCCTCACCATCCAGCCCCGCCTGTCACACTGCCTCCGAGCCCAGCACGCGTGCTCGGGTTTTGCTGTGAAACACCCTACTTCCAGATCTTAATTCCAGTATCAGGTACTTATTGCAAACCTACTCTGAAATTCAGTGACAATTAATAACAATGAAAAAGATTCTTCCTCAGCATTAAAATTATTATTAATTCTCAGAGTGAGCTAGCCATCACCTGGGCTCTCCCATGGAGCTACGTTTGGCTGGAGAATTAGCTGGGCTGGATCCTCCAAGTTGGCCAAGAATCCACTCGGGTTCCAGAATCTTAGAATGTTATTTCTGCTAAAAAGTCAGGTAAAAAGCACAACCATACAATCTGATGGACAAAAGCTAGCATAAATTTAACACTCAAATATTTATCCCAAAAATGAGAGGAAAAGAGGCATACAGGGCAAATGTTACATACATTTTCTTAAATGAGATATTCTTAAAAGTATAAAAAGTCTCTGAAGTGAGAAACAAAAGACTGAGGAAAAAAGAATAGTGATGTGAAGTCTGCAGCAGAAAGCCCAATTTAATAAAGCTATACACAATGAAAATACTCAGAGGTCACTTATTTACAACCTACTATGTACTGAAATTTACCTAATAATTGAGAAGACAGGGTCTCAGAGAACAGATGTAGGAAGGAACATTGTAACAGTCGTCCATATTCCAAGCCAAGTCAAATTGAGAGGCCGGTAATTTGTGGTCCCTGAGACACACGTGCTATCATTTCATTTAAATTTCACATTTGGCTTCATAGCTTTCCAGCTACAGGAAGAACTGATTCTTGATGACATCTATAATAGACCTTGTAGGATTATAGGCCTGATGGCTTCCTTGCCCCAAATGGTGATGCTGGTTGGAGCAACCGTTGCCTATTTAATGCATTACTGCTAAGGAATTAGAGCTTCTGTATTCAGCCACTCTAAGGGGCATTTTAAACACATGTTGTCGTCCCTGCTTATTTTTAGCATATTCTGAGAAAGCAAATGGCCAAAGAGAGATTTGCGTGCAAATATCAAACCACTTAAAGGGAATCTGCTTTGCAAATATATGCTTCTTACTGTTTCCTCATCCTCCAAATATTCCAAAAGGAAAAAAAAAGCATAGCCTAATGGACATTTCCTGAGCGGCCGGCGAGGCGCTGCAAGGGGCTGGGGGTGGGAGGATGGATCCTCTCATTCAGAAGCAGCGCGTTCTTTATCTGTTTTGTGTGCTTTAAAGGAAAATTTCCAAGGGAAGAAAATGGACGCAGACTCAGAGAAAAGACAAGCCAAAGCTGATGGTCTTAAGGCTCAGACCACGGTGTCTTTCCCGTTAGAAGGTAACACTGCAGCTGGTTGGCAACTACAAAAGCAAAGGAGACTGATTTCTCACCCACTAAGTTTCTGTAGCAGCGTTACTCCCATCGGCTGTGAAACCTTGGGCAGACTCTGAGCCTCAGGCTACTTAAATCTCTTCAATGGAGGTCAAGACTACCGTAACTGGGAGAGAGAGACTGAACGCAAATCAGTTGAAACAGAAGCAGGGAGATTATGCTCCACTGGTCAATCTGATGGGGCATCTGTACTCACTAACTGAGGTTTTCAGAGTTTGGGTTTATCTTCCACAGAGACTAGAAGACAGGGTCCCTGTCTTTCCTGATGATCACATTTCAAAGGGACAGATCCCGGGTTTTTGAGAAAGGCATTTTGGGGTTGTAAAATGGACAAGAAGCTGGAAAGAAGATTTAGGTCTTAGAGGGGCAGATCTGAAAGAATTTACGACTGTAAGTTTCCTAAACTAAATGCATTAAGGAAAGGGGGAGTCAAGGGCTTATAGCTGGAAAGAAACCCACCCAAAGTTCTGTCAAGCTGAGGGAAAGATGAGGCCATGTTTGTCAGTAAGCATATTAGACGTGTTCTTTGTATCTGCTTTTCTTCAGAGGAAATACATTCAGGCATCTCACCAGCTTGCTGAGAGTTTCCAATGATGCACATAGCTTCACCTTTAACCTAAATTCCTTTTATGAGCCAAAAGTCTCCTTATGAACGTTTTACCGATATTCCAAGTCTGTGATTTCTTTCCTACGTATTTTTTTTTAAGCTAGGTAAATGTCAACGCTATTTTCTTAAATTTTTGAACGCAAAGGCTCAAAGTCAGTTCTGGCTACTTTCCTCACACTCAGCTGACTCTCAGCTTGCTTCCCTTTTGTCGTTTTCCAGCTCCCACGATTGCAACGGTCAGAGCACCGCAAGCACGAGTCTCCTTTACATTTTGATGTCACTACCTTCATTCAGATTCCGTTTCTCCCTGCAGGTTCTAGAAAACATGCCTCCTTCATCCTTGGTCTCTAAATCGATTCTTCCAACATTATCAATTAAACCTGCTAACGGTCACGTCTGATATTATCACTTCCTTACTCACAGCCTCTGATGGCTCATTTTGCCTCATTGTGGACTAATTGATGGATTCCCTGCTACTTTCCCGAAGGAGGGTGTTTAAAAAAATGTGTCTTCTATTTTTCCCTCCTTCCCACCCTCCCTTCCTTCTTTCCTGCTAGAATTGTTCATTAATTCCTTTAGTGCTTGCGTATTCCATTGTGTAGTCCACAGTGCTGGCAGGGAGTCAACTCAGATAAGAAGACAGTCTGTTCCCCTCACTTTATGGGATGGCAGAGAAGGCAGACAATTAAACTAGAGCCTAAAACAGTGAGTGACAAGTGCTGACATAGTGGAATCACAGATGTCCAAGCAGTATTTCCCCTCATTAAATATGGAGTTTAAGGCAGACCTCCCTGAGACATGGGTGAAGAATCAGAGCTGAGGAATGACTAATGTTATCGCATAATGAGGAAAAGGAATCAGAAAGAGGATTCCAGTAGAAAGTCTATGGACCATAAGTGACAGGTCATAAGGAAAAGAGTTAATAAAATGTCTTATTAATCCAGAAATAACTATGTGCCTAGATCTCATCTGGGTGAGAGACTCTTGAGGGATGAGGGCTAGGCAGTATGCAGGTAAGAAGACTTATTAAGACATATGAAGCTTTTTGGGTTTTACTTTTCAATGAAATGGGGGATAAATAAAATATGTTAAATAAATGAGCCTCGCGATGACATCTGTATCTTTGAAAGAGTGCTGTGGCAAACAGATTTTGAAGAGATCGTTCACAAGCCAGAAAATCCAGTAGGAAGTTCATAAGACCCCACAAAAAGATTCTGGTGACCTAGATTTGGGTGGAAGCCAAAAGTATCCAGTGAAGCAGACGTATGTGAAAAATGTTTTAAAGGTAAAATGAATAGGACCTGCTTATAGTTGGGTTTCCTGGGAAGAGAGAGAGAGGAAAGAGAAGTCGATTTTCTGTTAGAGCCGCTGTGAGTCTCTATGGCAATACTTTTGTAGGGAAAACAAAAGACCCCAAACAGCTGAAAGAATCTTGAGAAAGAAGAGCAAAGCTGAAGGCATCACTCCCTGATTCCAAAGCATACTGCAGAGATACAGGCATAAAAACAGTACGGTACTGCCGTGAAAACAAATGCATAGTTCAGCAGAACAGAATCAAGAGCCCAGAAATAAACCCACACATCTATGGCCAATTAATCCTACAAGAAAAGGGGAAAGAATATACAAAGGACAGCCTCCTAAATAACTGGCGTTGGGGAAACTGGACAGCCACACACAGAAGAATGGAACTGGACCACTATCCCTCACCACACAAAAAATTAATTCAAGACTACATTAATTAAGAAATTAATTAAAGACTTGAATGCAAGACCTGAAACCATAAAACCAGTAGAAGATAACACAGGCAGTATGCTCCTTGATAGCAGTCCTGGCGATGATTTTTGGATTTGATACCAAAAGTAAACGCAGCAAAAGCAAAGATAAACACGTGGAGTGACACCAAACTAAAAAGCGTCGACACAGCAAAGGAAATCATCAACAGGATAAAAAGCCTGCCGAATGGGAGAAAATATTGCAAATCGTTTGCCTGATAAGAGGGTAATATCCAATAGCCATTTTCCTTAAAAAAAAAAAAAAAGACATATTGATGCCCAGCAGGCACACGAAAGGATGCTCAACATGACGACTCACCAAGAGCATGCAGATCAAAGCCACAGTGAGACACCACTTCACACATGTCAGAACAGCTATTATCAAAAAAGACAAGAAATAACAAATGCTGGAGACAATTTACTGCAAGGGGACCCCACTGCACTGCTGGTGAGAATGAAACTGGTGCAGCCACTGCGGAAGAGTACAGAGGTTCCCCCAAAATTAAAAACAGAACTATCATATCATTCAACAATTCCACTTCTGAGTAAGTATACGAAGAAAACAAAAACACTAATTTGAAAATATATATGCACCCCCGTGTTCATTGCAGTGTTAGTCCCAGTAGACAAGATATGGAAACAACCTAAGTGTCCATCAGTGGGTGAACGGATTGCAAAAAACAGTACACAGACACATACACACGTGCACACACACACAGTGGAATATTATTCAGCCATGTAAAAAATAAAATCTTGCCATTTGCAACAACACAGATGGATCTTGAAGGCATTACACTAAGCAAAATGATCTCACTTATATGTGGAATCCTAAAAAAAAAAAAAGAAACAAACTCGTAAATAAAAAGTACAAATTGGTGGATGTCAGAGGTGGTGGGTGGAGAGTGGGCCAAATGGATGGAGGGGACCAGAAGGTATAAACTTTTATTACAAAATAAGTAAGTCGTGGGGATGGAATGTACAGCATCGCAACTACAGTAAAAAATGCTATACTGCATATTTATAAGTTGCTAAGAGTAAATCTTAAAAGTTCTTATCACAAGAAAAATAATTCTGTAATAGATGCTCACCAGTCTTCTTCTGATGATCATTTCACAATGCATACAAGTATAAAATCATTAAGTTTTATACCTGAAACTAATACAATGTATGTCAATTATACTTCAATAAAAATTTTAATTGAAGAAATATTAGAAAATCCTATTAAGCAGTTGGTCTCTTTTACACAGGAATAAAAATGCCTTCTCCAAACCATCAAATGGGCTTTAATTATGGCCCTTACTCTAAGCTCATTGTGCAAAGAAGCCACCTGATTTCTTTCCAGCCAACTCAAATTAACACTGTTCTGAATTCACACTGAAATTAGGTTTATATGACTGAAGAAATACTAGAAAGAGGTTTTCCCATCATAAGGAAAAAAATGGCAGACATGAGAGATGTGAGTGTTTTGAAGACTACCTTCTAAAAGCGTGTCTCAGAAGACACTGAATAATGGTAAATGTGAATTTAGGTCCACACTCAAATTGTGCATATTTATTGTTTATTTAGATCAACGGAATTTTGGCTGATACCTGTTCACATTGAACTAGAGCTATTTCCTCTGTAGTGGGTTTGCAGACTCTCCCAGGACTCACGTAGCATCAAGCTGAAGATTAAGGCCCACTTGCTCCAGGAGTCCATCAGTAAGGATTACTGTAACGGTGTCTTCAGTTGCTGGAGCTTTTCTGAAACCCCCAACCCCCGGTTTGTGCGAACTACAGCCCTCATTCTCTGGGTTTGGCTTCTCACTGCACTCTTCCCCACTGAAGTCCTGCCACCTCCAGGATTACACCTGGATGTTAGGGCTCTGGTCTCTCCAGGTAGCAGAGTCCCAAGACCTTGTTCCTTAGAAGCTCTCTGCTTTGATCCGGTCTCCTCCTTCTTTAAGACAATTATGCAATTCACATCAATGGGTCCATACTTTAAAAAACATTCAGGGAAAGGCATCACTCATAATTTAGTAAGACACACTGCCCGAATTACCTAATATTACGATATTAGATTCTATCATAAAGTGTGTGCTATTACAGGATTAGGTTCTCCAAGATGCGAATTCTAAATTCTCAATTCTTTCCTTGTGTTTTGTGGGTTGAGATCATATCTTGCACTCCTTGTTTCTTCCATAGATTAAATAAAGACAGTATGGAATGATACTCTAGGAGCTGAAAGCAAACCCAGCAAGAACAAGGACACATGGATATTTTATTAGTCGGAACTGAATTTTGCCAATAACATTAATGAAGTTAAAGAAGCAGCTAAGCCTCCCATTAAATGACAACCCCACCTGACACATGGGTTTCAGTGTGGACAGACCCCGAGCAGAGGGTCTAGGGAGCCCACGCCTGGAATCCTGACCCATGAAAAGTCTGAGATAACGTATTTTTGTTGTGTTAAGACCCTAAGTTTGGAGTAATTTGTTACACAGCAACAGAAAACTGACACAGATATGAGGAAAAGTTTTTCCTGATCAAGTGATGGTGGTCAACATCAAAGTTCAACGTACTTTGTAGTTTCTTTGGAGAATCTGAATGAATTAATTTTTTTTTAAAAAGAGACAATATCATCGTCAAATACATGAGAACATAGGAGCACCGACGAGGCTTAACCTTGTATAAAAAACATTTTTTTTTTCAGGAGCAAATACTGATGACTGGCTTCCTTGAAAGCTGTTTACTGGCCACCGTGGTCCATTCTGGGGCGAGATCACTAACTAACGCCACTGCAGCACCAGCGCCAACAGGTGAGGCCTTACCGTACAGGTGGGAGAGCTACCCACTCCAAATCCAATTTGTGTTCCCAATAAGAGAATGGAAACTTTTTTCATTACTTCCAGGATTATTCCGAAGATTCAGGGCTCATCATGCCAAGCAGATGACGAAGCAGCCTCATTTATCTTAATTAAAAGTTCTTTGCAATCAGGATGCTGTCTGTCAGACAGAGTATTTCTTGAAAGACAGCTCTTCACCTCATCATCATAACATCAGTCACAGGGGACGCACCATCAGAGGTACATATTTGAATCTCTAGCTGAAAACACGTAAAATGAACAGTTGTTTCTAAACTCCTGTAATGAACCCTCACTTCTTGAATAAAACATGACAGTCATTTAGTTCAAATATTTGTCGCTTGGTGCCTTGGCTCTTTTTTTCAGAATCTGCACAAGTGATTACATATGAAAACATCATATTCCCTTACTATGTCTGGAAACTTCATAGTTATGGCAGAATTTTCCGACTTCTCAAACAAAAGAAAATACGGTTTAGGAAAAAATAGCATAGAACTAATGTGTTTGTGGCCAGGCAAAACCTAATTTACATCTTGGGTTGTAAACAGCATCATTACCCAACTCTTTGCTCATTCCCCAGTAATGGGAGTTGAATATCACACACTCTGTCATAAATATCATGAACTTTGCTCATTCTCCAGTGATAGGAGTTGAACAGCACACACTTTCTCAGTACGCTCCCAGTTGGACCCGGAACTAGCTTTGAAAGAGGGGATGTGTTCACGCCTCTGATGCAAGCAGACGCTTAGAAAAGGCTGGCTGGTGCACGTGGCCTTGTTCTCCTGCGCCTCAGCAATCATGAGGAGAAGTCCGTGCTCAGCCAACTCACTGGTCCCCAACGAGGACGAGAGACGCTCAGAGCAGAGCTCAGCCAGGGTCTGTTAATCCCCAATTCACACAGAGCTAAGACCAGCAGAGACGTGCATGCAGACTCACCCTGCAGAAGCCAAGTGCAGCCAGCTTGCAGATCTGTGAGCCTACAGCTAAGTACTTCAAACGTCTGCATGTCACCCATGTAATAAACAAGCACAAGAAGAAGGAAAACTTAAGAACCCAATGAAGTCTGAGTCACTGCAAACACTAAAGGTATTTAGGGTTTTAAAGATACTAATAATGGTCCTAGGAGGGCTGTCGTGCCAACAGTTAAAACGTGGAAGGCACCCGTGGACTGTGCTTCACCCAAGTGGATTCAATCGCACAGGCCTTTAAGTGAGCGAAGTGTGGGTTGGTGGTAATATAAATTTGTAAATTCACCTTTGAAAACCATTATGATCTACTGTTGAAATAGACGCGTATTACAGGTCTCATTGAATTCGTTTCTTGGTACGCAGGCAAAGAAAACTCTGCATACTTGCAACAAAATGCATATTAAATTATATTCATAACGCAGTCATCTTCAACACAAATTATAAATAATCCATTGTACTTCAGTAGAAGAGGGCATAGGAATACTGGTCAGCAATTACAAAACTCACACAGCAGCCACATGAAACAAAACGAGGAGAACTCTCAGGCACAGGGTGGAGGAAGAAAAGACACAAGGAGCACGTGCTCCATGAGTGCATTCACAGTGAGCGCCTTACAGGGACAGAGGTCAGAGAACGCCTGCACCTGGGGGTCGCGCGTGAGACAGGCCTTAAGGGCAGGCTGCTGGTCATAACTGCCTTTTTCTTTGGGTGGTGGTTACATCTTTAAGTTTATTTCATAAAAATGAACAAACAGTACACTTAGAAATTTGTGTACACTTTATAAAGTATGCATAATACATTTAATAAAAATTAAAGCTGATGTAAAGTAGAAGTGGGTTGTTCAAAATTGTTTAGTGTTGACGTATAGGAAACATTTACAAATACCACAGGAATCCCCACAGCATTCTGGCTTCTGGCGGCCGGCTCCTCCTGCCTTTCCCGGTTTCCCATTCATACAGGCACTAAAAACCTAGCACCATTTGTTGAAAAGCATCCTTTCTTTATCACGGTGGCTCGGCACGCTTCATGAAACAAGCTCTGACTTCGCGTGTGTGATCCCGCGTGCAGACTCCCAGCTGTGCTGCGCTGACCCATATGGTTCCCTTTCTGCCTTAACTGTAATCTTGATTTTGGTAGCTCTGCTACCAAAGGTAATGCTGGCCTCAGAGAATCAGCAACGAAATCTGTCCCATTCTTCAATTTTCTGGAAGAATTTAATAGAGTTGTTAATATGGCTTCTTTCTATAAAAAAATCAGTGACGCCATATCACACCGGAGTTGCTTCTGTGAGTAGGTTTTTAAGTACAAATTCTATTTCTTTAATACATATGGGGCTATTCCTGTTATCTTTCTTCTTGAGTTTGGATACTGTGTATTTCTCTCTAAATATGCTTTTTTTTATCAATATAGCCTAACTTACTGAACTTATTAAACTTTTATTGAAGTTGCTTTTAAGATTTTTAGTGATCCCTTGATATTCCTCTTCATATTGACAGTCTGTTTCTTCGGTTTTTTTTTTTTTTTGTTAATCAATTTGGCTACAATAATTGAGTCATCATTTTGTATTGATACATCTAAAGACCTAACTTTGTTTCACTGATTTTCTTTACTGCTTTTTAAAAATTGTATTTCATTGTTTATGATATTTAGTATTTTCCTGCTTCAGTTTTGCTTTGGGTTTAATTTGATCTGTTTTTCTTGAAAGAGAAGAAGCCTTGGAGGCTTTTTATTTTTTGCTAATATATGCTCTTGATGTTAAAAAATAGAGCCTAAGCGCTGCTTTAGTCGCGTCCTATAAAACTTGAAATGTCACATTTTCATTTTTGTGCAGTGTACATTCTTTAGACTTTTTCTAGTCTTCCGAACTATGAGTCAAGGTCGAAGTGTTTTGTTCAATTTTCAAATATCGAGCAGTCTCCACATATCTTTGTCTTATTGAATTTTAATGTAATTACATAGCACTCAAGAGATAATGTTCGTATGACCTGAACTTTTTAAGCATATGGAGACTTGCTTGATTGCCTAGAGGACAGTTTATCTTGGTAAATTTTCTTGTACGCTTGAAAAGGACACGTATTCTGATTTTGCTGGGTGGAGTGCTATGCCAACGTCCATTAAGTTAAGTTTCCTAGCATGATTATTCAACTTTCTATACCAGAGACCGGCAAAATACAGCCCTCCAGAACAAACTCAAGCCACTTGTGTGTCTTGGTAAGTAAAGGTTTATAGGAACCCACCTGTCCCACTGAAATACCTGTTTTTTATGGTCGTTCTTACACTAAGAGGGCAGAACTGAGTAGTTGCTTCAGTGACCTTGTAGCTCCCAAAACCTAAAACATTTGCTAAATGTTTCTTCATTGAAAAAGATTGCAGGTCACTGTTCTCTCCCCCCTACTCATCGTTTCTCTCTGCTCATCCTAACAATCCCTGAGTAAATTGTATTGAAATCTCTAATTATAGGCTCATTTATTTCCGCCTTTAGATACTGCAGGTTTTCTAAGTGTATTTAGAAGCTCTATTGTTTCGTAAATGCTTCTTCTTGAGAAACTGACCCCTTCACTCTGATGCAAAGGTCCTCTTTACCTGTGGCGATCTTTGCTCTCGCATATATTTAGTCTGGTGTAACTATAAACCCACTATTATTCTCTTTGTTA
This sequence comes from Camelus ferus, assembly GCF_009834535.1. Taxonomy (NCBI): domain Eukaryota; kingdom Metazoa; phylum Chordata; class Mammalia; order Artiodactyla; family Camelidae; genus Camelus; species Camelus ferus. The sequence continues at coordinate 5,257,145 of NC_045726.1, read as the reverse complement.
ATGCTAGCAATGTAAATACTTTTTAATCCTGTCATTTTTTACCTAATTGTATTGATATATTTAAGGTGGTTTCTTGTTCAGCGCACAGCGATGTTCTGAATTTATATGATTCGACAATAGTTAACTTTTAAACGGAGGGTCTGCTTCATCCGTATTTAAGGCAATGATTAATCTGGTTGAGTTTGTATTATCAGCTAGCTATTTGTTTTGTATTAGTCCTGCCCACTTTCTTTCGGTCCGTGAATTCATAAAGCACAAGGAACACGTTGCTCTTGTGGTTTTAGCTTATGTTATGATTGTGGAACAGTATAGATACTCAGACAATCATGGAATTAAATTTTAAACGTGCTATGGGAAAATAAGCCTCTGATCATTCACGGCTACCGTCAAACTCGGTGTTCACTAACAAGCGGAGACGGAAGAGTCCTGACTCGACTTATCTGGGATCCTAGACCTTGACTAAACGTTGCCATGAACAAACGGTGCGTCGTTACAGAGACAAATTTCTGAAATGATGAGACATTTTATATCGGTTTGATGCTTCATTACTAAGCATTCTTGCTAATGAGGCCGCTTAGAGCAGTTTAAAGCACAGATTGGATAAAGGTCAGCCTGCACACATTTGTATGTATCATAAAATAAGAACTACAAAATAATTAATTTTACGGTCCATAAATATCCAATTAAAGATGTGAAGTCATCAAATTATCTGAAACTTTAAAGCCCGCATCCCTGGCAACCATTTAAATTAGCTACGTTAGTGTGTACGTCTTCTGTATGGCTGAGTGACGGGGGTTGCACCTTACGCACATTACCAGATCTGTGCACATCAAGACTCTTTTTTTTGAAGGGCAGAAACTTAACAGGTTAAGAAAGCAGATTATCTAGTTCCCGTAATGGGGACCCAGGAGATAGCAGCTCAGAATCTATTCACTTACATCACAAGGGCCAAATTACCTGATCAATGAAACAGGGAAAACAAATATTCTTACTACTTCTGCAATTAGCTGAAATGTTTCGCAATCAGTCACCCATTCGCATAGCAACATTCAACAAGTATCTGCTAAGAATTCACCATTGTTTTGTCATTCGTCGTACAAGAGGTTACAAAATATAGCCCTTTGCTTTCAGGACCTGACAGACATCGCTCTCATCTGTTATTATGGGAAATCAGGTTCCATCCTATTTGATATTCTGACAGGTTTCCACGAGAGCGAAGCGAGTATCTGAAGATTTTATGGCATCATCTACCAACTGTAATAATGTACACTTATTAAGAAAGAAATTACACCAAAAGAACAAAATCAATGAGGATTCTCTAGCAGATCATCTGCAAAGTTACCAGAAAGTGATATAATTCAAGTCGTCTCTGCCAGAGTTGGTCTTTTGAGAGCTGATGACTCAAAAGACCACAGGCGATGACTGTGAATCACCTCAGAGAAGGGAAAGTGCAGCAGATTTTAAGTCACTAATGGCTATTTTATCCTGGGGATCTATACGTTTTGAAATAGTTACTGAATTCTTAGTACAATTAGTTAATTATCATATTCTGTTTAAGCTTCTTGGAAAAGGGAAGGAGTCTGTACACTGAGACGCCAGCTGCAGCCCTGACCAAGGCTGACGCATCTCTCCGCCCATTCCCCGAAAGGCCTGAGGTTTGAACTACTGCAGATTCTTCTTGGAAGAGGCATTTTTAAAACTTCTTTAGATGTCTGCTGAACGACGTATTTCTGGATTTCTAAAAATAAATGATTCCACATGCTCTGACTCCAACAAATTAACTAATGCCTTTGACGATCAGTGGCGCACACTGAGAGGTAATAAGCCAATGTGGAGGCATGTTTGTCAATAGAAGGGTCTGTTCTCAAAGACACAGCTCAGGGCTCACCCTTCCTGCCACAGCAGAAGTGGGGTCCTCAGCTCACCCGCTTATTTTAGATCCTGGAGCACCTGGTCCCAGTGGTATCTCTGTGCAAAGCTACCTCCCTGTACGCCTTCACAGGAGAGCCGAAAGTTCTGGGAGGGCTATTTGGTTTTTGTCTTTATATCACATTACATGGCTCTCCGTAGTTGTTCAGCACGTGCTGAATATTGATGAAGGCGTCACTGGTAAGGACCGTAATACACTCAAGTTTCCTTTAGTAACAGAGTAAACTGTGTTGCCTGAGAAATGCCTTTTGGTAAATCAGCCCCATGAAGGAGAAGGAAGACAGGAGGGAGACTGAAGGAAACAGAAGCCACATTTGTGGTGCTGATGGGAGATTCTGAGCAACTGACGAGCATACGTACTGAAATATATAAAATAGACCTTTTTGGTCGGGTCTATTGAAACATAACTTATACAGAGCAAAACCCACTGTTTAGTGTGTAGTCTATACACACAGACATCTGCACCCAGCAGTGTGACCACCACCATAATGAAGATACACAATTTTCTAACATCCCCCACAACTGCTTCACGCCCTTCTTTAGACAACTCTTCCCATGTCACTACTGACAATGACCTTTAAAAATGACTTTCTTTAACAAGTGAAAACTCTGAAGCCATGGTAGTAGACATAACTTTTTTTTTAATTCTAATTTTCACTTATAAACTTGAATTTTGTAACTGTCCCCAAATACTGCCAATCGTTTTCAAGACATAACAGGTTCCCTTCATTTACTTCTGAGAAAACGTCTGGCAAAACACCCAAATATGGACGATGATCTTTTGTTCATCAGTAATTTTTTTAATAATATAAAAACATGTGGGCTTTACTATACGTTAAAGAAAATAAAGATAGTATGACCCAATGTTTATTAAAGCTACAGTAAGACACTTCCCAATGCATACAGAAATACAAAATAACTGATGCTTGTTTCAGTAAAGATACCAAATTTTATATTTACTCATCAGTAATTTTTTTGGGCAACAATAATGTTCCATAAAATAAGTAACTAGTGTAGCTCATAACTCAAATCATCAGGAAAACTCTTCCAGTGGGACAGCCATTGTGCTGCTGTGTGTTGCACGCATGCTTTCCAGCTGAGAAGCCTTGGACTCCCCTCAAGATCCACTGAGAACCACTGAGCTAGATTAAGTTAGGAAATACATCACTGTTTTAAACCTCATTCAACTCCTTTCTGTTTCTGAGTGGCATTCAATTTTATGGACATACCAAAGTTTGTGCATGCTTTCCCGTTGAATGACACGTTTTTGTTGTTGTTGTTGTTGTTTTTCTAGTTTAGGGCAATTATGTATACTGTTGCTATAATCACTCTGTGCGAACATCAGTTTTTATTTCTCTAGGATAGTTCGGAGGGAAGGGAGCTTGCTGGAGCTCGAAGCGCATGGGCGTCTTTATAAAGAACGGTCAAACCCTTTTACAGTTTGCATCACCACCAGCAAGAAGGTGAAAGGTTCAGTGAAAGAACAGACGAGCTGGCGCCAGAGGCTGAGGAGGGGTAAACCTCAGAGCAGCGGGCGGGCGTTTTGGGGGGTGACCACTTGCTCTGTATTCTGTTTGTGGTGGGAGTGACAACAAACCCACAGATGTGTGACAATCCATCGAACTGCACACCCACGTGACTTTCCCCGAATGTTGATCTCTAAAACAAAGTTAGAGCAAAAAGAAATAAGCACAGTTTGAAAAACATTAAAAATCAAAACTGAATTTCTTTCTGACACGGTCACTTCATGGTGCAGGGGCCTTCCAAAGTTAGAAACATAATTAACTTTATGACCGTATCTACTGTGGATGCCAGTGCTTCAGAGTATCGTCTCACACTGGAAAAGCGAGGGAGTCCAGGAAAATGCCACACTCCTCTTACACACGTGTCTTTGAACTTAAGCACAAACAGCTGCAAAGAGGCCCAATGTCATCTAAATAGATGGTCCCTCCGTCTCCACCAGGCTCAGATACGTCTACGTGTCTATCATGCAGACTCGCATCCTGCTCTTGAAATCAGAATTTCTGTCACTTTAACTTGTCCACATATTTTCAGTGCATGGGTTGCTGACGGAGTTACGAAAAATAAAGAAAATAATATCGCATAGCCAGCTAAAGGCCAGCATCTCTGGCAAAAAAAAAAAAAAAAAAAAAAAAAAGACTTTCTGCTCTCCTGACTTCGGCTGCTACATCAACACTTTCCATTTTAAAGCAGCCTGCAGCAAATCTGCATTCCATATTTTAGTGACTTATCTGTATCTTTTATCAATACATTCTTAATAGAGTTTTCTGGGAATAAAATCCCCTATCATTCTGTGATAAAATGCACTGTGCTGTAAAAAGTCGTATGAATCACAGCACTGAAATCAATTCATGTCATAGTCCAAGCGAAGAGAGAAAAAAATTTGTGTCTAATACGGAGAAATTCACAAACTGGGAGCAGCAGAATGGATTCTCCTCGAGGAAACAACATCTTACAGACCATACAAAGGTTCCCAGTATTTCTCATTTGTGCCCAATGAGAAACTAGGAAAACAAGCAGGGAAGGTGTCATTTTCCCAAAGCTAGAAGGTCACGTGGTGGACGGGAAACGCCCCGGCCCCCAGCCAAGACATCCAAGTCCTCAATCCCAGAACCTGTCACTGATTTTTTAGCAAAGCAGAAGGGACTTCCGTGGGTGTGACTGAGTGATGGGTCCTGTTCAGGCCCAGTATAATCACAACACCCTTACTGGAGTGGGGCGGGTGGGTCGGAGCCCTGCAGGGAGACGGGGTGATGAAAGCAGGGGCAGGAGAGACATGGGCAGCCTCTGGAAGCTGAAAAGGGCGGGAAAATGGATCCCTCCCACCCTACTAGGACTCACAGAAGAAATGCAGTCTGGTTGACACCCTGTCTTTAGGACTTCTGGCCTCCCAAACCATGACATAACAAAAGCCACTGAATTTGTGATAATCTGTTAAAGTGACAATAAAAAGCTAACACAGAGGAGACAACTCCAGTTCAGAAGGTACAAATAATCTGACTCCAAATCTCAAAGTCAAAAGTGACCGAGCCTCTCCCGAACCCAAACACCTGACTTGCTTGTAGGCGGCGTACAAGATAACAAAGGCAAGCCTCAACGAAACAGAGTCGAGAGCCAGAGTGGGGCTCTCGTGCCCTGCGACGCGGCCGAGCCCCACAGGAAGAAGGGACTCCTCCCCTCACCTGACAAGGGCTCGGCACACTCTCCTCTGATAACTGGGGCTGAGTTTATCAGTTCATATTTACCCCCTTCCCAGCTAAAGGCAGGACTGTGTCTTTCCAGGCGCTGTGGGATAGGGGAACTCTTAACCAGCGCCCTGCGGCTTTCATCAGACCCGAAACACGCACGGAACAGCGTCCACAAAGACATCTGAACACATCACCTTTTCTCACAACCTCACTGCTCTGGAAGGTGTGCTCTGCTGGACCGTCCTCAGAGGACAGCCTGGTACAAACAAAAGCTGCTTTCGTTAGCCACGCTCTGGCCATCTAATTTCTTATGTTTGGCATAAATGCTGAAGTTCCAGATTTGTTAAGTGGAAGGCCAACAGGAGACTTCTCAGAGGTTGCTCAGCACTGACCAATCTAACCTCAGACTCATCATCCATAAGCAGTGACAGGGCACTGACAAGGGCTTTCCCACTGCTCCTCCTGCTCCACTGCCCCCCGACCTGCTCTCCACGGCCCTCCAGGCTCCGGGTTCCTGCCAGAGGGTCAGTTCAAATGGCAAGGGGGTCTCTTCCACGTTTCTGCATAAAACCTTCACGTGTTGACCTAAGGTATGCAAACCATGCACCTCAGCCCTCTGAGTCTTATAAAACCCACCCCCTCCCACCTCCACTCCACACGGTGTAACCTTGCCTGCTCTCCATCACGGACGTTAGACTTTGGTGTGAAAACCAGCTGAGGTGACCTCCCCCCCATCTTCTTGGTGAAACCATGTCCATCCTTCAATATTCTTTAACCGTCTTTGCTACGAACTCCGAGATCGATATTAGAGCTTCTTGCTGTGTGCCACCAGCGTAGTTTATAAACACCCTTATTATCCCAATAATCACAAATAACGATCTTTATTGACTTATCTCTCTCTGAGATTTTGAGTGGTTTTTTTTTTTAAGTTCAGGGATAAGTTCTTGATAAAATTTCCAATTCCTGCACCTGATTCAGCATAAGAACTGACTGTCACATCACAGGTACTCAAGGGTATTTGAGGCGGGGGGGACACAGCTCGAGTGCTAGAGCACGTGCCAGCATGCACAAGGTCCTGGGCTCAGTCCCTCGTACCGCCTCTAAAAAATCAATCAATAAATAAATCCAATTACCTCCCCCCTAAAAAAAAGGGTATTCGTTTGAGGGATTAATTCATTTGGGGGATTTTCCCTAAATTAGACAAAACCACCCAGAGCTACGATGTACTTTACAGTCACAGATATGATGTCAACTGTAAGTTGGCCTGAAGTAACTCAGCCTGTTAATTAATTGATAGAAACTTTTCAAAGTTCAGATGCTCGGTCTAACTGCAGTGTTACCCGACATCCTTTTCGGGGCACACATATTTCAGAACCAAACCACCTTGCTTGTTAACTCATTTGTTTTTCTGGAAGAAGTTGGTTTGTTTGCCCAGCAACATCTCCTTTCCCTTTAGTTGAAATTGGCAGAGCTGCCATGGGGAAGAACTGACATTTTCCATCAATTTCTGGGAAGTGCAGTAATACCAAATGTCATCAGACTCGAGTTAGGCTGGGAATTAGTTTGAACTGCTCGCGTGCCCACTTGCAAAGCTGAATGTCAGTCTTCGTGGCATAACAAGCAGGGAACTCGAAGTGTCAGAGCCAGAGACCAGCTCTGAGGGCGCCGCACCCTGCATTTGCTTCAGTCTAATACTTTGGACACTTTCCATGGTGCGGATGTTGGGCTAGATATCTGTGAGGCTCAAAAAGAGGTGGAAGACACGGTCTCTACTCACAAAGTCATTCGGTCTGGAGGAGGGGGAAAAAATCGACTTATAAAAAGACTGAATCACAGGGCAGAGAGGAAATTCTAACACCTGTAGGGAAACTGCACTTTTTGGTTTAAAGCCACGTATCACAGATAGTAACATCCTAAGTTGAATGACACATGTTCAAGGTCAGACAGATTTTACAAGTTGCTGGCTGAGTGGCTCAGATGGTGACAGCAGAGGATCCGGACAGGTGGGAGGTCCCAGTAAGTGGAGTGATGTGGGGGGTTCTAACTCGGATAAAGGACAGTTGTTACATGAGGAGGCTGAGATGAGGGGCGGGGAAGGGCGACAACATAACCCCAGGGACAAAGCGGAATTCAGCAGGAGGTAGAAGACGACATTAAGTCAGACGGGAGAGGAGGGCCAGGCTGTCTGGCTCCAGTCACCACCATCAGGCAGCAGGTGAATGAGAAGCGTCCCTGTGCCACCCTGTCTCCAGGTGCGGGAGGGGGTGGGGGAGGTCGCCAGCAGACAGACTGGCCAAGGTGATGGTCCATACTCCTGGAATCCTGCCCCGGTTACTCCGTCTGACTCCAGCTACCTGACCCTTCTGTGCCCACCTTTTAAACCTGGAAAATGAAAATAATACGTGCTAGGACTCATTAAGTTCCAGGGACTCACGGGGGAATAAAATGAAAGAACTACCAGTCCCCAAGCGCAGTTCCTGGTGCACGTTGTGCAACCACCAGCCTCCTCCCTTCTGTGCAAGGGAAACAAACAAAACCAAAAACAGACAAGGGGGGGGGGGACCACTGAACTGCCAGGGAGTTTCAAAGAGAGCAGAAACATTTCCGAAACCGTTTCCCAAGCGTGGAAGACAAGGAGACCTGCACAGAAAGGACAGCCTGAAGACCGTCGGCATCTGTCTACCAAACACAGGCTTCAGTTCACGCTGACACTGACCCAAAATGTTACGCAGACTTCCTGCCTAGAACTCGTGCTTCAGTCTCTGATACGCAGTGACACACAAAGAATCAGGCGCCCGTGGGAGAGCTCTGTTTTCTAGCTCTGACGTGACACCGAATGTACGTAATGTGTCAGCCGTGTCCTTCCCGGGAACAACTATCTTCCAGCGGAAATCCGCGACTCCCACACATCAGGGGAACCCCCCCTCCCTGTCACCGGCCACTGCACAGGAGTCGCCGAGGCTAATGTGCTTTGGCAGCAGCATGACAGCAAGCTACCGCTCAGTATTCTCTGAACGGAGGGCAGGATGTTGAGGCACAGCTGATTTTACAGGCAGCCCACGCGGAGGCGGAGCAGGGTGACGCCACCCTACCTCAGGGCACAGATCAGCAAACTCTGTGACGCTGTGTCAAGCTAACCGGTGAGCGGAAACCCGCAGAAAGCAAAAGAAACTCATGGAAAACATCCTTGGAAGGTTTTGATTTAAGAGGTTACATGAGGAAGGCTTCAGCTGGCTTAGAACCCGCTTCTCCTTTCGGGACACGTCTGGTTCACTTTTACGAAGGAACCACAGGGCACGTGTTTTGTAAAGCTCCCCGACACACTGGCCCAGTGCAGCTGTACGTTAGGCTATGCACACGCTTTATGTATACATGAAGTTTAATATCACCAAGAGGCCCTGCTCAGGTATCTTTTAAGACATTACACAGTCATCATATCACATCAGCTCCACCATTGATCACAAATGATTTGCATCTTCGTGTCTAACAACAGTTGATGGGAACCAACTGCCTGGAGTTGTGTGTTCAAGACTTTGAACCTTCACCGAGTTCAGTGGGAGAGGTATGATCTGCTAACTACATCGGAGCTGAGAACAGGTGAGGCCGTGGCTGCACACATGCTATACATTTGGCAGCTCTCAATTTAACTACTAATCACCCCTCTCCAAGAAGAATTAAAAAAGCGGGTAGATTTCATTTACTTAAAAAAACTTGAACGCATCCTGTGCTATAAAGGATCCCAAGAATGACCAAGCAGTGTGCGCGTCACTGTGCTTTAGAACCAGGCACCCGCAGCAATAAAACGATTCATCGACAATGGTGCCACGTCCCAGAAGTCCCACCATACGACGCACTGACGTTTCCGTGTCGGAACTTACTTCCTAGATTCTTTTCTCACAGGAGACTGGGCGCTCTTCGAGGCTTGGATCACATCACGTTCATTTTATACCTAAGCTAACACACTGTCTCTAACACAACGGGCCCTCATTTAAATTTTGTTAAAGGAACCATCAAAGGAAGGAAGGATAGAAAATTCAGTGGGAAATGGAGTAAGCGGTCATACAGACGAGAAGAAGGGCTGAGGTTTCCCTCTGGGATTTTGAAACTAGAGTCGGTAACTATTTGCAAACTTAGCAACGTTATGTGAGATAGGTGAAGGGACAGCTAAAGAACACGGTCTGTTTTGTTTGCAGGCCTATTTTGCTGTTACATTTGCCCTTTTGGTAAGTACAATCCATCAGCTTCTCCTCTACTGACAACTACTTTATTCTGATCTAAGTTTGACATGAGTATAGGTCTCGGAAGAACAAAGTTGAGTCTTACGATGACATACCCGTTATACGGCCTTCGCTGGGATGTGCATTAAATACCCCAGGAAAAACCGTATCACAGACACATGTGTCTGTTTGGTTCAATCTAGGCCCCTGAGGTCACAGAATCAGGAATCAAGGCCCTGACAGCGTCACATGCACTGCAATCGGGAATCAATGCAACCAGAGGCAATATTGGTTGTTATTTCAACCTTTTCAATAACGTTAGTATCAAGTGTGTTCATTAGCAGGAAGAATGCTAGGACTAATATTTTTCGGTAAAATGAGTGTTCAAAAACTTAACTGGTGGGAAATGTCATACAGGTATCTCAAGCTGTGCGTGAAAAGGATACTGGCCTAACCAGTGCCTCGGGGCGCTACCCCGTCAGGGGCCCTGCTCACCCTGCACACCCTCCTGTTCACAAAGCAGCAGCCCCTCCACTGAGTCACAAAGCTGACTGGTCCTTCTGTCTACACCTGCACTTATCCGCCTCTAAGTCAAACCTGACACACCGAGCTAATCCCAGTGCCTCCACAAATGTAAACTCCCAGTGGTGCACACTAGGTACACAGTCTTTTCCTTGGCTCCTAAAATCGCACATTTGGAAAAATCTGACCCAAGACTTACTTTCGTTACAGCGGTCTACCTTAAAATGGATTATCTGGCCCTGAAAGCACTGCTCCATTACGAGCTGACATCATTTACCAAAGGCACTCGGCGCTTCCTGGACCACTCCATCGTCCAGGTCAGTTCGCAGTAATAATGGTCTCCTTGTCATTGACAGTCACTGCCATCAATGTCTTTCTCTCCTCCGATCGCATAAACACACTTGGAGGAGTCAGACTTATATCTTATTCAGATCCTAATATATAATATGTTTTTAATAAAGAATTTCAGAATTGATAAATGATTAATAATCCTGCATCATTCAGAAATGAGCACAAATATTCAAACGTAAAAGTCATTCCTGGTGGTAACCAGACTGCGACGTCCCTGACAGAACAGAAGGCATACTGACTACACCGTATGAACAACGCTTCTCAGTGGTCACAGCATGGCTGCAAAACAAACAGCGATCCTTCCTTTGGAGTTACTGACATTTTATTTTTATCCAATGACATCTCAGCCCAATTCATTCCTCTCACCTCCTGAACAACTATAATGAGAGAGCCAATCACTAAATGTCCCGGCAACTTGACAGCACCCGATCCAGAGCTGGCCCTGACTTTCCCTACCTTCCTTAGAATCACAAGCCCAAATTCTATAAAAAGGTTCTTTCCACTCTTGTTACTGAAACATTTCCAAGTCACCCTCTGGAATGCATTTTCTCTTATTTCAGGAATTCAAATAAATATAATTTATTTGACTATGGCTGTGTCTCCAGTGGGCTTTGACTGGTGGGCTTAGAATAATATTTAATTTAATAAAAACTAAATCTTCCTACTCTCTCAGCATTGTATAAATCACATAGAGCACATAAAACAATATTGAATATTAAGTTATTCTTGTTTACAGTTTTCAGCATCCAGCTTTTATCAAATTAGTTTTATGTTTTCTTGGTCTACAACCTTAAATTCCTCAACATGAGTGACTTTTCAGCCTTAATCATCCACTGTTTGGCTATATTATCATCCCTCAGCCCCACTGTGATAATTACACACTCCACAATGGTCGTTCATAGTTTATGTACACACATTCATCTCCTTCACTATACGATACACAAAATTGAACAGAGAGGAACACTGACTTCCTTCTCATCTTGGAAATTAGCCTTATAAAGGGGGATGTTACAATTATCTATGACCGCTCTCTAATTATAAAGAATTGTGACTTCAAAGCTTGGCTAATGTTTGTGGTTTATTATTGTCTCTCGTGTCCTCATCAGGAGTACACACTCCAGGGGGGTTACCTGGCATGTGAAAGACCCTAAAAAGGGAAACTGACAACCATGCAGTGACAGCAGGAAACTTCAATACCCTACATCCAATAATAACCAGAGCATCCGGACAATCAATAAGGAAACAGCCGACTTGAACAACACTTTGGACCAAACAGACCTTGGACAGACAGACAAGTGCACAACTTTCCACCAACAGAACAAAAACACATTTTTCTTAAGAGCAGCCAGAACCGTCTCCAAGAGGGATCACACATAAAGTCACGAACCAAGTTTTAATAAATTTAAGAAGATCAACATCATTCTAAGTATTTTGTCTGACCACAGTGGAATAAAACTAGAAACCATGAACAATTAAAAAAAACCCAGAAAATTATAAAATATATGGAAACTTAACAACACTCTCCCAAACCACCGCTGGGTCAAAGAGGAAAATCAAAAGGGAATTTTAAAAATATCTTGAGACAAAAAAACAAACAAACAAACAAAACACAAATTACCAAAATTTATGGAATGCAGCAAAAGCGTTACTAATATAGACGTTTACAGTGATACATATATTAAAAAAGACCATTTCATAATATACACAGATATCAAACCTTTACGTTGTACACCTAATACAAAGTTATATATTAATTACATCTCAATTTTAAAAAGAAAGACCTCAAACTACCTAATATTTAACCTCAAGGAAACAGAAAAAGAAGACAATGTTGCCACAAAGTTAGCAAAAGGAAGGAAATAATGAAGATTCGGGCAGAAAAAAAATAGAAAACAACCCCCCCCCCAAATCAACAAAACTAGGAATTCATTTTTAAAAGAATAAAATTGATAAACCCTTAGCTAGATTAACTGAGGAAGAAAGGAGAGAATATTGAAATAAAATCAAAAATAGAAAATACACTACAGTGAATGATTCAGAAATAAAAAGGATCAAAAGAGATTATTATGACCAATTATACACCAAAATATTGAACAAATCAGAAAATGTGGACAATTTCCTAGACACATACAATGGAAAGCATAAACAGACCAATAACAAACAAAGAGACTGAATCGGTAATCAAAACCATCCCGACAAGTTAAAGCCTAGGATTAGACGAGTTCACAAGTAAATTTTACTTGTTGTTAATAAAAATATTAATACCAATCCTTCTTTAAAACTTACAAAATATGGAAGAGGAAATACTTCCAAACTCATTTTATGAGGCCAGCACCACCCTGATACCAAAGCCAGATAAACACACAAGAAAAACAAACAACAAAAGAAAAACCACAGCCAATAAACCTGATGAACTTCAACAAAAAAATTCTCAATAAAATACTAGCGAAACCAAATACAACAGCACATCAAAAGGATTATACACCATGGCTAAGCGGGATTTATCCCTGAAATGCAAGGAAAAGTCAACATATGTGAATCAGTCACTGTGAGACACCACTTCAACAGAGTGAAAGACAAAATCTACACGGTCATCTCAACAGATGGAGAAAAAAGATATTTTTAACACAATTAAACCTCCATTCATGATAAAACCTCTCAATAAATCAGTTAAAGAATGAAATTACCTCAACACAATAAAGGCTGTATGTGAAAAGCCCACAGCTGATATCATAATCCACGTGGAAAAACTGAAAACTTCTCCTCCACAATCAGACACAAGGCACGGAAGCCCGCCCTGGCCATTTCTATTCAGCACAACACAAGTCCTAGCCAGCGCAATTACAGAAGAAAATAAATAAAATCCAGCCAAACAAAAAAGCAAGTAACAGTACCTTTTTGCTGACGACATCATCATATATGCAGAATCTCCTAAAGACAAAAAAGAAAAAAATTGTTAGAACTAATAAAATAATTCAATAAATTTGTAATATACAAAGTCAACATACATAAAACAGTGGCTTTTTATATGAAAATAATAACTATCCAAAAAGAAAATTAAGAAAACAATCCCACTGACAACAGCAGCAAAATACTAAACTACTTAAAAATAAACTTAACCAGAGTTTGTACGCTAATATGACAAAACATTGAGAAAGGAAGTTAAAGAAATCAAATAAATAGAAAGACATTCTGTGTTCATGAATTAGAAGACTTAATATTGCTAAAATGTCCATACTATACAAAGTGATCTACAAAAATCAATGCATTTGCTACCAAAATCCTACTTACATTCTTTAGAGAAATAGGGAAAAGAAACCCTTAAAATTCACATAGAACCAGAAAAGACCAAAGTAGCCAAACAATTTTGAGCAAGAACAAAGCTAGAAATGGTCATCACACTCTTGATGTCAAAATATATTGCAAAGCTACAGGAATCAAGACTTTGATACCGGCAGTGATTTTTCTGGGAAATGACACCCAAAGTACGGCAACAAAAGCAAAAATAGGAAATAGAAAAGCAAAAATAGTGTGATTACATCAGATTGAAAAGTTTCTGCACCGTAAAGGAAATCGTCAACAAATGAAAAGTTTATAAATGAAAAAGTAGAAAATATTTGCAAATTATATATCTGATGAGGGGCTACCATCTAAACTATATAAAGAACTCATGCAACTCAATAGCAAGAAAACAAATAACCCAACTACAAAATGGGCAAAGACCTGAGCAGACATATCTCAAAAGAAAACATTGATGGCCAACAGGTGTATAAAAAAATGCCCAACATCTCTAATCATCAGCAAAGTGCAAATCAAAACCAAAATGAAATATCATCTCACACCTGTTAGAATGGCTGTCATCACAAAGACAAGAGATGATAAACCCTGGTGAGGATGTGGACAAAAGGAAACCCTATGCACTGTTGGTGGAATGTAAACTGGAGTAGCTACTATGGAAAACAGTATGAAGGTTCCTCAAAAATATTAAAAGCAAAACTACCATATGATCTAGCAATCCCACTTCTGGGGATATGTCCAAAAGAAATGAAATCAGTATCTCTAAAAGATACCATCACCCTCACGTTCCCTCTAGCATGACTCACAGTAACTGAGATCAGGAAACAACGTATCGTCCATTGATACGTGGAACACATACAGATACATAATGGAATACTATTCAGCTTTTAAAAAGAAAGAAAAGCCTGCAGTTTGCAACAACCTGGACGAGTCTAGTGAACATTATGTTAAGTGACATCAGCCAGGCACAGAAAGAGAAATGCTGCATGACCTCGCTTATATGTGGAAACCAAAAATGTTTAACTGATAGAAGCTGCGAGTTGAATGGTAGCTGCTAGGGGCTAGGGGTTAGAAGACGGGGAGATGTCGGTCAAAGACTCAAAGTTCCAGTTACATGGCACAGTGAGTTCTGGAGACCTAACGTGCCGCATGGTGCCTACAGATAACAATGTTGCATTGCATACTTGAAATTTGCTAAGAAACTAGATCTTAAGCATTCTTACTCAAAAGAAAAGTGAGGTGATGGGTATTTTAATTAGCTTGATTGCTGTAATATTCTCAGAATATATATACACATATATTATGTGAATATATGTATCAAAAAAAAGTTGTACACTTTAAATACATATGATCTTTATTTGACAAAAAAATTAAAGACCCTAAAAAGGAATCTCTCTTCAAATGGCATTACTAAGGCTACATTATCTCCACATGCACAAAAGAGCATGAATTAGCAAAAATACATCAGAAATTTAGTTATTGTTGGGGAAATAGATAATGTTCACAGATGTGTTGACTGCTCAGAAATATATCCAGTTTTTGTCTCACAGAATAAAATACATGAACCAGGAGGTACTTTAGAGATGATCTGGTCCAAAACCTTATGTCACAGAAAAGAATACGAAACAGGAAGAGAGTAAGTAACTCATGCCAACGTCATGCCAATTGAAGCAAAACCAGGACCACATAGGGTACTGGTTGGCAAGATATCTTTTGGATTCAGTTAGACTTCTGTTAACATCGTATTTTTGTGACCTTGGGCCAAATTACTTAAACTTACCATGCTTCAGTTCTCTCACATGTAAAAGGCAAATTATGATACTAACCTATTTGGCATGTCATAAGGATAAAATATAATCAAAAAGCACTTAATCTTATGCTATTGTTTCTGAAATGTTCGGACAAGCTAAGAGGCTGAATTTAAATAAAAATGTAGTTTTATTTTTATTTCAGTCAAACATCAAATATAAGGAAATCAGTTTAGGTTCGGTAAATTTTGACTCAGGGAGATCTGAAATAAAAAGGGCTTTACAATTATACCCACTATTTTCTATTTTAAATGTTAATGATTCATGTAAATTGATTATGAAGAAACTGAATTTCAGCGTTCACAGATTATTTGCCCCAGTCTTAAAGCTAATAACTGGGGGGAAAGGCAGTGATCCTGAGTCTTATCAGATGCTCAAGTGAGACATAGCATATTCCACAGCCTCTGTCCTGGAATAGAGTCGGGCAGAAAGGAGCATCATGGTGACCGTAGAAGCACAGCTGTTACTCAAAGAGAAAGCACCAAAACCCATGGTTTTAGAGCTGACGCATTTCGCCTGCTGCTCTGGGGGACTATGGATGGACATCCATATCTTGTTCTCCAAAACAAGTGACCAAAGATAAAAGAATACTCATTTCTTCTCTACTACGTCAGCTGCCAGAGCAGAAACTGGGTCTCCATTAAATAGGTGTCACTGGTCAGACAATATTATCAAGGCTGAATCTGTTTCCTTTGACTTCTCAGATAAGCTTTTTTCTAATTTGGGTTCTTCCAGAGGCAGCTCTTTCCTTTGATTACCTTCACTGAACTTACCGTGGTGGAGAGGAAATTCTCTTTAACATTATTTTTTTCTTCTGCCAGCTTTATTGGCATATAATTGTCAAATAAAAATTACATATATTTACAGCGTACAATGCCACGTTTTGATATATGTATACACTGTGAAATTATTACCACAATCAAGCTAATTAGCATACCCATCAACCCACATATGGGTCATATTTCTTGTGTGGTGAGAATGTTTAAGATCTACTTTCATAGCAGATTTAAAGTATACAGTATAGTATTATTAACTTAGTCACTATTCAGAACACTGAATCTCCAGAGCTTATCTCTCCTATATAACTAGAAATATCAGAGTGAAATAAATGAAATAGAGACTAAAAAAAATCAATAGAAAATATCAATGAAACTATGAGTTCGTTCTTTGAAAACATAAACAAAATTGATCAACCTTTAGCCAGACTTACTGGGAAAAAAAAGAGAGAGAGATAAAAAGAGAGAGTGGGAGACAGAGAGAATACCCAAATATAAATAAATAAAATCAGAAATGAATTAGATATTACGATTAAAACCACAGAAATACACAGGATCTTAAGTGATTACTAGGAAGAAATATACGGCAACAAATTAAAACATTTAGAAGAAATGGATAAATTCCTAGGAATAAATAATCTTCAATAATGAATCAGGAAGAAATAGAAAATCTTAACTGATTAGTAGTAATTAAATAAGACTCAGTAATCAAAAATCTTCCAACAAAAAATTTAGAAACACATCTTCACAGGTGAATTCTAACAAATAGTTAAAGAACAGTTAATACCTAGCCTCTCAAACAACTCCAAAAAATTAAAGAGAAATTAACACTTCTGAACTCATTTAACAAGGCCAGCATTACCCTGATACCAAAATCAGATAAAAGACACAGAAAAAGTAAAATTAGAAGGCAGTATCCCTGATGAACATAGAGACAAGATTCTCAACAGAATATGAACAAACCAAATCCAACTGCACATTAACAGGGTCACACACCATGATCAAGCAGGATTTATTTCAAGGGTGTAAGGATGATTCAGTACCTATAAATAAGTCAGCATGATACACCACACTAACAACACAAAGGATAAAATCATATGCTATTCTCAACAGATGCAGAAAAAGCATTTGACAAAATTCAACATCCATTTAGGATTTTTAAAAAACTCTCAACAAAACAGGTACATAGAGAATAAACCTCAACATAAAAAAGGCCAAATACGATAAACCCATAGCTGGCATCATATTCAATGATGAAAATCTGAAAACCTTTCCTCTAAAATCAGGAAAAAGCAAGGATGCTGATTATGCTACCTTCACTCAACATAGTACTGGAAGTTCTAGCCATAGCAATTAGACAAGAAAAAGAAGAAGAAAAAGATTAAACACATTCAAATTGGAAAGAAAAAATAAAATTGTCACTATTTGCAGATTACATGATATTAGATATAGAAACCCCTAAAACTCAACCAAAAAATTATGGGAAGTAATAAAAGAAATTCAGTAAAGTTGCGTGATACAAAAATCAATATACAAAATCTGCTACAGTTCTGTACACAGTAATAAACTATCAGAAACAGGAAATTAAGAAAACAACTCCACTTATAATTACATCAAAAAGAATAAATTATCCAAGAATACATTTTATCAAGGAGGTGAAAGATCTGTACTCTGAAACTGTAAGAAACTGATGAAAGAAACTGAAGAAGACATACAAACACACACACACAAAAACCACACTCACAGCCAAAGAGAATTACTCAATTACTTAAAGGACATGAGCAAAAACTTAGGTGGAATAAAATTACAATTCCTCATTTTACATTTGGGTGTAGACATATGGGACAATGTTATGTTTTAGAAATAACTTCTTCATAATTGATGTAAAATGCAAGAATAAACCCACAAAAGGCAAAACAAAACAAAATAAAGCAATTATTTTCAATGTGGTTTATTTTTGTTCTTCTTGCTGAAAAAGGAAGAATAAATGTTATTCGGCAAATAGTTCAGCAAATATCCTGTAGTATATACTGAATGAAGTAAATCTCACTCCAGGTCTGGGCCTATAAAAATGGTGCAAACATCACGTCTTTTCAGAAAAAGCTCATCAATTGCTTTGTCAGCTTCATCTCTAAAATATCCAAGTGCCAAATAGCTGAAATGTAAAGGTGAAAATAATAAATAAAGGTGAAAATTTTTCCAATGGAAAAATTCCTTCTAAGAATATGCAACTGTCTTCAAATAATCTCAAAACTTCATTTATAAAGAAATAAAACTAGACTTAATTATTTATTTACAACTTTGTTTCTAACTTTTGGAAGTTCTGAAATGAATATTTGAGAGGAGTAGGCTAAGAATAATCTCTAAAGATTAAAATTTTTAGCAGCATTGTATGAAAGAACAATTATTTTTATGCAAACAGTATGTCCAGTTCTAGGGGCTTGGTCAGATAAATTAGAGTTCATACAAATAATAAAATGTATTAATTCAATGAGAAATATGCTTTATGAATACTTATTGGCCTAAAAGAAGTTTATGTTATCTTGTTATATGTACACTGTCTAAATGAACTAGTTACAAACTGGAAGCCAATTTTGCCCTATGTAATATGAGTGTATCCATAGAAAAAAATGTTATGCACCAAATTATTAACAACTATTTCCCCTGAATGGAATTACTAGAGGCTATTTTTATTTTCTTTATTTTATTGATAAGTATTCTTTATGTCTTTCTTCATGTCTGAGGTGTAATAAAGGTTAAAAGAGTCATGGACTAGGCTTGGCATTACAATAAAATACCATAAGCACCCCCTCACAGTCTTATTGTGAAGACACAAGAACGCTACCCAACATATAAAATGTTCTTTACGCAAACTGGGTGTTGGTGCTTAAAATTATATCACTGACTTTTCATTCTTTTGAGTATCTAAAATCCTCCATTAAACCTCAGATGTGTGATGTTGCTAAGGAAGTAGAATAGAAAATGGGGACATAGGAATTAGCGTCTCAGGAAGGAGGCAAGATGGATGGAAATGAGACAGAAAAGCAAAAAAGACAAACTGCATTCTCCCCTCGTTTTTCCTTAGGCTTGGCGATGACAAAAATCTCTGCTAAAATTTACCCAGGGTCTATTTGCCAGAGAGCATCATAAAATAGGTATGATATCCAAACAGATAACTTTCCAGCTCAATTTAAGAATGAATAATTTATATTTCTAAGCAAAGTGTGGAAGTGCCTTTCAATTGGAAGTTTCTATTCAAAGCCATGATTCTCAAAGACTTAAAAGGTGCATAAGACACTTCACTGGGCAAGTATCAAAATAGCCAACTTTTCTTTTTTCTTTGTTGAAGACAGTGAGATTGAAAGAAAGGACATTTCTTTTTCTCTTTTTTCTTTTTTTCAATTTATTAAAAGTAAAAACAAAACCAGTTCACCCATTGGTTCAATTCCCCACCCCTACCTCTGGCAACCACCAATCTGTCCCTGTACTTTGTCTCTATGAGTCACCCCATATGTAAGACCCCATATGTAAGAGAGACTATGCATCATTTGTCTTTCTCTCTCTGACCTGTTTCACTTACCATAATGCCTTCGAAGTCCATCCATGCTGTCACAAATGGTGTGATTTCATTCTAAAAAAGAATGAAATGGCTGAATAATATGGCACTCTGTGTGTGTGTGTGTGTGTGTGTGTGTGTGTGTGTGTGTGTGTGTGTGTATAAAGAGAAAGAGAGATTGAGAGAGAGTCAAATTGCTTTTCCTATTCATCCACTGATGGGCACTTAGGCTGTTTCCATATCTTGACAGTTGTAAATAATGCTGCAATGAACCTGATGCCTATATCTTTTCAAATTAGTGGTTTTGTTTTCTTTGACCATTTACCCAGAAGTGGGATTTCTGGATTATATGTCAGGTCTACTTTAAGTTTTTCGAGGAAACTCCATACTGATTTCCATAGTGGCTGCACCAATGTACATTCCCACCAGGAGTCTGAAACCAAGTCTGAAATATAAAAAAGCAATAGAGTGAGTAAGTTCCCAAAGTGTCTCATTTACAAGAAGGAAATACATTTGTAGACTTGAATGTGTCAGATAACGTGATATTTGTAAAACTGTTACAAAACTACATATTTGATAACTTACGCTACAATAGCATCAACAGCAAAATAAAGTTTCTATTCCCTTTGGAATAGAATTTCATATTCCCAATAATAAGCATACATTAGAAATTAATACATGTAGTATGAGAATTGCTTTGTCTACAATTCTAAGTAGCGAAAGAAAGAAAGAGGAGGAAGGGAAGAAAGAAGAACTCCCAAATACTGCAATTGGAACTTCCCAGTCCACTGAATCCTCTTCTCAAATCCCTGCTGCCTACGTGCTACACCAACTCTGCCCACGTCTTTCTTGTCGGCATGATTTCACCGAGGACAGTTTGAAACTTCAACGGCCACTTTGGGAAACAAGAGCTCATCAAACTGACCCTCTAAGACCTGTCCCTTCCCACCCCTCCCCCCTCCTTCCTTCTTCCTCATTTGATCACTTTCGACCTTCCCTTCCGCTCCCTTGAATCCTCTGAAACGTCCCCTGCAAGCCCTACCCCCCGCCCCGCCTCAGGGCTTCCCCTCCCTTATCAACAACTCAACCCCTCGGGTCACCAAAACCTCAGGCCCTGTGCCCCAATCAGGGCTCCCAAAGGCCTCAGGGCCTCCTCAGACCAACTGCTTGAGGCTGAAAAGGAAAAAGCAGCTAATTCAACGACTTAATATTACACCCACTCAGCTGGCTTTGGAGACAATTCAGACACCACTCTGTTTTCTCAGTCACACACTAATAATACAGTCTACAGCCTCTGTAAGATCTCACATCAGGACAAAAGAGAATCTTAAGAGTCTTTCCCATATATTGCTTTAAAAAAAATTTAGTCCTTATTGAGTGAGTAACCTCAACTTGTCCCACTTTTGTAAGAAATACAATTCAGATAAAAATATAAAGTGGAGATAAACCAGACTTTTGTATTACTGTGTTGACTGATTCGTGGCTAAAATTTTAGAATGAAAAGCTGTAAGATGTCTATTTGCATCTACTTGTATGTTTACGCATTGTATTATGATATGTGATCTTTTCCTTCCTCTGCGTGGTATTACTAAATTAATTTATAAAATGCTTTAAAGAAGTTCTATTTAAAGTGGCTTAGTGATAAATGAGCAATTATGTAAATTAAATATTCCTAAACTTCTCAGAAAAAATTAGGAACCAATCCAAATGTTTTCCTTCATGAGACTTCAGAAAATCTTTGATAAATGAGATTATTTTAATATTTTTGATTTAATATAAACAGCTATATCTTCTTAGTTACCAACATTAAAGTAAATTATGAGCACCAATTTTTATTCTACTTGGGTTTGCTAATCAAATAAGGTTAAAAATAGTTAACAGAGAAATAATGAGATAATGGCTAGCTTTGGTGTTGTGGTATGTCTGCTTAAAAACAGTTTTCAACATCTTTTTGGTATCTTAGAGTTTTGCTAAGTTAAACTAAGTAATAGATATTCATCACATATCTAAATCATTCTTAAAGAGGGAAAATCACTCTAGAGTAACATAAAGATAAAATACTGAAACATTCAGTAATAAACACAAATTCGAATTTAAATATTTTGCATCTTGTTTTTATGCAGTACAGGGCAGCTCAGTATAACTGGTCTGTGGATAAACATAAGACATTTGCATCATGAGGAAACAGCGAATACCTGCAAGAAATGAGAGATGATACAGTCATAAAATTTGCTAGTCTGCTTGTCTAAAATCCTGGTATGAGACAGACAACTCGCAATGATTTATCTACAGCCCAGTTTTTCTTGCAAAAGAAAGGTCACTAGTGGCTGAAAATTATAATCAATACACGTAAATGAAACTATGAGAAATCACAAAGATGAAGAGAAACGACTTTGCCTGAAAAGTATGTAAGGTATGTAGATGTGTCTTTGACCGAAAAGAAAAAAAGAGAGAGTAATTTTATTCTAAGGTAGAATGGCTGATTGTTCTTGAATGAGAAAGAGGAAAAGGTAGGGGAAAAAAAATACCTAAGTGGATATAAAAAACTTGTGAAAGTTTTGCAGAAAAGAGATCTTATCTCATGTAGTCAAGTTGGCTAAAGTTTGAATGAATGAATTCATAAGTTGTTTGTTTTTTTTTAATGAGCCTCAATGTCAAAAAAGTACTGCTTGAAAACTAAAACAACAAACTTTTCTTGGATTATTGGTCTGCTCTTAATAAGAGATTGTTAAGGTTTTTCTTTACTTTTTGAGCAATCTCCCCAGGAAACCAAGATCCTGTGATTTAGAACAGTTTCCTGTGTTTTATGTCCACCTCCATCATGTTCTTGACTATTTAAAAATCCTAAATATTGTTTCATAGGAATTTGTGAGCCTCTCCAGCCAAGGCTGAAATCTTCTTCCATTTTTAACAATTTTGCCTTCCCCAAATCAAATCCTAAATAAAATCTTCTTGTTCTCAAACTGACTTCGAGATTTATCAGAGGGCTCCTTGAGAATGGAGAGGATTTTGTTCTTTCACCTTGTAAAAAAGAGAAAGTTAAACTAATTAGGTCTATTTGATACATTAAATCGCATGAAAAGAATTGTCAAATAAGAAGAGACACATAACCTTCCCTAGGTTACATCTGCACCGGGAAATGTTATTAATTAAAGACTTTGCTCAACTTCCTAAGATTTGAGAGGCTTTTTAAAAGTCTCACCTGTGATTCCATGTGAAAATTTCCAGCAAACCAACCTAAAATGGCCTGTGTGATCAATTGCCATTACTGCTGCATTTATGTAAATAATTAGGCCAAACCTAATGTGACCAGATTTATTTTGTAAACAAGAGCTACCTTACTTTCTTGTTGATCAAAACGTAGAGAGAAAACGTTGATGTTTTGATGGAAACCCTACAGTGCACCCCTGTGGGTTCGCAACCTTCCCCAAGGATCTGTCTACAACTCTCCAAACTCTTTCCAATTTTTCTTCCACCCTCTGGGCTGGGAGTCAACTGAGAGCTAAGACTGCCCTTTTCCCAAAGTGCCGGTGAACAGGAGCAGGACGACTTGAACTAAACTTCCAACAATCACAACAGATTACGTACGGGCAACCTTCATGTCTGCAGCTGTGTTCACCGCCCGCGAAGATTCCCAGCGCACCTGACGCCCTCACCAAGGGAAGGCGCTGCCAGCCGGGAAGTCTGTCGGACTGGCACCGCCATCCTCACCCCGCCACGGAAAGGATGCTGCAAGCTCACGTCCAGAAGCCTGCTTGACTGGCCGCTCTCTGGCAAAAAGGATTCCAACTATCAACCTTTGTGTTTTTCTTTCATTTTGGTAGAAACTCCCCTCATGAAATGCTTAGTGCACAGAAGGTGACTGGCCAAGAAAACAGACTCACATGTCTGTTCTTTCCTTGAGCAAGAAGGCTGCCTGACAAAGCATCTCTCCTTGACCAAACCCTACGTGGGCTCTCCTGAGCAACTTTTCAACCCAAACTTGACTTCTGAACATCTGTGTTTGTCTCTTCACCATCCAATTTTAACATGAATCCTGCTCAATTGGTTTAGCCAGCAACCTCCACCTTCCAGGTGGTACCCGTTTACTCTTACCTGCCTTCAGTAAGAATCCTGTCAGGTCAGTTTAGCTGGAATCCCTCTTGGCCCATGAGGTTTCCGCTTAGTAATTTTCCACCCACTGACTCCCATCCTGCTCCTTGGCCACAAATTCCTACTCTTCCTTCTTGTATTCAGAGTTGAGCCCAATCTCTCTCCCTTACCACAAAAGCCATTTGGTCTGGCCTCCACACCTCTTTCAATGGTCCTGGATGAAGTCTGTCTTTACTATTCCTTAATAAGCAAATGTTTTTTCTTTAACGTTACTATGCAAATAAGCAGAAATATTAACATTTCTAAAGTACACTGTTTAGAGCTGTAATCTGGAAATACTTAATTGTTTTTATACTTTTACTTGCTCAAATATCAATGAATAATAAATGTCTTAGCTTGACCTACCCTTCATTACCCCGTGATATTTTGCATTTTTATACTGAGTAGGATAGACTTCATGTAAACCATATAAATTCATATATGTATCCATGAGATGAATTTTTAATGCCAGTAAGTATGAGCTTATGATTTTTAAAATTATATTCTGATCATTTCCCCTGACTCGTGAACATTTTCAAGGAAAGAATGACTCCTGATGGAGAATCTATTTCACCAGATGGTGAAAGATGGCTTGAACATAGGAGGTTTATTCTCATAGCTTACAAATATTAGAAAAATATAGTTTACCTTAAGGTGCTCAATGTTACAGCCATCATTAATGGCTTTATGTTCCCTTTTATGTCTTTTATCCTATTTTAAGAAACTAGTGACTTAATTTAAGCTTCAACAAAAGTGTAAGGTAAGAGTTACACAAGACAAGCGTTGGTAAAATGCTTGGCATGTTTTACTCTGTAATTACTCACACGCAGGAAGAATTCTCCGTCATACTCTATCCATCTCCAATGGAAGACAGAAGCAGTTGGGGAGCAAATTAGCTGTTCCGTCGCAATATGGTCTGAGCAACCACGTAACAGAGAAATCTACTAATCAAAAGCAATTTCTCACGAACCAAAGACAGCAGTTAATTGAGAGCATCTGAGGCTAAAATAAGATTAACTTAAAAATGAAAACCCTGCAGCTTCTTGCAGTAAAACTGCTGGGATAACATGAAAGCTTACAGCCGTTTAGAAGCAGAAATGTCAGCAGCAACACAATTTCTCACTTTGGCAAAAAATATTTGTACAAACTCCGTAATTAACTTTCTCTCTAGTCACAGGGCTTGATAACATGTAAGAAAATTACAAAAACGGTCCCCTCGGGGGCCAGGATAGGAGAGCGCGTCACAGGCATGCCCGCCGCAGGGCCAGCCTCCCTCAGCCGAGGCCTGTGCCTCGCAGCAGAGGGCAGGATGAGCCCTGGGCTCCGGTCTCCTCCTCCCCAGGGGAGGGAGGTGGGAGCAGCCGCTTGTGCGGTGGGAAGCGCGAGGGGAGGGGGCGAGCCCGTGTGCGCAGAGGACGCAGGACGAGAGGGCGGCGGTAGAGAGCGAAGGCCACACCCCACAACGCTTCCCAGAGCCACGCCTCACACTCACATACATTTAATGCACAGGAACATCCACAATAAAATATTTAGGGATGTACATTAATGTCTAAGTAATACACATACGTGCATATATAATAAAATGTATAGAAATGTATGATACATAATGTATACAGTCCTATTATGTAATAAATATTATTAACAATGTATTAATAATTAAATATGTATTCTATCTATTTATAATTATGGGTAATTAACAGAGTAATTTAATAGGACACTTGAGATGGAGGAGGTCCCAGGTCCCTGGGGAATAAGGAATAACAGAACTTCTTCTGCAGGTCACCTAAGCTGCCCCCAGACGTACCCTACGAATGAGAAGGGTAAACCAATCTACTCCGATGCCTTTTTAAAATAGAGAAAATGAATTCTAAGTGCTTAAAACCACCTAGAAACAGGTGAGAATGGGACTGGGGGTAACTTACATGAATCCGTTCTGTTACCAGAAATTGATTAACAACCATGCTACTGGGAGAGAGGCTCGCTCGGGATCTCATATGACTTTAATAATACAGCCTGATCTCCCACAGTGAGAAATTGGCTTCCCATATGACTGTTCCTCAGGATTGTACTTCATTACATGGTGAACTTCTTAGGGTACAAAGAAAATGCCCTCAACTCGATCCATCACTATAACCAAGAAGAAATTCATCACTTTAAAAATGATGATTATAATTATTTCAATATTTCATACTCAAGGTGTTCTGTGGTTTCTGTGAACCACTGAAGTAATATTTTTCAACTTCAGGAGGTATGAAATAAGTTACTTTTTTTTCTGAATACAATGTCATGAAGTTTCCAGCTGGGTAAGACAGGCTATTTATATAAAACATAAGAATTTTAAAGTATCATGATGAATTTCCTTTTAGCTTATGGGTGGCCCACGGGACATACAGACTGGGGTAAATTAGGAGCAGGGACAGAACACATAGAGAACTTGAGAAAATGTCTACTTCGGTTTTAAGAAGATGCTTATTTAACTACATCAGGCAGAAATACAAGAGAATTTGTAATCATTCATTTTACTGGGTAATATAGAATCAGAATATGTGGTTTGTCTACAATAACTAATATGCCAAAGACGTATCTGTACATTATACAGTAAAGGTTTACCTGAAAACAGGAAGGCACCAGAGTGCACACAAGGGCAAACGTTAGACTGACCTGTTTAAGCTTCACCTAAATTAGAAATTTTCAAAACTCACAGTTCCCTGCATATTCCTGCCCTGTGCCCACCCTGCTGTCCTGCTCATGGTAGGTGAGGTGACAGTTATTTCATTTTAGAAGACCTTTCCGTAGTCAGCTTTCATACCCACGGAGATCACAGTATCGACAATTAGATTTGCCTAACTCTCACTCCCTCTCACTTTCCAGGAGACAGAAGAAAAAGTTAGGCTTGGAGATTAAAACTTGGGAACAAAAGAAGAGTTAGGAGAGAAGTTAATACCCCAGGGAAGCCATTATAAAACCTATTATATACGTATTTTTTCATCCTAGTTGAATCTAGTGATTTTCTTTCTCTTTCTTCTAATTCTTCCCCAGTCTACCACAAAAATTTGGCAGAAGATTTTATATGTAATTAAGCAGATGCAGGCATTCCCGTATGTCTTCAGCATTTCAGGATTGCAGGCAGAGCAGAAACCAAAATCCCTGAAGCTCAGGCTGTTAAGGCTGCCTGGGAGGTTTCTTCTACCTGGAAAGCACAGGGCGGGGCGCTTCCCTTCCCTGCAGCCCTAGTCTCTTGCCAATAATGTGCCCCTTCCTTCTCTGAAAGCCTCAGGGAAGCCCAGTTTACAGAGGAGCTGTTTTCTGAGTGATAGTCTTGGGTTTCTCAAACTACAGCTTCCTGAACTTAGACTTTATTCTGTACCTGCCTTTTTATAGCTCCTGCATCTCTGCACCACCCTCCCCCTCCCTCCTTCTCTCTCTCTCATACACACACACACACACAGGTTCTTGGCTCCATCCTTCCGTGGTTCTGCTAGTCTGTCTCTGACCCACGGCTCCCCCGCTGCCACCTGTTTTCCTGCTGTGGCCCCTGCGTCACAGCTGATGGCTCCCACTTCACATCACAGCTGACTCCCTAGCAGGGCGTCCACTGCGACAGCCACTTCTCGGTCCCTCTTTTTGGGGGGAAAGTAGAACAGTTTCTTTTTAGTGAATAGAAAGCCTAATAACCATGTTGTATTCTACTCCGATCAAGTTAACTGTCCTCTGTGCCCCCAAAGTGGTGTGAGGGTGGGGCTGGGATGGCCGGCCACAGGACTGAGAGGTGACGGTCACCACTGCCTAAAAAAGCATATCGTGATGCTTCAGCCAGGGGGCTGAGGACCGGGGAGCAGCTTTGTGAGCTGAAGTGAGTCAACATTGAGTAGTATGTGTAACGAAAAAAAGAAAAGAAAAAAAAGCAGCCTCCCTGAAGCACGATTCCAACAGTGCAGTCCTGCTGGGAAACTGGAACATGAGCTGCAGAGTCCTGGCTACTGGGATCAGAGATAAAGTGGGTGCTTCCTAGGGCTACAGGCTGATCCAGGGAGAAAGAGGGTTTCAGAGACTGTCAGGTTGCAGCAACACCGGCTGCAGCTTCAAATCTAAGGAAAACCTTAAGCGAGAATACAGTCATCGTATCAGCAATTTCCATTCACAAAGGCCACCACAAAAAGTTCAAAAGTGAAATCTTAAAACAAACCAAAAAATCAACATACATTCCACAGCTATATGCACTTTCTGATTGTTTCAAATGAAGGAAAATGAATCTACTATTTCTAAAAAAATTCATAATATAAGCTATCATTCTTTCCACATGGCTGCACATTCTTTGTACAGAGATCTGTATACACATAACACTGGGTGACATTTTCAAAAAGTTAAATAGGAAAAAGACGAGCTGGAGTTGGAAAACTGTGATGGAGATTCCTCACACCCATCAGCCCATCACCCCATCACCCCACCATCCACCAGTCAGAACACTGTCCATGAGCTGACCACACACACGCCCTGTGACCCTCCCACCTCCCCCTGGAAGACAACCTTGAAGAAATGGACAAGTTTCTGGAAACATACAGTCCACCAAGACTGAATCAAGAAGAAACACCACTTGAACAGACCGATCACTAGAAATGAAATAGAATTAGCCATGGAAAAAAAAAAAAACCTCTCTGCAAATAAAAATCCAGGACCAGATGGCTTCACTGGGGATTTCTATTGAACATACAGAGGACTCATACCAATCCTTCTCTAACTCTTTCCAAAGATCGAAGTGGTATCTGCACCTCGGTGTTCACAGCAGCATTATTTACAACACCCGAAACACGGAAACAACACAGCTGCCCATTAATGGATGAACAAAGAAAATGTGATACACATACACACACATATATATATTATACATAATATATATGAATAGAATATACAATGTAACATTATTCAGCCATGGGAAGAAGGAAATCCTGCCATCTGAGACAACCCAGGTGGCCCCTGAGAACATCAGGCTACACGAGGTAAGTCTCACAAATATGACATGACCTCACTTATGTGTGGAATCTTAGAAAAAAAAAAGAATTTACAGAAATAGAGAGATTGTTGGTTTCCAGAATGGGTGGAGGGGGTTGGGGGAAATGGGTGAAGGGGATCAAAGGTAAAAACTTCCAGGTGTAAGTCAGTCTTGGGGACACAGCGTGCAGGGTGGTGACTACAGGTAACAGTACTGTATGACATATTTGAGAATTGCTCAGACAGTGGATCTAAAATTCTCATCACAAGAAAAAAATGCGACTATGTGAGGTGCTGGGTGTTAACTAAACTTACTGTGGTAATTATTCATGTGTGTATATATTATACACACAAATATATATTTATATACATCTCAAATCATTATGTTGCATACCTTAAACTAATACAACAGTGTATGTCAATTATTACCTCAATAAAGCTGGAAAAATGTAAAAAAGAAAATCAGAGCACAAATCAATGAAACTGAAAACAAAGAAAACCGATAACTGATGAAACAAAATCTGTTCCTTTGAAAAGATCAATAAAATTAAAATTAAAAAGACTTTATCCAGGCTAAGAGAAACAGAGCGTACAAATAACTAATGAAAATGAAAGAGGGGTTATTCCTGCTGATACCATGGACATTAAAACGATTAAAAAAGGACACTGTGAACAACCCAGTGCCCCCAAATTTGATTACCTGGATGAAATGGATCAATTTCTTGAAAGGCACAACCTACCAAAACTCACACAGGAGGACTAGGTAATTGAAATAGGTCCATCTATACTTATTAAAGAAATTGAAAAAAAAAATAATTGATAACCTTTCCCAAAAAAGGCAAGAAGCCAAGATGGATTCACCCGTGAACAGTAACAAACGTTTATGAAATAAATCACATCAATTCTCCACAATACCTTCTAGAATACAGAAGCAGAGGAAACTATCTTTAAGTCATTTTATGAGGTCCATGTTCCCAGAATAATAAATTCTGATAAACACATCGTAAGAAATGAAAACTGCAGACCAATATATCTCATGAACACAGATGTAAAAAATTTCAACAAAATACTGTCAGATCTACAATGTACAAAAAGAACTGTCAACCACAATGAAGTGGCTTTTAATCTAGGTGTGCAGGTTTGCC
This sequence comes from Camelus ferus, assembly GCF_009834535.1. Classification (NCBI taxonomy): domain Eukaryota; kingdom Metazoa; phylum Chordata; class Mammalia; order Artiodactyla; family Camelidae; genus Camelus; species Camelus ferus. The sequence continues at coordinate 5,227,215 of NC_045726.1, read as the reverse complement.
TACATTTGATAAGTTTTGCTTAAGTTTTCTTACATCTCTCAGTGTTACCTACAATACTGCAAGCAAAAGAAAAAAACCCTAAATGATCATAAATTGTCACAGAAAGATTATTTGATAGTAGTCTAACATCCATTCATGATAAAGGTTCTCAGGAAACAGGATTATAGGGCAACTTCCCCACGTTGTTAAAGAATTTCTCTCCAAAAAGCCTAACACCTAACATCATAATTAATGATGAGAAACTGTATACTTTTCTCCTAAAATTGAGAACAAGGTGAGGGTATCCTTCCCCACCACCCTGACTCAGCCTCTCACTGGAAATTCTACCCAGTGCAATAAGAAAATAAAAAGGAAATGAAAGAAGTTCAAATTACTGTCTTTATTTACAAATGACATTACTGTCTATGTAGAAAACACCAAAGATATAAGCAAATACTCCTAGAAATAATAAATGTTCACATTAACCTCACAGGATACAAGGTTGGTCAACAGACCTCAAGGGCATTTGTATACACCAGCAATGAACTGGGATTTGAATTTAACAAGACAATAGCATGCATAATACATCAAAAAATGAAACACACACGTAAAAACTAACAAAACATGTACAGAATCTGTATGCAGGAAATCACAAAACATTAACAAAAAATAATAAAATCGAAACAGATAGATAAATGAATTGGAAGACTCAAAAACTGACAAGACGTCAACCCCTCGCTCCTTGATTGGTTCAATGCAATCCGATAAAAATTCTTAGGAAGCTATTTTGTAAGTATGAACAAAATGGTTGTAACTCTTACACGGAAAGGTAAAAGTCAGTACCAAAGAAGGGCAATAAAGGAAAAACACACAGCTGATTTTAAACCTTACTGGGGCTCTACTACAGTCAAGATAGTGTGGTGCTGGTTTACGGGCAAACACACGAGTCAGCAGAACAGAACAGAGCACAGAAATAGACCAAACACGGCGAACCTTCAGATCTGACAAAGAAGCAATCGACAGAGGAAAGGTGATCTTTTTAAAAAACGTTGCTGAAATAATTAGATACACAGATATCACAAAAAAAAGAGAAACTAGACGCAGACCTTACAACTCTCACATAAATTAACTTAAAATGGTTCATATACCACAATGTCAAGTGCAAAACTATAAAACTTCTGAAAGAAAATACAAGAGAGAAATCTATGGTATCCGGGTTTGCTGACGGGATTTTAGGTTTAACACCAAAAATACAACTCATGAAAAAAATCATAGATATTATTAAAATTAAAAACTTTTACTCTGTGTGACACAACATTGTAAACTGACTGTACTTAAATAAAAATATATTAAAACTAAATGTAAACAAATAACTAAATTTGACTCTATAAAAATAATATTAAAAGAACAAAAAGACAAGTCATAGGTTGTCAGAAAATACTTGCAAAATACATATCCAGTAAAGGATGTGTATCCAAAATATGCAAATATCTCTTAAAACTCAAAATAAGAAAACAACCCATTAAAAATGAGCGAAAACTCTGAACATACACCACACCTAAGAATACAGACAGATGTCAAAAAAGCAGCGAAAGATACTCATTAGGAAATTATAACTTGTGAGATCTCACTATAAGCTTATTAGAATAATTAAAATGCAGAATTCTGACAAGACCAAATACTGACAAGGATCTGGAGCAACAGGAAACCCCCTTTGTTGCTAGAGGGATTTCAAAACGGAGGAGCCACTTTGAAAAGTCTCTCTGTCACTTTCTCACCAAGCTGAACAGTAGTCTTACCATAAGATCCAGCAGTCCTGCCCCTAGGTGTTTACCTAACGGAGCTGAAAACTTATGTCAACACGAAATACTCAGGAGTCCCTTTATTCATAATTGCAAAAACCTGAAAGCAGCTAAGACACCCTTTAACAGGTACATACAGCGGGATGCGGTTCAGCAATGAGAAGAAATGTGCTTTTAAGCCACACAGAAGACATACTGAATCTTAAATGCATATTCCTAAGTGAAAGACGCCTGTCTGAAAAGCTACATACTAGATGATTCCAATTATCTGATATTCGGCAAAAGGCACAACTGTAGACGTGTTATAAAGGCTCTTTGGTTGCAAGTGGTTGGGAGGAAGAGGTAGACAGTGAAACATATGTTGCTTTTTTGGTGGTTGTTTTTTAGACTAGTAAAAATCTTTGTGTGGTATGGTAACACAGATTATTTGTATACCTGCCTCACAATGGGCACTTGTCAAAGTCAGAACTTCACAGCACGAAGCGTGAACGTTAATGTCTGCAAATTTTAAAAATTCATCTTGCAGGTTGGGGAATCCTCTGACGGAATGCAAAATGTGGGAAGGAGATCTGTTACAAATGTATGCGGCCACATCACCGGAGGCTGCAGGATAAAAGCTGGCTGGAAATGAGAGGCGTCTGCAAGACGGAGGCATGAGAAAGCGAACCTAAGCACTGAGGTCTGCTGACGGCCTTGCCTCCGTGGGAGTGTGAGGCAGCAATGCTAATTCTGATACACATGCAGAGTGGAATTGAAAATTTACATACGTCACGGCTGGTGGGAGCCAGGATTTTTCCCCTACTGGGGTGGGAATTTATAAGTAAGCAAGGTGAGGAGGCTAGAACGATCCCTGTGGTAAAAGATTAGAGATGAGAGTTGCAGACAACAGAACACACACATGTGCAGCTCTACACAGACACAGAGAGTTACGTGCAGACATATTCACACGTGTGCGTACGTACAAAAGGGCACAGATTTCCTTTTGCTGTAACCTGATGTGACCCACAAGCAGGTCACCCCAGCAGCAGCAAACACACTGAGCAGACAGATCTTAAAGTCTAACACTGTTTTCCAATAAAAACAAACGGACAAAAGAAAAAAGAAGAAAAAAAACCCTCAAGCTCCTTGGAGAAATGGCTGACTGCAGGACTGAGACAGCAAACAGACAAAATGAGCCTGGAGCACTTGTAACGCAAGCAATTAAAGAAGTGCTTTAAAATTTGATGGAAAAAATGTCACAGGGCAGAGGAGCCAGCGGAAGGATCTCAGTATGGCCAAAGCTGAAACACTTGAGAGAGAGAATAAAGAAAATAGTATTGCTTTAAAAGAATAAAGTATAAAATAAGTGTCCAGGAGTCCACACTGATACAAATCAAAGACGAAATAAACAAATGGGGGAAAGTAGCCAAATCTTCCCTGCAGAAGAATCTCTAACGATTTATAGATGGTCTTTCCTCAAAGAGGTAGGGCATGACTCCTCACCCCCTCCACACGACTGCCCTCCAAAGAACGCACTACGTACAGAGGGAGCAAAAGAACAACGTGACAGGGCAGAAATCTAATGACAAACGCCCAGGTGACCAGGTGTGACATCACCAGGGTAAGTCTCGTTCACAGTCTGCATCCTTGACGTGGTGAAAAGGGCGCTTTACCTCCACCCTCTTCCTCCCAAACAGACACAGCTCCAGTCTGATGACGAGAAGAACACCAGACAAACAGAAATATAAGGATAATATACAAAACTCATTGTCAGGACTCCTGAAATCTGTCAAGAACATCAAATACAAGAGAAGTCTATGGAAACTGGCACAAGCTAGAGGAGACCAGCGAGACATGGTACCTAAACTTAATCTGGTACCTGGATGGGGTCCTGGAACGTAAAAAGGACATTAAAAAAACTAGGGAAATTTGGATACAGTCATTTGAAATAATGGAATACATATACGTGTGTGTGTGTGTGTGTGTGTGTATGAGTATGTGTGTGTGTGCACGCGCATGTGTGGGTGGGGGTGGTTGTGTGCATGTGTGTATGTGTCTGTGAGTGCATATGTGTGTGTATGAGTACGTGTGTGTGTGCGCGTGCACATCTGTGTGGGGAGGTGGTTGTGTGCACGTGTGTATGGGGGGGAGTATATCTGCCCTTCGTTCCTGGCACGGAGCTCCTGAAACCCTAGAAATCTCCTCAGTGGTAAGAACACTAGTAGCATCTTTTATTCTGATAATTGGTCTTGGACCCTGATTCCTGACACCACGTTCCTAAATGTCTCAGAATTTCCTGAGTGACGGGAGTGTCTTTTGTTCTAATGAAACAAACCCAGGTCAGCTGCTGGAAGGCTCCTGATTAGGGCTGGTCCTCAGACCAAGTCATGATTAGAAGCTTAGGCTTTTCAGCCCTCTTCTCTGTCCTTCAGAGCGAGGAGGTGAGAAATGAAGTTAATAAATGCTCACGCCCGGTGACAGATACCTCCATAAATTCCTAACAGCATGGGGTTCAGAGAGCTTCCAGGACGGCGAACAACCTGTATGCAAGTAAGTGGGATAAATAAGATCATATGAAAATCTCCTGAAAGATACAAGTTACAAAAGCTGCTCCCAAAAGAAATAGAAAATCTGAATAGCCTTATCTTTCCGTCTGAAAAGCTTTTCACATAGAAAACTCTATCAGCTTCACAGGTGAGTTCTACGCAGTATCAGTGGAAGAAGTAACAGTGAGGGTGTGCAGAGCCCTTTCAGCGACAGGAAGGAAATGCTTTCCAATTCAGTTCTTGATGCCAGCATCACCTCACTTTTAGGAAGTGAGAGGATGAGACAAAGTGACACACAAACACACTTATCAGCACAATCGCAAACATCCTGAACGAAACATTAGCAAGCCCAACACAGCCCTGCATGAAAGGTCAGCTCATGGCAGGTTTACTGAGAGAATCATACTGTGTTAACAGTAAGAGATCCCCAACCTTTCCTGGTTTTTATGCCCTTGACTCTTTTGAAGAATATTCACCAGCTATTTTTGCTTCTGGTATCCTGCAACTTTTCAAAGATCAGCAGGCTTTTATTTAAGCACTTTTGAATATTCCTTTCCTGAACTTCCTTGGACATCAAAGCCCAGTCACAGAGGGATTTCCAGATGCCAAAGGGGAAAAAAAAACAAGAGAGAAATCAAAATAATTTTTAAATTTAATTTTAAATTAATAAACTAGTTTTGTCACATTTTAAACAATATTTTTCTTTATCTTATCTACTATCATTTCATAGATCCTGTTGTTTGAATGATTTCTCTGAGCTCTTAATATTTTTAAAAGTTTTATGACATTATTATATACATTGACCTAGCCTTTCATTGCTTCTATTAATCTAAAGATACATTTAAACTCTAAGTTAGAGGTAAGTGACAAGTGAAAAAAATTCTCCTGTAAAAGAAAGTACCTTCCCCCCCATAATTATTCTACAAGAACTTGTTTTTTTCAGGGGAAATGAAAAAAAAAAAAAAACCTGAAAACTGTATTGCACGTGTGGCAGCACTGCTCTGATAGCATCTTTACAGTGGGACGGACGGATCATTCTGTTGGCTGAACACTCGTTGGTTAATCCTAGACTCACAGGCTTTCCTTTCACTGTAGATATTTTCAGTGTGAACAGATTTTCACGTTTATCAAATTACACTCTTTAAATTGTCCTTTCACAATTTTAATTCAAGAATGTTCATCTCTCCCTGAGAATGCCTGTGTGTTCTAAAAACGGGATCTAATCAGAGGAAAAATTAATAAAACACTCAAACATGACAATCCCCCAAGCACAGGCTATACTTAGTAAACGTGGGGCTGCTGACTAAGTCACCTTTCCTACCACCCTGATACAGAAAAAGGCACAATCTGAAAAGAAACCTAAGGAAACCCAGGCGTGCCAGGAGACGGCCGCTTAATCACGTGTAAGCGTGCTGCCTGTGGTGGTGCCATAATATTACCAACTAAAAGCGTACGAGCATGAAAATCTCCAAAATTTAGTGAAGAAGCTTATTCTCTGGAGAACGTCTCCTGAATAGAACTATTAAACTGATCTGTATGCATCTCAGTCTCGCTGCACTGTGACTACAGCTGTGTAAAGAATCAGGGCGGCTGCAGAGGGGCAGGGCTGCTGACAGATTCAAAGGCAGAATGAAGTGTAATTTTTTCACCTTACGTCATTTTTAGGAAAAGGAAAATATTTGACTCTTATCAAAATAACATTCTTTCTTCTTTCAGTTAAAATCAGGCAGACCACACATCTCAATTTAAGTAACGCCTCGTGTATAACTTCTTTATCCTGCGTCACAGCTGCAACGAACTGGGAGCGTGCGGAAAAGCTGTGTCTAATATCGTGGCAATGACTGGCAGTGGCGGTTAAGACCGAAGCTAAAATCCAGGATTAGTGAAATCATCTTATTCAGTCTTTACCGTAGCACTATGTAGTAATTTTTTTTTTTCATTTTCAGCATCACTGTTAAGTATCAATGATTTTATTTAACCTGTCTTCCCAAGATTACAAGGAATTAGTGAGGGATTTGAATCCAATTTTGTCTTCCTCTAAAATACGTGCACTGTTCCACGAAACCCGTTACTTCTCTGCGTGCAAAGCCTAGTTCTCCTTCCCGTGTCCCCAGAATCCTCCTGTTGCTCATGATGGCTTTAAAAATACGTGCATCATGTTGCAAGACGCAGGGCACCAAACCCTCTGATGAACCACCTCAGTTTCTTACACTTGCTTCAGAAAAAAAACAAAACAAAATTCTGAAATGCGCTGAGAGTGCCACCAGCTCCCTTGTCACTCAGACAGGGTGGAGAAGGGACTCAGAAATTTAAAAAGACGCTTTAGTGTCCTGTATTTATTGAGGTATTTATTGTGGTCAGAGCCCTGGAGGGGGTGGAAGAAAAAGAAGGCATGTATCCATCCACAGAGATGTTCAACAGCACATCATTAGCAAATATGTCGATGTCAGTGACGCAGCTAAATGCCATGTTTGTGTTTCTTCCTTCTGCCCTGTTCAAAGAACTCGTCTCCATGCTTTCCTCCTGGCAAACCCCCTCACTCACTGATGAAGCTGACTCTCTCCTCTTTGGCTGGTGGGAAGGAAAGGGACACCAAATCAAAGCCAAAGGGAACTGGAACATCGTATTTACATGACGAAAACCACCCTAAGAGGCCAGCATCCTGCACTTCCGTTACCTCCACGTGTTCTGCCATTTTGCACCCTGTTTCCACTCTGTGGCTCTGTGACTTTCCGAACTGAGCTCTCCCTCCCCCTATTAAATCTGAATCTCCTAAAAGCAGATTTCAGGCGCAGAAGAGAGTCTCTCTGCTGGCAGGCGACCACCGGGATATCAAATCAGATCTGACGGACTGTGGAAGGAAACAGAGTTGATTCGGGAAGCACCCACTGGCTATGTCACTGAACGCATCTGACTCATCAGGAATGATTCAGAAATGACCTAAATAATCCAGAAAATTCTCCAAATGATTATTAGCAGCACAATTTCAATTTGAAAATGTCATGGAAACATTACCTAGGAAATGTTAGCATTCGATTCTGACATCTTCCCCTGGACAAAAGTCTGTTTATGGCATTTACCTGGTTAACAAACAAAAGCAGTAAAATGAAAAAAAAAAAAAGGCAGACTGGCTTCCAGGAGGCTGCAGGCTATTGAACCAGACTGACCTTAATAAGGGACCTGGGAGCAGCCCACCCACTGGGGACGAAGATGAAATCTACACTCAGCAAGGCCGGCAGCTGCCCCCTCGCTCCGAGCTTTCGCAGGTCTGCAGCGCCCTGGTGACCCGCACCCTGAGGACGAGGCTGCCCTGGGGAGAGGCGGGCAGGCAGCCAGCAGGCCCGGCCCCGCCTGCCGCAGCCGGGGACCGCTTCCAGGCAGCTCACTTGTCACGCTGTGAATCACCTGCCACGGACGGGGTCCTCGCTGCCCTGATGAAATTTTCGGCTGGACTTTCATTTCTGAACTAAATTAAGGGCGAAGTAGGAAATAACTTATTAAAAGGAAAACAATGAAAAGCCTCGCCAGCAGGGAAATAACTCATCGGGAGGCATTCCCCCAGAAGTCTGCGTGTGTGTCTACCCCCGGGAACAGTTAAGAAACGTGGACTCAGCTGCCTCCTCCAACCGGAAACACCCCTTATTCCAAGGGAAGTTGGTGCGGGGACAGAACTCACTTCCACCCTGGGAACCATGAAATATGTTCCCACCTTTGAAGAAAACGAAAGGTCATTTTAAACAAACTGCCATAATTCAAATGGGTTTGAAAGAAACACACACACACAGACAGCTTGGTTCTAAATCTTTCTCTTCCAGGTGTGAACTCGGCCAAGGAAGGCAGCTCAGATTCCTTGGTCCAAAGCTCTCGTAGCACAGACCTAAATCTCGGAAGGTAACAACGAAAACTCAGCTCTCTGAAAACATCAGTCCTTCAACACTGAAGAACTGAGTCTGAAAGGATGCCTCCTCCCCTCTAACTACTGGGGATCATTTCAACCCTCAGTTAGTGATGCCTAGGAAAAGGAGGAAGGTGTGCCACAACTTAAAATTGTATTCTCTGTATCTATTCATAACTGTGTATCATATATTATAGGTATGTATGTATCTACCTACACACACACACTCATGTATGTGCCTATGGGCTGAAAAATGCGCCTGCTGAAGTGAAGCCCTGGCCCCTGAGGCAACGGCATTTGGAGGTGGGCAGGCGGGAAGAGAGGGGAGCTTGGGTCAGAGCGTCAAGGAAAACAAACATACAAACAGCAGCATGGGGACGTGGTGCAAACCAGGATACAAAATGCTGCAAATGTCAGCGCAAGGTAAGGGCTGAGGAAGGGGTATTAGACTTCCTCGAAAATTTTAGAAAAGGTTGCTTGCTGGACGGAAGAGCTGTTTCCATCGGGTGGGGATGTTGGCAAGGGGCAGATGGACACGGTTGAGACATGGATGGGAAATGAGAAATCGGGACTCCACGTCCAGGGGGCCCTTACACAGCATAATGGGGCACCAGAGAGGAGACCAGAGGGGAAGAAATGATTTTTTTTTCCTATGTTTAATACATTTTAGACGTTTAAGAGATTTCTATAACTTTTTAAAAATGAGGGTGACACACAATCTGGAAAAAGGTGGTAAAACTGAATACACAGAAAAAAGGAGAAAAATCTCTGAGGATGGAAAAGTGTTCTGCACAAAGCAATTATAGGGACCACAAAGGTGAGAGACAAGTCTCAGGCAGGAGGTGGACTTTGCGTCCATGTAACCGGAGAGGAGGAGAAAAGGACCTGCGTGGACTGGCGTGGAGTGAGTTCAAATCCAACATCTTTTGAGGATGAAGGGGAAAAAGTGACACTTATTTTGAATGACCTACAAGAAGTAGAATTGAAGGATTGAGGTTTAAATCATCACTATAACATGAGAAAGAAATGACACGTTCATATCCAGAAAAATCATAACCTGCTTGCAACAGGACTTTCCTTGGAGTTTGCGTTGCCCGTACATGACGTGCGCAGGTCACTTGGTCACAAACCCAAACACCTTCTAAGCAAATCAATTAAAAATAGCCGCCTCTCTGAACAGAGGTCAAGGAAGAGCCTCTGGGAACAAACGTACTACAAAAGGAGTCAGTCCTTCCGCCAACAGGTCAGTGCCCCAAAGCCTGTGCCCAGGACGAACCTGGGACCCAGCATTCCCGACTCCCGTCTGCTCCACTGCGCTGGCCCTGTGCTCCGATCTTCCATGTGAGAGGGAAACTCTCAAAGATCTCCGCACGGTATTCTCCTAAAAATCCTCAGTGTCTCAACCAGCTCCCAGTCCAGGCAACAATTCACCTGCCTGTCTGACTCATTTTTTATCCAGGCAGTTTTCTGTCAAAATCAATCTCCTTTACCGGTCATCTGGTCACCCACTTCAATCTACTCCATGTGATAAATAACTCTGGGGATGGAGATGAAGATTTCACAGTACCATCAGATTTTTCACTGCTGACAGGAAACCGGTGTTAAAGATTTTCAATATGTCATCTCCCTTGTAATGCAGCTAATAAAACAGTGCTTGACCTAATACATTTAATCATAGGTTAGTGTCTGACAGTTTCTGGTATCAACCTCAGATGCTTATTTCTCAGGGATACGCCCTCAGTATTTCCTAATATTTGATCTCATTTTTTTAAAGGAATTTATTGAATGTTAGGTCATACAGCATAAGATTTGAATCAACTGTCATTCCATCTTTTATTTAATTCTACATACTTTTCAATGAACATACCGTAACATATGGAAAATAATGAATTGCAGACCAGTATTCCTTGCTGGTCTTCCTCAAATGTTAATGTATTCTTTCCTTAGTTTCCTCTTTAGTAATGTTCATACTGAAGTGGTCTTCTTTTGATTTTGACAGTTTAGGTGTGGAAGATGGGAGAAGAAAGTAAATTATCTTTAAATACAATCAATCTTCTAAAAAAAAATAAAAACTTTCAGAGCATGCACATTTTAAACAATGTTAGAGAATTCTTAGGACAGTACTGGCAAATGCCATAAAGGAGAACAAATAAATAAGGGGGTATTTATCAGTAAAAACAAATTGACGTGTTCTGAGACTATACTGAGGAGCTGACGGAATTTGGGGATGATTTTAGACATTATTTAAAGTGAGAGATATCAGGAACAGGAAGAGACATAGACAATTTAGAGTAAGTGGAGATTCGGAGAGAGATGGGGGGGTGTGGCTAATGATGGAACAATGGAGAGCGCACTGGAACACTGGACAGTGCAGAGCAGAGTGAGCGACGAGAGCCCAGGACAGGGCATCTTCCTGAACAGAATTCTCCCACAGCTTAAATATGGCCACCTAATTTCAAAAAGCCCAGGGGACAGCCCCTACCTTACTAGAGAAGGAATGAACACTGGCCTTAAGAGTAGTCCTAACTCAAAGGTTCTGTGCCCAGAATACAGGCAAATTGAGTTCAAAAGTTCAGCAGATTTAGGGAGGCAGAAGGCCTATGAAGACAGCAGGGATGTTAGCAAATCAAGGAAAAATAATCACTGTTTTCTTTCTTCCGTGTTGTTACATCTGGGTTTTTTGCTTACAGCAGGGGAAGTACGCAGGAGCTATGGCTTCAATGTGACAAGCACTTGGGAGCAGCTCTGCTCCAGGATGCGGCAGGGACTGAACGGTCGGGTCTTTCCCTCACAGACTCAGGACACAGGCAACCAAAGACATTTTTGGAGTTTTTATTACAAATAAATCTTTTCCAGCTTGCCCAGCAGGGTAGGGAATCTGTATAATTAAACACTGTACATTTTTGTTCTCTGTCATACTTTACACAACCCATTTCAATTAAACAGATTCTCTGAATGTTCCACCATGTACTTTTTACACTAAAGTGTTTATTTTCAATATCTACAGGCTTGAACAATTAAGATACATTACAGTCACTTGGAAAACAGTTAGTTATGTCCTTTGACCAGATGAAAAACAATGTAAAGAATTCAAATAAGAAATACATAGGTGGGTATTTAAAAATATTTTTTTAAAATTTCAAATATATTAAATACCCCCCCAAGAATCTAAAGGATGTGTGCATATATTGAGATCAATATACAGAAAATGATTTATTTTTGCACACTAACAATTAAAATTTTCTAAATAAAATTAAGAAAACAGTTCAATTTATATCATCAAAATAAAATACATAGGAAATTTAACAGTGTAAGACTTGTATACTAAGAACTAAAAACTATGAAACACTATTGAAAGAGATTAATGAATATATAAGATATAAATAAATTAAAAGACATCCCAAAGTGATTAGAAGACTTAATATTTTCAAGATGGCTATACTACTTAAATTAATCTTCAAATTCAATAAACTGCTTATCAAAATCCTAGCTTTCTTCTTTATTTTTAGAAAATGACAAGTTTATATGAAAATTCATGCAGATTTGCAAGAAACCCAGAATAGCAAAAGCAATCTTAAGAAAGAACAAAGCTGTAGAATTCATACTTCTCACTTTCAAAACTTACAACAAAGTTAGTGTCGTCAAGTCAGTGTGGTGTTGGCACACAGGTTAACATGTAGATTCAGTGGAGTTGAACTGTGAGTCCAGAAATAAACCCACACATTTTTGGTCAGTTGATTCTGACAAGGATGCCAGGAAATTTTAATAGAGAAAGAACAGTCTTTTACATACTGGAACAACTAACTATACAAATGCACCAAAGAATATAGCTGGTCCCCTTCTATTTGCCACACACAAGAGTCAGAGTTAGTACTATAAAACTTTTAGGAGAAAATATAGACTCAAAGCCTTCCTAACACAACAAGAAAAGCACAAATGACACAAAAATAAAATAGGTAAAAAGGACTACATCAAAATCTTAAACTCTGCACTGCAAACCATACTGTCAAGAAAGTGATAACAGAAGCCAAAGAGGAGAAAATATTTGTAAACCACATGTTTTATGAAAGATCTTTACCTGGAATATAAAAAAACAGTACTCCTACAACTCAAAAAGAAAAATAACCTAATTAAAAATGAGCAAAAGATTTTAATAGACAGTTCAAAGAAGATACACAAAGACATCATAACCATGCAAAATATGCTCAACTATATACAAAAATAGAGTAAAAAACCAAATGTCTTTTGTAGAGCACAGGAAACTCTATTCAGTGTCTTTTAATAGTCTTTAATGAAGAAGAATATGAGAACAAATATACGTATGCATATGCATGACTGGGACATTGTGCTGCACACCAGAATCTGAGGGGGTTGTGAAACAGGAACTGTTAATGTTTTTTTTTTTTCACTTAGTGTGTTTTCTTTCCTCAAAATAACTCAGGATCTCGTAATTTCCTGTGGAAGCCTTTCAATCCTATGTCACACTGTATAGGTTTCCTTTCACTTTTTATAGGGCCTTATATAGCAGTATACATTAAATACAGTGACTGTGTCATAATATAATCTATAAAAAGAAGCTTTGTTGAATTCTCAGCCTCTGAATTTTAAATAAGCAATTAAATGAACAGGTCCATTCAAATATTACCTGATTGGCTTTTTAAAAAATCTTTCTTAAACAGAATAGATTTTCCGTCTTTATACCACACTAACACTTGGGTTACTTCAGCATTAACCCTTTTTTGCTTTTAGATATTTGTATATTTCCCTCATATCACAATTAGATGTTAAATCCCTTAAGGTCTTAATTTTAAGCGTTCATTTAAGATCTACTCTCTTAACAATTTTCAAGTGTATAGTGCATAATTATTAACATAACCTCATGCTGTAAATTAGATCTCCAGAACCCATTCACCTCACAACTGGCAGTTTCTGCTCTTTTACCAGCATCTCTCCATTTTCCACAACCCACAGCCTTCTAATTACCATTCTAGTCTCCATTTCTAGGAGTTCAGCTTCTTTAGGTCCCATATGTAAAGGATATTACAGAGCCTTTTTTTTTCTCTCTCTGACTCATTTCTCTTAGCCTACTGTTCTCAGGGTCTATCCATGTTGTCACAAATGGGAGGTTCCTCCCCCTACCACCTCAGGGCTGAGTAATATTCCACTGTATGTATATGTACTACATCTTCTTTATCCATTCATCCATTGGTGGACACTTAGGTTGCTTTCATATCTTGGTAGTGTAAATAATGCTTCAATGCAATGAAGTGCAAATATCTCTTCAAGAGCCTTTTTTCACTTCCTCTGGATTTATCCCCATAAGTGGGATTACTAGATCACATGGTAGTTCTATTTTCAATTTTTTGAGGAACCTTCATACTGTTCTCCATGGTGGCTCCATGAATTCCTACAAACAGTGCACTAGGGCTCCCTTCGCTCCACATCCTCACCAACACTTATCTCTTTTCCTTTATGATGATTCTAGCCATTCTAACAGATGTGAGACAATCTCTCATTTTGATGTTGATTTGAATTTCCCTGATGATTAGTGATATTAAGCACCTTTTCATGTATCTATTGGTCATCCGTATGTCTTCTTTGGAAAAAAAAATTTATTCAGTTCCTCTGCCTATTTTTAAGTCAGTTTTTGTTTTTTTGTTTTGCTATGTAATTCTCAAATTCCTTACACATTGGATATTCACCCCTTATCAGACACACAGCTTACAAATATTATCTTCCATCCTGTAGGTTTCTTTTTCATTGTGTGGATTCCTTCCTTGGCTGTTCAGAAGCATTTCAGTTTGAATTAGTTCTCCTTGTTTATTTTTGTTTTTAATGCCTTAGCTTTTGGTGTCAAATCCAAAAAAAAAAAATTTCCAATTATGATGTCAAATAGCTTACCCATTATGCTTTCTTCTAGGAGTTTTATGGTTTCAGGTCTTATATTCAAGCTTTTAATCATTTCTGAGTTGATTTTTGTGTATGGTATAAGATAAGGTCCTAGTTTCATTCTTTTGCATCGTTCTGTCCAGTTTCCCCAATACCTTCATTAAACAGATTACTTTTCTTGGGTCCTTTGTTGTAAATTAATTTACCATATATGTGTGGTTTTAAGTCTGGGCTGTCTTGTCTGTTCCATTGATCTACATGTCTTTTTAATGCAAACACCATACTGTTTTGATTACTATAGCTTTGCAATACACTTTGGAAATCAGAATCGTGATGCCTCCAGCTTTATTCTTTCTTAGGATTACTTTAGCTATTTGCTGCAGACTTCTACGGCCCCATCCAAATTTCAGGATTGTTTGTTCCATTTCTTTGAAAAAATGTCATTGGGAATTTGATAGACACTGTATTGAACCTGTAGATTGCTTTGGGTAGTATGAACGTTTTAACCATGGTAATTTTTCCAATCCATGAGCACAGACTATCTTTCCATTGATTTGTGTGGTCTTCAACTCCTTTCATCAACGTCATAGTTTTCAGTGTGTGTCTTTCACCTCTTCAATTAAATTTATTCCTAAGTATTTCACTCATTTTGATGCTATTCTAAAGGTAATTGTTTTCTTAATTTCTATTTCTGATAAGATTGTTTTTAGTGCATAGAAATTTAACAGATTTCTGTATATTGGTTTTGTATCCTGCAGCCTTACTGAATTCATTTATTAGTTCTAACAGTTCTGGAGTGAAGTCTTTAGTGCTTCCTGTATATATCATCAGATCATTGGCAGACAGACAACTGTACTTCTCCCTTTCCAATTTGGATGTCTTTTATTTATGTTTCTTGCCTAGCTACTCTGGCGAGGACCTCCAGCACTATGCTGAATAAAGGGGACAAGAGGAGGCAAGCTTGCCCTCCTCCTCTTAGAGAAAAATCTCTCAGCTTTTCACTGCTGAGTACGATGTTAGCTGTGAGCTTGTCACATTTGGCCTTTATGATGTTGAGAAATGTTTTTTCTATATTCAGTTCGTTGAGAGTTTTTAATGAAGGTTTGCAAATAGATTGAATATTGGATAATAAAAAAAATTAATGAGCCATAAGTCACATATTTTTAAGAGACTGGCTAGTGGCCCTTTTTACTAATATGGGGGTGACTGTGGGACTGGTAGATTAGGGAATATTAAGCTCAGTTTTAGCTATGTTAATTTCAAGATCTGAATTATACATGAAATTAGAAATGATAAATATGCAATTAGAGAAACTCATGTAAGTTCTTGGTAAAAATATACATTGGAAAAAATCTCTTCTCTAATTTTGTATGAAATTCTCCACAGTGCTACTGACGTTCTAAATACGTTTCAAATGCAATTTGAAATATTAGACTACAAGTGTTTTGAAAGATTTAGTGGGTAAATTAGTTTTTTTAAAAAATTAAACTTTATTTTGCCATTTTAAAAGCTTTCTGTATGCTACAACTCAAAATAGAAAAATATCCTAGATTTCTCCCCTATGTACTTGATACATATTAAAACATAGGATTACTAAAATTGCTTTATACAGAAATATGTTGAAACAAAAGATGAAGGCACGACGGCCAGGTAAACCTTAATATTTTCATACCAGTAAAATCTATATCTTTTTAGTGCTTCCTTAGATTTTCATTCTATTTTAAGTGATATTTTCACTCCACAATTGGCATGATATTGTTACTATATTCTACTGGGAGTAATATTTCATGGTATAGAATACAGTCATGTTCCTTCAAACAGGACAAGAAATCTAATGAGCAAATTATACAAAGGTCTTTTACGCCTTCCAAATATTATATCTCATTTCTGCTCTGCATTTTAAATGTGGATTCCAAAGCATGATGGATATGCACAATATGAAAGCAACGTGGATTCACTGATTGCCTTGCCTGCTAAACATGGTCCATTTATCGTCCATCTTACTATTCGGTGCATTTTCCATGGAATTTACTGTGTTATAACTCAGCATTAAGCTCTCAGATTTTATCAAGTATCACCATAAAAACCATCCATATGAAAGCCATTTCTCACGGTGTGTAACACCACTATTTTCTTCAACAACAGGAAATGTGTGGAAATACCAGTTTTCCTTTTTTCATTTAATCTCTGAAATACTCTGAGAGAGAAACCACCCACAAACAAATATAACCCAATAATTTAAAATCTGCTGGGTAGATTTCATCTTCGCACTCTGAGTTTCAATGCACTATGTTTTATTAATTTACTTTTAATGGTAGAAGCTTATCAAGGAGGCCAAATGTGGGAATATACACCTGGATACATTTCTGATGCTCCTACTTCTTGAAAAGTTTCAAAGGAATTTCCACATCTGGGAAAATTCTCTACCAAGTTGCTGTGACATAGCTCAGAGTGGGAAGAGACTTGCTGCTCTGGGCAGTTTGAGAGCAAATTATTTTTTCTAGTCCAACTAGTCTGGGTTATAGACATGTCAAGTTTTTTTTATCAAAGTCATAATAAAATGACTTGCAAATAAAAGTCAATTAAATTAAGTGTAGAATCTTTATTTTTAGCAGGGAAAACTGCTGATCAGAGAAAATTAAGAATGGTAGGAAATTTTGAGTATAAAACTTCTAAACCTAAGTTAGAAGGTTCTAGAAATAAGTCTACTTGAGCAGACTGCCCTGGCTAACAAAGTAAACTGCAAACGCAGTCACTCTGAGCTTCCACTGCTCATAAAATCCTCTCTTTGCAACATTGTCTGTAACCTTTGTAGCATTTTGGAGTCCAACAGAACTACTCCTTTTTACATCTGGCGTTTTTTGGGGGGTCCAGGTGAAAGCAGAGTCTGAGAATAAATGAAGAAAGAAAAGCCGTTCTAAGGGCGATTAGTGAAACCAACAGGTGCGCCTTCCTGTGTGGGGGCTTCAGAGGCGGCAGGATGCTTCCCAGATTTGTCAACATAGAGACTGACCCTGAGAAGTGGTTATCCCCAAGACCATCCTCTCCCGGGCTGAGACCTGCCCCAGACGTGCTAGCTCAGGCACAGATGTTCAGAACAGAAGCGCGGGGACAGTCACAGCCTCTGCAAAAGACCTAACGTCGGAGGGGGTTTGTGAAATCATCTGGTTGCGACTGGTGCCAAGGCGGCTGTGGACATGCATCTTCTCTGCCTTCTGCCACTCGGGTGAGACTGTCCTCGCTCTCGGCCACAAGTGTCTGATGCAGGACTCCCGCAGGGGCCTGGACCGTAGGAGACAGCACAGAAGAGATGAGGTGGCGCGGGGCACGTGCTGACGTGAGACACTTAAAACCCGTTCCCTGCAGCAGACATCAGAGATGAGCTCAGAAGGCGGTGCGGGAGAGCGCCCAGGCCGCTCAAGTCACTAGGAAGGGCCCTTCCTGGCTGCGCAGGTAATTTATCTAGGCTTTGAGGTCGGCTTGGTTTCTAGAGCAGGATTTTTTCTTATTAGCATCTTATTCTTAGTGTCTTCTAGCTCTGGGGACTCAGCAGACAGCTAAGAGTTCACAGAAGAACACGCAAAGTCTCTTCCCAGGTACCCACACTGGCCCTCTCTCACACCCTGCATCCTCCTGCTCCCGGCCTTTCTACATAGGAAGCACCGCCACCCTTCCCCCCCAGTCAGTTCTCTTCCTCTCATCGCCTTCAGCACCTTCCCTGTCCCGCTGCTCGGATTTGCCATCAAATCCAAATACCAGGCTGCAGAAAAGAAATAGAAATCAAAGTCATAGATGCAGAATTGGGTCAGGTCACCCACTTTATTAAGCTCCTTATTATTTTCAGTATGCAATATCACCTTCTTCCCATGGGAAATGAGGTCATTTGCCACCTGGGATAACCCGGAGCATCTCAGCAAACCAGCCCCACAAAACTCGCAAACCCTTCTCAAAAGCATCATCTTTTCACATGTCTCTCCCTTGCTGTTCGCTGCCCAGGAGGGGTTTCTCTCGGTGTGAAAAACAAAACACTTCAGAAGAATCTGGGTTCAAAGTTACTTTCTTTGTAGAGTGTTGTCCCATTTCTTCAGGAACAATCAGGCCACTCATGATTTTCATATCATACAAGCCTCTCCCTTCCTGTGGTCCTCATGTGCCACTTCCACAAGTCTTGACAGCTCCCTGAGGCCAGAATCCATTTAGCCTGGCAGCCTTGACACTACGCTACTTCATCTCTTGATAAAAAGGAAAAAGGAAAGAGGCATCTCTTGATAAAAAGGAAGGAAAGGAGGAAGGGAGTGGGGAAGGCAGGCAGCAGGGTGGAAGGGCAGAGAGGATGAAAAAGGCCCTAAGCTTCCCCATGAATACCCAAGGGTCCCAGGTGGGATCTGTGCATGTGGCTCCCTCATTCACACACATTTTGAAGTCTTTCGATCTTTTCACTCAGGAACGTCCCACAAAATATTCTTCTGACTTCAGAGGTGAAGGAAGTCACCCTCTGCATTTTCCAAATTCTCTCCACAATGGAAAAAGATAGTCAGCACCTGAAACTCTATGCTCCATCCACGGACAGGGATTAACGGGACTGCAGGGGGCCAGGAACCAGGGGTCCCTGTGCACACGGAAGGATGTTCTGGCCGTAATGGTCTGCATCCTGTGAGCACTGCACCCCCCGTGGACATCTGGTGTTAGAATGACAAGAACACGTCAGATGGCCCAGCTGTCTGTCTGTGCCCTCATCATCGCACACACACACAGACAGGTGTCAGCTTTCATTCACTGTCTCAAAAAAGGACACAACAGAGAAGGCTGTGTCCTGCCCCGTGGCTGTCCTGTGATTCTGACACGCTCTTCTTAATTTCCTCTCTGCTCTGATCTATCCTGGAAGGAGCAGGGAAGCACTCCCTTTAATGCTCAGCAGGGCTTCTGTTTCATGTGGTACTCGGCTCACTCTGCAGCCACTAGGGCTGCTCTCAGGCTGAAAACCGATACCACGCCTTTTTCTGGCGGAATTCTTCCTTCTAAATATTCAGGAAACCTGTGACTCCCTGCAACTGCTTTTTTTAAAATCTTTTTTAAAAGAAATGACCTCACCTGGCACCTGGCACCTTGTAAGCAATCAGCAACTGTTTGACAAAAGAATTAATGAACGACTTTAAAGCTAAGTTATTTATCTTCGTGGCCCCATTCCTACCTCCTGAATTCATACACCACCTTTTTGCCAGATTTGCCGATTTCAAAAAAGTAAGATCCAAACTCCTCCGCAGGCCGCTGGGGACGCTTCCCACTGCGCACTGCCCATGGTCTGCTCACGGCTTCTCTTTCTTCTTCCGGGAAGTGTCACCCACTGAAACCCCACTTAATTCCTTAAGACTAGGGATTTCCGCAAACAGAACTTTTGTAAGTATTTTCTGTAGAAGCGCCTGTGGTACCGCACTGGCCCGGCCCCTCTCCTCCCGGGCTGGCCGGGAGCCTGCGGACGCGAGCATTGGAGCCAGCACGGAGCCTGGCCCGGAGCAAGCAGTCAAGATTCTTTAAATACTTGAATCCACGCTTCTCATCTCTGCGTTATGCCTCTCCCTGGCGTCTCAGACGACCGTGTCCTCACCTCGCAAACGCCCTGGGTCCACACGCGCCTGGTCCTCGGCTGGCGCCTGGCTCGGAGCAGCCCCCGCGCAGCGCCCCGCACTCAGCCCCGCGCAGTGGCCCGGCCTCCAGAGGCTGCGAGCTGACACCCCTCCAGCTCGTACACAGAATCGCGCCTTTCTTAAAATAATGTAAGGCAGGACTTAAGTAAAAAAAAGTGTATATATATATATATATATATACTTTTTTTTTTTTTACTCCTTACTAGAAAGAATAGAATCTCAAAAGTTTGTCGGGGGAAAATCTACTTTTTCGAAGAAATAAAATAGAATAATCAAGCCGGTAGCCCTTTCACAGAAGATGCTTCCGGAGGGACTGGACACACGCTTCGCAAGGGGCCTCCCGCCGCCCTGAGACACCGCGGGCAGGGCCTGCCGGTCCGGGGAGAGGACGGCGCCCGGTTACTTAGGACGCGGGAGGGCTCGTGGCAGGTGCACGAAAGGCAAAAATAAAAATGAAGAAAAAATAAATGAGACCACACACCTCCCGTCCGGGAGAACACAGTCTTCGCGAGACTCCTCTGGGGCGGGCAATGGCACATCCTCACAGAAAACAGTTTCCCGAGGCCGTGTTCACCACGTGGAAAGGCCACGACGGGAGCCAGGCCCATCTGTGCCAACACACCTGCGGTTTGCAACTCATTTTCCTGCACCTGGAAACAGAGGCCAGCAGGTGAGTCTGCTCCAGTTTATGCAACAGAAATCTCCTGAAAAGTAAGACAAGGCAGATTCTAACTTAACGCATGGGAAACAGGAAGTAATTAACTTTTTGTCCAAATATGCAAAGTGTGGGATTTTGAAAAGTAGCTAATAGATTAATTAGCAATGGGGCTGCTGAAGAAAATAAGTGAAATTGGTCTTGATTTCAGAAGTACAGCCATTTTCTGTTTTCTGAGTGATTTGGGGGAAAGTCAGTTTTATTTTGAAAGAAAGAAATTACCAGATGCACGAAGGTAGATCCTTTTAGTACTTTGGGAGGAAAAAAACAGGGTAAAAGGTGGTTTCCTCAAGGGAGGTCGGCGGAGAAAAGGGGTACACAGAACATTCGATTTTCTGAGATCACAAAATGAAGGAAAATGGAAAAGCTGATTCTCTTGGGAACCTCTTCTCTCACAAGCAAACATGAAGCTTTTCAGGAAAACCAAAGATCCAAAAAAGAAAAACACAGCACAAACTTTCCTTTGGAAGGCTCCCTTTCCTCTTGCCACCTTGCACCTCCCTCTGTGACACACGGCGCTGTCTGCCGCCTCCAGTCTCTCCTGGCCTCTGCTCCTCAGTGATTCCAGTGAGAGCCGTCTCCCCAGGGGTCAGGACCGTCTCTCTGAACCCCATTTCTCGCTCAGATTCACCCAGCACACTGCACTCAGAATCGTCTTCCTAAATCTCTGCGCACACTATGGTGGGTACTCCTGGCTCTCACGATGACTTCCACTTCAGCAGTAATTTCTTTTGCTAGATACAGGCCTAGCACTGTGGTAAAACCCAGTGGTGCGTATGAAGGTTGTCAATTCACAAACATAAATGGATTGAGGAAAAAAGGAAAAGGGAGGCAGATTTTTTTTTCTTTACTGTTATTAACTGATAGTTGAAGGAAGCAGAGAACTACGGTTAAATGGATGCAAATGCATCTTCTAGTCTCTCCTGCTTTCCAGGAATGTGTGTGATCAATTAGCCGGAATTCCCTTTTGATTCTTTTATTTTCCAACACCATTGTTTCCTTTCCTTCTGCCTCCAAATAGACTCAGATATTCAAGTCCTAGAAAATACTTAAAAAGAACTTGTAATCATTTCAAGCTATTTTCCCCCGTTTCTAATCCTTGGCTACTAAACTTTCCAGAATGTTAGTTATCATGCATGCCTATAAATCCCTTATTTTTAAATTTATTTTTTATTTTTATCATCTGTATACAAAGTTCTAAAAGCCAAAATGTTCTACATGGCATAAAGAAATGATCAATTCCTTACCCCACCCTCCCCACCTGCAAAGTCCACCACCCACAGTCAACCACTGGGCATCTTCTAGAAGTTTCTGCTCTCATTTCTCACTGGCACCTAATAAATACAACATGAGATAGTGTATCATATATTCCAGACACCAAAGAAGGAAATGCAGCTCTCAGATAGCATCTACCATCTGCTCTTCCCAAAACACAAGCCCCCTGCTCTCCCCCCTGCATGCTAGCTTAAAATTTATAGTTAAATCCATGTTCAATGTTTGCAACATTTTACTAGCAAACATTGCGTAGTGCTGACCTATATTGCATGATTACATTTCCTTCTTGTTTATCTTTTTTGAAGTTACTAATTGCCTCATCTTTTAACTTAGTTATCGAACCTAATTACCCATCAGTAGTGACTATGAGGACATGAATACCTCGCTACAGGGCCCTCCTCACGTGGTCAGGCCCAGGACGTAACGGACCCACTCCTTTCCTCCCCCTTCGAGAGGTCTCTCGAGGGGCCCAAACCTTCTTATCCTCATTGGATGAGCTGCGTTGTACTGTTCTGTGTATGTCTCTGTTTTTTCCAGTAAATTGACAGTTTCTTTAAATAAGGACTCTGACTCCCTTAGCATTTTATTCCAAGTTCTAGACAAATGCCTGGATATGGCAAATATTTTCTTTTATCTAAATGGATCAGTACAAATCATAGCTTTTTCTCAAGCCCCAGCTGACATTCGTACCATTTCCTTGAATTATGATCTTTTATAATTTCCCTATTAAATTCTCATGACTCTGAACTTCACGTACGTAGATCTCATTTTTGCCTTGTGCAAACTTACTTTCAGATATACCTAATTCACTAATGAGCAAACATAATTTTTGCTTGATTGTTTAGCATAAAACCTAATGATCACACAATCAGCTGATATAAAAGAAGTAACAGGAAAGGATAAATAAGGTATTTCTTTCTTTGGCACCAAATTTCACCATTTATTTGGTGAAATATTTAAATATAAAAAATAATATACAATATAAAAAGTTTTAGAGCAACTGGTAGTGGCCCTGTGAAGCTGCCTGCACAGATACTAGACATTAACAAGTTCAGTATTAGCAGATAAGTCTGTCAAATACATTTCATTTAAATATTCTTTCTCCAACAATTTTTTTTATTAAACTACAGACATAATCACAAGAAGCTTATCACCCATCCTGGAAAAACATATTCCATAAAAAGTAAGACCAGGGGAATAGACTTTTTGTTAAATAAGACATCTAGCAAAGAACATTCCATCTGTGATCTAATTGTCAGGAGATTAGGAGATGGAAGATTTCCAGCACACGCTGGCAAAGTATTTCTTAATCACTGAGAACAAGAAAAAAGGAACTAACAAATTCTCTCAGGTTTAAAGATCACTATTTATTTCTTAACTCTTAATTAAGGAAAGAAAAGAAAAACAGATGAATTGAAACTTGATTCAAATTTTCTGTTCTAAGCCTGAAATTCTCCAGTTGAAAATATTAGGACTTCTCTCTGAACCTTACAATATTTTAAAACTCTCTCAATACGCAGATAATGTATTTCTGTGAATTCTCTAAGGTGTGCCACGCCTAAGACAGTCAGCGAAAACTTAACAAAACTTCAATGTAAGTTCATTATCCTCTAAAATAAACCTGAATGTGAGTTGAAAAATAACAAGGTTTTTGGAGAAAGGAATTTACTTTTGGGTTCAAAATCATGACAAGGCCCTTCAGAGGCTCCAGGTCACCGGAACAGAGGCAAGGCAGCGGAGAGGCTGCAGGTACAGACACTAGATCCCCACGGAGAAGAGAGGCTTGTCCCAGAATCACAGCCATCGGGGGGTCCCCAACATCCCTGCACCACATGCTTCACATCCCATCAAGTGAGAAGGGGGCACGACCTCGCAGAGGGGTGAGACATCCTCACCTGGTAGCAGGGACCCTTCAGTGCCTGGCCATGCCTGCGGGGAGAAGGGTGGGTCCGGCTGCTCGTCCAGAAAGAGGGAAGCCTTCCAGAGGGGATCACGATCACGGCAGAACCCACTGCACTCTTATGTTCACTATTTTGTCTGTTTTAAAAACAAAAGAATAAACTTCTATACAGCCCACGCAGAGGTCTCTGAGAAGTGCGTGGTGAACATACTGTACACCTGAATGTAACATTGTAAGTTACATACTTACAATGACATACTTCTGAACATACAGAAGTACCATTTGGGGTTAAGACGACTAAGGCAAGGTTCTCGCTCATCTCAGAGCCAGCATGACTGCAGCGAAGACCATCCCATGTTCTCAACACAGCAGGTCTGCCACAGGGACACGTGCTCCTCACCTGCTCTGTGGGTACTTAAGAAAAAAAAAAAAGAATACTTTCTTCCTGAAAACACCTTCTAGTACTCAGGTCCCCAGATGAGTTTATAAAACATGTTTAATCCATAAGAAACTGAAATACCATACATCAGCAATAGCATTATTTGGTTTTATTTTTATAGCTTATTTTTCAAGTACCTTAAATGTGATGTAAATGTTAAATGACCAATAAGCCATTAATTAGCAATTTTACATGAAAATGTAGGTGCCAAAATTGTAGTAAAATAAATTTACTGCTTTCATTTAATGGATAAAATGTATCCATTATAATTTCATTTTATTTGCATATTTATGTCTTTCCCACACATGTGATTTTAAAAGATATACAAAGATACATGAAATACAGCTAAAGATACCAATGAGGAGGTGGAAATTTTTATTTAAAATATCCTCTGATTTCGTGCACCTCCTCCTCCACCATGGCACTGCCTCCCCCTCCAGCCCTGGACTTCTGTTCACCCTTCAGAGTCTGGTCACGTTTCAGCAGTTCGACTTGTACCAGGCCCCACACGCTTGTCTAAACCGCAATCCAACAGGCTCTCTACTACCTCCTCAGTAAAACATGTGAAGAAAATATTAAAAAGACAAAACTCACAACCTAATGAAGAAATGAAAGTCTTATAGAGATATCCTTGCAGAATTTAGAGGGCGTTTTCAGGCATTACAAACACAGCGGTGCTGCATGGGAAACGGAGAACTGCATTGAGACATGGGGGCCGGCATGGGTTTTCAGTCGTACAACGAGGGCCCCTGCTTGGTCACTGCAACGGAAAGGGGACAGCCTCTCCCCTCTCTGGGCGGGCCACGCTGGGCAGACCCATGTCTTGTTACTTCCACCCGCTTTGGAGTCACCACTGCGTGACACGACACACATAACAGCATAGCTTCCTTTTTTTTTTTTAATTTTTTAAAAAAAATGTTATTGCTGTATAGTTGACTTACAATGTTACATTCAGGTGTATAGCAAAGTGATCCAGTAACAAATATACATACATATATATTTTCTTTTCAGATTATTTTCCCTTACATGTTATTATAAGAAATTAATATAGTTCCCTGTGCTGTACAGTAGGTCCTCGTTGTTTATCTTTTTTATATATAGTAATGTGTGTCTATTAATCCCCAACCCTTAATTTATCTCTCCCTGACCTTTCCCCTTTGGTAACCATAGTTTGTTTTCTATATATCTGAGTGTGTTTTTGGTTTGTAAGTAGAATTTGCATAATTCTTTTTCAGATTGCACATATAAATGATATCATATATTTGGTTTTCTCTGACTCACTTCACTTAGAATGATGATCTCTGGGTCCATCCATGTTGCTGCAAATGGTATTATTTCATTCTTTTTTTAATGGCTGAGTAGTATTCCATTGTATGAATATACCACACTCTCTTTATCCAGTCATCTGTCAATGGACATTTAGGTTGCTTCCATGTCTTGGTTATTGTAAATAGTGCTGCTATGAACAATGGGGTGCATGTATCTTTTCAAATTAAGAGTGTAACAGCGTATCTTTCTAATAAACACCATCCTTGTGGTGGAAACTAGAAGGAACCTGCTGGCAGAGCAGGCTGGGAGTTCCATTCCGAAGATGCCCCACACAAGTTTAGAGTGACAAAGCCCAGGTGGTGGAGAGGACGCCCGACTCCCCTGGCCTGGAAGTAAAGAGCCCCGCTCATGTGAGGCTGAGCCCTGTAGGAGTGAGAGGTTTCCTTCTCTGGGTGTGTCCACCACCCTTTAACCATCAATCTCTCAGGGAAAGATTCAACTGGCATGCAAACGTCATTCAGAAAAGCTATTAGAACTAGTACGGATCACACCCTGGGGCCCAAAATCAAGGCCGGTGCACTATAATCCATTTGATTCCCATATATTAGCAGCAAACAATCTGAAAAGAAAATTTAAAATATGGGGGTGGGTATAGCTGAGTGGCAGTGTGTGCTTGTCTTGTATGAGGTCCTGGGTTCAGTCCCGAGTACTGCCATCAAAAATGAATAAATAAAAACCTAATTCCTCCCCCCACAAAACAAAATTTAAAACTAAATAAAATAAAATACCATTTACAGTGACCTCAAAAACCAGGAAAGTCTTAGTGGTAAACCAGCACAGCATTTTCAAGACCTTCACACTGAGAACAGCAAAACATGGTGAAGAGAAATTAAAACCCGGGGGAAAAAAAAAAAAGAAAAGGGAAAAAGAGAGAGACGCCTTTCATGTATTTAAACATTATTTTAAAGACACTTAACTCTCCAGATTGCCCTGTGGCTTCAGTGCAATTCCAGTCATTTTTCCACCCAAATTTTCTGCGAACACTGACAAGCTGATTTCTGTAGAAACCCGAAGAGC
Organism: Camelus ferus; assembly: GCF_009834535.1. Classification (NCBI taxonomy): domain Eukaryota; kingdom Metazoa; phylum Chordata; class Mammalia; order Artiodactyla; family Camelidae; genus Camelus; species Camelus ferus. The sequence goes on along the minus strand of NC_045726.1, from coordinate 5,200,805 downwards.
TGAGACTAGCTAAACCAACTAAGAAGATAAAAACAAACACTGAGTACTCTGACTGAACTCAAGACTTTCTCTAAAGCTACAAAAATCCCGACAGGGTGGCAATGCCACGTGGACAGACACTTACAGCAAAGTAACAGAGCAGAGTCCAGAGAGAGAGAGACGCACACATATGTGTGGTTAATGGATTTTCACCAAAATCAAGGCAATTTAATAAGCAAAACCTATTCTTTCCCAATAGCTCTGAAATATCTGGATGTTCAGGTCAGAATGGACAACCTGCAGTTTCTCTCACCTCCTGCTGCTGTTAGACATCCTGGCTGCAAAGTCACAGAAACGGAGCTCTGTGCCCCCAGCACCCACGGTCGGGGGTTCAGGATGTCCGCACGTCTCACCACCTCGACGGGTCGGTGTAACAGGGGTCCCTGAGACCCCCGCTGTAAAGTTACATAGGCTTGCCTTTAATCAGTCCTTTGTGGGGAGATACTTGGAGACTCGGCAATTATTCTATTTCCCACCACACCTTTTCCAGGTAAGCTTAACATCCATCAATCAACCTTGCCCATGGCATGTATTACGGACGTGTGTGCCTCATGGTGATTTTCTAGTCCTCTCATTAGTGCTGCTTTCAATGCTTAGAATTCTGCTATAGAGCCGAGTTGTTCTTTCTTCCCTGTTTATCCATTCGTTTATTTATGTAAACATGAACTAAATGATATTCATCCTGAGTGTCATCATTATTAATGCTTGGCTCACACTATGGCAGCTTTGGTGGCTGGGAACTCTTCCAGGTACCTCTTGTGTCCTTTCAACCTGTCTCCTTCACTTCTAAGCCCTCCCTTACTTGCTGGCACCATGAGATGTTCCAGGTTCATCTCGGACTTTCTCTGCCCCAACACTGGAATTAAACTTCCTTGAGGAGCCCTGGCACTTTGAACTGAATAATGGTGTTTAGAAATCCAACCTGCTTCCTAGATTTCCCTGGTGCTTCTGGGGTGCCCTTGCTTACAGACTCAGCAGATGAAGCTGGGAAGTAAGTGTACGCACACTAACACATACGCAGACGTCTGTTTCATCTCTGTATCTGTGGAATCATTTTTATTAGGAACAATCTTGTGCTCATAGCAATATGTCCAGACCCAATCTAACGCCATGGTTTGTTCGGATCTTCCATCTTTCCGCTTGCTTCGTGGCAGTGAAAACTGGCTGTCATCGTCCACAATGTATGTCTCCTATTAGCTGAACACCAGGTGCACATAAACTGGATTCAGAACTGCTAACTCATATCAACATTATTTACTGCAGTATATCCTTGTTTATGGTTCATTCCTCCTTGACGTTACAGTACACAGTCAAAATACGGTTCCCCAACATCACTTACATTCTTTCTTTCCTCCCCCAAACCCCTGAGTGTAGTTATGTGATTCATTTATAAGACAGATGTATGTGCTACTGAGCACACTCCACTTGGGGCTTCCTCCATAAACTGGCTGATTTTCATTAATTATTTACTGTGGGACATGTGTCACAATGCCGTGGTCCTAACAGAGGCATGAAAAAGCTAATCTCCAAGGAGCGTCTCCCCTCTCTCATGTCTCACTAGGAATCACCTCATTCCTGCTTCCCCACTATTTCCACCCCATTCCCACCAACCTTCTGTAGGCAATGAGTCTTGCAAGTTTCTGGTTTTTGTATTGCTTTATTTTTCACAATGTTTCCCAGTAATGAACTGCAGTTTTCAGTGTGCAGATCTCGTGTGTTTCTCGTGTCAAATTTATTTAAATATCTACATGCTGTTGTAAATGAACAATTAAAATTTTCATATTTCTAGTTTATAATAGAAATACAGTAGACTTTTGGTATTTTGAACTGTATCTTTTATACATATATTACCCTGCTAAAATCAAGGTCTTTTCCCTTTCTGCCTCTGCACTACCTAAGATTTCTAGTGAACGGCTGAAGAGAAATGGTCTACGTGCATATCGTTGTTCTGTAGCATCTCTGAATTTTGTTTTGTTCTGCTAAATGTGGTTGGTTGTGGTCAGTGATAACCTGGCCTGAATTTCAAGTGTGAAATCTCTTTACCCGACAACATACAACGACTGACAGGTCCACTCTGCTGTTTACGCCCAGCACCCTTAGGCATCTCCCATGTGTCCTCACAGCTCAGCAGGCAGTGATTTGAGCAGTGGTTCTGCTAAGACATTTTACGCCAACAAGGCTTCCACCCTTGGCCTTCTGAGCTGACCGTGGTGTGAGGGTCACAGTCAACGTCCACGGGCTTATGAACTCAACCTCTCCATGGCCCTCTCACTTCCAAAATTAATGTTTAGCTGCTCTATCAGCCACACTGAAGTGAATCTAACCTTTCCAGCCAGAAAGAGGGCAGATGTTTGCAGCCTGAGTCAGGAGTGAGGGTGAGGTGGTGAAGTGAGACAGCATCCAGACGAGAAAGCCAAAAACTTTTTCACATACAGGCACTTCTCAACTTGTCACCCGTGGTTGATGTCTAGTGCACTGAAAAATTTTTTAAAATAACTTTGTCCAGTTATATTTTTTTGAGGGATTTGCTTGACTTCCCCACATTTCCATTACCAAGACCTCAAAGCAGTTTTCATAAAACGTAGAAAAAATTATTCTAGATTCCAAGATAGGTAAAGACCGATTAAATAGAAACAATAAATACTAATTATAAATTAAAACTTGATAAATTGGACTATTTTAAATTGGACTATTTTTGTTCATTAATAGATCTCATTAAGAGAATGAAGAGGAGAAAACATATGTAACAAGTCGAACCAAGAACTTACTCTCAAATACAGTTCTGCCTAGTACGGCACCAACAGTAAAGGAAGGGCTGCAACGTCACAGCCCATCAGCGTTTCCCTGAAGGACAAGAAAGACGGGAACTCCTCTCTGTGTGCAGAGCTTGGAGAATCACACCTGGATGTTAAGTTTTGCCTTTAAGGTGCAATGGCCAGAGGTACTGGTCTTCACTGATTCACTGTCTTGATGGTAACTGTATTAGTCAGGGTTCTCCAGAGAAACAGACCAGAGAAAGAGAGAGAGGAAGAGAGAGAGAGAGGAGATATTGATTTATTGATTTTAAGGAATCAGTCAGCTCATACGATTACAGAGGCTGACAGATCCAAACTCTGCAGGGTGGATATACAGATAAAAGCAATTTTGCAGATCAATTCAAAAGGCTCTCTGCTCTCAGACTTCCTTCCTGCTTGTGGGGGAGTCCACTTCTGTTCAATTCAGGCCTTTAACTGATCAGGTAAGGCTCACCCACGGCACGGAGGGTAACCCACTTTACTCGAAGTCCACTGATTTAAATGTGAATCTCATCCAGAAAGCTCCCTCACAGACGCAGGGCACTACGGCCCAGCCAACTTGACACACAAACTCAACCATCAAAGCGAGAGACATATAAGTGAAAACTGAAAATTTGGTCACTGATGTAAGTGCACCATAAACTTAGACAGTGCCAGATGTCAAGTATACGTCGATCAACCCAAATGGGGGAAAAAAGGGGGAAATCTGGTAACAAGTACGTTTGAGGAAGAGATATTTTGATAGACCTTTAAGAACGTGTACCAAGGTTTTCGTGTCCATGTGAACTCTCAAACCAGCTGGCGAGTAGAGCCGGCGCTCTGGGATCTCCTGCACGGATAAGCCCTGCACGGATAAGCCCTGCACGGATAAGCCCTGACGGGGCCGCGTGAGCCCACGGCTGTCAACAGCAACAGAGGTTTACCAGATGTAAACTCCTCATGATGGGAGAGGCAGAAGTTCATCCTTGATGGAATAAACACCTCCCGTCCACGTGGATTTCCCCTCCTGTCCGCCCCATATTAAAGAGCACTTTGTTCATCCACACTGTCCTCTGAACAGCATCATTTCTGACCAAGGATCTCATTTTATAACAAAGGACTGTGCAGGGACTCACGCTCACTAATTCAGTACCTTCCGAGCACCCACGCACCCTAGTGAGGGCCGTGAGAGGGAGCGGGAGGACCTGCTGACGGCTCGGGCTCGGTGCCAGCGGGTGGCAGTGCTGGGAGACCAAGCAGGTCCCCACTGGAGGAGGGCTGGCCACCTGAGTAGGGGCAGCAGCTGGGCATGCCCTCTCACACTGAATCAAAAGTGTAAAAGCAGCAAGGAGGAGGTCTGACTTAACCAAGAACCAGGCAGGGCCCCACTGCCACTGACGAGCCACCTGCGAGCTCACCCCACCCACACCCCCGCTGGGTTTCAGGTCACCAGGGCGCTCCTCCCCAGAAGGTATCTGGGCAGGGAGACGCGGGTGGCAGCCGACAACGGGAGGGAGCCCGCCGTGCTGGGGGCAGGTGCGTGCTGACCTGGGGGCTTTCCCGAGGGCCCTTGAGCACACCTGGCCAGTTCTCCACACTGAGACCGCTGCTGGCTGGTCCTCCAGCCCCTGCAGGGCCGAGCACATCAAGGCCCTCATCCCTGTCACAAACGGCTCTGGTTGTGACTTTTGTCCCTGAGGCGTCTTGACCCCACACATCTCTCAGCAGGACCGCCCTGGAGGCATCTCTGCTGCAGGAGGGGCCGTGGGGGGGTCACATGTCCTGGCTGGTGCCCAGCACCCCCCCAGCCCTCTAAAGACTTCAGGGCAGGGCCCTGAATGCTTCCCAAATAACACACTCTTAACACCCTAATAATTTTCTTGAAAATTTTAGGCGTTTCTCTTACTTACAGAGGGTTTAGAAAGAATGGCTTTAATTTTTTTTAAAAGGCTTCAGTTCATCTGAACTTGAACTACCCCAGGATACGACTTCATGGGTAACTGTTGCCTTTCCATCAGACGGGAACATCTGTCTCTGACGTACGGCTGCATCAGGCGTTCTCAGCGAGAACCTCTCGGAGGGACCCGCAGTGGAGCCTGCAGTCACTTCTGACGGTCACGGCTGGGGGTGAAAGGGTCGTGCAGTTGGCGTAGGATGGGTGGAGGACACGGAGGCTGCGCACAAATTTCTACCAAGTCACTTAGTCTGTAGCGTTTGCTACGGCAAACCTAGCAAATGAGTCCCCTCCCCAGCCACACTGCACAGATCCACGTACAAACTTCAGACACGGGACGTGACCACTGTCACAGGTGTGGACCCACAGCCTCCTCTCCACGAAGCCCCCGCATGGCCTCTCCTGCCTTCCAATGCCCATAAAAAGTGAGTGGAAGTGGCAAAGCCAGTCACCACCACCCAGTTCGACACAGTAGATTCTCAGATATGTTTCTGTGGTGGTTGATCCTTAGGCTTAAGACAAACACACATTTAAGTGAAGGTGGAGAGAATAATTTTTCCTAATAATTAGTGACAGTCAGTATAAAAACTCAAAGAAAATTGCCTCTGTGACTCAGGATAGGCTCTCAAATTAATACTCTACTCTCTGTTAAAAATGATTGCTGATATTTGTTGTCTTAGCAAATACTCAAATACATAAATACAAGTATATATATTCAATCAGTATCTTGTCATTTAATACTTATTAAAAGAGTGAAATGGACTTTCGGCCCAGTACATACAATGGATATCCTCTTGGTTTACAGAGACGTTTTTTAGTTTGTTTTATACAGAGGTGTTTTTGAAAATGTCCACTGCAATGTAATTTTCTAAAATTGAACTTGTAAGACAGCATTTTGTGCCTAACATAGTACTTTCTTAAATTAACAAATTGAAAAGGAGATTAGACAAAGTAACTTCCACCCACATCAAGAGTTTAACATGTTATTTTAACCCTGATTATAACCCTGTAATTTTAAAATGAATATTAAATCCTGGCCACATAAGCCTTCCACATACATTTTAGATTAGAGCTCAGGTGATTTCTATACAAAAAAAAAAAAAAAAAAAAAAGCTCCCAGACTGTGAGTGATGTATCAGCTCATGATTGTAAAACCAGGCAAACAGTTTCCGAATTAAAATCACAAAGCTATCAAATGTACTTCAGACTAATACGACAAACCGTAACTCAAGCTGGGATCCACTAAGATGTGGAACAAGGAGAAATTAACAGCAGATGAAGTTCATATCATTTCCAGAAATCGTTTAGTTTTACTCAGAAGCTTATGTACAACGCAGTCTATGCAATGCCCTCAAAATTACCTAAGGTTTCCACAACTTTAAATTAAATTCTCACTTAATGTGCACATTCAGCATCTCAACAATTTCACTTCCCTGTAAGATGGTAACTGGATGGGAATTACATGACCTCCAACACCTAACACTCTCCAACCTTCCCTTAAATTTTTATTCCCTTCTCTTAAGACATTCTGTTCAAGGCCCCCCAGTGCAGACACGTTAGCCCATCAAATTAGACTTAAAACCTACCCCTTCCACACCCTCTTCCATTTTCACAATTTCAGTCCCCACCTTCCTGCTGTACCCTCTACTCCTGTAACTCCCCTGTCTCCTCTCAAATTTCTTCCTGTAATTTTTCAACTGATGTCACAAGACTTTTAAGGCCCAGTTTTCCCTCATAGGGCAAACAGTCTAACACCAAATTCGACACACTGGTAATATCAGAAATAATTCTGGGCTCAAGTCATTCATGGTATTAGAACAAAAATGCCATAAATGCCTCAAATGGTAACTGAAAACTATAAAAATACAACCACAGAACCATTCCAAACGCCAGCCGCCATGTCTGCCTGTAGCAATATTTAAGAATTTCACTAATAGTCTGATTGCTCGATACTTGTCACCTGAAAATATTTTAAACCTTATTAACAATAAAAGAATCAGAACTCCAGCTTCAGCTCACATATTCAGAGTAGGAATAGGCGTTGCTCCCACTTTTACCAGAAGGAAAAAGCTAGAGATACGTAAATTAACAACTTTTATTTAACCTGTCAGGGAGCTGAGGTCACAAGGAAAATAAACCAAAATACACCTCCAAGGCCACGTGATGTTAAGTGTGTCGCATAAGGAACCCACCTGAGAGGGGGCCCGTCTTCAGAGCCCCAGGGACTGGAAGCTCGAGCTGGCATTTCTTGCCTGAGACTCCAGCAGGAGCCACCCCCTCCTCCCCCGAGGCTCCCAACAGCCACACGAAGGCCCTGCACCTGGGCCCACGGCCCCACACCCCCGAGGCCTGCCCGCCGTGTGGCCTCCGTGTAGCCCTCCGGGAGGCACCTGCAGAACTCGGGCCTGCGGTCGGACCGCAGCTCCTCCCCCATCAGGACCAGACAGACCCCAGGGACCATCACCCCGGCAAGGAGACGGGACAGAACCTCGGGGTGCTGAGGTTCGCCAACAGGCTCTTGGGTCCTCTGGAACCAAGACACCACCTGTATCATCCTTACCTTTGGCCTTGAGGCCCGCGGGGGCTACGTGGATGACTCTGGGGTCCTGCTGGACGTGATGCTCGGCCACCGCCTGCAGATGCTCCGCCTGGAGGCCGGCCTCCACCGACTGGGACAGTGTCCACGGCCGGAAGGTCCGGTGCTGAGAGGTACCCACAAGGAGCAGGCGACCTGCGCGGCCCCGGGCAGCAGAGGAGGCTGAGGGGGCGACGGCACCAAAGGTGCCCGGAGACTTCAGGGCGCCAGAGGGGCCACACCCCTGTGATGCTGCCGCCGGCCTCCCGGTGGAGAACTGGGGGAGCCGGGCGCCCCGCGTCCTGTGCGGCAGCCAAGACCAGGAGGAGCGCAGGGCCGCCGGGGAGAGCAGCATGTTCCAGGGCCAGGGCCCCGCGACGGCGCTCTGGACAGGCGCACACAGGCCCGGAGGGTGACCGGCCCGAGCCGTCCCTCAGCCCTGAGTCCCAGAGGCGCCTGCCCGCAGCTGAAGGGCGCGTGGCTGCGCGTCTCCGCCCGATGCCCTGGGAGCCGCGTGCGCTTCGTGCACAGGACGCGCCTCGCGCGCCGCCGCCGACGTGCAGGGCGGGCCCTGCGTCCCCCCCCCCCCACCCCCACCATGGGCCTGGCCCCGGGCGCTGGGAGGCGGGGGCCAAGCCCGAGGGGCCGCCGGGGCGCGGCGCCTCAGGGGGTGAGTCCGGACCCCCCAGCCCCGCACCTCGGCCCTGGTTGTCTGTCCCCACCCTGCCGTCCTCCGGCCGCACCCCAGGCCTCAGCCCTCCTTCCCGCCCTGGGCTCCGGGCTCCCGCCCCCACCGCCGCCGCAGCTGCTGGAGTCCCCGCGACGTCCCTGTACCTCAACCCCTGACTGTCCCCGCCCGCGTCGGCCCTGCCTGAGCCCGCCGTGCCCCCGGGCCTGGGCCCCAGGGAAGGGGAGGGAAGAGGGACCCTTCCGTGGGTCCCGGGAGGGGCGGCGGGTGGGCCTCAGCGGGGCGGTGGCCGGTCCGCACCCCTGTGGGCAGTGGGTGAGCCCCGCAGAAGTCCGGCCAGGGTGCGACCACCGCGTGGAGGCAGGGCCACCACAGCCTCAGTGCCATTCAGCGTCCCTGGTCACCAGCAGGAAGGGAGCTCCGTGCTGCCTGGCACCCCTCCCCCCAATATTTCAGTACCCCTGGAGGTCACCCTGCTTTCCCCAGTTCCCTCCCCGATGCTCAACTCTGCAGTCCCTGCCACCTCCCCGACACCTCTCGCGGTGTGGCCTCCTTGAGAAACAGTAATAGTAGAACAATCATAATAACAAAACCAACCAGGATATTAGGAAAACCCAGAGTGAAATTCAGTCCCTAACAAACTCATTTAACTGTGTCACAATGACTGTCCAACGCCTCGCTTAAAGACAGGAAGGGAAGGGAGCAGGACTAAGTAACTTTGGGGAACAATGGTTTGATTAAATACTGTGACGCTCAAAGCAAAAAAAAAGGGGGAGGGGGAATAAAAGCAACTTAAGCTAGTTGGTAAATTTGTTTCCAATTCGTGTGGTTACCAACTGAAAATCTTTTAAACATATACTGGCGTTGGAAGTGAATCATCAGTAATGGAGGACGGTTTTCTCACAGCCAGAGGAAGAAGTTACAAGTAACAAGAGAAGCAGTATTGCTCAAAACTGGTGGTGCTAAGTTAGGGCGAGAGAGATCACCGTGAATGCCTGCTTATGTTAAAAGATGGAGAAATAGAGATACATGTTTATGTGGGTCAGTATAAAAATCCACATTATTAGGAGCAGAGATACATGTATTTCCTACCTCTGTCCTCTGAGAACTGTGCACCTCAGTTGCAGTGAGCTTACATACCACTCAGGTTTGGTTTTGAAATACTGTTCTCCAGTGAAAGGAACCATGACTCTGAAAAAACGGTTGATTCTAGGCAGCAAAAGTACAATGTAAGTCTGGAACATCTGGTAGTTGCAGAAATAAGGTAGTGCCAAAAATAAAACGGGGTTTCCCTGAAAGATTGCCCAAAGACCAAAGGTGAAAAATATGGCCAACAAAATGAATTATGATTGTATTGTATTACAACCCAAAGAATGGTTGAAAAACTAGGTGAGTCCATCCTGGTATTAAAAAGATACGATAAATAAATAAGGAAGAAGGAATGAAACTGTGTCTAAAGAATTCCAATTCATAAATGTAAAAGTAATGCAAAAAAAAAGTCACCATTTGAGTGCTGTAGTAATAATTGCAGTAGGCAGAATCCACTGATGCCTGCTCACATTAGTTGGCAAAAATGTTAAAAGTAATAGAATATTTGCATAACCTCGTATTATCTTCCCCAAGTATTCATTGATTGCTGTGGTGCATTTAACATATCTTAATCAATTCTTTGGTATTTCTTCCACCAGGGTGTGGATCTTAAGTCCCTTTTCTTTGAATGTGGGTTGAACTCAGTAAGTCACACCTAGAAAATTAAGCATGGAGAGGGAGGAATAATGACCTTAGGGCATTCTCTCTTCAATTTCACAACCCCGCTCTATCCGTGAGAAACGTCATATAAACCCAAATCGTGGGACCTTCTACAAGTTACCTGCAAATATGTCACAGATGTGAAAGGCAAGGAAAGAGCAGGGAATGTTAGGTCGGAGACCAAGGAGAGGACGACTAAGTGCCATGTGATGTCATGGGTGGGATTCTGACCTGAAGACAGACACTAGTGAGAAAGCTGGTGTCCCCAAATGCAGTCTGTGGTTTTGTGAAGTGCATGGTACTAATGTTACTTGCTTAGTTTTGATTACTGTAGCAAGGGCACATTTATCAAGACTGAAAGAATTACACATGAGCATTAGGGGACTGGGTAAAGTTTCAATAGGAACATTTTGTATTTTTTTATTTCTCCTGTAAATAATATAACTTATTTCAAAATACAAAGTTCTAACAGGTTTAATTATGATATATCCAGGCAATGGAATATTATTCAGCACTAAAAAAGGAATAGGCTGTCAAGACATGAAAAGGCATAGAGGAAGCTTAAATACATGTTACTAAGAAGCCAATCTGAAAGGCTGCATACCATATTATTCCATATAACATTCTGGGAAAGCCAAAATTATAGCTACAGGAAAAGCAGCAAAGGTTGCCAGGGTTTGGAGGGATGATGAGTGAATAGGGGGAGAACAGGATTTTTAGGGCAGTGAAAATACTCTGTATGATGCTATAATGATGACACATGTCACTATACATTTGTCCAAACTCTATAGATGGAAAGAGACAGTTCACAGAAAAACTCAATAAATATATTAAAGATATTCAACTTCATTTCATATTTTATACTTGAATGTATAGGAAGTATAAATCACAAGTCTGGAAGTGGGCAAGTGGTCAGTGTTGGTTTTCAAATGAAGCAGTGATCCCTGCCCTGGATCTTCAAAGACAGATAGAAATTATAGGGGTGGGGTGTGCAATGCGAAAGTTCAAAACAGTGGGAACAGCTCCGTGTAAAAGGAATTTTGCAGTGTACACCATTTGATATCTTTGAGATACGTAGTAAAGAAAAGTGATGAAATGGAATTTCTAATGAGAACTGGATTGGGTGTCGGAACATGAAAAGTTCAGATTAAGAATTTCAAGTGAGTAACTGTAACAACTCAATTTTAATTCCGTGCTCCATCACTTACAAGCTCAGGGAGCTTAGAAAAACCACTTAACCTCAACATTTCAGTTTCTCCATCTGTTAAAAATGATAATAAAGGTACCTACTTAATAAGGTTAGGATGCAAATTAGGTTACTGTCGCTTGCATACGGTGATGTAGGTATACACCATTATTATCATGATCTTGAAAGTCAATTCCAAGCTAAAAAAGGTAGTGATTCCACAAAGGAAAATGTAGGAAGTCACTACTGCAAATAGCTTCTGGCTCACAGTTAGTCTCCAAATTATTAACACCTGATTTTCTACAACGTGTACACACAAGCAGAAAGAAATACAGTGGATGGGCGTTAATCTAATAAATGTTATTCATAGTGATTAGTTATCAGTGACGTAGCACATCCTAACCTCAGTGCATCAACCTGGGAATTTTTCAGTTTGGCACAAGAGTCTAAAACCTTATTCCTGAGGGAAGTAGTTCCCTTTGTTTAAATGAGCAACTGTAAGAATTTAAAAAAGAAAGTGACCTAGAACACGACGTGCATGATGCAGGCTCAGGATGTGTCTGTTGAACTGGTACGTGGGCTCCTGTGGAAACAGAAAGACTGTCGATTTATAGAAGGAGTAGCACGAGGAAGCGTGGGTGTAAGGTTCAGAACCACAACTCTTCCTCTTGACCCTGCTCTATCTCTTCCCTTCCTTTCCTGAGAAATTCAGGCATAAATCTCTTAGGTGGGGCAAAGTGGGGAGGGTTGGGGGGTGCCATGGCTCAAAGTGCAGGGCAGTGTCCCTGCAGGCAGAGGAGGCAGGGCCTGGGGGTCGAGGGAGAAAGGGCGTGCAAGGAGAGAGGCTGGCCTGGACCAGAGTCTGATCAGGGGGACAATGGGGTTGTGACATTGAGAGTCACGTTTGGAGTCAGAGCCACCTGCAGTGGGGTGGCTCGGTGAGGGAGAGCGAGTGAGTGAGGAAGGTGTTGTCCTAGGAGGCTGACCGCCCAGGTACCAGGAGGATAGCAGTGTATGTGGGCACTAGGGCAGGGGCAGGTGTGCGTGGGTGGTCCTTGCCTGGGGTGTCAGCACCCAAGCAGGGTGATGAGGGTAGCCTGACATGCAGAGCCAAACCCAAGTGCAGTGAGAAAACCGCATTTGGGAGGAAAAACTCAGAAAGAGGGAAAACGAGAATGAACCTTGGGGTTTGAATCTAAATATTCCGACTTGAACTCGTGGCCTTCAGTGTATCTAAGACAGGTGTAGAAATGTGGATATTAACATGAATATGCATGTGTCTGTATGTGTCTGTGAATACATGCATGCACAGCCTCTCACGCACACTGGGTGGCTTGGGGCCTGGACCAAGAATCAGCGCATCTCAAGCCCATGCCTTGGTTTCTGCTTAACATTTTCCCCCAAAACAAAAACAAAAGAGAGCTACTTGGAGAAACTGGTGATTCATGGTCTAGGGCAAAGAAAATACAAAACTAGGAATATCTACCGCCAGAAAGAAAGTCATCGCTTGGTTAAAAAAAGGGAATGTGGCAAAGGACACAAAATAATAGAATTCCTGCCCAAACCTGGGACAATTTGAGCATCATAATAAATAAGGATAGTAATAAAAAATAGCCCATTAAACAAAAGAGGATATAAATTTATATAAGTATATATACACATACTTACAGAGTTGAACAAACTGAAATTTTAATGATGTATGGGGAATTATATAATTAGATGCGTCTCCCAGAAAAACGCTTACTAATTGTGATGGGAGGCATAGCTTTATAGTGGAGAAGTCTGGTGGACAGTAAGTACCTTACTTGCTAAAGTGAGCAAGGTGGATTTCGTCGGTGAATTGAAATCCTGTGCTGGCCTGTGCCATGCAGCGAGGACTCAGCGGCGTTTGGAATCAGACTCCTCTGCTATTCCTGCCTAAGATGCACAGCTTGAATCTAGTCTCGATGAAACATCGGGCCAGTGTGACTTGAGGGACACTTTACAAAGTAAATACCCTCTAATCTTCAAAAATCAAGGCCAGGGAAATCAAGAGGAGCCTGAGGAACTGACCCAGACTGAGTAAAACTGGAGACAAGACAGCAGTCTGCTCCAGGACCCTCAGCCAGAACCTTTCACATGAAAAGGCTTGCCTGAGACATGAGCGCGTCCCAGGGTCACATGGTATTCATGCTAATTAGCTGGGTTTTGATAGTGAATTTCAGTTATTTAGGAAGATGTCAGAAATACACACTGAAGTCGAGAGGAGGGATGAGATGTGAGGTCAGCAGATTACTCTCAGGTGGTTCAGAAGAGACTTACTTTACTGTACTTTTGATTTTTCTGTAAGCTCGAAATTGTTTGAAATAAGAAAAATCGAAGAAGGTCGACAGTAAAGAAACTTACTTGACTGTTTAAGTAAAACTCTGAGTTTTCCAAGTGAGTTTGTACAAATTCAAATGGAAACATAAACACATATTTCCAGTCTCCTTCTACTCTGATAAGGTCATAAAATAACCCAGGAATTGATAAACTGGCATTCACTTTTCTTTGCCCTGATTTTCCTAGACCAACTTCATATTCAAGTCTTTTTGTTTTAATTTAAAGTATTTCATTTATAACTGAGATTTTGTGTGTGTGTGTGTGTGTGTGAAAATAACTTGTGTGCACATCTTTCCTCATTCAGTTTCCCAGAGATAACCCCTTTCTAAGGAGGGCCTCTGTAAATACACACACACAAATACATATATATCAGTGCATTTATGCATGTGTGGACCTCCTACATCAGTGTACACAAGTGTATGTGTAACAAAACATACACAAATATTTTATATATACATATGTTTGCGCATGCACTTGTATATGCGTGCAGACATGTATGTTTACCCAAAACAAGTTATATCACGTGTATTTTTCTGAACCTAATTTTCACTTGCCAGGTAACTACGTACATATTCCCAGCCATAACCATTTGTTATACGTCTGTAATCAGTACACTTGAAATCATTATTGGATTTGTTACAAACTTTAGTGCAACAGATACGCTGCAATTTAGTATCTTAGTATATATGTCATTGAAAACACGCGTGGATACAGCTCACAGAGTAAGTTCTCAGACGTTAAATTCCTGGAGCAAGAATTTATATATATATAAAAAGTTATGGCCAAACTGGTATTGAAGAAATTGTACTCACGAGCATTCATATCAACAGCTCAAGGAAAACAGTTTTCTCGCATCCTCACCAATGCTGCCAGCTACCAGTATTTTAAATATTTGCCAAATGAGGAACATTTACATGTCATAGTAGTTTTCATTTTTTCATTGTGATGAGGCTGGACCTCGGAAGCTTTAATTTTTATATGGCTTTGGAATTGCTTAAGCATCATTTTAATTATTGGTTGTGAAAGTTTGGAAAAAATTGCCTATTTAGCTAAAGGCATAAGCCTGGCATATTTTTTTAAGGGCACATTTCTTTGTCAGCTTTTTCAGCTGTCATGACCACTGAGAAATGTTATCAGCAACCCAATTAAAATATTAGGAAAGCAGATCAGTATATTTTCTCCTTGTTGAAAAAAAAAAAAACAAAAAAACACTGGCCACCGTTGACATACGCTCGGAGCTTTTTCTTTCACTCCATCAACAGCACATGTCTGAGCGCTCAGTCTACACCAGGCACTAGTCTGCATACTGGGAGCCTAGCGGTTAACAAAACATACCAAAGTCTTGCACTTACTCCATTCTGAAAAGAATGTAAACCAGATGTCTCAAAATCTAGTAACAACCTATTATAAAACCTATAAATACAGTCTTCATGAAAGAGACACGTTTGCCTGGGATTCTGAATCTGAGGTCGGAAGGCACTGAAACGCTCCCTGTTGGCAGCTGCTCAGATAAACAGTGTTCAGTCAAAACCCCTTCAATTTGATTCAGACTATTCCCATGGACACACATTTTCTTAAAATACAGTATCATCATTTACAGCCTAGTTACAAGCCACTGGCTGTTTCATGTTTTAGTGTCGTTTTATAAATTTCTAACCAGGTCTACCGGGAGCTGATTTTTATTTTTCATTTTCTAGGAGGAAAGTCAGAAGTTTCACTTCCGAGTGCTGGGAGGACATGTTCCTGCTTCCCTCATGTATCAGGTTTGAAAATTCATTAAATAATTACTGTATTATGTTAAATAGTAATATGCATTGATTTAGCACTAAATGTAATTTTTGCGAATTTTTTGTAATTGAATTTTTTCCTAATGTTGATTATATAAGTTCCTTGCTTATTAAGTATTTCCATCATGGCGTAGTCTCATTTAAGAATTTCTAGTTATTCTCTACAAATTGACATTTTAAAGATGGCGTGAAATCAGTAAATAAAATGCCACTGAATTTGGTAATTTTCCATTCCTTGCTGACTAGAAAAACCATCAGAGATAAACTTTGTATTTCCGCCATTGTAATGGTTATAATTAATATTTTCTCTAATGAATGTTTATTTTTTAGTAGAATCTATTCAATAGTATTTAATCATATCAATATTTCCTCCCAGGGAATAGAATACAAAAGATTAATTATTTTTTTCATTTAGAAAATAAATTGAAGTTTAGAGTTATTTTTCAGGGAAATTTATGAAATTTGAATCTTTTTGAGAAGTGTGTACTCACAATAAATGAAGTTGGGGATTTGAAGTTTGCAAATCACTTAAAAACATAGAGGAGATTACTCATACATAAAAAATAGGATATATAAAATCAAATCATTTTGATATTACATGTTTTTTAAATCCACAATCTTATATAACTTCAAAAAAATCACTGGAATTAAGTGTATTAAGCTATGAAGAAAAATTATCAAAGGACAGTGGGGATGCAGATAAGTCCACATTTTTCTAAAGATGTTTTTGTATTTTTAAAATTCCTTAGTGCTGCAAAATCAGTAGTAAATATTTCTTAAATACTTGTCCTGGGCTAGACACTCTCTATGCATTTTAGAAACATTATATGATTGTAATTTTATCATATAAGTATTTAAAACATTGAATTATTTAGCATCCTATGAATAATCTATTGTTTAAATCCAATCTTTTAAAGTATTATTTCTCTATAAATAGAAAATTGTACAGTGAGGATTTTTACACATACACTCTTTCTCCTGAGTCCACCCAGACATCCACTTCTCAATACTGAACCTTCTGCTTATTTAATAATTTTATAAATGGAAAAATTTAGTACTAAAATGATTCTCAGCAATAAAGTAGAAATAACACATTTTAGCTTGAATAAATGACACAGTTAAGCAGCAAAAAATGGAGTCAATTCATAATATTTTATCAATAAAAATAATAGAAAATTCAGACAAATTTTTTTCAAAAGTTAGTTCAGTGAATATCATCCTATCAAAATATAAAATATGCAAAACATTTCGTCCTGCTGAGTGGAAGCAGTAAAGAAAAGGCAGAGTCAACAGTGCCTGATATAGCGAAGAGTCCTGAGAATTTAGTCACTTAATATATGTTAATTAATTTTTAAATAGTGTTTTTATAAAATGATGTTTATTCAGTCTTTCATATGTACCTTATACACACTGACACACATACACAGAAGAGATCACTGTGAAAAGTAAGGGAGATCCTAGTAGGTGTAAATGAGGCAGGAGATGTTAGTATCTTAATGGAGGTGCAGGTAGAAATCCACAATGAGTCACAGTAAAGAGACTGTTGGAGCCGCAAAGATGAGCGAAGGGTGGTTGCTGGTTGGGAGCATCAGTGGTTGGTGTACCCGTGGATGGTTGGACGTCTCGGGGAAACAGCTCTTACTAAGCAGTGAGTCAGCCTGGCACACCTGGAGCAAACAGGTGCAAATCTGCACGTGTGGACACAGAAAATTGAGCCAGCTTCACTGCAGGAGAGGAAGCGCTGAAAGGTGAAGTTCGGAAAACAGACACAGCCTGTATTGCGAGGGACCCACAACAGACTCAGAGTTTTTATTTATTGGCGAAAATCAGCTGTTGAAAGTACCTGAGCATCGTGGCAGGACCGGACTCAGCTGTGAGGAGCAGACAGTTCTTCTAAAATAAGAGTGTTAAGCCGAAGTTAATTCTCTCTCATAGTCAGAAATTCTCGAGGTGGTCAATTTAGGGAAAATATGGGTTCTGTGGTGTAGAGGACCCAGACTTCTTCTGTCTTCTTGCACTGTCGTGCTTGGATTCATTCCCAAGGTGGCTTCATGACCTCACAGGTCTCCTGCCTGTCTGCAGTCCAGGCGGAAGGGGGAGGGGAAGGAGGGTAGACCATGTTTACACAGCATACACTTCCAGTTACGTTCAGTTGGATGGAGTGTAACCGGTGAGCCACACCTGCAGACAGAGGAGACTTGGAAACGTACATGTCACTCCAGGTGCTCATGTGCGGAGCTCAATCCCAAAGGTTTTACTACTAAATGAAAAAGGAAGAGCACATTTGGAGAGCAATCAGTGCACGCTCCTGCAGGGGGTGTGTGATCTGAATTCAAAACTAGCAGGATGGAGATGTTTTTATTGGATGGGAGGGAATCTGCATTTGGGAGGGTTGTTGGAGACACCTGACATCCTCAGGACAGTATATAGAGCTGGGCTACAAATGTGATAAACAACCCAGAATGTTTTAGAAGAGTTAAGGATAGAAGAGAAAAAAATTAAGGGTGGAAAGTAGCCGACATAGCAGAAGTCAGCCTGAAAACAAGACCTTGAGGGGGAACAAGAATAGTGTTTGGTTTCAAAAGCCAAGTAAGAATTTTGAGCAAGAAAACAGTGGTCAGCTCTATCCAGTGAGGCAGTGGCTACCAAATGCATGTGGATTTAGATAAAAATACTAAAATCAGCAGTTAAAAATAATGGTAACATTCAAGAGTCCATGCCGTCATTGCGTCAAATGGTGAAGCCATGTTTCAGTAAATTATATATTTTACATATTTTAGGGAAAGAGTAGAATTGTATTTTTTTTATTATTCTTGTGAAAAGAAAGACAGCTGAGTTTTAGCCTCTGAGAATAACACTGTCAAGTTCCTTCTTTACTCTTTTTTCTCCCTCCTTCCCACCTTTCGTTCTCTCTCCTCTCTTTCTCCTCTTTCTGCTGTGTACTGAGGTATACTTTTATTAGTTTTCATAGCACTATCTTTTGAAGAGTAGATTATGTAACATACAATAAAACCTACCAGTTTTCAACGTGCAGCTCGATGAACCTCGGCAAGTCTATGGAGTGGTGTGGTTACTGCCCCTTGTCACCGCCTCAAAACTTCTTCTAACCATTGCAGATAATTCTCATCTCCCCCCAGATTAGAAACACACTGACTGGCTTTCTCTCACTATAATTTCCCCGTTTCTTGAGCCGCATGCATATGGAATCATCACCAGCCTTCTCTGTCTGGAGTCTGTCTCACAGCAGCTCTGGCAGTTCATCTGTCTTGTGAATAAACCACGTTTATTTTTACTGCTCACCGGTAGTCCACTATAGACAGTTATTCATGCATTCACTTGATGGTGGACATTTGGTTTACTTCCATTCTGATGCTATTTTAATACAGCTGACACAAATACTAACTTCCAAGTGTTTTTGTAGACATACCCTGTTCGTTATTTGTGACGAACCCCTAAGAGGAATATGTGAGAGTTCTCCTTCCTCTGTATCCTCCTCAGTGATTGGTAGTGAGTGTCGTCCTGTTTTTAGTCATCATTTTGGGTGTGTAACATCCCATTGAAGCAGGAATACGCGTTTATCTAATGAGTTAAGCTATTGTGCCTCTGTTCAATATGTTTTGAAATTACTTGTATATCTTCTTTGATAAGATCCAAATATTTTTACAGTTTTTTAGTTGAGTGGTTTGTCTTGTTTTTGAATTGTAAGTGTTCAGTGTATTTTTGGATACAAATTACCAGATACATGTTTCGCAGACGATTAATGCAGTCTGTGCCTCTCCCCTCAATATTCTTAATTTTCTTAACAAAGTCTTTTAAGAATCAAAAGTTGTGAACACGATAAACATGCTTATTAGTTTCCAGTAGCTTTTTTTGTAGATTCTTTATGATTTATTATTTGGAAGATTGCCATCTCCAAACAAAAATTCTTCCTTTGTAATTTCTGTGCTTTATGTTTATCTTAACTGCCTTAAAAATGTAAGTACTAGGAACAGTTATCCTTGACTTTGACTTGGCTCTGAGGAGAGGAACATTTATTCCTTCACCATTAAGTGTAGGAGAAGCTATTAGTGTGTCATAGTTGTCATTTTTTTAGGCAGAAGAAGAGTTCTTCTGTACATCGTTCCCTGAGTAAATGCCATAATGAATATTAAATTTTGTCAAGTTCTTTTTGACAAAATTCTGGTAAAATAAAAAGATTATTCTCCTTTAACCTGTTAGCATAATGGATTACATTGATTGTCAAATATTAAGTTAATTTTGCATTTGTAAGATAAACCCCACTTAGTCATGATGCACTGTTCTTTTTATTTGTAACTGGATTCAGTTTGCCAACATATTATTCAGCTTCTGTGTTTCCGTGTTCATAGGAGTTACTGGGAAGGCATTTCCTTTTCTTGTGAGTTTTCATGTGGTTTTGGTATCAAATACTGGCCTCATAAGATGAGTTGAAATGTATTCCTTCATCTTCAATTTTTTGATGACTGTGTTTGCCACTGGTTAATTTTCTTCTTTAAATATTTGGTGGAATTCACCAGTGAAAATAGCTGGGCACGAAGTTTCCTTTCTAAGAAGGTTTTCAATTAAAAATTGTATTTTGTCAACAGATAGAAACCTTTTCAGGCCACCTTAATTCTTCTTGAGTGAGCTGTGGTGCTGTGTGTCTTTCAAGAAATTTGACCACTTCATCTAAGTGGTTTATAATAAAGGTTTTGAATAAAGTTGCTCTTACTATCTTTCTAATGTTAACAGGGTCTGCCATGATGTTGTCGTTTTCATTTTGATATTGGTAATCGTTGTCTTCTCTTACAAGAGTTTACCCTGCACAGCTTTAACTCATCCTGGTCTAGATTCAGTTAATAGTATTTTGTTTCTTGAATAGTGTAAGGATCTTAAGACTGTACACCCGTTTCTCATATCCTTTGTTGTATTATTGGCATATATTCCCATCAACATATGTTACATTTTATACAGTATATGTTTTTTCTTTGTTTTACATAATTTAGGATAACAAATGAGAACTCTGTATTTTATATTTATCTATAATTTTTTAATTTTTATCTGGCATCCTTTTCCTTTAGCTGAAAAATACTCCTTTGAACATTTCTTATTGTGCAGCCCTGCTGGTATGAATTCTTTCAGCTTTTGATTTCCTGAACACATTTTTATTTCATCTTCCCTTTGGGAAGACATTGTCTCTGGGGGTTCAGGATTCTGGAATGGCCTCTTTCTCTCTTTTTTGTGAATATCTTCTTTTGTGCTGCATTTTAATGTTTTTTTCTTCATAACTGATTTTTCAGCAATTTCATAAAATGCCAGTTTTTTTTTTTTTTTTAATGGTACTTCTGTTTGGATTTCATTGAGCTTCTTGGATTTTTAGTCCAGAATTTTTATCACACTGAAAACTTGTGCACATTCAGTATTCAGGTTTTCAGTCTTCCCTTCAGCTTCTGGGACTCTGATGATGGTAGATTGTTCTGTGTTGCCCAGTGTTTCGTGCGGTTCTGTAATTTCTCTCTTTCTGTGTTTCATTTTGAATTTGTGTGATTGTCATGTCTTCAATGTCTCTGATGTTTTCTTCAGTCACATATAATCTGCTCTGATTCCCAGTGTACTTTTTCACTTTATATATTTTATGTCTGATTTCTAGGGGTTTCATGTGGTTCTGAGGTTTATCATGTGTGGTAGACAGAATCCCAGCCTCACAGCCCCCGAGCTCCCAGGTCCTCATCCCTGTGATCCCTGTAAGACCTTATGGGGTAAAAGGTCTTTGCAGATGCCCTTCAGTTAAGGCTCTTGCAATGGGAGGTTGTTCTTATTTTTAGGGCTATCCTGGGAACAACAGGCGTCCAGTTAGAGAGAGGGAGGGGAGACGGGACGCATGCTCACAAGAGAGTAGGCAGTGTGACCGCCGAGGCAGACACCGCCGGCCTGTGGCCACGAGTCAGGACAGGCCAGCAGTCACGCGTGGCGGGTACTTGTCCAGAGAGCCTCCCACCTCAATTCTGGCTTCGGTGAAGCTGACTCCAGGCTTCTGTGCAGGAACAACTTCTGTTGTTTTAAGTCTCCCGGTTTGTGGCACTTCATTCCAGCTGCCTCAGGAAATTAATACTGCACCCGGTTTTCTCTCCCTCACATTCGTGTGTTCCTCCACCTTCCTGAACATATAGAACATTTGTAATAATTGTCTTTTCGTATTATGACCCCTGTTCTTCCTGCACCACGTTTTATTCATGGAGTTTTCTTTTGAGGAGAGGTTACGTAATTCTACCTGGTGGACTGCTTAGCTTAGTATCTTTCTTTCTCTCTTTCTTTCTTTCTTTTCTTTCTTTCTTTCATCTTTTTTTTTTTTTTTTGAGTAAAGGTAGATTTATTTAGAGATACATCAAAAGGCAAGAGGATTGGGTGCTCAGATTAGAGTAACAGTAGGGACACACTCCATAGACAGAGCGTGGGTTGTCTCTGAAGAGGGAGAGAGAGGAGTAACTGTTTTTCTTAAGTTCATTGAGTTAGATTTTTTCTGATCCTTATATAGTAAATATTTCATTAAATAATGATACCGTAACCTTACATTTGCGTAGCTCCTGAGGAGCTTTGGGTTTCACTGCCTTTCCACAATTTAAGGTCGAATAGGAAGCAATCTCATCATGTTTAAAACAGTAGTTTTTGCTTTCATTCTCTTTGGAAAAAAAAAATAATACTCTATTTATGACTCTGTGCTTCTGTCAGTGCTGTTTCTCTGCCCTGCAAAGCCTTTTGTCTGCTGGAGCAACTGGCCAATTCCTATCCATCTTTAAAGAGGTCCTCGAAGCTGTCTTCTCTGACATGCTCCCTGACTTCTCCCCTGCCCGGAGTAAATCATCACACCGTCTGTGCCACCAACACTCCTCGAGCACATATTTTAATTTTTTTGAGGGAGTGGTAATTAGGTTTATTTATTTACTTATTATTATTATTATCATTTTTAGTGGAGGTCCTGGGGGACCTCATGCATGCTAAGAACACTACCACTGAGCTACCCCCTCCCCTGAGCACATGTTTTTAATGATGCTTTTCACACCACGTTGCATCTATTTGCCCACATGTATGTCCTGCATGTCTTGCGGTCTAATGGGGAGTTCCTTGAGTACAGGGGACTAATTCTAACTTCCCTAGGACCTCGAAGGTGCAAACAAAAGTTGAGTTATAATATAGAAATGGGTTAATGCTGGGAAGGCGCCTGTGGGAGTAACAGGGCTTACTTCATTGTTTCCTTTTCGTCGGGTTTACAGATCTTCACTGCCTGTTATCTGAGGCCCCTAAACCCCTGCTTAGGTTCTTGTCTGTCTTCTTCATTTGCCTGTGATCAAACGGCAGGTTTTAAAGCAGTTAATCCTTGATTGGCAGAAGTAGAAGTCATTCTCCCTCTTCCCCTCTCTTTCTTTCTTCTCATTGCCTTTAAAGAAGCAATTTAAGGGGATATTTATAGGGATATTTATAGGGAGATATTTATAGGGAGAAGGGAAAAGGTTGACTTGATTATGGCATTAAGATGAAAAGATATAGTAACGTAGTTGGTGTGAAGGAATAGAACAGGATGACATAATAACAATATTAACTAATTTATTTAGGACTCAATGTGTGGGAGGTCAGCTAATGTAATGCACATCAATTCGTTTTCAAAAAGGGCGTTGAGAAAATGGCAGGCTCTTATTTACAAGTCATGAGAGAATCCCTCTGGCAGATAAAAGCATAGTTTTAACTGTGTTGTAAATATGTGTGCATTTGAATTGAGGAGGAAAAAAAGGCAGTTTGGTTAAAGCAGGGGTACCTGCCGGTCAGTATCATGAGTCTTTTCCATTTCCTTCCAGTAATTAGCACCTAATCCTTCTAATTTCCATGAGTTTCTCAAGCCATTTCCACTGGCATCAGCAGCCTCTGTCTCAGTCTGAAAGGCTGTGTTGCAATAAATAGATTTCCGCATTACTGAGTAATGCCAACTTTATTAGCAGTTTGGCTTTCGTGGAGTGTGCTGTGTTCATCACACCCCAGTGTGCAAGCCTGTCAGGGGCTTCCCGGTGCTGACTGCTAAGCCCTCAGTGCCAAGGGTGCAGGATGAGTGAGCTGCAGGAGGAGCACATGGACCCATAGGGGTTTATTATTATGAAGACTCAGCACAGAGAAGCAGCACAAAGGTGTCCATAGCAGAGAGCGGTGGGTATTTAGAAATGTATATATAATATAATGCCATCAGTCGTATCATTTGCTTCATACAATATCGTCTCAAGGGAAAAACTGAACACAGGTCAAGTTCATATGTCTTGGTTTGTCTTGTCCTTTAGGTTCTTCCTGAAAATCCTGAGCATTGGACTCCTTTTCAGCGGGAAGTGTGGCAGGGGCAGGAGGGGAGGGCTGCAGTCCCACGGGGTGCAGTCAAGTTAGACTGGAGCATGACCCTGCCAGGGGCTGCTTCGTTCTGCTCCCCAGCCATCATGTCATTATTTCACTTTCCACGATATTCTATGAGGCAGGACAGTTCTATCCCCATGTTGCAGACGATGAGACTGTGACTTAGAAGTCTGAAATAATTTTCCCTGAGTTGCATGCTATTAAAAAAACAAATTTGGTTCTGACGGTCAAGACTTCCCTACTGCAGGCAGCCTCACGCTGAACTAAAATGTGAATCACGTGTGACATCAGCCTGTGACGCGGAGCCTTAACTTAATACTGTACTTTATAGAGGCCTTCCTAATTTCCACAGTAACTTTGAAAGCCCCAGCAACTAGAAAAAATACCTGAATTCTTGTGTTATTAGTCTGCTCGTCAAAAATGCATTCTTTATATTAGCATTACTAATCATTGAAATTCTGAGTTGATATGAAACTACCTTCTGATTCCCTTATCACACGACTTTCAGTCCCAATAATGAAAACTGAGAACTTTTACTTAGAGAAATCAAAGCTACTGGAGTCTTGGCCTCATTAACACCTAATTTAGATTTTTCTCATCTCCATTTCCTTTGAGTGTTCCTGGAATTTTTTTTTTTATTCTTGTTCCCACTTCCCTTACTTCTTTTTAAATTAAACTTTAAAAAATTCTCCTGTCACCAATTAAAATCCTCTTTAATCTCATACTGACTATGACAAGCAAGTAAAGTGTTTTATAAACTAATTAAATGATTAACAAGACATGCCTGAAAGAATGTTTGCTGCTCAAAAGGATAACATAGCTAGAAGCAAAGCTTAGGCATGAATTAATCAACAGTGATATACGATTAGGATAAATAGTCATTTATTTTCTTAGAAAAATTTTTCACTGTACTTAATACATCTGAAATAGTATATATTGCACTCTGAAAATTATCCAAGTGTTGTCAAAGTGCTAAAATATTAAACTTCTACCATTCTAAATAGACTTTTATAAATTCACACGGAAGCAGAAGTGTTTGTTTGTAGTATTTAATGCACATAAGAATTTAATTTTTCTCTAAGAAAATACAAATCTCTGTCTTCTACTTGTTACCCAGCTGAATACAATTTTGTAATAGGTGTGAATGGCATTAACTGTATTTCCATTAGGTCCAACAGGAAGAAATATTTCTCATGTGGCCCAAGAAACTCATTGTTAATTGTGCCTGTTCTTAAATGCTGAAGAACCTTTTGACAGTTTGCACCATATGGAAAGCACAGGCAAAAAGTGTCTCTGGAAGGTCGGATGGCAGTGATATAATAGTATCCTGAGGAAATGACCAGTGAAGAAATTTTACATGTAAATCCAATAGGTAATTTTTAATGCCTGGGAATGATTAAATCACGTCCAGTTGCTGTTGCTCTAAATACTGGTGTTCAATCCTGTTACCCGTCTTTCCATGGCAAAGATAAATTCCCCTCCCCTTTCCCCCCAAATTATCATTTCTTTTCATAACCAAACACATGACGGACCTCATCAAATATATTTTTATATTTCCTTTAACATCAATATGTATTACTTTGGCTTGAATTTCCCACAATGCTATGTTTCCATTTAAAAAAACCACCTTATATGTTGATGCTATAATTGCTGATTTATGTCTGGTCTTGTTGAGAAAACAAAATAGAATTAATAAAAGACCAATGCTTGCTGTCTTCTAATGAATACTTTTCATTGCAATAAATAGAAATAAAATTTCTGAACAGTTGATTTTCTAAGCGTATTAAAATTAGAATGTTACTATAAAAGAGACGCTAAGTAGAAAAAATTCATCAGTAATCGAGCTCCCAGTTTCTTTAATCAATCTATGCTCTCTTGAATATGGATATTTTTGATTCCTTAGTAACTTCTATTTTCAATATTTTAAATATATTTATGTTACATGAAATAGCAAGGTAGAATTTTTTGTCTCTACACCCAGTTGGGGTAATTATCAATATCTCTTTACATCTTTTCATGTTCATCATGAATAAAGATACAGATTCTGAAACCAAAATCAAAATTTTCAAACTCACAAGCTTGACTTCTTCTACTTTATTCAAATACAAAATAAAAAGGGAAGTAGGATCGACTAATTAAGACCTCAGAGCACTTGGGGGAAAAAATGACACTCACTGAAAACATAGTTCAAACATTTGTAATCATTCTGTTTGGGCATTTTAGATAAATAGAAACAAATTAAGGGTGACCCTGTTGGAGAATGAAATTCTCCAGCTACACAATAGGCATCTGATTTAATAGGAATGAAATGATTTTTTTTTTTTTGGTGGTGTTGTTTTGTATTTTATCTCAACCTAAACTGAGAGATGTACTTAAAGAATGAGGAGTCCTGTGTGAAACTGAGTTTCATTTGTGAAAAGTGCGTCCAAGTCATACATTCAGCTGAACCTAATAGGATCCTGAAAGGTCTTATAAGTTAATATAACCTGTGAAGTACAGAGCAGTACATTAATGATTTATAATAAATGGGAACCATTAGGGTATCTGAGCAGAAAACTTCAAAGAATGATCAAAAGCTTTACTACGTCTATAATTAATGTATGGAGAGATAAGAGAAAAAATATGCAATGTAGCCATTTCTTCAAACACAGGAGATGGTTTGTGAATGTAGGTTAAGTCACCTTCTGTTTTAAAGCTTAGAAACTCAAAATAAACTGCATGAAGAAATAGTGGGTTGAAATGCAGTCGCCCATGTGTCCCCCAAATATTCATGATCACCTGAGACCTGTAGATGTGACCTTATTTGGGAATAGAACCTTTGCCGATGTCAGTGGCTAAGTCGAGGTCTTACTGGAGTAGGGTGGACCCTGAATCCATTTGACTGGTGTCCTTCTAGGAAGACGAGGAGAGACAGACACAGAGACACAGGGAGAATGATGCGTATACACAGAAGCAGAGGTTGGTCTGCAAACCAGAGAGCACGGAGGGTCGCCAGCAACCGCCAGGAGCCGGGAGCCAGGCGGGGAACAGATCCTCCCTGAGGGCGCCTGGAGGGAACCAACCCTTCTGACTCCTTGATCTCGGACTTCCAGCCTCCAGAGCTGGGAGACACTCAGCTGCTGTTGTGTCAGCCACCTGGTCTGTGGCCCCTTGTTATGGCCGCCCTACAGATCCTAGCACAGCCCGCGTATGTGGAGTCAGCGGATCTCAGGTGGACCAGGCTCCGCTGGACCGTGGGACACAGAAGGAGATCCTGCCTTCCTGTGTGTTGGCTTTATTTTCAAGAAAGTGGTGACCAGACCCTCTCAGATAATAGCAGCCTCTAGCCGACAACCCAAGAAAAGAGGGGAACTGCCCTTCCTTACAGCACCAGATGAAAAGACTCCGGAAAGGAATGTCTGCCTGACTCAGTCGGGATGCACTTCAGATAGTTAGGCTGGCCGAAGGGTTAAGAGTTCTGATTGCAAAGGTCTGGGGCACATACCAAATTCTACCGCCTGGGGCTGCACTGGGGGAGAGAGGTGATTGCCCTTAAAGAAGTTGTGCAGAACAGAACGCCGTCCTACCCCTGCTAAAAAGTTAGCAGGCCCTGCACTGTGAAAATGCTGGACACATACTGAAGTTTTCTAATGTAATAGGATTATTGAAACACGAATCATTTATATTCATTGGAACTCTTGAAGAAAGCTGTGGAGAATTATCATTTCCTATTAAGCAAACTCAAACGTGCCCTCGAAAGAAGAGGATTAATTTCAGTCTCTTGGAAAACTAGGGAAATTTACAGGTAAAAGTAACTCAGTTGAAGAGAGAGCTAAAAACTCATGTCACTTTTCTTCATTTGGTATTTGTTGATTGAGACCTATTCTGCAGAACACGTTTCCTCACTACTCCTTGCAAAAAAATATTTTCATTTTAATTGTTTAAATCACAGAGCACAAATTTAAATGAGCACAAAAAAGAGAAATAATTGAAATGCATGTAATATATTTAAAATATCCTTTGGATAATAGAGACAAGAACACACATATGTACAATGCCTGCCTAAAAATGTGGTCAGCACTTTTGACTTTTAAACGAAGCAGATATACAATTTTACTGGAAATTTCCCACTTTCGTGTGTTTAGAGATAATTCTAATAGATAATTCTCACAGATATTTCCAGTCCTCCCTTCCTCCGTCATTTTACAAATCCTGTCCTGTATGGTTATATGCTGTTTGAATATCTTATTTGTAAAATATACCTATTTTTACATTTAAACTACAGTATAGTGAAACATAAATGTGTATTTGTATATACAAATAAAAATGACAAACATGTTAATCTAGTGATTATTTTGTATAAATTTATATGATTATTGGGAATAAATGACTGATCAGTAGATTCATTTTTTTTCACCAAACAAAATAATGTGGTCGCTTATGCTTAGTGGAAGAAAAAGTTCTGAGCTGAGTCTCAAAAGGAAGACCGGTGATAACGGTATCATGGCATTCGTGAGAACGCTTGGCCTCCAGGTGAGCACAGGGACAGGATAAGAATGTAAGGGCTGCACCTACCTGTCAGCAGGGGCCACGGGGTTGGGAAAACAGCACAAAGTAAACCTGAGAGTGCACGGCCAGGTGTAGGGTCCTAGGAAAGGGGGGTCTGATTTTGGTTCTGTTACAAAGAGCACCTTGAACTCTGTGGTGTGTGAAGAGAAAGAGAAAGAGAAAGAAAAAGGTGTGCATGTTATGCTAAAAGTATGTCTGGAGAACAGAGCATAAGGAAGCCATTCAGTTCCTAGAACCCAAACTGTGTCAAAATGATAGAGTGATTCCATGGTCAGCATTCCTCGGTCCTGCAGGCGGGGGCGCTGGAGAGGCACTGCCCTGACATCGCACTGAAACCTCTGTGAATGCACCAGTTTCACATCGTGGGTTTATCATTTCCTTGACGGGGACAACTTAATTTACGTTAAGTAAACTCAAACTGTTCCACTAGCGGTGGTATGTTGATGCCTCTTTAATCTTGCTGGGCTTTTAAACAGAGCCAGATCATCAAAAGCAGAAAATTCCTGGCCACTAACCATAGAGTTTACTTAACATAAGGAAACTTTGGAAACAACTATCGACATTGGCAGTATTATATGCTGTAAAAATTCTCCTGTGGTTCAAGATTATAATCTTCTACCAGAAAATATTTTCATCTAATAATTAAGACTCATGCTTGCAAGACCCTTAAACTTAAAATGGGAAATAAATCCAACTCTTCTCCGCCTCATTGCTCTTCCCTAATCTTCCCATTGTTTACTTATTTCCTCTTCCAAATTCTATCGTTAAAACACAGGCAAATAGTTTACAGTATGAAGTTTTCCTCATTTGGATACCCTGCTAAAATAAAGAAGCACATTCATGTGCATCAATTACTGAATAAAGTGTGTTTCTTTTCAAAGAGAGGAAGTCTGTGCTTATGGACATTTCTGAGTAATTTCTCACATAGTGAAACAGAGAAAGGGAGCAGGGTCCTGGGATGTGTCAGATGCTATGAGACTAGGGCAGGAGGTGATTTATAGAAGCAGGTAATGAAGCATTTAGGATCCAGGGCACCATAAACTACTGTGGGAATAACTTAGAGTTACTACAGGTAACACTTTTCCTACATATTCAAGACAGAAAAATTGCTAGCAGTGCATCTGTGTTTTCCTGTATTTACCAGAATATTGCTATGGAGAGATTTCCTTTTTTTTTTTTTTTTGCACCCACTTCCTCTTCAATTTCAATTTCTTCTTGATTCAGATATTACAAACATTTGTAATTTTTACATTATTACAAAATTTTCATCATATTACAAAAAATTTGTAACATGTCACAGACTTGATTCAACATTACAGAATGTTGAGGGCAAATACAGAACACATGAAAAACACATTGTGTTTCTCCACAGCTCTGAAGCTCCTTGGGGAAGACCATTGACTTAAAGAATGAATTTAAACAACATATTTATATTTGCTTTTAAAGAACCTTCTTCAATAAATTTCCCTTTCCTAGTATGCTGTCATTGCTTATAACATTAAAATTGCTCTCCATTTCTCAAACTAAACAAGTAGCCATGATCTTCATGACCAAGAAGAGCAGTCTTGGCATTAAATAGGATGACAGTGAATATTGTGGTGGAGAATGTTAAAGGTGTATAAAGAATAGAAAATAATCAAGATTTAAGGAAAAACTAAAAGTTTCACCCAACAAGACTATCACAATTCTTACACCAAGTTACCTGTTTTTATTCTTTACTTGCTACTTGTTTGATATTTATAATCTTAGCAGACAGGATGAACAAGCTAACAGCTATGCCCAGAGGGCAGGACACTCTCAG
Organism: Camelus ferus; assembly: GCF_009834535.1. Classification (NCBI taxonomy): domain Eukaryota; kingdom Metazoa; phylum Chordata; class Mammalia; order Artiodactyla; family Camelidae; genus Camelus; species Camelus ferus. The sequence continues at coordinate 5,170,958 of NC_045726.1, read as the reverse complement.
ATATCTGTCATTTTGAGGTATTCTTGGACAATGAAATGTAACTTTTTAGATTTAGTTGTGTTTCACACTTACGATTATGTACTTAATGAATTCTGAACTAAAATTATCTATATGATCGAGCTCATCTCTTGATAATGTAAATTAGATTATATTTTAAATGTATATAACCATAGTCCAAGGTTTTAAATGAATCATAGAACAAAGGAAGATTATAGGAGATACTATAGCAATATTAGTGACATTTAAATATCGACAGTGTGCAAGACGCTAAGTACTTCTTCTGGGGGGTCCCAGAGATCAAAGAGACGCCCCCTCCTCTTAGGATCATTCCTTACTTTTCTTTTTGAAAGAGAAACGTTCTTACGTAAACCTGAAATTTCTCCTGCTTAATATGAAGTGTTCAAAACCTATTTCAATGCGAATTCTGTAGCCAAAAATATTATTTTTGTTGACTTGGATGTTTGTGGATTTATTTGACGTGTTTAGTATTCGATGTGAGCCGACTACCCCCGTTAATTATTTCACACATACGTAAATACATATTTAAGCAGGTATTTAAGCACTAGTAATAAACTGAGTCACCATATAATAATGATAATGCAGTAATTATGTCTTCTTCAGCTGAAGTAACCGAGTTGCCTAAATTGAAAAACTAAATTTCATTAAGAGAAATTAATTTGATTTAATATTGTAAATTTGTGAAGCTAATTCTCAGTCTTTATGGAGAAAAATCTTGTCATTAGTATAATTTAAAGTTTGACAGTAATGTTCCTCTATGTCTTTGTCTTGGTGTGTTGACTTAAAACTGTTAGGAAAAAAAATATACAGAATCAGAGTCACTTTGATGTGAGCTGAGATGACAGCAACAGAATATTTTGCTGATGTGCGTAAATGCCCCGCGAAGCTTAATAAGTAAGTTCCTAGCATCCTAAGGCTTACGTTCTGTTTTCCATCATTCTGCGTGTCCCAGAGATGCACAGTGTGTGTGTGGAACAAGCTCATTGCCAAGCTGGGAAAATTAATTGTCCCTACAGCTTCCTCTGAAGCCTTGGAGATCTGTACCACCTTTAAAAACGGAAGATGCGTTGGGGGAATATTTAAGAAGCAAATAAAGGATGTGGAAACAGCTGTAAGAAGTAGCAGTTATGTGAGAGATTCCATTGTATGGTTTGATTCTCAAATAATTGAAATTTAGTGACACACAGACATGTACTGAGCACTACTGTGTATCAGCAGCTGTCCTTACTGCTGGAGACACATACTTGAAAGTCTGCAGGAGGCCCTGGTATTTATTAAAATTGTACCTATAACGGCAGGGTAGTGAATGATAAATGATTGCATAAATAAGTTTAAAAGAACATACGAAATAAGGTTAAGTGCTACTATTAAAAGAAAAATGGGAGTGACGTAGTTGGTAGTGTAAAGCAGGCAGGGCGAAACGACAGCCTTATCTGGTGGTTACTAAAGGCATTCCAGTAACTTTAACAAAAAGTCAACTTCAAAAACAAACAAACAAAAACAAACACACACACACACAAAACGCAGGAGGTTGGAGCCCTGGGCGTGCCCCAGATCACGTGTGCCGTGAAGCCTGGGTGCTGAATTTGGAGATTCCTGTTTTCCAATTTGGGGAAGGAGCCAAGGGGGGAGTTTAATCGGGAGAGCAGTGTGCTTTCGCTCATCCGTTCCCTCAGTCGCTCTTGCAGGTATTTGGGAAAAGGACGAATGAGGCCCAAGCAGAAAGAAGCAGATGGATTTCACTACTGCAGCTGTCCAGGCGAGAGTCATAGTGAAAGTAAGAAGAAATGAACCTGCCGTTTGGTTGGAGCTGAAACCGGCAGGATTTTCTGAGGATGGAGTGAGAAATGGTATAAAGACAAGCGTTAAGGATGGGTCCTGTGGTTTTGACTTTTATGGCTGGGTGGAGCGCCGTGCTATTTACTGAGGTTAGAAAGATTGGGGAAATCGCAGGTTAGGAGGCTATTTAAGAAAAATAAAATCTGCATTAGGCTTGATGGTTTTGAGGTGCCTTAGATTAAGCGGAGTTTCTAAATAAGCAATTCGATGTGGGACGAGAGAGGAGGGTTTGGGAGTCACGCACATGGAGATGGAGTTAGAAGTCCCTTGCCTGTGTGAGGTGACCTAGCCAGACAGCGCAGAAGCAGCTCCCAGAGGTGACTGAGAAGCAGAAAACAGCACGTTTCCCATATGCATCCGTCCAGCTTCCACTGGTCCAAGACTTCAGGTTCGGTCATGATAAAAATGATGCAGACGCCCTGTGCATTCACGTGAAGTCCGAGTTTTCTAGGGTGCTGTCGAAGAGCCGTGGGGGAAGGAAGCCTTAATGCACAGGGTTTCCGGGAAGACGGGCCCTTCGCAGGGGAGCACATGCAGGGTTTAGACAGCGACAAGGGGCGAGGGGTTGGCCACAGGGGCTGACGCTGGGCAGGCACACACCCGCCCTGGTTTTCATGTTGTCCACATCTTCCGTCAGTTCTTTCTATAGATCATCCATAGTGAGGTCAGTCTTTCTCTCTGTTAAAATTTTCACATCCAGGCCGTGTTGGTGTCTAATTTTGCCGAATCCTCCATCATTTAGCAACAGGCTTCTCTTCTGTTACAGTTTGGGTTTCAATTCTGGTGATTGCTTGTATGAGAAAAACAGAGGTTGCAGCAAATCACATTTCCTGGCTGGACGTGGCTGCTCCCTTTTCCGTCAGACTCTCCCCCGGGGGGCTGGCTGAGCTGGGTTTGCACATCTTCATCAGGGTTTTCATCAGTGTTAGCATCTTCAGGTCACTCTAGGGAAGGGACGTCACCAAGCAGGTGGAGCAGGAGGCCCCAGCCTCTGTCCCTCCACCAAAACCAACAATTAGCCTGCTATCCGGGGACAAGAGAAGCCCTGGGAGAGCTCAGGAGTCCACTTAAGGAGTTTCAGCAACACAGTGGAGTTAAAAAAAAAAAAAAAAACCCCGAGAATAACTGCACAGAAGAGGAGGAAAAACAGCACCCCTTGCCTGCTTCGCCCCATCCTCCAGACCAGCACTGCCAGGAGGGAAATCCACAGCTGGGCGGACTTCCCCTCTAGGGAGCAGGAGGGTGGGGTGAGTGACCAGCCACCCCCTCAGAGACTGGCAAAGCCGAGGCATGGAGAGACGGCCAGGAACCAGGAGAAGGAGCGTCAGCATCAACAACACATCAGGCGCAACCATGTCCTAGGGGCCCCGTCTCCTTGCTGCACCAGCCAGCAGAGCACCACTGCCATGGGCCGATTTCGCCGCTGAGGTTTCTGGCCCTTGGGGTTTTGTGTTCTCAGATACCTGAGTCAGCCTCTGCTCTGCTTTTGCCTCCCCACCCCCGACCCCCGGAGCCCTGTGCCTACACCAGCCATCAGCCCCGTCTCTGTGTCTGCACACGTGCAAGATGCCAGCCTACGGCCTGCAGCTGACGCGGAAGGAAGAAAGCCCAGGGGACCTACGGGACGTCGTTAAGGAAATAGACAACGCATTGTTGGAGTCCCGGAAGGAGAAGAAAGAGGAATCATGGCTGAGAACTTACCAAACATGGGGAGAGATTCGGACATCCACGTTCATGAAGCTCACCGGTCCCCAACAATTCAACTCAAAGAGCTCCTCCAGGACCACTCCACTCACAGAAAGGAACTGGAAATGGAACAAAGACTTAAATGTAAGACCTGAAACCGCAGAACGCCTCGCACCTGTTAGAATGGCTGTCATGAGAAAGACAGAGGTAATAAATGCTGCAGACTGTGAGGAGAAAGGGGACCCCTCGTGCACTGTTGGTGGGAATGCAAATTGGTGCAGCCGTGGTGGAAGACAGTATGGAGGGTCCTCAAAAATTAAAAATTGAACTATCATAGGACCCAGCAATCCCACTTCTGAGAATATATCAGAAGAAAATGAAACCACTGTCTCAGATATTCCTTATCTATCATGTTATCAGATTATATATATATAATATACACACAGAAAATTGTCCCAAGTGGCTGGATTTCCTTATTTCTCGTGGCTGAATAATATTCCACACACACAGGAAACTGTTATTCAGCCATGAGACAGAAGGAAATCCTGCCATGTGTTACAACATGGATGGACCTTGAAGACATTATGCTACATAAAATAAGTCAGAGGAAGACAAACACTGTGTGGTCTTACCTCCATGTGCAATCTTACATGTGGGATCTAAAGAAAAAACCAAACTCCAAGAAGCAGGAGAATGGTGGTTACCAGGGGCTGAGAGGTGGGGAAGGAAGTCTTGGGGTTGTAATGCACAGCATGGTGATGGGAGCTCATGGCGCTGGATAATACACTTGAAAGCTGCTAAGAGAGTGGATTTAAATGTTCTCCCCAGAACAACAACAAAAGACCGTAATTACGTGAGGAGAAGGATGCGGTAACTAATGTTATTATGGTAAACATGTTACAATATATACACATATCAAATCACATGGTACACCTGAAACTAACACGGTGTTGTGTGTCAAGTAAGCCTCAGTAAATCTGGGAGAAAAAAAGAACAGAAGGACAAGAAAAGTGAGTGTGGGGCTTGAGGAAATCAATTCTTGGGAAAGATTCTTTCTTAAGAGAATAAACTGAGGTCACTTTTTTTTTTTGAAGTCTTTCTATCAATGACATACCTCACATATTTCACAGCTTGAAAGGATCTTTTTTTTTATTGAAGCGTAGTCGATAGTGTTGTGTTAATTTCTGGTGTACAGCATAGTGACTCAGTTATACATAAATATATATGCTTTTTCATATTCTTTTTTATCATAGTTTATTATAAGATATTGAATGCAGTTCCCCGTGCTATACAGTAGGACCTTGTTTATATATGTATATATTTTATATATATATATGTGTGTGTGTGTGTGTGTTTATTGTGTGTACACACACACACACACACACGAATCCCAAACTACCAATTATCCCCTCCCCACCCTCCTTCCCCTCTGGTGACCAAAGGTTTGGTTCCTGTGTCTTTGAGTCTGTCTTTGTCTTGTTCATTAAAAAGAATAAAATAATGCCACTTGCAGCAACATGGATGGACCTGGAGATCGTCATTCTAAGTGAATTAAGCCAGAAAGAGAAAGAAAAATACCATGTGACATCACTAACATGTAGAATCTGTTAAAAAAAGGGCACAACTGAATGGATCATTTTCACACCCCATCTATTGTGTGCTGATCTGTGTCTTCCCAAAATTCACGTTTAACCCTAACTCCCAGTGCCTCAGATTGTTACTGTGTTTGGAGATAGGGCCTTTAAAGAGTTTTTTTTTAAGTGAAATGGGTCAAAATGAGGTCGTATGGGGCGCTATAATTTAGTATAAGTTGTGCCCTCCCCTCTCAGTGCAGGTGTCCTCCCTGCTCAGTCTTTGCTTCAGGTTCCGTCTACTGTGCACAGCTGTCTTAATCTTGCATCAAGCTCTTGGCAGCTGTATTTGATTTAGCGATCACTTCCTCCTCAAAGCCCTTTCCTCCTTGGCCTCTTGGACCCCACGCTCCAGTGCTTTCCCGGTTACTTCACTGGGCTCCGTGTCTCAGCCTTGATAATAAGATGAGATAGAACTGTTAGATCTGTCATTGTGAAAGTCACTGATGATGTTACAGGAGCCATTTCAGTTCAGGAACATTATTACTTATGGCTGTGAAATAGATCCATCCCCGAGGACAGACCGCTCTGCACGGTAGACAGTCTTAGTTTCATTCAGCTCCGTTCACACGCATGAGATGGGGAGCTGGATTGCCCTCCTGTTCAGTGACCCCTCTAGTGTTAAATGTCCTTACCTCAGAAGTGGATAATGATGCCTCATTCAATTTTACTGTTTTGGCAAAAGCCCACCAGTGGTACTAGTGTACCTAATTTGTTAGTGTACACCTAAGAGATGTTACCTTAACTGGCTTTGAAGTTATTTCTTCATCAACAGGAACTTCGCATCATGTAGACCAAATACTTTGCATTCGAACGGAACCCTTCTCCAAAACAGAATTTAAGTGGTTGACTAGAGCAATTACTAATCTAAATTAAAACCTGATCTATATTCCGCTGTCACATTGATATTGAGACACCAACTGTTAACAGTATTTTTTAAAGAGTCTCTCAGTTGGCTGTAAAACATGTTCACATTCCTACCATCACAGACTTCTGACTATTTCTGTATAATCAGAAAGCAAGCAGGCAGGCGTGTCTGTATCCCCCGGGCAAACAATTCAGCTCCGCGTTGTAATTGAGAAAAGAATCAGAGTGTAATAAAGGCTCCATTATGAGGCTCATTCAGAAGCTTGTATATTTACCTGTAGGACCGGAAACACCAACCAGGTGTCAAAGCTCTGTGTGATGTAGTTACCGCGGTGGGGGCCCCAGCCAGTACCCAGGATGGGAACCTTCCTTGGCAAACCACCACCTCTCTTCAGAGTCCACACCCCCTCTTTCTGTCTTGGGGGTTAGGAAGACAATGAATTCCTCAGCCGCTGAAAGATGGAAGCTCCACATACTCACTTTTGACATGGATCCGAAAATTTCAGGACACAAATGACAAGCACAAGCAGTCCTGCCGAATGACCGAGGTTCACTGGAGGCCACCGAAGTGCACCCTTCACTGGAGAGAAGAGGTAGACATCATCTGAGCATTGCAGGGGCGCCTGGAATTCGCTAGGCTGGCCAAAACCACAAGGCACCTACAGGAACTGGCCAGGTTCCACAGCCGCCTCTGCCCTTCGCACGTCTTGCCCAGGTGGTCCACCTCCACAAGGACTGAGCTCTTCCTTCTCCAGTCCTCGCAACCTGCACGAGGAACAGAGCCCTCGTCCCCTTCCCAGACCGGACGACCGCATCTGTTGTCCTCAGAGTGGGCTGGGTGGGATGTGCCTCTGTTCTCTCTGCCTTGTTATCATGGCAGGAGCTAAATGGACTCTTGTGGGGAGTGTTCTTGGTAACACTCATCACTCTTTGTTCTCAACAAAACTCCTTATGCAAATGAAATGTGTGAGTTGATAGGGAGTTTTGAACCTACCTTTTTTTTAAACTAAGAAATGGGAAAGTTTTTATCCCAAAGTTACAAATTCAGCTACACTAGGATCCACAGTTCCACTCCTAAGTATTTTTCCATGACAGATGAAAACACATATACGCAAAAAGCCTTGTGTGAGAATTATCACTGAGGCTACTTCATAGCATCCCTAACCTGGAAACAGGTCAAATGTCCAGTGCAGGAAGTGGGTAAACAACATGCGATATAATGATACAATGGAATACTATTCAGCAGTGAAAGAAACAAAACACTATACACTTAATAACATGAATAAATGCCACTGACTAAATAAGTCAAATACAAATCATGCATGGATGATGCGTAGATAGATGGATGGATGGGTAGGTAGGTAGACAGATCATTTGATTGATATAATGGTAGGTAGATGAGTAGAGAGATAGATACATAGCTCATTTGATCAATATGATGATGATAGACAGATTGATCAATTGATCGATCATTTGGTCAATATGATTATAGATGGATAGACAGAGCAAGGACATGTAAAACTAGTCTGTGGTGATAGTAGTAAGTTGTTCCTTTGGGTGGCGAGGACAGTGTTTCCTGGAGAGAGGTGTGAAGGAACTCTCCAGGGTGATGGAAATATTCCGTACTTATCTGGGGTCATGGCTTCATGGGCGTATACAATTGTCAAAACTCACTGAATGGAACACTTGAGATCTGCACATTTTTGTACATTTTTTTTATATTAACTAGATTTGTTTCCTGCAAAGAGGTGTGAAGGAACTCTCCAGGGTGTTAGAACTATTCCATATCTTATTTGGGGTCATGGCTTCACGGGTGTATACAGTTGTCAAAACTCATTGAACGAATCACTTGAGATCTGCACATCTTTGTACATTTTTGTGTATAGCAACTAGATTTCAGTTCAAGAGGAACATTCATGGTGTGTGTGTGTGTGTGTGTGTGTGTGTGTGTGTGTGTGTGTGTGTGTGTGTGTGTCTTTGGGCTTCTGGTCTACCAGTGTTGTTTCTCTTTGTTGGAAAACATCAAATGCTTTTGTTGGCTCTGCCTCTCCTGTCAGCAATGTGTAAGTGGTTATTTTTGTTACACTCGACTTAACTAACTTTGGAGCCCTGGTGTTCTCACTGGGCCCTTGGCCGTGCTGCCTGCATCCCCCCACTGTCTGGAGGATGAAGGTACTTAGACGTTTTTTCTCAGAGCAGTAGTTTCTACACACCATGCAGCAGTGGGCATGCCATGATATTTTACAAGCCCCACAAAGGTAGTAGAAATGAACCTGCATACTGGCTGTTTCTTGACTCTTCACCTGTGATTAGGCATATTCATGGGTTTCAAATATCTCAATTCTACTGGGAACCCCATAAAGCTCTGGCTTATCATTAGGTAAGCATCTTGCCTCAAAATATTAAGAAATCTAGCCCTGAGCCTGAAGCAGGCATTCTCTCCAATCTGACAAAACATCACCTCCATTTTTGCCAAATAACACATTGTTCGATCCTTCCCTCAGCCTTGATAAATGAGGAGGTAAAACCTACTTTTTCTCTTTGAGAAACCAGCCCCTCCCTTGGGCATGTCTTCCCTGCACAGGATGGAATCGATGATGTGGAGAGAACATTACCTTTGAATTGATCTGGGAGCAATAGATTGTTTTCTGTAGACAACAAACTAGCTTGCCTCCATCTTTATCACATTGTACGCAAGTAATATAGGAGAGTAGATTTTTCAGATTTTTTGTTTCTTTTGACTGAAAGTTTACAGGGTGGTAGTTGAAAGTAGCTCCTTCCTATGGTTGTCCTGGGAGCTGTTTCCAGTCTTCCATTTCTCCTCCTGGGCACAGCCATGTGACCTTCTTTGGCCCCTGAAATGTGAGCGGAAGTGATGTGAAATGTCTCAGGTGTGGTGATGGGCAGCTGTGTAACAGGAGGAGCAGAGCAAAGCGGTGGAACAAGGGACATGCGTCCCAAGTCGGAAATAAAATATTCTTGCTTTAAGCTGCTGAGATTTTTGAGTCTGTTGCTGACACGGCATAAGCTACAGACCATCCCAACTCGTCGAGTTCTTGCAGTGCTTTTCATACGAGTCTGCCGTCATTCCCTTGCTCTTCTCCTTCTCATACTGCTGACGATAATGTCAGTTGTTAACCAGCGTGGTTCCTGCAGGTTGCCCCTCTGGTTAGCTGCGTACAGAGTAAAGTTTCTCAGCACCTTAACTTCTCTCAACCAGCTTGAAACTGTGATCAGTATATAGCCTGCATTCCTGCCGAAACGTTAAGAAACAAGAAAGCCCCTCGGCAGCTACGTGCAGGATGCATCAGAGCCGTGCAGGGGGAGGTCTGCGTGTCGGTTCCTTGCCTCTCCTCCTCCTCCGGGAAGAAGTTTCCCCAGCACATTGAGTAACCATCCACTCAACAGCCAGTTGCTTCTGAGTGTTTCTTTTGGGGGATTGCTGATATAATATTGAATTTCTTCCCCCTCAGAGGCCCATAACGCATACTTTGGTGGATGTTGCTATAAATTCTGAATGCAGTGCAGTGATCACTTCCAGAATGCCTGAGACGTGGCATGTGCTGATGATCCCATGCCATATAAGCCTCTTCCTCACCAGGGAGGCTATGGGACATGACCAGTGTTCCCTCTGGACTTCGGCCGTCGGTTTCTAAGGGCGAAGGGATGACATGGCAGGTTCCGTGATGCCTACAGCTCTGAGTGTTCTTGCAGGACTCTGCCCTGGCTGCTCAGCACAGTGAACAGAGCTTCCACCTTGGAACGGACACTCACATCCCCATGGGTCAAACAAAGCCTAGGGCGCTGATTACTTCGAAAGCTCCTTCACTTCCCTCAGGACTGATGTCATCATGTTTTCAGTGAGAGCAGTGCAGTGCTCAGCCCACAAATTTTAATGAATTCTAGTAAGTTCCTGGAGAACAACTGGCCTCGGGGAGCCCCGTGGTCTTCCCATTTACCCTCCTTTTGTCAACGTCCCAAAGCCCCTCATACAGTGGCTATTTGAGTGTAGCTCTATGTAATATGGGTGACAGTATGAGCAGTGACACCTTGGAGTTGGCTGAAGAAAGCTAATTAAAATATCCTCTTAGCAGGTTTCACCTGCCTTTGGAGTCCCAGAATTTCTTGACCTCTCACATCAGAACAGCCCCTATTACTAGCAATAAAATCATCAGTAGATCTTAAAGGACTAAATCATACTTTAAGGTCACTTCTCTGCTCTGAAATGGTCATGGAAGCTCAGACCAGAGTTAACGGGGAGTTAACGGGCTACCAAGGGCTGCCTCTTCGAAAACTATTACAAATTTCAAGACCATGATATCAAAGCGTTAAACCAAGTGTGGGCCCTTTGGGCACGAGGACTTGTCTGACTGCATGGGTTACATATGAAGCTGGCCCTGATTTATAAATTAACTTCCAAATAACCCAGTTTGGGTTGGTAGTTGTATAAGGAGAACTTATAGGTCGCAGGTTGGTAATCACTGCAGTGCAGTGATGAGATGGAGGTCATTAACTACCTCCTACCTCCTTTGTACATGGTTGGGATTTTCTACAGTAAATGTTTAAAAAGAAAAAAAAATTGAAAATATTGAACCAGGAAATGTTCACGTGTATGGGAAACCAGACCAACTTAATATATACATAACCAAAACCGAAAATTACAAAAAATAAATAATAACATAGAATATGATAAATATGAAAGATGAAAAAGCTCAGATAGACAAATAAATTATGTGCAGAGGACTGGAACAAAAAATGTATTCCAAAACAAAGAGTGCATGCAAAAATACTATAAGAATTATTCTCTACAAGGACGTGGAAGAAAGCATGCCTCCACTCTTCTGGAACAGAAATATCTGAAAATGTGGATCAAAAGAATACCCTCTCTCTGAGGACAAAACAGTGCAGAATGATCGGTTTACATAGGTAAATTTGCTGAAGTATAATAGGGAAGAAATGCTAAAGGAAACCAAAGGAAACTAACTACTAAAGTAATCTATAAATGAGGAAGCTTCAAGCTGGCCTCAGATTTCCTCTTAATAAGACTTTATGAAAGAAGACTTATGTAAAAACATCTACAGAGTTCTGGATGAAAGAGACTATGATCCAAGAATGCCCTTCAAGTGAAAGATAGCAAACAGGTATTCAGGCTTTAACTAATCCAAGAAACAGAGCGCACCGAAGCCCTTCTTGAAAACAAACAAAGCCTTTCTTACTAGTGACGTCTAGCCAATCAAATACAGCCAATCCAAATAGGAACTCAGGAATAGAAAAACACGGTTAAAGCACTGATTGCCGTCACTGAGTGTTAAAACGTACAAAAAAGATGAAAAAGTTCTGTACGTTATAGTTACAAAAATGGAGACAAAATGTGGGTAACTTTTGTTTCTAATAAACAGTGTTTATGGTTCGGGTGAGTTGGGCAGAGTGCATTATGTCCTCCGTTTTTACTGCAGTAAGTTAATAGCCAGTGTCTAAAACTGAAATTTGTCACAGAAAAATACGCAACGTAATGTTTTCTTGATGTTGTTTATATTGAAGATGTCTTTTGTACAGTAATACGTTTGTTTTTAAAGAAACATTTATTTAAAATTTACTAATTCTTTCCAGTTTTACTTCTGTTTTTGACAAATCCAAATAGAATTATGGTTCATATTTTGGTTGCAGTGGGCACGCTGGGAAATAATTCACTTGAGAGCGATAGTTCTTGCCAACTTCCTGTGACTCCACTTGTCTGTCACGTAACCGTCCTTCTGTCTCCACACACGTGAAAACTGGGATGATACAATATTATCAAATGCTACTTCTCGGAGGCGAGGTGTTGAGTATGCGACTTATAGTTAGTTTTCAGTATCTTTGACTCTTAAAAAAATGCGTCTATTATTTACATGTTTTCTTAAAAATTAAAATGCAGAAATTTAAAATAGTGTTGCTAATAGCATACGTTTGTATTCAGCTGTCGTTATTAATTTGAGATGCTGTTTTTATGAGATAAAACTCAGTACAATGAAATTTAAGCTGCATTTGGTATATTAACTGAGAAATTTTTTTGTCTGTCTGTTAATTTCACCTACTGTTTCTTAAAGGCGCGCCCCTGACATCTTTCACTGCCGTTAGGGCTTGCTGCAAAGACATTCAGTGATTTCCAGCCCCATCTTTCATATGGCAGCTTCCATATGTCTCCTTTCTAAAGCTGACCTCCTTGTCCCCAACAGCCATTCACTGCTCTTAATCAGCGGCACCGCTGTTAATAAGTGTAAATAATTCTTTTTTTTTTTTAAGCACAGTCAGTTACAATGTGTCGATTTCCGGTGTACAGCACAGTGTCCCAGTCATGCACATACATACATATATTCGCTTTCATTTTCTTTTTCATTAAAGGTTATTACAAGATGTTGAATACAGTTTCCTGTGCTACGCAGAAGAAACTTGGTTTTTATCTGTTCTTATATGTAGTGGTTATCATTTCCAGATCTCTAGGTTGTCGCTTGAGCCTTTGTTTTCATTCTTTCCTCTGGTCTACAAAATTAGACCTAGGAGTCAGTCGTGAGGGAGTCTGCTTTTTCTGACCCTGACATCCATCTTTCACTCTACAAGTACAAAGTAGCCAATCCCTCGATCACAATAAAAATGGAATTAGATATGACGTGGATCTCTGTTGATATAATAGGCATATTACCACGTCTGCTCTTAACAGAGAGAGTAAAATCTTCACATTTGCACAAGCATTCTTCTTCTTACGGGCATGTTCTCAAGAGATGTTATCATTAGACTTACTAGATGTAGGCGTAAAAGTCTGTTAAAACCTGCGGTTATTTGCCACCCTGAACCCCCATTTTATCATGTGTCTCCTGTTTGCAAGACCTGGGAAGTAACATGCTCTCTGTTCAGCCCCAGAAAATATGTACGTATATTTAAATATGACCAGTGACAGTTACAGCAAAGTCAAAACATCAAAAACTGAAAAGGAGGAGAGTGGACATTAAGTACAGGCTTTACTGTTTTCTGGTTTTGTTATTTAGCTGGAATTGCAATAATTGTTCTATTCATGGGAAATGCAATTTGAGTCGGAGGGAGGGGCGCGGTAATATTTAAATCAGCCTCCAGGCTGGCTTCCTGATCGCCAGGTGTCCAGCCACTGGTACCCGGGCCCCGGAACACACCCCTCACCTGTGCTCTTCTGGACGCTTATCATTCCTTGTTCTCTTTCTGCTCGAGCATTAAACACCTGCACGTGACCTTCTTCCTGCTCCCAGTTCACGTGCACTCGCTCCTGGTGCACTTGCAGGTTTGGGGGTACCCCTTGCTCACTTCCCAGGTTTTCCTTTTGACCGTGGCTCACGTTCTCAGTTACTCCGTCACCTATCTCCAGGACTGGGCACCATCGGAATATCTGTTAGTATCTGCAAATTCTAATTCTTATGTATTCTTGTATTGGGGGAAAAGTGTTTTTTCTCTCCTGTCTGTCCTGTTATACCTCTTTACTGACGTTGGTATTTAATGTAAATTCTACCCATTAGATATATTAAAAAGGAACTAAACGTGTATTTATCAAAAGAAGCCAGGAGACCATAGGCAGGTGGGACTGCAGGGGTCCTGGTGTCTGCTGGCATCCGGGAGGGTGAAACGAATCAAAGGCAGCCTGGGGCCAGGCTGCGGAGAGACCCCACCTGGGTCCCTCGGGGGCAGGTGTGCGGGTGCTGGGCGAAGCCTCTTCCTGGTGATTCTCCCCGAACAGCGAGCTGAGGGGAAGGAAAGGACCCCGTCCACGGGCTCCCCCAGGGAGGGGTTTCCACTGTGCACGCTGATTAACTACAGTTGTTATAGGTCGTGAGCGCACGTCCCCAGAGGAACGTCTGACTAGGGTGGCGGTCGGCTAGTTCACTGTCCTTGACGAAGGAAGCCTTGTCTGTAGGAGGTAAAGGAAGTAAATGTCATTAGACGCAAATTCCCAAAACACTGTATTTCTTTGTAAAGAGAAAAATAAAAATATTTGGGTTTGAAAATAAACTCAACAAGACACGTTCATTTCGACATTGTTAGTGTAGACGAGGTCGTCTACGTGTGTGAAAGCTGTAGCAGAAGCGCGTGACGCTTTACGTCACACTTTACGGCACGCTTTACGTCACGCACGCTTTACGGATAATCGTAACGGGAAGCTTGTTTAACAAAACACAGCGATTGGTCCAGTTGTTCCAGTTAAGCTTAACGAGACGTCAGGCTCCCACGCGATGGCGGCGGGAGGATGTGCATGGGAACGTCTGTGCGGCGGTGATGGCGGGAGCAGAGCTGCTGAGAAAAGGGAAGCAGACGCTTTCGGGCTGTGGATCATTTTTCACTGCTGAATATCGACGAAACAGTCCAAATCTCTCGTTTGATTCGTGGCCCGCAGTAGAGCCTTCCTGCTTCTGTTTGCCGGGGCGTAAGTCATAGCAAAGAACCACACGCTGGGTGCCTTAAAGAGCAGAAGTTAATTTTTTCGCAGCCCTGGAGACTCGAGGTTTGAAACCAAGGTCGCAGCAGGCTCTGAGGACCCTCCCTTACTGCAGGTGATCATCCTCGCCCTGTGTCCTAAGATGTTCTTTCCTCTCTAGGTCTCTGTGTCCAGATTTCCTCTTATTATAAGGAAACCAGTCATAGATTAGACTCCACCCTACGGCCTCATTTTAACTTAATTACCTCTTTCCCTGTGACCAAATACAGTCAACATCCTGAGGTACAAGGGATCAGAACTTCAACATATGAATTCTGAGGGAGCGTAATTCAACTCATGAGTCTCTTTACAAAAATAAAATTTTCCTCTTAATAATATCTTGTTCAATTTGAAAAGATCTGGGTTTCCTTGTATGAAAAGAACTACACTAGACTCTGAGAATGGAAAAGTGAAAAAACAAAAAAAGCACTTGGACTTTGCTTCAGTGAAATTACTCTGGACTGAGAAAAACAGATGTGTGAATTACTAAGTCACATTTAATTTTAAAATAGAAGTTTGTGAGAGGTAGGGACACTTAGAGAAGGGATATATTACTTTAAGAACAGGCGTAGGGAGGCATCACATGTAATATTTACCAGGTTTCTACAAATTTTAGTATTTTTCACCCAAAGGCCATGGTCTTTATCATGGTTCATTCTTGGTGGTGTACATTCTGTGGGTTTGGACAAATGTATAATGAACTGTATCTATCATAAGGTTATCATACAGAGTGTTTTAACTGCTCTAAATTTCCTCTGTGCTTCACCTATGAATTCTTCTCCCCTAACCCCTAACCCCTGGAAACCACTGATCCTTTATTATGTCCACAGTTTTGCCTTTTCTAGAATGTCATATGGTTGCAATTGCACAGAATGCTGCCTTTTCAGATCGGCTTCTTTCACTTAGACATCGATTCATCTACTGAAGGACATCTTGGTTGCTTCCAAGTTTGACGATAATGAATAAAACCGCTATAAAGATTCACATGGAGGTTTTGTGTGGACATAAATTTTCAGCTACTTTGGGTAAATAGTAGGGAGCATAATTGCTGGGTTGGATGGTAAGAGTATGTTTAGTTTTGTAAGAAACCGCAAAAGTGCCTTCCACACTTGCTGTACCATTTTTCATTCCTCAGAGAAATAAATGAGAGTCCCTGTTGCTCCATATCGTTGTCAGCACTTGGCGTTGTCAGGGTTTCCAATTTTGGCCATTCTAATAGGTGTGTAGTGGTGTCTCATTGTTTCAGTTTGCATTCCCATGAACTGATGACATATGATGTGGATCATCTTTTCATGTGTGTCTTTACCATCAGTGTATCTTCTTTGGTGAGATGTCACTTCAGATCCTTGGCCAATTTTTAAATTGTGCTGTTTGTTTTCCCATTGTTGAGCTTTGAGTGTTGTATATAAGAACTGTGAGTCTGAGATAACAATCCTTTATCAAATATGTCTTTGCAAGTATTTTTTTCCAGCCTGTGACTTGTCTTTTCATTCTCCTGACATTGCGTTTTGTAGAACAGAAGTTCTTAATTGGGGGGAAGGGGGGTTGTTGAACAAAGTTTATTCTAGGGAGAGCAACTTATTGAGAGATAAAACCTTTTTAAAATTTACATATATGTACTGTTCATTGTTTCTAAGAACAATTCAGAGCTTTAGCTTTTTAAACTTACATAGGTATCAAACGAATAAAACCAACTGCAAAATAAGAATCAACAGAATGCAGTAATCCAATCATAAAGGACAGTCACATGTGCTCACACATAGTCAAGAAATCAGTCATCTAAGTTATAAATAATAAGTAGTTCATTTCTGTCCTTTTTTTTAGATTCCACATATAGGTGATATCAATATGACATCTGTCATTCTCTTTCTGGCTTACTTCACTTAGAATGATGATCTCCAGGTTTATCCAAGTTACTGCAAATGGCACTATTTTATTACCTTTTATGATTGAGTAGTATTACATTGTATAAATATACCACAGCTTCTTTATCCAGTCATATGTCAATGAACATTTAGGTTGTTTCCATATCTTGGCTATTGTAACTAGTGCTGCTGTGAACATTGGGGTGCAGGCGTCTTTTTGAATTAGAGTTTTCTCTGGATAAATGCCCAAGAATGGGATTGCTGGATCGTATGTTAAGTCTATTGTTAGTTTTTTAAGGAATCTCCATACTGTCCTCCATAGATAGTGGCAGCAGTTCTTGATTTTAATGGAGTTCGATTTAGCAGTGATTTCTTTCATAGATTGTGTCCTTGGTATTATATCTAGAAAGTCATCACCATACCCATGGTCTTCTAGGTGGTCTCTTACATTATCTTCTAGTTTTATGGTTTCACATTTTTATTTAGGTCTGTGATCCATTTTGAGTTAGTTTTTGTAAAGGGTGTAAGAACTGTATCTAGAATTTAGGTCTGCGATCCGTTTTGAGTTAGTTTTTATAAAGGGTGTAAGAACTGTATCTAGATTCTCTTTTTTTTTTTTTTTGCATGTGGATATCCAGTTGTTCCAGCACCCTTGTTTGAAAGGACTAATGCTGCATCATTTTATGGCCTTTACATCTTTGTAAAAGTTCAGTTGACTGTATTTATGTGCATGTATCTCTGGGCTCTCTAGTCTGTTCCACATATCTGTTTATCTGTTCTCTCCTAAATACCATGCTACCTAAATTACTGTATATTTATTGTTAAGTCTCAAAGTTGAGCTGTGTCAGTCTTCCAGCTTTGTCCTTTGCCTTCAGTGTTGTGTCTGCTACTCTGCATTGTTTGCCTCTCCATGTAAACTTTATGATCGGTTTGTCAATAGCCACAAAATAACTTGCTGAGATTTTGACTCAGCTTTCACTGAATCTATAGATCAAGTTGGGAGGAACTGACACCTTGACAACACTGAGTCTTCCTTTCCATGAACATGGAAAATCTCTTCATTATTTAGTTTTTCTTTGCATTGATTGATTTTTGAGTGTTCGAAACAGCCTTGATTTCCATAGATTAAACTGCACTTGGTCAGGTTAAATTATTCTTTTATGTATCGTCAAATTTAATTTTCTAAAAAATTATGTTATGTTACTTCCATGTGTTGTTGAACTTTAGTTTTCAAGCCCAGCAATGCTATATTATAGGTTTGGTGTCAGGTGAGTGCTGGCTTCACAGAGTCATCTCTGGAGAAGTTTTGATTGTTGTGAACACAGTGAGATTACACTGTGGTTTTAACTTACTTCTTTTCTTTTCTGATAAATAATGAGCTTGAGTACTGTGTCGGAAGTGTGTTAGTCATTTGGTTATTTTCTTTGAAGTGCATGGTCATGTCACTAGACCTTTTTAATCGTACTTGTATATTCTGGAAGAGTTCTCAGTTCATTTTACATCTTTCAAATATTTTGCTTCCTTCTGTTTTTTTTCTTGCCTTATGGTCTCTCAGTGGTGTCTCAGTGATGAACAAGATTCTTGATTTTAATGTAGTCTAATTTCTCAACATTGGTACTTGGTACATATTTATTTATATGTAATGTTTTTCTTCTACAAGAATTACTTTATCTTAAATATTTAAATCTATCATCTACCTGGGATTTTTACATACAGCGTAATTTTGGGAACAAGACAATTTTTCATTATGGATTTTTTTTATTGACCGGCGCCATTTTTTGAAATGGTAAAGTTAAATTGAAATCACTGTTGATATTGTTACTATTGTTGAGATTAACAACTTGATCTTAATTTTATGTGACAACACAAGGCAAACCATAACCAAGACTCTCTTGAAAACAAAGAACTTTCTTGTGGTACTTACGTTACTAAATACAAAGACTTATTAGAGAGCTATACCATTTAACAATATTGTCCTGTCACAAGATAAACAGCAGACAACAGAATAGAGAACTCAGCTACAGACACATCTGTGTGAACTCTGGACGTCGGACGAAGCAGCCCTGAAGAACGATGCTTGATGAGCTGCCTGCACGAGACTGGAAGGGGGCCCAGTCGTGTGGCTGTCTCTGGAATGTAGCAGAATTAGTACATCTCTTCCAAAGCATTTGGACCCTCGTGGCCAATTCTGGGGCAGCTCTGAAGAATTTAACGCTTTGACCAGATGACCGTGAGAGAGTTGAAGATGTTTATGGGCAATTTTTCAAGTAGGTTTTTTAAAAAGGCACCTAGCTTAAGGAAACAAAGACGGTGAAAGGACTTTATGACTTAATGAGATTGCAGGGTGTTTCTGATCAGAGGGAAGGACTGGGAGAAACCATGGAAATGCACAAGGAGCACTTTTCAAAAAATGTATTTGAAAACATGTATGTGCAAAATTAGCACTAGTTAGATGTGCAGCACTTCAGAGTCCATCTAATAAAACAGAAGCGGCATCGTACAGATCAGCTGGAACACAACAGTGTGTACACGCTAAATACCATGTTTTCATATAGGAAGTAGCACCTTAGTGTTTCTATTAAAATACCATAAAGTTAATCTAACAGGAAAAAAAAACACACTTGGAATGTTCCCCACAAAACTCAATGCTGTGATCTCTTCAGTGAAACCACAAATGTGCACAAATGAAACCGTAAGTAAAATAATTATTAGCAGAAATACTGTAAAATGTAAAATTAGAAATTAAAAGCCTTGTGACATTAATTTCTACATGAAAACGTTGATCAAATTAGAGAGAGCGCATCTTTGTTTCATGTCCTGAGAAATCTTCAAAAATTTAATTAAAAACTATTGAAACACACAATTATAGGAAATAATACTGTAGGCAGTTATATAGTATCACCCAGATATGGCAGAAAAATCTTTAAATATGTTAATTATAGTATCACTTTAATTAATCATTTATCTTTGTCAGGTTGCTAGTTTATAAGTGGCCGTTGCTGGCTCATTGAAATATTGCATATTACATGTAGGTGGCACTTAGTCACATAGACCATGCCCTCGGTAAAATGACATAATTGTTCTCCAATAAATGAAAGTAAATTAAAATAGATCAAAAACTGTAAGGAGGATGATGACGAATGAGCACTAAACAGAGTGGTTTCTGTAACAAATGGTGGGGTCAGTTGGAGGGAGTTTAACGTTAAGATTATATTCACTTTCGAAGGTGTAATCGGAGGTCATACAAAGAGCTGGATTTGCGGAGTTTGGTACGTGCCGAGAAATCGGTGGTTAAGTTACCATCACATCTCTGTATCTGTATCCCACTGATGATACCTTCAGTCGGAAGGGTCTCTGCATCCAGACCCTCCTTCCTGCTTCACTCCGTGGTCCACTTGGCCTAAATAAAGCCTTGGCGTGCAGGAGCTGGGGAGGAATGCGGAACCCTCCCAGCGGAGCCATTTGTTACACAAACACGCAGGGACTGGGCAGAACGGTTGTTTACCAAATGAATAATTAAATTGAAATTTCAACACTATTGGTTGTGTGAGAAGAGAGATTTAGAGAGAGAACAGAAAAACAATGAAACAGAAGGTTAAGTAGCATGGATTAATAGTAAAGATCAGGTCAAGTTATTGGTAAAAACAATGAATCCTAAAAAAAAAAAAAATCGATCTTACCACTTAACGCTTGGTTGTGCACAAGAAGCTGGTTAAGGGAGCATCGTTTATAGGCTGTAGAATTTGAGCACCAGGAGAATTTAACAGTTTTATTCTGTGTCTTTTCTTCTCTCCGCCCCTCTAAACCGCTGTCTGTGTTCCGTGGCTCACATGTATTAAAAAAGTATTTAGTGGCTCAGTTATGTCTGTCATTGCTTCAAAGAATTTCTAAGATAATATCCTTGCTTTAGAAATGAGATTGATACATTGTATTAAATAATGCTCCTAAAAGAACTCAGGTTTTGCTGCTAATTTAAAAAGAGTACATTTTTGAATGTACAAGTTTTACTACCTTTTGAATGTAAGTGGTGTAGGGAGTAAATCTCATCAGGTATGTTTTGCAAATCGGAAATGTTCAGAGTATAAAAAGAGAATGTGGTGCATAAGTGATACTCTTTAATGTGACCAAGAGGGTTAGGATCAACAGGCCGTACTCAAATACCTTAATATTTCTGTAGGAAAATATATGAATATTCAAACCAAGTGGCATAAACCCAGAGGACAAATACCTCATCTCTCTTCAGGTCAGAATTTGCAGCTAAATGAGATCAGGTCAGGTCACATTTTTCTGCAAAGTGTGTTACAGAACAGGTTGTCTCAGAGCTGTTTGGACTTCTTATATTTAATAACGCTTTGTAACAAAACAAAACCAAACAGAGCAGAACGTTATCTATGTGTAAATCCGAGTCCAATTATTTTACCTTATCTGAGTTCTCCCATTTCCTCTCTAATCCTGTTCATTCAACTTCTTTGGACTTGTTTCTTTGTCTTTACCTTAATTACTGCAAATTGTTTCATCCTACTCCCTACAATGATATTTATGCAATGAAATCATCCTGGAAAATAATAATATAAACACTACATTATCTTGAAATTTCATTAATAAAAGTGAAAAATGAAGTTGAATTTTATTAGTAAGGTATTATTCCGTGATACTCAGGTGCTCTCGAATCAGTGCTTATTCCATCTCCTGTTGAAAAATCTGCAGTCAGAAGTTATTCATTTGCATTTCATAGCAATAATAGTAAACATGAAATGTGTGTGCATATACATGCTTCCATGCTTCTGTGTTTGGGGTGTACTTGGGGGGACTGAGTCAAATGTCTTGATGCTTGTAAATAGGTGTTTACATAGACGTGCACGTCGTCGAGTTAGGAACTTTTACCTTGCGCATCGTTACAGGTGGGGCTTCCCAGGGAGCAGACATGGAGTCAGTAAACTTAAGATCTGTTTAGGGCAAAGGGAATGAACAAGGCTAGTAAATATTAGTCATTTGTTTGGAGAACTGACTTGAAGTGAGAACATGGTCGCATTATATTATAGAAATTTAATTCAAAACTAAGATGTATCAGTCATGCTACAGTGAAGTCATCAATCCAGTTTGGGTTATTTTAGGCAGAAAAGGGTTTGCTGTGGGACATTTGATGATTCAGCGATTATATTCGTGATCTCTTTAGCTGACACTGATATGGTTTCAAAAAATGGCTGCTGTAATCTACAACATGTTACCTGTTCTGTTTTATTTTTTAGACTTTTCTCCAAAGGAGGAGTCCTTTTGAGAACTCACATGGCTTAGAACTGTGGCCCACGCCTGGCTGCGTTCTGAGAGGGCTCCTTTCATACCTCCGTGTAAGGGCTCCTTGTGACCAAGCTTCCAATCTTGTTTCTCAAACTTCTCACCATCGTGCAACATGACTTGGAAGTGATGGTGAAAAAGCTATAAATAGACCTCTGGCCATGTATCTTTCCAAGCAAAGTTGAAAAAGTTGATGGTTTGTTCAAAGTTCCACCTGCCAGAATGATTTTGCTCCCTGCTGGTGTCAGAGCTTCTCCTGGGTGGTAATGTTACGTTGCGACGGTCCTATTTGGACAAATAGCAAGTTATATTGTGTAACTATCTGTAAACCAGACATGAATATTTTCCTTTTGGACAGCAGTCATATGAAACGCCACCTGAGGCTGTAAGCAGAAATAGATGTGTTACAAATACGAGCGGCTAATGCATCCCCTTGTACTGTTACCCCGCTGTTGGGACCTGCTGTATGCCACTTTTGAAATAGACCACTTTTATTTCATGATAGAATTCTGCTGCATGCACAGAGCTGTATGACTCGAAAGATAAGATAATATCTACGTTCTTCTGGGCTGGTCAACTCAATCATCCCTTGGTGTCCTATGGTCAGGTCTTTCTTATAAGACTCAGCAAGGAGCTGTTTCTAAAAGCTTGAATAATTATTGCCAAAGAGAACATTGCTTTTGAACAAAACCCTGCATGGTGTTCTTTCTACTGAGCGTATCACAGGCAGTATTATGCTTACAGAGCTTCCACGGATAATCTGAACTCTATTATATCTGCTGAGGAGTGAAACTGAGGTTCAAGGGGCAATTCAGCTTCCCCTCTGGTATGGAAAAGCCAGCCTTCCTTTGTCCTGGGCACCACTTGAAGCAGGCAGCCCGACTGGATCTTCAGTAGATAAAGAGGAGCAATGCAGCCAATGTGGTAAATGTCTCACCCAGAAATCGAAAAAGGACCTGCAAATTATGTGCTGCTTCCTATTGGTAGTCAGCACAAAAGGCAGAACCTCATCTTTCACTTCTGAGGACCTCCAGAAAATTCACGGCCGGAGCAAGCCCTTCACTGTTTCTAAGCTTAATTTCCTACCTTCTGGCATTCGTATTTCTCACCAAGGCATGTAGATAAGCTGCTACTTCCCTCATCAGTGAAGCTTCTGAGCCAAACTGTCCTCAGGACTGTGAAACATCATGATGGCTGTGGGATGGTCAAGGTTTTTCAGGAAAAAAGTTGGTGAGAAATTAAGAATTTTGACTTCCCTGAGGAGCTACCGTGGAAGTTTACACCCATAACCTATTGAAGTAACCATCATGATGACCTTGCATCTTTTAAGGTGCTCCGCTGGTGTCTGCCGTTGCTGAATGCATCTGTGGTGCATTGTCATGGTAACAGCCTCCAGTGCATCCCACCGCCTGTATCCGCACCCTTCCACACTAATGGAGAGGGGTTGGTGCATTTGGGAGGGATCAGGGAGCATGTGGGACATCCCTATACCTTTGCCTCAACTTTGCTGTGAACCTAAAGCTGCTCTTGAAAAATAAAGTCTTAAAAAACATTGTCAAATGTTGCATATAATAACGTGGATGATGTAAAACATGCCTGATGAGTACATGGGCCTTGCTTTCCAGGGATAGTGTCTTTGAGTTGCTCGGCGTCATACAATAAAGTTCAGGGAGTCCAAAGTTCCTCGTCCTCCTCCGAAGACGCATGCTGTTCTTAGTTACTGATTCTGGCAAAGTTGAACTATTGTGAGTCCTATTTGTGAGGTTCAGGAGTGATTCTTCCATTATTTGGAGAGTGTTTGTCAGTTGCTTTATTTTGCAAGGTGAGAACTATTTTCATTCTTCTTGCTGTTTTGCAGCTCAGGGATCCCAATGGCTTCCCTCATCACTGCTGCCATCTTGGTGATCTGGTCCATGAGCACACGCACTTCATCCTCTCCAGCAGTTAGTGATGTTGAGCATCTTTTCGTATGCTTGTTGGCCATCTGTCTGTCTTCTGTGGAGAAACACCTATTTAGGTCTTCTGCCCTTTTTTATTGGGTTCCTTGGGGTTTTGTTGTTGTTGTTTTGGTTTGGTTTGTTTTTTATATTAAGGTGCATGAGCTGTTTGTGTATTTTGGAAATTAGTCCCTTGTCAGTTGCATCATTTGCAAATATATTCCCCCATTCTGTACGTCGTCTTTCCTTCTGTTGACGGTGTCCTTAGCTGTGGCTTATCTAAGTCTCTTTTCTGATTGAAACTGTGACTAGTGTTTTGAGGCTTCATAACCTACTCAAATTATTTCCTGAAAATACTTCTTTGCTTTCCCTGTTTGTGTCTGTTTTGTCTGGGTTGATGTTTGAGCTGTGATTGGCTCAATAAAAGATTCTGATTCATTGTCATGTTCCCTGAAAAAAATCAATCCAAACTTTATGATTGTCAGAAGCACTACAATGGCATGGCTCATTTTTGTTCTTCTGTGGCAACTGGGACTCAGGTGATCTCCTTGTAACTTCAGGGACTGGCACCCTCAGTAAACAGGAAGCAATGTGACGAGTCATCTAGTCCAGAGTCAGGGGATGCCAGGTGGGGGCAAAGACAGTGACAGTTGCTGGAGCAAAGCCCCAGACTGGGAGCACCTTTCACCCTCCTTTCACCCGCTTGCTTACCTGCTGAGAATACCAGCGCTTTACGGTGAGGTCCACGGTGCACGTGGCCAGTTACGACAGCGCAGGACCAGAATGCACTTCTTCAGCCTCCTACACAGTGACCATTATGTGCGTCACACGGGGTATTTAAAGGTCCTGTTTACTTAGCCACTCCCCCCGTTCATTTGCATGCTTTCCCATTCATTAAAAAATAATAAATTTCCAATAAAAATGGAAATATGTTTACTTTGTTATTAAAAAAATTACAAGTATATAATTTAAAAAGAAAAAAACTGACAAATGAAAAGTTCAGCCAGCAAAGAAAATGCTAACGTACATCTCCCTGTAACGTGCACTGTTATACCTACAAGACAGACACGTGTAAGAAAGAATAAGATTTTTTGGGGGGGCCACTTGGAAAATGGACATTTTCCATTTTTTAAAATCAATATTCATGAATTCCTTCACAAAAGTTATAAGAATTCCTACAATCGGTGGCACTTGGATTCTGGTGAATATTAGAACCATCACAACATTCGGGACCAATCTCGGTTCTAGTCAAGGATAGTTTAAGAACCATCACAACATTCGGGACCAATCTCGGTTCTAGTCAAGGATAGTTTAAGAAAAACCTAGTCTGGCAGTTTGTGGTTAAGGAGAGAACCTGAGATCATCTGAATTCAGATTCAAATTGCAGCAGCTGTCGCCAGCACCCAGCTCCCTGTGAGAGTTAGAAGTCAGCAGACACGCTCTCTCTGTGTTGCTTTCTCATAGGCCCTGTGGGTTTCAGCATCCCTGCGGGTACTGGCCCTGAAGATGGGAACTGTGGCATCTGATTTTCAGAGGTGGCACACTGCTGCCAACACTGATGATAATCACACACGTTTGCCGAGCACTAAGCGCGAGGAACTCCGCTAAGTGCTTTGTGTGTGTCACCACTGGAGTACGATGCTCTGTGTCCTTCGCTGCACTCTAAACATGATCAGAATTATTTTTCCTAAGTGGACAACTTCATTTCAAATAACTCCCCTGCCCTATTTGAAAAGTCTGTGTCACCTCCCACATGTTCCAGACAGGTTCCAGCAAAAAAAAAAAAAAAAGCTTCTTTGTTTGATGTAGAACTACTTCTTCCCAGTTTTTTTGTTTTTCTCTTTCCTAAATTGCATCACACTTAAATCTACAGGCTCACCCAGTGGCTGACTGTGGGTTCACACGTCTGCACCTTTTGTGTGCTTATTTCTAGATGGAGAGGTCCTCAGTAGGGAGATGCGCCATCTCACTCTGTAGAAGTTCCTGTAAGAATGAACACTCAGGGAAATAATTCCTTATCAGACACTGATTGCCTGTTATTGAGAATGATGCTAACAACTTAGATAACTATTGTTCATGAAACACACAGCATTATACTGGGTTGAGCTCATTCACTTTTAATAGCTGGTAAATAACCCAACAGAGACTGTTGGATCAGCTTCTTATTTATATTTTCGCCCTTACCATGTAAAGTCCTACCCAGCTCTCTCTCTGTTTCCTTAGGACACTTTTGTCTATGCAGCTAAAACCTAAGCCTTGTCTACTACGTGAGGACTTTCCTTACTCCTCCTCTTGGAGTCAGTGGAAGGCTCCCATGAGAGCACATGACGATATCTTCAGATGACCCAGTAAGTATTATACAGTATGGTCTAAAAATAAGATAAAATGCTTACATTTAAAATAAATTATTTGCCTGACATGCTGGAGTTTATGGAGAGATCTTCCTGCAAATCCTAAGTACAAAGAACTTGTGATTTAGTTGTAAAGCCACGACTAACACGTGTTGAAGACAACACACCCTGAGTCCTGGGCTGAACTCTATCTGCCCAGAGAGAAGGAAGTCTCGTGGGAAGGAACTGAAGAGAAGAAAGAGGTGCTGGGTTTTCTGCGTGGTCACGGCGTTCCCCACTTAAATCCCTCTTCAAATATTGTCCAGCAAAAATATATGTAAATTAAAACTTCTGCATTTTCCAAGAGGTATGAACTAGTCATATTGCTTTGAAATCCTCTTTCCTGATAAAGTACATACTTTGTTATTATTAAGATTGGCTTGACAATTTCAGAGAGAGAAAAACATTACCATGAAGTATATGGCAGCCTTAAAACGGGCTCCGTTAACCTAAGTGTTAACTTGTACTTAGAAATGGAAAAATCTGAGGACTTCGGAATTTCCTCAAGCATTTACCTAATTAAGGGGAAAAAAGCTGGTATGAATTAGTAATATGCCAAAAAGCAGTTCAGTGTCGGGAAGGAGCACAGTAATTCAGCATTGCCTTCAGGCCCCGTGCCAGTAGCAAAGGCCTAACTGCCGTGAAATTATCAAGCTTTTGTGCAGTAGATGTTGACGTTTGGATATATCTAAGATGAACGTGTAGTCCGGGCCAAAGCACACGCCCCTTTACACGCCAGCAGCCTCAACACGCTTCGTGTGACAGCATCCGGGAAGGAGTCATCCAGGACACGGTGACGATGTAAGAACTACTTGCATCAGACTTCTTCCTCTTCAGACATCAGCATTTAAATAAACCGTTCATGGCTTTCCCTGCAAGCAACACCTGGTGAGAATTTGTGTATTTAGACGTGTCAAAGTAATGAAGACGTGAAGCCACCCCCTGGTCCAGTTCCGGTACGCCACGCTGTAAGTGTAAACGGCCCCGGGGGAGGCGCAGGTGTGAAAGGGCTGCCGGTGGAGGCAACAGGCGTTCCGGGTTCTTGTCCCGTCCCAGAAGGAATTCAGAGACAAGGCGTAGAGGTTAAGGAAAGTAAAGGGAGGATTTATTAAAGGAGGGACAGCACACTCTCAGGGGGAGAGCGGGCAGGCTCAGGGGAGCGGCTGCCCTGAGTTTCTTTGGCTCGTTAGTTGCACAGGGTGTAGAAATGAGTGGGTGGATTATTCACGGGGGAGGGAAGGGTTTGGGGTCCTATTCCCTGATTATCATCCCAGATCCACCTTCCCGTGGGGAGGAGGGATTTTTGTCCTTATTTAGTCTGGATCAGAAGTGTCCTGGCCTCAGTGCATGATGAGGACTTCTCATCTGCAAGGCTGACTTTATTGAAATGAGGGCATAACGAGCAAAAGGTTACATTCAAACGATGGAAATTCCTGCCTTTTCCCACCTTTCTTTGTTGGTCTCCAGGCCACTCATCACCCCAAAATGTGTGACCCCTTATCAGCCCAGAGGTTTCTGCTTTTCTCTCTCTGCCCAGGGACCCCTGGTGCTCACATGATGTAGGGTTTCCTGCATTTGGCCTGTGCCCCTCCTTTCTGCCCAGTTCCTGCCATTTGGTCTGTGTCTGCCTTTCTCTGCTCACATCTAGCTCTCTGCCTGTTCTGACAAAGGTGGGACACCCCTGGGCTTGCACAGCCCCCTCCCCGCTCTCCCTTCTCTGCTCCAGACCCACCAGTGCTGCAGGATTCAGGTATCTGAAACACTGAGTCTCCCCGTGTCAGCCTGCCCCTCCCTGTGCTGTCCTGTGGCTGTGTCTGTGCCTGCCAGGGACACTGCACTCTGTCCTGCCTTCCCTTCTTGTTTTCCAGCCGCACTCCCATCCTCCTCTCATTCAAGGGCAGGCAAGGCCAGGTAGATCAGCAGTACAAAGAGGAGAGCTCTCTAATGTGCTTTCGGATCTCTGCCCTGCGTGGCTGGCCCTGGATGGGGTCGTTAGAGAGCTTTGTTTGAAAGCCCTCCTCCCTCCACTGCCGCGTCTGTAATATCATCTGGTCACCTTCCTCTCAGTCGCCTTGCAGTAATTACCAGACTTCATGCCCTGTCTCAGTATCTGCAGGGACATCTGAAAATTCCTCATCTAGGCCACCTCTGGTTCCAGAAGTCAATTTCCTCTTGTTAGAGGCTCTCCTTGGTGGTGGTAATCATGGAGACTTGCTCCTTGGGGCTTTCTTCTTTCAACGCTTTTACTAGGGTCCTGGTGGCTACAGCTTGTAAAATTTCTTTCAGATGTCCCTGCTCTGTTGTGCTAGTTTGGCACTTTGACCTCTGTTATAATAGGCTATTGAGGTCCTGTTTTTCAATTAGAATTTTCTGATTAATTCTTCGTGAATTAGAGCACCTTTATCTCGTCAAGGAATCTGATTCAGTTAACCTCGGGTCACCTCAGTTTGGTCCACAACATAAGTAATGTTTTCTTTGCTTCTACCTTTCAATACCACCATGCTTCGATGATCTTTTTTCCGGTAACCTTAGCGGGACTTTAAAGGAAGATTTAGGTAAAACATTGTAAGAGCAGAAAGCTAATTGGAATCTCAATAAAAAAATTAATTGCCATATCCTACAACAATAAAGAGGTCAAACAAGTCTCCAGTGTACTTTGCCAGTAATGCATTTGCATTAGAAAAAGATCAATAGAAGGTAACAGAACAAATGAATTGAGACATCAGACTGATTCGTTAACCCTCCTCTTACCAGAAGAGCTGGTTTTGCCGTAATTGGTCCTATTCCCTGCGCTGTGCCAAATGTCTCTGAACGTCCCCTGTAATAACTCTGGGCGTGCAGGCAGCTACAAAAACACTTTTTTTCTGGAGCTTTTATGGAACTAGAGGCATGGGGTTCAGAGATTGGCTATTGAAGAGGGGTGTGTGTGTGTGTGTTTCTTACTTTCAGCATTTTGTAGGCATCTATGTGATGTATTTTCAACCAGAGACCAGCGGAACACCTGTCGCACATGTCTCTCTCCTCTGTTCTACCCCTCTGGGGCACAGGTGTGTGCAAGGACCCACTCTCCCCTGGAGATAGTCCTGGTTGGCCGGTTGGTTTCCCACATCCACTTCGCAGCGAAAGGGGAAAATGGTTTGCAGGCGTGCAGGTTAACGACTTCCTTTCTTTTCCCGGTCTGGTCAGCAGCTCTTTGCAACATATTTGTCATTATTAGTTTTCAACATTTTCTGCAGTACTTAATAAAAAATACGTTCCTACTAATCCCCCGTGAGCACCATAGTCTGAGCGCTCCAGTAGTGAGTGGGGTTTCCCCCGACAGTCTGCTCAGCTGGACGCACCCATCCTCAGGTCTCTGGATGTCCTCTTACCAGCAGAATTACCTCCCCCCACCCCACTGCCCATAATGATTTGAAACTTCCCTGTGTGATGGTGGAGGCATTTAATTGAGTGTATGTTTTCCGTAAGGACAAATGTACTTTTTTTTCCCCCTGGGAAATCAGCTTCCATTGGCCCTATATTATCTGAGGTTTAACTCAAGACTCCCGGAATAGTTGTCATCCTGGGCTTCACCGCCTGCACCAGGGGCCAGGGGACTGTTTCTGAAAAGGGCTTGTGTGTTAGCTTTCCTGCGGCTGCTGCCACAAATGACCACTAATTTAGCGGCTTAAAACAGCACACATTTTTTTTTCCACTACAATCCTGAGAGACAGAAGGTGGAATTGAGTCTAACAGAGCTGAAGGCCGGGAGTCAGCAGGCTGGCCGTCTGGAGGCCCGGAGGGGAGAGTTCAACCCTCGCCTGTTTCGGCTCCTGCAGGACCCCCTGCTCTTCGTGGCCTGAGGTCACAGTGCCCCCGTGCTTTCAGTGATGTCTCCTGCAGCCCCTCGTCTCCCGCTCCCCTTCAGACAGACCCCTGTGATTACGTGGGACCCACCCGGGTAACCCCAGACACTCTCCCCACGTTAGCATCCTTGATCATCTGCAGGGCCCCGGTTGCCAGATGGGGTACCACCCACAGGTTCTCGGGATTAGGATGTGGACATTTTGGGGGGCTGTTAATTGGCCTGGGACAGCCAGGGAGTGACTGTCCAGGGCTTTGCAAGCCACAGTCTCTGCCACGTATTCTTCTTTGTTTTGTTTGTTGATTAGTTTACAGCCCTTTAAGAATGGTGCATCTAAACTTAGCTCACGGGCCACATAGAAATACATGACCAGCCAGATGTGGCGTAAAGGCCGCCGTGTCTAGGTCACTGGTCTTCTTAAGCCTCGTTTTTATTTAATTCTGTCTGTGAATGTATAAATCCCTTGCTACACCATGTAAGCGTTTTGGAGATGCTGACGTAATCTTTGCCACAGCGGTGACACAGCGGTATAATCAGGAAGTCCTTCCACCCCTTTCCAGCAGAGGCAGCCATTTCCCACTCACACCGCCCCCGTGACTGTAACGCTGACGAGTGCTACTGTTTTGTCTGTTCCGGATCCCGTCTGGTTTTGTGGTTGTGACTACGTTACAAAACAAGTTTTTTAATCAATAACTTTCAATTGTCACTATGTTATAACGCCTCAGCACTTCTAAGAAGTGCATTTTTCCTTTATCTGTCCAGTGCAGACGGTCGTACCATAGGTAAGATAAATTTTATTTTCATCCAAAGACAATGAAACCGCACTGTCCAGCGACAACCTGCCATAATGTTGGGTTACTGTTGACTCCCCATGGTTGTTGGTCTCTCTCAGCCTGTCTCCCTGAAACTCCCAGCCACTTCAGACACACTCCGTGCTGCTCTCAGCATTGTTGACAGAGAATGAGGTTCCATCAGAGTCAGATGCCCCCAGCCAGGAGACAGGAAGGGAAGTGAGGCACTGATCACCCTGTTACTTGGACTTCTAGGTAGACGGACGAGACAGTGGTATTTCTAAGGTGAAGAGATCTTATCCGCTGAATGTCTTTGGCAGGTGTCCCCTTCTAAGGATGGTTTACAGTAAAGAAGCAAAGAGTGTTTGAGGCACGTCTCTCTAGATAATAACACAAGTAAACAACTCTCTGGGACGAAAAATGAGATTTTTCCTAACTGAAGTATTTCTGAGGAACTCCTAAAACCCTACATCCAGACCCCACATGTTGCCAGGCGGCCCCAGTCAGCGGGGAGAGGGCAGGTCGTAGGGGAGCACTCAGGCTGGGCTGGACCACTCTGCTGTCTCATTCACTTGATTGCCTGTGTCCCTGGATGGTTAGTCACAGTTGTAACACTCCATGCTAGATAAGATGGGTGATTTCTGTGAATCTGATTCACAGTCTGATCTTTTTCTCTCTAGATTTCTTTAAATTTTTTTAAATAAAATTGCATGTGTTTAAGTTGTAGACGTGATGTTTTGATACACATACGCGGCTTGAAGTGATCGCTGCAGCCGGGCAAGCCACCCAGCATATCCGTCTCCTCCTGGTTACCTTCCCTGTTACACAGATTTTTTTCAGTAGTAAACATTACAGTACCACGTGATCCAGGATTGGCTGAATCTGAGGATGGGGGGGCCACTGATATGTAGGAACCACAGGTGGAAGCAGCCTTGGATACCGAGGACCAACTCTAAGTTATAAGTGGCTTTCAACTGCAGACATGGTCATGCCCCTGACCCTCAACGTGTTGTTCAAGGGTCAGCTGCTTCCAAAGAAGCCTGTCATTAGCATGTCTGCAAGAAGCGTAAACCAGGTTACCTGCATCTTCCCCCTGGACCGTCTCCCCTGACTCAGTTTCCCCATCGCCCGGTCAGACAAAGCCAAGGAAGGAGTGAAGGGTCGAAGATACGTGAACTTTTCTGGCACTTCATTTGCTGATGCTAGCAGCAGTGTCTGCTTTTATAGTGATTCTGGAAGCTAGAAAAATGAAAAAAGCTTTGCTAAACTAACTTCCTAGGCTACTGATCAAATTGTAAAATCATTTTTGCTTTTTCTGTAGTTGATCATGTTCCTGTTCTCAGGCAATCCTACCAGATAGCAAAGTCCATCTACACTTTTAAAAGGAGGTTTTAATAAACATCAGTGTGTCTTAGGATGACAGCATCATTCTGAACATATTTTTGAACTTTTAACCCACAGTGTTTGTGTATTCTTATTTTTTAAAATATCAGTGTTGGCAAACTTGACTTTGAAGTTTAACTTCGTTTTGCAAAACAACCAAAAAAAAGTTTAAATCAAGCACGATGAATACAGTTTTGGCTGCTCAATTTGAGTTTTAGAATATTGAGGGTAAATCCAGAGATTAAGGTAATAGGAAAACTTTTCTCACCGTCCTTGGAAATTTGCTTTGAGGCTCACTTCATAAAATTGAAACAATTGGCCCTTATTTTCAATATTTTTCTAACACATATGAAACTGAGACCCCCTAAAACTGAGTTCCTCCGCCGAGTTTTTGCTTAACCTCTCTGTCCAAAACGTTTATTTTCTTGTCCAACACCTGCTTTCTTCAAGACTGAGGAATATCAGAAGAAAAGGGGGCGAACTGATACTGAATGGGACCCTGCTGCGTCCTCCCTGGTACAAATTTTTCCACGTTCCCCTTTTCTTATTTGTAGGAAATAGGCTTCCTGCAGCCTCCTTAACCTTCCCTGAGTTCCCCAGGGCAGATTCAAACACTTGGTGATCAGAGAAGGGAGGGAGAGCAGAGACAGGGGAGGGGCAGTCAAGAAGCAATGTGTAGCCCTGGGGCAGGGTCCCGGTTCCTCCTCAAGGAATGTACATGACAATGTCTTTAAGTTCTTCTGCAGGAACTAAGGCCCCTCCCCACCCCAGCTTTTGCCTCTTGTTTATGGCTGAGCAGAATCTTTTTCTTTCTTTGGTGGGGGGGATGCTGGGTCCACGAAATTGCCAGCATTCTGATTAAAAGCAACTTTCCTTTTTGTTACCAAGGCTGTTAGGATCACATGCCTGCCCCTCCCTAGACTAGAAACCAGTTACTCTTATCTGAGTCTCAGGAGGCAGCTGCAGAGAAGAAACAAGAACTGGTTGGAACCACAGAGCCCAAGGTGGTGGAGGAGTTGACCTCCAGTGGAGCCTCATTGCACGCTCATTGTAATGTATTAGCTGCTAAGTGACACACCCACTGCCACCATGACAGGTAACAATTGCCATGACAACCACCGGAAAAGCCCCCAGAAGGACGGAAGACAAGGTGATTGGCTCCATCACCCCCAGAAGGAAGACATAATGGTGGAACCCTCTCATAGAAGTCCACGTGGCCGGAGCCGCGGCTGGAGCTGTGTCTCCCGCCGTCGTGGCCAGTGTCTCCCGCCGTCGTGGCCAGTGGCTCCCGCTAGAGCCTTTTCGCTCCTTCTCCTCTTTAGAAGCAATAAAGCAGCCGTTTCCTTTGATCCTCTGCCTCTGCTGTGGATTCTTTCACAGCGAGCGGCAGGGGCCGTCTTTTGTGGGATCCCCACTCTAAGGGGGGAGTCTTCCATCCACTAACACGTACAACTGGTTGTATTTTTGTGAAATCCATTGGAGAAATCACAGTTTAAGGAGATGAAGTTACTTATCAGTCCTCTAATATATAATATGATACGCTATTGTGAATGAAAAATACTGCAAGCCATATCGGTAAACAAAGAATGCTGAAGCCATCAAGTCATCAGCGGCTGCCGCCACCCCGCAGTGACCAGCCTGCGGCCACTCACAATGGTGCACCCTGAGGGGACTCAGAACAAGAAAGGACAGGACACTGGCCCTAGACAGCTAGGTGCTTTCAACGGAATGATTTCAATGAGCCCCAATGTTTGCTCCCTCCCATACATAGAAAAGCGCTAAATTCTTTAACTTGAGATGCCTGGTTTTCTTTAGCAATAATCTTTATTGTTCCAACTACCTGGTCTTTGTTGTAAAGCTCCTGTACATCCTGGCTCCTCCCCTACCTCTTCGGAGCAGCCTCTCAGAGCAACCTGAGAGGCTGTCATCCCGGGCTCAAGTCCTCAGAAACGTCCACCGAGGAAAACGTAACTCTCAACTTTCAGGCTGTGCGTTTATTTCAGTCGACAATATAATATAATACACAAATGCAAACTCTGACTGCCTAGGTGAGGTAAGTTTATAGTGTATTGTCTTGAGTGTTTGGTTTTTGCTCATAAAATTTGTTGGAGAGCTCAGAATAATGAAATATAATTTTACATATTTAAGTTATCAATAAATAAAAATTATTCTATTCCTGTGGAAAAGAAGGACCAAGTGAATGTTAGAGTGAATTCAAGTAAGACCATCTTTAGGAATGTCTGTGTAATAGTCAGTAACTATTATTTAATCTTCTGGCTTATTACAGTATCTTACGTGTTTATCAACTGAAAAAAAATGCACAGCCTAGAAGTTGAGAGTTATGTTTTATTTAGTGGACTTTCTGAGGACTTCAAGCCTGGGAGGCGGCCTCGCAGGTGGCTCTGAGGGACTGCTCAGAAGAGGAAGGGAGGGGTCGGGATGTGGATAAAGGACTGTGTCTGTTTCCTTTGCTTCTTACAACAAGCAGCTGAGAAATATGCATGTGGCTGTTTAGAGATTTCTGTGTTTCTTTTAG
Organism: Camelus ferus; assembly: GCF_009834535.1. Classification (NCBI taxonomy): domain Eukaryota; kingdom Metazoa; phylum Chordata; class Mammalia; order Artiodactyla; family Camelidae; genus Camelus; species Camelus ferus. The sequence continues at coordinate 5,136,403 of NC_045726.1, read as the reverse complement.
AAGTCCTAGTCATGGTTAGTGAGTGTAGTGCTGTTTTATTTAAAATTAAATGAACATTTTTGAGCAAGGACATACCATGTACTGAATTACAGTTGCATTGAATTGAGCCAGCGGGTGATCCTCCTGAAACATCAGCCGTCAGTGCGCACAGACTCAGTCCAGCTCTGCGTTTCCTAAACTGAGGTGGGAACCTTCGAGAGCCTCTGTTTTTATATCAGTGGTTCCTTCTCAAGCAATGGGATTTAGAAGGTTAAAGGATTTTTTTTTCACCTATTCTTATGTATGTTTTGCTTTCATCTGTTTTCCAGATCCTGTTTTGAATTTGTTTTAGGTCCCGCCTAGTTTACCTCCAGCTGCTAATTTTGTGTGCTGTTTAGACATCATTGCATGGTACTTATTCTTCCAGTTGCTGAAAATACTACAAAACAATTCAACAGTGATTGAAACAAACATCATTCATCTAAAAATTCGTCTTCCTAATCCTTCAAGATACGTGTGCTTTCTTTTTGAGATATTCCTAAGGCACAAAAAAGGTTTTGAAAGGCAGAAAGCACATGGAAGTGATGGACATAATTCTCTAATCTTTCTTATTAGGGATATTTGCCAGGTGATTACATAGTCAAGAGAGGTTCTCAGACCTTCTGGGAGAAACTTCCTCTCAGCTGGAATTGTATCTTACAGGTGTACTGACCAGCAAGTTTTTTTTTTTCTTTTTCACATTATAAAATTTAATAAATCGTTTTTAAAGAGTAAAAATACAAGTAGTATTCTTTACCAGTAGTGTGTTTCTTGCTCATAGGTATATATACTAAGGTTCATTCTGGAAAACTGTTTTATTTAAAAATGTGATTAAGGTATTGGAGTTTCACCTCACTTCATCCATTTATTACACCATCGGAGCCGTCAGTGAACACTGGCAACCTCCTGGCTACGTCATCTTGAACGTGAATGCCGGGAATAAAAAATGCCCACGGGACAACTCTGAGCATTTTCAGTCAAGCAACACACCCCAGTATTTGAATCTAGAATTCCTGTAGAAAACCAGGCGGGAAGTGGTCATAAAGCAAAAGGGGACCTAACTGTGTTATATTCTAAAGAATGTTTGTTTTTCTATTACTTAAATATGTGGCACACACTGGCATATCAAAGTACATCCATTTTCTTAAGGAAAAATGAACAAATGTGTCTTTCAGTAATCTTACTGTAATGAGCTAAACTCTTTTTCCTTCAGGATCACTGGGGCGAGATAGCAAATACATATCAAAGGTTCCAAGGGGAGTGTAAATTATCAAATATTGGATTAGTAAACACATGGCTTCATTTTCTTCAGTTTGTGAAGATTTTCCTCTTATCTCTCCACGTAGACACACAGCAACCGTGTCACGGAACCCAGGTTCGCCTGCTTGCCGCCCAAAAGCCAGTTATTGCGAGGCAAGTGTCAGTGGAAAGGAAAGAAGCTTTAAATCAGAAAAACCGGCCATCGGGGAAAAGGTGGGCTTGTGTCCAGAGACCAACTCTGAAGACTCTGCGCAGCCACGATGGTTTTTAAAGGGAAAAAAAGGAGAAGCATCTCAGTGAATCCTGGAGGCAGGTTGGGGTCTGTGTCATTCTCCATTGCGAGCAGACTGACTCTTTTTCGACTGCGTGATCTGCTTGCAGGATTGCTAAGGGGGCTGTTGGGGGCTGAGAGCTCGCCATTCTTAAACTAAAGTCTTCATTCTTCTTTTTATCCGGGAGAAGAATCAACAGGTTAGGCAAGGCATGGTGTGCATCAGGAGAGCCGGTCAGGACCCAAGTTCGACAGCCTAGTGATCGCACTCCTATAATTAGGTCCTTTCGAGGTCAGAAGGGGCCAGAAACGGGCAAACTGGGGAGGGGCGAAAGGGCTGCTGCCAACAAGCGCACATTTCCTGTAGGAAACTGATTATTCTGTCTCCGCTTGGGGTTTGAGATGCTAACATAAGCACATGACAGTATTAAAACATGTTTAAATATAATGGCTTTTGAAAATACATTGCCCTTACTCTGTGGCAGCCTCCAAAATCTATCCACTGTTGGAGGAACCAGGGGAGAATGCTTCTCTCCAGGCATGATTACAGTATAAAATATCTTGCCGGCATCATCTTCTCCTCTTGGTTTTATCTAAAACCCTCTAAATACGACTCTGCGCTCCCACGGCAGCTTTGCGTTGTGAGCCCTGCTGTAATGCTCACATGCATTGTTCTCCCGTTAATGAATGTGGAGCCTGACAGCCAGAACTGCATATAAATAAGCTGGTTCTGTGAATGAGCATCTTAATGATTGGCTTTACTCCGTACACATCCATGAAGCTAATAAAGTGCTTGTCATCAAGTCTATTACGAGAGAGATGCAATGAGAAAGATATTTCATTTTTACAATTAACTAGCAGCTCACTTGCCTGTGTCCCACAGACATATTTCAGTTTTGTTATGTATCAATTAAAGCGTGTCAGGGATGAGAACACAATAAGTAAGGGAGGAACCCAATTAAGAATGTGATTCTTGCAGATTTAAAAATCACGGCTTCATTTAGGTTTAATTGACAGCAACTAAAATAATGTGATGCATTTCTCATAATCAAGCAAGGAAAATAATGTTCTTTTTTCTCTGTAACTCTGCAGTCGTAATTTTAAATTCTGAAGACTTGGGAGGAGAAAAAAAAAAAAAAACGTAGAAGATGCCATCATCAGCTGAGATAGGAGAAGTTCGCAGCTGCCTGCCTGCTCCCAGCTCAGATTACGGAGGGTCAGTGCAGACAGTCCACGTGATTCAGGTACGTCCGGATTTTGCATAGGGCCACACCCCACCTGACTTAATAATGTTGATGGGGTTTTTTTCTATTTTTAATTGCATAGGATTGTCAGGATGATGAAGGTATCAGAAAGCCTCAGGGTGAGACTCACGCTACCTGTGCAGTGCTGGGTGATGTGTGGACCATCGTTGAGACCCCGTCTCCTCCCTTTCAGAATGAGGGGGCAGTAGTTCCCCATCAGTTCACTTGTGAACTAAATTAGATCGTGAACATTAAGCACTTTGCTTGGTGTTTGGCACACAGTAGGCGCTCAGCAGTGTTGGTTTTCTGCCCTTGTTTGGTGTCCTTCTTTCTTTTTTTTTTTAATACGTTTTTATTGAAGTCTAGTTAGTTTACAATGTTATGACAGTTTCTGGTGTACAGCACAAAGCTTCAGTCATATGGGAACATACATATATTTGTTTTCATATTCTTTTAACCATAAGTTACTACAAGATATTGAATATAGTTCCCTGTGCTGTGTAGTATACACTTGTTGTTCATCTATTTTCTATATAGTAGTCAGTATCTGCAAATCTCGAACTCCCAATTTATCTCTTCCCACCTGGTAACCATAAGTTTTGTTTTCTATGTCTGTGAGTCTATTTCTATTTTGTAAATAACTTTGTCTTTTTTTTTTTAGAATCCACATATGAGTGACATCATATGGTATTTTTCTTTCTCTTTCTGCCTTACTTCACTTAGAATGACAATCTCCAGGTCCATCCACGTTGCTGCAAATGGCATTATTTCATTCTTTTTTACGGCTGAGTAGTATTCCATTGTATGTATACACCACAGCTTCTTTATCCAGTCCTCTGTTGATGGACATTTAGATCGTTTCCGTGTCTTGGCTGTGGTGAATAGTGCTGTCATTTCACAGACGGAGTCAGAGGCAGCCCTCCGCCTTGACCTCTCTTCTGGGGTGAGGGTCTCTCTATTGTAGACTCTGAGACAGCAGTAGCTTTACGAGTGTGGTGCAAAGTACTTACAGCTCGGGTACCTACAACTTTGTGTAGGAGCTTTTTGGAGAAAGAAACCAGATTATGATCCATCTCTCATCACACAAGACCCACCCCTACAGAAACCCACCTTCCTGTGCTACCATGGGTCTCATGCTGCAGCCAGGGTGCGAAGCACAAGGTGGGCTTAACCCATGTTTCTAAGAGCTGCTTGGGGAAATAACTCGTAGTATTAAAGACACCAGTATCACGGTTGTCCTGTTGTTTTAACCTTAGCAATCTCTCTCTCTTTCTCTCTCTTTTTTTTTTTTGGCAATCCTTTAATAGGGTCTAAAAGTCTTTAAATGTTCCCAACATTGTCACTTTGCCTTTTTTCCCTCACCATCTAAACCAAAGTGTGACTTACCGTCCTAAAGTAAAAACTCTCCAGGCCTCTACAGTTACTGATTTCATTGAAAAAAATTTAACTATGAGATAAAACTTTAAAAAATGTTTTTTCCTTCATCATCCACCCTGGCTCCATCCGCCCCATACTTCCTTAAAGCTTTCAATAAAGTCAGCCTCTTTGTAAAGAAGGGCCAGGCATGTGCAGATTCAACCTCCCTGGGATCAAAGATCCTAGGGAAAGAAATTCCAGAAAGTGCCAGAAAGCAAAACTAGGATTTGCTGCACGCTGGCAGCGATTTACACAGCATGTACGTTGTATTTACAACTATTTATGTAGCATTTGCATTGTATCAGGTATTATAAGTAATCCAGAGATGATTTAAAGTATAGGGAGGGTTAGATTATATAGATTATATGCAGATCTACACCATTTCATATAAGGGACGGGAGCATCTGTGGATTTTGGTATCCGAGGGGGTCCTGGAACCGATTCCGGGAGGGACTGCTATGTGTACAATTGCTCAATTTCTTCTTTGCACAGCATAAATCTCCTCCTGACCCCTATCTCCCACTCTCGTTAACTTTCCTAACTCTTTTAACAAATTAAAAAAAAATGTGTTACTCCAAATTCGATTTCATCACCTCCCAGCCACTTCACCTGTTTTCTAGTTTCTCGTCTCGCCAGTGACCTCCAGGTGAATGCAGTTACTCACATGCTCAGGTCCCTTATATAAAGTGGTGCATATTTGCATAAAACCTACGCACATCCTCCCACAGATTGTAAATCGTCTCTAGGTAACTTGCAAGGCCAAATACAATGTAAATGCTATGTAGATAATTGTAAATACAACATGTATGCTATGTGAATCATTTCCAGTGTGCAGCAAATCCACGGTTTGGTTTTTGGCATTTTCTGGAATTTCTTTTTTCAAATATTTTTGATCAGAGGTTGCTTGATTCTAAGTACGAGAGACCCTCGAGTCCAGAAGGCTGACTTTATTGAAACTCAGTACAGCAGACAAAGACTAAAGACAGAGAAGTGTGTGTGAGGCATGCACGGGGTGAGGGGCACTTAGCTGTAGTCTGGACACTGCCATCTGGACACTCCTGGGGGTACAGATACGTCCCACTGGGGACTGAGACGGAGGTGGTTTTCAGGGAATCGGTTTTAGAGCCGCACCATCCACACATACTTGTTCCTAAAGTTGACGGGAGGTCAGTCTTCCCCTGACTTCTTAATCATCTTTCTCTTATTCGCATGTGACCACTGTACCTCCTCCCGTGTGCTTTCAGTCATCTCTGTGTTTTTTACAACACCTGATACGATGGAAAAGCTAAGCACACAGTGGTAAATACAATGTATATGCGGCGTAAACCGTGGCCCGCATGCAGCAAATCCAAGTTTATTCAGTGGCTGTTCTGTGCCTTCTCAAGCCTATTTATAACTATTCTTCAGGAAAAAAAAACTTCAGAGAGAAGCCACAGAGAAGCTGTAACAGATACTTATATTGATTTTGTGGGGGAAATACGCATCATCTCAGCCGCCTATTTCAAAGAAGTCCAGTATATTAATATGTGGTTTCTATCGTCTCATTATTGATTTGAGTCTCGTGCGGACGTATTTCTTCTGCAGGAGAGGCTTTGCCACTGGAGCAGGTCACTGGCAAGTGTGCGAGTGTCCCTTAATGTGTAAGATGCACTGAGTCAACAAGTGCTTGCTGGGTTTACTTTCAGATTGATTTTATTTTCAGTAGTTCTGTTTCATTAAAGCATAAAGTCCTCCAACTTAACTGAATGTCAGACTTCCATGAATTCTGATTTTTACTCCATTCATTAAGCTCATACGCTATTATTTTTGAACATGCAGTCAGCCTTCTGGTAATTAAGTAAATGAAATTTATTGATGGCAATATTATACTGTGATATTCATTTTCTTTGGGGGGAAATTGAAAAGAAACAAATGAGTACTCTCCGCTGAGACAGATTTTCCAGTCTTCATTCCTGGAGTAGATAATTGTCAACATGAGACTTGAAGAATTAGACCCAGGGAACAGAAGTTCTGGCACAGGAAAGAGCACAGGCAATAAGTCAGGAAAAACAAAAACAAAAAAAAAACCTTGGCAGGTGTAAAAATCTGATCTTTAGTAACCAGGAGGGAAGTTTGTTCTTGTCATTGAGATGAGGCCATAACAAAATACTACACATTAAGACTGTGGAAGGAGTCCCACCCGCACTAAGAAAGATATGCCTGTCTGCACACCTAAGTGCCTTACAATAATAAATAGATTAGATCAAAATTATATCTATGTCTATAAATATATATATAAAATTTGAGCAAAGTAAATAATCCATCTCTCTTGGTTCTCATTTTTAAAATCGGTGAAACCTATACCCATATTATGGGATTACTGTGGGGATTAAAATCACTGATACATGCAAATAACTGAGAAAAATGCCCAGGACATTAAAAATGTGTTAGTTATTGTTGTTGGCTTAAGCCATGCAAAATTGCGTGTCACTTACTGTGAAAAGCGCTGTTACTGACAAGCACCTTAACTACTGACTGGCCGAGTGAAGGGAAGGCTTGTCTCTGGTTTTCGTACAAAGGGCAGTCCTGACCTGGGTGGACGGTGAGTGTGGCCGATGAAGAATTGTCCTATATCCCGTATTGTGTCAGAATGAACGTTTCCCAGGGTCAAGGGATAATTAAAGATTACTGGTCTTGAGTTTCGGCTATAAAGTTTATATACTGCCCATAAATAATGAAAATTGCCTTTCATCTTTTTGAAAAGACAGTCCAAGAAAAATACTCGGCGTTACGTTTTTGAAGTCTAAAATCGCCGGCAGAAACAGCCTCACTGATGTGAGTTTCTAGGACCCATGAGATAATTCATTGTTGCCCTCATTTAAAAATTCAGATGAAAACTGTCTCTGGAATATAAAACGCACTTAGAGTTGAGTTATATAAGGCTCTACATGATTCTAATCCCCTCCCTCCCCTCTGCCACACCCCCATTGCCTACATCCTAAAGCAAACTGTTGTTTTAGGCTTGTGAGTACTCCAGTTGTCTGTAAAACCCATCTCTGCTTTGTGTACTGCCATGAATCTTCTTATGTATGAAAATGATGTACTGGCAGGCTCTGCCCTTAAACACTGGTGAGTTTTTGTAGTTTTCTTTGCTTCACTGTATGATTATTGCAGTCTTTAGACATGTCTCATTCTTATGGGAGGAAAAAATGGCTTAAAAACTTTTAACAAACTCTTCTGAGACATTTGTTTTTGCACGTGAGACAGATTTGAGGTTAATTTTTGTGTTGATCAGTTTGAGTCGTATCATTGTATGCTATGAATGACTCAATTCCAATTTCCTCTAAAAAAAAGAGAGAAAAGACAGTATTCCACAGGTCCTTGAATATTTCATAATCCAAGCACCATCAGATCAATAATTGAAATAATGGCTTCTAATTTGATCCTTTTCCCTGTGTCCTCATCCCCCCTCTGACTCTGGGCTTGGCTCTGTGACTTGTTTTGGTCAATGGGACAACCCCAAAGGTAATGCAAAGGAGTCTTGAAAAGTATTTGGACATCGGGGACTTTTTTTATGTTGCTGCACTCAGGGCTTGTCTCAGTCAGTTCCTGTTGCTGTAACAAAACACCCCCAACTTAGAGGCTTAAGCAGCAAACATTTGTTTCTCACAGTTCCGGAGGCTGGAGTCTGAGACCCAGACACTGACAGATCCGGTGTAAGGTGAGGGCCCACGTCCTGGTTTCCATTTCTCATCAGTGTAAACATCATAGCATCCAGGAACCCGTAATTTTTAAAAAACAGATAAGACATTATGAAAAGCCAGGAAACATGGCCCATAACTAGGAAAATAATCCATATCTATGATCATACACAAAAATAAAAGATTTTTTTTTCACATTGGTTTCAGCAGAAGAGTGGGGCTGGCAGGGCTGAGAGTCAGGGAGGGTGGTGAACATCGCCCGTGAGCAAGAGAGCGCTCTCGTTTCTGTGAGGTCCCGCTCGGACACCACCCTGAGTGAGACAAGAGGAGTGCTTCTCCCCACTTGCTAAACTGCACCAGATGCACAGTCTGCATCTTCAGCCGATACAGATTCACTCTTGATCCTATATAACCCCCACCCACATTTATAAAATGCTTACTGAAAAATATGCTAAAGAAATTCCTAGCCACAAACTGTCTTTCTTAGGGATGGGAGGTAGGGAATGTGGTGGTAAAGAACTAGATGCTTTAAACCTAATAGACAGGTTTAGAAATAAATAATTTACCAGGAGTAGATGGCACTGACCAAGGGTCTGAAGAAGCTCTAGGATGAAATTGTAAAGCTCTTGGCCAAATTGTAACCTTGCAGTTACAAATAGCGACATGCCACTGGAGTGGGAGATTGCCAGGGAGAGCTGGGCCAACGAGGGCTGCAGAGGAGACCTGGGGACCTCAGACGTGAAGGTCTTACTTCTAACGGCAGGGTGTTGTTTAAAACTGTAGTGACGTGGATGCCTCCTACACATTTAAGAAGCCAAATCTCTTGTTTTGGATGTGTCTGTGAGGGGAATCAGGGTGGTTAAGTGGAAAAGCAACAGCTGGAAACTGGGAGAATCACTCTGATGTCTGTTCTGCTCCTGTTAAGACTGTAATCACCTTGTCTCATTAAAATAAATAAATACATAAGAAATTATATAAGCAAAAGTGAAAATCACTGAAATAGCCATGTCAGATATTTCAAGAATTTAAAGGAAAACATGAATGCAATAAGGAGGGAGATTAAAAACACAAAAGCAAACCAAATGAAATGAAATGTGCAATGAAAAGTATAATAAATGAAATGAAAAAGCCCCTGGTGGAATTAATAGTAGATTAAACATGGTTGAAGAAAAGATCATTGAACTTGAAGACATGGGAATTAATAGACACTGTGAAAACTGAAGCAGCAAGACAGAAACAAGTATCAAAAGAAAGAATAACAGATCAAGAAAATGAACAGACTCAGTGATCCGTGGGCCAGGGTCAAGTGGACCGACATGGGTGTAACTGGAGCCTCAGTAGGAGAGGAGAAGAAAGAGGGGTGGGGCAAAAACCTATAAAGAAAAAAAAAAAAAGAACATTTCCCAAAGCTGATGGAAACTACAAGAATGCTGATGCAAAAAGCCCAAGCAAGAGGCAAAAACACATCAGGTAAGTTTAGAGGGAAAATTACAAGAATGACCATAGGCCTCACCAGAAAGTAGGCAAATGGGAACACAATAAAAGGATATCTGTAAAGAGTTGAAAAACATTTTTTAAAAATTCCTTACAACACAGAATTTTACACAGTAAAAATATCTTGCAAAAATGAAAGCAAATTGAAAACTTTTTTCAAACAAGCTGAACTTTAGAGAATTTCTCAACGATAGACTACAGGATAGAAATCTGAACTACACAAAGGGATTAAAATGATCATAAACGGTAAACACATTGGTATCTGCAGAGGAATATTGTATCATGTTTAAATCTCTATGAAAGACACTTGACTCTTGAGTTACCACAGAGGGTCAGAATGTCAAATCAGAGTCACAGAACAAGAGATCTTCCCCAGATTAGGTTTTACTAAATAATTTAAAACATTTTTTAAAAAAACCCTTAGATAAAAAAGAGAGATCTGGATGGTGGTGGGGAGATGGGTGGTGGATGTCCTTTCTCCCATGTCAGACATTCCCTTTGGGTGAGAATCTTGAGGGCTTGGAGTGAGGGTCACAATGTGGGGGATATTTATATTGTGAAGCAGCCCGGAGAGATGGACAGCCTTTGTGACATTTCCAGGGACCATTTCTCAGACTATTTCTCATATATACTAGGTTCTATTTAGTGTCACATCTGAGCGAGGGTTATTTCAGAGATCAGTTCCCTTACTCTTAATAGTATCTTTAATTTATTTGAGGTCCACTTAGCAAAAAGATGCTTCCAGGCACATAGTTTTTTCTTCCTACCAGGTAAAGAAAGGTAAATGGATCACAAGCCAGTTACTTTAATATCTTTATTTTAAATTATCAAAATTATTTTAAATTATCAAAATTATTTTAAAAAATCAAAATTAATAACCATTTATTTGGGATTTTATAACATCTGTAGCAGTGTAATATATACAAATACAGCGCAAAATTGAATTGTGGGGAAATGGTGCGTAGTATTACAGATTATTACATTATACCTGAAGTGGTATACTCTTATTTGAAATTGTAATAATTTAAAGATACACATTTTAACTCCAAAAAATCATTAAAACAATAAGAAAGTGTACTTAACTAGTTGTAAGAGTAAAAGGGAACCTAAAAGTACACATGGATAAAAAATAAAACAGAAAAAGAGAAGGAAATAAGGAATAAAGAACATGTGAGAAAATAGAAACAAGTATGAAGATGACCTAAATAAACAATGAAATCGATTGTTACATTAAATGTAAGTGGTTAAACAAATCTCCTAAAAGGCATAGATGTTCAGGTGGGATAGAAAACCAGGGCCTGGCTGTACATTGTCTCCAAGAAGCACAATTGAATAAAGACACGTGTGGGCTGAAGATAAAGTAACAAAAGACATACCACACACATTCTAAGCACGAGAAATGCAAGTGGCTATGTTAAATCAGAGGCAATAGACTTCAGAATGAGAAATATTGCCAGGGACATAGGGAATTTCATAACAACAGAGGAGTCAATTTATTGAGAACACACAACAATGCTGAGAAGCCACCTTATATCATCACTTCAAAGTCCATGAAGCAAAAAAACCAAAATGAAATAAACAAATCTCAGCAAGTAAAACAAACAAAAAACAAAGCCCACAAAGCAAGAGCTGAAAGAATTGAAAATTTGGAAAGGAGGTCTGCAGACTTGATTGACACAGGGTTGCCACAGACCTTGAATTTGTAAAGACTGCAGTATCTGCAAAGCACGATAGAGAAGTGCAGTGCAACAAGGCACGCCTGGGGTGGACACGAACACTCTTGTATTAGGTGGTGGAAGTTAGCTTCCAGGATGGCGACAACCAAATGCAGTGCACGACTGAGCGACGTTAAATTCGTATGGTCACCTTGGAAAACTGGCAGCTTCTAGTAGAACTCAACACTGTCTCCTCAATCTAGAAATCTCATTCCTTGGGAAATACTGAGTAAAACTGTGTGCATAAATGTGTGTGTGACAAGGCACATGCAAGAATGCGTGTCAAACACTGGAATCAGCTCAAACGGCTGTTGAGAGTAGACTGGATACATTGTGATATTTTCATAAAATAAAAACTGGATAGCAAGTAAAACGAGTTATCTATAGTTACACACCATGATATGTATGAATCACAGACGTTACGTTGCGTTCAAGAAGCCAGGCATAAATAGTGCATGTGAATTATACCATTTACATGAGGTTCAAAAACAGTTAAAAAAAAAAAACAAACAACTCTGCTGTTAGTACTCAGGCCAGTGATTTACTGTAGGGGTTTAGTGACCAGGGGACGAAACAAGTCTTCTCAGATGCAAGCGATACTCAGTCTCTCACTGAGGCTGCTGGTCAACAAGTGTATGTTCACTTTGTGAAAATGTTTTGATATTTACACTTGTGATTGCAGTATGCATATTAAACTTCAACAAACTTTAATAAAGAAAAAAAGTGAGATGCTGGGGCATGTAAAACAAAACATATGTACAATAGACGTTGATAAACACATTTTTAAAAACTGAAACAACACGGTGATGGGAGAAAGAAACCTGATGGAAGTTGTAAATACGCTTTTAACTAACTGTGAGACTGTGAAGCGATCACTACTTTTCTCTTGGTTCAGTTCTCCCAGCTATCAATGACTGAGTCTGGCTAGTTAACACACAAAGTACTGTTTAACTTAAATGCTACGTATTTTTAATGATATCATCATGCACAGATATAATGAGCAACTTTCTGCCACAATACAGAACCAGAAGATGAATAGAATGATTGGACTGGAGGAAAAGCAAAATGCCAGAAATGACTTTCACTTTGCTGTATCCACTTACATGTAATTTAAAATTCTTAACACATTTCTTTTCCAGGATTAAAAAAAAATGTGTTTGCAGACAGATTGGCAATATATCTGGCTTGAAAAAATGAAAATCACATATGTTCTACAGTATGTATAAAATTATCCTTCTGTTTTTCAAACAGACACGATACAAATGGCAGGAACAGAAGTTGTATTTCCTCTATTATTTTAATTTGCACTATTTTCCTCACAGCCAAGAGCATACTTCTAATGTCTTTCTTTAACCAGTCATTTACTGAGGTGTTGAATAATTAAATTTCTTTGTGTATAAACAGCAAAAAACGCTTCTATCTTTAAAATATTGCAATCTTGATATTCTGATATTTCCATTGTGATATCTCTCCACTGCCCTCAGGATTCGACTCGGGAAAAACGTATAATTTCTTTGGATCCTTAACCAAGTCGCATATGTATAACTAAGCTTTATCTCTGACAATTTCAGTGGGTATTTACATCTTTTACATCACAAGAGAGGAAGAATTACTCAGTCCCCTTTCTCTTTCATTGCATCTCCACACGCCAGAGAAGCATATCTTCTGTTCCCCTTCTCCTTTTTCATTTTTTGAAAGACATTATTTATTAGTGTTTTTAGTTAATTCAGAAATGTAAAATAAGGAAATATTCCCTGCATTGACCACAAACACCTTGTCCTCTTAACTGTTGAAAAATTCGCGGGTGTACATTATATATGCTCACCTACACGTGTGCACTGTGTGTGTGCATGCATACAGTGTGTGTACGTATACCAAGATGTGTGTGCATATGAATAAAGTACATGTATAATATACAAATGTTGTATGCATATATATAGACACAAATATAGTAAAAAAACATAATTTCCATAATTAAGCAAAACAACTATATACTCCTTTAAGGCAACAGATTTGAAAGTTTATGATTGCTGCAGAAAAAAAATCACATATCTATTTGTATGTTTCTACGTATGTACAGTTGAATGGTCATTATATATATACATATACACACACACACACACACACATATATATATAAAATCTAGTGTCTTTAACATATATATTAAATAGGAGAATAAAACCCAGCTGGACTCCTAGGTGCAATCTGCAAGCCGCTGCTGCTTTCCTCCACTGTCCTAAATAGCTGTGGAACTGATTATTTCCCTTTTTTCATTGGAATCTTTTGCAAACCTCACGAATTTTCTGGTCATTTTCAGGTAACAAAAAAGTGTCCTGATAACATCCAGTCCTCCAAACAGTCTCAAGTTAGTGTTACTTTGTTCCCACTGGAAGTTTCTCTCCTCCCCGGGTGCGGGCGGGCTGCAGGCTGGGAGCCAACGGTGGGAAAGGAGGGTGGGCAGCCTCTTGGTCCTTTGAGCTTTTCACCTTGCTCCTCTTCCTGTCTCCAGCGTGTTAGAGGTGGTTCTGAGCCCCACGGGGTCACAACCATACAGAAAGGTGGAAGCCTTAGGGAGGCAGGAAAGGGGTCCTGGACTGACCCCCTCGCAAACCAGCATCTGGGTTCTCTGAGCGCAGCAGAAGGTGAAGGTGACCACGGTAGCTGTGGTTTTGTTCTACAAATGGCCCCACATCACCAGACATCTCATCCCTGCATCTCCCCAGCAGACTGCTGGTGGCGCATGGCCATCAGCCTCTCTCAGCTGAGGCCGCCCTCTCTTCCCAGGTGAATCTCTCAGGCCGGCTCTAACGCAAGCCATGGCCAGCGCTCACCTGGCAGAAGCAACGTCTCAGGTGCACTGACTTTCAGAGCCTTCTCTTCTGCCTTTCGTGGCCTTAGGCCACGCCATCCAGGCCATGCTCTGTGTAATCCGAGTCTATTCATTTCAGTATCTGATCGTATCCCGTAAAATGATTTTATTATTCCCTTTTTTTTTGCTGTCACCAACTGTTAACTTTGTTTCTCATGACATCTGCAACATCTCCAATGTTTAGAAACATCGGTAAGTAGTGCTGTGAGGTTTGCCGGAGCACTTCCTTCTCCACACACGCGCAGGCACTGGTGTGGCAGACACGCTCGCCTACCTTTTTGTTCTACAGATGTCTCCTCACTTTCCCTTGGTTTGGAAAACCCAACGAGCTCAGTCATTGCATTTCACTCTCTTCCGCCAGTTCCCAGATATGTGAGTAAGTTGGCCGAAAGGAGACACCTGCTGGAAAGCCCCAGGAGAAGGTCTTGTTCGCGTCAGCAGATTTCAAGTTGGGTCATTAGATCTGAAGGAGTCGTGTTGCTGCCATACACTGGCAAGCCTGAGGACGGAACCCAGCAACGTGGAGACAGCAGAGAGGACAAGGTGTCTGTGTTCTGAATATACTGCTGACCTGTCACACCAATCATGGGACCGCCTACAATGGATTTTTATGACATGAGTCAAAGACAAGACCTTACTGTTTAAGCTACTTGGACCAGTGATCTATTACTTGCAACCAGAAGCATCTTAATTGATTAAACTTGGTATCCTCAAACTTCACTTTTAAGAAAGGGATAGGACAAAAATACCGTTATCCCTTTTACAAGCCAGAAATGGAATCTGGAAACTAAAGACTATTTTTTTTGATGTTTAAAAATGAATCGAATTCGGTCTCTCTTCTGAATTAATGCGTTACTTTGATTTTATGGAAATATAGCCACGAAATGTCTAGTCCCTGCTTCAGGTTGCAGAGTGTTGGTTTTCGAGCTGGGACTAGATCAGGTGTCACTCTGGGTCAGCCCACTGAACTCGAGTCCCCCTGCTGAGAAGGAACAGAACCTCCCTGGGTTTCTGGATACTCTTAGATGCCAAAATGCATCCCACGTACTGACAGGGAATGTTTCTCTCCGTTCCCCTAGAAACGTCTTCCTGTTCATGCATCATGAAGGTTAGTCTTGTCTAATACGTTGCTCTGATGCGGAAGGATAATGAAGCTTCTCTTAACTTCCCGTGGGGCTGAGCGATTCCAGCCAGAGTGGTTCCCTCACAGCGAAGACGTTCTCCTTGACCAAATGTGAGTCAGGCTTCTCTGAGCTTGCTTCCTGACTAGGCTTCGATCCTGGCTTGCTGCCCGGCTCCTGGCCTGTCCAATTTTAGCAAAGAATCCCGCTAACCCACTTTAGCAGGAACACCCACCACTGACTCGCGATTCAGTTCCTTACCTCCTACCCTTGAAGGCTGAGTCCCTGGCCTGCCGTTAGCAAGATTCCTGTTCAGTTATTTGAGCAAGACTCCCCCTCCCCTTGACTTCTAATCGGGTTCTTGTTAGTAACCGTCCCTGCACTGAGCCCCTCGCTCTGCTCCTTGCTGTCTTTGGAAGTGAGCTCAGTTACACACCGAGGCCTCTTTCCGCAGCTGCAGGAGCTCCACGTAAATCCGCTTGGCCATTTTCAACAAGCATCTGGTGCCACGTGTTCCTTTACCCTGAGTTATGCTCCTCAGGCTCTGGGAAGAACAGAGTTCTGTCTCCCTTGGAATTTATGTTTCAAGAAGGTAAAGCTCAAATTGGGGCCTTCTCTGGCTCCTGGAAGTGAAAGACATCCAGGGTTTATCCAGACCTCGGACAGGCATGGGTGCGTCCCAAAAGGTTAGGTGAGAACCCGGGGTCCCTCCATCGCACGTCAGCGGGGCAGTGTTTCACTTTCTTCTTCTTTGAGGAGAGAGAGCTGCTTCTCTCCCTGTGTGAATGGAGTGTAGGATCCACGCCCCCCCCCCTCCAATCCTCGGGGGCATAATCCTGCCTCTTCAGGCCGTTTGTTTTTGAACTAGATCAGGAGCAGGATCGACCAACCCCCTGGGCTAGTATGAACGCAGTCAGGTTGGCACATGGCCTCTTAACGGTGTGGCCCGAGATCCGGTGGTCGTTAGAGGTAAGTCAAGAAAAGGCCAAGGAGCCAACCCAGAGAGGAGGGAGGGAGGGAGGGACAGGGGAGAGTCCGCCACATGGAGAGGAGTGGAGACGAGTCTAGAGACAGAGGACTGAGAGGTCAGCCGTGACCCTGGCCCTTCCGTGTCTCATCTCCTTTAACTCTGACCCTGTCTGCTCTCAGTCCTTCATTTCTATGACGCTTGTCTCCGCTTTGCCTCCCACCCCATGTTAGGCTTAAGTTACTTGGGGTCTGTGTCTGTGTCTTACAACAAATGATTCTCTGTAAAACATTTTGTTCACCTTAGCTAAGATTTGAATCATATACATACATCTTAGAAAAATGACAAATCAAGGTGGGACTTCTGACCACCCTTCTACACTTCCTCATTCCTGTATAATAAATTACTAGTATATCCAGCCAAAGCTGCCTACTGATACCGTCCATCAATGAATATATTTTTGAGAGAAAATTCTTAAAACCCTGCCCAACCTAAATTCGCTTCTTCGCGTGTCTTTAAATTTCAGAAAAATGCTCTTCGAACTTACAAAATTGCACATGGAAGAGATACCTTGGGTAAATAATATGTTTCTTTTAGCAAAGCTTTCAAGCCCTGGGACATAAATTTTTTTTTTGCCCTTTTAAGAAAATGGATTCAGAGGAATTTGTTGATAAAATTTAATTCTGGGCCCATTGTTATAGACCAGTGTTTATAAATCTTTTCTGAATGGCAAAATCACTAGGGCAGCTTTTAAAATACAGGTTATTTAGCTTCATTCCAGTCCAGCTAAATCCGTACCTCCAGGGATGGGTCTGAAAGTTTTCTATATATTTAAATGACTCCAAAATGTTCTAATGGTAAATCATGTCTGGAACCCACTGCTTTATTTTTCAAAATAGGATGCAGAGCAGTATTACCTGGAAACATTAAAAACAGCAAACCTGATGGCCAGATCCTGCCCCCCAGGTGTTCTGATTTAAACTGTCTGGAGTGGAGCCTGGGGACTGGTATTTCTCAGAGCTCCCCAGGTAATCATAACACGCAGGCGGATTTAGGAGCCTTTGCTCAGGTGTGCCACGGGGCTCTAACACATAAAGTGAGTCTTTCTTTGAACTTTCCCTGGAGAGTTTAGTGATAGTATTATCACCAGAGCTCCGTCTCTGTGATAATCTTTGCACCAGTCAAAGCTTCTGGCACAAGAAAAGATCTCAGTCAAGATCTCAGCGCATCCAGCTGCAGAATTATTCAACCTGACCCCTGCAGAAGGGAGAGGCCCTGGGTGGCGTGAAAAGAACAGAACCTTTTTAACAGCATGAGGATCCACGGTGTGGCTGACCCATCCCCTAAGTCATCCCACAACGACCTAGTAGCCATCTGCTGTATATCAGATACTGTGATCGATGTTGAGGACGCGTGTTTAAACCTGAGTGGAAAAAGCATCACCCAACGAGTATAAGAAGAGCTAGAAATGAGGGTGGGAAGGTTGACAGGAAAGTCTGTGTTGAGGATAAATGGTCTAAATTAGGGGATGGAGGAGATTCCCTTGAGGAGGTGACGTACGATGGTTTGAAGATTGCGTCATCCAGGTGTAGATGGAAAGCACATTTGGGATGGCTCAGAGCCAGGGACAAGAGAGGACTGAACTGAAATTGTCTTTAGAACTGAATTGAAACCAGTGAGATTCAACACAGTGAGCGAAGGAGAAACTCACGATGACGCAAGAGAGGTGGGCGGAGTCCGACGGCAGAGCTGAGGAGGTCTGTTTAAGGATTTATTTTTTACTTGATTCTAAGTTCATTTTGAATCAAATGAATAGTATGAAAGAGGGAAGCGAGAACCTATGATGGCTTGGACCGGGATGGTGGCAGTTGAAATGCACGTTGTTGATAAATCGAGATGTATTTGGTAGAATTGTCAGAGCCAATGATTTGGTAAAATATATTAATTATAAAAGTTTATAAGAGATACACACACCCCCATGATCACAGCAGCACTATTAACAATACCCAGGGCATGGAAGCAACCTAAATGTCCATCCACAGATGGCTGGATAAAGAAGATGTGATCATACAGATACACAGTGGAATACTACTCAGCCATAAAAAAGAAGGAAATAATGCCATTTGCAGCAATGTGCTTGGACCCCAAGGGCATTATGCTAAGTGAAGTAAGTCAGACAGAGAAAGACAAATACCATGATCTCTCATATATGTGGAATCTGGACCAAAAAAAGTAACCCAAGCTCACAGATGAAGAGAACAGATTGGTGGTTCCCAAAGCAGGGGGTTGGGGGTGGGGTGAAATGGGTGAAAGGGATCAAAAGGTAAAAGGAAAGAAAAGTGAATTAGAAAAAACTGCCCATTTTCTTTCCTCTTTATCATAGTTGATTTTACCTATGCATCCTCTCGGGTCCTGTTTCCTACACAAACTTGTAATGTGGGTAAATAAAATACAGTCCTTCTGTCGAGGGCAACAATGGTTCCACAAGAGAGGAGGCAGCCACCCCCAGGAGGGAATGCCATGCACCGTGATGATGGTTGCACTCATCATCTGTGCCCACCTGAGTCCCCAGGACACACTGCTGAGGACAAAGAGAGAGTTACGGAACAGGGTCTATAATGTGCTGCCTCTTGTATAAGCCACTAAGAGGGGAACGGGAACATATATTCGTATTTGCTTGCGTTTACGTGAAGAAATAGCATGCAGATGCAGGAAACACTGGAGCGTGGTGTTAACAGGGGCGGGGAGCCCGCGGGGAGGACCACAGCTGAGATGGAAGCAACACTTCTCGACGTAGACCTTTCAAAATAGTGGTGTCATGCTCCTGATTTACCTTTACTACCTTCTTTATTTGGTGGTGGGGTCAGGGGTGTCCACTTCCTTTGCTTTTGAAACCAAGCAGTCAGGACTCCGACTTCCTACCTGGTCCTGCTAGAGGTGACCGGCCTCACGACAGTGATGATTTAGGCCAGCGGGTAGCGAGGCTGTTGCTTGACTGTCTTCTTCCAGAAAAAAAAAAAAAAAAAACTGATAAAACTCGTGGGTCCGTAACATTTGAACTGTGTGTGTAAGGTGAGGTGAACTCAGCTTCTGAAAATATTTGAACAGTCAGGTCTTTGTTCTTCCCTTTACATTTCCCCGTATTTAGAAGGAAAAACAGATATCTTAAGACATTTCTTATACTCTGTCCCCGTCTGCTTCACCAGATACCCACCAGAGACAAGTGCATCTTTTAAAAAGTATTATGTCCCTTATAGATGATTAAAGGATTAGGTTCTGACTATCTTATGTATTTTGCTGTAAGAGAAACAAAGAATAACATACATATTATGGGTATGTGCCATTACTTTTTTTTTTTTTAATTGAAGTACTGTCAGTTACAACGTGTCAATTTCTGGTGTGCAGCACAATGTCCCGGTCATGCATATACATACATATATTCATATTCTTTTCATTAAAGGTTATTGCAAGATATTGAACATAGTTCCGTGTGCTACACAGCAGAAACTTTTTTTAATCTATTTTTATATATGGTGGCTAACATTTGCAAATCTCAAGCTCCCAAATGTATCCCTTCCCACCCCTTTTCCCCAGTAACATAAGATTGTATACTATGTCTGTGAGTCTGTTTATATTTTGTAGATGAGTTCATAGTGTCCTTTTTTTTTTTTAAAGATTCCACATGTGAGTGATATCATATGGTGTTTTTCTTTCTCTTTCTGGCTTACTTTATTTTGAATGATGATCTCTAGGTCTATCCATGTTGCTGCAAATGGCATTATTTTATTCTTTTTTATGGCTGAGTAGTATTCCATTGTCATTATTTTTTTCTTGGACAAATATTGCAATCTCTGTTTTGTTGTCCAGCTACAAATGTGTTCTCTTGAAGCCTGCTTTAGAATTAGAGGTTAGAAGTGGACACTTTTCACTACCACTAGTTCAGCTTTTTCTGAAAAATTAAAAAAAAAAAAGAGAGAATAAATTCAGAAACTGAATTTGACCTAAGTTAGGTTTAAGTATTAGCTGGTTTTATTCTTATTTAGTATGTTATTTTAATAATATATTCTATTCCATTTTCATTAGTCAGATATACTCCCCTGAGTAACTATTTTGTTTCTCATAATCTAGAATCCACTCTTCCTCTTATTTTGATATTTACCACTATTTGTTTGAATTTAATAACCGTTGTCTCTTCTCTTTTCATAGTGGTTTTGAGTATTCTCCCCGAGAAACTCCTAATTTTGACTAAATTCCATTTCCTTCCTAAAGTGGTTCTCACTGTGAGTTTTGACGCCACCTTGTGACTAAATAGAGAAATGTTCATCATATCAAAGGAAGCCAAGCAACTCAGAGAAGGGAGAATTTGACAACAAAGGAAAGTATTTACCTAAATAAAAGGCCCAGGAGTCTATCACCAACTTAATGTTATAGTCCTATTTTTTTAATTAAAATATTATTATTACTGAAAAATGTCAATCCTTCATGCTACACACCTTCTTCACTAAAGTCCGTCCAGGGAGGATGTTGTACCAGTGACCAACTATCACAGACAGTCCTGACATTTCTCTAGCTTTGCTCAGAATTAAAAGTTAGTGAGCCATAAAAAATGCCATCCGATGTATTAAAATATGGAGACTTACTTCACGTTGAGACAATCGTTATGTCTTAACGATAAGTTTAATCTTACAAAACAATCCCGTGGAAACCTGCATTGAATTTAACTGTACAGAGAACAGTTTGTGGCTGAGGTGGGCTCACCGTCCATCTGTTCCTTTGACCCTCAGCTAGACAGCGTTTCACTGCCTGCCCTCGGTTAGACTCAGATGTGGGCTTACTTAGGATGTGCCTGGAGGTGACAGATCTGAGACCCGGGGCTGGCTGGCGAAATTCACCCACCCACCTGCCTCCCTGACCTTCCCTCCTCTGCTGTCTGGATGCAGAGAAACAAGGCAGGCTTGAGAATGGGAGTCTGGGTCCACGAAATCTTTCTTAGATGAGACTTGCCTGTGGTCAGACTAACTAATTTAGACTTTTCTGTTAAAAATACATACACGTAAGTTTCGATAGGCCATTGAAATTTTTGGTTCCATTTGCAGAGTTTTGTTATTTTTAAAATTATTTTATTGTATGATGGTAAGGACATTTAGTGTGAGATGCACTCTCTCATCAGAGGTGGGCATACAGCACAGTAGGCACCGTGTTGTGCGGCAGATTTTTAGAACATCGTTGTCTCACGTGTGGTTAATTTTATGTGCCAACCTGACGGGGCTAAGGGATGCCCAGAGAGCTGGAGAAGCATCGTCTCTGGGTGTGTCAGTGAGGGGGAGCCAGTTCCTATGGTTACTCTATATCTTTATCAATATCTTTATCAATCATCTATCTATCAATCTATCAGCTACCTTCCCCATTTTATTTTAATCCTCATTTTCAGTTACCATAGTATGAGCATTCTAAAGTATCGATATTCAGTTTAAATAACCTGATTTTCCTCATGTGTCAGCGTTTCTGCTCTATCTGTGGATAGCTACTTCTTTATTTTGGTGAGCCCATTGCATTTGTTTTTCTTCCCTGTGGTCTCTGTGCATTCTTTACTTAGTTACCTTTATAAAAGCCAGGCCCAGAAATAAGGCCATAGTACATGATAATGGAAACTCAAGAAGGATTTTGGAACAAACAACTAATACGTATCTGTAACATATTGTAATTCTCAATTATCACCGCTTTATTGATCTCCAAATCTTTTTGATAGTGCATGCCATCAGAAAAAAATTAATATACACTGCCATGTAAATGTGTTTGCTTTATGGACTACCTAAATGTACTGGCACATTAATCTGACATTTAGTTTTAAGTACCTCAAAGCATAGGTTCCAGTGAAGTAAGACATTTACTAGTATTTCTGTTGTGCTCACAAGCAAACTTTTTGGTGTGCCTTCTGGAGCGTGCAAACTTCACTTTAAATCTCACCACCCAACTGATGTCTATATTCATTTTTAGGTTTATATTGCTGTTGAGGTGAGCCCTAGGTGACTAGGAAAAGAGGCACTGATGGAGAGGGAGAGAGAAATTAAGAGAGAGATTGAGAGGCTGATTTTCGGTGTGAGTGATTCTCGTAAAGCAGTAGATAACTTACATTTTGTTAGACAGACTTTCAGCCCTGTGATTCTGCAGAACAGACAGCACACTGCCTGACAAGACTCATTACTAGTAAAGGACTGAGAATGCATCCGATACCTCATGGTGCTTATATTACTCAATTCTGTTGCGTGGAGTCCTAGGACTTTTATATACTGCTCATTCATTAATTCTATTACGTTTTAAATGACATCAGATGCACTCAGTCAGGACCAGTCCCAGCTTCCTGCAATGGCTGTCATAAAAAATGCATTAAGAAGTAAATCGGTGTGTCTGTATGCACCGTCCTCAAGATTCATTACGATGTCTGGTTGTTAAAACATAGAGAAACCATTTAATTATATGGTATGCTGGTAGCCTGGTGTTCGCCCACAGTGAGGTAGCTCCGTGAAGATTTACCAGCTCATCTAACGAAAGCCAGGAGCCATCATCTAAGAACCCCCGAAGGACCTAAGCACAGGGAGACCTCAGTTATCTGGAGACTGACTTTCTGGCAACATGGTGCCTCCGATTGTGTGGAACTGACATAGAATAGCGATAAAAATATCACTATGAGAAGCAGCAAACTGTAGGAGCTCAAAGGAAAGGAGTCCTGAAGAATGGAAAAACAGTCCAGAGCTGGGAAGTGAGCCCCAGGAACCATGGGAGGAGAACACAGAGGAAAGTGAGGGGGGAGAAAAGATAAAGATCTGCACGGCGCTGCGCTGCGAGGCTCTCAACCGTCCCTCCCTCCCAAAGCCTTTTCTGCAAATTCCCCCGAGCACAGGAGCAGGAGAAGGTCTGTGCATTCTGCTTCTGCCAGAACACCGGGCAGAAAGCCTCAGCTCTGCAGGAAAAATGAATACAATATTTAATAATGTTATCTCTTCCTGTCTACAACATAGGATTCTTTTTTTGTTTTTGTTTTTGTTTTAATTAATTAATTAATTGTAT
Source organism: Camelus ferus (assembly GCF_009834535.1). Classification (NCBI taxonomy): domain Eukaryota; kingdom Metazoa; phylum Chordata; class Mammalia; order Artiodactyla; family Camelidae; genus Camelus; species Camelus ferus. The sequence goes on along the minus strand of NC_045726.1, from coordinate 5,113,280 downwards.
TGAAGCAGAGTTGATTTACAGTGTGGTGTTAGTTTCAGGCATACAGCAAAGAGATTCAGTTATATATGCATATATTTATTTTTCTTAGATTCTTTTCCATTGTAAGTTATTACAAGATATTGAATATAGTTCCCTATGCTCTACGGTAGGTCCTTGTTATTTACCTACTTTTCACGTAGTAGTGTGTACATGTTAATCCCAAACTCCTAATTTATCCCCCCATTCCTTTCCCCTTTGGTAACCATAGTTTGTTTTCTATGTCTGTGAGTCTATTTGTGGTTTGTAAATAAGTTCATTGTATCAATGTTTTTAGGTTCCATATATAAGTGATATCATATGATAATTTGTCTTTGAGTAAATATGATAATCTCTAGGTCCATCCATGTGGCTGCAAATGGCATTATTCCATTCTTTTTTGTGGCTAAGTAGTATTCCATTATATATATATACACCACATCTTCTTTATCCAGTCATCTATCAATTGGCATTCAGGTTACTTCCATGTCTTGGCTACTGTAAATAGTGCTGCTGTGAACATTAGGATGCATGTGTCTTTTTCAGTTACAGTTCTCTTCGGATGTACGCCCAGGAGTGGGATTGTTGGATCATATGGTAACTCTATTTTTAGTTTTTTTAAAAGGAACCTCCATGCTGTCCTCCATAGTGGCTGCACCAACTTACATTCCCACCAGCAGTGTAGGAAGGTTCCTTTTTCTCGACACTCTCTCCAGCATTTATTGTTTGTAGGCTTTTTAATGATGGCCATTCTGACTGGTGTGAGGTGATACATCATTGTAGTTTAGGTTTGCATTCCTCTACTAATTAATGATATTGCAGCAGAAGGACTCTACCACGTGAATGCACGTGTGTCTAATGCAATAATTCCTCTCCATGTAGCTGGGAGATCAGAGCTGCCTTGAGCACCACTCTTGCGATGAGGAAGAGGATACACAGGCAGATGAAATGCCCAACCCGTATGCAGACCACAGAGCAGCAGCGTAAAGTGGAGCCTGACAGCTAAGCTACGGAGAACATTGGTCCAAAAAATATTTGATCGACTTCAGCCGTGTGCTAGGCACTCTTCTATGCCTTCTGCATATACAGGTGAACAAGACAGAAGACCCTTGCCATTGAGGAGTTCTCCATCCAGCCTCAACAGCTATGGAAGCCATTACTACATTCTAGAATGACAGTGACAGTCTCCTTAAATATTAGCACCTGGCAGAAATAAGCAATAAACATTTTTGTCCCTAATTCAACCAAATATTCGTACAATGTTTTGCAGAGAGAAATATTCCACGAATGTGATGAAGATTTTAAAAATGAAAAAAAGTCTCAATATCTCACAAAAGATTTTCTTTTACTTAAAGAAGTAACAATTCAGATCATCTTCTGGAACTGGATAACATTCACCCCTGGGTCCTACAGCTTCAACATCTCCTGTCTTATGGTGGGCAAAATACTAAATAGATTTTCAAAATTATAACCCTGGGGATTATGATTTCAGTTGATTTCAGTTGCATTTTATTAAGAAAGGAAACTTCAAAATTCATTTTTATTATGTAACATTCAGGTGCAGTAAAATGTTAGACTTCGGTTAACAGGAAAACCTAATTATCTGGGAAAGGTCATTCTCCAGTGATATTAAGAGAAACCAGAAATAAAGCCCATTTCCTGAGAGAGGGAGGCATTTTTCTTGGCTTCATATATTCACATTGAAGGAATAGGAGAATTAATCTTTGGAATTAAAATCTCCTCTGACATGCAGGTCTTAAATAATGGTTCTTATTAGATCCATGCGTTAGAGCTGCACTTTGGATTCCCCCACTTGTGCTTTCTCTGTAAGCTTGCTGCCTTAAGCATTATTCACTGAGGAGGGGTGTCTCCCTAATTTGCCATGTGCTCTTTTTTTTTTTCAAATTCTTCTTCTGCTGGCAATAATACTCATATTGAAGTTTTCTCTCTAAGTGAGCTTCAGGTCCTTGTGCTTTATGGTATTGTGTTAAATGAAGTTGTAATTTTCCATATAAAACCTCATTGATTATTAAGAATATTAAACAGGCAGGTGAAGAAGTCATCTCTAAATAATAGGTATTTTGCTTTCCTTTCTCCCTTCTAAAAAATGTTTCACAAACATAACTTGGCAAAGCCACAGACATGCAGCAAATTTTGTGGCACGAAAGTAATTTTAAAATAGTCAAGGAAAGTAAATAACAGATGACATGAGCTTTGAAACATGTATCCAGTTGACAGTAAGAGGATCATGGTGCCAAAGAGCTTACAGTCAATTTCTTTAGGAAGTGAAGTATCATGCTTTGCTTCAAAGCAGATGAGCGCATTAAAGCCCAGGAGCACTCACAACTTTATAGTACGTAACAGCCAAGAGGCAGTGTGTGTTGCTCTTAGGGCGCATTTTGTAGTAGCTGAGAAATACAAAAGTACCCCATCCCTGTCTCTCGCTTTCCCGCGTAGATACAAGTAACATAAATGATAAAGAAACAACTGCCAGTGACTCAGAGCAGGAAGGAAATGACAGTGTTACAGGAAACCACAACCCCTTTGCATCAAGCAGAAATACCTGCATAGCGTCTAATAGCTTCCAAAGTACAGCCAGTCCCCAACACTTCAGTAATTCAACCAAGTGATAAAGCTTGGAACACAATCCAGGTGCTCTGACCACTGGTCCCCAACGTTCTCAGTTGTTCTTTCGGACACACATTGAATCAGATGCTCCATCTGTGTCCGAGAGCTCCGCTGGGGATCATGAATGTCAAACGTCTGACGTTTATTAACCGAGATGGGCCCTGGGAAAGTTTACAACCAATTTAAAAATCAAATAACACAGCCCGCACGTAGCACACCTCCAACAACAAAACCCAGTCACTCAACAATTGTATGTCTTCATGGATATAACATTCTCTTTGTAAGTAAATAAAGGACATAAATTCTATCTTCAGCTGTCAATTCTTTCAATTAAGTTGAATCATTTTGCTGCCTTATTCTTGCTTCCAGTTTTCCCTGTCATCTCAGTAGAAGTTTAGGACACCATCTGCTTCCCCAGAATAACTCACCATGTTTTCTTGGTTCTATTCTCTCTCTTTGAAGTATTGATGGATGCTGAATAGTAATTATCCACCTGCTTTTTAATGCTTATGTTTTAATGAGTAATTATATTAGTTCGCTAGGACTGTCATAACAAAGTACCACAAACTGAGGTCACAGTGGAGTGGGGTGACCCCTAGTCCAATACTAATGATGTCCTCATAACAAAAGAGGAGACTGGGACATAGACACACACACACACACACACACACACACACACACACACACACCCCTACAATTAAATATCTAAAAAACCCCGAAGGATTTTAGTGATAACTGTATACAGTTGTTTGCAGCAAACACCCCTACTACTTTAGCTTAAGCAAATATAAACGTGTTTTTTTCTAACTTAACTAGTGGTCCGAAGGGAGGCAGTCAGCAGGGTGATTATAAGGGTGACATTTGAAAAAGCAAGAGATGTCGGGCCATTACCCTGCTGCCTGTGTAAACAGAGCCATGGGCTGCAGGTTTCCTCCCAGTCTGAGTCCTAAGAATTATCATTTAAATGAAGTCCCTGCGTGGTGTAGGGAGGAGGGATGAAGCCATGGTGGTACTTAGATGGAAAATTATAGCCGTTAAGGATTATGTGGGAAAAGAGGAATATAATGGCTTCAATTTTCACCTTAATTTCTTTAGACCAAATGCATAAGATATGAGGAATATCTGTTTCTCTTCAGAGAAGAGAAAACATAACAACAGAAAGTCAATGACAATCCAAGCGGGCTCTTAAAGAAAATCAGTAGAATTGGTAAACTGCAGGCCAGACTGATGGAGAAGAAAAGTCAGGACTTACCAGTACCAGCAACGAGAGAGGTGACACCACTGCAGATTTCATAGATCCCGAAAGGAAAATAAATATGATGAATCAATTTAAGCAAATAAATTCAGCAGCTTAAAAGAAACGAAAGTGTTGCTCAAAAGATACATGGAATCAAATCTCACTCAACAAGTGACACTTTATACAAGAATCCTTTAGACGAAGATGACTTTAATGGTGAATTATACTAAAAAAAATTTTTTTTGGATGAAATATTGTCAAACTCCTCAGGAAAATTGAAGTAGAATGAATGTTTCCAGCTCGTCTATGAGGGCAGCCTTACCTGGGTACCAAAACAGACAGAACTAATACAAGGAAAGAAAGCTGTGGACCAAATCCCTCATGAACACAAATAAGAACATTCTTTATGGCATATTATAAGGTTTAGAATACTTCCGTAAATGTAACTTGACCCTGTGTAGGAAGGATACAGTATCATGCCCAAATGAGGATTATGCCAGTGATGCAAGAATGATTTACTTTAAAAAACAATACATATATTTCAGTATTTTAACAGACTGAAGAAGGAAAATTGGGTGATTACCTCAAAGATGATGAAAATATCATTTCTTAAAATCCAACAACCATTCCTGATTGAAACTCTTTTCACACTGGAAATAGAACTGTCTCAACCTGATTTAAAAACAAAACAAAACAAAACAAAACAAAACAAAAAGCCTTCAGAAGCCCAGAGCTGACACTTTAAAATACTAACTATGTGTCTCCCTGCGATCAGGAGTAAGGCTAGAACATTGCTCTCACCACTCCTGTTCCACCTTATACTGTGACACAAATCAGGGCATTAGGCAAGAAAAAGGAGTAAAACGTATTTGGATTAGTCACCGATGTATTGGATCTGAATACATCTTTATTTTGCATTATTTCTTGAAGAATGTGTGCTTGATGTAAAATATTATGCTGATTTTTCCTTTAGCACTTCAGAGTAGTCCTGCCAATTTCTGGCTCCCAAAGTTCTCGATGAGAAATTGGAAATTGGAAATTATCGTTTCCCTGTCATGTTCTGTTTCTGCTTTAAATGTCTCCCCTTTGTCTTTGGCGTTCATCAGTTAGAGAGGCTGGTGAAGCTAAGCATGCGTGTCTTCATGTCTACTGTTCTTGGAGTTTGCTAACCTTTATAAACATGTAAACTCATTTTTTCACCAAATTGGGAAAAATTCAGATGGTCTTCTTTCAAATTTTCTCTCTCTCTAGAGCACCACGTGCGTGCATGTTCACTGCTGTGATATGGCTCCATAATTCCCTGAGTCATCATTTATTTCTCTCTTTTTCTTTAAATTGTATCATTTCTGTTGTTATTTCTCACAGTCCATTGAGTTTGCTTTCTGTTATCTCTCATTATTATGTGCTTCCGATGATATTGTATAGGTTTCAGCGGTTGTATTTTTCGTCCCTAGAACTTCCGCTGAATTGTTTTTCATCGTTACTGCTTCTCTCCTGAGACGTTCCGACTCTTTAATTAACAGCAGCTATTTCCCTTTCCCTCATCAAGCATGATGATAACAGTATAATGGTGGCTTGAAAACTCGCGCCTGCTGACGGCTAATTTCAACATCTTGGACTGTTGATTTTATTTCCTGTTGAGAATGGGTCACATTCTTTAGTTCTTGAAATGTTGACCACTTGGGGTTTTTTCTCCTCCCTCTGGCTAAAAGGCATAAACAAGTTCCTGTGTTTTGTTCAGGATGGTTATTATCTGCCCGAGGATTGCTTCGGTAAAAGATAGCTCCAGCGTGCTAAAAGGAAAACGGTCGTATATTGGCATTAACTCACTCTATAAAATATTTTATTTTTATTTTTATTTTTATTTCTTTAACTACGCAAGGCATTTTCCATTTCACGCACTTTTAACTTTTGCTATTCTTTCTTCTTTCCTGCATTTCCACATTCCCTTCTGGGATTATTTTTCCTTCTGAATATGGTAATACTTTTCTTTAGTGTAAATTTTGCTGGTAACAGCTTCTCTCCATGTTTGTTTTTCTGAACGTGTCTTTTTTTTTTTTTTTAATTTAATTCTTGTTGGTTCTTTTAGTTGGCTATAGGTTGTTCCTAGAAGCTAAATTTTTGAGCGCATTGAAAATAATAGTTCACCATCTTCTGATTTACATTGTTTTAACTTGAGAAAACTGTCCATCATGGATGCTTGGAAAATACTTTTTTTCTCTTGTAGATTTTCTCTTGCATATATATGTTCAAATATAATCTTAAATTATAATATGCCTAGATGTGATTTTTTTGTTTTTGTTTTTCTTTTTCCCCATGGGTGTTTATAGAGTTTCTTAAATCTGTGCTTTTTTAATTTCTTGCAGTTTTGGAAATTCAGTATCACGTCAATTGCTTGAATCCTGTCACCTCTCCTGGGCCCTTCTTGGTCTCCTTTACACATACTTTTTGACTTTTATTATGCTCATGGCCTGTAGTTGATTCTCTGTGTATTTTTCCATGCCCCTGGACTTCTAAATGTATCTTTTTCTGCTCTGCCTTCAAGCTCACTAATCTTGTGTTTTGCTGGGCTAGGGGCTCTCTGTCTCTACCCACTGAATTCATAATTTCTGAATGTTTTAGTTCTAGAATTCCCATTTGTTTCACTTTTTATATATTCTATTTATTTGCCAATATTATCTGGCTTATTTTGTATATCCACAAATATTTTAAGGTCTGTATTAAATACCTCACTTCACAGAATACAGCTCAGTCTGTGTCTGCGCTTACTGTTTTTGTCACTTTTGTGAGTATTTTCATATTTCATATACCTGTTTCTTAAATTGCAGCCCTAATATTGTACGTGAAGACATTCAGACATAATTTGAGGCGTCCTGTAGTGTTATCTGTCGTCTTTGCTGTAGGTGGGAAGCTAGACTTGCTAACAGTTCTGGATGATGTTAACCCAGCCAGACCTCGGCCTTTGCCCAGGGGGTCACTTTTGCTCCTGTTTTACAGCCCTTCTGGTCACAAACCAAAGGTGGTGGGCAGAGGTGACTTCCAAGTGCTTTTTGTAGGTGGGCCCTGAGCTTTAACTGGCTTCCTGGTCCTGGGACAGTCCTGCTCGGCTTTTCAGTTCTTGGGCCGCCCCTGAAGGAGTGTGCACTTGGCGGTGCGTGACACCAGGCGCGCCCTTTTGCATCACATACTTCTCTCTCTCTTCTAGTTCTTGTTTCGTTCATTTTCACTCCCCCTACCTTTTTTTTTTTTTTTTTTTAGCTTTTTGGGGGCTCAAGCACATTACTTTTTCTTAATATTTAACACAGCTTTCCTAAATTTTCCTATAGGAAATTTTCTGAGTTACGGGTTTTCTGAGTTACCTTCCTCCAGATACCAGGGGCATAACATACATACAGTAAGTTAAGAAAAATAAAATCTAATTTACTTTTTGAAACATTGCTTACTGAAGCATTTCTTGCCACAAAGTTCATGTTATACTCCCTCCAGAGACCTTCACTTGGGAGGAATTTCTATGGAAATTTCCCCTAATTGGCTTGAACTCAGCAACTGGTATGTACGTATTACAGTTTAGGAAGGCATTTAAATACACTGCAATTAAAAGTATTAAAACTGTAGCACTGCAGTCTGTAGTGTTGCAATAAACAGTGTTACAAACAAGACAACAAGCCCACTTCACCCGATGGAGCCTTAATTCACTTATAGTTTCATCCTGTCCCAGAAATGGAATCTTAAACCACTCGGCCAGGAGTCCCAGGGGCAGCAGCAGTAAGGCCCTCTGCCTGCTGGATCCCTGCCGGCCCCTGAAGGACCGTGACCTTGCCGCAGCCAGCCCCCTCTTGGCTAGTAGAACCTCCTTGTCCGGCTCCCGTCCGCCTGTAAAAGCCCTGCATTTTGCACAGCTCTCAGGAGCGACTTTTTATCTGCAGGATAGGCGCTGCCTGATTCATCAATAGTTCAATAAAGCCAGCGATGTCTTTAAAATTCACTCAGTTGAATTTTGTTTTTTAACCATATTAAATATAAAATAGTTTAGTTTTCCAGTGCAGGCTTGGGATTAGAGTTTATCACCTGCTAGCTTTTGGACGTGGGACAATTTACTTTTAATACCTCTAGGCCTTGGATTTTTCAGCTGCTGAATGAAGAAAACAGTATATTCACAGAAAGTTTGAGTTAAGTATGAAAGCAGTGAGAACACTGAGTATTAATATGGCTCAAATGCTCCTTCACCAGCGTCGGATTATTTTATTCTATTACCATATGCATTATACCCTTTCCTGTAATTTTCTCAAAGAGCAATTGTCTTTATTACTGTCTGCCAGTCAAGCATTTGATATATAAATATTATTTAAATAATTTTACTAACAGTGTCATTTATCAGATATGAAGAAATTAACCATCAGATAGATAGCTTTGGGGATATAAAGTTACATATGTAGTCCGGGAGTTTTCTTTTAACTGCTTTTCAGTAAATACAATGAAATTTGGACACAGGGTGTGCAAAGATAAACCTCGTGCAAAGATAAAACTCATACAAAGGCGAAATGCAGCAGCTGTGGCTGAATGGAATAAATACTCCAGAGGATAAATAACCGCCCAGACTACACATGCCAATCAGGAGGAGAGAGAATAGTGAGAGAGAAAGAACGCAAGAGCAGGGGCAGGTCAGCTAATAAAACGGACCCTTCTTACGGGTCTGTGACGCGGTAGCCATCTGTTGGAAGAAGGACGAGCGCATATAAACTGTTTTCTGTGCCTACATGTTCTAAGCGCTTTCATATAATGGCTCATAATTTTCCCAACGCCCGTTTGTTTTTTGCAGGAAAGAGATAATTGTACTTCCTCCACAAAGTAATTTTCCTCTTCACTTCCCATCTCCACCAGTACCATCCAAAAAGTGTATTCAGTATCATGATGATGTTTGCTTTTTACTGCCATGCTGTTTGGTATGCGGGAGAGCCGCTGTGCACAGCCTACACTTCCTGTGTGTTTGGCTATGAAAGAAGTTCAAGGAGGGCCCACTGCTGCCTGCTCACTAGGTTTTGTCCCTTCTACCCCCCAAAATTTCTGCTGCAAACACACGTCACCCTCCGTCCTCATTGCCACCCTCCCTCCGTGGTCACGAGCTCCTCTCATGGGGATAAAGCAACAGGATGTGTGTCTCCTTGTCCCCAGTCGTGTCTTTCTAATCATTCTTCACAAAGCAGCCACAGTGAAATATTTAATAAGGATGCATAACTTCACTCTCCTGCTTGGAGTGAACCAGTGCCTCCTCGTGGGTGTCAGAGCAAGTGCAAACTCCCTTCAGAACATGAGAAGCCCTCCTAAGAAACTTTCAAAGGCTTCCCAGTGTTTTAGCTGAAACCCGGGCCACTGTCCACTGCGCCCTGTTTACTCCTGAGACGCCTGCCACCTTGCAGGCTCCCACCCAGGTGGAGCTCACGCTAGCCCCTCTGCCTGGAAGGCCCCTCCCCGGCACTCCTCGCCCGCCCTCCAGGCCTCTCTCCTGAACACCCGCGGATCTCACTCTGTGTCTCTTATTCCCCGTGAAGCCTTTCCTGACCCCCTACATTTTCTTAGGAAATAAGCTGACTTTTGCATCTGTATTTACCTGTCCCTGCAGTAACATAACATGTTACATAATAAAACATGTCTTTCTGGTTTCCTTTTTTATACAGCAAGCGTCCCAGTGTTTGGCGCACAGACAGTAATTAAAACAAGATTATTGCTGGAATGACTTTCCACATTAGACCCAGAGGTCACTCGTGAGCTCTGTATATCTGACCTGCGACTAAGACATAGGGGGCATCATTCCTCACCCTTCACACGTGCGTTCTCTGAATCATCCCAGTGCGCACTGGCTTTATGATCATAAAATAGTTGCGTACAACTTCTCATAACATCCCAGATTAAGGAGACGATGCCCATAAACGTTTTGATTTATTTCTAAGCGGCTTCTCCCTCCCTCCCTCTCTCTCTCTCTCAACAGTGTCAAGGATCAGGGCAAGCTGGGAATTGTAGGCCTGATTTTGAGGAGAAAAATGAGCTATTAGGAATAGCTCACTTCAACTCCAACTGCAAAATTAACACAGCACGTTGGGGGCATTCTAAGGGCCAGTCTCGTGTTGCTGGAGATGCAGAGCTGGGGAGGGGGGGAATGTGCCCCTCTTCTCAAGGAGCTGACATCCTAGACAGGGAAATGGCCTCAAACCAATAATGGTATTAATAGCTCTACATATGCAGACTGAGATAGGTATTCTGAACATGTGAAACGTGGTTTTACAGGAGCTTAGAACAAAGGGCTTAGATCTAAGCCACTGTGAGGAAGAAAACCTTGAGTTGAAATTAGAGGATGGTAAGATTTAATTGGCGAACAGGTGGAGAGCATTCCGGAGGGAGAAACAGGGTAAGCGAAGACCTGGACTCGGCGCGAATCCCTGCACAGCCCTGGGGCTGGAAGACACCGCGAGGAGAAGTGCAGAGCCTAGGGCTTGTCAGCTTCGGGAGGGTTTTATTTTATCTTTGTCCCAAGAGGTTATGGAAACATCGGTAAGGTTTAAAGACAGAGCTGACATAAGCAGATTTGCACTGTGAAACAAGTAACTTCTCTGCTTCCATTTGTGACTTTGTATCTAGGAAAGTTCCTGTTGTTTAGCTCCTCACTTGTCTTCTCTCTGGTGCAGGAAGGCAAATTCAGTTGCTGGAAGAACACACAGGATGGTGGTATCCGCTGAGACTCAGTGCTCACTAGGTTGGCTGGAAAGAGGCAGTCAAGAAATGAAATGCATTCCCCCTTTGTAGCCTCACACACTGTCCCCTTGACAGTTAGTTTTGGTTTTGTTTTGGGGTCTTTTTTTCTTTTTTTGAAGTTATGAATCCTTTGAGCACAGGGTGGAAACTTTACTGCCAGGTGTACACATGAGTATGATACTTGAAGAAGTAAAGTCCTAATTTAATAAAATAGGAAGAAACAAGTTTCAAGGCATCTTTAATAAAAAAAAGGGCTTTAGAGGTCGGTATTTTGTGTCAGAATTCAGAACAACTGTAATAACCAGAAACGGGACAGAGATATAAGCACCATTCCGTGGGGAAAGAATACGTGCTTGAAATAAAAGTGCCTGGATGTACATGTGATGTTTAAGCAGGCTTAGAACAACAGCATCATCAGCTGCATACAGAGTGGTTTAATCTGGAGGAAAATCTTTCAGCATTTACATCCCGTTTTCTATACTTTATAGCGCCGGCCCGATACTGTCTCTGAAATTTTTAAATCACACTAAATCACCTGGGCGTTTAAAAAGCAAAGTGGGAAAAACAAGCTTAATGTTCTTGATCTCAAATAAACCATTCTGATCTAAGAAGGAATATAATTTTGTGGATTTTCTGAGGATTGAAAAGAAGGGGGGGCTCAAATATAGCCCCATGTTTGTAAAGTTCGGGGATTCTTTTCTGCATGTTATTCTTAGAATTTTTTATTCGTAATCGTGATAGTTCACAGCCGACGTAGCTCAGGGACATTATGAGAGTGGAATGTCAATGTCGTGGCATTGGTGTTCTTCCTGTTGCGGGAGAGGCCGAAAGCCCAGTGTGACCACCGCTTTTAGGCAGCAAGAGCACAGGCAGTAGAACGGGAAGTAGCACTGAGCCCAAGCTTCCTTCAGAGCTTTAGGCTGAGTGTTACATGTACATACACCGGGTAACACATGCCCGCCTGCAGGGAGCGCGGGAACATCAGCGCACAGCCGGGAGGGGCCGTCCGCTCCACCTGGGTAATTGGAAGAGGTTTTGCAAAGGGCTCTTGACAAAGAATTGGCCAGAGTTTAGAAAAACCACACGACACAGCGTGGTAATCCCAGGCTCGTGGCCACAAAAGAAAGAAAGAGTAGGTTGAAGGGCCCCCCTGAGAGGAGGTTTGACCTTAAGCGGAGGACACAGACGGCACGAGGAATCTTGCACGCAGGTAGTCACGTCTGAAATGCATTGACCTTCCTGCCCTGTTCTCGCCTGCCCTCGGGAGCTCCCCCCTTGCGCACACCTGGCCGAACTCACCTGGGGATGGAGGATACAGGACGCACTGGTACCAGCTTTACAGTTCAGCCCTGGGACACAGGCAGGCAGAGTACAGAGTGAACGGCGGTAGCCAATGGAAGAAACTCAGTTACTACCAACAGATTTTTTTAAAGTAAATTTTTTCTGGTTGAATGAGATGTTTAACAAATCACAAAATCATACATTCGATAAATTTTCACAAACTGAAGTACAGCCAATTCAAGAAACAAAATAAATAAATGGTGTCAGCAATGAGGTTGCAGGGCAGTGCGTAGACCGAAAATGTTCTTTTTCTTGAGCTGTGAGCGGCCATCCAGCCTCCGAAAACTGAAAGCTATTTTACTGGCTTCCTCACCTGGAGCCCCGCTCCCCCTCTGCCTCCTGAATCCTTTCAACACTTCTGCCTTGAATTCAGCTGCTCCAGGGAGAGCAGTCTTTGGAACGGGGCTGAGGTTTATCTGTCCTGTCCAGGGGGACCTGAGGGGCCCAGCCACGTGTCCACATGGGTGGGGACGCGGGGGAGAGGAGAGACTCGAGCTTGTATGACTCAGTTGGATACAGGAACCCAAGTCAATGTTGGACCCAGTCTCAAGGGGGGAGGTTTCGCCTGGATTCAGTGACAGTGTTTGCTCAAGGTTCTGGAGGGAGGGGACAGTGACCTCGTGGTGGGGGGGCGTCTGGGCCAGGTCTGCGCACCTGTTGCTTCTGTACCTGAATGCATAGTGGACATTAGTGTGTTATGTGCTTGTCCTTCTCCACCCTCTCCCAGTGTGCTGAACTGGTTGCACTGACAAGTGGAGACGGGCTGCTGGGACACATGGCCCTCACTCCTGCTGTCTCCTGTCCCCTCCCAGCTGGTCCAGCAGAAACAACTTGGAGAGGATGGGGAAACTCTGCTCTGGTTAGAGACCTGAAAGCAGCATGCTGGGAAGGGACAGGACATGTACTTGCAGCCACCCATGTGCCAGTCACGGGGCCAAAGTGTACAGAGGGTCGTTGTGAACTGAACTCACCTGTTGGTCCTGCCGTCCCCACTGTTTAAACACCGTGAGTGTGGCTGAATCATCACACAGACTGAGGGCACAGTTGTCCATTCCCTATTTTCTGAACCACTGGTGACCGAGAACCAAGACTAATTCACGTGCACATGGCACGGTCTCCAGCAGATGTTCGCAGATCTCTCCAGGAGGCATCTGAACTCCCTGCCACGTGCCACCAGCGGAGGGTCAGGATGTAGGACGCTTCCAGTGTCCAGGACTTGCACTATGTGGACGACATCTGTCCCATCACCACACAGGCCACGTTGTGTGTGACTCAGAACTGCACTCTGAAGGTCCTGATGTGACGTTACCAGCAGGAGTGTACTGATAAACCCTGGCCGAATGCAGGCCTGCTGGCCCAGTCAAGTTCCTGGGGCTTGTGTGGGTGGATTCCCAGCACCAGGTTCCTCCCGCTGCCCTGGGAAGACTGCCGTCTCTTGATCCTCACCACCTCGGGGACCCAACACCCTAGGGAGCTTTCAGGGAACTGGAGGCAGCGGTGCCTCACTTGGGCATTCAACTTGATCATTCACCTGCAAATGTGCATCCTCTCAGTGGGTCCAGACCAACAGGCTGCATCGGGACCGGCCCCTCAAAGCTGTGGTGTGACCACGCTACCTTTGTGGCCCCTGCAGGTGTGAGTATCCCTTGGGCTCAGGTCTCTGTAGCTCTCCCTCCCTGCAGGATTAGTCCACTGGAGACGGGGCTCCGATGACTAACACTGCGAGTCCGTAAGGTGCGTGCCTCAGCGCCCAGCTGCGAGCACTCCAGGGCGCCCTCAGGCAAAAACTACCACCCCATCAATTTCCGTCTTTCCTAAGGAAACTCTTCTCCAGTGTCTGCCTTCTTTTGGTGACACTGCAGTGCCTTCAGATAGTTTTGGGGATTGTTTTCAGGCTTTGTACTTGTTGTCCAAGGGAAGATCAGTCTGACAATCTATTCCAACATTACCAAAATCCTCTTCTTTTTACTTTTATTTACATTTCCCTAAGGGCTTAAACACATGGCCGTGTGTTCAGTGGCAGCTTGGATCCCTGAAAGCTGCCCGTTCACGCCTTTGCCCGTTTTTCTGTTGGGCTGCCGTCTGTGGCTACGTGGACCTAGTTCACTCCCTTTGACCTCCTGGCGTCCGTAGTTTCTCGTTGGAAATGTGGGCTCGCATTCAGATATTTTTGAACTTTTAAGTACAGGCTAAACATTAGAATATCATTTATTTTCAATTTTCAGCTGGACTTGCTTTGTTGAATCCATACCTTAATTGCCAGGTCAAGACTTGCCGTGACGACAGCCATCCTCAGACGATCGTAGCTGTTCAGCTGCTGCCCTCCCTGTGCACAAACAATGATTCGTTCAGTAGCCCTAAAAGGGGACCTTCGTATGTGCTTGTGACTTCCACGATTGTAAATTTACCACGTCCTTTACTCTTGTCTGTTGAAGTAAATTCCTTCTACTCCAGCCACTGCCCAGCAGTCGTCATCTCTTCCCAAAAAACCTCAACGGATTGCGTTTATCCTGATTCCTCCTGCAATATAGCTTTGATTAATGAAATGCTTGAGGTTAATAAAACGTTTGAGACACATATTCCGTTGTCGGTAAGAAGATTCAATATTATATAGAAGTTGATTCTTCTCAAATATTTAAGTTTAATATAATCTCAAAAGTAATGTCAATAAGATTTCAATATTTATAAATTAACTTTTAACAGAGGACATCGGTAAAGCAGGTATGTTGCAAAACTAGTAGGAATTTGCCCGACCATATAGTGAAATGTTTTGTGGAACAACGGTGAGTAAATTAAGTGGCTTATAACACAAAATAAAGCCAATACATATGTCGTGTAAGTGGCATTTCAAGTGTAAAAAATTATTAAAATTTCTGTTCATCAAGGAGAAAACTGCAGATTTCAATGAATTATTTTTATTCTCTGTCAATTTAAATAGTTAATTCCCTGTGTACTATACAATGTGGGAAAAAATACACTCTCATAAAATACTGACAGTTTTTAAAACTAGTATATTTCTAAAAAAATTTTTGATAATATGTATCAGTAATATACCTCCAAAATAGTCATATTAAGAATAATTCCAAGAACGGAATAAGAAAATTATTAGCTAAAATATAAAATGATAAGTGAAAAAAGTGACAATAGAAAAATTGCTTGTTGTCAGTGAAAAAAGTGACAATAGAAAAATTGCTTGTTGTACCGAAAGTCTTCTTTTTAAAGGAATGTGGTTAATTAATAAACTTTCTTTAAAAGGAAGAATCATAAAATACTGAAAATATTTATCTAAGTTATATCTCAGCTATGTTAGAAATTTTTAAATCTTGTATAAGAAGAAAAGGAAAATATATAAGTATCATGATTAAATTTTTATATAAATAAAAGTTATCCATGTTTCTACGCATGTAAGATCCACTGTCATATACAACAAAACTCACTGTTCTTTTCTAGAGGAGTCATGGGTTATATGTTTCTTACACAATTCATTATCTCATATTTTTAAACTTATAATCTTTTAAACTTTGACATGAATTTATTTGATAATCTAAGTAATATATGTGTAATATTTTGGAAAAAAAACCTTTGAAATAATTTTTCCCAGGTAACTGTGAGTTAACTCCATGTCAGATAATATTTTCTGGAAGTTGTGAATGATCTCTTCCTAGGAATGATAAAAGCTTGTCCTTTTTTAAAGTTGAAGTAGATTATCACTATGGACTCGTTCAGTTCTGGATTCTGGGTCTGCAGTTAATTTTGGTTTATATAGTGCGCATGACATACTGTGTCTTGTATGCTGTCAGCAAAGAAACTTTTTCCTCCACCTTTTCTAGTTCTTTTGGCTGGTCTAATTGAAATGAGATAGATTAACAGGAGAAAGTTAAATTGAATCTCATATGAGCGGAGCCTGTACGAATAGCAGGACCTCAGGGAAGTCGGAGAGCTGACTCTAGCTGACAGCTAACAGGGACATCTCAAGGGAGGAAGACACTTCCCGGAGGAAGTGAGGACCGAGTATCTGGGAAACAAGAGTGTGCCGGGCCATTCAGGGAAGTCCTTCTTATGTAAAACAAAGTCACGTTTGATGACAGCTCTCCTCCTGGTGCAGACCCCCCATCTAAATCATTTTAGGCAGTTAAGGGGAGGTAAAAAGGAAAGCTTCCTGAATCTTCTGTTTCTTAAAAATAATCAGCCTAAAATAATCCTCATGCCAAAGAAACACGTGTTGGGGTGACATAGTTTGCTCTCCTACATGCTTATTAAAAAAAAAAGGCATGTTAATATTTAGTACAGACAGTACATGATCAGACAGTGCCTGAATTATTGCTAACGTCCTTTACCGTCATCTGCCCCCATGCCACAAAATTCATTTATATTAGGTCATTTAAAGTGGGGGACAAGTCCCACAATTTAACTGTGTCTTTCTTGTTACCAATCATAACACGCTTGGTTACTATTCAAAAACTAGGAGGTAGCTTCATGGAGACTGAGAATGGATTCTTTTTCCTTTTTTGTCAGCTCTGGTATCTAGAATGTATCTGGCACAGAATGCGTACTCAGTAGCTATTTGTTAAAGAATGAGTAACATTTGATTATGAAGATAAGTTTACGAGACACAAATAAAGCAAGGTAATTGATAATATTACCTCTGTCGCACAATTTTGTATTTCTTCCTTACAGTCGTAATGTACCAAGAACTCAGTGATTTTTCATTCTATTTGCCATGGAAGTGCCTTATCTACAGCATCTGAACAGTGCTCTGATTGGTTCATATTTAATATCACCTTCCAAATTCTACACTAAAGCACTCTGTTCTTTAAACTACTTGGCCTTTGGTAAAATGCCAAGTCTGACTGCACTGAGAGTAGGACCAGGAGCTGTCATGCCCTGAGATTACGGAGCCAAGAGAAAAGGGACCAGGAAATCAGAAAGATCGTGGTGAACCCCAGCTTGGTAACTGTAGCTGAGTCATGGCATAAAACTGACATTCAGTCCAGGAAGGGAAAACTCCTGGATTGCTTCTGAGTTTTCTCTGAGCCCTGCTTGTGGCTGAAAACCCTGTGACAACCTTCTTCTGTTGGTGGCCAGTTCATGTCAGACAATCCTTTGTGATTTGCAGGAGTTCATTGCCTGGGACATCTCTGAGTTGAGCTTCCTTTAGTAAATGCGTACAAATGCTCGAACATGTTTATTTTAATGGAAATTGAAATATACTAACATATGAATCATAATTCGAAGGTGTGTCAGATTTCTGGGGATGAAGCATTCTTGCCACGCTTGTTTTCATATTCTTGTGATGGGCTGAATTTTGTGACTCCAACATGTGTGTGTAGAAATCCTAGCCCACAGTGTGACTGTGTTTAGAGATGGGGCCTTTAAGGAGAAGTTAGACGAGGTCGTAAGGGTGGGGCCCCAGTGCAGCGGTACTGGTGTCCTGATTGGAGGGGGGACGTAAGAGATCTTCCTCTCTTCACAGGTGCAGAGGGAAGTGGCCACGTGGGGACAAGGAGAGACAGTGGCACCTTCAGCCAAGGAGAGAGCTCTCATCGGAGACCAGCCCTGCCTGCTCCCTGACCTTGGCCTCCCGGCCTCCAGGACTGTAAGAAAACAAATTTCTGGTTTTTTAAGTCACTCAGCCTGCAGTCTTCTGTCACGGCGGCCTTAACGGTCATACTGTAGAACTCTTTTGCTCTTTTTATTATTCTAATGTAATGGAGGGTGGAATTCTACTGATGTCGTGTTCCAGTCAAGCGCGTGTTTTCAGACTTGCCATTATCCCCAAACTCCACGAAAGCGGGTGTCGACAGCCCCCAGACCACTGTTTCTGGAGGGTCTTGTCCACAGGTGCCCCCAGTTCAGGGTGCAGATGCCAACTCAGAGCTCATTACCCTTCTGGATCTAGCACCCTGCCTTCTGCGAGGCTTCCCACTGAAGGTGGCCATCGGGATGGAGATCCTCGTATTAAGAGTGTGTCTCCAAATGCAGGAGGCATCACTGCCCCCCCAGGGGGGCAGCTGCAGGTGCAGACATCTCTTCTTGCCGACACTGTGACTCTCCGCTGCGTCCGCCTGCCTGGTCCTTTCCCACTGTGTGTTTGCTTTACCTGAATGACCTAAGCTTCTGTTCACGGCAAAGCTGCGGTCACGCTAGCCGGGTGGGAATGTGGGTCACCAATAAAAGGAACACGGTGGAGGAAGAAAGCCTTTCAGAGTCACAGAGACAAATCAGTGTTGACACCCCCTCATTCATAGAGTCAAACACTTTCATGATGAAGCCCCGAAAGCCGTTCTGATGGGGATCCTCAACCTCACATAACGGTGGTGGAGACCCAGTGAGTCACAGCTACATCAGCCCGTTCCCTCCAGTGGAAGGAAACTACCAGTATTTGGCTTCGTGACCACTGCAGAAAAGGAGTCAAAACAAAAGGTTAAGAAGGACCTTCTAAGGGGAAGAGCCGGGCATCCCACATTTTGTTATAAAAAAACGTTCCTTTCATCTGGAATATATACAAAGTTTCGATCAACATGATTTAAATAATCCTGAAATGAATCCAGTAATTTTAAAAAGGTGCACTGTTCCGTGTATAATTGCTTCGTCGCTGGAGAAGCAGGCCTCACTGGAAAGCATGTAACTTTCTGAGTGTTGAGAGAGGTTGATTCCACGGGTTCCGAGATTCCGTTGAGGCAGAACGTCCCACAGTCAGAGAGCAAAGCCCCACTGGGTGCGAGCCGTTCCCACTTGTCCGGGACACGACCGTCCCCCCCCCAGCTCTTTGGGTTCCTTGTAGCTGTGCTGGGACGGCCCACATGGAGATGTGCACTTAGTAAGATCTTGCACAGACGTGTACACTCCCCAGCTTATTTCCAAGATAGCACTGGAGTCCTCACCAGCAATGTGAAAAAATAAAAACACAAAGTGCCCCTTGTATTAGAAGTGCCCCCTTACCTCCCTCATAAGCACTGCTTACTCCTCGTTTTTACCCTAAAAGAAAACTTGCATTCTGATTTCCGTGCTGATCACTTTCTTACTGATTGTTTTACAATCTTTTTTTCCTCAAGCACGTATCCCTAAACACTAAAATGAATGGAATTATACAATATGGGTAATTTTCTGGCTGTTTTTAGCGCGGTGTTACATTGTAGAGAATCACCCACATTGCTCTGTGCACACAGGCAGGTATCGCTGATGCGTCTTTAATTAAAAGTGGGTTTTCTGGCTCGTGAGATGAGACTACCACCAAAGAGAGACAATAGAAGCTGCCAACAGTCAGACTAAGTTACCTGCCCCGCAGAGCTGTGGGTGGGTTCCTGCTGTGTCGTTTCTCATCTCCTCCAGCAGTGGTGGGAGGGTGGCAGGAGCATTGCTTTGCGGATTTAGGCTTCATTTCCTTCCTGATTCTTGAGACTGAGCCTCTCTCTTTGACTGGCCTAACTGATCGAGGGCGGGCGTGCCCCAGGCGCAGAAAGCCAAACTGGCGGTGAGAGTTGCAGCAAGTCAGGGTTATTGCAGGTGCCGAGCAAGGGAGTGGGAGGCAAGCCTCAGATCGGCTCCCCCGGGGTCTTTCTGAGTCGGCGGGGGGGATTAAAGGGGAAGAACAAAGCGGTTGCGTTTAATCATCGTCTTGTGATTCTTAATCGTGGTTTCAGGAGTCAGGATGTCTCTGGTTTAAGGTTCTCCAGCCAGGTGGTCCGCAGCTCTGCTGGGTGCAGGGCGGGCGGGGTGGGGCATGCAGTCTGTGAGCCCACCTTGCCCTGGAGAAACAACCTGAGCGTGTGCAGTTATGGTGGTCTCTATAATAGCACTTTTGGTACGTTAACAGCGTCGTCGACCACAGTGTCCGCCATCCGGCTCTGGCTGATCCGTGCTCAGTTAGCACGGGGCTGGGGTCAGAGGGGAGGAACGGAGTAACAGTTTGGATAGAGAGGTTAATCGTAAACTCAGCACGGGGACTCGGGTTCACTAATGAGGTCAAGCACGTTTCCATTTGGAAATCCTCCATCATGGAAGCCTGGGTAAGTCTCTCACTTGTCTCCCTTTGGGTAGGCTGGTTTAGAGGGGCTCTTCATAAACCATTTCCCTAGAGGACGTTTGTGGATTACATGTGTGAGAAACACTTCTTGCTCTCGGCTTGCCTTTCCTTTACTGGTATCCTCTGAGGAACAGAAATTCTTATTTTTAATAAAGTGTAATTAATCGTACTTTCCTCTATGCCTGGTGACTTCGCATCTGCCTTAAAAAATGCTCTCCACGCGAACAGTGAAGACAATCTCCTGTGTCATGTTTTAGAAGCTTTGTGTTGCTTTTGCATTAGATCTGCATCCACCCGGAATTGAGTTTTTGTGACTGTGGAGGTGGGTCAATTGTCTTTCTTTCTTTCTTCTTTTTTATTCGGACGTGGAGGGTGAGGAGTGTCTAATGGTCAAGAGAACATTTAAAGATTTGTTCGCCCGCATGGCCGTGCAGCGTGCTGCCTGCATTTATGTAAACGCCTGGCTAGTCCTGGGCTCTGTTTTACTCCATCTCTCCTTGTCAATCCCTGAGCCAGCATCCGCTGCCTGAGTAACTCAAGTTTTAGAATAAATCTCAATGTTGTTTATGCCCAGTCCTCCCTCTGACTCTTCCAGAATGTTTCGTCAACCTTGCCTTTTGTATTTCTGTAATCATACTAAAATCAACATGTCATTTTCCACTCAAAAAAACAAAAGTTTGTCCAGTCTTGTGATTGGAATTATTCTTGCAGAAACCAGTTCAGGGAGAACCAACGTCTCTAAATACCTCAATCAGTGATCGTGTACTTCAAATATTTCACTGATTGAAATGTGGGTTTCATCGGTAATGATTTCAATCAATACTTATTTCAGTCAGTGATTACGGCATATACCACACCATCACATTAATTTCTCTCCATTATGAACGGTTTATTTTGGTTTGACTTCTGTTTGTTACCAGTTTTTGGAAATGTAGCTGATTTTTACAAATAATCTTTTTATCTTCCCAACACTGATTAATTATTTTCTTTAGGATTTTTGAATCTATGTCTGTGGAGAGATGTGTCTGAGTGCGACTTTCTCTTTATCGCCTTAAAAGGCTTTTCCATCGAAGTTTTGCTTGTCTCATGAAATGGATGAATAATTGTTCCCACCTCCTGCATTCTCTGGAAATGAGTGTGAAATAGGCAATGTGTCTTTCTTAGACGAGTGGCAGGATTTCTGGTGAATCCACAAGAGGCTGAAATTATCTCTAAGGGGAGGCTTACAATTGTCAAATTTAACACTGTTAACGGCTGTAAGGTGTGTGCTTTTCCTCTTTTTGCTGTGAATTTTCAGGGCAGGTGTTTTTCTAGGCCTTTGAGCATCGCTTCTAACTTTTCAAATTCACTGCCTTAAAGCTATTTGCAATGTCCGTCTTTTATAAGTTAAATTCCCGTAGGAACTGCATCATCGCCCACTCTCATCGCGACATTTACTGTTTGTGCCCTTTGTTTCCGCTGTTCAGTCTGACAAGAATTTATTGAATTTATTCAATATTTTCAGGAATTATTAACTTCAGACTTTGTTGATCTTTATTTCATATTTATTTTCTATCCTTTTATTTATTTTCTTATCTGCTTCATTTCCTTCAGTTTTTCTTCTCTGTGAATGAAAGGGTTTGACCCCATATAAAAGGATCCACAGCAAATCGGCCTCACGTCAGGGATCTCACCCAGTGTCAGGCTCTGCTCATCTAACTTCATGTTGAAATGAGATGTTTACCGTCATTTTTGAAGATTTTTGCTGTGTTGGAGAATCTAGGTGGTTTTGCTGGCTTCCGTTTTTTTATGCTGGGAAATCAACAGTCACTGTCACCCTCGCCCCTCGTGGAAATCTCTTCCTCCTCCCTGCCTTCCAGTGTCTCTGGGTTTCAGTCCCTGCCGGCTCTCCCCCTGGCCTGGGGCTCAGGAAAGTGCACAGGTGCCCCTCCTCCCTTGGGAAGTTCTCAGTCACCGTGTCTCTCTCCTCTTCTTATAGGAGCCTGATTACATGTCTGGGACCCCCTCCGCCTGATGCCGTGTGCCCTGTTTCCCAGTCCCCTCCTTTTGTGTCTCTGTAATTTCATGTCGGTGTTTTCTACTGAAAATAATTCTCCCTGCAGTTGTCTTGGTAGGAATGGCCCCCAAGGTGCCCCCTCCTCAGTCCCTGGCACCTATGAATACTTCACAGTACATGACAAGGGGGCGCTGCAGACGGAAATAAAGTTATGGACCTCAATTCACATAAGGAGATTGTCCTGTATCACCTGGTGGGCTCAGTCCATCACATAAGCCCTTAACAGCAGAAACCTTTCTCTTGCCCAGATAGGAGAGGTTGGGCAGGAGAGAGAGGTTGCTATGCTGCAGAGGAAGTGGAGGAATTTGAAGTACGCAAAGGAGCTGACCTGCTGCGGAGAAGAGCAGAACAGAGAGACGGAGGCGAGCGGGGCCCTGGTGACGTCCCTGTTCTGCTGAGTCCAGCAGCTCGGAGCCGCTCTGCATCCCGGGTGTGTGAGAAAATAAAGAGTGTGTTGCCATCACTTACACCAGGTGAAACTGGGGGCGAGGGCCACGAGGGGTAAATTTCCCTTTATTCACAGTGTATTTTTATACCAGAACAAGGAACCTATGCCTGCTGGTGTCAGATGATCAGTATTCACATAGTAATTGCTCACTCAGGACTTGAAAACGATTTCTCGCTTTTCTCGCAGTCTTCCCTGTGCTGGCCTGACTTCAGTGTCTTTAATCTTTGTTCATAAATCATCCTTCCTTGAATCATTTTTCTGTCTTTTCGTTGGACACTTTCCATCATCCCCCACATTCATCTTAAAACGTGAGCATCGGAAAAGAAGAGAGGAAGAAAAGAATCATCAAAATGGTATCTCGGGCCGGTTTCACTGCAGCCCCAGGGTGCCCGGGGGAGACAGGGGCACGGCCCACTTGTGCGCGAGCGGGGAAGCGGTCACCAGGCTCTCTGCGAACTGAAGCACCTGCTCTGCCCACCTGTGACGGGGGCCGGAGGCGAGTTTCAGGGAGCATTCTTGCCACGAGGATGTTCAGGCCTTTAACCCAGAGCAGTGGGATGAAAGCGGAGCCTCTGGGAGGTGACACTGATCAGAGCTTAAATGGCTTCAGGTCTCCTATGGACCCTTGCTGGCTCTGCCTAGTGGAGGAAGTCAAAGAAATCCAGGCACCCATTTGCTTGTTTTACCAGATCTGGGGAAAATAAGAGGTGATGGCAATGTCACTGAATAGCTATCTGAAAAAATCCCATTTCCCACCTTTCATTAATATTGTCATTCTCATGTGGAATGTGTTACTTATTTTATCTCTGATAGGGACATAACTTATTACCAGGGGTCTTCCTTCATGTGTGTACAAGTCCCAGTGGACAGAGATGAATTGTGTTTATTAAGATTGGAGAGACGAGTCTGGAGGGTTTTATTTAATATCTGTTTTATCAGATGAACATATGATGATCAGTTTTTGTACGTGCATGATAACCATGAACGGGTAACTTACATGCATACGATTGAACAGTCGAAGGCAAAACAAAATGTGTCCAAATAGCACTAAGGCTGCATTTAAGCATGATTTAAATGGAGACATTTTCATTTTGTAAAGTGATGAATCAAGTTACAAAAAAATATTTAGTATAATGTTAACC
The DNA here is from genome assembly GCF_009834535.1 of Camelus ferus. Taxonomy (NCBI): domain Eukaryota; kingdom Metazoa; phylum Chordata; class Mammalia; order Artiodactyla; family Camelidae; genus Camelus; species Camelus ferus. The sequence goes on along the minus strand of NC_045726.1, from coordinate 5,089,640 downwards.
CCTTCGTAATAGTCAGGTAACAGGCTAGAAAGACAGCTTGGTGGAGGGGGGCAGGGCTGATCATTTTTACATTTTTGCTGTGGATGAATTTAGCAGCCTGGTGAAGCCTAGTGACCACTCTCAGTATAGTCATAAGAGTGATTAATAATAATAACAACAACATATGTATGTATACTCGCATAAACTAAAATACAAAATTATGACAGCAGTTAGATTTATTGAAATAAATGTCGAAATGGAAATGTGTGGTATAGTGCATTATATGAATCTCTAATAGTGTATTACACAGTCAGGTAGAGCCACAGTTCTGATCATTTTAAGCCATTGTTAAAAGTTTTTGAGATCTTTGAGATTTTTGCAACAATTTTAAAAGTCATATAAATCATCTGATTTCTACTGGTGACAGAATTGCAGATGTTTATAATACCACTGTGATGTGCTGCTGGATTCACTAACAGAAAAATACTAAATTTCAATTAGATATTAGTAAATATAAAGGCCCAATTTCTCATTCACATTCCAGGGCCCGCTGATTTCTGTCCCTGGAAATCTGGGGACCTGTAGTTTCCATAATTAGACAAAGGGAATTGGAATAGTATCTGAGGGCTTGTGTATGTGGGGAGTCGGGCAGGAAACCCTCTCCACAGTAAGCTTGGATGGCTAAGAGCTAAACCCTCAGTTCAAGAGTGAACAATACAGAGCCAGATGTTATAGCTTAGGGGTGAATTTCTGACATTAACCTGAAACTTGATGTAACAAGTCACTGGCTACTAGGATCTCTAAGAACTTTGTAGCAATAAATGCCAAAGCTCTCTGCAGAAAGGTGTTTTCCTTTTATGTCTCAAATTACTTCTGCCAGTAGTTTTTGAGACACAACATCCAACACACCATCAAAGATATTCAGACTCAAGAAAGACTACATTCCACGTTATGGAACCAGCAGAAACAGCACAGCAGAAAAGGACCTGTGCATATAAGGGGTATTGGACCTCATCGTGAAGAAATGAAATAGCCAAGCTGTGTTTAAAAACGTAAAGGGTAAAATAGAAGAAGTATCTAGGGATGCAGAGTTGTAAGAAAAAAAGAAAAGATATTATAAATTAAAAAATAAATTTAAAATGCAATGGTTGCGTATAGTACACACTGCACACAACTGATAAAGCAATGAACTGGAAGGCAGGTCAGAGAAAAAAGTGCCTCAGATGCAGCGCACACGCACGAGAGGTGGGGAGGGGTGGGGGCGGTGACAGGGTGCAGCGGAGACGCCAGCTGCCTCAGAATGTTCTCAGGGTCGTGGCCACTGGCAACATAGATGTACTGTGTACGCACTAGGTGTTGTCATTTATGTCAGTCATTTATTTTTGCCAAATTTGAATCCAGGCAAACCTAAACCAAAAATCAAGAAATTAATTAGTACATCTCAGTATCATTCTAGAGTGATCAAAGGCAGTTCTGTTACTCTCATTAATGCAGTTTCAGGGGTCAGCTTGCGGAAGTTCAGATCCTGGCACTGCCAGTTGGTAACCGTGTGATCTTTGCTGAAAAAAGGAAAAATACACTTCTCTGAGGCTTGACTTACTCATATAAAATGCAGATAAAAATATTCTTCGCCTTTAAAGTGGTATTCTGAGGACCACATACAATGGAAGATGGTAATTGCTATTTTTGGTAGAATTATAATGTCACCTGTGAAAGCTTTCTAATATTTAATACATAAAATAAGTAGTGTAGACACAATTAACTGTCTGCAATTCAATTGCTTTGTGCTTCTTGATGAGGAAAAATCTCTTAAAAAGAAGAATAACATCTTGTTCCTCACTTGCAAACACACAGTCACTGTTTAATATTCTTTCCTGGTCATGACTGTAACTTGCAGAGAAGAAATACTTCTCATCTTGGTAAAGCTTAATACCATCAATATTGGGTTGGAAAATAATACGATATTATATGAAGCTGTAAATTCCTGTGTCACTGGAACCCTTTTTAAAATGTATAAATTGCTAGATTGTATCTGTATAACACAGCCTAGTTCTTTATGAAATTGCTGTGCTTCTGCAAATGTTTAGTTTTCTCTCCTCTGGTTGAACTTCTAAGTAAGACGTATTACTGGTTCCCTTCGTCTGTGAGAGTGTTTTCTGCAGTCACTCTAAAACTCCGGTCAGTGTTTGTGCTTTCTCATTCATAGTTCGAGCGTTAATCTCTCATTTGAAAAATAAAGTCACACAATGCCATAACACATCACTTTTGAAACCCATATCATTCCTGCATTTTATAAATCAGATGAGTAATTTCGGAGTTTCAGACTTGACTATAATCTATAGCCCGCTTACTTCCATATATTTTGCAAAATGTAGTAAGCAACATAAATATTTAATAGCATAAAATGGTAGATTGCTTGGAAAAAATGGCTGAAATTGTTTCCTTCCCTGTAATCACTCATATTTGCAATGAGACTTCTCAGGTTTTCCTGTCAAGAAATGAAATCTGTATGCATTTGCCATTCCGCGAATCTGGGCTGGCTTTTTGACCTCTTTTGACAAAGAGCATGCAGTGGAAAAGACAGGTGTCTCCAGAGGGTTTCGTGCTCAGCTCAGGCCTTGGAGCGCCGCCCAAGCACCAGGAGAGCCAGCCTGGGCTGGCCTGCAGGATGCTGGGGGGCTCCCCAGTGTCCCCGCAGATGGCCCGCCTGCCCCCGCAGGAGCCAGCCCTCCACCAGTGGCCACCGGACCGCAGACGCATCCAGGAGCCTGAGCTAAGATCAGCCACGCCTGGCATGGACACTGCCCAGTGCCCACTCAGCCCACAGACTTGCCAACAACATAAAACGTTTCTGTTGCATGACTTCCCCAAGTTTTAGTGCGATGATGCAATCAGTCTTCCCAAAGCAATACATTGATTCAGTCGGCATGCGTTCATACCTCCTAAGCCCCATGCTTCTTACTGCAACAGGCATGTTAGCACATGTCTTACCGATGGCTTTTTGTTCTTTTTATTTATACTCTAAAGTGTTTTTGTCTCCATATTAGTCAGAGTTTTACTTGTCCATCCTCTTCTGAAATAGTCACTTTTATTTTTCAGTAGGGTTATCTTCCAAGTTCAGTAGCTTCTAGACGGGTGCTTGTATAAATCTACTTCTGGTTCTTTCTTGCCAAGAGAGATTTTAGAAGATTTAATCCCTCCTTTACATGTTATCAAAGTTCTCTGATTTCTAAGTAACATATATAAATAAGAACAAATCTATGTGCCATATAGTAGTTGAGATGGTGTGCCTGACTTCTGCACTCTTTCAAAAATCAATTTTTCCCTTTATTCATTTATTGGTACAGATTGACCTATATTCTTTAAAATCAAAGCCCACTCGAGTTAATTAATTTTAGGTATGCTAAAGTTGAAGAAGCCTTTCAACTGAATTTTCCCTTGAAATTTAATATTTTTAAATATTTAATGCATGTTTAATATTAATTCAATGACTAATTCATGGGCATTAAATATTCAATATAAAGAAATGTTAAATAAAGTAATAACACTATTTTCTAGTTTTATAAATGTGTTTACTTTTTTAATTATTAGAAAACTGTATCTATAGAACGCAAAACTATCTCCAGGATTCCTACGCAGTTGACCACTGGGCAGAAATGTTGCTGTCAGTTTAAGCAAAAAGTGCTCTAATGCTTTTTCTCTAACAGTAAACCTTTTCATGCTTTAAAGTTACAAAATGAAATGAGCGTCTTCCAAGAACCCCTTGCCAGTTCTCTGCAGCAGACCTGGTGTGCATATTTCTGTGCTTACACTTTTTCATTTTCCCACAACTAAATCCCATCGTCCTCAGGATGACGTCATTCTCATGATAAAGACTTCACACAGGTGCACATTCTAAGGGCTCCTAAAGGTTGAAGGGGTGGATTTGGTCTGTATTAAACATATTTTTACTGTTGATTTGAATGTTCCTGTTCCTCATTTACTGAAGCATTGAGAAAAATGCCTGATCTTTTCCCCTAAACTCTAAAAATGTGTAGACATTTTATGTTATCATTGGAAGACAGAGTTGGAACACTGACACTTTACCAGTTCTTGGCAGAGATACACTAGAAAATCACATCCATGTTACTCTCTTTGGGTTTCTGTTTGTTTTTTTAAGTGTAGTCAGTTTACAATGTTGTGTTAATTTCTGGTATACAGCATTGTGATTCAGCTTTATATATATATATAATATATATATATATATATTATATATATATATATTCCTTTTCACATTCTTTCTCATTATAGGCTACTCCAAGGTATTGAGTATAGTTCCCTGTGCTATAGAGTAGGACCTTGTTGTGGATCTATTTTATATATAAAGTTTCTATCTGCAAATCCTGAAATCCCAGTTTATCCCTCTGCCCCCCTGGTAGCCATAAGTTTGTTTTCTATGTCTTTGAATCTGTCTCTGTCTCTGTTTTGTCAATCAGTTCATTTGTATCCATTATTTTTGGATTCTACACATAAGCGATACCATATGGTATTTGTCCTTCTCTTTTTGGCTTACTTCACTTAGAACGGTGATCTCCAGGTCCATCCATGTTGGTGCAAATGCCATTATTTTATTCTTATTTATGGCTGAGTAGTATTCCATTGTATATACGTACCGCATCATCTTTATCCAGTCATCTGTCGATGGACATTTAGGTTGCTTCCACGTCTTGGCTATTGTAAATAGTGCTGCTATGAACATTGGGGTGCATGTATCTTTTCAAATTAGAGTTTCCTCTGGATATATGCCCAGGAGTGGGATTCTGGATCATAGGGTAAGTCTATTTTTAGTTTTTTAAGGAACCTCCATGCTGTTTTCCACAGTGGCTGCACCAAACTGCATTCCCACCAGCAGTGGAGGAGGGCTCCCTTCTCTCCACACCCTCTCCAGCATTTGTCATTTGTGGACTTTTTTTAATGACAGCCATTCTGACTGGTGTGAGGTGATACTAGGTACCCTCCTTTGAATTTTTTTTTCCTGTAAGCCCAGCAAGGCAATCAGACCAATAAGTCAACATGATGGTGTTTTAAGACCAGCTAGTCTGAGGAAGTAGCACACTGGATAGTTTTTCACTTATTGTTTAAAACCTGATAAAACATACAAAGGGAAAGCATAGAATTGGGGAAAGAACTTGGAATGTAGCCATATATAAAAAGTTCACATTCTCACACACACACAGAAGACAGCTTCTGGTGTACATTCCACACTCATTGTTTTTAGCTGCCAGGTGAAGGTGATTACACGTGTTTTTTGTTTCTCTACAAAATGAGTGCGTTGAAGCAGAAACTCTGAAGAGAGACACAGGTGTCCCCTTCTTCATCACTACTTCATTATTTCTGTCAATGTGGCACAATTTTAAATGTGTATCAGGAGCTTGCTTTCCTTTCTGGAGTTCACTTCTGAGAAACCCCCCTAAGACACGGTCAGGTTTCACCCATGCTCGCCCTGCATTGCTACATGTGCTCGTGTGCAAACTCACCAAGGCCCTCAGCTCCCTGCGGGCTCATTCCTCAGCTGTGTCCTTTACCAGGGCAGTGCCTGCCAGCTTCCACCAAGGCGGTATCCGTGACTTCCTCAGCTTTCAAGTCTTGGAGCGAAAGGACCAAAACATTGCTCTGCTATGAGATTTAACAGAAATCAAGACAACCGAGAGATTGATGTAGCCAAAATATTGCTCAGTCTATGAGACATTGATTTTCCGCCTTCCTTTAGTGAATGTGCTGTTAGGGGCTGTGAGCTACGGGGATGTATGTGTTCCTTTGATGTGACTGGTTAACTTTTAGAGCTCGGTGCTCTACCAAGAGAGTAATCTTCTCTCAGCCTCCCCTTCCCCTTAAATCATTTAACTCAAATCATTACAGCTTATCAACAGTTCCCAAAGGATGCTCTTGCGTCGGTGAGAACACCTCGTATCAGAAATTGCAAGGCTTTATTTAGCTCAGTGACAGCGACTAAAAGGAAACTGCTGCTCTTTATTAGGTGAGCATTTATCACGTATGAGCACTGAGGATGAGTCTAAAACCTGCTATGGACTTGAATTGTGGGAGGTTTTGCGTTTATGGATGTGGAAAGGCCAGGACGTTAAACGTGGGGAAACCATCTTGTTCATCTGAGCAAGACTCATTGGTCGGATCAGTCAGTCTTTATGTAGAAAATGTCACCCTGGTAGTTGAAGTACCACTTGTGGCGTCATGTTTTGTAAAAGGGTGAATTTGCAGTGATATTATCAAACCTCTGCGGCCCACCCACCAGTGCGAGCCAGGAAGAGTGGGTTCCTCTGTCTGAGTGACCAGATGTCGCATTGGTGACCTGCGCTACAGAAATGGCTGCATTAGACGCAGGCCCCTGTCACTGGCTTGAGGGCTGACAACAATGAGTGACATGGACTCAGGCTGTCAGGAGGGCACGTGGTCGGGGCTCCCATTAAGTGAAGTCACGGTGACGCTGATAACTCCCTGCAGTGACTCGTCACGGAGACTTTCATGCTTCTCATCACTGGACGGTGGGTTGGAGGCTAGCACGCAGTGCTCATGGGCCACATTCACAGCTCACCCATTTTGTGGGCCTTTGATGTCTGACTTTCTATACAAATTGTACCCACCTTCGCATTTTTCATCTTTCCTCAATTGCCATGTATTCACTGAATATTGTTTTTCCATTTTAATGCACTGAAAAGTATTCCAGAGGGCATTTGTTCCAGGATATTTCACCATGACACTTATAAAACGAGCTCCTGAATTAGGTAAGTGAGGATGAACTCAGAACTACCCCCGCGTTGTCTAAATGTCATCATGAATTTGTTCTGAGGCGTGTGTGTAAAGGATCCGACCAGTAAGTCCTGTGCAGTCGGAGCAATTCCAAATCCAGTGGATAATACGTAACAGTTACAGCCGTTCCATCTTGAGCAGCACAATGAATCAGCAGCAGAGTAACTGGAGACCCTCAGGTCCTTTAACCACAAATGTGTTTTAAATATATACTTTCATATTCTTGCACTTAAAAAATCAATAGGAATTTCTCACAGCAATTTCTATTAAAAAATATAACGGTCTTAAATATTCCAGTCACATTCGACAAGAGCTGCTTTCAGGAAGAATCAGATGATGTTAACTTTTGCTCAAACCATCAAACATCACTTTTCAAACTCAAGAGAAAAAGGGAAGCTCTTCAATTACCATGATTTTAACTCTGCGTTGTTCTTGCTCACTTCCTGGATTTCCAATTTTATTCTTTTATTATTTCCCTTCTGTTTCAAAAATGTCCTCTAGCCACTTTTTTTAGGATCAGTCTGGTGAACAATTATTTTAGTTTTCCTTCATCTGAGGGTGTCTTGATTTTCCTGTCATTCCCAAAGAATATTTTCACTGGATGTAGAATTTTGAGTTGGTGCGTTTGTTTTTGTTTTTGTTTTTGTTTTTGTTGGTTTTTGTTTACAGCATTTGTAAAATGATGTGCCACTTCCTTCTGGCCTCCATCATTTCTGAAATAAATCCATTGTCATTCAAACAGGTTTGCCCCTGTAGGTGATGTGCTGTTTCTCTCTGGCTGCTATTTAGATTTTTTTTCTCAACAATTGGGAATTCAGCTAAGCAGTAGTGAAATAGGAAGACCCAAACCTCATGGTCCCACAGACACGCTGACTGAACAGCAATCTGTGACCTTAAAACCCTTCTGAGGACTCCAGAGACCAGAAGTCACAGAACCCAAGGCAAGTGCACAGCCAGGATAAATGCATTGAAATGGGTACACAAAGTTGTTATATTTCACCCATCGTGGCCCTTCCATGAAGTCAGCACAACTCAGTGCAGTGGGGGAGAAGGACCCAGTTTGTGTCTTCCTCCCCAGGAGGGGTTAGGACTTTGTTAAACTAACATTTGTTAAGTAGAGCTTCAGGGTGCTGGGTGGGGAGCTGTGTGTCAGCAGCAGATGGCAGGGAAGTGGAAATAGAGAGGCCTGTGACTCACTGGTGCTGGAGGAGGTGCACAGCCACCTCCGGGGGCCGTGTGGGAAGGTCAGGGCCCAGGCAGGTTTAGGCAGAGAGAGAGAGACGTGTCCTCAGCACATGCCTTTAGTAGGGTGTGTGGGTGGAGTGCCATGGGGTTCGCCGGCTAAGGCCAGAGTGCCCAATTCAAACCACGATGAGTGGGGTTTGATAAGCTGTGGAGATCTTATCTCACAGGCACAAGGAGCAGTCCGGGAGGTGGGGAGACTGCTTATCACAAGAGCTATTGGAGGAGTCACATCAGGAACTTTCCTGCAGGCTTTTATCTGGGGGGTGTGTTTGCACGAGGGGGTCATGTCAGTATAAGGGCCCACAGGCTGCTTGGCCAAACAGAATGGATGCTAAGGCAGTAATGCCCTGTAGCCGCTCAGCGAGACTCTCCATGGACGGGAAAAAAGAAGAGTGGAATGTGTATTCCAAACGCCGGCTTTTGGGAAGACGTCCCAAAGGATTGATTTCTGTCTTGCCTGATGCAAAGCACAGCTGGGGAACGGCACACCTTCCCAGCCTGGGAGTCTAGGGCAAAGGAGGGCCCAATAGCGCGGGCGGCACTGGGGAACTGTAGTTCTGCAGATGTACAGCAGAGGGGGCAAGAGAGGAAGAGCCCTGCCCACCTCTCCTGTGGGATTGCAGGCACCCCGGCAAGAGGATGCTTCTCCAGAAGGACTTGAAAGACTGCAGGAATCTCCAGCCAGGATGACTGACAGAGGTCTTCTCCTGTATGAAGCCTGTCCGTAAAGACTGGGAGAGGTGGTTGCTTTTCTAAATGTCCTAATCCAGGCAATAAAATAATAAAATAAAATACCAAGGCGTACAAAAAAAAAAAAAAAAAAAAAAGACATGCTTCAATCAAAAGAATAAAATAAATCTCCAGAAAGCAACCTAAAGAAATGCAGAAGTATGAATTACCTGATGAATAATTCAAAATAACCAAAGAAGTTCAATGAACTACAAGAAAACACAAGACAACTGAATGTAATCAGGACTGTGACGCATGCGCAAAGTGAGACTGTTAACAAAGGGACACAAGCTATAAAAAAAATAACAGAATCGAAACTCTGAGGCTGAAGAATACAGTCACTGAATTGAAACACTTCTGTAGCAGGGCTCAACAGCAGACTTCATTGAGCAGAGGAATGAGTCAGCCAACTGGAAAGCAAGTTGTTTGAGATATCAAGGAAGAATAAGGAAAAATAATCAAAGAAATGAAATCCTGAGAGACGTACAGGACCAACGTATGCATTTGGGGAGTGCCAAGAGTAACAGAGACAGAACACAGGGCTGTTGTGAACCGAACGTTTGTCCCCCACCCAAGCTCACATGGTGAAGTCCTGACCTCCCATGAGTGGTAATAGGAGAGGGGCTTTCTGGAGTTGACTGGGTAATGAGGGTGAGCCCTATGAACGGGGTTAGTGCCCTTATAAAGAAGACCCCACAGTGTTCTCTCACCTTCCCACCACGCGAAGATGAAATGAGAAGACCTCAGCCTGTGACTGGAGGGGGGGCTCTCACCAGAGCCCACACATGCTGGCATCCTGATGTCAGAATTCTGCTCCTGGAACTGTGAGAACAGAGTTCTGCTACTGATGCCCCAGGAGTACAAAACAGAGAAGGATCATCAGGGGCCACTATGGACAATTATACAGAAAAACATTAGGTAACTTGGAAGAAATAATTTCCTAGAAACAGACCACCTACCCAGACTGGCTCTGAACAGATCAGTGCTGAGCAGGGAGGCTGACTCAGTCATCAGAAATCTCCCAGCAAACAGAAGCCCAGGACCAGATGGCTTCCCTCCTGGATTCTACCAAATGTTGAAAGAAAAATTAATACCAGTCCTTCTTAAACTCTTCTAAAAAATTGAAGAGGAAGGAACACTTAGAAATTCATCTTATGAGGCCAGTGCTACTGTAGTATAAGAGCCTGACCTTAAGTTTCAGTTGCCATTCATCTCAAAGTCAGCTATTTCAGATAAACATATTGCCAGTTGTGTATCACAGCGACCAGGAAACCAACTAAATAAGAAACCATGACGGTCCCCTTTTAGAAAGCCCTGGGTGGCCCCAGTTCTCCCTTCCTGCTCCCTAATTCCTGCTCTTATGTTTTTCATTCAACAGTGAGTTCACCCGGAGACACCGTCAGACTCTAATAAAGGCAGAGCCCCAGGCTCATGCTGATTCCCTCATCTCAGGAGGACACCAGTGTCACTGGAGGACGGCCTGCCCTCAGGACCTCATTTTAGTATAATTACCTCTTTGAAGACCCTGTCTCCAAACAACGTCACGTTCTGAGGTCCTTAGAATTAAGATGTCAACTTATTAATTTTCGAAAGGACACAGTTCAGCCCTTAACTGTCCCCACGTGGCACATACTTGCCTTAGGTCACCTGAAACCAGCAATATTTATGTGGTCTCCACATTTACAGGTAACTGTAATAATTCTGTCCATATCAGTTGGCCCCTGCCTGTGGTTAACTTAATTATGCAGCATCCTTGTACAGACCAAATACTAACCTAGAATGGTCATTATATGGCTTCCATGGATTTTAAAACCTTGACAATACAATTAACCAATGCCTGATGTCTATAAATATATATATAATTTTTTCAAATATATTGAGCAGAATAGGACTATAAAGATTAGTGTCTGATCTCAGTGGAACACTCACTTAACTTTGAAGTGGCGAGGCAAGAGGTCCATTTCTGCTTCCCTCAGCGAAAATGTCCTTGCTGATTTCTAGAACTGTTACTCATTTGCTTACGACAGAGAACTGATGGTCAGAAAACCTACAAGAAGGAAAAAGAATATTGCAAATCTGATGAGCACAAGCTGGAAGATGTTCAGAATCATTAAACTCCTTCACAGAGAATTTTATCTGTATCTTTCCCGTATAGATAACAGGGCACTCAGTCAAGTAAAAGACCGCGAATTTAATTGTCATCCTGATATTATGCTTTCTAGAAGATGAAAAAAATTCTTGTGACGATTTAATTTCATAAAGCAATTGCTACTAGGTCATCAAAATTTAAAGACTAATATATATATATTAGAATGATGAATTTCATTAACCATTTCACGGAAAGCACTTTTACTTCTTATGTGAAGTTTGTTTCAGACAGATGGGTTAATATAATATGACATATGCCCAAATGAAGTTTTCTATCAGGAGACTGTATATCTTTTGAGTTCAAAATAACCTTGCTAGGTACCTGGAAAAAAAAAGGAAATAATACTTTTTTTAAAAAAGAAACAATGTATTTTATTAAAATTGTTCTGAAGTGGTAAATAAGTATAGATAAATATAATATACATAGTCATAAAAGAATTTTATTCTTTTTTGACTTTGATAATGAATTTTAAATAACCCCTTATTTTCAATTTATATTAGTACAGCCTTTAAGTATACAACCACATAGACCTTTCGTGTTCCTGTCAACTTCCATCATTTGCCAATCGCTTCTTTTTACTACAATAAGAATTTTAGAGGCACGGTATGCACGTGTTGTTAAAATCACAGTTCCACATTTGGTGGAGGCTGAGATCTATAGTGAACAAAGAAATGTCAAAAGTATTCTTTGCTTAGCATACGAAAAGAAAGTAAAAATGCTTTACACTTTCAAAATAAATTTCATATTTTCACTTTTTAATAATAAATAATTTAACACTATTAAAAATGCTTGATGCATACAACCCACTGATCAATATAACCACCAAGAAAAGAGCTACTACATTGTGCGTCTTCTGATGTGATGCAAGAATTACACAGCCCCATCCATGGTATTCCCTGACAAAAAGTCAAACCTGAAGCTGACCAAGCTTCTCATCTAAATGCCACTTTATTGAAGGATAAACAGTGGTGTCCAGTCATCCAAATCCAGGTGGTAGGTTATTCTTTAGGGAGAATTTTCTGGTTTCTTCAATAACAAATGGCAAGAAGAAAATAAAAGAGGGTGTCTAGATTGAAAGATAAATCTATCAAGCACATTCAGCAAATGGACTATGAATCCTGATTTGAACAAACCAGCTTTAAAAATGTGATAATGGAAGGAATGTTATGTAACTGATAATGTGATGAAGTTAGTGTTAATGTTTTAAGCTTTTAGCTAGTTATTTGTCTGATACTGTATAATACATGAAAAATATATTTGACCGTATTCATATTTGATAGATTTTAGACAGTCCTGAAAAGCAAGTAATTTGCTTTATTTCTGACCTTGAGATTAAGTCCATGAATGAAAGCAGGTAACATTTGGAATCTGTTTAGTATAAAAGTCCTAGAATTATAACATTCATGTGAAAAGGCATTTCTTATAAAGACTGTAGTACTCAAATCTCATTAATGGCTTATTGCTGCTTTGTCCATGTGAAGTGACATTTATCCCATGAGCCATGGAGAAAAAAAACCCTTGAGAAAATTTGAATTTCTCATTTTGTCATTTCTTACAACTATTATTAACTTACAGTCTTTTCCTTGACAGTACATCTTAAATAATTATGAGGAGCTGGTCAAAAATACTATATTTCCATAGATGGTGTTTATCCTCATGGTGACATTGGACACACCCGGGTCACCTAGAAGTACCTCCGCATTTCAGCACCTGTAACTGGATCACACCTGCGGAGTTCCTCTTACCCCGCACGGGAACACAGTCCCAGGTTCTGGGGGTCAGGACGTGGACAGCTCTACCTGGGGACCTGCCACCCTGTAATACAGATTAGGGACTTCTCTGCAAAATGCAGATAGAAATTTGACCTGTTGAATATGTATTTTTGGTAATCATCAGCTTATCTCAATATATTAGGAGTTTTTTAGCCTGAAAGATCATTTCTATTTTAGTCCCTTTCTGACTGTTCATTACACGCCAACAAATCATGAAAGTGAGAACAAACACAGTGACAGGACGGTTACCAGGTGGCCCTTCGACAGGTGTCACCACGAAGCAGGCGTTTATCTGGTTACTTCTGTGCTGCTGTGTGACACACGAGAAAAGTCACTGTTAAGACTCTGCAGTCTTGGTTTAAAAACACAATGCCATTTTCTATCATTTTCATGTCAACTATTTTATTCACTTAACATCTACATCACAGCACCTACTATACTGAGCACTGTATAAACACCGCTGTGGTCGGTCTCCAGGTACGCGGAGCACCCTCATCACAGGTGAGGAGACGGAGGCACGGAGGGTTCAGACGCCTTGCTTACGGCGAGACAACCAGTGGGCGGCGGAGCTGCGACCCACAGCAGGCGGAGCCCGCAGGTTTCACCGCTGGGGGCGCTGCCGGCGCGTCAGCCCGCGCAGCTGGAGGTCAACGCAACGACGTTGACCGTTTCGTTGCTGAGAAGTCAGGATTTTCTTCCACTGCCAACCCCCAAATTAGAGGCCTCTTTTCATCCAAAGAGAAAGAAGTCAAGGCCGAGGTATGTGCCACTTTGTGTCTGGGTGGCTGGGTCCATGCCATCCCATCTTGAGCATCTCGAGTGACCTGCGCCCCGCGGTCCAGCTCAGATCACTAATCTAGACTCCGCCTCTTTTAACCGACTTTCTTCAAAGTACCCCAGGTCTCCAGGACATCAACAATGTGAAAGTAATGACAAATTTCAAAAGGGAATGAATGAAGGTAAATTCTCAGTTGCTGGTGAAAATAATTCAAAGAAAATTGAGTTACCTAATGAGAGACCCATATGCATATACACTGTGCGTTCCATAATGAAAATGTATGTGTGGGTACACACGCATACAAATGCATATACGCGTGTGTGTATATATACACACACCTTATGTTGTGAACTATCATTTTGGAAGAATAAGTAATGTCTTTAAAATAGTACAAAACGTTTGCACCACTTAACAGCAACCAATGTAAAATTAATTTTTTTGGCTTTAGTCCTTTTACACTAAGATGAGTAAATTTGCGATGCTCGGCGTGGCTTATATGTTACCTACATCTTTATGTGCTCATTTAAAATCTGATGTAAATAGAGTGTGAATTTAAGATTATTGAATAACATTTCTATGATTTCAGAAAATTTTCAAAATAGATTAGCACTCTTGAAATTAAAAAATTTAAAGCTTTAAGACCAGACAAAACTGGCTGTAAGAATTTCAATTCCATTGTCTTCTTGGATAGTCGCAAAACGTATTGTTATGCCAAAGTGTGTGTATTTCAATCACTCAATTATCCTAGTAAGAGTGATTTTTATTTTATTCTCATACTCAATTTATTTTTCCCAAAATCTTATTTCTAAAAATTGGATAAGTAAGAAATCTGTTCTTAGAGGAAAGAAGTCTAAAGAATCATGAAGAGTGTTCTTTTGTTTAGAGGATTTTGTGAATTTCTGCTTTTAAATTTCTTACCCCACTTTGCTATGTGTATTAACGTATAATTAACAACAAAACTGGATTTTAAAGCTTTCAAAGCAAATAGATCTTATAAAAACCTAGAAATAAAAACTTCAACAACCAAAAAACAAAACAACCACCAAAAAAACACATGAATGACCCAATTTAAAAAGTAGGCAGAGGATTTGAATAGAACAGACATTTCCCCAAAGACACACAAATGGCCAACAGGCACATGGAAACATGCCCAACGTCACTGCTCATTAGGGAAATGCAGATTTTAGCCACGATGAGAAAATGATTACTTTCACTTTAACTTAAGAAAATAGGATGAAGGAATTGCTACATTTCATTTAAATATTTCTCTACCACAAAAATAACTGCTGAAAACCAGTTTGTGAGTGCAAGAATGTGTGTGTGTGTGTGTGTGTGTGTGTGAGAGAGAGAGAGTGTGAGTGTGAGCGCTCACCTGGTAGAGCTGGTAACGTTCAGTGGCTGTGGTTTATGTTTCCATTTGAGGTGTCTTTTGACTGTTGCTTTATTAGATGAGGAAATAAGCTAGAACACAGGTACATCTGGTCCCACCTCATTTTTCCAGATCTCTCCCCTTTTTTTAGCTAGATTATAACGTTCACCACGTCAAATGTGAACTGTTGTGTACTGTTACTGAGATCCCCGCTGTCAGTCAGTCTTAGTTCTGTATTTAAAGGAATTTTGTGCCCATCCGTCATTAGAAAGATTATTTGCTTTTTTTATGTTTGGCTATTCAGAGAACATCATTTAGCTGTGAAGTTTCGTTGTATCATGAGTACACGCTTTGAAGTTGACCATTTTAAATGGAAACAGTCTGCAGTGTTTACCCAGAGGTTTGATTTTTCCTTTATCTCAGAGAAGCATTTATCTTCGCACAGTTTATGTGCCTGGTGTTCATTTGTCTAGACCCTTTATGTAAGGCCAGCGTCTGCGTATATTAAACTCCATTTTTCTGCCTCCCTGATCAGTCATCTTCTACCAAATCATTTTTATGTAAGTGGTTTTTTTTTTTCTGTTTTGTTTCCTGGGGATTTTTAAGTATGGCTACTTTTTTTTTTCAGTCATGTTTATTAATACTTCATTTTTCTAAGGTAATTTTCTTTTCTGCAAATTTTAATTCTTTTCTTTTGTTTTTATTTCATCTATCCTGAGTGAAACCAACTCCAATTTACCTCTGTTTGCTGCGTCATCATCTCTTCTCTGAAACACTGTACCTCATTTTTGCACCTTCTTTATTTTGGGGGTATTAATAGAAAAGTCAGAGTGTCTGGAGTTTAACATTTTTTTCTCTGAAATAGTCATGCATTTTATTGATTACCTACTTTTATTATATTTCCTTCATCTAACTTTTGCTTATGTTTTTCTCTTCTTTTTTATGTTTTTTGCTAGTTGTTCCTTTTTTTTTTTTCTTTGAATGAAGCAGTAATATTTGTTAATATTCTTTCTCAGTGAAATTGGAAGTACAGTAGTGAGCAAAAATGCCTGCCTTTGGCCATCTGACCTGGAGCTTGGAAAAATTTAATAACTCTTGCAAATTTCAATCAGGCACATCACAAAATTCTTCTTTTTTCTTTTTTAATTGAAGTACAGTTGATGTACAATATGATGTAAGTTACAGGTGTACAATACAGTGATTCACAATTTTAAAGGTTATATTCCATTAATAGTTATCATAAAAAATTGGCTGTGTTATATAATATATCCTTGCAGCTTATTTTATAACTAATAGTTTATACATCTTAATCCCCTCCCCCTATTTCACCCCTCCCCCTCCCCCCCGTTGCCGCTAATTTGTTCTCTGTATACGCAAGTCTACTTCTTTTTGTTTGTCATACTCACTAGTTTGTTGTATTTTTTAGATTCCACATAATAAGTGATATCATACAGTATTTGTCTTTCTCTGTCTGGCTTATTTCACTTAGCATAATGCCCTCCAAGTCCATTTGTGTTGCTGCAAATGGCAAAGTTTCCTTCTTTTTTATGGCCTGATTACAAACTGGGCAGAAGAACTGAATAGACATTTCCCCAAAGAGGACATGCAGACGGCCAGCAGGCACATGAGAAGATACTCAGCATTGCTAATCAGGAAAATGCAAATCAAAACCATAATGAGACACCACCTCACACTTGTCAGAATGGCTATCATCAAAAAGAACACAAATAACCAAATATTGGTGAGAACATGGAGAAAAGGGAACCATCTGTACTTTGGGTGGGGATGTAGGGTGGGTGCAGCTACTGTGGGAAACAGAAAGGAGGTTTCTCAGAAAACTAAAAATGGAACAATTATATGACCCAGCAAGGCCTCTCCTGGATATTTATCTGGAAAAGGCAGAAACTCCAATTTTAAAAGATACATGCATCCCAGTGTTCACAGCAGGGTTGTTTACAACAGCCACAATGTGGAAGCAAGCTGTGCGTCCATCAACAGAAACATGGACAAAGAAGACGCGGTGTTTATATACAATGGAATACTACTCCACCATAAAGAAGAATGAAACAAAATTCTTTTTTAAAAAGTTCATACATTTGCTTCTTGTTTCCCCAAATCTGTGTGAACCGGTGACCTCAAGAGTGACTGTAACACATAGCAAGTGGAATAAGGTAGCAGACATTGGGGAACATTAAAGTACTCACAGCAATACGTTAGTAAAAGTCCACAAACTTTTGGTCAACTAATCTTTGAAAAAGGAAGCAAGAATATACAATGGAAGAAAGACAGTCTCTTCAGCAAATGGTGTTGGGAAAACTGGACAGCAGCATGTAAAGCAATGAAGCTAGAACACTCCCTTACACCATACACAAAAATCAACTCAAAATGGATCAACGACTTAAACATAAGGCAAGATACAATAAACCTCCTAGAAGAAAATACAGGAAAACATAATCTCACATACATCTCAAAAATGTTCTTCTAGAGCAGTCTACCCAAGCAATAGAAATAAAAGCAAGAATAAACAAATGGGACTTAATTAAGCTTACAAGCTTTTGCACAACAAAGGAAACCATAAGTGAAACAAAACAACAACCTACGGAATGGGAGAAAATTTTTGCAAATGAAACCGACATAGGCTTGATCTCCAGAATATATAAGCAGCTCATACAACTTAGTAAGAAAAAAACAAACAACCCCGTCCAAAAATGGGCAGAAGACCTAAACATCCAGTGGGAAGCTGCTCTATGTGGCTACTTTTAGATTGATATATTTCACCATATAAAGGAGGGATTGAGAGTGACTTTATCTTACTGAATTCTCACAGAGAAAGAATTCTTCTATTCTTTGTTTTACCAAAAGCTTTAAATCAGGAAATCTGGCTGAACTTTATCAAGTGATTTTGGATATTTCTTTATGACAATCATTATGATTTTTCTCCTTTGATCTATTAAGGTGATCAGTTTAATTTTTTTTAACTGTTGAACCATCTTTGTACTTTTAGAATAAACTCTAATTGATCAAAAAAACCAAAAAAAAACCCCTCCCACTGTCTTGTAAACTGTTACTTCAAAGAAACATCATTAATGCAGCAGCTGTAGCCAACAAAGCACATAGCATCATGAGCTTTCTCATCCAGGCTTAAATTTGGCTTTGGAAACAGTCTACATATCATAAAGCAATAAAAGAAGCTTGCATATCTAGACATAATCAATTGAAAGTTTTCCGGTAGTGATTACTTTCTGCTTTGCAATGCTATTCACATCAAAATGACAAAATCAGCTCATGTCCTCGTATATAATTATAATAAGCTTTAATATATACTCTTGTATATCTTAGGAGCATCGTTTGCAAAAACGAATTTGGCCTGACTAAAATTTTAAAAGGTTTAGAGGTTTTGACTCCATTACTACAACAGCTATAGTTGAATTGTAAAGAACCTAGAAATACAGCTTGGCTTAGTAAGCATATTTTAGACACCTAGGAAACAGGAAAATGTGAGATTTATAATTTTAATTAAAATGGATGGAAACAGGGTATTACTTATAAAGCTTTTTAGTGATATTTTTGCTGCACGAGTTTTCCCCAGAGTCTTAAAACCTTATTTTTATAGTTCTTACTTTGTAGTTAATAAACTCCATTGCTTTCCTACTGAAAACAAAACTTCTTTTATGAAGCAGTTTGACTTTGGTTTATACAGAATGAATAACGTAATATGAAAGATTTTAGACATTTGGTACAGTATTTACGGACTGGTATGAAAATTTCTCACTTTGAAAGTATCAGTTTGTGTGTGTGTGTGTGTGTATGATTTATGGTTTACTAATCACTGTGAAACAGTGTGTGTGTATGAATATATTTGCTGTAGTGCACAGTGGGGATTACCACTAGACCAGGAGCTTTTATAGAAGGAATAATAGATTAAGGAAGATCACGTTCCAATGGTACTGTTTCCATGGTGCTGTTTCCATGGTACTGTTTCCATGGTACTCTTTCCATGGTGCTGTTTCCATGGTGCTGTTTCCATGGTACTCTTTCCATGGTGCTGTTTCCATAGTGCTGTTTCCAGTGGTACTGTTTCCATGGTGCTGTTTCCATGGTACTGGGCAGTGTTGTGATGGATATTTTATCTCACAGTTTGCCAAAGTAATTGGAATAATCCACAGTACAATATCTGAGCCTAAAACCTGCCTTTGATTATGCCTTTACATTAATTTCAAAACCAGACAACTCCTCCTCAGATGTGTTAGGATGATAAAATCATTAGAAATGTTGGCACAGTCATTTCTATCACAGCATTTTCAGCAGAACGCTTTGCAGACATGCTCGGCACAGCAGTGTTCTGGATGAGACGTTCTGGGTTAGCGCTTGTCTTTCATCAGGACCAGATATCACTGCCAAGTGAAGTCGTCTAAAATTGGTAACACAGGAAGACTAACAGGTAAACCTCATGTTATAGTGGTGTGGGGAAAGCTGGCTCACACCGGCTCCCCAGATCTGCCTTAGCTGTGACATTTGGGGAGCCTGACGTCAGCCGTTGCAGGAGTATTTGCACCACGGAAATCAGCACAAACCATCAATAAGGACTTCTAAAAAATTGTTTTGAAAGAACTGGTTAAGAGCCGTCCTCCAGCACACCATTGCCTGACCACGCCAAGGAAGGGTGGAAGCTTTCATTAGCTCAGGGTGCTCACAGCAGGAGAGGGGAGCGGGGAGGTCAACACTGAGAGTCAGCTTCACGAAAGACCCAGTGACTGTAAAACGTCACGGAGGAGACAAGCCGTAGTTCACGCCATGAGGTTCTGTCTTACTGGTCAGTTCTCCTCTGGGTGAAAAAGCCTGGGGCCTGAGCCGTCGAGCTGCATGGAGCTCCAGGAAATGGCTGCGAGCTCAGCAGAAACTGGTTCCTGACCGTGGTGCTTTGAGGTTACTTCCTACTTTCATCCCTATTTCCCAGTTGGTAAAATGTAAATAAGATTAATTCCTCACTTACGCATTATTTTAAAGACTGAATAATAAAATTCATATGCCGGGAGTGTCGCAAAATACCTGCGCCGTGTCAGTTGCTGTCACTATTTTTAGCTGCTTTGAGTTCATACCGTGTCTTTGATTTCTTTTTTCCTACAATTGTATTAACCAGCTTTCCTCATTTCTGATAATCTCCCCAAGTCCTCAAGGTTAACCTTACTGTCCGCAATAATTCTTTCTACTTTTCTGAGTTTTCGTCAAATGGGTCACATCCTGGTGGAGATGACATTCTGGAGGAATATAGTAAGGCCAAAGGGTTTCTATAATTAATATGCACACGCAGCATTTTACTAAAAATGAATAAATAATAATAGTTATCTTTTGGGTTTACCTCATTCCCCTCCCTCTACATTTATTTTGTTACATTTTATTTTTGCTCTTTTTCATGTGAATGAAACAAGACAGTGTAAGGCAGGAGTGCATATCATTTTGAAAAAATTATCAATATTTTATATTTTAAAATTTTGGATACAATGTTGGGTTTACTTGGAACTGTTAAATATGGTTAAATAAGGATGTGACATTTCATGCTCATAAAAATGATGCACACGGTAAAGCACACTGAGAAATTTTAAATTTCTTTTCATAAAAAGGAAACACAGCCTTTTTGGTGGAAGTGGTTGAGACTCTGAGGGGAGCTGGAGGTGGAAAGCAAGAAGCATTTTAATGCGAATTCCCTGTGACACCAGTCCTTCCTGTGCCAAAACAAACAGTACCCGGAAAACCGGGAACTTCAGCGTTCCCATCTGGAGATGCAGCCTAGTTAGAGGAAAAACAGTTTACATTGCTCAGGGCTATGCAAACTTTCAGCACAAATTATTTCTCATACAAACTCACACAAAAATAAAGAGGGAAACATCAAACTTTCATTAATCCCCAGATCCATTTGGGATATAAACTTCTTTCCCGGATCAAGCAGGCACGCCCTAAAGCCATCTTCGCTGACGCTCCGGTGAGAACAGAAAGGACGCAGTAAACAGAGGCGTCCTCTCAGGCTCGGCATCCGTGCCTCGGAGTGCACGTCTGCTGAGCAGGACGGAGAGGACGAGGTGACGTCGGTGCTGCACTTTCCTGTCCCTGGAATTGGCAGGGAGAGGCCGCGGAGGAATGGATGCAGTGAATTTAAAGTCGTGAATCAGGTTCTAGAGGCTAGTAAGTGACCACCCACCAAAGCTGAGCCAAAAGGCTTGCATTCCATCAGGTCCCTAGACTTCACATTCCCCTACCAGGAAGTAATTCTTGACGGAAACATGGTATTTATGCTTAGTAGGGAAGGCGAGGAGTGTTTTTATCATTTAGGAGACACCTAGCTAATTAACAGTCAGCTTCATAAGCAGATTATTATGTGAAGAATCAAAACCCTTCGTACCACAAAGCTTATAGACTGTACCACACAGCAGAAAGCATTCCAGTCATGGAAACTTTGCATTAATAAGTTTCTCCATCAGAATAGATAAATAGGGGCGGGTCTACCTTTTAAAGAAAAATTGAACCTTGCAGGATTAATTTTGAAATAGTTCAAATATTTTCTGATTTTTCTTTCTCTGCCAGGATTCAATACTTTGAGAACCCGTGCCAAATTTGAATTAATTGAAATCATTAATGTTTTAATTTTACACACGTGTAATAAATTTATAACTTTTAATAGATGTTTTAAATTCTAAAATGTTGGCCTGATTCAAGTCATTTTGAGTGTAAGAACCTCTTTATAAATTATTGTTAAAATTTTTTGAAAATGGAATTCATGGCAATTAATTATGCACTCAGTATCTATTGAAGAAAATATACTTCAACCAAAAAACTACAGTGACTTCAGTGTATCTTTCAACCCACTCTGCATTTTATAGAGCCAATATTTTTTAGAACTAATATTGTATCTGTATAGAGAGCCGTGGGCTTGCATTCTTGGCTCCTTCTAATTACTTGCAATGTCCTCAGGCAGTCATGGCCCAGATATGGTAAGGAACATGGTAAAATGAGTCCTATAAAACAGAAAGCCATTGAAATGACAGAAGAATGTGCAAATATAAGAGATTAAAAATATATGGCAGCCATATTATTTTTTATCAATAGCACATCTTCTAATTTAATTTTGTGTACACTCCAAAGCTGTGGCACAAAATGAAAAATCAATTTACTTCGTTTTTGTTGTTGATATATGGGAGCTATTTAGATGAAAGGACTTGTGATTTATAAAGAGCCTAATTTATTTATAAATGGCATATAAATCATCCCCTCCCTTGTTGGCTCCAATTTAATTTTCTGAGTGCTAAATTCCCACGCAGGGTGTGAAGTATTCCTCAGGCAAAAGATGGTGGGATAATTTGATTGATATAACACTTTAAAGATAAGAAATCTAGAAAGAACTTTTTAAATAAAAATTTCCATTCTACTTTAGTAACCTGAAAACCAGCATCGGTTTAAGCCTCTGTATTATTTTTTAAAGAAAGATCACTTTACACTGCTATGAATGTGAGGCTAAGAAACCCTTAGATTGAGAGTTTAACTAATTCACCCTTTTGAGGTAAGTGTGAATTACCTATCAGGATGTGGCCCTCCTAAGATTATCGGCACGGAAAGTAAAAGTGCCGTTTTCCTAACATGCACATTCCTACCTGGTTTAAAATGTACATTTATAAACTTAGCATGAAAATAGTCTTCAAAGATTCGCAGATTTGAAAAAGGTCCATGAAGTTGTTCTTGTTTTGTCCCTGTCCTGGCTGTCCTTCTGTACCATCGGTCACTCTTGCAGAGCTCTTTGGAACTGAACGAGAACGTTTTGCAGCTTCCCCCTCAAGTCCCCCGGCCCCTCCTACCAGCTGAACTCCTTTCATGCGCGCGGCAAGGCCACGTTCGTGCCAGCTGAATAACAACACGAAAACATTCACAAAATCGTAGACTCATGGATTATTTCTCTAGTCACTGTAAAAAGCAAAAATTACAGAGACATTTTATAAGGAAATATATTTTAAATCGTTTATTTTAAACTTATATGACATTTATTCTGTAGAACACATGGTTAAATTGTCTTGCATACTGTTCGCTTTTTGTTCCAATGGCTTCACATTTTCCCACGTTGTTCTCCTAATAAAATAATAAGTGATTTTTAAAATTGTAGTATTGTTGCTTTATAGCAATGGATTTGTTTCAGGTGTGTAACAGTGATTCAATTTTTTTAGATTATATTCTATTCAAAGTTATTGGAATATAATGGCTGTATTTCCCTACAATATATCCTTGTGTCTTATTTATTTATTTATTACATTTTTTTATTGAGTTATACTCATCTTACAATGTTGTGTCAAATTCCAGTGTAGACCACAATTTTTCAGTTATAAATGAACATACATATATTCATTGTCACATTTTTTGTTGTTGTGAGCTACCGTAAGTTCTTGTATATATTTCCCTGTGCTATACCGTATAATCTTGTTTATCTATTCTACATTTTGAAATCCCAGTCTGTCCCTTCCCACCCCCCGCCCCCTTGAGAACCACAAGTTTGTATTCTATGTCTATGAGTCTGTTTCTGTTTTGTATTTATGTTTTCTTTTTTTAGATTCCACATATGAGTGATCTCATATGGTAGTTTTCTTTCTATTTCTGGCTTACTTCACTTAGAATGACATTCTCCAGGGACATCCATGTTGCTGCAAATGGTGTTATGTTGTCTTTTTTATGGCTGAATAGTATTCCATTGTATAAATATACCACATCTTCTTTATCCAGTCGTTTATTGATGGACATTTAGGCTGTTTCCATGTCTTGGCTATTGTGTATCATTTATTTATACACAGTAGTTTGTATCTCTTAATCCCACACCTCTATCTTGCCCCTCCCACTTCCCTATCCCCACTGGTAACCACTAGTTTGTTCTTTATATTGTGAGTCTGTTTCTGTTTTGTTTTATATATATATTATATATATAAATATATATATTTGTTTTATTATTTAGAGTTTACATCTAAGTGATAACATATATTATTTGTCTTTCTCTGACTTATCTCACTAAGCATAATAACCTCTAGGTCCATACACATTGTTGCAAATTACAGCATTTCATTTTTGTGGCTGAGTAATATTCCATTGTGTGTGTGTCTGTGTCGGTGTATGTATATATAACATCTTCTTTATCCATTCATCTGTTGATGGACACTTGGAGTTGCTTCCATATCTTGGCTATTGTAAATAATATTGCTATGAACATTGGGGTGCATGTATCTTTTCGATTTTTGTTTTCTTTGGATATATACCCAGCAGTGGGATTGCTAGATCATTTGGTAGTTCTATTTTTAACTTCTTGAAGAACCTCCCTACTGTTTTCTATCATGGCTGCACCAATTTAGGTTCCCACCCATAGTGTAGGAGGATTCCCTTTCCTCCACAGCCTCGCCCATATGATATTTGTAGACTTTTTGTTAATAGCCATTTTGACAGGTATGGGGTGATATCTCACTGTGGTTTTGACCTGCATTTCCATGATAATTAGTGATATTGAGCTTTTTTTTTTTCTTGTGCCTATTGGCTGTCTGTATATCTGGTTTGGAAAAATGTCTGTTCTTTTAATTGTGTTGTTTGGGTTTTTTGGTATTGAGTTGTGTGAGCTGTTTATATATTTTGGGTATCAACTCCTTAATAGTCGTATCATTTACAAATATTTTCTTCCACTCAGTAGGTGGTCTTTTCATTTTGTCAGTGGTTTCCTTTGCTGTGCAAAATCTTTTAAGTTTGATCCTGTACCATTTTTAAATTTTTGCTTTTGTTTCTTTTGTCTTAGGAGACAGATAAAAAAAATTGCTGTGATTTATGCCAAAGAGTGTTCTGCCTGTGTTGTCTTCCAGGAGATTTTTGGTTTCAGGTCTTACATTTAGATCTATAATCCATTTTGACTTTATTTTTGATATTTTGATATTTTTGATATTTATTTTTGTTCATTGAGTGAGAAGATGTTCTAATTTCATTATTTTGCATGTAGCTATCCAGTTTTCCTAGCACCACTTTGTGAGGAGATTCTTTTTTTCCATTGTGTATTTTTGTCTCCTCTGTCGTAGATTGATTGACCGTAAGTTTATAGGCTTATTTCTGGGCTCTCTAGTCTGCTCCACTGATCTATGCGTGTGGTTTTGTGCCAGTACTATGTGGTTATATTATTATCTTTATTTTTACCAGTCTTTTAGAAGGGAGCTATACTACAAGGCACCAAAAATTTTTTTAAACTTCTTTTTAAAATAGTAACATTATAAACTAATTAAATGATTAATTATAAGAAGGAAAATATCAAAAATATGAGCTGATAAAATACATTTTCAAATGCATTGATTTATTTAGTATAAATGTGTGATATTCTTTTTCAATTATATCATTTACATTAATTTGCTTCTGATGATTTATTTGCCTGGTAGTTATGTATTACTTGTTTTACAGCTGATACCTCATCACCTTTAAGGAGTGACATTAATTTAGACTTAAAAAAATTTTTTTGATTCAAAGAAAAGGGAAAGAGAGTCAGTCTGTCACATCTCACCAAATTAAGAAGACTCAAGTTTCCACATAGTTTCAACAGTAGCAGTAGGCACCTTACCCATGGCTTCAGTACGTGTGGGCTTGGTAATTTGCATAGTGGATATTCAAAATCTGTTAATTATTCTGAAAGTAAAGCATTTTCATAAACATTACAATCATAATCTATTTAATGTTTACTGAATTTTCTGAGGAAAAGCAATAGAAGTATTTCCCCCTGTTAAACAATATAATTGAAAGACATTATTAACGTGTAAATTGACTCAATGACCTGTAACTAAAAATGAGATAAGTGTTTGCTCTCAACAAACCATGATGCTTTTTTGCTTATTATCCTATTTTTAGTCTAATGTTTGCATGGCTTTATAAACAAAATTATTATTGATTCGAAGAAACAACAAACTGCTTTACTGTCAAAATTAGAAGCAAGCAAATATTCTTTCTTCATTACTAAGACAAACATATTTTAATTGTGAAATATTAACTCACCCTCATAGTTGCCTTCAATTTTACAAAGATATTTTAACAGTTTTTTTTCAAAAAATACAAGTAAAAAATTAAAAAGTTATTTTCCCTAGATGGCATATAAACAGATATACACAATTCTCTTTGTCTTTTCTTGTTAATTCACATAGATAATGAAAATAGATATTTGCCAGACTTTTCATTTTCATTCCAACATGAAACATAATTTGATTGTCTCTTTGAGTAATTTCTTTCCCTGGAGACTATTCGCTGGAGAAGATGACATATTTAGTATGTGGGCTTAATAACTTTCTTATGTTTTATGAGAGTTTTTATATGTCTGTATTATTATCACTACTTTACTTTTTAAAACTTTAATGTATTTATAATATAAAAAAATAGAAACTAATTTTAAAGAATTCAAGAATCTCAATATTACTTTAGGAATTTGGACTGTAGTATAGCAAACATTATGACTGTAAATCCATTACTACAGTTGTTACTTGGGTTCCACCCAACACTAATAATGAGATAATAAGTCACATTTCATTGTTTCATTTCTTTCCTCTTGCAGTGAGTGTCAAAGTTTTTTTGTCAGAAATACTATAGAATTGTTCTTACGTTTTATGATACTTAGAATACAGAAGGTGAAAAAAATCTCTGATGAACTAGCTCAGATATCTGTTCCATCATTTATAAACCCATCTAATTCATTCATCCAAATCTGAAATCCTTTTTGCTACTCTCTGTATATATTCTTTATG
The DNA here is from genome assembly GCF_009834535.1 of Camelus ferus. NCBI lineage: Eukaryota > Metazoa > Chordata > Mammalia > Artiodactyla > Camelidae > Camelus > Camelus ferus. The sequence continues at coordinate 5,063,038 of NC_045726.1, read as the reverse complement.
CTACTTTATAGTTTTTATTGTTTGGCCGTAAAACTTACAAACTTGTTGTACACTGCATAAAACAGTTCTTTATTGTATGTGTTGTTCATTGACTGCTTCTCCCTCATAATGTAAGCACGTTGAGGACAGGCACTTTTCTTAACCTGTTAATGATTCTGGAACAACTTGACATCCATATGCAAAAAATTAACATTGCGCCATCCCTTATGTCATATAGAAAAGTTCACTTCAAAATAGATTATGACCCCAAATGAAAACCTAAAACTATAAAACACTTAGAAGAAAAAAATAAAGAAAAAGCCTTGTGACCTCAGATTGGGCAAAATTTCTTATATTTGACACAAAAAGTGTGATATCCAAGAAAAAAGATAAAACTTTATCACAATTAAGGATTTTTTTAAAAAAAGATTGTTAAAAGTGAAAAAGCAAGACAGACTGGAAGAATATATTTGCAAAATATATATCAGATATAGAATTTTTATCAAGAAACAATATAAAAATCACAAACCTCAATTTTAGTGAAATATCCCAGTAAAAATAAGCAAAAGGTTTGACACGTCACCAAAGAAACACATGAGATGTTCAGCGTCATTGGTAACCAGGAAGTGAAAATCAAAACCACAGCGAGATGCCATGACACCCCATCAAAGTGGGATGTAACAAAAATGACAAGAAAGTCCCAGTGAGGCTGCAGACAGTGGGAACAGTCGTCTGTTGCTGGTGTGGATTTAAAATAGAAAAGCCATTGGAGCAAACAATTCACAGAGTCTCATTGCAAGAAACATACTCAGGGAAATGCACCTGAAGCCAGAATGAGATCCCAGGACACAGCTATCAACATGGGGGAAAAAAACATTGGTGAAGACTTGAAGCAACTGCATCTTTCAGGCAGTCCTGCTGGGAGAACAGAGCTGAGGAGCTCTGCGGCAGTGTCTGCCGTCAGAGAACACACACAGCTGCTGTGGCCCAGTGACTTCTCTCCCAGGCTTGTGTCCAGTGGGAAAGTGTAGACATGCTCCCCCAGGGCACAGGAATATTCAGACGAGCTTTCTGCATCATAGCCCTGAAGAAGGAACTACCCAAACATCCATCAGATGCGATGGTGTCATAGCTCATTCACTAAATTTTGTTTTTTCAAAATTCATTGTTGTCCATGATGCTTTATCTTTTCTATATATACCTATTTAATATCTTGTAGTGACCTACAATGAAAAGGAATATGAAAACAAATATATGTATGACCGGACAATGATGCTGCACACCGGAAACTGACACAACATGGTAAACTGACTCGATTTCAATTTTTTTAAAAAGGGGGGACAAAGCTAAACAAAAGCCCATGTTAAATATAAGATTGGATAACTTTGTGTACAGAAAGAAAACCATATCATCTTTTAAGAAATAAATAAAAGTAAACATACAATAGCCAAATGATCCAAATCTCACTCTTACATGTTGATCCCAATGAAATTTAAATTTATGTTCCTAGAAAGCCTTCCCACAGATGTTTCATAGCGACTTTCTTCATATGCACCCAGCACTGGGAAGCACCAGTGTCCTTCAACGGTGGCTGGAGGAACTAATGTCGCACATCCACACGATGGAAGACTGCTGAGCAACACAAAGGGAGAAAGCTCCGATGCAGAGACCACATAGATAATGTGGGGTGCTCTATGCTAACATAGGTAAGCGAGATTCAGGAGGCAATATGGGGGTGATTCCGTGTACAAGCCTTTCTGGGAAAGCCAAACTACAGGGGCAGGAAGCAAACTGCAGTTGTCCTACGACAGGTGGGCAGTCACCTTGGAGCAGTAAATGACCACAACGGGTACCAACAGCCAAGGAAAGCCTGAGGTATCAAAACATATTTGCCGCCATCGTGGTTGGGTCTCCCTGTGTTACAGGTGACATCCTCATCACGCACAGGTGTGCAGTTTGCATCTCCATCATGCGTGTTGCTGGAAGTTTAAGGTGAAGACAATATTTATTTAGGGATTTGAAACTTAACATTAGCTAACAGTGTGAGAATGTGGGTTTTTTTTTCCCCCACTGGATACATTAATGTGGGGCTAATTTGTGTTTTTTTCCTCATCACATATTATGGTTACTCCTCACTCCTGGGCAGTGATTTCAGTGTTTCTGGTTTCACTGTTATTAACAGAGTTACAGTTCACTCCACTCTTGAAAGAGGCCCCTTCTGTGACCAGGGTCCCAGTTTTCCCTAAGTCAGCACCAGAGAATGATCAAAGACAGAAACCCAGATCCATCACTGGATGCAAAGAATAAACATTATAGACTATTATAACATAACTTCTGTTATTCCCCCCTCAGCAGTGTTTTGAGAATTATTAGGCCATTATATGTTTCAAAAAACTACCTTGGGAAAAGAACTGTTAATAATTTTGCAGCACGGTTAAGGTGTTTTTTAAATAAAAAATCTTTAAATGATCCCTTATGATGGTTGTAGTAGAAAATTTAACTGATAGTGTAAAGCTGGAGTTCAAGAAATTTTGCTTGCCTAGGACTTTGTTGTCATAAATTTCATCATTAAACTTTTACCCCTTATAAAAGACTTCATGTAAGATAGAAAGCTGATATTTCAAATCCGGGAGAAGGTACATTATTTATTTGAGTAGTTGTATTTCACAAAAAACTCCACAAGAGTGTGAATCCAAAAAAAGGACACTTACCTGAAAATGGGAAACATGAAAACGAGATTCATCAGACCTGAATTTCACTTTTCATACAAGCATATTAAGTCCCGCAGAGATAAACAGAGATGCAGGTGTTATCCAAATGTAATGAGATATATTATCATTTATAAGATTCTTTTGAATGGGAACAACTGACCAAGAGACAGGAAAATAATAAACTTTTGTGTTAGGACTCTTTTGGTTTCCCACCATAAAATCCAAATTAATCCTAATCTTGTATTTTTAAAAAATGAACCCATTTTTCATCTGACTATATTATGAGAAACCGTGGAGGAATTTAACCTTAGGGGTGGTGCTTAGACATTGTAAATAGCTCTTTGTTCTTCTTTCACGCCTGCCTCTTCCTGAGTGTCGCCTGTATTTACGAAGGCTGGCTTCCTAACGCGGGACTTGCCTCACAGCTTCTAAACCGAGGGGTCTTGTCTGTGAATCTAACTAGGACAATGTTCAGGAATGAATTTAACGGCTGAGCTTATCAGCTCTGGACCCGTCGTGGTGATGTGAGGGGAGTATGATCGCCGTTCCCCATCTGGTCAGACGTCCACTTCTCAAGTCAGGGGCTGGCTGGCAAACCGAAACCAGACCATGTGGTTGGAGTGAGAAGGAGCCAGTTCTTCATAGAAAGGAGGGTGGCATTTATCTGAATAACCAGAGAAAAAGAAGGGCATACGTATTATATACCATAACTACCCATTTCAGTATCTTGCGTGGAGAACTACGCTGTGGTGGAATTACCATTTTTGTAATTCAAGATAGTTTTATGAGAGATTGAACTGATTTTAAAATGATGGATTTCAACAGGATTCCATAGTTGTAGGCATAATGTCACACTGATGCTAGAATTCTAACATTTTATGTTTTTCTGTATTTTATCCTCTTCTGTTATTCTTTTCTCAGAAGTATCTTTTCTTCCCCATCATCATGATAAATCTCGAGAAAGCTAGAAAATTCACGTGTTACTCACCGTTGACTGTGACGATCAGTAAGAAACTGAGGCCCCATGATCACACAGTCCTCCCTGGCAAGAGCACCTGGTTGTTATCTCTGTCGCTAAACCTAAGAAGGGTATCTTTTTATTATTTCTTCCCACTTTTGTCTGCCTCTGAGGCCAAAGTCATGAAGTGTCCCAGGTGGGTACTTTTCCCACCACCTCACTTTGCCAAGGTCAGAACCGTGAAGGTGACAGAGGAGAGGCTGGGATGGGGAAGTGTGGTGACGGAGCACTAAGGCTAACCCCGCCGGCGTGGGTGGAGGACGGACGTGGGGACCTGCAAAGCCCCGTGCCCACCCTCCCAGAGCCTCTCAGAAGCACACTGCTGTCGAGGTCCACTCACCTCAAGCAATGACCCGCCACATGGAGCACCATTTTGAAAGGACCCCCCAGGACATACAAGGGCAGATGCCTGTGGGTGGGTTAAGTGGGACTGGCAGCTCTGATGGTATTTTTCTGCAAACTTGCTTTTGATGGTGAATAATTTCTCAAGCTTATGTTTCTGGAGTTCACTTATGCTGATACAGCTTCATAGGAGGTAGAATACGGTGTCCACCAGGGACTTTTGTCATGAAAAGGGGCAATTCCACATGTCAAACAGATGTCAGAAAAATGGCTTGGAGTAACTCCCTGAACTTTGCAGGTCACCAGGCCCAGAGATTTATATTTAAATCTGAACGATGCTTCTGTAACATACATTTATTCATTTAAAATGTAAAAGATTTCTACTAAAAGATAAATTTTTAAATTAGAAGAAGACATTTTTTCACAGGAAGCTGTTCACCTATTCACTCTGACTCAGAGCATTAAAAATAAAAAAAAAAAATAAGGAAAGAAAGAGCTGCAGACTCTATAAATGTATGAACAGAATGGAAAATGAGCTCATTTGTACCACCCCATATTATAGTTGCGGTTTATAGAACATTATTTCAGAGGTCGGAGAACTCAGACTTCCCCTTGTATATTATCATAATGTGCACATTTTTTATTACCAGTTCATAATGTGAAATTATTATATATTTTATATATTATATAAATTATATATATATTTCTATATATTATATATAGAGAAATGGGATTTCTATATATTTATATCTGAACAAGTACATTAATAGTCTGTCTCTATAAAACAATAAATAGGAATAAAGTTGTAAAAAATAACTAATATGGATTTAAATATCTAGTATATAAAGTTATATACACACCCATGAAAATGTTGTGCAAAAGTGCAATCCACATCATAAAATCCCCAGAATGTTATTCTTGACCAACCCCCCCAATAAACCCACTGCAACTAGTATTTACCTAAATGTTCTAATTAAGGAGATTCACAAAAAAGTAATAAATTAACGTAACTGTTGAACGTAAACCTAACTTCAGAATTGTTTCATATGGTATTCTCACTGAGGGCTTAGTACATTATTAAGAGCTTTACAGACATCATCTCGTTTTATCCTCATGTCAAAGGAGATTTCTATTTTAATCCTCGATTCTGAGAAAAAGAAATGGAAGTTTAGAGAGACTGAACAACTGCCCCAACAAAAGCAAAAACAGAACTGCTCAGCGCCTGGTTCTGCATCCATTGCTTCCTAATTCCAGAGTCAGCATCTTTGACCTCTTACTGCAGATGTTTCCACTGCCCGTCTTCTCCGCATGCTGGGTTGGTGCTGAGCAGGAGGCGTGCCTCTGGAATACCCCTATTTTTAAGATGAGTTCAACTTTGGAAGACTCGAGAAGCAGCTTGTCTGTCTCTTTCTAAAAGCTGAAACTCTAGTATTTGGCATCAGTATTTGGGAACGTTCTTATTCCCACATCCACTTACTCATTGAATTATTGAGGAAAGTTTTAATACGCTCCAAATATGTCCCAAATGCTGTTTTAAGTACAGTTGTTACAACAGGGAAAAAAAATCAAACAGACAAAAATCCGTGGCCTCATGGACACAACATTCTGGAGAAGAGAGATAGGTAATGAAATAAGCACTAATTAAATGGGCGGGGGGGGGGGTGGGAAGGGACAGACTGGGATTTCAAAATGTGTAGATACTGACAGGAATATGCAGAATAGATAAACAAGATTATACTTTACAGCACAAGGAAATATATACAAGATCTCGTGGTAGCTCACAGCGAAAAAAAATGTGACAATGACTATATGTATGTTCACGCATAACTGAAAAATTGTGCTCCACACTGGAATTTGACACAACATTGTAAAATGACTATAACTCAATAAAAAAAAAAAGTGTTAAAATAAATAAATAAATAAGCAAGCAAGCATATTATGTATCTATAGCATTTTAAATGGTGAGAAATTCCATGGAGCAAAATAAAAGTATTATTAAAATAATAATAAAGAAAACATAACAGGTTATATTAGGATTGCAATTTTAAAGAGAATGGTTTGAGATGTCCTCACTAATGAGGTGAGCAAAAACTCAGATGTCGTTGGGCAGGGAAGCAGGTGGACACTGGCGGAAAGAGCTTGCCTAGCAGAGGAACTGCAGGCGTCAAGATAGAAATGTGTGTGGCGTGTTCAGGGAAGAGCCAGGTATCAGAACTGAAGGGGAAAGTGAGATCAAGAAACGTTTTCTTGTTGTTCATTTTAGGAGAAAAAAAATATTTTGCTTCTCATAAAATTAGAAAAATTGAAGATGCAGGAGGGACAAAGGGAACTGCAGAAGGAAGTTCCTTGGATAAGTCGGAAGGCATGGAAAGTGGCATCTGAGTGACAGTATTGGCTTTTCCTGGGAACACAGGCCGTCCATCCATAAAAATCAAAGAGCAGGTAAAAGCTTGAGTGTGTAGGTAGGTAGGTAGATGGGTGGGTGGAGACTCGCAGATGTCCCTTCTGACTGGTTCGATGTCCTTGGTATCTTGGGAAGTGAGGTCGTCAGTTGAAGGGACAGAGGAAGAGGGTTGGAGGAGGTGATTCTGTCTGAAATTGTCATGCAGAGTAGGGAACGGACCAAAGAGAGGGAGCCGTGTGACAGCTTGTTGGCACTGGGTGCACCTGAGAATAAGAGGTGCCGTGAGTGCACATACGTTCATCCGCAGCCAGGTGGGGCTGTGTCTTTTTCCAGCCACATTCCACTGCATCTCCTGTTAGGCGCTCCGTGCGATCTCTAGTTAACAGGAAAAAGAGATTTACTAATTGCTCTGCCAGAACCAGCTGATGCCCCCACAGAAAAACCACTAGTTCCAGACAGGTTATAGCTTAATCGCAGCTTGAACTTGAAGGCAAAGCCTCAGGTCAGCGTGTGGTTCCCCTGCTCTGCTCTCTGGAGGAAACACCGTTGTGAACTCTTCTTCTGTGGAACATGCAGGCTCAGGTGAAGGGTTCAGGATTTTATTTAATTGAGTTAAACATATGACAAATGATGTTTCTTCATATATGGGCATTTTATTTTCAAATTGAATAGCTTGGAGATTCTTGTTTGCTTTATCCCTAGCAAGAACAGTTCTTGAGGTTTTCCTAGAGTTCAGACTCTAACGATTGAGCGAAAATAGTGATTTCTCCACAACAAAATCCAGAAAGTAGAGGCCAACAGGGATGACAGGAGCGGGCGTCTAATCTACAGTCACAGATGGGACTGAGCACTATGATTTGTGCATAACGTGGATTTCCTTCACATACGTCTATTTAAAACTCAGAATTTTCAGTCAGCATCTCCATATCCATCACTGGAAATGAAATTAAAAGCTTGCCAGAAAGTCCATCACTTAAACCTGTGTTTTGACTGAACAGGCGATTCAAAGCTCTTAAAGAAATTACTTCAAGGAGATAAAGCATCTTACTTTTGCGGGCTGAAATTTTGAGTAAGGAACCATAAAACAGAAATAGCGCTATCTTTCAAAGTTTCCAAATTACATCAGATCCTAAATAAACAGGCTGAACAACTCTTTTAACTTCAGTAGAAAGCTGCAGTGTTTCCCCTCCCCGGGGTGTTCTTTTTAATTGAAGCAGCGGTTGAGGGGCTGTGGTTGTCAGCAGCCCCCGTGGGAAAGCTGCCCAGGCAAGCGAAATCCCCGGCAGTTGACCAGCTGGAACTTTTCCTGGTGAGCGAGCTTTCCGAAGCCCTGTTTGTTCCAGGGCTTGTCATCTGGAGGGTAAATACTAATGGGCACACCTCTCACTCACTGTTTTAAGTTACGTGGCCTTTTTCACTTTTAACCATCAACTCATAAATACTCTGTTTTCTTCCTTCACATGAGCTCTAAGGTTGGGGACATTACCCATCACCTATAATAGTGTTTCTGGAAGTCACTCACAGAGTCTGAGCTGCAAATTTTCAGACACTGAGCGTCTTGACCATGTGATACAGTCTTTGGGTTGCTTCAACTGTCCTTTAGTTCGAAGGGAAGCTTATGGCTACATTACCATTCAGCCAAGTAGCAACTCTGTCTTCATATATTTTCCTACCCAGTTATTCATAGAGCACAGAAATTGGCATGTGCCTCATTAGAAAGAGGGGGAAAGTGTGTGAAATGCTGACGCAACATTTTGATACTTACAGTCAGCAAACTGTAAGGAAATTAAGCCTGTAATATTAATAGTTTTGAATTTTGAATGTTCCATAATTTATGAATGCCTATTATAGAATTAATCTTACACAATCTTGTCTGCCTTTCAGGAAGCTTAGATAAAGCTACAACACAAACAGCATACAGATATTTTAACCTTTACTTAATTTGCAAAGCAAGGTTTATATAGTTAGGTCTAACTGTTCATCTTTCAAATGAAATTTGTTGTGATGACTATGAATCCCAAAATAATTTTCACAAGTGCTTTCTAATAAAAAGCATATTATAAAAATTTTATACTAATACAATAGCATCACTTTATGTTATTTTTGCTACATCAGCGTCAATAAAATAACTATATTTTGATATTTATAATTAATATTATTACAGCAAGCAATATTCAGTGTCAGCTCTTAAGTGCTTTCAATTTCATTTAATAGATTAAAAATTGACAAAAGCTAAATATTATAACATATGTTAATTTATGAAATTCTTGATAGAACGATACAATGATTATATCAAAGTGATAACCGCTTTTGTATAGAGCACAGATATGTCTGTGTATTTCCCTGTACTGTTCATGGAAGAATGGTATTTAGTATAAAGCTGAATGACAGTTCTGTGAAAATCTTGGGTTTACATCTATAGGAAGAAAAATTTTAAAAGCAACATTATGAAAAAAATTAATATTTAAATCCCCAGACTCAACTGTACAGACCTTTTCTTTCCCTTTCCTTCCTTTTTCAGTTTTCCAGTACATTTCATGAAGATCCTTTTTTTTAAGGAATTGCCCACTAATCAAAGATATTTGTTTTTGTTTTGATCACAAAATTCTCTTTAAACCACTTAAATAGTTGCAAGTTTCCTTTCTGGCTAGTTACTTCAAACAAAACATTTCTAGATAGCTATGTTTGGAAATACCCTTAAAAAAAAAAATTACCTGCTGTGTACTGTTACTCTGTCTCCAGCAGTGAAAAATAAACTTTCTTTGACCACACATTGTAGCTTTTACTGTGCAGTTAGATTGCATATGCAATCTATGCAATCTAACTGCACAGTAGTGGTCTCTAGAATGGTATTAATGCCCTAGACCAATGGCTTTCAAACTTCCTGCACTCAGAAATTTTTCATACTCTTAAAAATCAAAGAGGAACCCAAAGCGACTTTAGTGTGCGTTCCACCTAGCTGTATTTACCATATTAGAAATTTAAGTTGAGAAATCTACTACTTATTTATTATTTAATAATTCATTTAAAACAGAAATAATAAGCCAATTTTATGTTTAGATAAAGATCTATATTTTATAAGACTGCCAATCTCTTTAATGGCTGGAACAATGGAAGTCAACAGGCTTGTCGTACCTGCTTCTGCATCCAGTTTGCTGTGATCCCACATGTCAAGTAGTTTCTGGAAAATTACACTGCACCCTCCTGAACAGATGAGATTTTAAAAGCAAAATAATACCATGTGACTTACATACCTTCTTTAAAAACTGAGACTCTCATTCCTTTGTATTATAGGCCAACACCCCTAATGAACATAGATGCAAAAATCCTCAACAAAATATGAGCATATCAATTCAACAGCACATGAAAAGGATCATACACCATGATTAAGTGGGATTTATTCCATAATCCTATGATTTACATTGGTTCCACTAACTCATGCATGCTATTCATTTATAGTCACATTTTACCCCAACACTAAATCCTGGCAAACATTCCATTACTAGAGTTATTTTTTTACAGAAGTTCTCATATATTCTTTTTTATTTTTATTTTATTGTATTGTATTAATTCTCATTTTTTTATTGAAGTGTAGTTGATTATAATGTTAGTTTCAGGTGTACAGCAAAGTGATTCAGTTATATACATATTTCATAATATATATATTTCAGATTATTTTTCATTACAGCTCATTACAAGAAATTGAATAAAGTTCCCTGTGCTATATAGTAGGTTCTTGTTGTTTGTCTATTTTATATAATAATATAATGTGTATCTATTAATCTCAAACTCCTAATCTATCCCTCCCCCTATCCCTTCCCCTCTGGTAACCACATTTTTCCCCATGTCTTTGAGTCATTTGTGTCATTTTTTAGATTCCACATATAAGTGATATCATATGTATTTGTCTCTCTCCTTCTGGCTTACTTCACTTAGAATGACATTCTCCAGGTCCATCCATGTTGCAGCAAGTGGCATTATTTCATTCTTTTTTATGGCTGAGTAGTATTCCATTCTATAAATATACCACAGCTTCTTTACCTAGTCATCTGTCGATGGACATTTAGGTTGCTTCCATGTCTTGGCTGTTGTAAACAGTGCTGCTGTGAACACTGGGATGCAGGTGTCTTTTCGAATTAGAGTTTTCTCTGGATATGTGCCCAGGCGTGGGATTGCTGGATCGTAGGGTAAGTCTATGTATTCTAACCTTTTGAGACTGGCTTCTTCTACTCAGCATAATGACTTTGAAATGTACTGAAGTTGTTGGGTTCATCAATAATTCATTTTCTTGTGTTGCCAAGTAGTACTTCATTGACGTAACACGGTTTGTTTCTACATTAATCTGTCCAAGTACATTTTGGTTGTTTCCAATTCCTGACTGTTACAAAGCTACTGTAAACATCATATCTAGGTATTTGTGTGAAAATAAGTTTTATTTCTCTAGGGTAAATATGTAGGAATGGGACCTTTTGGTTTCCCTTTTTCAGTAGGTTGATTATACTCCAGGTGTTTGATTCTGATCTGTCCAGGTGCTGATATCTGTGGGTTTATTCTGTCTGAGGTCCTCTGAGCATTTGCACATTTAAGTATGTCACCAAACGTGGGAAGTTTCAGCTATTGTCTCTTCAGATATTTTCCACATCCTTTCTCCTCTCCTGAGGCTTTAATTACACAACTGTTAGAACTTTTTTACTACCCCACAATCCCTAAAGCTCTTTATTTTTAACTTCCTTTTTTTTGTTGTTGTTCAGACAGGGTAATTTCTACTGATTATCTTCAAGTTCACTGAATCTCCTCTGTTCTCACTTACCTATTTTTAATCACACAAGTAAGTGGTCAATTATCAAAGACACACACTTGCTTAACTTAAAAGGAAATGATGGTCATCTCGAGTCAGTGGGGTGGGGGTGGGGATGGAGGGCCTCACCCGGGCAGCCTCCGGGGAACAGGGATCAGTTGGTCCTTCTCACACCTGCCCCGACGCCCTCGGCCAAGCACTGGGGACATGGGGATGAGTGAGACAGTCCCTGTCGGCCCCCTGGAGCCCCAGGTACAATATCCCGTGTTGCCCACCCGAGCCTCTCCATCCCTGCAGACAACTCACCCACATTCCCCTTAACCCCTCTAGTGAGGGTTACACTTCTTACTGTCTTTTTCATTTCTAAAATTTCCATTCTTCCTTCTTCATACCTTCTATTGCTTTGCATGATCTTTCTGTCCGTTTCAAGAGTTTTAGTGACTACTTGTCGGGGTACTGGTACAATAATTGTCCTACAATATTTTTTTCTGTTAATTCTAACTTCTGCGGTACCTTTGGGTTAGCTGAATCTGTTGGTTGTCCTTTCCATGTGGGTTAAGATTTTCCTGGTTCTTATTATGCCACATAATTTGGATTATATCTTGGACACATTATCGATTATATTTTTCTATTTCAGTCTTATGAAGAAGGCGGATATTTTTGTTTTAACGGACAGTTGTTGGTTCAGGCCACCAAGACCAGCCTGCATCCTGTGGACCTTGTGGTCCCAGCATGCGCTTCACCTCAGCTTTTGCAGTGTATTTGAATCTGTCCAACTTGTCTACCTGCCTGTGGCCAGTCTGGGACCCGGCCAGCGGTCTGCCTATTAGCTCAGTTCTGCACACCCTCACTGTGCTGATTATGGTAACATATATGCTTGGATGTGAGCCGCTAAGTTGTGTAAATTCTTTATGCGCATCACTTTCCTGAGCGCCTCCACTTCTGTGATCCCTCCCTGGCACCTTCTGGTACTCAGGAACATTCTCTTTTCTGTCTTCAGCCCAAAAGCTAGGGGTTAGTTGCCCCATTCTGCTGTACGTTTCTGTCACTGTGGCCTCTTCTGGGACGTGCAGCAAAAGGATAGAAAGAAAAAGAGAAAAACAAAAAAGCAATGGCATTTCATGATGCAGAGAGAGTCCCCACCCCTGAGTCTGGCGAGTGGGTGCTCCTGCCATGAGATTACTTAGGGGTTAAGATGCAATTTAGAAAAGAAAAAGGAAAGGAAACAAACGCGGGTTTCTGCACTGTCTCTGGGCGTTAGGAACTCCCGTTCCTGCTCCTCCAACGGGAACCGGAAGGCTGCCCCGGAGCCGCGTCAGGTGCCGGGTGCTCCGCGTTCAGGCTGAGGACGCCAGGCGCGGTGTCAGCGGCGGCCTCCCCGCCGGCCCGCCGGCACTTTGCATCCGTCTTCGCCAGCTCACCGGCTGCCGCTTCCCCGGTGGGGTCTTCCCGCGGCCGCTCCACGCACTCTGTCCAGACGTCACAGCCGAGCTCGGCAGGACGGACGCAGGGGACGCCGCTCGCCACCTCCTACCCAGAACTGGAGCTGTCGTTTGCTCAAAGAAACTGCTTCTTCCTGTCAGATTTAGAGACAGAGCTGTTAGCAAAAGGAACATATTCAGAGCGTAGTGGTCAGGCAGTGATGAAAGCATGATATTTTGGTCATGGCTTCACATTCCCTCCCCATAGTGGTGGTGATGTTCAAACAAGTCAGGCTTTAATGTCTAAGAGGGTTTGGACTCTCGTGCGTGACATACACACCGTCCCCTTTTACAGGGACACATGAAGCTTCCCTCCATCTCACACGCTGCCTGGCCGAGTATGACTTTTGCTTTTCTATGAAACAAGTGAAATATTCAAAATAAATATATTTCTTAAAATCATGTGCTAACGATTCTCTGTATAATGATTTATTTTTCATCCATTGTGAATGGTGAGAATGTTCAGAAAATATTTCCCATTTTTGAAATGTAAAAGGAAGCAGGAAAATGCTGACAGTTCCTACTGTGTCGATGTCGTGTCAGTGGCAAGAGAACCAGTTACCTGTCCTGAATTTTTTGAAGGATGCCTGCGTACAACAGTCAGCTGTAATTTATGTTCTGCTGTCAGATTTTGGCCGCTCATTTCTATTAAACAATCTAGTGCCTGTTACTAACTATTTATACAGAAAGTAAAGGCAATTGTCTTGACCTCTTCTCCTAAATAGATAACATTCTACTATAATTAAATTGTAAAGTATTCTGTTAAATGATAATTTTTTCTAACCCTCAGTCACTTTTTCTCAATATGCTTTCTTTCCATTTTATTTTGGGACATATTATCACAAAAGATTAGAGGTGAATCAAAAAATATAATGTGTAGAATAATCTAGCCTGTCCTAAAATAAAAGCAGAGCTTAGATTTTCAAAATTAGTGGCACAGGTCTCTTGTTAGCAGACGTCTATAAATATTATAAATAATGGAAAAGGCAACTTGGCTCTCTCATTCCTTTCAGGGATTATTAAAATAAGCTTAATAAATCTGCTATGAAGAGATAATAGAAGAGAATTAAATTAATTGTAATCTCTCATTTCTGTCTAGAATACCATAGTGAATTTCACACCAGATAATACAGTTTTAAATCCTTTCTGCAAAAATACTCCTCCTATCAGATGTCAGATTCTTTCCATCTTTATCACTGTCGTCATGTATTGTGTCTCTTGTGAATGAATCTTGCTCATGATTTGTTTTAGAAAAGTACCTGGACATTCAAATGGTGTGTCCTTCTGTGGAGTCAAAACTCGCTCAGCCCTGCTCTTCCATTTTAAGTTTCTCCCTTCCAAACATGCCATCTGTAGCCTTCACGCTTCTCCAGGTGTTTCTGGGCGTGTGCAGTTTTTTAGGTGTTTTTATCATGCCACTCAGCTCACGAATCAAGGCTTCGGGACGTGAAACAAAACATGTTCTAGGCATGTTGAAAACCCAGGTGCTTAACGCAGGGGAATGGGTGCCTAGATGTGGTTGGGAATGTCAGAGGGGTGAGCGTCAAGGGCAGTTTCTGGAACGTCTGACTGAGAGGACACACAAGACCCTACCACCCGAGGATGGAGCTGCCGCTGACGTCGCTGCGCCCCTCGTCCTGTGGGCACTGACGGAGGATTGGAAGCACAGATACGTCGCTCCTGCTTCTAAACAGTCTCCTGCTGTCACTCGATCGCCGAAGTACAGCAGGAAAAAGCTGACCCCAGATTCTCTTAAGAGCCCATCTGGAGCTCTTGCTGTCAAGGAACCTAGAATATGTCACTTTGAACATGTAATTTTGAGTTTACCATTTTTAGTTTTATAGGACGAGAAATAAAAGAGGTCGGAAGTGGATGTACAATATGAATCAATAGATCCAACACGCAGGGGACATTTATTTCTCTACAGGTGTCGATTTACTGAACTCTGATATCTTCATGAATTTAGCTGGAGACATTTGGATAATTTTCACGTGTCTAATAATGCCTTCATGCACCATTGTGCTTGAGAACAGAGCATTTTAGTCTCAGCGTGGGAACTCTCACTCATTATCTAATATCAAATATTTTATGTCTTTCAGCTAAGTGGAAAGGACTATCTTAAACTCAAGCAGGAAAATATATGTAGGAAATATGAATAAAATACTAAAATAAATATTTATTATATAAACCATGTAAATTATATTTATATATAGTTCTAATAATGTGGCAGAGAAAATACTGACCACATCTACTTCATTTGTGTAAATTTGACTGACTTAGTTTAATACAATGGGTGTTAGAAGTGTTGAATGTTATACATGTATTTTTACAGTATAACTACATAGAACAAATGTAGCTTTTCTAGTTTTTAGATGATGGTTATAGATGATAAATGATGATAGTATTCACTGTATCTGAACTGCCTGAAGATATTTGCCATTTTTCAGATATTACTAAAAAAAAGTCAAGTGTTTTATTAATAGAGATAAAATAATTCAGGTTTCATATAAAATGAAATAAATTCTGCCATACAGTAGGCCCTTCTTGTTCACCTATTTTATATACAGTAGTGTGTATCTGTTAGTCCCAAACTCCTGCTTTATCCCTCCACTCTCCCCTTTCTACCCTAGTAACCATAGGTTTGTTTTCTATGTCAGTGAGTCTGTTTCTGTTTTGTAAATAAGCACATTTGGATCATATTTTAGATTCCACATATAAGTGGTATCATATGATATTTTTCTTTCCCTTTCTGACTGACTTCACTTGGAATGATGATCTCCAGGTGCATCCATGTTGCTGCCAATGGCATTATTTCATTCCTTTTCATGGCTGAGTAGTATTCCATCGTATAAATATACCACAGCTTCTTTATCCAGTCATCTGTTGATGGACATTTAGGTTGTGTTCATGTCTTGACTATTGTAAGCAGTGCTGCTGTGAACATTGGGGTGCATGTGTCTTTTCAAGTTAGAGTTTTCTCTGGATATATGCCCAGGTGTGGGATTGCTGGAACATATTATAAACAAAGTAATTCTTAGTTAAGATATGTATATTGGGTTTTTCTTTTTGACATAATGCTATTGCACACTTAATGGACTACAGAACTGTGTAAACATAACTTTTATATGTACTGGAAAACCAACAGATCTGTGTGACTCCCTTTAATGCAATATTTGCTTTATTGCTGTGTTCTGGAAACAAACCTGCAACAAAAGTTAAGCTAGAATCTATAAAGAAAAAATTATTTGTATCATCAGAAGACAGAATTAAGAAAATGAAAAAGCCAGCCTCAGAGTGAGATAAAATACTATCAATCCGTATGTTCAACAATATTTGTATCCAGAATGTATCATGAATGTCTGAAAGTCAATCATAAATGCCAGACTCACAAACAGAAAAACTGATCATGCATTTTCCAAAGAAAATATACAAATGGCCAATAATATCTCAAAATTTACTTTGTTAGTCTTCAAGGAAATGCAAATCAATTGTAGTAAGAAATTATTAGAAGAGAAGAGGAAAAGTACTGAATGTTGGCAAGAACAAGGAAGTCCTCTCATTCGTTCCTAGCATGGCTGTAATTTTATATAATTACTTGGAAAGTTACATATACTTAATATGCCTAGGGTGTGACCTAGCAACCCCACTCCAGCACACATGTTCGAAAGAAATATTTACACATCTTCACCAAGAGACGTCAGTGCTCTTCTAGGAGTATTGCTGTCAAATAGCTCCAAACCGAAAGTTACCACGATGCCCTTCGTCTATAAAATAGATACAGAAAAATAAACTGTTGTCTATTCACATATTGGAGTAATAAATAGAAATGGGAATGAACAGACCATAACTTAATGATTCAATATGGAAAATAGTATCTGGTAAGGTTTTATTTTGTCATTAACATTCACAACTGAGCTGTGGTGTTGGAAGTGAGGTTAGGGATTACTTTTGGGTGGGGGGTGGGCAGTGACCGGCAGGAAGCGTCAGGGGGATTCAGGCTTTTGTTAATGTTCTGTTTCTTAAACGCAGGTACAAGAGTGTGTTCCATTTGCAAAAATTCGTTAAGCTATTCACTTGCGATTTGTCTTTTTTTTTGCACTTACGTATCAATAAAAAAATTTAAAGAAATGCAAAATTTCATGACTTCTGGCAGAAGTTCACTCTCCAGGTGAGGGTGGCCCTTTTTCCCTCCTTCCTGTCTAGTGTCTCTCTTGTTCACAGATGACAGCAGTAACCAGACACCTGGTGTTACTGAATTTCTACTCTGTACTAACTGCTTATGTGGCTCAAAATAATTCCCAAGGAATTAAATTCTTCAAAGGTTTTCAAGAGGAGCTGACTGGATGGAGTAGCGTTCTGATCTGCTTTTTCTGTGGTTGTCAAAACAATTACATAAAACTTGCTTTGCTTTGCACGAAGACTTACATCTGTAAAGCTCTCTATAGAATTACAAAGCGAAGTATCAATGGTCGTTACGGAGGATAATAGGTTTTCGAGCCTTTGAAGACTTAAACGTGGTTCACTTCTGTGTTTGGACATTGCGTGTGTGTGTTATGATTTGTGATTGCGGTTCTCGTTAATCCAGCAAAGACTGAGGGCGGACGCGTGCTTTCTAATACATTTCTAAGGACAGCCCGTTCCCTTTCTTGCAGATCCTGATGGTTTAAACTCCAATGTTTCAATTAAATCAAGAAATATATCTTCATGCTGTCTTTTAAAAAGTGATTGCTTCTTTTATTACATGCTGAATATCGGTGGTTTAATAGGAGTAAGACCCATATTTTATTTCTCCATAAGCCAGTAAATACAGCAAATTTTCTTCACATGCTTTAGGCTGCCTGTAAATCATATGGCCCTTAATGTCCGTCGATGTGTAAGTGAGTAAAAAAGGTTGACATCCAATTAACACAGGCTTTTACAGGTTTAATGAGCAGTAATAAATTTAAATCCCTCCTTTGGCACTTTTAAGGAAAGTGTAATAACAAACGGAATGAACCAGAGGTAATGTTGCTCCACTGATTCATAATAAATTCTTTCTAAATTATCTGTTTTCAGATAGGAGGAATTTGCTGTGCAGTGAAAGCCATAGGTTATTTAAACATTTCCGTCTGCTGCAAAGCCAAATAATAAAACACAAATCCTTGTACTCTATAAGAAAATCCCAGGGTCCAAGCCTGGACTTGCTGTTTTATTTGAGTTTATTTTTAGGCATTCAATTTGCAGCTGTGTCTTGATTCCATTATTTTACCGCCACTGTACAGACCGTTTCCTGCTGTCAAGGCAACATCAAAGATTTTTTACTAAATGTAACATTCAACATTTGTCAGTAGAAATCTTTCTCTAAAGTCTACTTCATCAGATATTATGTAGCAACTTCTATTTTTTCAATGAAT
The DNA here is from genome assembly GCF_009834535.1 of Camelus ferus. Taxonomy (NCBI): domain Eukaryota; kingdom Metazoa; phylum Chordata; class Mammalia; order Artiodactyla; family Camelidae; genus Camelus; species Camelus ferus. The sequence continues at coordinate 5,044,912 of NC_045726.1, read as the reverse complement.
CTTTCCATAATATTATTTTTCCCAGACTTTTACCTTAATGTGCCTACGTCATTAGGTATGAAGTGAATGTCTCTCAAACAGCTTACAGCTGGGTCATATTTTTTTTAATCTGCTCTGCCAGCCTCCCTCTTTGATTGGTTTATTTAGATTTTTTACATTGAAGGCAATTATTAATATGATAGTACTTAAGTCTGCCATTTTGTTTGTTTATTTTTTTCTACTTGCTTCCTCGGTTAGCGGGACTTCCTAGCTACCCCCCTTGACAGTGGCGCCAAATCCCCCTGTGCCGTCGGGGAGGGTCCCATTTGGTCTGGAGGAGGAGGGAGCCTTTTGGGGCCGCCTTCCACTGTGAGGCTGGGTAGGCAGTGCCAGGCTAGGGGCGCCGTCCTCTGTTGGGCTGGGGGACACATGACACTCCGCTGGAGTGACGCTTCTCCAGTCCTGGCACCTCAGGCCAGTTCACGTTCCTCTTTCCACCTTCACTAGTTTTCCTTTCGCCGCCTCTCGTGTGGTTTTCAGGGTTTATAGTTGTGCTTAACAGGAGGGAGCAGGAGGGAGCAGGAATGAAAGAGGAGGAGTAAAGACCATCTTGCCTGGATTAGAAGTTTTCCTTGCTCTCTTTTAATTAAATATTTCTTAAAAAATCAACGATAGTTTATGTGCTTTGCTAGACACTAAAGACACATAGATTAAGCCACTCTCTTCCTGTAAGGAATTTGTAAATTCTTTAAAGGAGGCGTCTCTAAGGTAAACCAATCCTTCCAGTTGATGTGAAGAGACCCAGTGATAATCTGTCTGCTTCTCCCCGCTCAGAGGGAGGAGCAGCAGAGTCGACCTGAGCAGGTCAGGAACAGCCTTCTCAGATGAACTGAAACTTGAAGCCGTGTTCAGTCTTTGTGAGTGTAATATGACCGTGAAGTGGTGACCAGCGCAAGCTGAGGACATCATTAGAGTCAGAACAGATCAGCTCTTTGGAGGGATCCGTGTCTTTTCAGCATCGAAACAAGCTCTGTGTGGCCACGTGTGTTGCGCAAGGGGGGCTGTGCTAAGTGAGAGTGCGCAGACGTCAGGGCCGGGTTCCGAAGGGCCAGGGGATGTTCCAAGTGATTCATTAGGAAGACGATGTGCTTGAGCACTGGATAATATAAGAACGTAGGTTCAGGTACATCCAGCTCTTTCCCATCCCTGCACTTTCTCTATCATTTTTCTGAGTGTTTCAGCATGTGTGTTGTTGCTTCTATTTTGGGAGAGGCATTTCTTTTTTTTTTTTTAACCGTAGGAACAGTTTTATTCAATGAGCGATGGATTGCACCCTTAGACTCTGCACACAGAATGTCAGTGTTTTATATCAGAGGCTGGGATGGCCTCTGCAAAGACTCGTGACATTACCAGATGTGCCCCAGGGAGGGGCTCTGGCTGCAGGTGGGAATGACAGAGGATAAGCCATGGGTCTGCGGTTGGAGAGACCAGGGCTTCACGGAGATCCCTACCCAGCAGAAAGCAGAGGGAAATAATTAATAATGACCCACCATTGAAGGGCCAGGAAATGGGAGTGATGACCGGAGAGATCTCAGAAAGCCAGTGATGAGATGTAAGCCCCAGATTGTCTACTTCCAGCCCAGTTCCTAGAGGTAGTTTGAAAGGAACTTGAAGAGAAAGGGGCTTTCCCCTCCTTTAAGTTTTAGACCCCGAGAGGAAACTGCTCCACTGGCTTCTATCAAACCAACGGGTTTGATAAACGTGCAAGAAGGAGTCCAGGGAATGAGCGGAGACCCAGTTCCCTTGAGTTTCCCCCAGGTCCCGTGGAGGAAGGGGGACCAGAAATTCCATCATGCCCTTGAGGAGAAGTGAAATAGCTAACTGAGAATCCCCTCCAGAGCTGGTCAGAGGAGGGGAAAGTGCTTTCGATTTCAAAAGGTTTTATAAGGATTTAATGTATTAATCATGTAAAAGTTCTTAGAACGATGCATGTCTCATGGTGCGCTAATAACACATTGGCTGTTATTAATGGTGACTGCCTGCTTTGTGTTGGACAGCCTTCTATGTATCTATACAAAAAATATGAATTGAATCTAGTTTAAACTGGCTGAAGGAAGAACTGTCCTCTTCCTCTCAATTATATAAATAACTCATATTGCTTTGATGTATAGCTGACAGGCTAGACACTGTCCTTCATTTCAATAAAGGTCCTAGAAACTTGGTTTGACAGATGGTTAGTGGTTATATTCAACATATTAGGTACTCCAGGTAATAAATACATACTAACCACAAAAATCAGGTATATTAGAAGCAAAGGCATCATTGATAGTTCTTGTGAAGTTTATAGTTCCTGCACCAGTGAGAATTAACTTGTGCTGTGCATTAGATAAACTCTAACATTTTTTAAAAAGTGATCATATGCCATAGAATTAGTATTCTCGTGCAAAAGTGTGGAGATTGACACCCTGCCTGGGTGGGTTACCTGTCTTTGTTCCAGGAAATCCCTGAGGCCAGGCTTCTTTCGGTTTAACGTCAGATCCTTTCTAAGGTGCAGCCTGCATCCTCGGGGTCCACTGTGGCAGCATCCACACTACAGACAGAGGAACAAGGGAAGGGAAAGGCAGAGGGCCATAGGCTTGTGCCAGAGCGTCTGGTGGAAGATTCCAGAAGGAAAATGCGTGCGTTCCTATTGGGCAAGACTTAGCCACGTGGACCAGCTAATATGAAAAAGAGACTGCAGAATGAATTGTTTATGCCCACTGGCCACAGGCCTAGCTGAAAATGTTATTCCCATAGAGAAAAGAGAAAAAGGATGTGGAGAGTCAGTGAGAAGTCTCTACAAGACTTAACCTCCTTTTTATTAGGGGGAAAAAAAAGAATGCCAGGTGTGGAGAACAGACCTCTAACTACCGCACACTGTGCACTTCAAATTTTTAAAGTATTTAAAGGAAACTTTAAAACAGTGTCCTCAAAGATGTATGTGAAGTGTACATTTCTGGCATTTTTGTATACTGTTTCTAATCTGGGTCCAGGGAACTTGGAACTCGGAGACTATTTTAAGGTAGATGAGTCCTGGATTATTTTATCCCAGTGGTCCTTTCTCATTTACCAGCTACAGTGCATGGACAAGGTGGGAGGTGGGACTCACAGGAGACAATTTTATATTCCAGCCAGAAAACTACCTTTAGGTATAATTTCATTCAATTAAGAGAGAAAACGTTCAGGCTTCCTCTGATTTGTATAAAGGTATAAAATAAAGTAAATACGGTTGCTGTGAAATCTAACATGTGGAAATTCATCAACATCTGCTCTTAGGAAAATCACGGAGATTCTCAATGTAAGAAATGCTTTTAGTGCACACGGAGAATCTGAATCAAATGCTTTTGTTAACTTCTGCAGGCAACACGTGCACTTCAGCTTAATCATCTTTTAAGTCCTGAAAGTGCCTATTGTCTGTGGCAAACATCTTTTGTCTCTAAAATCCTCATCAAACAGTTTATAAGAGAAACTATGAATTATTCTATCATTAAAGGATCAATATTCTTGGCTGGATATTGGGGCTTGGGAGCTGGCAGATTGGCTTGTTAACATTCTACATGGATAAACCAAGGATTTTAAGTAAAATATAAAGATACTGACAATGTGAAGATGCCGTGAATAAAAGCTGAGGAAAGCTTATAGCAGGCGTAATATCCTTAGGTAGCTATTTGCTGCCAAGTTCCAGGCAGATTCCCTCTGGAAATCGGAGACCATGAAGACAATTGAGTGAGAAACAACACTGTGGTGAGATTATAGCTGTGAGTCAAATATATGTTACGTACAATGGAGATATTATGCCAGGTAATAGAACACACAGACTGGTCACTCAGAACATAAATGGGATTAACTGCCCAGGAAAGAAGTTTCTCAACCACTTGAGAGACTAAAATCACCTGGATGCAGATAGATTATAGTGGCCAAAGGTGCGTTCAGGAAAGATGAACATTTTGAGTGACTGTGTAATTTGATATGAAGAAGCTTTACAATGACACGTGAAAAATAATAAAGAGCTTTCACGCCCAGGACACTTATTTTTTCACTTTGTTAATAAGTGGTATCTAATGGAGAGGCATCTGGAACGCTGACTGTCCGGTGGTACAGGGCAAACTTTAGCAGTAATAATGCGTTTCCTTTCATCCTCTGCCCATAAAAGAGAAAAAGCAGGGACTCAGTCTGGGGAAAGTGCCAGAGTCCTGCCATTCTTCACGGGCAGGGAAGGGAACTTTCCTTCCCCTTGCTGCTGTAAAAAAATCACGCTGGGGAAGAGGCGAGAGCAGCTAGGCTGGAGCTGGGAGCTCGGCCACAGATCAGCTGTATGGAAACTGGCAGGTGTGTGATGCAGGTTTCAATCAGGAAGTAAAGCTGTGATGAGTGATGGTCGGTAAGAAATGCCTGAGTGAGATTAGACCTTACACAGTCACGGGAGCTGATGAGGACATGGAGGGGGTCTGCGAGCCCCGGGAGCCAGGGCTGCTATGCGTCTGGCCCCACGGCCACAGGCGAGCCAGCAGGTGGGGCCCTAAGAGGACGTGAGCCGTAGCAGCACCGACGGTCCACACTGCATCCCGGGGCTGGTGGCTGTGGCTTCAGTTTCCCCTCCCAGATCTCACACGCAGTCCTCCGGGGGCCCACCTCACTGAGGACCACCCAGGGAAGGGGATGCTGGAAAAGGTCATCTCAGCTTAGCCAAATCCCAAGGATGCAAAACCACCACCACAGTCTGTTTCTTGTCTAAAATGGAGGGGAAATATCTCCCTGAGCTAAGGTGAGTTTGAACATATGTAAATTGAAGAGCACGCTGGCTCCACTCACCCCCAGAGCCAACACACGTGGGAAAGCGCATTGTCCCAAAGGCACAGTGGCAAAGACCTGCCGAGCGCCCCTCCTGCCTCCCTCAGGGGCCCATTAGTCTGCTGTGTCTTGGAGAAACGGCCACATCAAGACATGCAGACACGAGTGTTTGATCTTCCAGGCCGTGCATTCAAAGCATAAATAAATAACACAGTAGAAGATGGGGAAAGTCAAGACCACAGATTTTTGCGTCAGAAAGACTTGTAAACAGACTCTGTTTCTTATTCGAAGTGTGACACCTTGATTATCTAGCACACAGATAATGATGTTATTAGATAAAAACTGATCCCATTTACCAGGCTTTTCTGAGGGCTGCTGAGAGTCCCTGAGCCCCTGACCTGGCACAGGGCCACGTGCACGCTGTGCTTTCGACAGCCAATCTTTGTTCCCCTCCTGAGTCCCGTGGGCCACACAGACGTCGGTCGACATGCCTGGCATCCACTCCAGTTCACGGCATTTCTCTTGCAGAATTCGCGTTCATTGAGCTGAGCTCAAAACAACCTCCTGCCACGTAAGCTTTTCGAGGTAAAAGTAAAGCAAGTGTCTATCTGAATTTAAACATTATAGAAAGCATAAAAAGACAAGAAACAGACTCCTCCAAAGGGTGCACATAGGCCAGTTAACAAGTCAGAGAAGAGAAAAGGCATTTGTAGGTCAAATAATTCACTTACCATGATTGTCAAGAAACGGTCTCAGTTTTTCGAGATAATTTCCTTATCTCCATATCAAGCTTTCATTTGTAATGTTAGAATTAGAACTAGAATTCCTCATTCTTCTTTCAAAATAGGGAGCAGGTAAATGATTTTACAGCAAGCTATCAGGCATGGGAGGGAAGCATTAAAAGCAGTAGAACAGATAAGACCTCATGGAATATTACAAAATCATTTTTGAACAGAAAACTAATTATTTTAGCTGGTTCTCATAAAGATTTAGACAAGAATAGATAGTAGATCTTTCAAATTAAGTACAAGCAGTGAAATTTTATGCTAATAGGCCATTAACTGGAGCTAGCCTGAAATACTCGCATGTAAAGAAATGAATTTAGGAGCAGATAAAAGTTGTAGAAATTTTCCTTAGAAACAAACTTTATATCCCGGGGAAGATAAATGAAAACTTATAGAGTAGGTTTGGTACAATCAAATAATTAATAAATTTGCTCAGCCTTAGAGGACTCGAAAGTATTTGTAAAAATCATTTCCATAGTCAGAGCTGGTCAAGTTGAAAGGGAAATGAATTTTGTGCAATTTTTTCCTTAAATCTCTTTATCTTGATGCCTCCCCAAAGAGCATTAGGTGTGCCTTTTCGGATCAAGGGCCCAGTTTCTTTCTGGTTGCCATCACATGTTTTAATTTAACCTAAAATCAGTTATTTATATATTACATTGTAATTAATTTGAAGTTTTAAATGTTTGCTCACTGTTATTTATGGGTTATGCCCGCTCCATGTGTCGAATAGCTTTGCCCCCTGTTATGAATTGGGTGTTGATTGATTTATCTGGTTTTTTTTTGGCACAGAGGTTTTCTATGACTAGGTGGGCAGTGTCATACAGGTAGGAGTTTGGTGTTTGGTCTGTCTGGTACTTTCAGATTGTGCTACCTGCGGTGAGTTTTCTTTACCTTTTCTTCTCACTCACGAAGTGGGGGTAACACTTCCCTTACAGAACTGTTGTGAAGATGCAGTGACAATGTGCGTAGGGACAGAGTGAGTCATCAGTATCGCTACAGGCAGATCTTATGGAATTTCAACAGCATAGACCCTGTCTATCATTCTGATTTGTGAAATCGACTCTGTTCAAAGTGCCCTTTTCCAGGGTCCTGTGTTGATCTGTAGCTCCTTTTTCAGTGGAGTAGCATTGGGGACTGTGTTTTGTATCTCTTCACAACATTCTCCCTGGGTGCATGCAGCCCAGTCACAGTGTGCCCTGAGTGTGTCTTGCCCCTCACTGGCACTCAGAGCTTTTTTCCAAATGACTGACGTCCACTGGCATTGTATTCCCCCTTAGACTCATCTCGCAGATCTGGTGCAACGTAACAGTAACTGCATCCCCGTAAACACCAGGCAAGAAGATTCACAGACCATTTTCTTTTCTTCCACGTCACAGCCCAGGCTGATTGCACTAATATGTCTTCTGAGTTATAAAGTAAGAATCTTTAAAAGGATAAAGCATAGTATTTGGCACATCTGTGACGTCTGGAGGGATGGAAATTAGCGACACATCATTTATATAGGTATCTTCAAACGACATCAGATGTCAGTAGCTCTGTAGTGTTTGAATATTTCCAAAACCACCCACAAAATCTGACTGACGAAACCCAGAAACACCCAGAAGACATTTGAAACAAAAACAAGCGATAAGAAGTCGGCACGAAACCCAAAACAGGACAAACCACAAAGGGCAGTGACGGTCTGTGCCCGTGGAAAGTGCGCAGGACAAAAGAGGAGGCGGGTGGGGACCTGACGGACTGAGAACTCCCGAGCTGCCCACGTTCGCTGAGGAGGAAGGGCAGCAGGGCAGCCTGAGAACGGCAGGTGCATTAGAAGGAAACTTTTCGGGCACCAACTTGCAGGTGAGTGCAGACGGATTTCTGTGTTTGAGTGTGATGAAGCAGTCTGGACCCTATGAAATCTTGGAATTAACCATCTAAACCCCTAATTAGGACTAAAGTGAAATTTATAAACCACCAAAATATAAAACCATCATAAAGTAACCAGATCTACATGAAGAAACAGAAGATTCTGGGTCCAGGGTGGAAAATGTAACAGGTGAATTTAGAACTCTCCTGTACCACAAAGCTGGGAAACTGTATGTGAGACCACTGGGGCTGTGGCAAAAGCAGTTGAAAGCAAACTTGAAGAACCGCTTATTAGCCAAACAAAATAATTTGAGCAGAAAATAAAGTAAAAGTTTTAAAGGATTGCAGCACATCAAATTTATAAAAATCCATGGGTTCAAAAGAAAATACCACCGCTGCCGCCAATAGATTGGTAATTTAAGAAACAGTTTATTTTTTACTTTAGAGAATGTTAAGTGTAATCATTATGTAGAAAGTGGAAAATAATGGAAAGAATCAAACTTCAGACTGTCTTTCCCATAAGTACTTTGCCATTTTGTCTCTGCTCAAATCTTGATGAAAGAAACTTTCTATTCACAAAAGTATTCCAGTTAATAATTAAAGAAGAAATAGTTGTTAGAAAGTATTATAAAAAGATCACTTATTTTAAATATTTAAATATTTTAAAATTCACCTTCAGTGAAATAACAGACCTGGGCTTATTCAATCATTGACTGATAACCTCATAGGAAAAAAAGAAAAACAAAGAAAGAAGAAAAAAAAGAGAGAGGGAAGGAAGGAAGGAAATAACAGGAAAGAAGAGAAAAGAGACAATACATTTTTTCTGATAGTTGTATGCATCTATTATTGTATAAAGTATCTTAGGAAATTGAACAAGCAACCTATCAAAATTTAAGATCTAACAGCCAGATTATAGGAAATACAGTGGCCAGAGAAATATGTTAATTGATGGGACAGGATTGCATCAGCAAAATGCTGTGAAACACTCTAGAATAGACAAAGACAAAAGAATTGGCTTCTTTTGAATATCAATTGTAAGAAAAAAAAATTAAAAGGGGGGTTACCTGTACATTCAAGGAGACCCCATAAACGTTATCAACCAAATTGAGTGTGTGGATCTTCTTTGAATTCTGATTTGAACAAGTCAACTGTTAGGAGAACTCACATAAATGAGTTGGGACTATTTATCTCTTATTTCTTATTCTTTAGAAGCTTTTATATATTATTGGAGTAATGCATTCCTTAGAAGATTGTTAGAACTCACCTATCAAATCATTAGAGTTTATTAATTTGCTGGATGACTCATAGTAAATGATTGATTGCATTTAAGAATTATAGGTTTATTTAAGATTTCTAATTTTTCTCATGTCAGTTTTTCTCAACTGAGTTTTTTCTAGGAATCTGTCCTTTTCATCATTAATTTACATACACAGCTCTTCAAAGATTTTTTTATCAGCTTTTAAATTCCAATCCTATACACAATTATGTCCCCTTTCTGAATGCTTTTTCTTACTGTCCTTTCTTGTTCATTGTGACCAGAATTTTTTTTTAAACTGAGTAAGTCTTCAGTTTGGTTTGTTGATCTGTTTATTTGTTTTCTACTTCATAAATCCCTTTTCTAATCTTTATTATTACCTTAATTCTACTTCAGATTTATTCTGTTCTTTTTCCAGTTCTTAAATAGACACACACATCATTAACTCTCAGCCTTTTTCTTCCTCAAAAGAAAAAATTTATAGACACATTTTCTTGAAAATGCGATTTTGCTGGATCCTACAAAGTTTGATACGTACTTCTTTTATTGTTTTTTAAGTGTTAAAATTTTAAATTTATATTATACTTTTAAAATGTAAAATGTTTAAACTAGGAAATATTTTATGTATCTTTTATAACAATTTAATTTTTAAATTGAATTAATTACTGATAAGAAATTGTGTTCAGATATTGAAATATATTGAAATGTTCTTTAGAGCTGAGTACCATTTTGTAAATGATTTTTGAAAAAAATTGTATTGTTGATTTTTATTACCACAGTTAACATGTATATTAAGGTAAACTTGTTAATTATGCTGGATAACTTTTTTCTGTCTTTACAGATTCTTCGTTCTGCTCCTTGACAGATCAGTCATTGTGAGGGGTACGCTGAAATATCCCACCATGATGATAGATTTGTCCGTCTCCCCCGGTAGTTCTGTCAGTTTTTAGGTTCCAAATTTTATCTGGTCTGAGACATCACATGATGTAGCCCACACCATTTTATGTACCACCCTGAACAAACGAACACTGGTGATTATTACATAGCCAATAATTAATAATTGATTAATTAATCAATAATTAATTAATGATCACATATCACACCTATGTATAAGCAAAGAGAGAACCATGAGACAACAAAGTCAAGTGTGACTAACCTTTAATATTTGGAGCCTCACCCTTGCGAAGGGTGGCTAAGGTGGCTGAGGACAGTGTTTATTCTTCTATTTCATACCATCTCTGAGCAGCGTTGCCCAGGACTGTGGGGTGGGGTCTTGAGTGTTAACCAGAAGAGGGAAGCATGCGTGACCGTAGGAACTTTTCCAAACCACTGACGCTTCTTTTGCAATTTGGGATTCTGAGAATTTACTGTGACGAAAGAATGTTTTCAGATCATCGTAACTTGGGTTCCTTCCTCTAATGGTCCTTAGAAGGCTTCTTAACTGAGACATCAGGGGTCTCCGGGGGTCCATTTGTACTGACAGGTTAAGGGACAAGTGCGCACACAGTCACGACTCCATCATGTCTGCTGCCAGGCCAGCTGCAATGGTAACCTTCTCTAGATGTGGAGACCCATCCTTGTTCTAGAGACGTTAAAAACGTGGAGAAGAAAATCACATCTGAATTATTGAAATGTGGCATTCAAGGCTATTTTATTAGGTACATTCAAATGTGTAAATATCTCCCTGGTGGATTTAAATCTCTATTATGAAGTGATCTCTTCTGTCTCCCAATTCAAGCTTTCTTTTGGCTAATATTGAAGTGTTACATTTTCTCTCTCCGTTCCTTTGAACATTTCTGTCTCTATCTTAGGTTTCAGGTTGTCACCCATGTCCTAAAGGCCAAATTTGGTTCACCTCCTACATCTGTAAAGTTTTACTGGAACTCAGTCATTTATATACGATCTCCAGTTTCCAGATGCTCCCGCAGCAAACTTGGATAGTTGCCACTAAGACCATGTGGCCCCTGATGCCAAAAATACTTACATTTGGTCCTTTACAGAAAGAGTTTGCCACCCCCTGTCTTTGGCGTGCCTTTATGCTTTAGATGCAAATAGCATTTGTCAAGATAACAATTTTAAATGCAGCCTTGGAACCTCTGATTTTGTCTAATTCTGTTTGTTGGGATGTATCTGATCTCATTTTTACCATCTTACATTTTAATTCCTATTCATCTCAGTTTTTTGATATTTTTTTTTCCTTCCTGGTTTGCCTACTTCATAAGTTTTCTGTTTGTTAGTTTTCTCTCCGTTAAGAATTTACTCCTTTGTTGTTTTGAAACACTATTTCTGTTCCATGGTTACTCTTGAGTTTTTAATTTTCATTTTCACACTAAAGTTAGCAAATGCAAAACAGTATTTAAACCCTCTCCCGAAACATACAGGAACACTCAACTCTGATAATCCTCCTCCTCCCTAGTAATCTAATGATTTCCAGTGTTTTAAGGAAAAATGTATTTAATTTCTCAGCTTAGACATTATCAGCGTTGTATTTTATACAGATTGTTCATATTTATCTACATGGAGACAGTTTATTATCTTTTTGTTTGCTTGTTTCCCTCTTAAGACTCCCCTCTGAGATGCTTTCCCATCCTGTCTGGACTCCTTCTGGACGATAGGTTAGATGTTGGTGGTATTCTTTCATGGGTTTTGTTTCGTTTTGTTTTTACCCTTATGCGTTTTTATTTCACCCTGCTTCTCATAGGACCAGGTCTGCAGGGCACTGAATTGTCAGTTGACACCTTTCTTTTACCCTCTCAGGTTGTTTTTATGGTTGCTTCTGAGCTGTGTCCTGTTAGTTATTCTTTCATGAATTATCTATCTTTCTTTATTAACTGCTTTTAAAACTTTCTCTAGGTCCTTGGTGATTGAGCATTTTACTCTGATGGGCATAGGTTTGGATTAATTTTTTATTTAGCCTGATGAGTTAGTTATGTTGAACTTACTGTCACAAGAGGTCATTCCTCTCTCAGTTCTGAAATCCCTACTCAGCACCGTACTCTCTGGTCTGTATTCCTGGAACCTAGACCGAAGGTGTGTTACAACCTTTCACTTGAGCTCTCCTGCGTTTCACCTTTCTTTTAAATGTCTAACTTCTTGCATCTCTCTTTTCCATATCGATTGTCTTCAGACCTGATTTGTAAACTACTAATTCTCTCATGAGTTTTTAACGGGCTGTTGAAAAAAATTAGCTCCATTACAAAAATTTTTAAATAAAAGTTATGTTTTTCTACTAAGAATTACTTGTTATCCTCTTTGAAAAACAATGTCATGGTACTTGCTCTTTTTTGTGATATCATTTTCCATAGTTCAGATATGTTATTTTATATTATGGATCAGATAATGGAACGCGTGCAATCCTTTATGATCTAAATACAATGTTAGCTGTTAGTACTGACCTCCATTCATGGGAGCTCATTTCCTTGTGTCTTAATCAAGTTGATCATGAGCTAATATTTCTTTTATCTTAATCTATGGAAATTCTGAGGGGCAGATTGTGGACTTTTTTTTCCAGAGTGAAATGTAATTTGGGGTTACAGTGTTATGACGAACTTGGGGCAGCTGGAGACACATGGGTCCACTTTTGGTTTTGCCAAGATTGATGCTTCCGTATGGAATTGCAAATTAAGCTCTTCAAACCTGCCATGAATTAACTTCCAGATCTTTGCAAGAATCTTGGCATTTGCGTTGGAAGTTTGTGGTTAAGGTTACTGCCAAGGGTGGTACAGGAGATCTTACTCAGTGCGAGACCAGCAAGGTACTGCAAAGTACGTGTTCTCCAGGATTGGGTGGTGACCGTTCAATGCATGTGTTCCCCAGGGTTGCTAGAATTGGCAGTCTCCATATACTGTTTGAAACCTATGTTTCGTCAATTATCAAAGACAAATTAGCAGTATCTCCTCTTTTTCTTAAGAAGAAATATTTTTACAGTGCCTTACTAACAATTGCAGTGTGTGAATTGTAGGGCCAGCTCTGATGCGGTCCTAAGAGTAAGGGCTGAGACGGACTGTGACTTACCTCTGTCTGAGCTGTAGGTCCCCGTAGTACCTGGAGGGACGAATGGGGACAGTGGGCACTGATGGGAGCTTGACAAGTGCAGTGCCTGGGCAGGGGGGTCAGCTTCAGAGTCTGTCTTGCTTTCAGCTTTTCTTTTGTTTTTTAAAATTGATTATTGACTGTGGTTTTGTGACCCAATAGGTGGAGATTCCAAGAAAGTGGTTAGAGCTGCTGTACCAGCTAAGACAAATTCCTGTTGTAGCAGCCAATCTTCTTCTAAATCCATCTTGCTTATTTTGGTTAGTTGATTTTTAACATACATTTAACCAACTTCTTGTGACAATTTCTGCATCAGTGTTTCTGTGGGCATAAGTGGTGTTTTCTGGGACATCACATTTATTTTAGTTAAAAGCAATTAAAGTGTCCGTTAATACCACATGCAGTTTTAGCTTATGTATTATCTGAATTAATTTGATCCCTGCTGTGCATGTAACATTATGTACAGAATTGTCGGGTACGTGTATTGATGGATCCTAAGTGCTCATTGGGGAAGAGTCATCACACAGATTATCCATAGGCCTCTGATTCCTTTGAGACTTTTTTAAAACAGAATGTATGGAAGTGACTCTCTTGATTGATTTTATAATATCACCTCATATAATCTTTTTTCATTTCTCTGATGGAAGGATTAAGAAGCAGTGAAGAGGTGAAAAAAAATGTCTGGAGAGTTCAGAGGCCTTATCTCTGGGTGGCTGACACTTCACTTCACATCGCTGGGTGAAGACCCTTTTTAGAACATCATACTTCAAAATGAACGGTTGACATAAAAAATGATCTTAGTCATTTTATGCAGATGATTCAAAACAGCTGCTCTTTTTTACCTTATTGATTAATTTGATTATTGAATTGACTATTTGCTTTATCTTATTAAAGAGCAAAACATATCACTGCAAATAGTTAATAAGTGATGACCTGCTGCTTACTGAAGTGGAAGTGAATTACACTTGTGTTCGGACAATTAAGCCAGTACGAGCGGTTACTTTCCCTTTGACCGACGACTGGTCAAGGTGATGGCATCTCCACCCAGAGGCACACAACTACTCATTTCTTTTTTCACTGCAAGTAATTTTAAACCGTGTGAGGACTCAGCCCTGCTGACGTGTCGGGAACAGGCAGGTGCGGTGTCACACTGGGGCTTGCTTTTTAAAAATAACGTAGTGGTTTCTTGTGAAAGACTCAGTTTTGGGTTAATTCAGGTTTTAGGGTAAGTGCTAATTAATTTAAAATTTCTACCTTTTGTCAAGGGTCTCTCCTCTTTTCTTTCCCGTGATGTTGTCTGTCTTCAGAAGCAAGCAGTCCCCATAATGGGATTCGGGGCGGGGGTCTGGTCTCACCCCTGCAAGCCCTAAGCTGTCATCTGCCAACGTGTGGCTGATTTGATCTGCCTCTTGAGCACCCTTTGATGGTGGACCGTGAGGTGTCTCTGGTTCCGAGTGCTGTGTTTCCTTTGGGTCTGAGAAAAGCGATACTTGACATTCTCTGGTGCTGTGGATGCACCTGAACTTCAGGCTCCAGAGTTTCCCCTGTGCCCCAGGCGTGTCCTTCTCATCTGTTACTGAGCACTTCTTGGAAGCTGAGGCCATCTGGTCTGCTTTCTAGTTACTGTACTGCAGGATGCAGGGTGCAGGGTGCAGGATGCAGGGAGGGGGCTCTCCTGGATGCTGCCAGTCCCAGCTGCCCTGTCATGGGAGCCTGCCTGCTGTGCTGGATGGGACACCATGTGAAGTGTGTGGGTTCATTGAATATAATACCCTCCCATAGGCAAGAACCAGGGAAGGGGCACTCCAGCCCTAGTTTTCTTAGGAGTCCTCCAAATTATCATGCATTTCCTACTAGAGACGCTGTTGTCTCCCTTTCACAGGGTGGGCTGGACACCAGGGAGTGGGGGGTCCTGGTTCCCTCAGCCTGGAACTGGACAGAAACTCCATGTATCCAACCCTCAGCTACTTCCCATCTGGCTATCAGAGCAGGCAGAGAGCTGCATGTGAGCAGAGAAAGGGGCACACAGGCCACAAGGCAGGAACTGGGCAGGAAGGAGGGGCGCGGGCCAAACGCAGGAAACCCTACATCATGTGAGCACCAGGGGTCCCCAGGCAGAGAGAGAAAAGCAGGAACCTCTGGGCTGATAAGCGGTGACACATTTTGGGGCGATGAGTGGCCTGGAAACCGACAAAGAAAGGTGGGAAAAGGCAGGAATCTCCAGTGTTGAATGTAACCTTTTGCTCATTATGCCCTCATTTCAATAAAACCAGACGTGCAGGTCAGAAGTCCCCATCACGCATCGAAGCCAGGACACTTCCGATCCAGACTAAATAAGGACAAAAATCCCTCCTCCCCACGGGAAGGTGGGGCTGGGATGGAAATCGGGGAATAGGACCCCAAGCCCCTCCGTCCCCCGTGAATATCCCACCCATTCATTTCTACACCCTGTGCAACCAACGTGCCAAAGAAACTCAGGGCAGCGGCCCCCTGAGCCTGCCTGCTCCCTCCTTGAGAGGGTGCTGTCCATCTTTTAGTAAATCCTCGCTTTACTTTCTTGAGCCCCATGTCCCACCTCTGAATTCCTGCTGCGATGGGACGGGAACCTAGTCACTGGCTCCACGGCCAGGAGGTGTCTTCCTGGGAGGAGGGCTCTGTCCATGCTGTTGCTCCGACACGCCCCCTCGTGTCTGAGGTGGTGAACTGCAGGGTGACCCTTAAGGAAGCGTTCAATGAATCTGCAGTCAAAACAGAAAACCGACAGACCACGCGTTATTTTTAAAGCGCTGTTTCCCTTTTCCTAGTCACACCACTGAGTCTGTGGCGTCGCTCTGCTCCTTTGTTTCATTTTGGCCCGAGTGAAACTCATAGGCCAGGGGGAGACCGCTTAAAAAGCAGCTGCAATCCGGGACCTGGCGTCAGACAGGTTTGGCTGTGAGCGCCCGCCCTGCAGGCTTTAGCCCTGTGACCGTGGAAAAGCCGTGTGAATCATTTCAGACAGTTGCGTTAATGGAAAAAGTAAATTGAATTGGTTAATAATTCTGACCTCCTGAGTCTATTGTGAGAACAAAGTGAAGTAAGGTCAGGGCAGCGGCTGGGCTGTCCCTGCTTTGGCGTAAGTGCTGCCTGGATCGTTGCAGGGCTGCTGTCATTGTCACGTAATGGGCAGTGATTGTGGTGTTGCCAGTGGTAGCAGAAGAAGGAAAAAAGAGGGGGTCGGGGAGGGAAGGAAAAAGAACAGGAAAAGGCAAAGAGAAGGAGGACAAATAGAAAAAAAAGTTAGGATGACAGAAAAGGCATATTTCAACTGCTTTCATCAAATCAGATATTAACTTGTAAGAGAACGTGGAGAGCTTTCTACTTTACCTACAAAGTTGTGCTTATTTCTAGATTCGTGTGTTTCACTGATTCCGCTTTATTTTCTTTCATTTTTCACTTACTGTCTGATGGGTTGATGTCCTAACTTTTTCTGTTACGGAAACGACAGGCCAGTCAAGAAACAAGCACCACTCAGAGGGTTGGAGTACTCAGATGTGTTACACCGGTGGGCTCAGAGGGGCTTCTGCTCTGAAGCTCTGAGCACCTCCAAGACGTGCGCATGAGGTTTTATAGGGTAAAGTACAAGCTTGGGGTATTCGGACAATAGGCATGGAACAGCTTTAGCAGCATTATCGTCACAAAAGTGGAGGCAGGGAGGCAGCAAACCAACATTCCAAAGCCAGATATGTATCTTTGAAAACCCAGCTGGCTAGCAAAAAACTTGAACAGCAAACCAACACTAATTATCTTAGATTTACAAGTTAGTCCAGCAGAACTCAGATCAGTATTCCAATACTTAGACTTGTGAGTTATCTTGTTAGCCCAGCCCAGCCTCTCCTTCACATTCCTAGACTTGTGATTTATCTTGTTAGACCAGCCTTGCTTTTCCTTCACATTTCCACATAAATGAAGTGGAGAGAATTGATCATAGACTTTTGGATTTCATTTATGATTCTTTTTAAAGTCATCATCAAATCAGCATATGTATAAATCTGTTATCTGTGGCTTATTAAAATCATCATCTTCAAAGAGTACCTGCAAATCATGGGATATTGGTGTCACACACCCATCAGAAAATTTACAAGCATTGGTGGTGAGCAGAGTCTGTTAATCTAAATCATTGCAATGAAGTTTTAATAATGAGACAGAAAGAATTATCATGGGCTCTGTTTTGCCTCAAATCTTATAAACAGTATAGAGACCTGGGCTCTAAATAGTCATTATGCACATTTAACCTGATTATTATTAGTTGGAATCAGACCCTTGCTGATTTTGACCAGAAGTGATTGTCATGCGACAGCTGTTCAATGTCTTTGTGAAATAATTTGGTTTGTTTAGTTCATTTTAGGAAAAAAATTTCCCACATTGTAATGAAATACTTATGCTGGTGATTCCCCCATCTGAAACGCTGAGCGTTCATTAATGTGACCACTGAAGTGTGACAGTTTCACACGTATTTTATCATTGTTGTGTGTCCATGCATCCACAATTGGTTTAAGCCTGAAAATTATTATGAATAATAGGTTGCCTGTAAAATATACAGAAGTGACTAATATGTATTCCTGTGTCTTTTGCCCTCTAATATTTAAATTACAGCGGTGAGGCCAAGGTGCGTGTGCACAGTAACTAGTAACGTCTCTCTTCTCTCTTTACTCTGATTGCTTTCTTGTCTTTCTTGTCCCTTTTTCTTTTTGACCTAGGTATAGAATAAATGTTTTTATTAAAATTTAGTTTAGCGTGTCTTGTTGTGGCTGCTGGAGACTTTGTCAGAGCGTCTGCTGATGTCTGTGAACCTGTCTTCGTGGCTGGCAGTGTCCACAGTGACCTTAACACGAGGCACGGCTGGAGACTAAGCGGAGACTGGGCTTCGTGTGTGGTGCTCCATCTCCAGCTCGACCTCACAGCGCCGCCAGACGGGTCTCCCTGAAACATCAGTACAGCTTCGTCACTCGTTTGCTGAAAACTCTTTCATGGCTCCTGTTGCCTTTGGAATGAAAGCCAAGCCATGGCTCTGACCTTACAATGTTCTTTTCCTGTTCACTCCTCCCTGTTTCTCCAGCCGCTTGTGTCGCCGTCTATGTCCCCGCCTTCCCCTTGCATTAGGCTGTGCGGCTCCCTCAGGTTCCTCAGCCTCTTCCCGCCTTCCAGCCGTGGGAGGCGCTCTGCTCTTTGCCGTGGTCTCTGCGTTTGCAGGTGGCTGACTGCCCCACCCGCTAGGGTTCGGCTGAAACTGCTGCAAGTCCTCCTGCTGCTCCTCCTCTGCACGGTACATTTCATTAACTCTGTCTCATTATGTGCTTTTTGCAATTACTTGAATTATGGTCTTTAATAAATTTTAAGCTCCATGGAAGCCCAGGAGTTGTCTGCCCATTGCACTGTTATACTTACTTTTCAATTATTATAGAACTCATTAGATGCCCAAAAACGTGTTCTCAATTCTGGAATTAATGAATGGATGGACGGCTGGGTGGATGGGAGTTAGTAAGAGCGCTGGGTGCATCCTTAACCGTCAGCTGAATTCATTTGCCACTGAATTGATCTAAAAGTGTTAATATTAGTGTTTACAATCATGAGTGTGTTTAATATTAATGCATTCTTTCAATCATTTGTTGAGCACCAAATATTGTGTAAGTTACCACAATAGGCAGAGCCTTTTAAGAAATTAATAAACATGAAATCTCACGTAGTTCCCAGTCTACTTAACAAACAACATCATATTCAAGTGAAATTTTAAATTAGCTTAATAATAACTGGACGCTTGAGCGGGATTCTTTTGAATCATATGGATACGACGTGCTCTATTTCTCTGCTTTTGAAAAACATTTTTGTCTTTTCATTGTCCTTAGTTTTCTCTGTAAATATTCTCACATGGAATATTCCAGGGAAAGTCTGTCAAAAAAAAAAAACCAGAACAAACTCATTTCTGGTTCTTAGTGGCAAATTCTTGGAGTCAGACCCATAGCCGGTTCCTGGGGAGGAGATGGGAGCACAGGCCGCGGTGCCCCGCAGGAGCAGCTGCGTTTGCGCTGCCTTGCTAGGTAGTGGCCTGATTTCTCTCTTCCGAAAAACAGCTTGAAACCTTGAGATGAATGTGAAAATCAAACTTTCTCTTTGATTGCTTTAACTGTCTCTGTTTCCTTTTGCATCCTTCAGAAAATGCAGATTAAACCCTTTAAGTTGCCTGATGGCTCGAGCCCGCTGCATTGTTCACTGCAGTTTTAGCTTTACTTGGCCTATATTTTAAGCATTATGTTAACATCTATGAACCATTTATTACTTTACATTTATATTATTTTCTGTTTGAATGTTATTCATTTTTAAGACAGAAAGCACTGATGCACAGAAGCAGCTCCTTACACGTCACTTGTACCAAAAAAGAAAAGCCCGGGGTCCTTTCCCCTCGTTTTCTTCTTGGGAATTTTCTTTGCAGCCTCAAGCAGATCAGTCAACAAGTCTCCTGCTCACAACATCAAAAGCAGAACCACCAAAAAGGAACGGAGCACAGACGCGTCTCCCTCAGCAGCCCCCAGGGGTCCCTGGTGGGAACCCCAGTTAGGTGTACAGAGCTTCCTGAACACAGAGTTTCAGTCCAGTTGACTGTCTGTAGCTCTTTTTTGTATTGTAATTTGTGCTATTCTCCGTGAGTCGTTTCTGCTGGCCTTAGAGAATGGGTAGTTAACATAACTCCAGATGTTTTCAAAGCTACGCGAACTTAGTGGCATTCAGTGAGCTTTGCACTGAAGGAATTAGCATCCAAGGTAGACAGATGAAGGGGACACTGTTCTTCCAGACAGACTGTCAGAATGAGGCCGGATCACAGCAGGAGTGTTTGAGGCTTTTGGAATTTTCCACTCTCCTGCCATCACCGCCTTGTACCAAGCGGTGATGCGTAGCATTCTTGTTTGGAAGGATCTGTCTCCTTTACGTTATTGAATTCTTGGTTTCTTTTAGTGAAAATGCCTCAAAGTAGGATATATGTCTTGAATTAATTCAGGAAATTAACCTGTAGAGAACAAACACGGCATGGTCTGGGCACACGGCTTGTTAATTATCTACACAGACACGGTGCAGGGAGATTTAGGTAATTTTGAGAATTTCGGGACTTAGTTTCTCTCTTTCTCTCTCTGCCTCTTTGTCTCTGTCTCTGTCTCTGTCTCTCTCTGTCTCACAGACACACACACACGTGCACACACGCACAGAGGGACACAGACACATGCGCTCGTGTGGAACTCCAGTCGTGGCTACCTGGCACATCGCACCTGCAACGTGGATGGTCTGTTTCTGGTTTCTTGAAACTGGAACTCTGTGTTCAGGCATGACTGTAATTGTGCCATAGCCAATTCAAAACTAGACGCTGCCGCTCCCCAGAAACAGACGCCCTGTTTTAGGGCGGCTGAGTTGAGTCAGGACAAGGCAGAACTGTGTCTTTCTTCTTAAGGACTGTGCGGACTGTAAAATATGCCACACGTGTTTTGCTGAGTTTCTAGGTTGTGGGGACATTTAGATGGAAATAGACACTATTATGATGAAGACAAATTTAGGCTCGTGACCACTGCTCCCCAAAAATTATCTCAAGACGCCCTTGCAGGGCGTTTCAGTTCACAGGGAACTGCGTCCTTCGCGTGAGTTTGTGAAAAGTGCGTGACTCACTCTCTTGGTTTGACACGTTGGTTGCTGTTCCTCGTCCTCATTTCAATGTGAAAGAAAGCTCACCCTTTAGAAAGACTTCTTGTGCTTATTTTGAAGTTAACTTTTAATAAAAACATCTGTGTTGGTTTTAGACACACTGAATTGGAAGACAGCCAGTTCCCCCAAAATGAATCTGCTCAATGCTGGTTATTAATGATCAACCTGCCTAATGATTTGTCCACCCAGAAGTTCTATTAACCATAGTTGCCCTTCACGTGCAGAAGGAAGGTTCTGGTCCTTCTGCAACCGTTACCATAGTTGTCTGTCAAAGCCAACTTTTGATGTGTTCACATGTTTTAAGCCGCCTTGGGTAAGATTACTTATGAACTGGCCCCCACCTACCCCTTGAGATCTATTTTCCACCCTCTCAGACTCATATAGAACAAAGTATTGGTATTTTTTAAACAGGATCATTTCAGACAAAGAATATATATATATATTTTGTCTTTTAAGCTCCCTCTGAACCTCCCAGTTTCTCTGATTAACTTCTTAAGGTCCAAGATGCTTTTGTCCCTGGGTCCCAGCTGACCCAGGATCTGGGACAGGGTAGCAGTGAATTCTAAAAACAGAGAAAAGTGAAATCATATGCATTTGTTCTCCTAACTGTAAATAAGTGATTGTTTCTTCTTCTTTTTTTGCAGATGCCCAATTTTTTAACAGCCTCAGTTTCTTAGTTGAGTATTGTAGCTTGAACTTTTTTTTTTCTTGAAATGAGAAGAGAAGTGTTCTTAGGTTAACTACCAGGAAAAAAACATTTAACTGCCCAAAGGACCTTTTTATCTTCATATGACTTTGTATGTTTGTACAGCAGACTTTGAAATTTGAATATATTGAAGCAAACAGCCTTTGTGGGTTACAGTCACTCAGCACCAAGAGGACCCGTGATACATTCATCTCATCCACAAATACCCTCCTGCTCGTTTCGGTCGCTCAACAGACATTCCCTAAGGCAGTAACGTCTCCCTGCAGCTGTGCATCAGGGAAACTTAGGCCCAAACGTGACGCATCGTATCTTCAGTTGGGATGTTTGAATTGGAGCGCTGGTTAACCCCAAGAAAGGCTACAGATATGTTACTGAAAACGTGTTTATTGGGTGTTTACTAGACTCTCCTGTAAGGGCCATGCATCGCAACTAATGATATGGAAATGGACTTCACTCAGTTACTGACTAAAATCCTGTGACATAACACTTTTTAAATAATGTTTGCATCTCCAGAACCAAAATAAAAATCAATAGACATTTTCTTTCTTTCATTGTCTTTCTTCACATCTATTCATCGAATAGTAAGGATGGTCAGGAAGGGAACCATCCCCTGAGGAGACACATAAGTAATGTAGAGTGTGGTTCTGGGGGAAGCCGCTTCCTCATCATTAGCTGATCCATGAGCGCGTCCTCATGACGACCACGCGGCGGCGTTCTCTGCTTTGCTCTGCTGAACAGCTTGCTCGGTAACTTGGCGGACGCTCTGATAGACCTGTTGGTCAGATGTCCCGAAGGCCCACAGCATGTGAGGACAGGGTAAATCCTCCAGTGCAAGTGGAGTCCTGGTGCCCAGAACTGCGCAGCAGGAGACGCTCGGTCACTCCGCCTCTCCCAGTTGCGTTGCTGAGTTTGACTAGCTCTCATTGTCAGCAGCCTCGCTTTGTCCAAGAGCCTCCTCCTCTCGACCTGCCATTTATGAGCGCGCCTTGCTTTCTTGTTCTTTTCCAAGACTTGTGTTTTTCTTCTCTTCTCCCTGCACTCTCTCTTCTTTGGGGATTTTGAGGGAACTGGTTAAGGCCGTGTCTTTATTTCCCTCGATTCAGGTCTACAATCTGCTCATCTCCCCTTTCAGCTCCATGAGGACTCCAGGCCGTCGAACGCTCTCAGGTTAGTCTTGTGCACCTAATAAATCTTGCTTAGAGCTGAGCAGTCATTAAACGCATTTTGACATGAATTCATAGATGAGTCCCTCTCTGTATAAACCTTGCGTGACCCCCCGAGGACAAGGAGCATGTACTCTATGTCCAGGTCAGCAGCGTCTAAAACAGCGTTAATGACGACAGCTGACATGTTAAGCTCTCACTCTGATTTATCCTCACACCTCGAGAAAGCACGTTCTCATATTGTCCATGCTGCACGAGTGAGGAGACTGAGCGAGCCGTCAGCGAGTACGTGTTTCAATCAGTCATTATGTAATCTCATGCCGTGACGGAGGGCTAATCGTCGAGCACCAGCACGCCCAGAAGGGCTTTTATGACAACTTGGAAGCAGCTGGGAGTACCGTCTCCCTGGTCTGTGACTGCTGTCAATTGGCAAAACATGTCTTACTACATTCATTCCATCAGCTTCATCCTTAAGAAGGAAATATTCATTGACATGGATAATTATTGGTCATAATTGACTAAAGGGACTCAGGATTGGCAGATGACATTATGATGCTGTAATATTCTGCGTCAGAAGTAAGGAAACACAGATCTGATAGAAGGTAAACAGGCATGATTTTCAGGAACGTGCCAGTGATGTGGGACGAGAACTAGATTTTACTACTTATAGAAAAGTCATCCTTTTTAATGAAAGAGAAACGTGGAGATTTCTACTGGTTTCCTAGTCATTTCTTCGTACAAAGGCTTTGACTCAGACGCTCGGGGAGTTTCCAGCTGGAAGACTGATGTTCGCAGGAACGTATCTGGCTGTGGCTGGAAGCGTTGTGGTAATTACGCATTCCACCCTGGTTCCAGCTGGAAAGGGAACTGACAGCTTCCACGGGGGCTTAGCCAGGTGTCTCAGACAGTCAGCCATTCATCCCAAACACCTGCGTGTCTGAGGCGTCCGCCTACACCCTCGATGCGAACACGGAAGCTCATCCTTTCTTGATGATTAGTGAGCAGAGGTGACAGGCCGTCCAGGGGAAGCCAAATTAAGTGCTCTTACCTGAGCGTCTAAGCAAAACAAACACATTTGAAAAATACAAAGTATGTATGAACGACTCTGCTATGTCTTTGATCTTCTGTATTCACCTTCAGTCTTAGAGCAGTTTTTCATGATAATGTTGAAGGCTAATAGACTTAGTGTGTTAGTCAAATATTTTTATTACTGAGAAGTCAAGAATTATGCTTCTCAATTGTGAATGGAACGTTTGTATGTTACGTAGTCAGTATGTACAGTGTAATCGTCATGTCAGATTCGTGAGGGTGCTTCGCACTTTTTGCTCTTGAAGTCATAATATTTTAAAGTTTTAAAATAATTCTTAATAATTTATCTGATCACTGTCAAGTTTCTACTGCATCTCCTCCTTCAAATATTCCTTTTTGGGAAACATTTGTCAGACAACTGTAAACTTGATAAAGTTGTATTTTCCTGGTCCCTCCAGTGTGACTCCGCCAGGGACAAGAACGTTAGCCTTTTAAATGTGCACGATGCAGCCCTCCCTCCGAAGCTGGAGATCAGCGCTGTCCAGTCAGCAAGCTGCGTGCAAACCTCACCAGTTCCTCCAGCAACGTCTTTTCTGTTTCTGGTCCGGCGTCCTGTCCGGGAGCCCACGCTGCATTCAGTTGCTATGTCTCCTCAGGTTTCTTCAGTCTGTAGCTTCTCACTTTTTCCACATCCCTCCTGTTTTTACAGTGTAAAAAGCCTTGGCCCTCAATTCGTGTCCACTCTGTGCTTTTCATGACCACACTCACGTCATGCATTTTCCTTAGGTCGGTGTCTGCCGAACGTCTCCGCCACCACAAGTCCTCGTTTCCGTTATGATTGGCCCCAGGGTGTGAGAAGATTCTCAGGGACGGTGCGCTCGGACCCCCTCCCGCTGTCGCCTGCCCTGCCAACCCCGCCTGAGCCCATCCCCCTCTGACGTGGGCCGCTGGCGGTTCTCCGCGTCTCTCCCTCCTTCTCAGCGCATCGGCTAGGACCCTTCTGTACGGCAGGGCTTTCCCTTCTGTGCTGTTTATACACATTCATCCGTGTATCGGCTGATTTCCATATGGACTCGTGAATTCCTGTTTGTTACGTATCCCTGATGCT
This sequence comes from Camelus ferus, assembly GCF_009834535.1. Taxonomy (NCBI): domain Eukaryota; kingdom Metazoa; phylum Chordata; class Mammalia; order Artiodactyla; family Camelidae; genus Camelus; species Camelus ferus. Next base: position 5,020,452 of record NC_045726.1, on the reverse strand, counting down.
CCAGTTGTCTGAGTTTTGTCACTCATAGATGCTTCCAGCTGGCTTTTGTATCTTTTTGGCACATCCTCATGGTTTTTTGAGCATTCTTTGCTTTTGGAGCAAGAAGATGCTCGATTCAACTTGATCTTTTCTTGCCACAGCTCTGGACTCATCCACCGATCATTGGATGATGTTGACAATGTGATCTGGTTCAGTGTGTGTGTGTGCGTGCATGTGTGTGTGTGTGTGATGTCTGTTACTACAATTATCTGTGTGTATTTACGTGCTTATGCGCTTATATCTGTAACATGTATTTATATCTTCACCCATATTTCTATGTTTATTATCCCTTCTCCGCAGTGAGAATCCTGTCACCTCAACGTTTTCTTACTTACACAGTCCACTGATTGATTTGTACAATGACCCATATCTCCACCGTGCCCGCATGCCAGACATCTCCACCAGCTGCAGCCACAGCCCACCCCCAACACTGCCTGTCTGCCAGTGCCTTCACAGCCCCACCTGCACCCCTGAACCCCACACAGTTTCCAGATTTCCTCGGTCACCAGATATGACCCTGACACCTCTGTACCAGAAAACGAAAGGCCAAGTGTATTTTTAAAACACAGAGACGCAGAGAAGATCACACAAGGGGTGAGATGCGCTCACCTTCCGTGTGTATTTTTAAGAGTGTTGACAGAATTTGCTGACAAAGTAAATGCGCGTTGGAATAGAATAGTCAAGGATGACTCCGAGATGTTGGCATAACTGGGTGATTGAACTTCCATTGATCAATCAGTACAGGGGATGACGTGGGAGACAGATGTTGGGGTAGATGAGAAAGTCAAAGCTCTTCTGTGGACACATTGCCATTGAGACGCCTGTTACATATGCAAATGAAGTATTAGAGCAGGTAGTTAGGTGGGTGAGCCTGGACTTCACTTTGGCGGCCGGGTAAAAAGCGGTGAATTGAGATGCAGCAGAATACAGACGATATTTAACACCATGGACTAAACCATTTCTCCAAGGAAACAATTGAGTGCAGACAGAGGGGAAAAAAATAAACACTGCAGATACCCGTGTGAGATGAAGCGAAAAGATCGAGAATCACGTTTTGGATTGGACCTGTAACCTGCTTTCCTTGTGGTTAGGAGCAGAGCTTGGTTAAGCGGTAACAAGAGAGAACAGAATTGGGGGCGGGGCAAAAACAAGCACGAGCAAGCCGAGCGGGTGTGCCACGGACAACGTGGGTGTGGCTTTTTGGAGGGATGGCGGTGCCGTGGCACGTTTGCGTGCTGCTGAGCCAACACTCCCATCCAAGGGAGACTGATGGACCTGGAGAAAGATGCTGTGGAATTCAGCCCCTTCCTGGGAAGGAGAGCAGGACACATGGGGATTCTGCTTTATAAAAACGTACACGGATCTCAGTGTGGATAAGTTGTTAGACTTAGAGACAATGACGATGAAATTCTCTTCTTATGTTTTTCATTTTCTTAGAGGCGAAGATCAGCTGAGAGTGAGGAAGGAGAAGTGTGTGGAATACTAACAGAGATGAGACGTTTTACGTAACTCCCCACGACTGGGTGAGTGAGCCGCCTGTGGGACAGCCACAGCGTTTCAGGGTAGACCTGAGGGCGCACCTGGAGCCGTAGGAATGAACTGCAAGCAGGAAAAGCATTCTGTGTTTGTTCAGGTTCATAGCAGGGAAGCCAGGAAGGTGAATAAACTAGGGTCGGAGTTTTCTGGCACATAAATTCTCCAGAAAGAAACCTGTGGGAACTGAGAAGGTGTTCAAGGCTATGATTTCAAGTATAAACTCGGAGCCAGGTAACAAGGGGTACTGACTCGCCGGGGTGTGTGTTAGGTCGCAGAAGCTGTGAAGTTCAGAGGCTTGGAGTGTCCAACTGGGGTGAAAACTGTAGGAATATGAGTTGCAGAAAGCTGCACTAGAAGAACGAGGAGGACACGGGGAGAGGCATCATTTGAGACTTAGATTTGTGAGGTGGTGCAGTGACGGGCAGCACCCACGTGGTCCGCAGGGTGTGTCAGAGGAGGCGCTGGAACCAGCTCACTGGACAGGACGGAGCCAAATGAAAGGCTCTCAGACTGGCAAGAACCGTGATGCGGATCCAGACAAAGTTTATCTTCCTTCATTTAAATGTAGTTTCTATCAACAGTAAATGTAAGGGATATAAGAAAGTGCGTGCGTACACGCAGTTCCCTGGTGGTCCCTAACTCCTCAAAGTGGGGACTGGAAGCTTAGCAGAGACGCTGCCTGATGGTGCAGAGATGCCCAGAGATGCTTCCTTCTCTGTGAGTGGAGTGAGGACCGGTCTTGTCCACACTCAGGAGTGTTTCTCCTGTGTGTTGTTTCAGGCCTCCTGAGCAGGGGACAGGCTGCAGTCCTGTGGTCTGAACAGACTGGGAGGCTAGACCCTCCAAGGAGAACTTGTGGCTGAACAGGCAGAGCGAAAACAGAAACAGCCGTGCCAGTCAGACCATCCTGACTTTTGATCCCAATAGAGTGAAAATGCAAAACAAAACGTCTTCTGTGAAATTTCCAGCCACAAACTAACAATCACCCAAGCCAGGGGTGTGCGTTCATATGACCTGCGTGAACCGAATAACCCCCAGCAAAATGGTAGTTAAAAGTTGGCATCGGTTGGACACACCCTTTCCAAACGGTTCTGAACACAAGGACGCATAAAAACTCTAAACTCATGTGCTGCTATCAGCCCAGCACACACTGTGTCAATATTGACAGAAAAACAAGGAGAAATGTTTAAAACTAGAATCTTAATATGAGATTCTGACATTCTATCTTATGTTTTAAGATAAGATTTGGGTCTTAGACCAAAAGAGGTGAAAAATACTATTATTATTTTCAAATTTATATGTAAAACAAATCCCCCTTTAACGTGTATTACGTCCCATTACATCTTACTGATAACAAACAACAATGGAACACATTCCCCCCAACACAGAACAGAGGCTGCTGGCGGAGGGGCCTTGGGACGACTCCAGCTCTACCCCACGTCTCCCTGAAACTTTAGGGATGTTAAACAGTCATAAGACAAACCTCTAAACGATGCTACCTTTGACGCAGTTTCTGAAGTGCAGTGTAAAATGCTCCCCTGTCTTTCTTGAAATTCTTTCCAGGTTTCCTCGCGGGCAGGGGAACTGTGTGATTTCTTGTTTCCCTCTAGGCGGGGATTCAGGGAAAAGTGTCGTTGGTCCCACCTGCATTACTCCTTGTAGAACAGAGAAGTGGGGGAGGAGGCAGGGGATGAGTCCTGGGGACAAACACCGCGACAGACAGGTCCAGCGAGGTGCAGCGGTCCGGGGAGAGGGCGGACCCTGGCGTGGAGTGAGAGTCCAGCTCAGCGCATCTCGTGGAGCCTGGAGACTCCAGCTGACACCTGGCTGACAGCTATTTCCTGCCTTTTTTGGGTGATGCCTCCCTCTTCCTCTCCAGTCCAGCTTGGTGAAGGTGGGGTCTACTTCTGGTTTGTTCTCACCATCCTGTTCAGTGCGTTTTGCTCTTTCCAGCCAATGGTGGACACTTAACAAACGCTGAAGACCAGCTGAAGACCCGCAGGTGGAAAAGATGAATGGGGGCGATTTCTCGAAATTAGAACTACCCAGAGGTGGCACCCACTGCTTAAAAAACCGCACCTCCTTGGTAGTATTTCTAAGAAAAGTCTGTGTGCATGTGTGTTAGGAAAATTACAGAGGAAGTTTCTGAGGTGATAGAGGTTGGTTTTCATATGTGCCGACACAGACGGTGTAAGAAATGGGTGAGGAAGAGGAGCACTGACCTCTGCCTGGACCCCTAGGTGAAGCAGAGGAAGTGCCAGCAGACGAGCTGTGACCAGCTCTGGTAACAGGAGAGAGACATTTGGGGGAAGAAAGTAAACCGCAGAGTCAGAGGGAGAGACTGTGAAGTATGAGTAGTCTCTGGGGTGGCATGTCTTTTGGGGAAAACTCTGCTGGAGAAACTCTCAGCCGCCCAGCAACGCCCCCAGCTCTGTCATGAAGAGGGCGCCTTTTACATATAAGACAGTAATGCATAAGAGAGCCTAGTTTTAAAAACCATAGGCCTGTTTTTTTTTAAATTAATTTAGCTTACCTGAAGAAAGTCAGCTTTGGCAGAAAGGTGAGGGCCCCTCGCTAACGATGAATAGAAAATGTCCTCATTGACGTGTTCTGTACCCCTGGATATTGGCCTCTCTTCCCAAAATCGCCAGAGATACACTGCGTGGTCTTGCTTTGAGGGGCATGTTGAGCAGGAGGTTTGGTCTTCGAGGTGAAACAGGAATGTCCTTCTGTAAGTGCCTTGCATTTCCTCAGGATTTTCTCGCACGGTCTAGCCCTCCAGTTCTCGGTCAACGTCTCCTTCTCCTGGGACTTCATTATACGGGCATGATAATGACCTTTGCCCCGCCTTCCCCCCTGAAGACACCTGAGGCATTTCTAGGTTTAACCCTTTATATTTTGTCTGTTAAAACCGCCAAGGTCCCAATGGACACGACACCTCAAGTCTGTGCCGTGCTCTTTCTGACCATGTTACCAGAGTTCGACTTCGTTCTCTCAAGCTAGCAGCCCTCTGTCTTGTCCTTCTGTTTCCCGCCCTTCACTTTTTCCCCTTCTTGGCATTTCAGAACGCACTCCCTGCTTTCCTAACCAAGGATGGTGCTGACGCAGGATGCGGACGTGCAGTTTCTTGTCGTCACGCGTAAATGCATTCTTGTGTCTGATTTCTGACGTTCCCTGATCCATGTCAGTATGAAAGTGTATGGATAATATGGAACGAGGCATTCTGTAGATTTCCATAAAGACATCAAGATGCATCTCATGTTACTCAGTACGTCTTAAAAAAATTATATTACTGTAGTCTAATTTAGGGGTTTAGTAAAAACATTCTTAGTTGACAAATACTAGTATACTTGCTTTTATTACACACATATATACACATAAATATTTATGTACATATGTATGTATGTGAGAGGTATCACCTCACACCAGTGAGAATGGCCATCATTCAAAAGTCCACAAATGACAAATGCTGGAGAGGCTGTGGAGAAACGGGAACCCTCCTTCACTGCTGGTGGGAATGCAGTTTGGTGCAGCCACTGTGGAAAACAGTATGGAGATTCCTCAAAAGACTAGGAATAGATTTACCATATGACCCAGGAATCCCGCTCCTGGGCATATATCCAGAAGGAACCGTACTTCAAAAAGACACTGGTACCCCAATGTTCATAGAAGCACTATTTACAATAGCGAAGACATGGAGACAGCCTAAATGTCCATCAACAGGTGACTGGATAAAGGAGAGGTGGTATATTTATACAATGGAATACTACTCAGCCATAAAAACTGACAACATAACGCCATTTGCAGCAACATGGATGCTCCTGGAGAATGTCATTCTAAGTGAAGTAAGCAAAAAAGAGAAATAAAAATACCATATGAGATCGCTCATATGTGGAAGCTGAAAAAAAAAGAACATAAATACAAAACAGAAACAGACACATAGACATAGAATACAAACTTGTGGTTGCCAAGGGGGCGGGAGGTGGGAAGGGACAGACTGGGATTTCAAAATGCAGAATAGATAAACAAGATTGTACTGTACAGCACAGGGAAAGATATACAAGATCTTGTGGTAGCTCACAGCAAAAAAAGTGACAATGAATATATGTATGTTTATGGATAACTGAAAAATTGTGCTCTACACTGGAATTTGACACAACATTGTAAAATGACTACAACTCAATTAAAAAAAGTATGTATGTGAATGTAACTGTATATAAACACACAAATATAGAAGGCTTGACAGTTAATTCTATAATATATGCTTTTAAAAATTACTTTATAAAGTACACTCGATTAGAGATGCAGTTGTGTCACATTTTGATCAACAACTCTAAAGCAGAATTACAAATTGAGGTTTATGAATTTGTCACTGTTTAAGGTCTAGAAACGTGTGTACATTAGGGACAATATAATTTGCCAATTTTTCTAAATTAAAATGTGACAAAAATGAGTTAAAATTCAGGAGCCAGCACTAATATTCGCATTTGTTCCTTAACAAGTTTCATTTAAATTGTGATACTTCATGGAGATAAAAATAACGTATTTTTTGAGTCCTTTTTACAACTTACGCAAAATGTCCATGAATAGCATTCAATTTAAATCTTAAGCTAATTAAAGGCAGTGGGTAACATTGATTATATTTGTAATTTAATATATTTTACTGTAATTCCATGTGTAGAAATAACAACGTTCACAATTTTGAAAACAAAATACAAGTGTGAGAATTTAGGTTAATCCATTTTAGATTACAAATATACAAATGTAAATCTAAGCCATTTACAACTAAACAGTCTGCCCGGCACTTGGAGTTCAATGCATAAAATGCAACAGCTTGTTTTTTGTGTAATTTAAATAATGCTCAGTGTATCCATAAATGTCATGTCCACATACTGCTTGTTTGCCTCTTCATCTATTGAAGCTATGAAAGAGTGTGGCTGTTGCCGCACATGAGAAATGAGCAATAGTAAAAGCAAGTTAGTGGCTGGACTGTGAGATGCACACAGTGCAGACAGCAGCTTGGATGCAGCAGGCTTTGTTCTCCTCTGTGCACACAGTGCAGTGAGCTGCTCCTGGGAGTACAAGTTTTATTTAGTACCAGTGGAAAATCTTTATTTGAATTTTAACCATTTTTAAAATTTTTATTGATTTTGAAAACTGGAAAAGGTGGTTAAAGGCAAGAATAATAAGCCCATCCTGTATTGTAGACTAAGGCGTGTTTTTAAGTGATGTTGCATAGATAAACGTAAAAGTGGATCCTGGGCGGGCGGTTTAACTCCACAGCCCAGGAGAGAAAGGACACGCCCCTCTGTGTTGTGAACTTGTACACCCTCGTGACAAGCCATCACTGTCAACCTGAGGCTGAGTGAAACCAGACAGTGTCTGTGCAACTCCATCTTCCACTTCCTTTTTTTTTTTTTTAACTGAAGTGCCGTCAGTTACAAAGTGTCCATTTCTGGTGTCCAGCACAACGTCCCAGTCATGCACATGCATACATATATTTGTTCTCATATTCTTTTTCATTAAAGGTTATTACAAGATATATTTGGGAGCTTGAGAATCACAAATGTTAGCCACTATATATAAAAATAGATTTAAAAGAAGTTTCTGCTGCATAGCACAGGGCACTGCATTCAGTATCTTATAACAACTATCTTTCACTACAAAGACTACAGTTGAAACCGAAGCACTCCTAAGTAATGTCTCTTTAGACCGGAGTGTGCAAACTGTCCTTCTGGGAACACTTCATGTCAAAATCCGGTATATCCTTTCTCCCCTGTCATGTGACTATGGTCAAGTCTACACAGCTGAGTAGACTGACCACTTGCTCTCAAACCTGCTTTGTTGCAGCTCATTCAGAACCAAAAACAAACATGAAACATTGGAAAGAAAGTAACAAAAATTTCTTCTAGTAATAAAATTCAGTTCAAGATCCAAGGTTTTATTTTAAAAAGGGGCTGTGATCTCACTGCTGTCGGGTGCGAGGCAGCCAAGCAGTAAAATAAACGTGACTGGTACCCAGAAATCAAATATATATTCATATTCATACTCGCATGTTTCTGAGATCCTTTATATCCTGCAGACTTTGAGAATGGTGCCCTCAGTTTTACGTGCCATTTAATTATTTAAGTACAGAATGGAAAGCATAAAAATTCAAAGGAGAAAGAAAGATTTTTTTCCCATTTTTTAAAAATTTAGTTTTTCTTTAATTGAAGTATAGTCAATTTACAATGTGTTAGTTTCTGGTGTACAGCACAGTGACTCAGTTATGTGTGTGTATATATATACACACTCACACATATATATTTATATTCCTTTTCAGATTCTTTTCCATTACAGGGTATTACAAGGTATTGGATACAGTTCCCGGTGCTGTACAGAAGGACCTTGCTGTTTATCTATTTTATACATCGTAGTTAGTATCTCCATTTTTGACATAAAGGCAAAATTGTCATCTCACAAGTTCAGAGTCAGCCCTTTGTGGCATTAAGATTGGAAAGATTTGATACGATGTTTGGTAAGACTTACTCTAGCTCTGTCACTTGCATGTGTGTGACATTGGAAAATTACCGGACTTGCTTCCTTTTCTCTTTTTTTTTTTTTTTTTTTTAATGTGTGGTGCATTATCCAGCCTGCATGGTTTGCTTCCTCGGTACGAGCACACCAATCTATGCCCACTCACAGCTGCTCCATCCGAAGGGGAGGGAGGCTCCAACAATTGCAGTCTCGTGAAGGTCTTTGCCTGTTTTTCAGTTTAGGTCAGATTATAGCAAACCTAGTTTTTCTTTCTCCACACTCCTTCAAACCATCTCCAGCTTTCTTGCTTCCTCCGCTGTAAAGCCCAGGAAGCACGTACATACTTTTTCAGACTCCCTTACATTCACATGTAAATATGTACAGAAATCCTCACTGCATCCTTATCTGTGTATCTACCCACTTATCTGTTTGTCTAGCCATTTACACCCATGAGTTTACACAAATGCCTCCAATTCCAGTCCAGCTCGACAGGGTTAATTCTAGCCTTTCCCCTTCTGTGGCAGCGAGGGAATCTGATTTTGTCACCCTCACTCCGTGTACTTAAACACTCACACCTTCTTATGTAACCACAGTCCTAACCACACAAGCTGCCTCCCAAGTCCCAACAACCCCCCCAGCTCCAGACCCACTGGCTCCAGATGCCTCCTGCCTCCTCGCCCCAAACTCCTCTTCTGCTTTGGCCCCGTCAGACCCGCTGGCCTCCTGCCGTCTCAGTCTGATCTCTTGAGCCCAGCAGGACCTGTCCACCTGCGGTGCCCTGACCACGGCTTCTGGTCCAGCCCAGGCTCCGTGCCCACCCTGTCCACCCTCCATGCCTGCCCAGAGCCAGATGCAGAGACAGATGGAGACTTCAGATGTGGAAGGGGCTGCACTGCCACTTAGCTAAAACGGTCTTAAACCAGAAGTCACATTTGAAGCAGATGTGGCCTGTGAACAAACGTTGGCTAATTTAATGGACATGTCATTCGCAATTTCTAGAAATTCTACCTAAAATGTGGGCATAAACACTGTTTCTTCCAACTGCCCTTTCAGACCCATTTCCGCCTTCCTCCAAGCTGATCCGTGAGCCAGAAAGCTGACCTGTATAGACCACCTCAGTGGGCTAAGTCCCACTCCTTCTTTCAGGTTCCACTGGACAACAGGAAAGCCTGGTGGAAGGCGGCAGAGAGGACGCAGGTGCCACTCCTCCCCCCCACCGCACCCGCAGTCCAGCTGGTCCTGCCTGCGGGCACCTCCCGACGTCCTCCCTCTCCACCGCCTAGCTTTCTCCACACGTGTCTCCCCTGCATGCCAAGGACTGTTCATCCCCTGCCCCCAACCCCCGTGCCCTCAGGGGTAAGCACGGAGCAACGCTGCTTTACAAGTCCTGGGAGGTGAACCTTTAGTTTGTGTTTTACCTAAACCCTCCCCACACGTTGGCTAAATTCCTTGAACAAATCCACCTGGGGTCATCCTAATGTGAGATTACCGCTGTTCCTGCTGGCACTCTGATACTTTAATTGGTATCAAGGTGGCCCCCAAAACAGACCATCAAAACAGGGCTTCACAGCTGGGTTGCTCACGTGTTGGAGGAGCCCGAGGGTAGCCTGCTTGTGGGGGGCAGAGGGTGTGGCTAATCCATCAACTCAGGTGGCGTCAAGTTTTCCGAAGTTTCTGCAGGTCTTACTCATGGTGCCTTGGTTGCTATGGTAACCACAGCCGAGAAAGAGATGATGCAATCACTTTGCTTCTCACCACAGCCCCAGAGACGATCCTTAGGGAAGAGAGGGATTCGTATCCATAAACATACAATTAAAAATAAATGTTGGCTGGAGGGTGTAGCTCAGTGGTAGAGCACATGCTTAGCATGCAGGAGGTCCTGGGTTCAGCCCCCAGTGCCTTCATTTAAAAAAAAATAAAGAATAAATGTTAACATGAAGAACCAATGAAATCTTTGTAACTGCAGGTCATTTAGGGCTGCAGACCAGACCCAGGGCAGGAGGCTCCACCAGCAAAGTCCCGTTAGAGCCGCTTACAGTGAGTGGGTCCCTTACACTGAGGTAAGAGCATGGTGGGAACGGAGTGAAGCTCAGAGACGTAGAATCAGGGCACTGAGCAGACGGAAATGCCGTGTGGAACTGGGGGAGGCAGCCCTGTCACCCCCCTCTGGCCCGATAGCACCACCCACCATCTGCACCAAAGCCTTCCAGTCACGACCCCTGGGGACCTCGCTTCGCACGTCAATGCCGTTTCTCCTCAGGTCCCACTCCTAGCTCATCTCGTTTCCATGGTCAGGCTCATAATACAATTTAGACATTGAGTCTAGACAGAGTCCTGAAAGGTCTTCTTAAAAAAAACAGACAGCCCACCAGAATTCGACACATTATAACTGACTGTACTTCAATTAAAAAAAAAAAAAAGGGAAGAAAGACACAGCTTGTGTACTCAAGGAGTCACGAGATAGTATCAGCATTGTTCTGCTCTGGGGAGTACATCTGGGCTTGAAATGTAAGGCTTAAGCCGGGGAACGCACTGGCCAGCGCACGTTCACTGCGGGTTGACGGTTCAGTGTTGCACTCAGTTTGGGGGAGCGGCCTTATAATCCAGTCCTGCGACTGGATGGTGACTGTAATAAACATGGTTAAGTTGGCGGACGTTCCTGACTTACATGCAGAGATTCAGGGAGATGGGCACGTGGGAATGGGCCTGTTTGCTCACCCGTGCACTAACGACACTGACAAATTGGGCAGACGATCTATCAGACTGTTCACACGCAGTGGGAAGGGCCAGTCTTTGAAGGGCTTGGTGAGACTTTTCCTCTGTGGGCTTAAGAGGATTGAAAGAGATTCTGTAACACAAATGGGTTTTCTGGTATCAGTCAGAATAAAGGATATTGGGATGATGGGAAGGGCCGAGTGGAAAGCCCTGGAACAGCTCGGGCCCCAGCAAGACCTGCTTTCTGGAGGAATCGCACAGAGCAGCTAAAGTAGCTAAAGCTGTGAAGGGCGAACGGCTGCCCATCCCTTCCACGGCCCTGTGTAGTGAGTCTGTTAAGTGCCAAAGGTAAACGGGCCTTGGAGAGGGACCGTAATTTTATGAAATCTTAATTATTAGGTTTTGCAAATTTTAGCTGTATTTCTAGAACAGTTAAGACCTAATAAACAGTGGCCGGCCTCCCTAGCATCTGTCCCCACTTAGAACCAGAAACAAGAAGAGAAAGCCAAATATGCAAGAGTGCTCCCCAAACCTGCCCCTCTTACGCAGGTCCACCTCCACCACACCCCGCCAGCCGCCTCCAGGCCACGCTCCTCTGCCGGCTCCTCTCCCTGTGGTAAGGCTGTCCGGGCCTGCTGCCCGGGAGCCCATGGGGTGGCTGCCTCTTGCTGCGGCAGTCTTAATTGGCTCCATTCGTTCTTATTCAGGAGGGCTTTGTTTTAATTTCTGCAGCTTTCCCAGAAGTTCCAAGACAAGATTTTCGTGTCGTTTGCTGCCAGCCCCAGCCCGCAGCCCCGTGCGGAGCGGGGAGGCCCCGTGCCTGCCCCCTGCGGCCGCGGGAGAGCCTGCCGGTGGGGCGACCACAGCAGGCGCAAGCTCTGCTCCCTGCGCTGAGCTCCGCAGTCAGCTCTTCTCGGTTCTGTTTCTGGCTTCCATTTGTCGGGCATCCTTGTGGGAACCAGGCCATTTCTTTCCGTCCCTTTTTGTTCTTTTGTTTGCTTCCATTTTGCATCTTCTGTGTAAAAATGTTTGTCATAGGGAGAGTCTCAGAGCCTGGTAGCTGTTCTTTCTACAGTGATTAAATCCTGCCGGTCTTGTTCAACTTCTGCCTCAGTGTAAATAAACAACACAGGTGGTAATATTCAAATAACCCACAGTGTCTCTACCTCCCAGCCCTTCATTACAAACCTTGGCTCCACTACTGAACATGCACCTTCTTACTCTGAAAACCATCCCAGTAACTTTACCAGGGTTTGCTGGGCAGGCTGATGCCCCTCAGGGATGTCCCGTCGCAGGGTAATTATGGCTTCACAGAGAATGAAGGGTCCTTACCAGCTGACCTTAAATTAGGGAGACAAGCCTGGATTTTCCAGGTGGGCCCAATTTATCCAAAAGCATCTTTAAAAGTGGGAGACGGAGGAGGAAGTCAAAGTTCGGTGTCACTCAAGAGGAACGGTCGGAGAGACGCGACGTTGATTACGCTGAAGATGGAGGAAGAAGCTAAGAGCCAAGCAGCCTGGGAGCTGGAAAAGGTGGGGAAACAGATTCTCCCTTAGAGCTTCCGGGACAGGACGCCTCCCTGCCGATTTCTTTGAATTTCTAGCCAGGTGAGATCACTGTCAGCCTTCTGAGCTATAGAACTGTAAGAAATTGGGTTTTTTTTTTTTTACACTACTGTTTGTTACTGAAGAAATAGAAGACTAACAGGTACACAGGGAGAGACTAACTTTATAAATAAAACTCGTAAAATTAGATGCACACCAAATGGACTGTCTTTTGCGGTTTTAGAGAAATTCTCTCTTCATAATCACGTTTTGTCAGCTTTGCGTGTTTCCTTTCTCCATCATATTTGATAGTATCCCAAATAATACCTGGCACCGTATTGACACTCTACTGGGGAAAAGTGTTACTAACGTAGAAAACAAATGCTGGAATCAAGCCTATTAAGGTTGAGAGAGGGCCTAACCACACTTGGCCCAGACTTTCCCCAATGTCTTTTGAAGCCAGAAGAAAAGCTTGTAGTTGAAGGTCTCAGATCGAAAGGCTGTGTCATAGCCGTCACTAGCCCTCATCACGCTTTCACCCTCGGTATTGAAAAAAAAAAAAAAAGACTTAATTGCCATCAACAAAACTGTTACCTTCCCAGGAGTACATATCAATGTTAATGTTTTTCAAGAAGGGCTGTTTTCCTAAGACGAGGAACATAAGGCTTTGCACCTGAGTCGGGGCTGAAGCTACAGTAAGCAGTGAGGTTTCGATGTTTCTCGTGGAGCTGAGTTACCCGAGGTTAGACCATCTCAGCCACTGGAACTTGCTGCTTTCACTGGAGCTTGTCAACAACTAGTGACAGGCTGGGAAAGTAGACACAAACAGCAGGCATGCTTCAGGGTAATATTTTGACCTTGGGATGCTTTGGTGACAAAGAGGGTTTCTCATCTCTACTGAAAACCCTATCGAAAAAAATGTGCAATAGATTACGGAACTTTGAGATACAATTGTAATCCCTAAAGAGGTAGATATTATTATAAAGCTTTAGTCTTATGCAAAAACAGATTTTATGGGAGCTGAGTAAATGCTCAGATCATTATGCCATACTTTCAACCCTAACCAAGATTATGATTGTAACTAAAATCCAAAGGATAAATCTGTGGAGGAGTTTGAAAAGGCCATTAAAATATGAACATTTAGACCGTGGTTTGAAAGAAGGGGAAAAAAATCTGGTTATATTTTTCATTCAGATAATCTCTGAGATCACCACCTTGGCTTGTTCTTAAAAATTCATGTTAAAGTGCTTGCTAACCCATCATCCCCATAACTTAGAATCTTATTTAGAGACAGCACTCTGTTTAGAGATGGGGTCATTACAGAGGTAATGGAGTTAAAATGATGTCATTGAGGTGGGCTCTAATGCACAGACTGTGGTCCTTATGAGAAGAGGACATTCAGACACACACAGAACACTGTGCGATGCAACAAAGTTAGAAGGCGTCCAGTATCGGCAGCCCAGGAGAGAGGCCCGGTGCACCTCCTCCCCTCACAGACCTTAGAAGGTATTAGCCCTGCCAGCAGCTCGCGCTCAGACTTCCAGTCTCCAGGACTGCGAGACAGCAGACGTCTGTGGTTTCAGGCACCCAGATCGCAGCACTTATGGCAGCCCTAACAAGCTAATACGATGTCACCATAGGGCTTCAAATGGATAATAGCTAAATTTCTCCATGAAACTGCTGATTATGGTACAAACAGGGCACTGTCTTAATTTGATTTGGGTGGGGAAACTTAAAAAGTTTTTTCAGGGGGTGGCTATGTCTCACCTGTCAAAAATGGAATTCTTGGATAACTGAAAGTGAGGCATTGTCAGAAACCAAAGCCTCGGGGAGACGGCACATCTTGGATAGAGATGGCCCAGCTTCCAGCCCCCCTGAGGGCCTGTGTGCTCCGGGTTACCGTACGTCGCTTTACTGCGAGTCCATGGTTGCGACGTCACTGCGCTGAGCAGTGATGATCTGACCCTCTGGTCCCCCTGAGTTGGTCGATGTCTCACAAACTAAAGAACCACCGAACGGGGACGCCGAGGGGCTGGCTCGACAAGCGGCAACGGTCAGGGGAGTGTGACTGTGGAACTGTGACTCGCAACCTGTCAAGCAGCCACTCCAGGAAGCTCATTTCTGCAGCAGCTGTCCCAGAATTTCCAGAATTTATACTGCCAGTTCCCTCTCTTTTGCCCTCCTTTTTCCAACTCAGGAACAACCAGAAAAAGCCAAACACGCCCCCAAACCAATCCACACGATGCCCTGCTACAGCTCCGGCTGCTCCACACCAGCAGCCTCCGGTCAGGCGTACCTGAATCCTTCCCTCTGTTCTCCCTGGAAGCTTCTGCACTCCGACTGCCATTGAGTCTCTCCCCAGCGCCAGGGACTGTGGCTGAGAGGCTCTCAGGAGACCTCGCACGTCCACTCATGGCCGAGTGTTCAGACTCTTTCCTTTTCAAACTAAACTGAGACTTCACCAGAACCAACCCATCTTGATGGCTTAAACTTCCAGTTATGAGGTGAGTAAGTTCTAAGGGTGTGACACCCAGCATGGTGACTATAGTTAATGATACTAAAATACACTGGAAAGTTGCAAAGACGGTAGATCTTAAGTGTTCTCATCACACACACGAAAACTAGATCAGGTGTTGGGAGTGGTAACCAACCTGATTGTGGTAATCGTTCTGCAGTGTATGTGTAAGTCACATCATCCTGCTGTGCACCTTAAGTGTACATAATGTTATACATCAGTTATATTTTAAAGCTAGAAGAAGAAAAAAAACCTTTGTGATTTCATGATGCTGTGGTCCGGACAGTCATTGGTTGCGCATGTTTTTGCTCCCATAAACATGTTCTTAGCATCTTCTGCTCCTCCTTTCCAGCACTTGGAGGAAAACACTGCTCCCCTGCATGGATGATCTTAATTAAACCTTGGTGTCACCCCTACTGTGTAATCAAAGGCAGAGTCCCTTCCTCTGTCTGGTCCAGCGCAGCCAGGGAACAGTCTCACAACCGAAGCCCAGCTCGTCGGTCGCATCCTTCCAGGGCTTTGGGGCATGCGCAGCCCAACGTGAGGACGGAGGGCAAGGCCGTGGTCCCTCCCGGCAGGTGCAGAGCCCTGAGGGAACGTTCCTACAGCAGGCGCATTGCGGAGCTTCCTGTGTGTGTCCCAACCTCCACAGCTGCTTGATTCCTGCACATTTGCTTCTGCACGTCCAGGTCTTACTCCCCAGTGTCATCTCCCTTTTGTGAGTTCTTGATTATGCATTCACTCTTGTTGAAACAAGCAAATTTCTGTCACTTGGGACCCCAAAATGTTACTTTTTGTCTTTTTTTTCTCTTGTAGGCCAAAATGTCTAATGCATGGCTTTCTTTTCTTTCTTTTTGTTTCTCTTTGTTTCTTTCACTGAAGGATAGTTGATTGACAATGTTGAGTTAGTTTCAGGTGTACAGCAAAGTGATTCAGTTTTACATATATATATATATTCTTTTTTGCTGTTTATATATATTTTTTATGGAAGTCTAGTCAGTTTACAATGTTGTGTCAATTTCTGGCATACAGCATAATGCTTCAGTCATACATGAACATACATACATTCATTTCCATATTCTTTTTCACCATAAGTTACTACGAGATATTGAATATAGTTTCCTGTGCTATACAATAGAAATCTGTTTATCTGTCTTATATATATAGTAATTAGTATCCACAAATCTCAAACTCCCAATTTATCCCTTCTCACCCACTTCCCCCCAACCCCCTGCCCCAGTAACCATAAGTTTGTTTTCTACGTCTGTAAGTCTGTTTCTGTTTTGTAAATAAGTTTGTCTTTTTTATTTTACATTACATATATAAGTGATATCATATTGTATTTTTCTTTCTCTTTTTGGCTTTACTTAGAATGAGAATCTCCAGGTCCATCCACATTGCTGCAAGTGGCATTATTTTATTCTTTTTTATGACTGAGTAGTATTCCATTGTATAAGTAGACCACAACTTCTTTATCCAGTCATCTGTTGACAGACATTTAGGTTGTTTCCATGTCTTGACTATTGTAAATAGTGCTGCTGGGACATTTGTGCATGTATCTTTTTTCTTTAAGAGCCCCTCTGGATATATGCCCAGGAGCGGGATTCCTGGGTCATATGGTAAGTCTATTCCTAGTCTTTTGAGGAATCTCCATTCTATTTTCCACAGTGGCTGCACCAAACTGCATTCCCACAAGCAGTGTAGGAGGGTTCCCTTTTCTCCACAGCCTCTCCAGCATTTATTGTTCATGGACTTTTGAATGATGGCCATTCTGACTGGTGTGAGGTGATACCTCATTGTAGTTTTGATTTGCATTTTGCTGATAATTAGTGATATTGAGCATTTTTTCATGTGCCTATTGGCCATTTGTATGTCTTCATTGGAGAATTGTTTTAGTTCTTCTGCCCATTTTTGGATTGGGTTGTTTGTTTTTTATTAAGTTGTATGAGCTGCTTATATATTCTGGAAATTAAGCTCTTGTCAGTCTCATCTTTTGCAAATATTTTCTCCCATTCCATAGGTTGTTGTGTTGTTTTGCTTATGGTTTCTTTTGCTGTGCAAAAGCTTATACGTTTAATTAGGTCCCATTTGTTTGTTTTCACTTTTATTTCTATTGCCTGGGTAGACTGCCCTAGGAGAACATTCCTGAGATTTATGTCAGAGAATCTTTTGCCTGTGTTTTCTTCTAAGAGGTTTATACTTTTTCAGATTCTTTTCCATTAAAATTTATTGCAACATACTGAATATAGTTCTCTGTTCTATGCAGTAGGACCTTCTTTATTTTATATACAGTTTTGTGTATCTGCTTAACATGTGGCTTTCTTAATCTTGACTTAAAGACAAATAAACAGAACAAAACAATAAAACAAAGATAAAAATTCTTGAAAAATACCCAGAAAATAGGCATAGAGAAGTAAATTGAACTAAAACTAATCTCTTGCCTACAATGAAATTTTGAAGTTTAGCTGGATCCTGGAAAAATCCAAGTTTATATAGTACCTGCAATTAGAGTTAATTAAAATTATTTTAAGGGTTTGCTAATATATTAATAACTCTAAGAGAGCTTTGACACTGTGATGAGGACAATGTGGATGAAAATTATGCTTAGTCATTTGAGTTTCTGTAATAAACCACTTCTTTTTTTAAACAAGTTTTAGTGATGTTTGCCCATTCAAAAATTGTTTGCGAGCGGATATTATGATGGAAAAAATACTGAATGGGAAGATTTGAACTTGAGTTACTCTAGAAACAAAAAGACCTTGTTGATCAGGAAGGCATGGTGACCCACACACTGGAAATAAGTGGGCACCGGGAGGACCCCAGAGCCAAAATAACCCCGTGAATGGAAGTTCCGCAGAATTTTCCAAAGCTTGGAGAGGGCTTTGGGATCCTTCACAGAGAGTAAAATAAGAATGGGAGACATCTTACGTGACCTGGGGCGGGGGTGGGGGGTGCTGGTAAACACAGCCAGTATATGCGTTGTATTTCCCGCCAATACCCAAGACCCAGCTCCCTTTGTGTCTTAACTAGACCCCTACATAAGCGTAGTAAATATCTCAGGTCCTGCTCCCTTCCTCCAATCCAGAGTTCGGCAAACTACTCCCTACCTCCAATCCAAACCCTGCCACCTGTTACCCAAGGCAACATGGAGCTGGGCTGTAGCCACACCCGCTTATTTACAGATTTGCTCTGGCTGCGTTCCCACTGCAAAAGCAGAGTCAGGTTGTTGTGATGGAGGCCTGGTGGCCCACGAAAGCCTGAAAATGTATTCTCTTGCCCATTGCCAAAAGTGCTTGCCACCCCTTGCCACATCAGCGTGTCTATAGTGAAGGTGGTCATCTGAGTGTAAATTCAATACTCTGCTTGCTGGCTCACGCTGGCTCATGGCTTCCGTCGCTCCCTGGGGAAACGGAGGAAATGCTCAGTCTGTTCTCCAGGCTCTCTGGGCCTCTCCCGGGCCCGGCGGTCCGTTCTGTCTGCACACGGATCGTTCTCAGGATGGCCCTCTGTAAAGTCTGCACGTGGGCAGGCTCATTACTGTCCATCAGTTCTCATTCCCTCTCCAGGTGGTTGGTTCTCCTTTGTGCTCAGAGCTGAACTGTAATTCCCTTTCTTGGAGAAACCTTCCCCTGACCCTCCGATGTGGGCTGGTCTCTCGGTGTGCACTGCACAGAACCATGTGCTTCTCCGCTGTGGCATGCATTGTCATCGTAAATGTTGTGATGTCTGGTGTGTGTCTCCTCCACAAGAATTGAAAATTCTTTCAGAGGAGAAATCAGAACAGGAGTGTTTGTATGTTCAGGGCCTAGAATGGTTCCCAGTAAACAGTCAAGTCTGAATACATGTTGTCAAGCACACAATTGGCTTCTGTATGGCTCATGACTCCTCTCCCTACTGTTGAGCGCAGGTCTTTGGATGGAGTGTGTGTTCAGGAGATGTTAGCTCAGTGAAAGAGAGAGCTTTTATAATAAACCTCTTTTGAAGTATACAAACAGAAAAGTCTGCAAACAAGAAGCATGCAGCTTGGTGAATGATTACAAAGTGGTCCCTGGGTGTAATTACAACCCAGATCGGAAAGTGAAGTATTACCAGCCCTCCAGATGCTGCCTTAATTTCCCTCCCACTCCATGACACCTCCCCCAAAGAACCACTGTAATAACGTGTGATAAATCCATTTTGCTTGGTTTTTTTTAATTTTTATAAATTTCTATGCAAACTGTAAAGGTTGCACTCCATTTACTATTATTACAAAATAGTTGGCTCTGTTGCCCTTGTTGTACGACACATCCTCGCAGCCTGTCTCACACCCAGTAGTTCGTGCCTCCCCTCCCCCACCCCACGTCCCTCCCCCACTCCACACCCCTCCCCCACACGCCGGTAACATTTTGCTTGTTTTTGAACTTTAAATAAATGAAAGCTTGCAAAATGCATTCTTTTGCATCATTCACTTAACATTATATTTGTGGGACTTATCCATGTTTTAGCTACTGTAGTAGTTTGTTCATTTTAGTTGCAATACATTATTCGGTGGTGGCAAATACTGACGTGTTTATATTCCTTCAGCGATTGATGAAAACTTGCGTGGTCCCAGTTAGTCACTCTCCAAAACTGCTCCTAGGAACAGTCTGAAATATAAATTCTGAAGCACGTATATGTGAGTTTAGGTGAATGTACTTCTGGGATTCAGTTGTTACTGGATACACACATACTCCGAGTTTAGTAGCTGTGTCAGCTTTCCAAGCAGGTGGTACTAATTTTCATTCTCACAAGCATTAGATGAGACTTCCACTTTTTCCACATTTTTGGCAGCACTTGGAATTTTCACTATTGAAAGTTTTAGCTGTTCTCATAGGTTGTACGAGGATCACACTGCATTTGGTGTGTATTTCCTGATGACTAATGAGATAGAACACATTTTTGTGCTTAGTTGCAAGCAAGAAAAACCCTATTTGGATGTGAAAAAAGTGTGTCCATACCAGCCCTGTGCCGTCCCACCTGTGAGGCTTGTGGGGCGGTCCTGTGAGCTAAGTCTTTGCCACTCTCCCAGAATTAAGAATTTAGACTCCTTCACATTCTCTGCAGAAGCATCCTTTCTTTTATAAAAGATCCTTTTGTTTTTAATCCACAGATGGTCTGTTTTGAAGGCTCTCTGACAAAATTTCAAATTACTTTCTCAGCAGGTACATCCACTATTACCTTGTATTTGTCCGCTTCGGCAAATGAGACTGATGACTGTTACTGTAAGAAACAGTGTAACTGTTTCTGACTTAGTGAAAATGGCAATCATGCCTTCTCTTTACGAAGTAGGAAGTAAAGACTGACAGTTAAATAGACAAATGGCAGTTGCTGAACGATGCATAGCTAATTTGAGTGAAAAAAACTGTGGATTTGTAAATGTAGTACTAAACATGTATTGGAACTTGTTTCAGGGGTGTGTGTGTATATACGTGTGTGTATTTACAAATATATATATATACTTAAATGAAAGGCCAAGCCATAATCCCTGAAGGAACTATACACTCTTCTGAAATAAAATCCGCAGACACAACAGTAACTGTCAGTATTTTCTTGCTCACCTGCCCCGGGAAGGAGGCATGTAGACTCGCCCTTTGCGAGCCGTATAAACCTTGTCGACTACCTTCTCCGGTGGAATGGCCTTTCGTGGTCTTAGAGATGTGTCAGTGTTACTCAGATTACTGAGCTTTATCCTATTATCCATAAAACAGAGGGCAAATGTGGTCTTTTATCTGCTTTACCTTTAAAGAAACTTTTTTCTTGAATTTCATTGACCTTTTGGAAGTTTATTGTCCACTCACTGCGTTTCTCAGAATTTTCAGCCTCTGGGAAATTTCAGTTATGTATGCTGAGTGGTTTCATGTGACACGTTATAAAATGTGCCAGAGAGGAATAATTTTCCCGTATGAGGGAGATTATAGATAGATAATATACTATATTATACCTAATATCTATATGTTAGAGTTTAAAGTAAGTCTGAAAATTCATCCCGGAATCTTCATCAGTCAATATAGGTTATTAGCAGATACTCAGAAAAAACACATGACGTTTAAATGAATGAATAAGCCTGTGATTTGATCCCCACACCGCAGAGACCAGCTGCCCTTACTGCTCCTGGATCCCCGCGGGAAGGATGGCCAGCGCAGAGGCAGCGCGGGACCTTAATTTATTCTTGGTCCGCTCGGTAGTTTTCCACTTGTATTAATTCAAGGAGCGCAATGGCGGGACGTTAGCACCTGCCTCCCTCGATGGCGGCCCTCCCCGCCCACCAGCTGTAATTGCAGCGGACGTCCAGGCGAGGCTTCCGGGCCGCAGCGCGGCCTGCACAGCACTGTGTCTGCTTTTTGTTCCTGGGGCTTCTCTAAACTGCTGGAGCCACTCAGTTCTCGCACACCCGAGACGCTGACAACCCCGTGGTAACCACCCACAGTCAGGGCACGCGAGTGGGTGGGCAGGTGCCCCCACCTTCTGTGCATCAGACAGGCGCATCTTGGGCGCTCATTCTGCTCCTTAACGTGGCTTGGTGTAGCTGAGTTCTTTCTGCCTGATGCAGCGACTCAACAATGTTTCCTTCTTCACTGGCTCATCTCTTGCTCCCCAGTCTCTCCCCTCTGTTTCTTGAAAAACTCAGCTGCATCTACATTCATGTCTTTAGCTCTGCTTTTTGAAGGATACAGTTTAAAATACTTGGTACTGGAAGTGGTCCTGGAAGACTGAACCTCCGGATGGCATTATGGAAATGAACTGGGGAGGGGAGGGTACAGCTCAGTGGTAGAGCACGTGCTTAGCACACACCAGGTCCTGGCTTCAATCCCCAGTGCCTCCATTTAAAAAAAATTAATAAATCTAATTACCTCCTCCCTAAAAAATAAAAATTAAGACTATTTTTTAAATTTTAAATTTTTTTAAAAGAAGAATCACTCATCCACACAAAGGCAGCAAAGACCCCACCGTTAGTCCTAAGTCATATTGGTGAGCCCCAGAATGTTACAGCACCACACACATTAAAATGATCATCTGAAGTGGATTGTGATGAAATAGAGGTGAAAATAGAGTCAGCTCTTCAGCAGCTCTAGAAATCAAAGTATTTTTATAATTGGAATTATAAAGATCATGAAGATAGCTGGCTTTGTTAAGTGCCTCGGAAGCCTTAAGGCAAGGAAACAGCAGACTCGGGTCACCCAGCTCTTCGATCAGCCCATGCTGTGAAAGTCACAAAGCCCCACAGAAGCACTTGGAGAAGTCACCATCTTCTGTAGCTGAAGGGCGGACTCTGCTGAAAATCAGGCCCCGGATTTCATTGAAAACGAGGTTAACCCAGCAAAGGAAATTGAATGTACAGTCTTCTTAAAAAACTTTACGCAACATTTCACTGCAATTGAGAATTAACCGTGTTAACATCGCCTAAAACCATAATTGAATGTGCAAACAGAAGAGTGGTCCATTGAGGGATGGGATGGGAATATTTGGATAGATGTGCTGATAACCTTGAACATTCAGATTTCCTTGAGTGCTTCGTGCTATAAAAGGCCCTTTACTAGAGGACGTGGGTTCCCCTTGACTGTTAACTCTCCCCAGATCTCTCCTCTTCCTCTTGTGCCAAGCCAAGAAAAGAATAGGCTTGTCCCTGGAAAGGAAATACGGCCCCTGACCCAAGGAAGTAGTTTGCCCAGTGAAATAAAACTACTGAAGGACCAGGATAATGAATACCAGCAGGAAAAGGCAAGCACAGGTGAGAGCCTTCCCTGAGGGTGAGGGACAGTGTGGAGTGTAACACAAGGATGCTTTATTAGCAGGGGCACGAGCTGTCATCACTGAGGACTTAATGCCCAGTCTGCCCTGTTGTACCCCTGTGATAATGCCTTAAAATTGGGAACCAGTGATGCCTGTGTAAATGAGGTGGGAATGCTGGAGTTTACTTGGCGAGTTGAAGAAATCAGGAGGGTGGTGTGGATGTCAGAAGGGCTGTTTAATATGAGACCGGAAAATCCATCCCCTAACGTTTTCTCTCGAGGATACGCTCATCTCATTAGGGCAGAGGTCGGCAAACTGTGTCCTTGAACCAAATCCAGAAGGTGGCCTCTTTTTGTATGTCTGTGAGCAAATTCTTTTCCTATATTTGTAAAGGATTGTGAAAATAAGCAAAGAAAAATGACTGTATGTGACCTGCAATCCCTAAAATACGCACTCTATGCTCTTTACATGTTTGCTGACCTGTGCGTGCAGGCACTGAAGAGTGTGTTGCAGGCTTGATTAAGTTCAATGATGGCTGTTCTCCGCCGGCTGGAGTGTAGGTGAGGTGATGCAACTGGATGCTGAGAAACTGGGCTCCCTCGCATCCCTTGCACAGGTACTTTCCAGAAACAGAAGAGGCCACGTGGGGTCACATGACCGTCTAAGACAAGGTGGACGTCACTGATAAAATGTACAGCACGGGTGGCAACTCGCGTAGGCTGCTCCGACCTGGAGGGTTCTGCTGAGACGGTGGTGTCAGCAGGAGTGAAGCAGCACAACAGGGTCTTCACAGACGTGCGCAACCAAAACCCATGGATGGTTTGTGAGCGGAAGGCTGACGGCAAAGCAGCACCATAAAGGGAAATGACCGTTTTTCACTCAGTTTCTAGAATGGAATCAATCCTCAAACTAAGAGTACATAGGTTGCAAGAGAAAGTAGTTCTTCTGATGGCGTCCCCTCCGATTCCACCACAAGTAGGCACGATAAACGCTCTTCCCAAATTTCCCCAGAGTGCACTCTAGTTACGTACCTGAGTACCTGCTTCCTGGACAAGGGGAATGCTCAGAGCTTTCCAAAATTCCTCGATGTGGGGCCTCAGCGGTCACTAACATTGGGAGCGCTGCCATGGCTTCACCGGCTTAAATTTGGAGTAGGGTTTTTTTGAGAGAGATGGTGAATAACATCGAGCCAAAATTATTTTTACAGTGGGTCCAGTTGTGTCTTCAGACCAAATATGTGGGTTCTTCCCTGGCCCCCAAGCTTAGTCAGAGTGCATTAAAAGCATACACAATCTGATGATACACTAAACTGACCAATGAACAAAGGATGTCTTTCCCTGCATTTAGCTCATTTAAAATGTTTTCAAACAAAATTTTGTAGTTTTCAGTCTACAGGTCTTCCATTTCTTTTGTTAAGTTTATACCTAAATATTTCACGCGTTTAATGCTATTGCATATGGAGTTGTTTCCTTAATTTTGTTTCGAGACCGTTCAGTGCCAGTGGACAGAAGTACAACTGGTAAGTGTCTGCAGAGATTGTGCGCTGCTGTTACTTGTGTTTAAGTTCTGGAACTTTGTTTTGTAGATTCCTGAGAATTTCCCACATACAAGATAATGTCTTTACAGGGAGAGATGGGTTTGCCTTTTCTTTTCCAGTCTGGATAACAGGTACTTCTTTTGTGTGTCTGATTTCCCTGGTAGAACCTGGCACAATGTTGAACAGAAGTGGCACGTGTGGCCATCATGCTGTCCCTGAACTGCGAAGGGAAACCTTCATTCTCTTCTCCGTCTTGTGTAACATGCATTGTGCTTCTTCATAGATGTACTATTTTATGTTGAGAAAATTCCTTCCCATCTCTAGTTTGTTGGGTATTTTTTTTAATCAATAAAGTGTTTTGTATCTTGTCAAATGCTTTTCCTGCATCTTTTGAGATGATTGTATGTTCTTCCCCATTCTGTTAACATTAATTCTGTTAGCTGATTTCCAGTTGTAAAACCGACCTTGCATTCCTGGGACATATGCCAACTGACAACAGTATGTTTTTTCCTTTTGTGTTGTCGTGTTTTATTCGTGCTCATGCCTCACTGGGGGATCTGCCACCTGTGCTCATGAAGCGCGCTGGTCTGCGGCTTGCTTCTCCTACGTGATGTCTTTATCAGGTTTTGGCATTAGGGTGATAATTCGCCTCACAAAATGTGTTGGAAAGTGTCTTCCCCCTTTTGTTTTTGGTGTAAAATCGGTGTTAGTTCTTCTTTAAATGTTTGATAGGTTCCTCCAGGATAAAAAACATCTGAGACTGGAGGTGCTTTTTTCAAGAGCTGTTTGATTATTAATTTATTTAATGGTTATAGTCCTGTAACCATTCACAATATCCAGCTTGGCTGAATTTTAGTAGTCTGTGTTTTCAAGGAATTGTTCCTTTCCTTCTTATTTTTCAAACTGATGAGTGTAAAGTTGACAGTATTCAATTACTACCCTTTTAATGGCCACCTGCCTGTAGTGGAGACCCCTGTCTCATTCCCAATATTGATAATTTATGTATTTTCTTAAAATTTGTTATCAGTCTTTATTGATTTTTTTTCAAACAAACAACTTTTTGATTTAATGATTTTGCTCTGTAACATTGATTTATTTGCATATCTGTATTTTCTTCTCACTTTGGGTTTATTTTTATCTTTTTTTCCCCCTAGTTTCTCAAGATAGGAACTTTGATTATTGATTTGAAATCTTTTGTCTTTTTGAATGTAAGCTTTTCATTCAACAGATATACCCTCATCGCTGCTTAAGCTGCATTCCACATATTTTGATATGCTTTATTTTTACTTTCATCTCATTTTATGTCTCCTCATTTCCTTTCAGATTTCCATTTTTCACCCTTGAATTGTCGAAGTCTGTTGCTTAATCTCCAATATTTAGAAATGCACCTGTTCTCCATCTGTTATGGATTTCTAGTTTGATTTCATTAGAGTCAAAAACATACCATATAATTCCAGTTACTTTAAATTTGTTGAGGTTTGTTTTATGACGCAAGACAGTTTCTCTCTTGGTGAATGTTCCAAGAGCACTTAAAAGTAACGTGTGTTCTGCCTTTCTTGGTGAAGTGGGTTACATGTGTCGGTGAGGTGGCCTTGCTTGCTGGTTCTGTTCTTATCTTCTGTATCTTCACAGATTTTCTGTGTAATGATTCTAAAAGTTGCTGACAAGAGGGTATTGGAGCCCCCAGTGAGAGTGGCAGGTTTGTCTGTGTCTCCTTTCAGTTGAGTCAGTTTTGAGTCAGGTATTTTTAGGCTCTGTTGTTTGGGTCGTGTACATTTAAGATCATAGACATTCCTCAAGGATTGAGGTCTACTTCAGCTGCTATGAATATAGTGGCTCCTCCTTTTATATAAAAAAAATGAGATATAATCATAATATAACATTATATTAGTTTCAGGTATACATCATGATTTGCTATTTGTATACATTACAAATGATCATCACAGTAAGTCTAGTTAATACATGTCACCACGTAGTTACACATTTTTTTCTTGTGATGAGAACTTTCAATACCTACTCTTTAACGATACTGTATTTATTTGTAAGTTGCTAACATTTCAAATAAACAACTACATTATTGTTACAGTCACAATGTTGTGCATTACATCTCCAGGACTTATTTACCTTCTGACTGGAAGTTGATACCCTTTGACCACCTTCACCCATTTTGCCCATCCCCTACCGTCTGATTTTGGCAACCACCAATCTATTCTCTGTATTCATGAGTTTGGGTTGTTTGATTTGTTTTGGTTTTTTGATTCCACATATAAGTGAGATCATACAGGATTTCTCTTTCTCTGTCTGATTTCCCTTAGCATAACATCCTCCAGGTCCATCCATCGTGGCAAATGGCGAGATCTCCTTTCTGAGGCTGAGTTATTCAGTAGGGAGTCTCGGCCCCAGCAGGGAAGGAAAGCCCTTCACCTGACCGCTCACGGGCAGTGAGGCTCCAAAGAGATCCCCGGCAGGTGCGCTCAGCTTCTCAGTGGTGTCAGCAGTGTCCTATCCAGCCACAGGGAAGGAGCACACCTGGGCCACCTGCTCCTGCTAAGTGGGCGGCCACTAAATGCCGAGACTGAGCCACTTTACCTTGGGTGAGGGGCCACGGACACCCGTCCTGGGGCCCTTAACGAGGTCGCCTCCCTCTCTCCACCTCCAGGTTCCCCTTGCTTTTCTTAGGCATTTCTTCCTCTTGTACCGGCTGCAGGGTTTATAGTTGTCCTCAGCAAGGAAGAGCAGCGACAGAGGAGTCTGTGTGCCATCTCACCCAAACCAAACGTCCTCTCTCACAATTTTAAACTTACAAAAAAAAATACATAGGTTAATTATTAGGGTTAAGTGATATATTTTAAAACTTTCAGAGAAAAATCGGGCAATTAATTAAGTGTAATGAACCAATTACTGAAATTTGCACTGCTGACATTCAGTTAATAATATGTATTTAACACAGCAACAATTTCTTCATTCTATCTTTATATCTAAAACTTCCAGATCTGGCAAGAAAAGAACTCACCTAGGACACTTCACCACACTACTCATGCGAGCAGAGACGTTTGGACAGTTCATGGTGCCTCACACTTTTTTGTTAACAAATTTACTCATGGTGATTACCTTACAGTAGTGACCTTGGCCATGGTTAGAAGCCTTCTCTAAGAGCTTCCTCGGGTAATATTTAATGGAGAGGTCTCTGCAAAATCTGACTTTACTTGATCGAGTGTATGTATATGTGTGTGTGCATGCGTGTGTGTATATATGAATAGACAGTTTTGTTCAGACACCCAGAAATTGAAATATAGGGTTGCACATTAGAGTGTCATTTACCTAATGCACTTCTAACCAGCAATGGAGTAAGCAATGTGAAATGTATTCTATTAAATTAAAACTAGGGGAAAAAATGCATATACTCACGCTTTATACACTAAAGAATTATTCATCGTCCTCTATTAGTGCAGCACCTACTTACTAGGTTTAAGGGACACTTGTCTTCTGATGGGTGATGAGCTCATTATCGGGGAAGCAGAGAGTCTGCAGTTAACATTTGTCAGGAGATTGTCTGCAGCATCATGTCAGCAGTGAAGGCATCTCTACCTGAGAGACTGTGCAGCACCACACGTGTTTCTTCCAAACACAACACGATGCTCATATACATATTATACAGCCAGTGTAGGAACGGTAGCTTAACATATACTTTCAACCCAAAAGGAAACTGTAAAATATCTTGAAATTAAAGGAAATGATGAAGGAACATAAGAAAACACTCAAAGCAGAGAAGGCAGTTTGAAGACATATGAGCTCCCTCCTTCAGTGAGAGACCAAGTCCTGATTAAGGAGATCCTCTTTCAAACCCCTAAATGAGCAGTTTAAGCAGATCTCTAAAATCGAAATCCCTTTTTTTAATCAGTAACATTCAGTGTAGAGGAAGTGGTTGAATATGTTTAAATGGAGTATCGGTGTTGTATTTTGTTGATTTACGTTGACTCAAATAAGGTGAAACTTACTTATGATGAACTTGCAACCCTTGCTGTCGTGTGTGTTTTGAAATGAAATGGCATGTGAGGAAATAATTAATTCCACTTTCCTTCTCAACTATGATTTACTCACCTAAAAGATAAATACTGCTTGGTTGTAGAAGGGCAGAATTTTCAAACATTCAAGGCTAAAAGCCTTCATGTTGGGTACAGAAGAGAGTCTGTACTGTAGTTACATGATATATTTTCATGGGATGATTTATAACATGAGTTCTATCCTTTATATTTCTTTTTACAAAATGATTCTGGAACTTCATTTTGTACATTAATTTTTAGCACACTATTCCCTACCTCTGAGTATTGATTTTTAAGCTTCATTGAGCGATAATTTACTTGCAGCAAATTCCATCTAAGTACATAAGTCAATGATTTTTTATTACATTGATAGAGTCGTGCAACCATCCTGCCATTCAGTTGCAGAATATTTCTTTCAGCCTAGAAATTTCCCTCTTGCACATCTGCAGTCAATCTCTGCTCCTGTGCCTGGCCCTGGGCAATCATTGATCTGATTTTTGACTCAGTAGATTGGTCTTTTCTGGTCATTTCATATAAATACAATCCTGTAACCTGCCTGGCTTCTTTTATTTATAATAATGCTTTTGAGGTTTATCCACAGTGTGACATGTATTAGCATTTTGTTCTTTTCTATTGCTAATTAGTATTCCATTGTATGGAGAACACATTCTGTGGATCAGTTCACAAGCTGTTGGCCATTTGGATTGTCTCCGGTTTGTGGTTTCTGTGAATAATGTTACTGAGAACATTTGCTTACAAGTCTTGATGAAGATGTGTTTTCATTTCACATGGTAGATATCCTGAAATGGAATCACTGGTTTGTGTGGTGAGTTTATTCTTCTTAAGAAACTGCCAAATTGATTTCCAAAGTGACTCTATCATTTTACATTTTCATTAGGAAAGTACAAGGGTTTCAGTTTGTCTATATCCTTGCCGACACTTGGTACTGAGTATCCTTGTGATGACAATGAACGTATTCCTGCAGTCGTCCTAGTGGGCGTGACGTCCATCTCACTGTAGTTTTCATCTGCATCTTCCTGAAGAGTGAAGACGCTGAGCGTCTGTTTGTGTATGTCGCCCTTTTATACACTGGTAAAATGTCTGCCTGCCAAACCCTTTGCCTGTTTTTTATAAATGACAAAATTCAAATTTAGTTTTACTGTTATTGACATGCTAGAGGTTTTTTCTATTATTATTGACATTTTATTATTGACTTGCTAGAGTTCTTTATATAGTCTGGAATAAGATTTTTGCATTAAATTTTTAAAACAGCATTTTATTTCTGGGAAAACAATTAATTTACATCAAAACTAAATGAATGAGGGGGAGGGTATAGCTGAGCGGTAGAGTGCATGCTTAGCATGCACGAAGTCCTGGGTTCAGTCCCCAGTACCTCCTCTAAAAATAAATGAACCTAATTACCTCCCCAAGTAAAAAAAAAAAAAAAAAAAACCTAAATGAAATCTACTCCTATTTTCATTATTGTTCACTAATAAGCTTTGAAGATAACAAAACAAATTGTGAAAATAATTGTTATATATATACCTTAGAGGACTGGCCTATAACAACTTCATATGTCTCTTCAAGAATTATAACTAACATTGCAAATATAATTTGATTCAATTGTTATTTTTTCTATGTTTTTGCTGAAAATAATAATACAGCTAAGGATTCCAGAGACTTCTTACAGGTTGATCTATGGCTCTGGAACTCTTAAAATTCTTCTCTCATTTCCCTCGTTCCCTAGTTCCAGCTCAGTGTGCCCTTTCTGGGAACCACTGAATTTCATTTCTACTTATGTTTTCAACTGAACAGAGTCATGCTTACCATCAGGCTCTCTAGAATGCTGGCAGAAGACGACAACTTTAAGACAGATTAAACGCAAGCCTGAGTTATTCATTCCCCACATTTTAACAGAAAGGCATATAAGCAAGCTTTCATTTTCCTTCTAAAATATTGCTGCCTCCCTCTCATCCTTCAGTGCACATCTCTTTCTACCTCATTTACTTCCAGAAGATTCTGCATTTCTCAGTTAATACTAATTATAACCTTAAAGTTAGGGTAGAAAAAGTACCTATCTATGCAGTTGGGTGAAAGTCACTGCGGTTGAAAATAGCTCCAATTGTATCTCAGCATGTAGGAAGTGAAGCTTTTCTGATTTCATAGAGTGGCTTCCTCACCTGCTACAGACGCCTTCAGTTCCTCCTAATCACCAGTTTCTCTTGGGTCAGATACCACACTGTCTCCCCTCCAATGCCCCAGTGCCCCCTCATCTTACCAGGGAACACTGTCTAAAAGTATAGCCTCTGCAGCATTCTTAATTTCTCATCTCTCAGATTAATCTTATTATGCAGTAATATTCTGATGCTTTTCCTCCTTGAAAACCAGTGAGCAAATTATTTTTTTCACTATTAACCCCTTGTCAGGGTTCATGCCTGGTTTGCAAATATTTTCTCCCATTTGGTATGTTTTTGTTTTTTTTTTCCCTTTTGTTGATGGTTTCATTTGCTGTGCAGAAGCTTTTTAGTTTGATGTCGTCCCATTTGCTTGTTTTCTTAATCTGGTTGCTCGCGCTTTAAGTGTCGTATCCAAAAAATCATTCCCAAGACACATGTCAAGGTTTTCTTCTAGGAGTTTTATGGTTTCAGGTTTTATATGTAAGTCTTTCATCAATTTGATTTAATTTTCGTGAGTGGTGGAAGCTACTTATCTAGTTTCATTCGTTTGCATGTGAATATCCAGTTTTCCTCACCATCTCTTGAAGAGACCTCCCTTTTCTTCACTGATAACTCTTGGCTCCCTTGTCAAATATTAGTATACACATGGGTTTAATTCTGGTCTCCATATTCTGTTCCATTGGTCTCTGTGTCTTTCAAGCCAGTACCATACTGTTTTGATTACTATGCTTTTATAATATAGCTTGAAATCAGGAAGTGTCATGCCTCCAACTTTGCTCTTCTTTCTCAGGACAGCTTTGGCTAACTGGGGGCCTCTTTGTTTCCATAAGAACTTCAGGATTTTTTTTTCTATTTATGTAAGACATGGCATGGGTGAGAATCTTGACAGGGACTGCACTGGATCTGCAGATAGCTTTGGGTGGTGTGGCCATTTCAACAATCTGTAAACATGAGATAGCTTTCCGTGGATTTGTGTCATCTCCAGTTTCTTTCATCAATATCTTACAGTTTCCAGTGCACATATTTTTAACTCTTTAGTTTTATTTATTTCAAATTATTTTATTATTTTGATGCTATTGTAAATTAGATCTTTTCCAGATATTTCAGATCCTGTTTTTCGGATAATTCATTGTTAGTGTATAAAATGCCACTGACATTTGCAATGTCAAATTTTGTATCCTGCAACTTTACTGAATTTGTTGATTTGATGTAATAGTTTTGGGTAGAATCTTTAGAAAAATCATGTCCTTGCAAATAGAGACAATTTTACTTCTAGTTCTGATGACTGTTACTCTTTTGTTGTCATTGCTGCCTGACTGCTCAGACTATGGCTTCCAGTACTTTGTGTAAGCACCAGACAGTTGGTTTTTTTTATTATAATGCAAACGCCTGACATTAAGCTTTTGACTGGCTGAGGTACTCACTCAAGGACAGCTCTCTGGAAGAAGCACATTGCCAGCCACATGACTGGATCAAAGATCCAGGCCACCCCACCTCTGAAGTTTCCTTTTTTTCCCCACAGATCTCTTATTGACTTGGATAACTGAGTGTTTAGCCAGTTTTTTCCTTCCTGTGCTTTAATTCCCACTCCTACATTTTAAATTCACCAAGAAAGAGTGAACGTGTGAAACCCTAGGCCCCCCACCCTCAATACCAATGAGAGCAGAACTCGAGTCTGTTCTGTGTCTACTTGTGACCAGGCTCTGTGGCCCTGGGTGTGTCACGTACCCTCCAGGAGTCATAAGTAGTAATCCTGGTCTCATTTTAAATTTCCCTGATGCTTGTTGCAGCCATAACCAGAACCACAAGGGCCAGCCCAAGACACAACATTGGCTCTGAAAGGGGACATGGGTGTGGAGCCTCACTGTGGGCACAGGTGAGTGACCCTGGCATTTCTAGCCAATACCATTACTGTGGATAGTCTGAGGGCAGCACAAAGCACAACACCGTGTTGAATAGGAGTGGCAAGACTGGGCGCCCTTGTCCTGTTCCTGACGGAAGAGAAGCTTTCAGTCTCCCATTACTGAGTGTGACGTTAGCTGCGGGCTGGTCACTTAGGGCTTTACTATACTGAGACCCTTTCCTTCTATACCTAATTTGTTGAGCGTTATTATCATAAATAGATACTCAGTTTTGTTAAACACTTCTTTCTGCATCTACTGAGATGACCGTATCAATTGTATTTTTATTCTGTTAATGTGATTTATCACATTTATTAATTTGCATATGTTGAAACATTCTTGCACCCCACAGATAAATTCTATTCAAGCACGGTGTACGGTTCTCTTGCTGTGCTGCTGAATTCGGTCTGCTGGCATCGAAGCATTTTACATCCACATTCATCAAGGATATGGGCTTGCAGCTTCCTTTTTCTGTAGTGTCCATATCTGGCCACGGCATTAGGGCAATGAGGCCCTGTGAAATGAGTTTAGGGGTGTTGACTCCGCTTTGAGTTTCTGAATGAGTTTGACAAGGATTGGTATGAATTCTGTAAATGTTTGGTAGAATTCACCAGGGAAGCCGTCTCGTCCTGGGATTCTCTATATTGGGCGGTTATTAATTACTGATTCAATCTCTTTACTCGTAATTGTTCAAGTTTTCTATTTCTTCGGGATTCTCTCTTTATATGTTGCATGTTTCTAAAAATGGACCCATTTCATCTCGGTTGTTCAGTTTGTTGCCGTGTAGCTTTTCATAATAGTCTCTTACGATTATTTATATTCCTATGGTATCAATTGTAGTGTCTCCTCTTTAATTTAAAACTTGATTGCTCTGGAGGACAGGCACTAGCTCAGTGGGAGCGCGTGCTTAGCATGCACAGGGTCCTGGGTTCAATCCCCAGTACCTCCATTTAAAAAAAAATTCTTTTTAAAAGTAAAATTTAATTGACTTGTGTCTTTTTTAAATTAGTCTAGCTAAATGTTTGCCAATTCTATCTTTTAAAAGAACCAACTCTTAGTTTTATATTTTTTTCTATTTTTCTGTTCTTTATTTCATTTGTTTCTACTTTAATCTTATTCCCTTCCTTCTGCTAATTTTGTCTGAAATGTTGCTCACGTCGGTGGTTTTCTTATTCGAAACTCTGGATGATCCCTCCGTGTTGGGAGTTCAGTATTGAAGCCCCTGACTGTGATGGCATTTCTGTGTAGCTTTCCTCTTGGTTCTATTTGTGTTTGATTTATGTATAAAAGTGCTCCAATGTGTGGTGCATAAACACTGACAGTTGTCGTGTCTTCTCAGCAGACTGTCCCTTTATTATATAATTGTTGTCTTTGTCACTTTTGACCATTTTTAAAGCCTGTGTTGTCTACGGCTGGCTACCCCCACTTTGTTTTGGTTGCCATTTGCTTCACACCTTTTCCCACCCCTTTACTCAGCTATGTGTGTTCTTAAAGCTAAAGTGAGCCTCTTGTAGGCAGCATGTCATTGGATTTTGCTTTCATATCCATCCAACTATTAGTCTTTTCATTGGAGAATTTAATCCACTTACATTAGAGTAATTATTGATAGAAAATAACTTACTATTGCCTTGTTGTTAATGTTCGGACTGTTTTATAATCTCTGGTTCCTTGCACTTTCTTACTGTCTTCTTTTGGGATCTGAGGACTTCTTGTAGAGGTATGGTTAGATCCTTTGTCATCATCTTTGTGTAGCTACTACAAGTTTTTCATTCCTGGCTGTCATGAAAGATATCTGTTATCAGCTTAAAGCAGATTGTTAAAAATACGTTTAACTTTGATAGCATTCATAAGCTTTATTTCCGACTTTGTATTTTAGGTTGTTGACGTTATAACCTACATATTTTTATATTTTAGGTTGTTGGTGTTACAATTAACATATTTGTATATTGTGTATCTAATAACAAATTAGTTATGGTTACTTTGGAATATGTTTTTTTTAACTTTTAAACTAGAGTTGTGAGTTGCACATCACCATTACAATATAATGGAATCTGATTTTCACTATATATTTACTCTTAACAGTGAGTTTTACACCTACATTCATATGTTTTTATGAAGTCTATTAGTGTCCTTTTATTTCTGCTTAAAAAAACTCAATTGAGCATTTCTTATAAGACAGGTCTAGTGGTGAAGAACTCCCTCAGCTTTGGTTTGTTTGGAGAATCTTTCTCTCACTTTTATTTCTGAAGGACAGCTCTCTAGGTATAGAATTCTTGGTTGAGTTTTATTCTTTCAGTATTTTGAACTTATCATCCCATTCTCTACTGGCCTGAAAAATTTCTATTGAAAAATCTGCCTTATGTCTCTTGTCCCATGCTACTTTCAAACTTTTCTCTTTGTCTTTTGACATTTTAATTATAATACATCTTGGTCTAGTCTTTTTGGGTTCAACAATCTATTGGGGGTTCTTTGGGCTTCATGAATCTGGAGGTTCATTTTTCTCTCTAGGTTTGGAAATGTTTCTAGCATTATTGTTTTAAATATATTCTATGTCCCTTTGTCTTTATCTTTTCCTTCTTAAATTTTAATTATATGTTTTAATATAATTTTATGTAATAAATTATATATATTATGCTGTCCCATAAATCTCATAGACTTTTTTTTCCTCTGTGAGTCTCTGGATAATTTCCAATAGCCTGTCTTCTAGCTCATTTATTCTTTTGTTTGAGCCCAATGTCGAAGCTTCCTATTGAATTATTCAGGACAGTCGTTGCATTCTACAGGTGTAAGATCTGTTCTTATTTTATTTTGATGGCTTCTCTTTCTTTGAACTTCTTGTATTGTTCATGCTTTGTTTTCCTAAATTCAGTTGTCTGTGTCCGCCTATGGTTCACTAAACTTCTTTAAAAATATTGTTCTGAGTTACTTGTCAGCCAGTTTATTAATTCATATTTCTTTAGGGTCAGCTGTTGGCACTTTTTTAGTCTCCTTTGGTGGCATCATGGTAACCACGTGTGTTTGTGCTCCTTGACCCGGCACCCTGATATCTGCGCATTGGAGCAGGCAGTCTCCTCTAGACTTCATAGGTTTGCTCCCAGGCTTTGTGAGCTGGCTTTGGTGGAGAATACTTTGCCCTCAGCTCAGCTTGTGGCTCCAGATGGATCAGCTGGTGGGCTCCTTGGGAAGGTGGCGTTGCTCTCAGGGTGTATTTTGGGCAGTGCCACTGCTCAAGCTCTGAGATCTGAGTGGGGGACGGGGTGTTACGACCGACTGAGAACTGCTGGCTTGGGCTCTTGCCCAAGTGCACTGTAGGATGTGGTCTACCATCGCCCAGATTTTCTGAGAAGTCTTCCTAAGTGGCTGGGCAGGGTACTGTATGTAAGAGCAGGTGGGGCCAGGAGGTAGCCTTGCTGCCTGGCGGGGTGGCAGAGCGGGTCCAGGACCCGCGGGGCTCAGTGTTCAGGCATCTGAATCTGGCAGAACTGCAGGCTGAGCTCCAGGGCCGGACGGGACCACCGGCTTTGCTGTGCAAACGGGTAGCAACTCTGACTGGCTCCAAGCCCACGTGCCGCGCACGCCAGGCTGCCGGATGTGCTGTGCAGCTTCCCGAGGGCTCCGATTAGCTTTCCTGTTTACGGGCAGGGCTGCAAGTTCGCTCCCTTGCCTGAGCAGGGCCACAGAACGTGCTCCGAGACTGGCAAGTCTTCCCGTGCAGGAATGTCGAATCCGGCAGCATCATACCCCAAGTCCGCCGGCCAGACAGGGCGACCGGCCTGCCTCTGCCGATGGGCGGAGCCCCCGGTGGGCCGGTCCCCCAGGGGCTCTCCCGGTGCTCTGGCCGGGTCCCCATCAGGTGGGGCTGGGGGAGGCCCTCTGCACGGGCAGGGCCATGGGGTAGCTTTCCTTCCCGGGCAAGGCGGCACAACAGGCTCCTTGTCTGGGGTCTCGCTGAGAACCAAGTTGCCCGGCGAGATAGGCCACTGTCGCTCAGGGCAGAGCCCCTGACCGGGCTCCCGGCCCGACCGCCGCCGGGCAGTGCGGCTGCCGGGCGCGGGGCCACGCTTCCCGGTCGCGTGCGGCCGGGGACTCAGGCAGCCGGGGGCAGGGCTGTGAGGGAGCTTCCCTGCCGGGCAGGCCGGCAGGCCAGGCTCCCAGGCCAGAAGACTTCCGTTTGAAGTCTAAAATGAGGCAGAACTGGACACGAAGGCCCCTGGTCAGAAGAGCCAGCACCTGCCTCTGCAGGTGGGCAAACTCACTGCTGAGATTTCCACTTGGGCGCCACCCTGAGTAGGAACTCGGTCTGCGGAGATCAAGCTTGGTTGCTGAAACCCCCACCCCACATCCCTGTCGCAGTCTGACCTCCAGCAGTCACGCCCCGCGGAGCCTCCCCCGCCCTCCCCATGGGGTGAGACCAGGTGTGCTTCCCGGGAGGCAGCCCACAGCACACGCGCTGAGAGGGCAGGAGTCCACCTCGGGCTCTCCGTTCCTTGTCATTGAAGTAACGCTGATTTATAACACAAATTTCATGTGCACAGCATCACATGTCTACGTCTGTATCCCCTACAATGTGCTCAATTTTTCCACACATCACCATACAGTTGATCCCCTTTCCCAATTTTCCCCCCTTCCCTGCCCCTTCCCCTCTGGTTACCACTACTCTATTCTCTGTATCTATGTGTTTTTGTTGGGTTTGATTTGTTTATTTATTTTGTTTTTATTAGTTGCTTGTATTTCACATAGGAATGAAATCATATGGTATTTATCTTTCTTTGTCTGACTTATTTCACTTTGCATAATACTCTCAAGGTCCATCCATGCTGTCAAAAATGGCAAAATTTCATTTTTTATGGCATAGTAATATTCTGTGTGTGTGTGTGTGTTTGCATGCACGCGCGTGTGTATCACATCCTTATTATCCATTCATCTGTTTATGGACACTGAGGTTGCTCTCATATCCTGGCAATTGTAAATAATGCCATGATGAGCATGGGTTAAAATCCAAATATATGAAGAACTCATCTAACTCAACACCAACAGCAGAACAAAGAACCTGATTAAAAAATGGGCAGAGGATCTGAGTAGACATTTCTCCAAAGAAGACAGGCAGGTGGCCAAAGGGCATATGCAAAGGCGTTCAACGTCGATGATTATCAAGGAAATGCAAATCAAAGCCACAACGAAGTGTCACTTCAGACCTGTCAGGGTGGCAGCTATCAAAAAAGCCGTGT
This sequence comes from Camelus ferus, assembly GCF_009834535.1. Classification (NCBI taxonomy): domain Eukaryota; kingdom Metazoa; phylum Chordata; class Mammalia; order Artiodactyla; family Camelidae; genus Camelus; species Camelus ferus. Next base: position 4,982,952 of record NC_045726.1, on the reverse strand, counting down.
TGGTGAGGATGTGGGCTTTCTCCTTCCCACTGGGGGCACCACAGACCCAGGGGTTCTCTTCTGTGTGGACTGGGCTGGTCTGGGGAGGGGCAGGGCCACCGTCAGAGAGCAGCCCCTTCTCTCGGCCGTGACATGGCTCTCGTGGTCTCTTCCGTCCAGGGGAAAGCGTCAGCCTCACCTGAGCTCCAGGCTTCCCAGAGGTGACGTCTCTGTGAATGGTTGCTCGCTGGTCTTCTTGTGAGGCAGACTGAAGTCGGGGACATTCCGTGTCCCCATCCTGATGACGTCTCTCCAGACCACGATTATCTGTGACAGCCTGTGAGCGTTTTTCACATCTCTGACTGTCAATTGTCAATGTTATTTTGCCAGTCCGTCAGCACTAGCTTACTGTTTACCTTAGAACTGCGCCCTCCCTGCCATTTTCAGAGATCTCTGAAGGTCAGGGCGATGTGACTTGTTCTCCAGACTTGCTGTGTCCATTGTAAGTATGGTCTCCTGCCGATACAATATTCAGTGACAAATGCCTTAAGTAAATCTAGGGAGCCCCGTTCCTTGGAGCACCTGCAGTCGTCCCTCTTGGCCTTTGAGGACAATCGCCACTGAGCTTCCCAGAGGCTTCCCTGCACCCTCACCCCATGAGTCATGTCCTGCGTGCCCTGCATGGAAGATAGACAGGCTGGTTTCAGTGGCAAACTCATTGCTGTTTATATTACATAATTTAGCTTGTTTTTGAAAGTTACGAGATCAGCAGGCTCTGACGTTACATTTTAATTCCTCAGTACTGGCCTGTAAATTTTGGTGTATTCCTTACAAATTCTAGTGATTGGTCATTTGACTCTCCTACTTCTGTTAACATGCTTTGTTGGTTATCTTTGTAATTCCACGTTGAACAGTTAAGAATCAGAAGCCTTGGAACTCACTCAGCTGTCAAAACTTCCTGAGCCCAAGTTAGTAGCAATCATTTAAAAATTGGGGGGATTGAATGTACAACATAGTTGAAATAATGTAATCAGTTTTAACTCCCTAAATCTTTTACTGCTAAACGAAAGGTTTTCTCCAAAATGTATTTTGAATCCAGCTCACATTGTTCAAAAGCTTTTTAATAATTTCCTTTTGAAAAGTGTTCCTGAAATGCCTTCACGAGAGCTATACAATGTTTTATTATTCCAGAGTTATATGGCACTTTTTGACGTCTAATAGTATCATGGCCTCTCTGCCTTCTCCTCACCTCTTTATCTCTTCAGTTCACACCCTGATATGACTCACTACGTGCGTAGATGAACTCTGGAATTAGAAAGAGTGGGAATCTGTGCTGTAAAATGAGCTATTCTGGTAAGTGAAGGAGAATCACTTAGAAGTAAGGTCAAAGCAGTGTGATTTGTTCTCCGGACTTGCCATGTCAGTTTTAAGTGTGGTCATACATTTGCCCTTACATGGAAGGAAGCTGAATGCTTACTAAAGGGAAAGGAAAAAAACAGAGCCACAGCAGCGTATGACTTACCTTCACTCTCGGTTGTACACGCCTACATTGGCGATAAAGTGCTCTGAGGAGCAGCAACGTCCAGGGAGATCTGGGCCACCAGAGTCTTGCAGATCCACAGTAGGAAGATGTCTCTGTCAAGCAAGGTCAGAAAGGAAAATGCTATGCTCTTCATTTGAATTTTATCTTTTTTCAAGCTGAATGGAGAAAATAATTGGAAACAGTCCACAAAATACTGTGACAGTAGAAAACTTTTTGAGAATCATCACATGCCAGTTGAGGGGTTGGGATACGTAGCGGCAGAAGCCATTTGAGTTTCGGCACACGGTAGTTTGGCTGGTGGAGGAATCTGACCTAACGTACTCACGCTGTGTTGGGCAGATGACTGTCATGATAACATCTCTACCATATGCTTCCTATTTTGTTGCACAACTCTGTTGGGCACTGTGTTAGGCATTCCAGGGGACACAGAACAATAGAAAGTCATGCCTGTGAGTCTGCTGTTTCTTAAAGGAGGTGAGGCATGCGACGTCTAAATCCAATGTTTTCTATTAAATTACTTTCCTCTCTGTGAAAGTTTACATTTTTTTCAATAAATAGATTATGAGAAAAATTTTAAAAAATTAAATTATGGGAATGTTGGCTTGCTGCGTAAGATAATGTTAATGATATTGTCGTTTGTTGAGAGCTACTTACATACCGAGAACTCACAATGCTTTATGCACATATATTTCTATATTTCACACAATTTTACTAAGAAAGTACTGTTCTTATCTTTGTTCAGTAGGTGAGAATATGATTTTTAGGGATGTTAATGTTATGCCCAAATAAAATAACCAGTTGTTGACAGAGATCTGTGAGGCTTTCTATCAATAAATTTAACACTGGCCCCATCACCAATAAACCTTCCAAGTTTCTGTTTTTGATACAATGCAACTTTATTTCTCTTTCATTGAAGGTCCCTCCTGAATTCACTGTTAAGAGACATCTTAGTGCACTTTGATTCAGAAGCCTGACCCATCTATTTCGTGACTCTTGTCTGCCATCTCCGTAGGCCCTTAGGAATTCCCTCCGTGCAGTGGCAGAAGGAAGATGACAAATGGTCATGTCAAACCCACGTTTAAAAAGTCCTAACCGGAAACTCAGCCACAAGTCTTTAAATTTTATCCAATGAATGAAACGTATAACGTGGCCACACCCAGCTTCCTTGTGCAGAGGGACCTAGAAATGTGGTCACTTGCAGAAACAACCTCCCACTACAGTGGGCGCAGTGCAGCTCTGGGGGGGACAGAGCCGTTCCCACGAAACTGCCTGGGCCGTGCTAATGTCACGTGACCCTAGTGTCTCCAGTAAGTGACTTGGAAGTGCCATGTTTACCTTTAAACCGTTTTCCCCACAGATGTTTAATTACAATTCATTAATTGCATGCTGCGACATGATAGCGAAAAGTCTCAGAAGCAGCATCTTGATACAGTAGATCCATTTCACTTCATGACATGCAGTGACGTTCACAAGGCCATGCGTAACTCCTCCTGCTAAGATACTGCTTCCTGACAGCGTTCTGGATTCATACCACTGTCAGCCTCTAGAATTAAAAACTAATAAACTTTCTCGTCCTTTGAATTTGTCCTAGCAGACAAAAATACTCTGCTTGCCTTTGTGGCCACATGCGTCATTTTCAAAGTTTCTTAAATTATTAACAATGTTATTGTACACTGCCAAGGAGGTCAATGACTCAGAAGTCCTTTTTTTTTTAACTTCTCATTTTGTATAAGCAAGTTAAATGAACTTAAATTTTATTCCTTCTAGTGTTTTGAAAGTGTAATCTACATTATTTGTTTTAAAGAAATACATATTTAAAAACCAGATCCTGTTTAAGTGTAAGGTATTTTTAATGACATCATTATACACAGCAAAGATATAAGCATATACATCTCTAAGAATTACTCTAAAGTCATGTTTGATAAGACTTACTGTTCTTTATCCCCTCATCAATGGGTGTTTTTCCACATGCCCAATTTAAGAGGTAGTTTACTTTTAATGCCTTCAGTCTCATAACTCTCTCTCCCATATAGTAAATTATTATAGGACACTCTTAATTACAGCTTAGGTCAAGGAAAGATCTTTGTCAGACACCCCCCAAAACTTCATCCTAACCGTGCCTCCTTTTCTTGCAAATGTAGTTGTCATCCTGACAGTCGGCTTCCTTGTATTTATGATTTTATCATACAGATGTGACAATAAGGAGTCATCTTGTCCATTAAAGTCGTATCTTTAAAGCATCCATTTGTATCTTCCCTTCTAGTTCACATGTTGAAGAATTGACGCTCTCTGGCCTGTGGATTTCCCCGTGTGTGTGTTTGCCACTGGGTCACAGGCTGAGTTGACTGGGATTTTGACGCCTTTGGTGAAAATATAGTTGGAACTGAGTTCTCCCATCAGGGGGCACAGGCCTGCAGCCATGGATGCTCAGCGCTTAGACCCATGAATTCAGCGGGGACTGTAAACTGATGACACTCTGTTACTTCGTTATCATTAATTTTCTGGGATACTTACAGAAGATGTCCATTCTCACCGTATTTGTTTTTTTCTTTAACATTTTTTATTGGTTTATAATAATTTTACAATGTTGTGTCAAATCCAGTGTAGAGCACAATTTTTCAGTCATACATGAACATACATATATTCATCATTCTCACCGTATTTGCTTAGCAGACATACAGTTAATTTGGGTTTAAGGATGCTTGTTGCAAGTGGATTGTTTGCTTTTGCAGTGGAGAGAACTAGAAAGTCTGTACATTTTTGAAGATACAGTATCATGTGAATTCACATTGATTTTTCCAATTCCAGTTCAAAACTACATAGTTTTTAACATAGCTTTATACATATCTGTGTATCACATTGTGTCTCCTCCGTTCCTCAGTAACCCTGGGTTCTCACTAACACAGGGAATGGAGAATTTAGACTATCTCATGATCACTCATTTGCTGTAACCCATGTTACCCACATATTAATTTCAGAATAATGATACTTTTCTCCAGTTTATTGACATAGAATATTGTGTAAATTTAAGGTGTATCATATAATAATTTGACTCCCCCCAAAAAAGAATTAATACTTATACCATCACAATCAATTATGATTGCTGAAAACTGGCAAATTTTGTGTATCTTTGATCTCCAGTCTCACTTCATGCTTTAATGGTGGGACTAGATCTGCATTGTGGGAATGTAACCAATCCTGCACTCCCTCACTAGGCCCCCTTTTTATCCTATCTTAGGAATAGCTCTGTATTTAATGCTCACTGTCAGTCTTTCTGTTGGTGTCATTCTACTGTCTTGGTTGCGTGAAACTCATTCTCTGGGAGATTCGTGGAAACTGTTGCTCTGAGTCCTTGCACGACAAAGACGGTTTTCCTGTGCCCTCTGTGCTTGACGACAGTTTTTCCTAGACGTAGACTTCTTGGTTCACACTGCATTTTCTCAAAGTTCAAATTCCCTAACATGAAATGACACTGTCTAAAAATCCGATGGGATTCCAGTTTCCTTTTCTTTTAAGGCATGTACTTACTTGCCTACGTGCCTGAAAAGGGATTATATTTATACGTATTTTTTAAGCTGAGTAACGCGCTGGAGTGTGCTCTCATGCTCATCGTTCTGGCTTAATATTTCCAAGCACATGGTGTGTCCTTAGAGGACATAGTTCTTCTTTAATTCTTATATTCTTGAATGAGAGTTTAAAATTTATCCTTTTCCGTTTTAAGACTCCTATTACCTGTACGATGGTTCTTCTTGTTTCCAATAATAGTCCTTTTTCTCAAATTGATTGGATCACTTCCTTTGAATTTTAAAAATTTCCTTGTCTTCTTCTACTTAGAGCATTATGTCTGTCACCTGTGCAGTCCTTAATTCAACCTCAGTTAGTATTTTTCTCTTATTTATAATTCTTTCTTGGTTCTGTCATCTTATGTCCGAGTTTTTCAATATTCTTTTCCTCTTCATGTCTTTTCTTCTTAAAGTATTTTAGCTGGCGTTTAATAGTTTCGGTCTGTTCAAGTGCAAAGCAGTCCTGGAATGTTCTGAGGAACCAGGCAGACCCAATACAGGAGGAAAGAACTTGGACTGGGGCAAAATGTCCGTTTTTATTTAAGAAATGCTTTTTTTTTTTTTTTCCACTGTCGTCTAGGTATGATGCTAAGCACTTTTCAAATATCAAATCATTTAATCTTTCCAGCCACCCCACCTTGTAGGTTCAGTTACTAACCGTGTTTTATGGATAAGGAAACCGAGAGACAGGTTAGTTAACTTGCTGTAAATCAGACCTAGCAGAGGCACTGGGAGTTGCAAGTGTGCAGGATGCCTGCAGACAGGGGCTGTGCTCTGAATCATTTAAGTTTGAGTCTGTAAAGTCAAGGGTAGCAGAAAAGGCCATTTCCTACTGAGCAGACAAAATATGTCACTGAGGCTGCCTCTTACCTTAAGATTCTTTCTAACAATTTAGAGTGGAACCAAAAAAATCTGATGACCACAATTTCAGTCTTAGAACAGAAATACAGAAAGCTCAAGAAATCAAGCCATGTCTGAAGTCAGAAAGTAAAATTCGTCCATCACAAAGATCTAGACGTACCCTGTCTACTGAAAAGCACAAAACAGTTGTCATTCTCATCAGGCAGTGAGATACTGAACTCAGCTGCGTGCAATGTTTTTGCAAAATTTCTAGATTAATGTTGAGCAGTTAGCAATATTCTCCAACTGTCTCATCTTAGAAAATAGTTGTCAAATCCTTATTTTTTAAGGCAGAATTTCCTTTATATATCAAACAGAATATGCTACATAAAATTTAAATGCTCTTTTTTGAATGGGTATCTAAATCGATTCCATGTTATGAGGTATTTGCAATTTTGAGATTGCATAAGACCCCAAAGGGATGATAAATTAAGATCTCAGTGATTGACGCCTTTTGATGTAAGCATAATTTACCCACTCAGTGTAAAATGGCATTCAGTAAATCATCAGTAACCTACGTCTCACACCGGATCTGAGATACTGCTTTCATTGAAACTATGGATAGGTGAGATTTAGGATGCTCGCTGACAGTGGGCCTTGTCAAACCAGGCCTGCCTCTCCTCGTGTTTGGTTTTAACAACGACATTTGCAGAAGTGTTGCCGGATGCTGTGGACTGAATTGTGTCCCCTCAGGTGCATATGCTGAAGCCCTAACCTCCATGATATTTGGAGATGGGGCCTTTGGGAGATAACTACGTTTAGCTGAGGTCGTGGAGACAAGGCTTTCGTGCTGGGATCAGTGCCCTTAGAAGAAGTGGTACCAGAGAGCTCACACTTTCTCTTTGCTGTGTGAGGACATGGTGGAAAGTTGGCCACCCGGAAGCTTGGTAGAGAGTTCTCACCAGAATCCGACCAGGCTGACACCCTCATCATGAACTTCCAGCCTCGAGAACCCCAATAAAGTAAATCTCTGTTAAGCCACCCAAACTGTGGTATTTTGTTATGGTAGCTTAAGCTGATTAAAACAGATGCTTTCTAAGAAAAATATGCAGTCTGAATAAAAGTTTCAGTATTTCTATTCTAATTACTTTCTCTTTCTGACTTACTTCACCTGGAATGATGATCTCCAGGTCCACCCATGTTGCTGCAAATGGCATTATTTCGTTCCTTTTCATGGCTGAGTAGCATTCCACTGTATAAATTTACCACAGCTTCTTTATCCAGTCATCTGTTGATGGACACTAGGTTGTTTCCATGTATGGCTGTTGTAAATAGTGCTGCTGTGAACATTGGGGTGCATGTATCTTTTTGATTTAAGGTTCCCTCTGGATACACGCCCAGGAGTGGGATTGCTGGATCGTATGATAAGTCTATTTTTAGTCTTTTGAGGAATAATCACGACCTTCTTAAGTGCTTGATATTTTACATCTGAACGTCTTGCCTGTTCTCTCCCTGATGCTGAATGTGCTCTTCCTAAACGCCCCCATTTAAATTAAAAGATTCAACCAGTTCTCAGGCAAAAAACAATCATCCATAAATTCTTGTATTGATGTGGGTCGCAAGAAATAATCAGCAAGGCTGCTGGCTGCTCCAGCGCGCACTGTGCACGGCGTCATCTGCATTGCCACCACGTCTGCCTAAGCCACCGGCATCTCACCCAAAACACTGCAAAGCCTCCTAAGAAATCGCCCTGCTTCCACGTCCCCCCTCCTGTAGTTAGTACTCCAGGTAGTGGGCAGAGGGATCGTCTCAAAATGCTAATGAGGTTGTCATCTTTCCTGTGCAAAACCATTCAAAATATTCCCAGGAAAGATATCAAATGCCATCCCAGGGACCCGTGTGTCTGGACATCTCTTGATGCCCTCACCTACGTCTCTCCCCTTGTCCACTCGGTCTTGGTCAGTGGTGAGCTCCCTGGCCATCAAGGGGGACACCTTTCAGTTTCATCTCTCTAGAACATTCTCCCGGGGACCACACCTCTTGATTCATAGGAGCCTCTGCTTAAGTCCATCCCTTGCATTGACCTCTTCTGACCGTCTGGTCTCAAAGAGCCTTGCCTGTACACTTGCGGTGACTGCACGTCTGCTGCCTTTCTGTGTGGTTTCGGTACACTCACCGCCACCTCACATTGTATTTCTTTATCTGTCTATCTGCTTGTTGCTGGCTGCCCCCTGACGCATGGCATGTTTCCCGCCTGCACCCCGCGATGCTCCCAGGCTTTGTAGAGTCTCTATAATATGGAAGCTTTTCCAGGTAAAATTTACATACTAAAATTAGAATAATTTAGTAGCATCTATGATTTCAGTGGAGCAGAAAAAGCATGATTGCACTGAATGTTTTTGAACCGCTGAAAATGCACTGCATTCAGCAGAATATTTCCAGTTTATTTTCATCAGAGAGAAGAAATAAAATATAATTCTTTCCAAAACCATGGGATAGCAAAAATTTCCATAAATTCTCCCCAGCAGCCAGGTTCCTACGAAGTCTGTTTAACTGATACTGATGCCTAAAAGGCATTTCAGAAAGAGTGATGACTGCCCAGAGCAGACACCTGCTGATTAATCTCAGCAGCCTTGATCGTATATAATATTTTCTTAAATATTTCACGTACACCATTAGCCAATTTTGACCCACTTTTAAGATACATGTATATCTAGCTTATATCTTTATATTTGCAAGTTATGTTGCGTGTTAACTTCAGAACATACACTTAACATTCCTTGTCAGCTTGTGACAAGACGGAACGAACAAAAGGAAGTCAGTGTGAAATACAAAAATACTTTTTCTCCTAAGTTTTCTTCACTTGAGCCCATTTTTTCCTGTACTTAGGTTAATTTCCTTGGGATCTATATTTACTCAAGATCCCTGCCGTGTTTGTAGAATAAAGGGCTGAACGTTTTAAAAGTGTGTCTTGTTACGGGATCCCAGAGGACGGGGGAGCCAAGACTCTCAGCACAGAATGAGAAATAGTGTGTTGTCTTCTAGTCTCTGCTGAACGGACAGAGTTTCTCCTAGAATGAAGAGCGGAGGCTATGAGGCACTTCATGTGCTGTTTTAAACCAAAGAAAATTAACAAAGCCTGGAGGGTACGATGAGACCAGCAGTTAGATATTAAAGCTGAGTGTTTCCTTGGCTGGTGGACAGTGTCCAGGGCAGGTACAGAACTTAAAACGGGGACAAGGGCTTGTCCTCCTTAGAGTCTCCAAATTGCCTTGTTTCTACGCCAGTGATTTTTCCTTATAGCCGATGAGATTAGAGATAAGAAAAGAGGTCACGGAGGGAAAGTAAGTGGATGCCAGAACACAGAGCCCCGAGGTGCCGGCAGCAGAGGGGAAAGCTAGGGCTGCTGCGAGTGACCTCACAGACAGGTGCTTACGCGTCCTCAGTTTTAAGGACTGTTCTGGAATGGTTTAAAACGATCAAAAAACTAAAAATTCCTATTGGTTCTCCTAATGTCTACTGAGTCAGAAATATTTAACATTTTATTTAAAATGAAGATACCCAAAGCACTGGGCTGTGTGTTGTTCCGGTGTCAAAACTCTCCAGGTGGAAGGCTAATGGGAGCCTCGTGTGGCACACTAAAACTGTATGATTATGTTCTTCGGCTTTAATAATGAAAACAAAAGTGTGGGAACCATCATTCACGTGAACACGAGAACAGCACTGCTGTTGGAAGCAACAGACGCGCAACGATGGAGACGCTGAGTCACCTGGGCCGTTCGTCTATTACTGCCTTTCTCTTCTGATGAGCAGCGAGTCTGTGTAGAGGTGGAGTTTTGTTCTGTCTTGATTTCAGTACCATCAAAAATATAATTGCATGTCTGCAGCCGTTGAAGTGGTTTCAGAGCATATGTGCTTCTTTTTTAATAGTAAAATTGGTTTGTGGAGTGTGTCTGCCAGTGCTCTTAAAAATACCGTATTATTTTGGCTCGTGTGTAGCTCCAATCTTTAGACTAAAGGTCAAGTCATGTTTGACCATATGCGTTGGTGACTTCCACACTCTGTTTTGTATCTTGATTAATAAATGTAGTTATGTTAATGCTGAAACCATTAAATAGAGTAAAACCAGGTTTATTAGTTTTCTAAAGTACGTAAGGAAATACCACAAACTCAGCAGCTTAAAACATCATTTAAATGCCCGTATTCATAGCAGCATTACTACAAGTAGCCGAAAGGTGGAAGCAACCAAAACATCTGTGGAAGGGGAAGTGGACAAACACAATGTGGTTTACACACATTACATGGAATATTAGTTATGTGGTACATGCTGCCGCATGGTTGAGACTTTAGGAAATTATTCTAAGTGAAATAAGTCAGTCACCAAAGGACAAATACTGTATGATTCAACTTTTATGAGGTATCTAGCGTGGTCAAATTCAGAGAACTAAACAGTAGAATGGTGGCTGCCGGGACCTGCGGGGAGGTGGAAATGGGGAGTGAATACCTAATGGGTCTAGAGTTGCAGTTTTGCAAGATGAGAAAGTTCTGGAGATTAGCTGCACAACGAATATATATATATATAGAGAGAGAGAGAGAACTATACATTTAAAATGGTAAAGATGGTAGATTTTATTTTATATGTGTTAAAGCATAATTTAACATTTTTTTAATGTTTAGCACTTTAAAAAAATACACGACCCCCGTCTTCGGAAAGCCGTCAGCTTTCCGTGAGGGCAGAGCAGTCATGGGTGCTTGATAATGTTCTCTTTCACTCTTTTCTTTTCTTGTGGCCGTCGTGGATGGCATTTAAGAACTGGAGACACACGAAACAGGAGCCAAGTATAAAAAGAGTCATAGACTTGATGTGACAATTATACACATTTGATTGTCACATGATACCAAAAGCTAGACGGCAAATCCAAAGGAAGTCTCGAGGGCCAACAGGCACTTGAAAAAAAAAAATACTGACTCCTTACTATGAGATATTCAGATTAAACTAAAATATTTTCACCGATCAGATTAGCAAGATGAGAGGACTAACCTGCAATGCTGGTGAAGGCCTCTGAGGCGACAGCATCGGCTGCTGCGGGAAGTGCAAGCAAGTGCACTGTTCTGTACGGCGGCCTGGCGGTTACCTGTTGACGTTTTAAGTGGGCATGTGCTTGGGCCAAGTGTACTTCTACAATTCCACCCAAAAGGAACAGCCTTGGTATGTGCCCTGCATCCCTTTATATGATATTCACCGCCAAGATGTGTTTAGTAACAGAAGTCTGTGCAAAGGGGACGTCCGTCCGCTGGGAGGTGGGCGAGGAGGGGCGAGCAGACGGCAGGCTGGGCTCAGGAAGTTCCAGAGCAGCGCGCCGCCGTCCAGGTGGCTGAGCTGGGTCCCCCTGCACAGACGGGGGAGACCTCTGTCACCCTCAGGGGCGGGGGACATCAGAGGAACTTCCAGTCTGGTCAATTTTTAATGTATATCTGTACACAAATGTGTGTATGAGTTTATAAAACAGATGGACTTCCGTCTGTTAGCAGTGCTCGCATTCATGGAGGAAAGTAGGAAGTGGGGTATTGACGTCGGAAGACTCCTGAGCTTGTTTCCATGCACTTTGCTGTCGGTGTGTGGGTGTGAGGTTCCTGTTACTTCACCTGTGTGTTACTTGCATGCAAAATGTAAAAATAATGGAAGCAGGTATTTATCTCTGGAAGCTCTTTATTGAAGCATAGTTGATTTACAGTGTCATATTAGTTCCAGGTGTGCAGCATAGTGATTCAGTATTTTTTATAGATTATACTCCATTTAAGGTCATAATAAAATGTTGGCTATATTCCCTGAGCTGTACAGTATAGCCTTGTAGCTTACTTATTTTATATAGAATAGTTTGTGCCACGTAACCCCCAACATCTTGCCTCTCCTCACTGGTAACCACTAGTTTGTTCTCTTTATCTGTGAGTGTGTTTCTGTTTTGTTATATTCATCTGTTTTATTTTTGAGATTCAACAAATAAGTGATAATATGCAATACGTTTTTCTCTCTCTGGCTAATTTCACTAAGCATAATGTCCCTCCAGGTCCATCAGTGCTGTTGTGAATGGCAAATTTTCATTCTTTTTTTTATAGCTGAGGAATATTCATTCATCTGTGGATGGACACTTAGGTTGTGTCCATATCTTGGCAATTGTAAATATGCTGCTATGAACATCGAGGTGCATGTATCTTTTCAAGTTAGTGTTTCAATCTTCTTCAGATATACCAGCAGTGGAATTGCTGGATCACATGGCAGTTCTATTTTTAGTTTTTTGAAGAAACTGTTTTCCATTGTGGCTACAAGTTTATATTCCCACCAACAGTGTACTAATGTTCCCCATTTCCCACATCCTCTCCAGCATTTGTTATTTGTAGACTTTTTGATGATGGCCATTCTGACAGGTATGAGGTGATAATTCACTGTGGCTTTGATTTGCATTTTTCTGTGATTAGCTGTGCTGAGCACCATTTCATGTGCCTATTGGCCATGTGTATGTCTTTGGGGAAATGTCTATTTAGATCTTCCACTCACCTTTTAATCAGGTTGTTTGTTTTTTGATGCTGACTGTATGAGCTGTTTATATATTTTGGATATTAACCCCTCATTGGTCATAGAATGTGTGAGTATTTTCTCCCATTCGGTAGGTTGTCTGTACCTTATGTCAATGGATGTCTTCACTGTAGAGGGCTTTTAAGTTTAATTTTGTCCCATTTGGTTATTTTTTGCTTTTGTTTCCTTTGCCTTAGGAGACAGAACCAAAAAAGTATTGCTATGATTTAGGTCAAAAATGTTCAGCCTAGGTTTTATTCTAGAAACCTCAGGGTTTTCAGGCTTGAATTTAGGTCTTCGATTCATTTTGAGTTTGATTTTGTATATGGTGTGAGAAAAATGTTCTAATTTCATCTTTTCCCATATAGCTGTCCGATTTCCCCAGCACTGTTTATATAATAGACTGACTTTTCTCTATTGTATGTTCTTGCCTCCTGCATCATAGACTAATTAGCCATACATGCATACGTTCATTTCTGGGCTCTCTCTCCTGTTCCATTGATCTACGTGTCTGTTTTTGTGCCAGTACCGCGCTGCCTTGATTCCGGCAGCTCTGCAGTGTCGTCTGAAGCCAGGGAGCATGACGCCTCCAGCCCTGTACCTTCTTTTCAAGATTGCTTTGGCCATATGGGGTCTTCTGTGGTTACATACACATTTTAGAATTATTCTAGTTCTGTGAAAAATGTTATGGGCTTTTCATTGGGATTGCATTAAATCTGGATTGGTTTGGGTAGTGTGGACATTTTGACAATATTAATTCTTCCAGTCCAAGAACACGGGGTATCTTTTCATTTCTTTGTATCATCCTCAGTTACCTTCATCAACATTGTGTAATTTTCAGCATATTTCACCTCCTGGTAAAGTTTATTCCTAGATTTTTTGATATGATTATAAATGGGATTGTTTTCTTGCCTTTTTTTTTATAGTTCATTATTAGTGTATGAAAAAGCACCAGACTTCTGTAGTTTAATTTTGTATCCTGTACCTATACTGAATCCATTTATTAGTTTTGATAGTTTTTTGGTGAAGATTTTAGAGGCTTCTATATATAGTATCATGTCATTTGCAAATAGTGGCAGTCTTACTTCTGCCCTTCAAATTTGGATGCCTTTTTTTTTTTTTTCTTGTCTGAAAACCATGGCTAGGACTTGCAATTCTGTGTTAAATAGAAGTGGTGAGAGGGGGCATCTTTGTCTTGTTCCTGATTTTAGAGGAAAATCTTCGTGCCTTTTCCCCACCGAGTGTGATGTTAGCTACTGGTTTGCCACGAATGGCCTTTACTATGTTGAAGTTTTCCTTTCACTCCCACTGCATTGAGAATGTTTATCATAAATGTGTGCTGAATCTTGTCAAATAATTTTTCTGCATCTATTGATATGACCCAATGGTTTTAATCCTTCATTTTGTTAATGCAGCACATGGATTGGTGGATGTTGAAATACTTTGTGTCCCTGGAATAAAACCCACCTAGTCGTGGGGTGTAATTTTTTTTGTATATTGTTGAATTCAGTTTCCTTATTTATTTTTTTTTTTGAGGACTTTTGCATCTATATTCATTGGCGATATTGGCCTATAATTTTCTTCTTTTCCTGTCTTGTCTGGTTTTGGTATCAGGGTAATTGTAGCCACAGAGAATGACTTTGGGAGTGTTTCCGCCTCTTCAGCTTTTTCGAATAGTTTGAGAAGGACCCAGGCATTAGAGCTTCTTTACATGTTTGTTAGAATTGCCTGTGAAGCCGTCCAGCCCTGGGCTCTTGTTTGCTGGAAGTTTTTTTAATTAGAAATTCAATTTCACTATTATTAATCAGTTTGTTCATATTGTATTTCTTTCAGAATTAGTCTTGGGAGATTGTATGTTTCTAGAAATTTATCTTTTTTTTAGGTTGTCCAGTTCATTGGCAGATAACTGTTCATAGAATTCTCTTTTGTTTTTTGTATTTGGTGATATCGGTTATCTCTCTTTCATTCCTCATTGTGTTTATTGTGGTCCTCGTTTTTTCCTGGTGAGCCTGGCTGAAGACTTAACAACATGTTATGATTAAAAAAAAAAAAAAACAACTCTTGATTTCATAGATCTTTTCTATTTTTTGTTTTGTTCTCTGTTTCCTCTCTGATTTTATTATTTCCTTCCTTGTGCTGACTTTGGACTTTGATTATTCTTCTTTTTCTAATTCCTTGAGATGGAAGGTTAGCTTATTTGATATTTTTCTTAGTTCTTCAGGTAGGCCTGTGTTGCCATAAACTTCCCTCTTAGAACTGTTTCTGCTGCATAGATTCCATCGATTTTAGAGGGTTTCATTTTTATTTGTACTTGTCTCAAGGAATTTTCTGAGTTCCTCTTTGATTTCTTCACTGGCCAGTTGGGTTTCATAGCAGCGTGTTGTGTCGTCTGCAGGTATTTGTGTTTTTCCCATTTTCCTTCCTGTAATTGATTCCTAGATTTATACCACTGCAGTCAGAAAAATGCTTGCTTTAATTTTTATCCTTTTACACTTGTTGAGATTTGTTTTGTGGCCTAGCACGTGAGCTAACCTGGAGAACTTCTCATGTGCACTTGAAAAGGACAGGTATTCTGCTGGGTTTAGATGGAATGTCTTGTAGCTCTTAACTCCGACTGGTCTCATGTGTCATTTAAGGCCACTGTTGCCTTACTGGTTTTCTCTGGGTGACCTGTCCATTGATGTCAGTGGGGTGTTAAAAATCTTCTCCTTTTACTGTATTATCATCAATTTCTCTGTTAATGTCAACTAATGTTTGCTTTACGTGTTTAGGTCCTCCTATACTAGGTGCATATATATTAACAAGTCTTATAAACTCTTTTGTATTGATCCCTTTTTCATTATATAATGCCCTTCTTTGTCTTTTGTTATAGACTCTGTTTTACAAAGCCTGCTTTGTCTGGTATGAGTATTGCTACCCAAGCTTGCTTGTCATTTACATCTGCATGAAATCTCTTTTCCATCCTCTCACTTTCCATCTGTGCCTTTAGCTCTGAAGTGAGTCTCCTATAGGGACAAATAGATTGCTCTATCTCACCTAATCAGCCACCCTGTCTTCTGAGTGGAGCATTTAGTCCGCTGACATCTAAGTGGTAACTGACAGGCATGCAGTTACTGCTGTTCTGTTACTTGTTTTCTGCTTGTTTCTGTAGTTCTGTTTTTCCCCTTTTTCCCTCATAGTTTGATGGTGTTCAGTGGTGAGCTTGTGTTCCTCTTGCTGCAGTTTTTGTGTCTTTTGTAGGTTTTTGATTTGTGGTTACTGTGTGGTTCATGTATGTTGACTTATAACTGTACCCACTTGTTTCAAGCTGGTAGTCATTTAAGTTCAAACACATTCTACAAAGATCTACATTCTTAAAATTTCCCTCACCCACAGTTTTTTTTAAATGTTATATTTTACATCTGCCTGTCCCTTATGTGTTTATTGCAGTTGATTTTATAATTTTTAAAAATTTTAACTTATTTTAGGGGTTGATCCACAGACTTTACAATATTTACCTTTCCTACAGATTGTCACTGCTTGTTGTAGCCTTTTTTTTCCATTTAAAGAAGACCTTGGAACATTTTTTAGTGTAGGTTTAGTATTAATGATCTCCTCTGGTTCATGTATGTCTGAGAAGTTATTTATCTCGCCTTCAGTCCTGAATGGACAATCTTACTGGGTAGGAGAACCCCGGCTGTGGGACTTTCCGTTTCAGTACTTTAACATATGGTGCCACCTTCCTTCTGGCTGGCAAAG
This sequence comes from Camelus ferus, assembly GCF_009834535.1. Lineage (NCBI taxonomy): Eukaryota > Metazoa > Chordata > Mammalia > Artiodactyla > Camelidae > Camelus > Camelus ferus. The sequence goes on along the minus strand of NC_045726.1, from coordinate 4,966,715 downwards.
TTTCTGCCGAAAGATGAGCTGATAGCATTACTGGGGCTCCCCGGTATATCACTCTTTGTTTTTCTCTTGCTGCTTGTAAAATTCTCTTTAAATTTTGCCTTTTCAATAATGATACATCTTGCTGTAGGCCTCTTTGGGTTCATCTTGTTTGGGACTCTCTGTGCTTCCTGCACTCGGAAATCCTTCCTTCCTCAACTCTGGAAAGTTTTTAGCCATAATTTTATCAAATACATTTTCAACCCATTCCTCCCTTTTCCCCTTCTGGGGCCCCACAATGCAAATGTTAAAACCCTTAATACTGTCTCAGAGGTTCCATAAACTGTTCTCATTTTTTTAAATTTATTTTTCTTTTTGCTGTTCTGATTGGGTCATTCCCAGTGCTCTGTCTCACAGCTCACTGTGCGTTCTTTGTACCACCTAGTGGGCTGCTAACTCCTTCTGGTGTATTTTTCATTTCAGTTATTTTATACTTCAGTTCAGATTGATTCTTTTTATATTAAAAATAGATGCTTAAAAAATACATTTATTATCTCATAGTTCTTCAGGTCAGAAGTCTGGGCACAAAGTGTCTGGATTTTTCTGTTCAGAGCCTCTGGAGGGAAAATCATGGTACCAGCTGGTTTGCAGTTTTCACTGCAAGAAGAAGTTCAAGATTCTTTTCCAAGCTCACATGGTTGTTGCAGGAGTCAGTTCTTTGTGGCTGTAGGTCCGAGGCCACCATTTCCTTCTCGGTTGTCAGCCTAGCGGTCCTCTCAGCTCCTGCCAGCTGCTGCCATTCCTGGCCCAGGGCCCGCGGGACGTGCATGACGTGGATGTGACTTCCTTCTTGGCCCCTTCGGCACCATCCCTCTGACCTCCTGCTCCAGGGCCTGAATAGACTCTCTGCCGTCAAAGGGCCAGCCTGGTTAAATCAGATTCATTCAAGAAAATCTCCCATTCTTAAAATCAGCTGTGTATATAATAAAAACTAAAAACTGCGTGAGTACAGCGCATCATATTTCAGCCCCAGGACGTTATGCCATCCACGTGCGCCAGGCTGCAGGGATCTGGGGGGTCACCTTAGAACTCTTCCTGTCATGTGCGTGTTTGTATCAAGTACAAACTAACTTTTTTATTTGCTGTCACACTGTAGTTTTCCATCTGTGTGAACTGTCTTTGGGGGCGTCTGTCTGTCCTGCCAGATCTCCTTCTGCTTTACATTCACTTGTGTACATCATCACGCCTGTCCCAGGGCCCTGCATGTAGAAGCCGTTCAAAATTGAGAACTGAATAGTAGCCAAGAGAACAGCACATACAAGATGAACAAATAGTCTTACGATCTAAAATTAAACATAGCAACACACATTAGAAGATTCTCTTGAAGCCAAGAATTTTTTAGTTCCCCAAAAAAGTAATGGCTCAAGAAAACATATATATGTAACATTTGGTAAATAACTTATTTTGTATAAAAATTGTGGTCTAGAAAGCAAATTTTCAGCTTATACGTTTTCAGTCACCGTGCAAGTCATTGCTTTAAACACGAGCATAAGACATACCTTAAACCTGTGACAACACACTAAGCATTCCTAAATGTGTGCTCTTCTGGAAAAAGAACGTACTCATTCTCAAAACTACAAAGCCACACCAAGACTGCAACGTGGCAAGAGGGCCAGGATAGACTGTGTCTGCCACTTTCTGAATGCAGCTGCCGTTGCCGGTGCGCTGGCAGAGTTAACGTGACTTTGGACCAGTGTTTAAACAGTTAAAGGGAGAGATGATGCTGAACCACTGCTGGTGTAACCGGTGCTGCTACGTGCTGCCCTGTCAGGTTTATACTTGACATAATAAAGCATATAGAGATTCCAAATAAAAATAAAAGGCACAATGCACACAGAGATTAGTATTTCATAGCCTTCAAAATCAGCTTAAATCTTCTCTGCGTGCTGGTGGTGAGTATCGTGAGGCGGTGGCACCCTGCTGTCCAGAGAGGGAAAGAAATGCTTCTCCAAACTTAGGAATCTCTGTTGCACTATTTCCGTCTCGACACCCGGAGTGGACGGGAGAGATGTTAGCTACTTCGATTTTGAATATGTCCAGTAAATTCCAGACAAATTTGAAAAAAACGGACATCACAGGGAGAGGAGGTGGCTGCACTGGCTGTGACAGCGCACCTCGCCCCTGCGCCGGCGAGGACAGGGGCCCGGGGCACGGCCCCCGGATGCAGCGCAGCCCTCGAGACAGCTGGAGAACCTCACCACCGGCAAAAATCGTGTGCTAAATAAATTTCCTCTGCTCCGTCTGGAAGCTGTGTTCTTTAGAATAATTACCAGCACATTTCTGCTATTGTCAGCTTTGATCGGCCACTAACCTCCTGCCTCTTGGCGTTCATTCTGCTTTTCCTAAGCACAGAATGTTCTCCCTGCAGAAGTCCAGTGAAACTGGGAGAGAATTATTTTTTTCCGCCAAAGTAAGCAGGTTTACTTTAATCCATATTTGTTTACTTGCCTTCTTACTTGAACAAATGCCGTGTGCCAGGCAGTGACAGGAACAAAGCCTTCACGCACAGATCCGGCCCCAGCTGTGCGTGTCACGGCCCCTTCAGGGGAGCCACGTGTGCGGGAGAGAAAGCGTCTGCGCTCTCCGGGGGAGCTGCTTCCCTGGGTGGCAGAACTTTTCAAAGGAACATTAAAGGGGCAAGATTTCCTTCATATGAGAGCACAACTTTTTTCAGAGCTAAGGGAATATGAAAAAGAAATGAGGCTGCTTAAAATTCACATTGACTAGATATCCAAGAAACCTGTGTAACGCAGCCCGTGTCTTAGTTCCCAATGCACCGCATGAGCTCGGGCTAGAACAGTTAAGACTCCCCCCGCTGAAGACACTGACTCGGTTGCCGTTCACCGCAGTGTCAGCGGGCAACAGCAACGCAGCGATACGTGCAAAACAGAGACAGCATCTCAGTGAACAAGTTACTCAGAAGAACCGATTCTGAAATTGAACGTATTTTAGAAATCACTTAACCATAACATTTTGCGTGCATTTAACATGTTGTATCTCCTAATGTTCATAATCCAATAAATCTTTTTAGAATTCAGAATGCAAATAAGTAAACTGTAAACATGCTCTAGAGTTAGTCTGGGTTTTGGCTCGAGCTCTGTAATAATACAGTCAAAGCTTGGTAACACACAGCATCGTGGTATCAACCTGATAAACAATTACGGGTCCTCTGTTGTATCTGACTGTACAGTCTGGGTTTTTAACTGTTTAGCTTTATTTTTTGAATATATTAAACGTCAACATGCTTCAACGCTTAAAAGAAGAATATAAAGAGAAATGCTTAGTCGTGTCTCACTCTGTCTCACTGTGCTGTGACCCTGAACGCAACCTCAGAATCACCCCATGTTGCTCCACAGGCCTCACCCGCATCCTTTTTCATAGCTGCATACTATTCTACCCCTGTGACCTGGGAGTTTGGATTGTTTCCCAAATTACTGTTACACATAAAGATAGGGTGACTAACACTGTTTTGTTTTGTGGTTGTTCAGCCAGGTACCTCTACAGATAAAAACTGCATTTATGGCGTGTTCTTCAATGCGAGATTGTTGGGCCAAAGGGTGAGTAAATACGTACCTCTTAGATGCTGCTCCCTGTCCATCAGCAGTTTATCACACTGCCTTTTCCCGCGGATTTCCTTGTAGCACACTGTCAGGCTTTGGAAACTTTTGCCTCTGTGATGCATGAGACATAGTATCTCAGGGAAGCTTAGTGTTTCTTTTTACCATTAAAAGAATAATTCGTTACTTACATTTCCCAAGAGAAGGGAGCATGCTAGGACACACCACCACACCCGGCCTTAAGGACAGCAGAGGGTTTTGGTCAGCGGGCAGATCAGGAGTGAGGGGAGAGCCTGGACCAGAGCTTTCCTGGGGTTCCCCAGGGCAGGGCAGGGCAGAGCAGGGCAGCCACCTTAGGACTGGCCAGTTTTGGTAGTTGGTGGGATGGGCTGTAGAGAAGTTGTCTGGTTGCCTGGAACTTGGCCCCTGGGATGATTCAGGGCAGGGACAATCTTGATTTGGTGTGTGAGAGTTAATGTGAGTGGTTCGGGGTACAGACTCACAATCGGCGTGTTTGCAAATGAAAGGCGTGCTCCCAGTGGGCCCTCTGCTACCCCTGAGCACTGGTTAGCCCAAAGGGGGTTAATCTCACCTTGGCCGGCAAGCTTTTTAAGATGTTACAATATCATAAGATAAAGAAAATGAAAACCATGATTAATACGTTCTGCCTGGCTATAAATGAATGGACTAGGTGACTTCAAAACTCCTGCTGCCCTAAGGTGCTGTCATCCAGGGACACGGCCAGATGCAGGAAACACGCAGCCCCTCCCACCATTCAGCAGGTGGCGTTCGCAGGGGCTCCGGGTGGGGTGTTGCTGACTCAGGCGCTGCTCTTGTAATGTGAGGGACCTGCAGCTAGGGGGTGCGTGGACGCCGGGCCGCCTGCTCTGACAACAGCCCGGCTTCCTGCAGGGGTGGGAAACGGAACCGGGGTCAGCTCACTTCTCCGTTCCTCTTTCTCGGACCCCAATCTCTCTTCTCCGCAATAACAGTTTGAACATTTGATAATTCTGTATTCATAGAACATACCAAACAATTCTAGTAAGGTTTAATGAATTATTCTCATCTTTTTGCTCCTCAATCATTATCGAGTATAATTTAATGTTATTTTTAAAATTCTTTTTCTTTTTCCTCCTGCGTTTTAATACCTTAATCAGCAGGCGGTGGCGGTGCGCTTGCGAGCAGTCTTGGCAGTCACACCCACTCGGGCTTCAATGTGTTTCTAATGGGACAAGGCCTGGGTGTTACGACTTCTCGGGAGAAAGGGCCTATTGTCATTTCCTGCTTTGTTTTTGTTTTTTCTCTGCACGAACGAAGAGAAAACCATAGTGGGCTGAAAACCACTGGTCTGTGTTTAAACAAACAAACAAAAAAAGAAACAAAAAGAAAAATGTGATGTTCTCCTCCCCTGAAGACAGCTTGTAAGTTGCATCCATGGTCCCCGTCACCAGGTACGGCTTGAGGTGTTTACTTTTTTAAAGGCTGAGATATAATTGATGTATAACAGTATATTCATTTCAGGTGTAAAACGTATATCTTGTGAAATGATCATGATAAGACTAGTTAACATCCACACTGTACAGTCACAATTTTTTTCCTTTGTGATGAAAATGTTTAAGGTTTACTTCCTCATCAACTTTAAAATAGAAGGTACACTACAGTATTATTAACACAATAATAGTACAGTATCATTAACCATATTCCCCACAATGTATGTTTCATTCCCGTGATTTACTTATTTTATACCCACAAGTTTGTACCTTTTGACCCTCTGGCAACTACCTGTCAGTTCTCTGTATCTGATATATTTTTTAGATTCCACATATAAGTGAGATCATACAGTATTTGTCTTTCTCTGTCTGATTTCACATCGCATAGTGCCCTCCAGGTCCATCCATGTTGTCACACATGGCAAGATTTTTTTCTTTATGACTGAATAGTATTCCACTGTGTGTGCATGTGCGTGTGTGTGTGTGTGTGTACATGTGCATGTATGCATTGCTTTGTATATCTGATAAGGGGTTGACATCCAAAAAAATACCTTCTTTGGAAAAATGTCTATTCAAATCCTCTGCCCATTTTTAACTGGATTGTTTTTTTGTATATAGTTTTGTGAGTTCTTTCATATATAAGTATATATGTACACACACATCTCATTTTATGTATCCCCTGATCCATCAGTAGGCGTCACTTAGATTGCTTCCACGTCTGGGCCACTGTGAGTGATGCTGCAGTGAGCGTGGGGGTGCGTGTATCTTGAGTTAGTGTTTTCATTTCCTTGAATAAGTATCCAGACACGGGATTGCTGGGCCAGATGGTAGCTGAATCTTTAATTTTCTGAGGAAGCCCCACACTCTTTCCCACAGTGGCTGCACCAATGTTCATGCCCCCCAGTAGTGCACAAGGGCCCCTTTTCTCCACATCCTCTCCTACACTTGTTACTTGTTGTCTTTCTGATGATAACCTTTCTAACAGGTGGGAGGTGGTACCTCACTGTGGTTTTGATTTGCATTTTCCTGGTGATTAGTGATACTGAGCATCTTTTCATATGCCTGTTGGCTTCTTTGGGAAAATATTCAAATCCTCTGCCCATTTTTTAATTGGATTGATTTTTTTTTGTATCCAGTTATGTGAGTTCTTTATATATTTTGAATATTAACCCCTTATCAGGTATATGATTTGCAAACATCTTCTCCCATTCAGTAGGTTGCCTTTCCACTGTGTTGACTGTTTCCTTTGCTGTGTAGAAACTTTTTAGCTGGAGGTAGTCCTTCTTGCTTATTTTTTATTTTGTTGCCTTTGCTTTTGGTCAAACCCAAAAAATGACCACCAAGAATGATGTCAAGGAGTTTACCACCTGTGTTTTCTTCTACAAGTTTTATGGTTTCAGGTCTTGCATACAGATTTTTAATGTACTTTGAGTTAATTTTTGTGTCTAATACAAGATAGGAACCCAGTTTCATTCTTTGGCATGTGGGTGGCTAATTTAATTACTGTAGAGACTGTCCTTTCCCCATTGTATACTCTTGGCTGCTGTGTTGTAAATTAATTAACCATATATGTATAAGTGTATTTCTGGGGCTCTCTATTCTGATTCATTGTCTGTCTGTTTTTGATGCCAATACCACACTCTTTTCATTAATGTTATGTTGTTATGTAGTTTGAAGTCAGAAAGGGTGATGCTTCCAGCTTTTTTTTGTTCAGATTTCTTTGGCTATTCAGGGTCTTTTTTAGGTTTTCTACAAAGTTTAGGTTTGTTTGTTCTACTTCTGTAAGGAATTTCCTGGGAAGTTTGATAGGGACTGCACCGAACCGGCCGTGGGGGTTAAGTTTTAACAGCATTCTTCCAACTCATGAGCACAGAAATCTTTCCATGAATTTATATCTTCTTCATTTGTTTCATCAATGTCATCATTTGCAGTGGACGGATCTGTCACCTCCTAAGTATTTTTGATGCCATTGTAAATGGGATTGTTTTAATTTCTCATTCTGAGAGTTATTAGTGTATCAAAATGCAGCAGGTTTTTTATGCTGATTTTGTATCCTGCAATCGTACTGTATTCATTTTAGTTCTAACAGTTTTTTGGCAGTGTCTGTAGGGTTTTCTATACATAGTATCATGTCTTCTGAAATCATGACAGTTTTACTTCTTCATTTTCCTTTTAATAGGTTTAATGGATACATTGTATTCCTTTATTTTTGAATTTTGTTTTAATATATATTACAGAAAAGCAAGATACATTACATATTTTCTATTCTTATCTCAATTTTAAGGATTCTTTTTCTGTGACCTATTGTAACATTTTTTCTCAGTTTTCACATGTCTTTTTCCTTGGGCTTCCATATACTTTAGGGGAAAGACCCCTTCCGGTGTCTCCTGATTCCTGCCTCCCCCTCCTGGGGAGGTGCTGGTCAGGGAGCAGACAACAGAGCCGGTGAGCGGGCGTGAGTGGGAGTAGGAGGGACAGATGGACAACCACAAGTGAAGACCATTCAGTCTGGTCACCTGCAAACTGCAGGCGGTTCACCAGCTACGTTATATGTTAGTATAGGGAGGGAGATGTCTAATGAAATGACACAAGAAATTAATAAGCTTGCCCTGAATAATCAGAAAGCGGGTAGCTTTTTATTTTTACTTTGCGATTTTTCCTTTAAATGACTTTCAGTGAGCTTGCATCGTTGAATAATCACAAACCAGGCATCAACACATGACTCAGCTATAAAGCTATAATTCAAATGGCCCATATAAAATATTACAATGGTGTGCTGTATTTACATATTTTGTACTAAACATACATTCCCACCTGACTAATAAGAATGCTTTTGAAACATTAAGACAGCACATTGGCCCAGGTAATGAAAGTATCTTGCTTCTTCCCACACACTGAGATATGAGCTGAGACTCACGAAGGTATTGTAACCATCTGATAAATTGTTAAGTACATTTCAAGAAGTCCAAGTTTTCTTTCAACAGACATCCAGAAGCTAACATTAAAAATACCTTACTAATAGAGTTTAAACAGATGTAATCATCTTACCTATAATATAAACTAAACACATGTGTGTGCACATGCTCCGTAAACGTGGCGAATGTGGAGGAGACTCAGCCTGCTGCTGCAAGCACGGCGCCCATGGACTCACATTTCTCTCCGCAATTACAAAGTCTGCGTAATATTCGAGAGCAGAAGGGGCTGATTCTGGAGTATGCTATAAAAATATCAAAAAAAAGGAAAGGAAAGTCCATAAATTATCCAATGTGATTGTCAAGATTATTTCAAACCTGTATTACCATAAGTAAGCCCTCTGAAAGGTGGGGTGAATATTTTTTTATAAGATAATTTACAAATTTCATGGTAATATGACTTCAGTACTTATCTGAACCTAACGGTTATCTTAATCAGTGATTAAATTCGCCTAATTTTTAATAATGACGACAGATAGGTAACAGTTATGGAAATAGACAGTAAGCGGTGAGGCTAAGGGGTGCTTACATGACGACCAGAAGTCACCTCACCATCTCGTGTTCAGAGAACTATCTCATAACGCAGCATCGGAGGTGGTAAATGAGCTAATACAGTAAGTAATACGGTTCTCTGCTGGAGCCCAAACACAAGTGTTAAAATAACGTCTAAGACTGCAGTCATTTACATAAGACGCTCGGCAGAAGGAAAGCGCGTTGTCTTACAACAAAATTACAGCAGGAATTCTCTCCTTATTTGCCTCATTCAGCCTGAAATTCTAGAGACGATATTTGGAAAGGGTTAAATTTATATCGGGGAAGGTGTTACCGTCAAACAAGGCTAGAAGGGTAAGGCCCATCACTAACTCGCTCATCGATCCTCGGTGTCGAGCAGGAGGCCGTATTTAATGAAACAAAGCCAGACTTTGACAGATGGTTACTTAATATAACTTTTATGTGACCAGTGGCCTTCCTGTGCTCTTCCCTCAGTGTCCCTCACCTCTGTGCCCACTGTGAGCATCGCTCGAGGTCCCAGCAGCGCCGCGGTACTTTTCCCTGCTGGAATCTGTCCACGTGCATTCAGTGTCTGCATGTTCAAAAACCTGTTCTCAGCCTTCCTGACGAGATCAGGTCGCCCCTGCCGTGGGCTTCCTCAAGTTATGGTCCTCTCCTTTGTGAACTTAATTGTGGTTGTAATTTTACATCTCCGTGTGGGTCGTTTAATTCGTGCTGATTTTGCCCATGAAATTTAAACCCCACTGAGGCAGTAGGTGCACCCAGCACTCCCTCCTTTCACCCCCATTATGCAGCACAAGTCCTTGTGTCTAGCAGACAGTCAGCACCTGTTGAATGAATATTAAAGTCCTTCGCTTCACTGAGGGATCCTCAATTTTCCCATTCTCCTGCTTTTTGAGAACATCGATTTATCTGCTTATTTTACTTCTCATTAGAAATTGCCACTCAGTGCTATTGCTTTTCAAAAGTGCCTGCATGTACCAACCATGTGGTAACGCTGAGCACGCCTGCGATGTCTTTTTCTTGTTCCTACTCTGACTATCAATCAGAATAGCTCATTGACTCCCTTAGCTGATAATTTAATGGAGCAGGACAGCCATGTGACCTGCCTGGGACAGACCCCTCCCTGTGTCCCCCTCCGTGTCCTCTTGTCTGTAGGAGAGTTTTACCCAAAGAACACATTTAAGCCGAGAAGTGAGAACATGCAGAAGCAATGGGAACGTGACAAACAGGACGATGGTAGTAGTTTAGGCGTCAAGCAAAGCCAAGGACCTCGAGCTCCTCCTCAAGGACTGAGGACAGTGTCCCGAGCCGTGACCTGTGAGCTGTGTTGCAGGGACTGAAACCCCCGCCAGGTGGAAGAAGGTAACTATGTGATGAGCAGACTGGAGCCGGGACAGAAGCTGCCACAGCTCCCAGAACTGGCCTCAGAGACCCTGGCACAGAGATGAACTGTGCTCACAGCAATCAAGGTAACGCGGGTCAGCCCACCGGGTGACTGATGTCGGGACAACTGTCCACGCTGACTGCTGTTCTGCATGTAGCCCTCCCTCTGCCTGCACCCCCCTGGAACCCCCTTAAAAAGCTCTTGCCCCCAGATCAGCAGTGGGGAGTTGGCCTTGGACATGAGTCTGCCTTCTCCCCCAGTCACTGACCTCCAGAATGAAGGTTTGTGCCGACGCTGCCTCTGGAGGGCCCTGGCTCTGGAGCACGGGGAGCTGGACCCAAGGTCGGAACAGTGACGCCCTCAACCGTGGGCTGTGGCAGCAGACTCCACACCCCCCTCTCTCTCTTCCTGTACTTCACTGGCTCGCAGTGCCCAACTCATCATATTCTGTATCTCTTTCCATCCATCCAGTGTCACTTACCAAACCACAGAAAAATCCCCTGATGCCGAAGTCACATGACATGGTGTCTGCGGGATGTGAGGAACCTTGGGCACCACACGCCCACCTCACCTTTCTTCCCTGGGGGTATCGCCCCCTCCTCCTGCCTCTATTGCACTGTCCTGTCCGCTCAAAATCACCTGCACCAGACCATGGTGTTTATGAGTTTATAATATGTTCAAAAACCAAAGCTAAATTATAAAATTCCTTCCATAGGATTCTAGGGAGCAAAAAAGTCAGGGAGTTTAGTATCAGTTAAATGTAACGAGGAGGAGGAATGTGATATAGGTGCTCTTTTAATAAATATTTTAATCATCATAAAATATAAGAGAAATATATTCAGCTGTGTATGATAGCTCGTCTATATGTATATATATGCCTGTAATATTACTATTCAGCCAAACAGTTTAAGTACCAATCAAGTGACATTAGTTAGTTTAATTCCATGACGGATATTTGGAGCGCGTCGCTGATATTAACAGTTCTGATTCAAGCATGAGCAGTTTGTTAATCATATAAACATGTTCAAAGATTTTAAAAAGTGCTCAGTCTTCTTCAGAAATGAGTTATTTTTACTGAAGTGGTAAAGAAATCCCTTTCCTGGGACCCATGCGCTCCTCTGGCCCATATGAAACACACATGGTTTGTGAGAAATGCTTACATTTGCTGGAAGAAGTCTGTTTCTTAAAAGACTAATTACACCTAAATTTAAAACCGTTATGACATAATGCAGATGAACAAATTGAATGTCTGTGTTGGGTTGGCATGTTTTCTTACCATGGGTCACACCTGTCATCTGCCAAAGGCGCTGAGCTCTCTGCTGAAGCCATCAGTGCTCCAGGTGATTAGGACGGCCGTGAGAGAGCCGAGGTCGTGGGCCAGGCGACCAGCACAGCTGTGAGAGAGCCGAGGTTGTGGTCCTGTGACCAGGATGGTCATGAGAGCTGAGCTCATGGTGACCACTCAGCCTTGTCCACTGACGACATGTGTGATGCACGTTGGCACTAAACTATCTGAAGTCATAAAAAAAAAAAAAGGACAGTGAACCACAGTCAGCAGTCACTCACGGAGTCCGAGGACCACCCTCACTTCTCAATGGTGGTGACAGTCTTTATAGTTTTCCGATTTCTAACTATTTAATTGCGTAACTTCACAAGCTCATCAAAGAAAAGACAGAAAGAAGTAAAAGCTACTCCTGAGGCATGTCTGTCCACCGTGGAATTTAGGATCTTCAGCTACAAACGAACTTGTTGCTGTCACTTTCTCATCCCTGTGGGTGGGAAGAATCACCATCATTATTTCACACACACACACTGAGTTTTCATTTATCTTTTTTAGTTTCGTTTTATTTCAGTTTTTTGTTCTTCTTTCCTTCCTGTGAGGACACCTCCCCGCAGTCACTTCCTGCTGCAGGCGCACGTCCCAGGGGGCTCCCCCTAGTGGGGGTCTCCTGCAGTGAACGCCTAGTGTTTATTCATCTCAGCGCCGTTTTCTCTCCGAACTTGACAAATAGCGTCCCTGGTTACCGAGTACTAACTGGGCAAATTTTTTTTTTTTCAGTAGATTGAAGACGTTTTACTGTCTTCTGGCTGCGTTGTCAGTCATTTGAAGGTAATTGTTTAAATCTTTTTCTATTTTTCTCTTTGATTTTTCTGTGATTCCAGATGTGTCTAAGTGTGTGGTTTTTCTTGTCCCTTTGACGTGGTGTTACGTTTTACTCATTCTTGTTGGTGCGTTTATATGTAAGTTTGCAGTTTATTAATGGATTCCATTTATCTAGGCAGGGAAGCCCCCTGCATCTTCTGTGAATACTCTGCATGATTTTAAGTCCTGATTTAGCTTCTTAGAGAAACTTTTCATTGACTGATTTAAATCCAGTCCCTTTTATGTTTTTAGCACAAATTATAATTATCCTTGTTTATTTGCTTCCAGAATAATCAAGACTCCCAAGATTTCTGAAAAATTAGTTCTCCTCAAATTGTAACTTGAAATATGAGGGAGGACAATTTATCTATTCAAAATGGAAAAATATTTCCACAAAAGGTGATGAGTTAACTGTACTTTATCAGAATTATTTTTGTGCTTTTTTCTTGTCCTTGTTTAAGGATCTGATTAGCTTGCAGGATGGTTTGAATTTCTTCTCCTGCTCTCAGCATTTCTGTGTGTTTTTCTAGACAACCAACACGTGGCATATTATTAGCAGTATATAAATTTCTGAATCGAAGGCATCTTCGTCAGGAAGAAAAGGGCACAACTGTCTGGAGTATAAGAATCATGTTTTTCAGATATGAATTCACCTTTCATTTTAATTTTTCAGTTCATAAGTAACAGAATGTAATTAGCATTTTACAATGAGCTCACAAAATCTAATTTAGTTGCATTTGTCAAAACTGCAATACGTATTTTAGGTAGAAAGTAAACACTCAACTTTTAAAATCATCTTTATGCCTAGTTGAATGTAGAGTGTCTGTTATCTTTGAAAATCATAGTGTACCTTGAATTAAATATGTCCATGGTCATCATTAAAACACTACACAAGAAATTTAAAATAGCTTTAGCAAGAACCATTCACTTGCCTCCTAAAAGAAGTGCTCTTCAGTATTGAAGAATAAAAACAAAATTCTTCATCTGTATCGTTTATATATTTTACGTAATCCTGAAATCTGGTTAGAATTACGTCTGGCAAAGCACCGAAGAGCATTATTTTGTGGAATGAGTAATCACAGAAAAATTCTGTTGCCAACCCCCATCTCCCAGGAATGATACAAAGCCAGAATCCCAGAGGAAAATGGAGAAGTAAATGGATTCACATCCCAAACACCCAAAGGAATGAGGACTCATAAAAGAAATTCAGACCTAGAAAAATAAAATGACAATTTTAAAATATAATACAAATGAATATACATTTAATTTCCAAAACCCTAGGGTGAATTCAATCATTATTATCTCCATTGTACACTTGAAGAAACAGAGATCAAAGGTTAAATTCCTTTTCTGTTCACGCATAACAAGTGACCACAGGTTTAGTGGCTCAAACCAGCACTCATTCATTAGCTCACAGTCCATGTGGGTCACAAGTCTTGGCACACCGTCCAGCTGGTGCCTCCGCTTCAGGGGTGAACCGGGCTGCAGTCGCACTGGGGACTCGTGTGGGGAAAGATCTGCCTCCAGGATCATCCAGGTTAGTGGCGGGATGTATTTCCTCTTAATTACAGGTCGAAAGTTTCAGCTTCTCGACAGAGACAGCTCTCAGAGCCGAGAGGCCAACTACAGCTCCTGGCCATGCAGCCAATAAAATGATATAAATGGTGGTTTTAATATGTCTATTTTGAAGCACTATTCAAATCATTATTAGCCTTTCAATTTTCCTTTTCTGTAAAATGCTGATTTCTGTTTTGTTGGTTTTTCTTTATTTCCTCAGTTTTATTGAGATAGTGATGTGAAAGGTTGTATTTGCCTCAGGTGTACGACACACTGATTTGATATCAACACACACACTGTGGGACAATTACTAGAATAAGCTTAGCTACCATCCAGCACCTCACATGCTTACAAATTTTGTGTGATGAGAATTTTTAAGACCTATTCTATAGTAATTTTCAAATATGCAATACAATATTATTCATTAGATTCACCAAACTGTATATTACATGCCCAAAGCTTATTTATCTTAAAACTGGAAGTCTGTACCAGTGACCACCTTCACCTGTTTCCTCCACCCCCTCCTCCGACAGCTACCGCTCTGTCCTGTTTCTCTAAGCTCAGTGATTGCAGATTCCATCTATAGGTGAGGTCATACAGTATCTGTCTTTCTTTGCCTGTATTATTGATTTAGTGTGTATATATATATATATATATATATAGTCTCCTAACCCCATATCAGCTATATGGTTTGCAAGTATTTTCTGATCCCACAGGATTTTTAAAATTTTGTTGGTTTCCTTTGCTGTGCAGAAGCTTTTTAGTTCAAGGTCTTACTCTGTTTGTTTGTTTGTTTGTTTGTTTGTTTATTGCCTTTGCTTTTGGTGTGAAGTGTAAAAATCACTACCAAGACTGAGGTCAAGGATCTTACACCTTGTGTTTTTTTCCCTTGGAGTTCCTGGTGTCTGAAAGATGGGTTGCATTAAATCTGCAGACTGCTTTAAGTAGTATGGACATTTTAACAGTATTAAATCCCCCAATCCATGAACACAGAATATTTTTCCATTTATTTGTGTCTTCTTTAATTTCGTTAATGTGTGTAGTTTTCAGTATACAAAACATTTACCTCCTTGGTTAAATTAATCTGCAATACTTTATTCTTCTCGATGCAATTAAATGGGATCATTTTTTAAATTTCCCTGACAGTTATTCATGCGTAGAATTGCAACATATGTGTGTATATTGATGTTGTGTTATGCAACTTCATAAGTTATTAGTACTAACAGTTTTTGTTAGGCATTCTTAGGGTTTTCTATATATAATATCATGCCATCTGCAAATCAGAAAAGTCACTTTTTTCTTTCCAATTTGGATGCCTTTTATTTCTTTTCCTTGCTAGTTGCCATGACGAGGGCATTCAGGACCGGGGTGAATGTGAGTGGTAAGAACGGGCATCCTCATCTTGTTCCTGATCTTAGAGGAAAAAATGTTCCCTGTTGAATATGATGTTAGCCATGGGTTTGTCATATGTAGTCTTTATTACATCAAGGTACATTTCTTCTGTACCTGAGAGGTTTTATTATGAATGAATGTGTGATTTTGTCAAATACTTTTCTGTGTTTACTGAGATGAGCATATGATTTTTATCCTTCATTTTGCTAATAAGATGTATCATATTGATTGATTTGTGGACCTTGAAGCTTCCTGATGTCCGTGGAATAAATCCTACTTGATCACGAAGTGTTAGGATGGTTCTGGCCTCCAGAAACACTCGGGAAGTGTCCCTGTCTTCTATTTTCTGAAGAGAAATATACCAATTTGGTATAGCATTTATATTTGAATAACTGGTCTATTTCTTTTAAAAATATTTGGTAGATTTCAGTAATGAAACCATCTGGACTTAAAATTTCTTTCACAGAAGAATAATTTAAATCTGTAACAGGTAAGTACTATTTATTTTTGAGTGAATTTTATAGTTTGGCAAATTAGGTGAAAAAGAATTCCTTGAAAGATACAAAATTCTGGGCACAGAATTTACTCGGTATTCATCTTTAGCCTTTAACGTCTGAAGAGTCAGTGATAATGTTCTCTAATCACTACTGATACTGTTAAATTATCTCATTGTTTCGATTTGGTTAGAGATGATCCATTTTACTGACTTCACAAAATAGATTTCACTTTCACGGATTATTCCCTAATGTGTTTTGGTTTTCCATTTCATTCATTTCTTCTTTTGTCTAAATTATTTTATTCTGCTTGTTTTGGGTTTGTTTTTCTTTCTGTAGTTTCTTAAGGCAGAAGCTTAGATTAGTGACTTGAGACTTTCACTCTCTTTAAATAAATATTCAATGCTGTACATCTCCCTCCTAGCACTTCTTGAGCTGCATTTCCAAAAATTTTATATTCTGTATTGTAATTTTCGTTCAGTTAAAAAATGTTTTTAAATTTCCCAGAGGCTTGCACGATGATCTCACGCTTTGGCACTGAAGTTTGCTTCCTCTGAACGTTCTTCTTCCAAATGTCCTTACCGTTTTCTACTTCAGGTTAAGTCATTATTCCAACGTTATCTTTCCAGTGATGCTGATCACTTTAAAAACCACAACCCTGCAGGGACCCCATTTTTATTCCCTTGTTAAAATGTTTTCTTCACATAATGTGGAATACACAGTCTATTGGAAGATGATCGATAATCTCTCAACTCTCCTTTTCCCAATTCATCAGAATGTAAATTTCCTGATATCAGAATATTCTTCCACTGAGTCCCCGATACCTAGTAAACCCAGTAGTAGGCTCAATATTCAGTAGCTATTGAATAAGTTTTTCTTCTTGGAGCTATTCAGAAATTACTATTCTGATAATATATTCTAGACCTTTACTCTGAATTAATTTCATATGTAAACATATTCAGTAGTACATTAAAAACCAAGTTTCAGCTTTACAACAGTTGTTTTAAATATGCAGAAGAGTACTTTTAGTCCTAATTATATTTCACAGATAAGGAAATGGAGCCTCCAAAAATAAAGTGATTTACACAAATTCAATAAGCTAGGAGTAGGCTAGCAAGTCGAATTTTAAAAGTTCTTCTACAGATACGATTTACAGCATATACAGCACCCAGGCAGCAGTGCACACGAGAGTTTAAGTACAGACTGCAACACACTTACGTTATGTATATATTCACAGTATATCAATGCATGTTTCATATGCAAGCCTGAATCTATAGTCAGTGTGTGTGAAGTGATCTATGAACATTTTAATCATATTACAGTTAATTTAAAAAATTGTAAGGCTCTGAATTTAAATTGTTTATTTTACAAACCATTGGCATCTATAGTTAGAGGAACAAGCTGAGATTTTTTTTTTAAAGTAAAATTTGAGCGGAAACACATCTGTCATTCACACTCAGCAGCCAGGCAGCACCATAGCCCTGAGATATCCTAACTCAACACGTAGCCAAGGGCTTCTGAATTTCCCTGAGACGCTATTATTTCTAATACACAGATTTCCAGCGTTACATTCCTATTTATGTAGAATGTATTTAGCTCTCAGGTGGCAATATTTTACTAAATTTTGTCACATGTTCCCTTGTGAGCTTGGAAGAATAATGAGTAAATCAGAGTATTTCTTCCAAAATTAACTTCAATCTCTGTTACCTTAGCCCAAAAGGAAAAAAAAAATGGATCACATATAAAGATGGAAAAGCCTAGAACTAGATTCCTCCACTATTTCAAATACAGTGCTTCTAGCTCAATGGAGCTTCAGAAATTTTTAACAGCAACTCAGAATTATGTAAGCTGAGTCAACTCATATTTTTGGCAGATTGTGGATTTTTTTCTCTTCTAAAAATACCCAGTTAGAACAATTCTCTTTGGTAAATGCAAACTATTATCCACCTTTAATCATTCAAAAGTATGCAATAGTGCCATCTTAAATTTATCCTTTTCAGGATTTTCCTCTAATTCCAAGTTTCTGCCACATGAAAAATTAATCCCATTTAACACAACTGCATTAGCTACTTTGAGAGGCCATACCGAAGTACGGATAAATAATTGCAAAGGCCAGAGTCTGATCTTTATTAACACGTGCGGGACAGATGTTTAAGGAGAGAGGTTTTCAGAACCAACCATGTTAAATGAGACAGGGATTACTAGAATCTCAAAATCCCAGTCGTGTTCTTTCAAAAAGAAACGGGCTAAGAATAAGAAGGAAGCGGGCGGGAAAGGAAGGGATGACACAAGAAGGACGGGAGCGCTGACGTGTCTTTCCGTACCTCTCAGTTCTTTCATCTTAACCCCACCTTGCCAACTGCTGTGTTGTTTCCGCCTCACTTCCCGTCTCTGCCAGAGGGAGGCTCCGAGGCTCTAGTCTCTGAACCCCTCTCCTCACTCTCCACGTGCTCCCCGCCGGCTCATGGATTTAAGTACCACTACGTGCCACGTGCTTTCAGGTCCTAACTCCAGTGTGCACCTGTCCACGTGGCAGCCGCCTGGACAGCTCCGGGGGGGGGGGTGTCCAAAACCCGCAGACCTGCTCTTCTCTGTCACTTCCATCATTGTAGCTTTTTAACAAGAAAACCTTGTTATTTGATTATTTTCTTTCTTCTGACTCACTTGCAGTACAGCACCGAATGACAGTGGGTCTACCTCCAAAATACATGAAGAAATCAACCATTTCTTACCACCTATTCCACCATCATGCTGGTCCAAACATTGACTTTTGTGTGAATTACCCCAATAACCTGTACATCGATCTTCCTGGGTCTCCTCTGTCCAATTAAAGTCAGTTCTCCGCGGGGCAGTCAGAAGGCCACGTCTAAAACGCCTTTCTGATAAAACGCCCCTTTTGCTCAAGAGTCCTCCAGTGGGTTCCCACTCACTCCGAGTAAGAGTTCAAGTCCTCACCGTAGCTTGTAGGTCCTCCACCTTCGAGCTCTCAACTACCCCCACTCCGTGTCCTACACAAACCTGACACACTGTCCCCTGTTCAAGTACCGATTTACCGAGTGTCCCCTGATGTAAGGTAGCACTGCATATCCCTCATCATGCTTCGTTTTTGTCCGGAGCTGTTACCGCCTACCCTCTGAACTTGTTTGCGCTCTGCTTCTGCCCATTAGAAGGCCGGTGCCATCAGAGGAAGGGCTGCTCCACTTTGCTCTATGATGATAAATGCCCATCGAAGTTACTCCATGAACATTCACTGAAGGAATAATAACTTCTCACCTGTTTTTCTCAATTCCACCAGGAGTCTAGGCCTCCACAGTTACACATTATCTCCTTGCCTCTCCTTCTAAATACCTCATCTCATTCCCACCCGACTCCACTTCCTTCCAAACTTACATCACTACGCCCCAGGGAGTTTTTGGCTTTGAATAAATCACTTTACTGTATCTTCCTCTTCTTCAGGAATATTTCAATATCTCCACTACCTTAATGGCACAGAGAATAGTCTTTTCTGAAGTTGAGGTTGTCGATTTAGTCTCACGCCATGTACAAAAGAGCCACGAGGTGGGAATATGGGGTTATTCTCATAATTCAGTGCTGTATGCAAACCACTTGTTTCCTTCCACTTATAAAAGATCTTCATTCAGTTAAATTCATGACATTCTGCTTTTCCACCCTGTTTTTTTGTTTTGTTTTTGCTAGGAGGGAGAGTCATTCACAGCTATCTGGTCTCTTCCTGCATGATCCTGGAAAGATTTAGCATAAATAACACTTCTGTTCTTGGTGACTTCAACTTACATATGATTGGTTAATCACAGCCCATCCAGGCCACCGACCTCTAACACCCTTGACCTGTAAATCTCTAGTGACCCTTTGCCTCATTCCTTCCGGTTACCCTATTCCCATGTTACAGCATAGCTCTTACCAGCAGAAGTCGCATTCCCTTCAAAACCAACGTTAAGCCGCAAAACCTTTAAATATAACCTACATCTTACTTATGTAAGCATGACTATACTAACAGGTCATCATCACTGAGACCCTCAGGTTCATCCCCAAATTCAGTAACCTCCTTTCGCAGTCATGTGGAAATGCTCCATTCCTGGTGGATCTTAACAATCAAACTCCTCCATGTATGCACATGTGCAGAAAATCCTCCTGGAAGAAATCTCATGCTGGACCACACAGCCTCACTCTGTGTTCGCGACCACCAGTTTCCACGTGTACTCAGCCTTACCCGGCAAGGCTTGGACATCCGTTCGTACGCTCTCACTTACCACCCTTCTTTCCATGTACCACTTCTAGCCTCTGAGCTTGCCTTTCATTTTCTAGGAAATTCAAAACCTTCACATCCTAATTCTGTTACGTTCCATCAACAGATGTGCAAGTACACCCGTCTTCTTTTCGGAAAATTTCAATGAATCACAAGGAGAACTGAAGCTGGCGTGTGGTTCTCCCCTTGTCACGTGCAAGTTTCTCCGTCTGCACCGTGGACTCGGGGACTTTCACACCGCGAGTTACACATCTCCACGCTGCACTGTCACTCTCCCTCACTCTCTAAGGCATCGGCTTACAAACAAGTTCTCTGCTGGGACGTACACTCTCCCTTGACACACCTGTTGTTCCAGGTTCCGGTTTTTTATATTTTAATAACAAAACAATTATTTGCCAAATAGCTTCCAGTTTAACACATTTTTATGCTTAAATCCAGTACGTGGTTTTCCGTCCCACCACACCCCTGGGACTCCCCCTGGGATGTTGCTGAGGGTCCCCAGGGCTCTGATTCTTAACAGGCACTTGAGAAACCTGATCTCCACACTCTGTTCTCTGTTCCCCAAAGTCGTGCACTCGCTTGTCCTTGAAATGCTCCCTCTTCTTAGACCCTGTGACTCCTTACTCTCCTACTAATTGCACAGTAGGAGTCATTTTCCTACTTCTGATCTCTAAGTTCTGGAGGCTTTTTGCTCCTTCCTCCTCTCCTTTCACCTGTCCAGGATGGGCCCAGTGATTCAGTTATTTAAAATACCAATCAGATGACTTATTTCCCAAGGAAAGGACATTCATGTAGATTATAGTTAATAACCAAAATGCTATTTGTATCTATTACACACACAAAAAGCAGCATATTTTTAAAATAATCATTATTTCCTACCTCAAATGTGTTTTCCTATCAATTTTCTTAGCTGAGTAAATGGCACCACCACCCACCTCGCTGGTCAGGTCGGAAAGTATTCGTATAATCTCCAAGTCTTCCCTCTCCTTCATCCCCTACATCCAGTCCATCATGAAGTCCTGGTTATGCTTCCTCAAAATTGTACCTCATACTTGTCCATTTTAGACATTGAGAAACAGATAAATCCAAATGATAGCTGTTCTGATTAAAAGCTGTCTTGGTGGAGAGGAAAGCTGTTTCCCGGCACTTAGAGGAATGTTCCTGTTAAAAGCAAGGCAGCAGAAAGTGAAAAACACCTCTCTTATTTTTCCCTGTGTACCTGTTTTTAATTTCCTTACAAGTTTTAATAGTGCCTCCTGGCATATTTCCATTTCTGGCAGCATAACTCCAATCTCTGCCTCCCTCTCTGTGTCCCTTCCTTCCCTGTGTCTCAGTGTGCAACTCCCCCCGCCCTTTCCCTTGTAGGCACCACCAGTCACTGGACCTAGGACCCAGGATAATTTCCTCTTGAGACCCTTGACTAGTTACGTCTGCAAAGACCACATTTCCAACAAAGCTCACATTCTGAGGTTCCTGGTACAGATACACTGGGGGGCACACAGTTCAACCCAAGACACACACATATGATACTTTCATTTTCCTTTTTCTCTTTTGATCTCTTATCTAACTTTTTATCATCTCTCTGTCATATGATTTCTCAAGATGATGGTAAGAGACGGTCTCTAAACAGCCTCAGAAATTGTCTTTCCCAAACCACAAAGAAATCAAACGGCAGAGAACTCCAGCTACTGGGTCCAACTTGAGATGCGTTTTCCTCGAAAAGCAGCATCTCCATCAACAAATGGATACTAGAGTTAAGAGCAGGGTATTGGAATCAGTCCAGCATTCAGATCCACGGCCTCTGAAGTACATGAGACCGTGAGCTCCCATAGGTATAAGCTTAAAGTAGATGCCTGTCTATGGAGTTCTGTGAACATTAAACAAGATGATGCCAATACACCTGTCAACTCCACAGAGGGACACGGCCGGCAATCCACACACTGTAGCCTGTCACCACCCAGCTCGTCCGGTGAATCTCCCAGCTACACATCACATCAGTGGTGCAGTTTGCTCTGTGAGCTCAGGCCGGAAAACAAAGATGCAGTGAAGTCTGACTGTCACAGTCGGAGATGTGGCCTCAGTGACTCCCCTCGACAAAGCGGGAACAGCCCGGATGAGTTGTAGGTCATCACCAAGAATACCAAGGCTAAGTCACCCATCCCCCCCCGCCCTTCTATGACCTGTTTTACTTACTCTTGTATGTACTTATCATAACAGGTAATACTGCCGTTTTATAGAATATTGTGTAATATCTGAACAGAAGCTGCAGACGTCAGAGGATACTGTGAAAGGCAGCAGTAGGCAGTAAGCACTCCACCAGATTCGCAAACTGAATCACGCCTTAAGCAGCTAAGTTCCTGTTGCTTACTTGATCGATTTTTTTGTTTGATAAAACTCAGAACTTAATCAGCTGCAAAACAATGTATCTTTTGTTATTTGTCACTCCAGGAAAAATGATGCTGTAATTTCTGTTACTTTTAGAACTCAGAACTTACAAATTTTAAAAAAAAATATTAAAAAAACTATTTGTCCAGGCAAAGTGGTGTAATACTGAAAATGAATCTCAGGCTCTCGGCTGAGGATGCCTCAGTCCTTGTAAAACACTGTCAACTGTCTAGATGCATCCGTTAACCTCAGCGTCTTAGAAGGGTCAGACGTGAAAGCCGGTTTGACATCCATGGAATAAAATACTTTTAACTCCACACACCGCAAAAAAGAATATTCCTCCTACATTCCAGTCACTAATGCCACAAACACATGCTCCCTGTTTACCTACTATGACATACGGCTGAGAAATCCGCTCAGGTTTCTATCAGAATGTCACCCTCTAGCACGCCATCCTGTCCTTTACATTCTGTGACAGGTGTTTTGCCTTTATTTCCTGCTAAGAAATTTATTTTAAAAAATGTGTTCCACAGCATAAACATAGTTACTTTAAAATTTTTCCCTGGAATTAGGAGAAAATAAAATCTCACTTTAAGAAAAATAGCAAATAAACAACATTTCTTCTGTACAGCACAGGGAACTATACTCAATATCTTGTAGTAACATGGTGAAAAAATATGAAAATGAATGTATGTATGTATATAGATGACTGAAACATGCTTTCTATGGTAATTGATACATTGTAACTGACAATAAAAAATAAAATAACAAGTAGGTGTAAGGTTTTCTGTAATTTGTTTCATCTTTATTTCTTCAAATAATCTGTGCCCATATTCTTGTTGTAATAGTTGAAAGTGTACTTGACCCACCCATGCAGAGTGATTTGTATCTTTCACCTATGTCTTGTCTGATCACTTCTTCCAAATTGCAAACATCTTAAGGTATTACATATATATATGTAATATATATACATACATACATACACACATATACACACAACCCTTAAGTGAATGTTTACAACTTAAAATCTATAATACATACATATAACTATATAGATATATAATATTAAATAATATACTATTTATACATAGATTATACTTATTATATAAGAGTAATATATACACTATAGATAGATAAACACTTATTCTGGCATATAGTATCATCTGTATCAAATGTATAAAACAAAATGTTTCTTAAATGTGCCAGTAAATGTTGTTAATGCTACTGAAAATATTTCAAAATATTCTCAACAGAGTCAATAATTCTCAATCTGTGAGGTAAGGCTTTTCAAATTCATGTATTTTTTTAATGACAGTTAATGGTAATAATGCCAAAATAAAAGGTTGGTGATGCTAAGGAAGCTACTAGAAGACAAATACTTGGAAGTTGTATTTTCCAAAGAAATAAATACCAGCTGCTTTAGCTCGTAGAGATGACAGCATTGTTATCACTAGTTGACTGTTTTAGAATATACAGAATTAATACAAGTGATGCCTTCTCCAGTGACAGCTAGATTAAATCACAAATTAGAGTCTTTATCTGAATGCAAAGTTAATCTTTTGAAGTGAGGTTTGAAATTGCACTTAATTTTTTTTTTATTGTGGCTATTTTAGTTAAATATTTCCAACAGAAATGTGAGAGGTTAAGTACTCAGTGTATTGGAGCAGGCTGCCCATTGCGGAAGCCTGACTGCTGCATTCTCCGTGGGGTCTTGAGTGAATGATTTAATCTGTGTCTCACTTCCGTCTTCTTTAAAGCTGAGATGATACTGTTGTCTTGCATGCAGAGTTGTTTGGATGACTGACTAGATGAGTTAAAACACATAAAAAGCATAGGAAACTTTCTTACCAATTGTGAGCCTTATTAATATAACAGGAAACATAGCCTTTCCAATGTTTTGTTGCTGAAAAATTAAAGTTATTCTAAATGGATATTTTTCTACATTTAGGCACAAAATATTACTGGCAGTTTAGTTCTGAGCTAAATGTATATCAGATGGTGAAGTGTACTTTAGAACTTTCAGGTAAATGCTGGAGAACAGAGCTAGAAAATAGTCAGAACCCAAGTTTTTCTAGTCGATTACTGATGGCTCAAATTCCTGACTACTTGAAGAGATAATGCTCCCTCCCCTTGAGTCTAGGCTGATGTCAGCGATTGCTTCAAACAAAGAATGTGGCCGAAGTGACTTTCTCCAGACTTCTGAGGCTGCTTCAGAAGACCGGCAGCTTCTTGGACCTGCGCCCGGGGGTAAGTCGGGGACAGCGAGGGGGTGCGCGTGAAAGACCCCTTGGCTGATGGCCCTGGGGAAGCCCCAGCAGGCGGGCAGCACACACCTGCCGGTCAGGGGAGGGGCCGTCTTGGAAGTGGCTCCTCCAGGCCAGGAGTCCTGTCCTCTGATGTCTTGGGGAGGAAAGACGCCACCCAGCCGAGCCCTGACTGCGCTCCTGACCCACAGAACTGTACGCAATTAAAATGATTGTTTTAATCCCCTCGGTTTTGGGAGTAGTTTGGTATGTGATGGCAGCTTAATGAATTTTTTTTTTAGGTAATTGAGTCACTTTTTTCTATCACTGCAGAGTAAGAACAGGCTTGTGCTTCAGAGACGGGGAAACGCTGCCCCTCCCTGTCCCTCCTGCGTGCTGTCACCTCAGCACCGTGCAGTCGCTCGGCTGTCTCAGGTGTACGGTTTCCGAGCAGCACAGGAGAACCCTGCAAGTTCCATATGAGATCATGGCAGAACAGAGAGCCCAGAAATAAACCCACACACTTATGGTCCATTAATCTACAACAAAGGAGGCAAGAATACAACGGAGAAAAGACAGTCTCTTCAACAGGTGGCGCTGGGAGAGCTGGACAGCTACATTTAAGGAGTCAAATTAGAACATTTTCTCACACTACGTACAAAAATAAACTCAAAATGCAGCAAAGACTTAATAAGAATGAAAACCAAAAAATTCCTACAAGAAAACACAGGTAAAGCACTCCTTGACATAAACTGTAATGATTTTTTTTTTTTTTGGATGTCTACTAAGGCAAAGGAAACAAAAGCAAAAATAAATAAATGGGACAGAATTAATCTTAGAAGCCTCTGTACAGTGAAGACATCCATCACCGAAAAGCACAGACAACCTACTGAGTGGGAGAAGCTGTTTGCAAGTATCTGCCAAAGGGTTAATATTAAAAATATATGAACAGCTATACAATTCAACATCAAAAACAAAAAACCTGATTAAAAAATAAGCAAAAGACCTAAATGGACATTTTCCCGGAGACACACAGGTGGCCGACAGGCACGTGAAATGATGCTCAGCGCAGCACATCACAGAAAAGCACAAATCACAGCCACAGGGAGATATCACTATTATTATCATTTGGAGGAAAGATTTTGAAAATTAAATGCGCAAGGAATAATGGTAAGAAAATACAAATAAGAATAAAAGAATAGATACGTGGCATTTAGCTTAGCTTCCCTTCTGTTAATAGACTATGTTGAATACGCTATTTGTATCTGTTCACAGTTATGCAGGAAGTTCCTGAATTTGCTGGCAATGCAGCACAGTAAAGTACTTAACACTTCTGAAGCCTTTAGGATTTTTTTTGAAAATTATTTCTATTTACTGCAAAATGGTGAGCAGCCTTATTTTCAGGACTTTAAAGAAAGTCAAACAATTACTATTTAAGTCTGAAAAGTTGTAATGTATCTTGCAAAGAATTATTATACTTATTTATATGTAAATAGAAGTTCCAGGTATAATTCCTTAAGTGCTGAGATGAATACACACCACAAAATGACTTGGGTTGGAAAGAAATTATTATGACCTTTAAAAATATTGCAATAAATTAGTTATTTAAAAACACTGCAAGAAAGAAAAATTTAACCCTGTAACTGATTATTTTGTGATACAAGCAAAACTTCTATAAATTATTTAACATTTATAGTAGTTTTAGATACCTACATGTTAAAAGTTTTAAGTAGACATTCAATAATCAGAATGATTATGTTATTAAAGTGTAATCTAAGAAACAGAATAATTTATTTCAGGCATATGAGAAAAAATCTTTTAAAGAAGTTTTATATTTGTTATTATTTCAAGATTATACCATGGGGTTTATCATTTTTCCATTTCTTATCAATTAAATTAAAATTACATGTGAGTTATTTAATGACTATAACCCTTGGCAAATGTCTTAAATTACTGGTTACAAAGAATGTCCACAGAGGCGCTGAGTAATATACATATTTTGAAAACAATTTCAAATTTGAATCTGAGTTCATTCTTTTATATTTTGTTGTGTCTTCTATTTCTAATATATAAGAAAACAGAAACTGGTTTAAACATAATTAAAATTTTGAATTGTCATTTTACAAAATTGTAAGTTAAAAGCAATGTATGTTGCTTTCTGATTTCAAACTGTATTACAAAGCTGTAGTAATCAAAATACTGTGCTTTGGGTATAAATACAGTCACATAGATCAGTGGAAAAGAATACAGAGCCCAGAAATAAATCCATGCATATATGGTCAGCTAATCTATAACAAAAGAGCCAGGAATAATTACACAACAGGGAAAGAAAAGTCTCTTAATAGATGATGTTGGGGAAACTGGACATCCACATGCAAAACGATGAAACTGGACCCCTATTTACACTTTACACAGAAATTAATTCAAAATGCATTAAATACTTGAATATAAGCCCTGAAACCATAAAAATCCAAGAAGAAGACACACACCCTAAGCTCCTTGAAATAGGTCATGGCAGTGATTTTCTGAACCTGACACCAAAAGCAAAGGCAACAAAATAAAAAACCAGTGGGCCTACATCAAACATTATGCAGAGCAAAGGAAACCATCAAAAAAATTAAAAGTTAACCTACTGAATGGGAGAAAATATTTGCAAATCATGTATCTGATAAGGGGTTAATATCTAAAATATATAAAGAACTCTTATAACTCAACAGCAAAAACAAAACAATCCAATTAAAAATTGGATAGAAGATCTGAATAGACATTTTTTCCAAAGAAAACATACAGATGGTCAACAGGTACATGAAGAGATTCTCATCATCACTCGTCCTTAGGGAAATGTGAATCAAACCCACAGTGAGATACCACCTCACACCTGTTGGAATGGCCATCATCAAAAAGACCACAAATAAATGGTGGTGAGGACGTGGAGAACAGGGAACACTCATACAGTGTTGGTGGGAATGTAAACTTCTCCAGCCAGTATGGAAAACTATGGAGGTTCCTCAAAAAACTAAAAACAGAACTACCATATGACCCAGCAATTCCACTCCTGGGTGCACACCCAGAAAAAAATGAAAATACTAACCCCAAAAGATACATGCACCACAGTGTTCACAGCAGCCTATTCACAACAGCCAAGATGTGGAAGCAACCCCAGCGTCTATTAACAGAGGATTGTATTAAATAGACGCGATACACACACACAGACACAAACTCACACACACAATGGAATATTACTCAGCCATAAAAGAGAGTGAAGTGTTGCCATTTGCAGCAGTGTGGATGGACTTGGAGGGTATTATGCTAAGTGAACTAGGTCACAGAGAAAGAGATCCTGTATATTGTCTCTTATATGGAGAATCTAAAATAAAACCAATGAACATAACAAAAGAAAACCAGACTCACAGTTACAGAAAAACATACTAGTTGTTACCAGTAAGGAGAGGAAAATTTAAGGGTCAAGACAGGGGTAGGGGATTACGAGGTGTAGACTACTATGCATAAAATAAGCAGCAAGGATATATTGTGCACCACAGTGAACACAGCCAATATCTTATAATAATTTTAAATTGAGTAGAATCTATTGAAATTTTGAATTCTGATGCTGTACACCTGAAACTAGTATTATAAATCACCTATACTTCAATTAAAAAAAAACACTATGGGACAAAGAAGAAATCTCAATAGAAATTAAACAGTTATATTTACCTAAATGAAAATGAAAACATAGCTTATCAGATTTTTATGGGATTCAGCAAAAACAGTGCTTACAGGGAAATTTATAGCATTGAATACATATATTAGAAAAGAAAATAGGTCTAGAAATCAATAATCTAAGCTTCTACATGAAGAAATTAGAGAAATGGATCAAATTAAATAAATCAAAAGTAAGGAGAAAAAGAAGAACTAATACAAATTAGAACAGAAATTGATGAAACTGAAAATAGGAAATCAATTTTTAAAAAATCAATAAAGCCAAAAGAAGCAAAAGGAGGACTTTTTAAGTAAACCGGCTTGTGTAAAAAGATTGCTTGAGTAAGTTCACATCCAATAAACTGTCTTACGTGTGGAATGTGCACACAACTGATTTGTCTGGCAACCTACAAAGTCAGGAGAAGCCAACGCGCTGTGACGGGCAGAGCCACAGCTGCATTTGTTTAATTTAACTAGACAGCACTGTCTTGAGAATCAGCAGAAATGCCTTCTATTGAATTATACTTAACTCTAAGAACCTCATGTTTTGCTGAAGGATACAATAATAAAGAACTTAATGAATTCTGATACGTTTTTTATTATGGGTGCTTAGAAGGCACTGACCGTTGTATCATTCAAGTGTCCACTATCTTATGTTCCACAAAAGAAACTGTTCTGGAACTAAGTGCAGTCAGAATTTTACTTTTCCTATGAAATATATATATAACATGTCTGTATATATATTATCAAAATTGAAATTAGCCTGGTTCTGTTTCTTTTTGCTTTGGGCCCAGGAAGCTTAAAAGTAAATATGCTTCAAAGATAGGAATGCATAGGACCACTGACTTAAATATGTCATTGATAATTCTAGACTTTTATTTCAATTTTGTCATCTTAATTTTATTTAATGCTTAATTATTAAATATATCTGCATATATATTCAATACATAACATGTATATTGAACATATATAAATCTAAGTCTTAAGAGAATGAGGAAGAGTTT
Organism: Camelus ferus; assembly: GCF_009834535.1. Classification (NCBI taxonomy): domain Eukaryota; kingdom Metazoa; phylum Chordata; class Mammalia; order Artiodactyla; family Camelidae; genus Camelus; species Camelus ferus. The sequence continues at coordinate 4,937,579 of NC_045726.1, read as the reverse complement.
AATAAATGATATTGATATTTGATGGATTTTTTTAATTCTAAAAGTTTTTTAAGATGCTTAACTTAATTTTATGGTAGTCCTATTCACAGCACTAATACTATATATAGCATTTTAACAATATTACAAATTTCCTTAACTCCATACTTTGTAATGATGTCAATTAAATTTTAAATTTTCAGCAAGTTACAGTTAACCCTAAATCATTGCTGAAGATTAAAATGCCACTAAGTTTTAAACAATGTATCAAATATTAACTACTATTTAGAATGGTGGATTATCTTTTTAATAAGTAATGTTGTCAAGTAAGGGTATAATTGTTTACAGAAAATCATAACTTACTGAAATGCTTTTATGCTAGTACAAATATAGAACACTGAATTAAATTCAAATACTTACATAAATCATTATCTATTGATCAAGAAAACCTATCAAATATGCTTAAATTATTGATTTATAAAGACCTTAATTTACTACCTAGGCTATATTTTACATGGTAATATTACCAATATTTGACCTAGAAAATAGCTCCTTTCTTCTTAATAGCTTGCACAGTAAGTGATTTACAATGTCCTTTACTTTTCCAGTAGCAATAAATTAAAATATGCAATTTTCTGTGAAATTATTGACCACACGTTTCCATATACCACTTTGAAATTAAGGTCAAACTATGAGGATGGGAAACACAGACCCATGACTCACATTCGTGAGATTTGTGGGGAAGGAAGGTGAGACGCGATCAGGAAGCAACCGTTCTCCTTCCCAGCAGAGATCTGTGATCCACCCCATCGAATGTTAACCAGCTTGTCATGCAGGGCTCAGTTCTATCTTGAACAGGAAAGGATGGTGGTGTCACCCCTGCAGGTGCAGCCTAAGATGGGAGAAGGTGGGCACTCAGCGTGCACAGTCACCAAGACACAGCAAACGTGCAACTGCTTTTATTTTCAAAAACCACTTATTTAAAATAATTACTTTGAAAAAAAATTCCTGTCAAGGGAACAGGACATAGGCTTTCTTGTCTCTCTCATGATAATCTGTGTTATAAAATTATATGGAGTCACCCACAGGAAAGAACTGAACAGGAATACTCTGTATTATAGATGTTTGGAGAATTTTCAACATTAAAATATTCCTATGTTTACTGTTTGTCAATTTCACAAAAATTTATTGACAGCATTTTTTTCTACACTCGAATCCATGTGTTAGAAATGCCCTGTAAGTAATTAAAGAATACTTAAGAAAAAAAAAATCCAATAAGCAGCTGAAGTCTTAAGGTCAATTATCACTTAAAAAATGAATATATTTTAAGAAAATTAGAAAATGTGAACAATTAAATTAAAAGTTTAATCTGGAGAAAAGATAAACATCATTTTCCATAAAACCCTGCAATCTAGTTAGATTTCTCTAAGGAATTTATTCACAACAATTTATATGACAATATAGTTAGAATTTTTTTGGGGCGTAATTGAAAACATGGTTCAATGAGATGATGTTATCAATCTACTTGTGGGGCATATTTTCAAAGATGTACAACCAGAGTCTGTTTGGTGCCACTGCACCCCCTGAAAACCACTGCACTCCCTAAAAACCCACTTTTCCCCATTTATCACAGAGCAGTTGGGGTGCTGAGCTGACCACAGTCTCATAGTTTTACCAGTCGGAGCACTGAGCCCTGGATTTGCAGTATCCTGCACAGAGAGTGAGCCCCGCCACATGCCACCCCTTCTCAGCCTCCACGCTGGACATCAGAACCAGACAGGGCAGGGAAGCCTTCAGGCAACCAGTATGCCCTAACTTTGAATAAAGTGAGAAACAGATAAACAGAGACCGCCCAGGGTCGAGAAAACAAGCTGGGGACAGAGGTGGGCATAGAAAACCCATTTCCCGTCACCTGGGTCAGTGCTTTTGCTGTGACCTCACGTTGCCTAGGAGTGCAGAGTGCTGAAAGTGCGCTGAATAAAAGACAGAAAGAGATTTCTAGGTTTTAAAACCTAATTTTCTTTTTTTTTTTTTAAGTTAATCTGTCTCAGAAAGTAAAATGTTGAACATTTCCACAGGCCACTAGAAACAGAGTTACCATTATGACCCAGTAATCCCACTCCTGGGCATAGATCCAGAGAAAACGATCATTTGAAAAGATACATGCACCCCAGTGTTCACAGCAGCACTATTTACAACAGCCAAGACATGGGAACAGCCTAAATGTGCACTGACAGATGACTGGATAAAGAAGATCTATGTGTATATATATATATACATACACTACATACACACACATCTATAATATATATAAATAATATATATATAATATGTATAAATAATATACAATGGAATATTACTTGGCCATAAAAAAGAATGAAATAATGCCATTTGCAGCAACATGGATGGACCTAGAGATGATCATACTAATTGAAGTAAATCAAAGAAAGACAAATATCATACGATATCACTTATATGTGCAATCTAATAAATGACACAAATGAACTAATTTACAAAACAGAGTCACAGACAGAAAACAAACTTATAGTTACCAAAGGGGAAGAAGAGGGAGGAATAAATTAGAAGATTAGGATTAACAGATACACACTACTATATATATTAAATAAACAACAAGGTCCTACTGTAGAGCATGGGGAACTACATTCAGTATCTTGTAATATCCTATAATGGAAAAAATCTGAAAAATAATGTATATTCTATATTCCTGAATCATTTTGCAGTACACCGGAAACTAACACAATATTGTAAACTAACTATACGTCAATTTAAAATTCCTTAAAAAAATAATAATAAAATATCATTTATGCCCGGGAATGTCAAAGACTTCTTGAAAAGAACTCTGGCAACATATCTTAAATAAATAGATGATAGATAGATAGACAGATAGATATAGAAAGATGCTCTCCCATATTCCTAGGGACTTACTCCTTAAAAAGTAATTATTATGAAATAATATATTAACTAGGATGTTTACTAAGTCATTCTTAATAGCAACAAAGAGAATTTCTACTTGTAAGTGGTTCATAAAGACAGTACATCCACATCATAAAACATTCTGCATCTATTAAAATTAGACAAGACTCCTACAAAGGGAACACTGGGAAGTTCCACAAACATGTAGAGATTGAACAACATGGACCTGAACAATCAAAGAGCCAAAGATGAAACCAAAAAAGAAATCAAAAAATATATTGAGACAAGTAAAAATAAAGATACAACATACAAAATTACCAAAACATGGGATGCAAAAAAGCAGGCCTACGATGAAGTGCACAGTGAGCAATGCCTGCCTCAAGAAACAAGAAGGAGCTCAAATAAACAGCCTAACTTTGTATCTGGAGGTACTAGAAAAAACCAAACAGCAACAATGAAAGAAAACAAACGAAGGCCAAAGTTAGCAGAAGGAAGGAAATAGCAGATCGGAGTGGAGATAAATGAAACATAGACTAGAAAGATGATTTTAAAAAGGAATGAAACTAAGAGCTGCTTTTTTAAAATGGCAAACACAACAGACAAAACTTCAGCCAGACTCACTGAGAAAAAAAGGACTCAAATAAAATCAGAAATAAATGAGGAGACATTAACTGATGCCACAGGAATACCTTTGTAATCCTTCATAAAAGACCACTATGAACAATTATAAGCTAATAAACTGGACAACTGAGAAGAAATGGATAAATTCCTAGAAATGTATAATTTACCAGGTTGAATCAGGAAGACAAAAATCTCTAAACAAATCCAATTTAAAGTAAGGAGATTAAATCAGTACTCAAATACTTCCCAATAAAAAAATCCAGCATGGGGAAATGAAATAGCCTGGTTTCCTTCTCTTCAGTTACAGCCAACACCATGAAGTCAAGCTTCCTTTGAGAGACAACAGAGCATCACTAAGGTGAAGGTGAGGGTTGGTAAGAAGACAGAAAATGTCTGGAGAGGCAGGAACATGCCACTGGATACGGCGGATTTATATATATTTATATATATTTATATATACATATTTGTACAATCTGGCCATGTTTTAAGCATCACCATGTCATAATACAGGTACATATCTGCATACATGCATATATGCATATACACACGTGTACATAATATAGACGTTACAGATAGGCGTGGCCCCCATGACAAAAGCAGTTATGGAGAAGTTCCCCAAACCTCTGCACGTGCACCCATCCGGGTAAAGTGCAGAGTGAATCACGAACGGCAAGAGAAAAGTCTGAAGCCAATTTCATTTTGTAGCTCAGACTCTCTTTCAAGTGAGAGGAATGATTCTTGAACGTGTCTAAGAGAAAGCCAGTGTCTAAACCCTGCAAATCCAACTATAGTTTCTTCACTGACGCTGGGAAAAAATACTGTAGGTTTTTAATTTTACAATAAAATATTTCCCGAAAATGCAGTTTGACGATGAACAGTGACAGATCTACGGAATAATGAGAACAGCACACATCCCCCTGCTCTCACTCCCGCTCCCGCCCCCAGCCCGTGCGCACACACAGCCTAAAGCCACAGTGCTAGGCCAGCACGCGGGCTCGTGTGAGAGTACGTATGTTCTGAATCATCACTTGAGAAACTATGACATCAGGACTGCTGAACTCTGTCGTAATACTGAAAGGAGTGTCAAAATTACCATATAAACATGGGTCATGAATGCCACATCACCCACTCTGACCAGTTCTCCCTGCATTTGTCATTAAGGTTTTCTCTGTTGCAACACAGAAAGAAGAAACCTCCCCAAATCAATGAGTTATGTTACTGCCTCACATTTTTAAAAAAGTACAGAGATTTACTGACAGTTCTGAGCAGGTCTTGGGCTCCTCCCACACACCTCCCACATCTCTATGCAGGTGGTTTCCATGCTTCTGTTTTCACAATGGCTGCTGGGGCTCCGGACATCACATCCGTACTGCAGGCAATAAGAAAGGGGAAAGGGATGAGATCACCAAGGAGGAAAACCCTGAATACGCCATCTGACTCTGAAGAGTGTGCCTAGACTCCAATACGACTCTCCATGTTGATTAAATCTGTTGACGTCTTATTGATCAAAAGTCAGGGGCCACACCTTGATGCAAGGATGGGAACATGACCCCTGGGAGGGAAGTGAGGATTCCTTAACTAATGAAGAGGCAGAGAGTAGATTTCAGGCAAGTAACCATCTGTCACTCTCATCCTTAACTTTTGAAACTTTTTAATCCTCAGCTTCATGAAGCCTCTTGGAAGACAAGACCCCTCGTAAAGCCATGGGAAACGATGAAACTGACTGCTTCATCTGCCCAGTCACCCTCCTTACGCGTGACGAGCACGTCTCTGAGCACAGACTGAAAGTCCACAGTTACCTTAATTCCTGATGCACACACACACACACACACACACGGAGAATTGCCAGAGTGCAAGACTGGCACAAGGGACTGTTGAAAGCAAAGGGGTTTTAAGTTTCTTCCTACTTAACATGCATTCAGGCTTTGGTCACCCTTTATAATTGAATGACTTTTTCTGCCCTTGGAATATCAGCTTATTTTAAAATATTTTTAATGCTTTCTTTTTTGTTTTTTTTTTCCTGTCTTTTTTTTTTTTTTTTTGGTGGGGGGGATAGGTAATTAGGTTTATGTATTTATTTTAATGGAAGCACTGGAGATTGAACACAGGACCTCATGCATGCTAAACACATGCACTACCACCGAGCTATACCTTCCCCCCTTATCAGCTCATTCTTAAGGAAGCACCTGTCTTTTCAGCAGTGCTCTTAGACTGGCAAGTTGTTCAAGTCTGCCTTCCTATGCACTGGCTGCATCGGTCAGTAGTTCCTATGTCCCCTCTGAGATGGATGCTGGGTTGTCATGCCTTCAAGTTGATTTGAGCTGATAAAAATAGAGGCATGTGAAGTGGGCAATGGAAACACACCATCTCACTCCGTATTTTTTGTCTGCCCAATGACTGCAAAGCACACCCTGATACATTAACAGAACTAGAGCATTATATTGTCTAGAAGGCACTGAATGCTGACACGGGCTGGGAACGCATGGTTCCATAGCACACTTCACACAGCACAAGCAGAGCCATCACAGGTACCCCATGTGGAGTCTGCCTCCCTTCACATTTACAGCGTTTGTCAGCCTTGGAAAACATACTCATCTTAATTAATGGGTCAGAGAAGAGGAAATCCTAGTGACTTTTTAAAAAATTTGATACACACTCTGCAGTCTATAACTGCACAGGGCCAAACTGCCCGAAGTAGGGAAGGTTTCCTCTTGATTCATCTAACAAAATTAAGGGTTTTTAAAACAGTTACCAGGATAGTTAATGTAGTCAGTGTACTTTTTAGAAAAGAAAATTTATCTAGGTGATTCAAGAAAAAGTGGTCATTCTACCTAACATTCAGAGATGAGAGTAGCTTTGAGATTTAGAATGTAGCTCCTGCGTCTAAGTGGTAACTCTGAGCACCGATCCCAAGCCTCCTGTAAAAGTCTCTCACTTTATGATCTCTTCATGCACTTGCCACTAATAAGTAAGCTGGCTCTTGGGTTTGGCTGTAATACAGAAATGTCACCGGGATCCCAGAATGGTGGCAATTTCCAGACTAATAGCTAAAGTGAGAGTAAGAACAGGGCCCTTCTGGATAATTCAAAAAATATGTTTTAGTATGTAAGACTTCAAAGATAGTTTAACATTCGAGGAAATTAAAGAAGTAGATCTTTCCTAGCAATAAAAGAAAAGAATTTTATTTCATTTAACGACTCTCCCAGATGATCAATTTCCTACGACAATAAAAGATATAAGAAGTTCCAGAATTGTGAACATGTTTAAAAATACCCACATCCCTGAAGTCTTTCATCCTTTCATGTCTAAAGTGAATTTTTGCTGAGCAGATGACCAGAGATTGCCTTTCTGGTTAACTTCTGTAGAGGAGAGATGGATACTTTTAACATCCTTTTTTCCCCAGAATCCACTTTAAAGACAACAGCTAAACCTTTATTTAGTTTGACATGCATATTAAGTGGTTCAATGGAAGCTCCTACGTGTCCCAGAATATCTGTATAAATACATACACTACCCTCATACGTGTACATATACATATTTATGCCATGGTTCCCACAAAAAGTAATGACCTGTACACATACTCCCTTAGTTGCTGCGATGCTCCAGGCCTGAGGACCCGTCTGTGAGTGGGATGGATAAGCTGCAGGTGGAGGAAAGGAGGAGGAGGGATGGGATGTTGAGGATCTAGTGCCTCAAATTAAGAAGTGGTCCATTTGACACAACATTGTAAAATGACTATTACTCAATAAAAAAAAAATGTTAAAAAAAATTAAGAAGTGGTCCAACCTTGATGAAGGTCAGAGGTGACCTAAGAAAAGTTTAGGTGAAATGGTGTGGAAAAGACTGGCTGGAGTGAGGTAAAGAGAGAAACAGATAAACGTGAATGTAGAACAGTTACATCCAGGGACTTGGATAAATCTCCTTAAACATAAGGAAGCCAGTCACAGAAGCACCTTCACTTACCACGTGGGTTATTCCCTTTATACAACGCACCAACAGGCAACCTGGACCTCAGCCTTCAGCCACGTCCACGGAGGCAGTGGAAATGTAAAGAAAGCAAACGGAGTGATGGCGCTACCATCAGAGAGCGGTTACGTTCAGGGAGGAGGAGTGGGGTTTACACTGTGAATGTCAGCTTTGGGGACACGTTTCTGCAGCAGTGAAATGTTCTATTTCTTGATCCATGTAGAAGTTTCATTGGAGTTTCTTTTTTATTAAACAGTAAGTTGTACACTACATTTCATGTTCACGTCTGTGTGTGTGTGTGTGTGTGTGTGTGTGTTTTGTTTTTGTATTTTCAAAATAAGGCACTATAAAATGGAAAACAAGGTGGGACAGAATTCTGCTTTTATCCGTGACAGAGTTACTGATACTAGACTTGGCCCCCTGTTCTAAACAATTTTAACACTGGAGAAAAATTAACACAAACCGTACAAATCTACATCAGGCATTGGGTAGAGAGCTGCAAAGTATCGCAAGTCTTAAGACAAGGGGTTTCCTTGGTTTCCTTTATTGGAGGCTAAGCCCCAAAACAACACAGCAGCCTCACCGATATTGAGAAGGTAAATGGGGTTAAAAACAACAGAGAGCAGAACCAGCACAAACAAAGCAAGTCTGTCAGGTTCAAAAAAGGTTGCAAGGAACTCCACTGCCACCCAGAACAAAAATCAACAACCTATAAACGTAGCAAATATAGGAGATAATGTAGATTCTCTGCAATGTACCATTCGCCACATCTAGCACAGAGTTACAACTACTCCGCGTGCAAACAACCCAGAAAACTCAGTGCATTCAAGGGGACAAAGGGATACAATTCAAACAGGCTCCGCGACGGCTTGGATATTGAGATTGGACGATGACGGCTTTAAAGGAGCGATCACAAATAAACCGCGGGCCTGGGGGAAACATGGGCGTGAGGGAGGAGCAGGTGCAACAGCACCGCGGAGAAACAGCACACCTACTCTGAACCAAATGGAAATTTAAAAATAGAAAGGTACAATATTTAAGTGAAATTTTATTGACTGAGCTTAACAGCAATTTGAAAAGTGCAGAAGAAGGTATAAGTGAACTAGAAGATCAATGAATAGATATCAAATCTCAAAACCAGGTCTACTTCTGCCTTGAAATGAGAGGTCATGGGTGCGCAATGGGTCAGGCTGCGTGCTGGAACAGGCTTCAGCTCCCGGCGTACAGACAACTGGGCGGGTAGTCTGACTGAGCCAAGACTGGATTTTAGCCAAGAGAATATAAAGAAATGAGGGAGGGCCAGGGAGTGGAGTGGGGAGGCAAGACAGGGATTATGAAATTTGGTCCTAACATTCAAGCTGGTTCAGGGATTATGAAATTTGGTCCTAACATTCAAGCTGGTTGGAGACCAGTAAGAGCATGGAAGGGATTAAGAAGCAAGGGATTCAGGGATTAAGAATTGTCAAGCCGTCGTCCATGAGGTGTTGAAGATCCAGTTGGAAAGGTGGAAGGTTAACTGTCAGACAGTGGGAGGCACACACCCAGGATGAAGGAGGGCCTTCAGTTTCAGGTACTGAAGGGGTCCAGGAGACACCAGGGTCTGGTACAACTTTCTGCCATGATGGAGATGTTCTGAGCTGTCAAAGACAGCAGCCCACGGGCCACCTGTGCCTATGAACCATCTGAAACGTGGCCAGTGCAACTGAGGGACTGAATTCCTAATTTTTTTTAATTTTAATAGTCAGAGGTGGTTGGTGGGATGGGTGCTGTAACAGGCAGCAGAAGCTAGGGTGTGACTATGTAAGTGAGCAGATGGGGCCAGACAGTAAACGAGATGGACCCGGAAACTGAAGCCGGAGCACTGAAAGGGTCATCACTGCAGCCGCTGAAATCACCGGTTTTAATGTGTGCGGGCGGTGTCCTGAGAGGGTGAGTCCGGAGCAGCAACTTCAAGGAACGGAGGAGGGCGATCTGGACGGTGCGCTGAGCAGGGCGATGGTCGTTCTGGTCATCTGGCAACAAATTCAAGCCAGCGGGATTTTCGGGAGAAGGATGGGCGAATGCTCTCAGAGTGGTGACGAGGACGGTGGGGGGCACTTGCCCACCTGCCGGTGCTGGAGCGAAGGCGCTGTGCTCGAGGAAGGAGCCCCTGCCAGACAGGGCTCCAGGCAGCCAGAGGCGGGCGCGGGGGCAGGTAGGCTCCTGGGGCGTGAGGGAGAAGAGACCATCCAAAGAAGAGATTTTCAACACAAGGCTCAGAGAGGCAAAGCCAGTTGTTCACAATCACAGAGCTTAAGGAAATGACAGAGAACCTGAAGCCTGAATTCGACTCCCACGCCCATGCTCCCCACCATCACCCCACCGCATGTCTAGGTCCACGGCGGCGCCTAGAATGCCCGGAGCACCGGGCACCTAGTCAGTATTTCCCAAAGTGACGCTCGGTGATGCGGCCCTGCAGAGTGGCCACAGCTCTGCCCTGGCACCCAAGCCCCATCCACATGCAACTGCCTGTCAACCGTGCTGCATTCCCGGCAGAATACAGCCGGTGACTCAAGGCGCAGAAAGTGTGTTTCTCTCCGTTTGTTTCACAGTGCTGTCTGCAAAGCCCTGTGGCCCTCATGTTCGCCGTCCTCAAACTCCCCTCCCATTCCTAAACACCAAGTGTCATGTGGCTAGATTTATTTCATCGCTGTGAAATAAATAGTCTTTCTTCCCTAAAATTTACCCCCTGCAGCTTACCTTCCAGCCTCCCCAAATCATCCTTTTAGAGACACTAGGACACAGACAGCAATAACTTCTGACAATTTTAAAGTCACATAATTTATCCTGAATTGTCACGCATGGTTATAAATACATGTATACATGTATATGATGCCAGATTACGTTTAATCAGATAGGAAATGTGAAAGCGGGCTATAGAAATGCTAATTCACTTCTGGACTAGAAATCAAAACTGACATGTGTAGCCCTGAATCCTGCCTTTCAGAAGTTCCGGAAGCTTGCTCACCAGTCGAGTTCTCCACACTGTGCTCCGTTTTGTCCTATTTGCTAACTTCCTGGGGCTCAGGTTTAAAAATGTGCTTGCACACATTTTTGTTTTAATACAAGAAAGAAAACTTCAATGACTTGTCTTTTGTTATTTCATTGGTTTTCCCGGAAGCCCGCGGGTATGTTAGCCCTGCCTGTCAGCAGGGCGGCGGCCAGTGAGGAGGGAGAGTGGGGTGTGGCTAAGAGGAAGGGGAGACCAGGGAAGAATCAAACACAAAGGAAGCCTGAGGACAAGGGGGCTTGAAAAGATACACCTTTGAAGTGGACGCACAAAAGCAGCCCGAGAGGCGCGTACGCGGAGGCGACGTCACGAGGAGACAGAACCTGATGAGAGCATCCCAGACGGTGAGTGAGGACCGGGGAGCAGCCACCGGCAAACAGCAGCCCTGAGCACCTGGGTGGCCTGGGACGTGGTCGAGCAGACGAGGGTCATGATGGTGGCATCAAATGAGGAGGGACCCTTCAGACAAATAGCGAGAAACAAACAAGGACTGTCCCCTCCAGGAACTGCTTCTGTCAGCACTGAGGCCGGGGGCTCGCTCCCCACCAGTCTGTGAGAGCCACCGCCAGGAAACGGAGCGCTGGCCCAGCGGGAACAGCCTGGGAGCAAGGTCCCCACGAGCCAGGATCCATGAAAACAGGGGTGTCAGGAAGACGTATCTAGCACCTGTTGTGCCCCTGCAGTTAAACAGGTAGGACTGAAAAGAATGAAGTAACGCCATCTGCGGCAGCTTGGGTGGACCTGGAGGGGATCAGAGTCAGTGAAGTGAGCCACAAAGGGAATCACTTACATGTGGAATCTAAAAAAAAAAGATACAAATAAACTTCTTTTTTGTTTTCAGGTTGAAAACAGAATTTATTATTCATAATGGCAAAATACATTGCTACATTTATATATTTAGTACACACTGTTCCACGTGAAGTTCTTTTTTTTATCATTTTATTGAGTTATAGTCATTTTACAATGTGTCAAATTCCAGTGTAGAGCACAATTTTTCAATTAAACATGAACATGCATATATTCATTGTCACATTTTTTTCAAATCAGAAACAGACTCACAGACACAGAAAAGAAACTTACAGTTACCAAAGGGGAAAGGGGGCCGGGGAGGAGCAACAAATTAGGAGTCTGGGACTTGCAGAGACACGCTGCTGTATACAAAACAGGCAAGCAACAGGGATTTGCGGTGCAGCACAAGGACGTGTATTCAATAGCTTATAATACCCTGTAAGGATAGAGAATATGAAAAGAATTACACATATATGTGTCTGCCTGAATCACCATGCTGTGCACCAGGAACTGGCACAACATTGTTAGTCAACTGTATTTCAACTAAAACAAACAAACCAAACAGGCAGGACTGCTTCTCCAAAGAGTCAGGGTCCAGCCACAAAGACTGCAGCAGTGCAGTGGTTATGGACCTGGAAGGTGCCCACAAACCAGGCCACAAATTAGGGGGGTGGAGTCAGCATCAGATGTGATCCCTTCTTTAAACTGACCAGCAAAAGACAGAGACTGAAAGGAAGGGGGAAAATAGGGAGCGTACGCTTATTACTGGCTGGCTGTGGGCCACGTGCAGAGTATATTTCTCTCGTGATGGGAGGTTCTTTTTGTTTTCCTTAAGTGATCTAACCCACAATCCACGAAAGACACACACACACACACACACACACACACACACAGAAAACAGCTGTTTTGCGTGCCTACAGGCCACCGCACGGGTGGCTACAGAAATGAGGCACCGGTGGATGGAGGGACCAAGGGCATATGGACTTTGGATCCATGCTGCCCAGGAGCAAAGCCTGGCTCCCCACCGTCACTGGCGAAGTGATGTCGGGCTAGTCCCGCTAACCCTTCCGTCCCCAGGTTTCCTGAGGACCTGGTTCGTCCCACCACGACACCAGGCCCAGGGCGCGAGCTCAGTGAATGCGGTTCTTACTGAAGTCATCATAGCATCACCAAGGCTGGAAGGGCTGCCTCTCACCCTGGAAACCCCCGTCGTTTACTTGGGCACCATGAGCGTATTAATCAAAGCAGCTTGACTCACGCTATCGAATGTTTTCACGTAGGAAATAAAACACAGGATAATTAAAACAACTGCCTATACCCAGAGTAGAACGCGGAGGAAAGGTCGGTCCTGTGAGGCAGCAGGTTTCAGCCTCACGAGGATGCTCAGTCAAAAGTGCTTCTGATTCTCTACACGTATCTACGATGGACCAAATCTGAGGGCGCTGCGTGACGGACACCTGCGAAATGTGTTAACGGGTAAACCACTGACCCATCAGTGACTGAGCTGAGTCCCAATACACTGAGCTCTTCCAGGATCCAATTTCAAAGCTGGAAGGCAAGCATGAAATCCCAGCAGCAATCTCAGATTTTTCTCATTCTGTCCACTTAGATTTTTCCTCGTTTCTCTTATCACCCTATGTCCCTAATGTCCCTAACACCTCTCATTGCTAAAATCTGTCTTACACGTAGACATTTTAATGCATCAAATACATTGTCATCCACCTGATTCTTATTTCCTGTCTGATAAAGAGGAAACATTTTGCCTTTTTAAAAAATGTATTTATATTTAAAGTAGATGCATTTTACAAGATGATTTTCAAAAGGTTGGTTACTGTTCTTTTTTATCTTTACTCATTGAGTCATTCCTGAGTTCATCCCTGAGTTATTTTTTAGATAAATTTGGTGTAATCTTATTAAATTCCTATAGGTCAGGCAATCCTATCTTCTCAAGTTGCTCTTCTCATTTTTGCTGTATGCAGTTTTTTGTTTTATCTTCAACGTTTACATTCAACTAGATACTTTGAAGTGGATTTCAGAAAACATTAATTGATCCCAACATATTAATATATGTGTACATTTGTATATATTCTTAAATTATTAAAACTTGTTCTATAAACTGGTAAAACAGAAGTCTGAAACTGCTTTATAATTGCAATCTGTCATTTTTTTAGATAAAAGAAACACACCTCGCACTGTTCCTGTTAACACAGAGTCTGACGTTAATTAGCAAAGAAGTTTTGGAATAACTCAGGAGGTTCAGGGGAAAAGCCTGGCATTTATAATCAAGACCAGAAAATTACTGAACAGAAGCAAGTCAACAAGTAGCTGAAAGCACCCTGGGGCTCTGGCTCGGAGATCGGCAAGCCTAGCAGATTTTCTCTAAGCCATTTCAATAGCTCGCCACAACCCTTCCCCATCTTTCATTTGCTTTTTCAAATATATAATAATTCACCTGACATATGTCCCAATTTAAAAAAAAAAAAAACGGAGACATTGTGAGTGATTCATAGAGAACATTTGAAATTAAATACTAAGAAAGATCTTTCACGGGCCTCCATGTTTCTTTCCATCAGAAAGCTGTCTTTTAAATTCAACTCCCAGTAAAGTGGGAAGATATTCTAATACTCCAGCTGCTTTGCGTCCCCACTACGTTTTAAAGATTAAACAGTTTCACAGATGGATCAGCTGGAGAAGATACAACTTCATCTTTATGAATGTCAACAACACGACCTGCACCGGAGCATCTCAAGCGAAGACCAAGGGAACTGGTCTCATCCATCCACGCTGGCCTCCTTGGACTGGTCACTCGACATGCTCCCCTGTGCTCAGGTAAGAAACTGGATATCTACAAACACCCCCAATGCCAGGACGCTCTGCGTGGCGTCCCCCATCTGCTCAAGCAGGACACCAACCTTTCCTCATCTCCAAATACTCCTGGTGATGTCAGAGGGTGTCTCGTCTGCCCCCAGCACGCCCCCAACATCTTTGTTCTGGGATCCACTCAGACCACTGATCTCGCTGAGGCCTGATTCTGACCACTGCCCAACCACCAAGGTTCACAAAATGCAGCGACAAGAAAACTCCGCCAAGCGAGCAGAGACTTCCGTCTGTGCACAGTAGGGTGGCTCGAGCCCCGACCTGTGACAGCGCTGAATGTCTGTGTCTTGGAATTGTTCCAAACCCTCTTGGACGACACATCCAAAACCTTTCTGTAGGGGACGCTACACCCTCCCCAAGCCAGTTCCTTTCGCCTAGACGGCTACACTGCATGGGGTAAGTGACAGCCACTGGGACAAACTCAGAAACACCATTCTCCTAAGATGATGGCGTCTTTCTACTATATCCAGCTTATTCCATCAAATTACTTTCCTTTGCTACAACCTCTGTGTGCCGGGTTTCCTCGCATCTTTGACCCCGTTGACCCCTCTGCCTCCCTGTGAACCTGTTGTATCTATGCTACAGCTGCGAACAGAACACATGGCTTTTCCAAAGAAGTGCCTGGACCATCAGCACATGCAAATAGATTCCAGCAACAGTAACAAGGTGGATAGAAAGTTCAGCACTTGTGCAGCAGGAAACCCTGCTCCCAATGTCTGAACAATGAGGTTATAAAGGGCTCTGCCATGCTCCATCCTGGCTTCCGAAAAATCTCCTTCCAACTTAGTAATAAATACACCCAGGGCAATTTGAAAATTCATGCTCAACTAGAATCTTCGCCGCATATTGAAAATTTCATTACAGGTCACGTAAATAATTGATCAAAAGTTTCTGAAATGCTAGGAAAATACAGAAAACCAAGGCTCATGTAGCAGGTGATCGTATGAATTTATTAGAGTTGATCTGATGGGGTTTTTTTCCCCCACTCTCATAATAATCTATCTTGGTAGCACAGACCAATTACAACTATTCGTGCTCTAGCAAGTGACCTGTAAAATTAACAATCCAATCGTCTGCACAGACAGCCTCTAATATTTACTGCACTTTTATGTGGCATTTCTGTTTAGTGAATGGAACTCCTGACTCTTCTGACATAACTCCACCTAATTATCTGATGCTCCTGGTGGGATTAGCAACAAAAAAAATGTTAGTAGTGCTTTGCTTGTATCAAAATCAAAAGCCAAAGAATCATTCAAAATAAGGAAAGATGGAAGTATTAAGCTGGATGGCAACTGGCAGGTTCGCGTCCACAGGGTGGGTGACCACATGATGCAGTCGTGCGGGTGTCTCCGACAAGGGCCGTGAGGGTGAGGCTGTGGGCCTCACTTCGTGTGTCAGTGATGAGGGCGGACTCGGCCTCCACTCCCAACCATCGCGACCTGGACGTCCTTCCCTTGCACTTCGCAGCGTACAACCCCTGGGGTGCATACGCGCATTCAAGGCCATTTAAGCCATCTAATTTTGTCCAATCTCGTGTAACACCGCCAAGGTTGAGAGTGGAGTCAAGAGACCTGGGGGTGCACGTTGGCGTGGTTTCCTCTCCGACTGCCTAGCAGATCTTCAAAAGGCGAAAAGCGTATTATATCCTTTCAAAAAAATCTTACACGATTAAGTAGGAGAAAGCAGGTTCAGTGGCACAAAATTCACAGAAACAGTTATTTTTTTTTCAAGTTAAAAATAGCTCGTGCCATGGAAGAATTTCCCCGTCACGGAGCGAGCCATGACTCGTTTTCATGAGGGCTGGATCTCACACACTGAGGAGGCTTTATCGGAACCCTGCCCCCGTCAGAGCCGCCCCGCAGGCACTGCATCCCCCGCGGGGAGGCGGTCACTCCTCCTCTCTGTCTCTTTTTATAGAAAAGGCAAAAAGCTCCACTAGATATAAAAGGTTTCCAAGAAAGTGTCTTTTCACATAGTCAGTGTATTTTAAGTTTCTCGTGTGTGTGAGTGTGTGTGTGCGCGCGCAAGTGTGTGCGTAGCATCTCTGTATCTCCCATTAGAGAATACCTAAAAATGATGTGAAATGAATTCAGAGGAAATCAGACTTTGCAGCACATGCCTGTGTCCTGGAACACTCAGCTCTCAGAAAATGAAGATCATTTTGCTGTCTTCCAAATTGTCAGCCTTATTTAGTTTGAGTCTTTGTTTTTTTTAATATTACTAATACCACTGCACAGGTTTCTAAGGATGAATCGGTTCAATTCGTCGACCCTAGTTAGGAGTCAGAGGAAGGAACATAAAGCCACGATTCAACACAAATAAAGTGGTGGATTTCCCCTTTGTGCTCAGCAGACCCCAGCATCGGCTCAGAGACGGACAGCCCTGCTTCCGTGTCAGACTCCATGTGAGACAGTGGTCCTCTGGGTCAGGACCGCTCTTCTCTGGGTGAAACGAGCCAGAACCTACAAAGACAAGAACCTACAGAAGCCCCACTAAAGCCCCCAGTGTGCTCGGTCCAGTCACGACTAAGGTCTTCAAGGAGGCGGGCAAGAATCAGGCCTTTCTTGGCTGGAATGACGCAGAAGCTGCCGCCTGACTCTCCTGCAGTTCGAGCCAGCGGGCAGCGGCGTGGACTGTCGGGGTCCCGGGTGGGCCATGCTCTCTGCAGAAGGCCGGCCGGTCTCTGCCGCAGCCGCTCCCCGCCGCAGCAAAGCAGAAGCGCGTCCGTGTGGCGGGGCCACACCCACACCTGACTCACGGAGCCTGAAACTTGACCTTCACGTAAACGCCACGTATCACACAATAGTATTCAGTTATGTTTAGTTACATGTCAACTATTTAAAAATGTGCAGACCATCCCTAGCCTGGGGGTCCACAAAGACAGCTCGCGAGGCAGGCCTGCCGGGCGGACCGCCGTTTTCAGATCGCTCACCTGGAAGATGCAGACCTCACCCTTAGCGAGTCTAATGCAGAGCAGCTCTCCCGGCCCCCAGCTCACACGGCTCCACATCTCAGCAAATGCTCTTTGCTTGGTCGCGCTTGCCAGTAACAACAATTTTCCTTAATTTGTCTCTTTTTCTCTTATACCCCAAAACTAGTCCTGTTAGCTGAACCTTCAAAACACCCTGAGTCCTCCCTCTTTTCGCCAAATGAACTTCTGCCATATTAGTCAAACCACCTACAACAAACCACCTGTGGCCTGACCAGGTCCTGTCTCACCTGGTCTATTGCACGCACTGCCCTGACATCCAGTCTTGCCAAACTCAATCCACTTTCCAGATTAATTCACAATCCAGAAAGGTCGTTCTATAAGTCAGACTGATTTTCACTCTTCTGTTTAAAACACTCATGGCTTCTCATCTCACACAGAAGGAAAACCCAAGGTCACACTCTTGCTTCCAAAGAGCTCCAGGTCCTGCCTCCCTCCGCTATCTCAGTATAGTCAGTTTACAGTGGGTCACTTTCCAAAGCACAGCACACTGCTTCAGTCACACACGAACATACAGATCTCTGTTTTCATTTTCTTTTTCACCGTAAGTTACAAGATACTGATTTAGTTCCCTGTGCTACACATTTCAAGTATTATTACCCTACAGAGCAGTGGTTCTAGAGGTTGATACTGCCGATCTTACAGAAAAGTGCTTCATCCTAAACCCAGTATGTGATAGTCACTGAGCTTTGGTGAGACACAAAGATAAACCGGAACTGACACCTGACCTTAAGTAGACAGAAGTGTGGAGAGAAGACAAGGCGTGGGACAGAGGACAGAGAGGTTAAGACTTAAAAGGAGTAGCACGCCGTTATCAGCTTCTCCAAAAAATTGTGCAAATACACACACACGCGTACACACACACACACACACACAAACACACGCTCGCTTCTTCCTTCTTGGCAAAGCCTTATTCACATAATATTTTATGTGAACAAATGCCCAAGGGATGGGACCCATCTCCAACTTCAGGTGAATCAATGTTGATTTAAGCTATTCAGTGGTGTTATTTTCCTTACAAGAGTTTGATGAAATATGGACGTTGGACTCCATTCTGGCTGAAAACTTGAGAAGCTTCAATTTTCCAAATAAAAATGCACCCAAATACACATAATTTTCTGGATATTGTTTAGTTTTTATATGAGGCTTACAGACTTAAACATAAGACCAGACACTATAAACCTCCTAGAAGAAAACACAGGAAAAACACTCTCTGACATAAATTGTAGCAATGTTCTCCGAGGGCAGCCTACCCAGGCAATAGAAGTAAAAGCAAAAATAAACAAATGGGACCTAATAAAATTTATATACTTTTGCACAGCAAAGGAAACTATAAAGAAAATGCTAAGAGAACCTACAGAATGGGAGGAAATATTTGCAAATGATGCAACTGACAAGGGCTTAATCTACAGAATATACAAACAGCTCATACAACTCAACAACAACAACAACAACAACAACAAATAACCCAGTCAAAAAAATGGGCAGAGGACCTAAACAAGCAATTCTCCAATGACGACACACAAATGGTCAACAGGCACATGAAAAAATGCTCAGTGCTGCTAATTATCAGAGAAATGCAAATCAAACCACAATGAGGTATCACCTCACACCAGTCAGAACGGCCCTCATTAAAAACTCCACAAACGATAAATGCTGGAGAGAGTATGGAGAAAAGGGAGCCCTCCTACCCTTTTGGTGGGAATGTAATTTGGTGTATGGAGATTCCTCAAAAAACTGAAAACAGAGCTACCATGCGATCCAGCAATCCCACTTTTGGGTATATATCTGGAGAAGAACTCTAATTTGAAAAGATACATGCACCTGCCTTGTTCATAGCAGCAGTATTTACAATAGCCAAGACACAGAAGCAACCTAAATATCCATCGACAGATGACTGGATAAAGATGTGGTATATTTATACAATGGAATAGTATTCAGCCATAAAAAACAAAACAATGCCGCTTGCAGCAACATGTATTGACCTGGAGATCATCATTCTAAGTCAGAAAGAGAAAGAATCATACCACCGATGTCACTTATATGTAGAATCTAAAAAAAGGAGACCAGTGAACTTGTTTACAGAACAGAAACATACTCACAGACATAGAAAACAAACTCGTGGTTACCACGGGGATAGGGGACGGTGGGGGGTACATTTGCAGACACTAACTATTATATACAAAATATACAAACAGCAAGGTCCGAGTGTATAACACAGGGAACTATGTTTAACAAAGGAGGGAGCTATCAACTGGTTCTAAGGTTGTTCATAGGTCAAAGGAGAAGAGGATCAGAGTGACCCCTGGATTTCATAGTCCGTGAGTCATGCTTACCTTAACAGCAGGAATTCGCATGGGGCGGCCTAAAGGGAGACTTGGAATGCAGACATTAACTAGTGGCAGCTAGTACGGTTAACTTGGTGGGCGATTTTTGTTATAAAACCAAGAAGAGAAATAAGCCAGTAACATCAAGAATACTTTTTAGTGGAAGAAGTAAGAGCATGTCTGACTACGGGAGAAGGAACTGGACGTGCCAGGAGTGGAGCGTCCCTGTGGCAGGGCCTTGAGTAGGAGACAGGGGCCAGGATCTGGTCCATGCGTGATGGCGGAGGGGGCTGGGCTGACGTCAGGCAGCTCAGTGTATCCAGACAGAGGAGCCAGCGTGCAGAGAACAGGTGTGGATCCACCTGCAGATACGAGAGCAACGGCCGTGGAAACCCTCTGCTCACTGCTTCCACTTCCTCAGTGACACAAAGCGCGAGGTCATCAGCCGAAACCGAAGATGCCGCAGAGGAGCCCGAAGGCTGCGAGCCGTCCAGATACGGAACGGGTCTCCACCTGACGGGACTGGACAGGGAATCAAGGTATCCGTGGGGAGCTCTGCAGGTCACAGAAGGCAGCTGCACTTTGAGTAAAACGGACACTCTGCTTATAATCAACCTTCTCTCAAAACTGTCTGCTTCCAGTGTCCTACTTGCTCCTGAGAGAGAACATTTTTTGTCTACATGATATTTTTTTTAATTTTAATAGGGAGGGAGGTAGATGGATAGAAACAGAGACGCCCACACAGTGTGCATGTATTCGTGATACCCTTGGTAAATTCTCTTTTTAAATTTTATCTTACCAATGAGACCAACATCTCTCTGCAAAAGAGAACACGCTTTGATTTTGTCTCATATAGCAGATTTTCAAAATATATTTGTTGGTTTCAGTAGAGAACCTGTAAAGCCTGAGTCCTTACAAATGCACCTCGTCAGCACCACCTGTAGATACAGCTGGCTCCCTGGGCCACCATGTACTCTAACAACTTTAGGACGTATAAAATTGTTTTCTGAATATTAATAATGCTTTCAAAGTTTGAAAGACAGTTTTTCTTAGATTAGGATATTATGAACCCACCTTGTCTCTCTAATCAAATTCTCCTGGCTGTGCCTAGAGAATTCTGCTGAAAAACAAAGACAGAATCAACTACCATCTACTCGCTTCATGAGAGTATTATATGAACTAATGAGATAATCCTTGTAAATCACTTTAGTTCCTCAGAGATAAGTGCTCAATATGGACAAAATGGTATTATTATTCTCCAGAGACCACGTGCTCTGTGTCTGGTTAGGGAGGTATCAATTGCATACGGGCAATTGCTGTTGTGAATTGGTGCACATGTCAGGATTTAGATGCAAACTTTCACAAACACAGCCCGTCACGGATTGGACAAGTTGCCTCTCATTTCGATAATGTGTATTGTCATTCAACAAGGGAGATCGGGGTCCAAGGAGACTTGGTCCAATCATAGAGTACAATAAATTCTAATTAAAATTCTCATCTACATGAATTTTAAATTAAGATGAAGTCTTCAAATTGCTGGATAAGTCAATGAAGATGTATTTTTTTTTTATTCTATTGGCCCAGATGTAATGACATCACCTCATTGTCAAGCTCTTAAAATTAGCTTCTGGTCCTACAACCTGACTCTCCTAATTCCTAAATCTTTCCTCATAAGAGAGTAACAGAAGCTCCCAAGGTGGAAATAAATATCACACACAGACCACAGAGGGGCCCAGAAATGAACACACAGAGGCGAGCACAACAAGAAGCCTGAAGGACAGGACTGAAGCCTAGGGACGCTGCCACCCTTCTGAGGTCTCACTAACCTTTTTGCAGTTGATTTCCATGAGACTTTTCTCTGCTTTTATGTTTTTCTAGGTAAGCTGAGTTAGTGTTAATCCCCTGTGATCAAATTATCCACGACTAAGAACATATAATCACTAAAACACTGAGAACAACCCAGAAGGGAACACAGAAGGCAAAATGGGCTGAGGATAACCTGTTCTTTCATCAGTTTGACTGAATTGACGTATTTCACACTGAACACGTGGACACTGCCCAGAAGACAAATGTGTACTAACTTCCCCAGCCTTCTGTAAATTGTATCCACCTCCCCCCCCCCTTTGCTCTTTCCAGGTATTATAGCTCAACCCACACAAATCTCAAAGACCATCCTTCATGTGGCCACCATCCTTCACGTGGCCACCATCTTTCAAGTGCTCCTCCTTTAAGTTAATAAAGTCAATAATGGAAGACCTGATCTACGCTGGTTGGTACACAATTACTGCCATCTCCTTAGCTCCAGCACTCTAAAACAGTCCTACTGGGGTTCAGTGTTGCTAGAGAACAGATACCTGGTTTGTTTAAACGATGTTCACAGAGGAAACTCGCACATAAACCCATCCTAACAAGGGTCTGTGCTAATGAACGCAAAGGAAGGAGGGAATGTCAAAAAAATTAGTAAGTAAAAAAAAAAGCACGAACCATGGTTTCTCAATTCCACCAAGGCCTTGTTCTGGAGAAGTCAACAGATGATAGAAAGTGAGAAACGGAATTACTGTGGCAAAGACAAGCAGCCCTGTGTGTTGGGAAGAGAAAAGCGAAAACACTTAGCAAAGGATCACATCCCTTGGGTACATAAGTTTCCCATTTTCAAGAAAGAGACCTGAGCACCTGCACAGGCATAAGGGAGTGATTTTACAGGCCCACTAGGCATAATGGGCCAAACCACCATAAAAATCAACAGAAAATGCAGAGACTTATCATCTGAGTCCTTGCATTAAAAGGGTGTAAACTGTACAAAAGGAATGAGGAAAAAAAGTAAGTTGTAAGAATAAAACATCCATCCTGAGACCTAAATCAGCCCCTGATATATGAAGACACTCACTTCACCCTATTCATGAGGGGACCCAAGTGCTAAACAGAAGGGAAGACCAGAGCAGGACAGACCCTGCGGAATTCGTGCATCCAAGGACAAAAGAACGTGCCATCGTGATGACGTGCCTACCACACAGCCTGCAAGCTTATAAACATCTAATGTGCGGGGATGAGGAAGACATAAATACGAAGCAGTCTCATTCAGAGAGAGCAGCGTATTTATGACATGAGGAAATTATGTATGCGTTAGGACGAGCGTGAATTCAGTGCATGCAGAGTGAAAAATAATCTAGAAGATGTCTTAGCGACCATGTCTTCAAGTATTCTCATTTTACACCTGAGGAAACTAAAGACCAGAGGGGGCAAGTGCCGTCTTACACAGCAAACCACTCACCGCAGACCAGGCAATACAAAATAACGGGGCCACGTCTACAATTAGCGTGAGGCTAATTTTAAATGTTCAGTGCAAACCAATACAAACAATGAAACAAGCAAAAATAAAATCTACGGCTGTTTTTCCATTCAAAATTAGCTCACTAAAATGTTTATTCCCTCAAGGAAGTAATAAAATCTTAATTCTTTAAAAAAAAAAAAAACACAAGTATCTAGTGAGCATCTATTTCACTCAGGACATAGGAAATGGGAGATTTTTAAAAGTAGGACATACAGAAGGTTTTTTTTATCCTTACAGTTTGTTTTGGTTCGTAATAAACACCAGCCTCAAGGTTGGCACTGACTATCTGCTATGTGTAATATACACACGTGGGGGCCACCGCTCCCCCCAAGTGTATATACTGCTTTCTTTGCTGCCTTTCAACCAGACAACACAACAGTGGAGATCCTTGAAAATCCTCATCTCTTGTCAGTAAGTTCCCTCACTTCTCAATAGCAGGCATCCTGGAACAATTCTGTCAGCCAACAACCCATTTCTCCACTCATCCTGAGGCGACTGCCAGCAATCAGATGGACAGAGCCCTTGCCTTGCTCAGTTCCGCCCCCATTTCAGCCAGAGCTTTTGCAACACGAGTAGATCATATAGTAGGAGCCGGGTAAGACTCGGATGGACACACTAGGAATCGGGCGGCTGAGCCCTTCCACTCCGGGAGACGTGGCTCAACGTGGGCAAGGACGTGATCCCTCCCTGCCATTTCCCAGCGTTGTTCTCAACGCCACGCTGAAAACACCGCGCTCACAGGTGGCTCCGTGCTCTCCTTCACCTACAAACCTACTTACTTTTCAGCACCACTAAGGACATGTTATTTCATAACATAATGATTTCTCTATGTTGCTAGAAATTGTGCAATAAACTCTTTGGAAATACGTATGGCACAAACATTTTGGTGCTACGGGTACTGAAAAATCTACTTCTGAAATATGCAAGTAAATCACAACCACGGCTTCTTCAGCAGCAGCTAGGGAGCCATGTTCCTGACTCTGCTTAACACTTAGAGACCACACATTGCAAGGCATGACCAAGCGTGACCCACAAGAGTAACTGTGGACCTTCTGGCTAGGGAGACAGTCCCTCCTCTGAGTAAGCACGTCTCGTGCTCAAGTCCTGCGTTCCTTTTGACCTGGTTCCTCCAACCACTACTGAGACTTGTGAACCTTGTAAGCAAGAGTTTTTTCTGCTTCCCTTGGAACTGCTTTTACCAAATTCTTTCAACCCAGAGAAGCCTGGAGGTAGTCAGGTATAAAGGAGCAAACAAAATTTAAGGTAATAATAGTACAGGGACAGCACAAGAGCAGGAATGAACATCACAGAGCTAGATGCACACAGCTCCAAAACTGCTAAGACTAAAATTCAGATTTTATGGAAATATAAACAGGAGCTCAGTTACTAACAACTACGAACTAGAAGAAAACATAGATTTAATGAATGATATAGAGAGTTGATTCTCTGTTAACTTGAAAGGACCTTTGCAGTAATTACAAAACAATATTAAAAAAAAAAAAAAGCCTCATAAGACAATCCTAGAACAAAGCATGCACGGTGTCTGTGAGTCCAGAGTGTGTTCAAAAAGAACCAGAATCGTGCAGTCAGAGGCATTCAGGGCTCAGTTCACGGGACGTCAGTTCCGCACTTTGGTCTGCCGCTGAAGTAGTTGTGGTACATTTGGCAATTCACTCAACAGTTACTTATCTGTTCTGTGGGAACAATGCCACGTGTTAGCGTTCTCAGTGCTGTAGTAGAAATAACGTTAGCAACTGTCAGGATAATAGTGTGAGAAATGTAAAGAAGCCTACAAATCAATACTTTAATTACTAGTTGAGCAAATTGATAGGAAATTCTTTTCACATTAGTATGAATGTGCAATAATACAGGACCACTGTGACACGCCCTTGTCAGCACTCCAGCAGGACCCTGTGTTTGGATTCCAACCCAATCACAGTTTCTCTCTGGGGAGTTGCTTCCTCATAAAAATGGAACTTCCTTGGCTGAGTTCTTCTCCGGAGGCAGGGCTTTCTTTTTATTACGGGCATATATTACCGCGAAGATGCAGTCCAGAAATTGTCACTCTGGGAGTAAAAGGCTGAAAACGTGCTTATATATGGACTAGAGAAGTGGGGAGTGCAGCCCCGCCTGCCTGTTACAGAGTCCCACGTGCTGGGACTGTGAGAACCCAACGCCTCGTCCCGGACCCACACACAGAATGCCGCTTCCGAGACACAGTGTTCCCCGGCGTCTCACACGGGAGCAACGTGCATCTCGCACGCAAATGCGAACAATCCTCCTGGAGTTTAGGACCTGCAGGCCATAGCTATTTCGCCCCTATTTTCCCAAATTCAGGTGTCTATCCATGCTGTGGATTCTTTTTGCTAAAGGCAGGTACGTTAACACTTTTATTTTACTGCATTTTGTTTTCACTATTTGCTTAACAAAGATCATCTGCAGATGTCTGTGATACAATTAAAATGTAACTACTAACTGGTTAATAATTTCTATCATGGGTGAAAATCATGCACATTAAAAATTTATTTTGTTAAAAACAATAGTGTCCTATTTTGACATGGTGACTGAATGTGAGTTTATCCCCTAAAATATCCTACAATGGGAGCCATGAGGGAGGACGGCGATAAACCCAGAGACAAAGAAAACTGGAGAGGACAGGGAGCTCACGGGAGGTCAAGGGCCTGCTTACAGCTGGAAAGCAGGACACGTACAGCTTGCTGAGCACGCCCAGAGTGTGGGGAGTGAAGCCAGCGGTCAGGAGGAGAGGGAAAAAGAGAAAACTTTCTGCAGCCTGGAACCCTGGAGTGGTTCAGGTTGGGGGAACAGCTACTTTTCAAGGCAGAGGTATGGAGGAGGGACCAAAAGCAGAAGCATTTGATGATGGTCTATTTGAGAAGCACTTAGACTCCCAGAGTGTCCACCCCTTTACTGCCCCTTTGCCGCCCTGGCAGAGGGCCAGGCTCAAGGCACAGGCACAGTGGTAAAAGAGTGGGACAAACACGAAACGTACCTGAGAGTCTGTGTGCTACAAAACAGAATCAACCATCCCCCCTGCTGGGCCCCAGATGCTGACAAAAGGTATCTATGACTCGGGCAAGAGACTGGGCTCCTCTCTAGAGAATCTGGCCATCCCAGAAGGAAAACCTACAGATCCTTCTATCTGGGCGCCCAGGAACAATGTCCCCCAGATAGGCAGACAGATGGAGGGAGGGAGGGAAAGAGAAGCTCAGTGGTCACCTGCGTTGGACGCCACTGAGCCCTGCGCCAGTCCACTTGATCGGGCCAGCACACCCGTCCTCCAGCTGCTGGACGCTAAGGGCATCCACCTGCCCCCTCTCCTGGGAGCTGTCCCTGGCCACCATGCCCTGGAGGTGACAAGCTCCAGCCCCCTGTCACTCAGGGCCAGGACCTGTCTGCTCAGAGGTGACTGCGTCCTCAGGGCCAGACAAAAGCGAAACCCCAGCTGAAAGGTCACATCCTGCGTGCCTCCTGCCCCAACCAGGGCGCCCTCTTGTCCCAAGGGCGCTGACTCCATCAAGCCCTTGCGTCCACTTCCCTTTCTCACGCTCTGTTTCCCGGGAACTCGGACTAAGACCTTACTTGATAGATTTAAATACCCTGAGAGAAGCTTTACAGCGCTGACCGTTTGGGAACAGGCTCCTAAGGAAACAACAACAGAAAGAAGTAATGGTTAAACGCACGGGAAACAAGAATTTGTACAGGAAGAGAATAAAACAGTTACATGACAGTATAGGACTCACTGTGGATAAACACAAAATTCTCATTTACTCCGAACGCATGGGACAAACGTGTGAGGAGGATAAAGAGAAAACACTTGTGCGGGAGCTGGGGGGGGGGGGTGCGAGGAAGTAAGCCAGTAAGTAACCCCTTAAAAACAAAAAGGCGGTTTTTCCAAATGCAGAGGTAAGTATCAGAAGAAACAGTTAAAAGGTTTGAAAGCAGGGTGTCTTGGGAGAGTAAAAAAAAAAAAAGGTGGGGCAAAGAACACTGCTTCTGATTATAAGTCTTACAGAATTAGTCGATTTTTTAAACTTTATCCATGTACTTATTTATAGAACACAGATTCACGTTCAGCACATTTCTGCATATAAAAAGCATCTACTTATTTTAGAAAGTCCAGAAAAGTAAAAGAACATCATAATCTACAGCCTCAATATCCAATCAGAAACAGTTATTAACATTTTATTATGTCTTCCCCTCAGTCTTCTTGATTATTTTTTCTCGCACAATTTTAATTATTCCATACACATAATTTTCTTTTAATATTATATCATGCATTTACTTACATTGTTAATGACTTCAATTAGCATGATTTTGTTGGTGAAAGATTTTATTATATGCACTCTATAACTTGCTCAACCGTTCTCGTCTGTTTGTATTTCTGCAGAGCTCCCTAAACTTCTCTACTATAAATAACGCTGTGGCGCACATCCCCGGCACAACGCACTATTCTCTGTAGTTTTTCATGTGCAGACACCCACTAAGAATTAGCCCTAAATCTGTCCGTTTGCAGGGGCTTTCATACCTGAAGTCATTTCAACACAATTTCCCCCCACAAAACAATTTAAAGGCACTGTAGGTGTCATTGTAATGAGATGCTACGTGTGTAAATGATTTTCCAGTCCTTTGGTTTCAGCAGCTTGCCTTCTCCCCCGGGAGACGGCTCAGTTCCTGACACAGCTCCAGGGCTTCCCCAGTGAGCACTGAAACAAGGCATTCCTTTTTTTTTTTTTTTTTTTTTTTTTGCTGCATTTTCTTCTTCTGTCGTGGAATTCATTTCAACCTCTCTCAAAGGGCTTATAATCTTCCTTCCCTGTCTTCTAAATTCACATATATTTATGAAACTGTCCATTTTTCATCACAAAACACGCATTCGTCTTGAAGGTCTTCTTGTGACTGATGTGGCGGTACGTGCCTTTGCCCTGCGTCGGGAGTGCTGATCGAGACTCCTTGTCTTCCGTGCCTTTTTATTTTGTACAACCTTTATGTTTTGCCCTAAATGTGTTTTTCCCTTGTTCGTTTCCTTCTTTAACTAATGTTTGTTAATGGCTCCAACACGGTTTAACTCCCCGTGAGTTAAGAACAACCCTGAGGTGCATTCCTACTGTGTGCCAGGAATCTGTTACATTGTGCCAAATATGATGCCTCATTTTTTTCCTATAACCTCTGAATCACGTGTGTTAGTGGTGTTTCACTTTTACTTAGAGGAAACACGCCAACTGTGATGTATGTCAACTGGACCCAGTAGTTATTTGAAATAAAGACAGAGCTTCACGTTCTACTCCTTGGAAAACAGAGATAGGAGAGTTAGCAACTGGTTTTGTTTGTTGATGAGTTTTAAATAACTAAATTGAGTCAAATCAATGAAACTCAAAGTTGACATTTGCCTTTTCATCCTATGCTTAAATGATTACTTTTTCCACCTAGTTTTCCCATTGCCTGAGCTAAATCTGGGTAGGGGTCAGTTAGAAACCCTTTGAAAATCAAATACCAACTACTTGATTGTAACCACAGAGCATTCAAATACATGGCTCTGGGTGGAAAAGGGAAACTGAGGGGAAAAACTGTTACTAGGCTGTGTAAGTCCATCTCAACTATTGTGGAAAAAAATTACTTAAAAAGCAAAATTACTTTTGTATAGGGTAATTCACTAGTACCTAAAAACTAGGCATCTTCTATTTCTAAGGGTACACAGTTAATTATTGTACTCATTCCATTGTCTGATATCAGCAAGCATTTAAAGACTCGAATAATGAATCTTCCCGATGTGTCCATCTCTCGTCAAGTTCTGATGCCAGTGGTAATTCCCTGGGTTCTTCTTTCACTGATGGGAAGAAACAGTTCAGAGCAGGATGCCTCTGGGATTACTCGCAACATCAACACTTCATACTCTTTCTCATCTTCGTACTGAACTTAGCCTCTGTCTTGTTTGACCCACATCATCCTTGGAAATCCTTCTTCAAATGACTTATCATTAAATCTTTTAGTTTCATTGTCTGTAGTCATGAGGGAGTGAGCTGAAGACAGCTTCCAGGCTTACACCGTCACACCCTCGCCACAAGTTTCCCTTCTGTCTGCATTTTTGCTGGAACCTGCATGTCTGCGTCCATGTCCTGGACTTGGGTCCTCTGATTTTCTTCTCTGCTGCATCCTGTGGCACCACGTCTTGAGCCTGTTTTTCTGTCCTTCATCCTCACCCTCTCTGCATCCATCCCCTCTCTGATGACAAACTTTCTTCCAGGATTTTGGCATCTACACACGTTTTCCCCTCCCCATCCAAATCCTTGTCTTTACCACAGGCATACCCCTCTTTCTCTGCCAACACTTGTGATCTCAGTAACAAGCGATGGTTCTGACTCCAGTGCCAGCGTGTGTGGGTTTTCCCCCGACAGCAGCAAGCAATTCCGCACACCAGCTGAGGAGTGTCCTGCAGATAACTCAGTGCTGGTGAAGACAGCCTCAGATCCCACAGGTCAAGGGCTCAGTCCTACCAGACTGTCCCCTACTTCGATGCCAATCACAAACCCAGGTTGTCACCTATGCTTCTCACCAACCAGCTATCGACTGGAGGATCCACTGACCCTCTCCTTTGGTTCAATTAATTTGCCAGAGTGGCTCACAGAACTCGGGAATTTTACTTAGCAGGTCATCAGTTTATTAAAATAGGATGTAACTCTGGAACCGCAGATGGACGAGATGCACAGGGCAGGCGTGGGGAGCACAGTTTCCACGCCCCTGAGCTCATCACTCTCCCCAACAACCATGTGCTCACCAACCTGGAAGCTCAAAGAACCCCATCCTTCTAGGTTTTATGGAGGCTTCATTAAATGGGTGTTGTTTGATTAAATCATCGGCCGCGGTCCCTGCATTCAACCTCCAGCCTCTCTCCCTTCCCTGGAACTAGTGACAAAGTTCCAACCTTCTAATCACATAGTTGGTTCTCCTGGCCACCAGCCTCCATCCTTAGGCACTTTCCAAAAGTCACCTCACTAAGAAGACAAAAGACAACTTTATTACTCTCATCACTTAGGAAATTCCAAGGATATTAGGGGCTCTGGGCCAGAAATAGGGACAAAGACCAAATACATCTTTATTCTAAAGTGCAATATCATACAAGCTGTCCTCAGTCTCTTCCAGCTGGAAGTAGCTCAGGTTTTTTTTAGGTGGCTTTCCAGTTTGTATGCTGAACACACACTTGCACATACAGCCATTAATAATGTCCAAGCTCAGCTACAGCGCATGAGATGAACGCCTAAATGACAGCCGCTCTCTGCCCACATCTGCTATTCTCACTACATGCTCCACACAGCCCTTGTGTCAGGTCTGGTTCTCCAAGAAGACCTCAGCTCAGCTCAGGAAGTGCCTGGGGGTGTAGTGGCCGTGACGCTGCTGCCAGGAACGTGCTCTGCCGAGACCACCTGCTGCGGAGAGGGCAGCCCGCTGGCAGCCTCGCTGCTGTCATCCGTGTTCGCCCCTGAGCCTGAGCCAGAGCCATGGTCCTCCCGGGATGTTGTCGGCCTTTGTCTGAGCACAGTGCGGGGTCTGGTGCCAACCTGTTCCTGTGACGCATGGTCCTCCAACGGCTGGCTTCATCCTGAGGACTCCCCGTCGGTCTGGACAGAAGTTGTCTAAGATGGCGCTCCTGTGGATTTCCTCAGGAGTCCGCAGGTGTTAGTCTTTGCCGTGACTCTGGCTTCTCGAGGTCCCCACTGCTGTTCTCCGTGCTCCTGCCTTTCGGAATAACCTGAGGCAGGTGTCAAGCTACTCCCCATCCTGGGGTGACCTATTACTGGTCCCCTGTCCTAGGATGACGGGGAGCTCATGGAAGAGTTGTTAGCATTACACTTGATCACCTGCGACATCCCTGACAAGGCACTGGCCTGTCTCTCAGTTATAACAAAGAAGAACACAGAGTCCAAAATATGGGACATGTTTGCTAAGCCGGCGTTAATTTACATGAGAGAATCTCAGCACAGTAACCTACACCTTACGGCGTACATGGCTACTCTCAGTGCTCAAGGGTCTAACCCGTGCTCCATGAGGCGGTGCCTCCATCCTTGGACATTTAGAGCATTATCTCCCCCCACCGCCATCTCCCCCTGCCCCTCTGTGAAAGGACCAGCTCAACCCAACCAATGACATTGCCCCCAAGGAAAGCTAGTCCTCAGAATCAAGTCTCAATGACTAAGAACCAGGAGCGGCCCCGGCCTTAAACCCTGGGTGGGTCCCATCACGGCATCACAGACGGCAGGGTGGGAACTCACATCCACCCAGGAAGTCAGGACCCATGCACGCGCTCCTGTCTAGCGGCTCTGAAAGCACAGACACGTCAGAACACGAGCACATCGCACAGCATCCTGGTTACTGATCGGTGTGGAGGTCACGCAGGCCACCCCCGGCACAGCAGGCTGAACCACAGCCAAGCGCAGTTCCTTCCTCCTGGACACCACCGCACCCATCCTGTCAACCGGCCTTCCAGCAAGAACAAGCCCCGCAAGCAACGCCACCGAGAAGCACGCGGTCCAAGTCCACATGAAGACGGGACGGCTGCTTCTCCCTCGTGAGCAGAAAAGCCCGTGGAGGGGAGTTCTGTCCCGACCGTGCCCAACTGTGCAGAGCCCTCAGAGCTCTGCGCCCCTCCTCAGTCAGAATCTCCGCAGGAAAGTTAACAGTGACCCCAAGTTGTCCCCAGGGAGCAACAGGAAGCTCACTTCATGTTGACGAAGGGTCCTTTCAGACAGTTACCACCAACGGTGAGACAGACGGTCCAGTGGGGATGGTTAAGTCTTCATCTCAGAGACTTTAAATGTTTCTAGCTTTAAAATGGCATTTTTTCCCAGCAACTACCAGTTCCATAGAAATTTACAAAAATGTCTGCACTTCTAACACATAAAACCATTAAATCCAACATCTTTAAAGAACCAAAATGTCCAATTTTTTGTCTGCGTAAGTCTGTGTGTGTACACTGCCCTCTGAATCCCGTCTGCAATTCACCTTGACTCTCTCACCACCTAAATCTTCCAGCAACGCGCAAAGTCCTCCTGGTAGAAGATTCTCCAAGCGATTCCATCCCAAATCCAATTATGCCAATTCTAAATAAATTATTTGCACCTCAGAACCTTAGGTGTTAGAAATCCCCACTTCTATTTAGCCACGCACGTTCCCCGTTGGGCCCGCTTCTGCTCTGTGGAAACACAAGAAGTCTGATTTTCCAAAACGTGACAACATTTATCATTTTTTTTCTCTTTGCTTTCAGCCATTTCTCATAGTACAGGATGTGGCGTCTTCTGAACAGTGTGGTCTTCGGCAACAAGGAAATGTAGATTTTTCCACTATCTACTACTTTTAGGGCCACGGGGACAGTCCTAAACCTAATTTTCACATATTTAATGTGGGGCTATGGAGAGACTGGTATCTATTTCCATTGGCAATTAAGGAATATAATAGAGATTATGCATTTAAATCACACAGCACGTTGCTTGGCACATAATATTATCTATCATTGTCTTGGGCACTTTTGTTTGCATAATCTTCAGTTCATATCTTTATTAAAATAAAATATTTGAATCTGAGCAAACTAATCAAGAGGTGGCTTGGCAGGCACGATGATCCTTTTAACGTCACCGGAATGTACACGCCTTGTCAATCCCCGCAAACCATGTTCACGGTCAAGTGCGCATGTCCTCCCCAGGGAGTGCACTGTACGTCCCTTCTTTCAATCACACTCATTGTTTAGCACCTACCAGTGATGAGCACGGCAGTGTGGCAGGCAGAAGGCATCAGCAGGAGGGGGTGGAGACCCCGCCCCGACCCACCCCTGACGCTCACCCGGCAGGAAGGTATACAGACGCCTGACAGTGGTAAGGGTCATGCATGGAGCAAGTGTGATAAGAGCTATGAAGGAAAGATGTAAAACGTGTTAACGAAACACAGAAGTAATGGCCACACAGCTTGCTCAGGAGAACGTCCTATTGAAGAGGCATTCCACAGCAGCCTTAAGCATCCGTGTACTCAAGCACCTGTCCAGCTCCTCGTTTACTCACTTGATCGCTCTCCATGGCTTCTGTGTTTCAGGGACTACGCCTTCCCTGGGAACAGCTGCGGACAATGTAGTGATAAAGATATAAGCCTATTCAGCAGGAGAGAGAAGCAGATTAACAGTGACTTCAATATATGGTGGTTAGAACCACGACGTCTAGGACGTTAAGAGAACGTATGATTTGGTTCTAAGAGAAGGTTTAATTGTTACTCTAAGTAGAGTTGCTAAATTCAGCAAATAAAAATACAGGATGCCCATTTAAGTATGAATTTCAGGTAAACAATTTTTTTTTCAGTATAAGCATGTCCCATGCACAATTTGGGACGTCCTTGTACAACAAGTTATTTGTTATTTAGATGAAATTCAAATGTAAATGGCAACACTAAATCTGAGGGATGCACTGAGGATTTCCCCATGCCCAGGGTGTGGGGAGGGAACGGGGAGCCACGTGGAAGGGAGGAAACAGTGTCTAAAAGGGCTGGTGTGGCCCAGCACCACGTGCAGCAGGCGGCACCCAGAAAGGGGAAGAAAGTGTCGTAAACTGTATCCAGGAGACTGAGTTTCATTCCTCAGAGTGACCAGCAGCTCTTTAAGGGATTTAGGCAGGGGACCGACAAGATCAATTTCCATTTTTCAAGCATCAGCCCAGCTGCAGCATGAAGCACGCATTCCGGCGAGCAAGCCTGGAGGCAGAGAGGAGGAGCCAGCCCCGCAGAATAAAGCCGGGAGTCCTTCTCAGAGGGAAAGTCTGAACAAGCCTAAAGACAAAGATGTGAAGGTCACGGCGCATTCAGAGAAGAGCGAGCAGCTTGGGCTGCGAGGGGCAGAGAAGGAGGAAATGAAACTAGAGAGCGAGGTTAAGGCCGATGTTTTGGGGGAGCTTAGGTGGCAAAGCCTTAGACTTCGTCCTAAGAAAGTGGCTGAAGGATTTTAAGGGGATTATCGTTATTACGCTATTTCTCACTTTGAGAAATTGGACCGGTTAGCCTGACTTCCCAAAACCGCTGGGCGTAATAATGTCAGTGATGAGTCTGCGGTGAGGCTGATAATAAGATCAAGTTAGGGAAGAAATAATTGAAGTACTCACCTCCTAATCAGATGCCTTAAATTAAAAATTACATGTGGGTTAAGACTGACCTCTAACTCATTTTGTAGAAACTCAGGTCTTAAAGTGCCGAGATTAGCATTCTGAGTGAACACAAAACCCAGGACAAGGAAACGTAAGGAAAGGGTTATGTGAAGATTTGTCCTTGTAAACATTTTCCTCTTCAACTCTACTCTCCCAGAATCATCTTAACCATCCACCACCACCACCACCACCACCACCGTCATGACCCACACTTACACAGTGCTGTGTTCCAGCCAGGAACACCCTTAGCAACCTTATGGGGTAGGGACTGTCTTTGTCCCCATTTTACCAATAAGGAATTGAAGGCACACAGAAATGTCTTAAGTTACTCAAGGGCACAGAGCTAGAAGCTGGCCAGCCAACTCAAAAGACAGGAGATGTTCCGCACACACTGAGATATTCCAGACATGTGAGGGTTTTACCGTCTTAAATCTGCTAAACACCAAGAAATGAAAAAAACCCTCCAAAAAGAATGGTTAAAATGGAATATAAAATGGCCACGGGAGAAAAAAAAAATAGGATGAGGAAGAGAAATATTTCCAAGCTCTGTCAGCACCATCAATTTGGGTTGGTTGTCAAAGACAAAATTTTAGATCCTCCACAGCCACGCTGCTATTCAACAGAGCTGCTGGTAAAGCAGTATCTGTTACATCTATCATACGCTTCATCTATCATATGCAGATCTTGCAAACCTTTCAAAAGAAGGAAACAAGCGCATCTGGTCCTGTGAATTCATCAGTGCCCTCAAGAGTAGATCCATATCTGAGAGTCAGATCTGTCACCAACTTTACTGAACTGATGCACAGACTGGAATTCCAGCCCCCAATCATGGCCACTGATCCTTTTCTCAACATTATAACCGACAGAGTCATCCCTCTAATTAAGTTGGTAGATAAGATGCAACTACATCCTTATAAATGTATCCAGAGTTGTCATAAGAAATACTCTAAGATTTGAGCAAAGGTAGGGGTGCAGGTAGGTGAAAAACAAGCTCAAGTTGACTGAACTTAAAGGTTCAGGGTTTTGTGGAAACAGAAGCCTCAAAGGTCTTTCAGAATGAGGCATCTAGAAGACTGGTTTCCAATATAAAGCCAGAACCCAAAGCTTCACCCACAGGATGAAAGTAAGAGAGACATAAAGGTGCGTGCTTCTAGCAAACTTGACAAACAATCAGACAAACAAAATCTGGTCTCAAATCTTTATACTGAGTCGGGGGAGGAGGGATGTGTGAGGAACTGTCCCTGAAAATTAACGGAAGAACCCACGTGAGTTTTTCAGCCTAACTCATAGTACCTGGTCAATAAGAAAAATGCGAAGCCAAGAATTTAGCTTAAAATTCAAAGTGTTAAGTCTCACAGGCACTTGAGAAACCTAAAGAGAATCCTCTCTGGAAGGACTTTCCTTGGCTCAAGCCTAAACGTGCCCCCAAGTCTATTAATGCTCAAAAACGACAAAACACAAGGAAAACTCACAGACACACAAGTGTAAACAAGGCACAAACACAGAAGGGGACTCAGAGCCTTCAGATGTGACTTCTGAAATCAAAGAATGTACTTCTAAAAGTATGTCTTTTATCGCTCAAGAAATAAAAGGGGCTTAAAACATAGGTAAAACGACAAGTTTTGTGAAAGAAACAAATTGCACTTCTAAAAACGAAATCTAGTAACTGAAGCTGACAGGTTGGTAGGTGGGTTTAGATGTAACTAAGGAGATAACAAACGTATGGCGGTCGCCCATCAAGGACACAGGCCCTCCATAAGACAGAGATTTAAGAGTAAGTTTACAGAACACTTCCCCTCCCCGTCCCCACTGTCCACCCCATCAGTGGGGCTCCGGCACAACGACAGATCACAGCTGAAACAGCTGCGAGACACAGACTCATTTAAGGAGGACACGAGAAACAAGAACGCTAGCCGGATTTGAAGTCTCTGCCAACCACAGACACAGTGAACATTAGACACGGCCCTAACTCCTAGTCAGATTAGCTAAGACCTTCACGCTAAGCGTTTTTTTTTTTCAGTTCCTATTACCTATCACGTTATTTCCAGCATTCTACATGAAATTAAAAGGCCAGAAAAAGACACAACGTGAAAGATAAAGCTGGCATTAAAATCAGACTCAATTATGACACAGATGTTGGAGTTAGGAGACAGGAAATTTAAATAGCTCAAATGACTATGTCAAGGGTTCTAATGAAAAAGACAACATGCAAGAACATGTGGATAATGTAAGCAGAGAGACGTAGTATCTAAGAAAAAATCGAAAGAGTTCCGGAAATCAACAACACTGCAACAGACACAAAGCGGGCAGGGCTTTCGATGAGCACCTCAGGAGGCTGAACACGACCAAGGACAGAGTCAATGATCTTGAAGATCTGTCTATAGAAATTTCTCAAAGGAAAATGCAAAGAGAAAAAGGAATGGGAAAAAAAAGAAAAAGAAAAAAGAACACCCAAGAACTGAGGGGCAATCTAGAAGGTTTAGCACACACATAATTGGCATACTAGAAGGAGAAAAAAGAGGAAATGGGGCAGAAGGAGTGTTTGAAGGAATAATGGCTGACAGTTTCTACAAAATTAACGACAAACACCAAACCACCAATCCAGGGAGCTGAGAGAACACCAAGCAGGATAAATACCAAAATACATACCTGCGTGTTTCATATTTAAACTACAGAAAACCAAGGACAAACAGCTTGGAAGAGCCCAAAGGAAAAGAAATACACTGACCGCCCAGGGGAGCGTGGACAGGGAAGCCGTAAGCAGGGCTCCTCAGCAGAAACCGCGCACGGAGGAGGGAATCAGTGATGTGTTTACAGTGCTGCAAAGAAAAAAAATAAACAAACACTAACCTAGAATTCTAAATCAAATAGAATTTCCAACAGAACGAGGGGAAAACAGACTTTCACAGAAAACCACTGTACAATTTTTTTTTGTTTACATCTGACCTATCTATCCTTGGAGGAATTTTAAAATAAAATCTTTAGGGCAAAGAAAAATGATACTGATCAGAAACTAAAATATAATAAAGGGAGAATGTCAGAAAAGAAACCAGAGAATGTTGAATAAGACTTATTTTTCTTATTCTTAATGGATCTAAAAGACAGCTGTTTTTAAAGCAGTAATAATAACAATGAGTGATTGTAACAGTTGGATAAGTGATGTTAATGACAGCAGGGTAAGAAAAGACAGGAGGGAGGAAATGGAAAAGCTGTTATGAGATTCCTCTGTTTCCCAGGAAGCAGTACTGACTATTTGAAGATGGATTCAGAATAGCTGTAACTGCATATTGCAAACTCCAGGGCAACCACTACAACAGTTTAAAAAGATAATATAATCGCTATGCTTTCAGATGACATGAAATGGAATCATATATGACGCTCGATTAGAACCAGAGAAGCGGTCAAAAGGTGAAAACAGGAAAAACTTATGCAAGTGCAACAAACAGAAAACTGCTACTAACGCGGTAGATATTAATCTAATGATATAATTGTTTTAAATGTGAATGGCTTCAATTCACCAATTAAAAGTCAGAGAAAATAAAATGTGATTTAAAAAAAAAAAAGCAAGAACCAGCTCTATGTTGTCAATAAGAAACTCACCTTAAATATGAAGACTCAGGTTGAAAGTAAAGGGATGGAAAAAGAAATGCCTGGCTAACACTAGTCAGAAGACAGTAGGGGTAGCTGCATTAATTTCTGACTAAGCTGGCGATTCAGAACAAGAAAATTATCAGGGATAAAGAAAGACGTTACATAACTGATAACGGGGCCACTTCTCGAGGAAGACGTAACAATCCTTGACATAAACACACACGTCGCCAACGAAGCTTCGATAAAGGGGATGCTAAAATTGTTACCACACGGCAGGCAGACATCCTTCTGATTGGAGCCAGTCTGTTACGAGTGTGGCACACTCAAGACGCAGGGAAAAAGCAGCTCTATTCTTCCCTACTGCCCCTACGAGCCTGTTCCGCAGCATCAGCTCTCCTCCCCCGTCCTCTGTCACTTTAGACAGCCCCAGAGAGCCAGCAATTAGTATGTCCATCCCAGGGAGATAATAAAAGCTCTGGAATTCAAAGAAGTTTCTCCTTTTCCAGCCCCAATCTCCTGTATGTCGAAAGCCTGCAGTGGGAAAAGGACTCCCCACCAGCTGGGTGGGCTCTGGCATCTCCACAGGTGGAGTCAATCAAAGGACAAGTAAGGGGACAGAAGAGCCCTCTCCTGACTGGCACTGAGCAGAGTTCGGCTTTACAAATATGTTTACACGTGCACATTTACAATCCACACTTTTGTGGCTGTGACAGGGGTCTGCAGCTGCTTGTACACAGGATGGTGTCTTTATTTGTCAACTCCGTTAGGTCACAGTTCCCAGATACTCTGGTCAGCACTAGTCTGGATGTGGCTGTGAAGACACTTTTTAGATGAAATTGACACGTCAGCAGACGTTGAGTAAATCAGGTTACCTCCATGTGTGGGTGGGCCTCATCCAATCAGTTGAAGGCCTTAAGAGGGAAAAGAACGGATACTCCCCAAGAAGAGGGAGGTCTGCCTCCAGACTGAGTTCAAACCTGAGCTGCAACATCAACTCTTCCCTGGCTCTCCAGCCCGCCAGCCTACCCTAGATTCTGGATGCCCGTTTTTACAACGGCATAAGCCAATTCCTTAAAATACAGACACACACACACACACACACACACACACACACACACATCCTGTGGTTCTCCTTCTCCAGAGAGCCCTGACTAATACGGTGGGGTTCGCTGAGAGAGGCCCCTGATGCAGATTCCCACCTCAGGTTCCCTGGCACGGCTGATACACCGTGTGGGGCCACTGAAACCTACTGGCCTCGGTCCCTGCTCCTCACTGATACCTGTCTGGGCATCACCCCAGCTAAAGTACCTTTTAGAAAAATAGCTCCAAGTTAGTTTGCCTGTCTGGTCTCCAGCTTGCTCTCCTCCCCCTGCCCCCAGCCCACCCCACTTTTGTACCAGGAAAAGCACAGTTGGACTGGCTGTGACCCTAACCACACCACAGCATGCACTTTGCTGTTCCAGGGGCTGCAGCCACGGTCTCATCCTTTGCCTTCCTCAGGCCTGTGTGCTCCAAGGGTGGGGGACAAATACGAAGGCATCTGAAAGGGCCCCTGGACACCCCACCTCCCTGCCGAGGGGAGAGGTGCCCCGTCTCACAGCACACTGAACTGTCCACGTCAGTCCAGCAACACGTCGGTGTCTCCGCGCCTCTGCCCTCTTGTACTGGAGGCTGCGGTCAGCTAAAGTCACCACACCCCTCGTCTGAGACCCCTCTGCAAAGCCCCCCAGGCCGTCCTCCCCTCACAGGGTGTGGCACTTACGGTCTCGAGGCTTCCGCAGCAGCACAGACATTTTAATACCTGCACTTACATAAAGCGAATATGATCACGTTGGCCTCCCGCTTTGAATCTCTTAGCAGCTCCCCGCTGGTCCTGGAGTGGAGTCTGGTTTCTTAAGACGACGCTCCAGCTCTCCGTCCCCGCCCCCTCCAGCCTCAGCGCTGCCGCTTGTCCCCACACCAGGGCTCTAGGGGTTGTTTCCTTTCAGTTCTCAGCTGGTCTCTGCTCCTCTCTTGTCCAGTCTCAGTCACGCTGGTGCCTCTTCCACGCCGGCCTCCTCTGCACCGAGTGTCCCCCGCCGAGTATCCCCCTCTCCCGTAAACTCGGCTCGCACGGTCCTGCACCAGAAAGCTGCCCGATCCTCCACCGGGCCTCCCGCTGACACCCACGGAGGGGCTCCTGCTGAGCCCCTGAAGCACCCCCTCCACCACGGTCAGTCACCGCTGTTGCATCGTGTGGCATCTCACCTACACGTGCACAGCCCGAGTGCCGAGTGCACGTAGCTCAGGCTCGGGGTTGTGTGCCCAGAGCCCAGCACGGTGACTAGTAACTCGTAACGCCCAGTAACGCGGAGTGCCCAGTAAACATGTATTTAATTAATCAGTTAACCGTTTGGTTGCTGATTGGCGCTCATTACTGGGAGAAATTAAATCACGTCAAATTCAGTCACATGAAAAAGGCAATCAGCAGGATTCTGCCTGTTGTCTAACTTGGCATTTGAGAGGATTCCAAAGGTACAGCTACAGAATTATTAAGAGATCCTTGGTTGTTCTGTTATAAAATATGGTAGCAAGATTTACCATAAATGAGGACCCCAGAGATTATTTTAAACATTTTTAGACTTTCAGAGAAGTCAAAAGTAACTTTCTTGGGGGAACTCAGGGAATTCAGTCATTGTATGTGTGAAGTTAAAGCACTGAAATCCTTTTTTACAAGATCTTGAACCAAATAGGTCAACATTTAATCATTTCTTTGCTTAACATTTTCTGTCCTTTAAAGGTCTTAAAGCTTCAACATAAGAAAGCATTCTTTGCACCCCCCATAATATGAGCTGGGAGTTAAATAAGGGAGCCTGTTTCAGTCTAGTTAAAGATGACAGATGTGGTAACTCCTAAGGTTACTGTAATTTAAATAGAAACTGAGTTGGTACTTCACTGTAAAACACTGGCTTAAAGAAAATCACATTGTTTCTCCTGTAAAAGTAAAAGTCTTTTGAAGTCAAAACACTTTCAATTATTTTTCCTCATTTATTCTATGTGTCATTCTATCAGGAAATCACATTAGGTTAATTAGACTTTACTGAGTCTTCACAAAATCGTCCTGGTCACTACCTTGGCTATTTGTGAGATTTTTCTATTTGTAAGAATTTTCTATAGGCAGTTAATGATTTGTTTCAATCACCACCAAAGGAAGTCCAATTGTCACTCCTGTTGTTCCCAAGGGAGGTCAGCACTGCTATGACCCAGTGTGAAATGCACTCAAGGTCACAAGTTCGCTTGTACCTACAAGTCTGAGGGTAATTTATGCCTTTTTTATCTGCTCTCATTTTAGCTGTACAGTCACCCAGCCCATGTTCCCCTGGTCTTCAGTAACAGTTGAATCTGCTTCTATAGACTGAAGTTCAAAGAAATGGAAATAATTAACTAAATCACTTTAGACCTATTAATTCTGCTTCGGCAAATTCAGCTTCCCACCCCTAGCTAATGAGTGGATACACTGTGTCATAACAGTGTTTTATTCATAACACATTTAAATACACACATTTTAATTGCCTTTTATTGCACTTACTGGATACATTTACTTTTAGGGATAGTCAAAGTAAGCTTATACCCAAAACAAATCGACAATATAACCATAGTTTAAATAAAAGGAAAAATACCAAGCTATAAAAAAATGCAAAGCTGGGGAAATTTTCTAATAACCATACCCAACTCCCACATGGCATTTCATTGCCAAACATCGCACTTAACTAGAACACTTAAAATTTAGTAGTCGGATTATTGCTTGATTCAGTTTACTTTTTATTCATAATTAGTATCTTAATATTAAGAATAATACAGACAAAAATTATAATGAAAGTATACAAAGCCGTGTTAGTTTTACTTTTATCTTCCAGCCTGTGGTGGCATCACAGACAAAAAAAGAATTAGGGTCCTTGTGTTTAGTGACTCAAATAACTGGACAAACGCACTGCCTTTGGAAACGTCTGAACTGTCTTTTCTGCCTCTTCGCTGTTAAGTCTTTAAACCCACAGGCATCTCAGGGTAAACTTCATAAGCATGCTTCTGGCTTATTGCAACTTAAGTCACTGGAAAGTTCTCTCTAGAATGTTCGTTCATGACAAATGAGCCTTTTGAATCATTTTAAGACATTTTCAGGACCTTGTACTTAGCGACAAAGAGAAGTCATGCTTCTCTGGATGTCACTGGACTGAAGTCCCAGTGAGCAGAGGTCTGACTTCAGAATTCTAAAAGTCAGAATAGATTTTCAACTTGAAAAAGCACATCTTCCTCTGCTATTCTCCAATGCTATCCAGTCTCCTCTCCCTTTCCATGGATTTGATATTTAAGAAATGGAACTCTGACTTCCATTTAAAGGCTGTCCAAGTGTGTCTCTTTGATCATCTCACTTTTTCACCATTTACCTAAGACGACACCTAAGGAGAGTAATATTTTCAGTTCTTTGATTGGACTCTGCTTTATGCTTGTCCATTTCATATTTGCAGCTGTGTTTATAGTAATGGTAATAAACACACACTAGTTACTTGAAATTAAGTATGTTCAACCATTCTCACATCCATGGTAATAAAATTATGATAATAACAAAAATAATCCTTTAGCAAGTCCTTACAGTATGTGTTAAGGGCATTATATATGTTATCTAATTTAACATTCTCCTCGGTCCTTTGAATTAGACATTATTGGTCCTACTTTAAAGATAGAGAAGATAAAATCTGAGAAAATAAAGTTCTGAGAATTAAGATGTGTGAACAGTTTTGCAGTTAGAAGTTTTCAGATTGTGATCCCAGGTCTATCTCAATCCAAAGCTCGTGCCTGTATGTACACACACACACACACACACACACACACACACACTCTCTCTCTCTCTCTCTCTCTCTCTCTCTCTCTCTCACACACACACACACACACACTTCCCCCCACACACTCTTAACCTGCAGGCTTTTAGCTTTGTTCCTTTGGTCTCTTTCTCATAATATACACTTAAGCATTTAAAGATTATTTATTAAACATTTGGTTTTATGCTTTTATTTTCAAATCACTAGAGCATTTAACATTATTCACTTTCTTCTCTTAAGACAACTGTTTTTTAAACTGGAAGCTGCCTGTTTCTTTCCCAGGTCTTTTTCCTGGTGTCTCTGCAGGGCGGGTCCCCACATTCATGCTCCTGGGGGTCTCACGTGGGAAAGGGCCTGAGAAGTACAGAAAGCTGAGCAACTGGTTTAGGAGAGCCTGCAACACCTCCTGGACCTCAATGTTGTCTATCAAAACTGCTGCAGCTCCAAGATCTAAGATTTATGATGATGATAATCGGTTAAATTTAATTTTTTTAAAAAATCAGGTGTATGTGCTGACATGATGCCAAAACTGGTATTTAAGTTTCAATGTGGAATTGAAGCAAACAGGACTTTAACAATCTTACCACTAACGATGCCTTAGGTTAAGAACCCCGGACGCAGACCCAAGTGAGCCCCTCTGAGGATGCGTCCTCAGGAGAGAGAGAGGAGAGAATTCATGGGAGAAAAAAATAAAAAACAAAAAGACACTAACACGTCAACAGTTCATGCTTTTATCCAGGTACCTAAGGCAAGACCTGAACACAGCATCAGCCTGTTCAGCACGGGAAGCAGACTTTGTTCTGTGACAAATTGTCTGCAGGACTCTAACGTCACAGCTGGGATGCTCTAAATCTCCAGTGGGGGCGGGGTATAGCTCAGAGGTAGAGCGCATGCTTGTCTCCTTAGTTCAACCCCCAGTGCCTCCATTAAGGGGAAGACAGTAATAGTAGTCATAGGTTCCCACTAAGCTCACAACATGCCAAAGAGAATAGACACTTCTCCATGAAGCCGTTGGAGCACAGAAGCTAACGCTGCTTCCGAGGGTGATGGGAGGACTGAGTGCTGCTGGTGCACCGCCCTGGGAGCGGAGCATCGTCCGCTCGGCACGTGTCCCCTGACCACCTGCTACATGTCAGGGGACGTGGTCGGCGCTACAGGCGGCCCCCAGCAGCGTGCAAGAATTTGGGAGCTCATGGTTAAACAAGGACAGTATTAAAAATTAAACTATATAAACTGACAATTGAGGACATTTTATTTTTTTTAAAGCTAGTAAGCATTCAAGGCTCCTAATTCCCTGATCATTTGACTCACTTTAGTGATGGGAAGCCCACACTCATCTCTTTCCGACTCCGATCTTGGCGACATCACAGCAGCTGACTTGGGATAAGTCAGGGTGGGAGTACCGACACCGCAGAAATCAGCAAATGCTGTAAATCAGAGTTTCACGTCTTTGTTGTGTTGACCATAGCGACCTAAGGAAGTAACGGACGACGTGAATAACGCCAATTTAACTTACAAGTGTGTTGTAAAATCATAATACCAAAAAAATAAATAAATAAAAAGGTGAACTTTATAAAAAGAACCAAAAAATAATAATAATAAAAAGCAGGCTTTCAAGTTATGGGCCATTTCCCAGTGTGACTTAGGAGGCGAACTCCCAGAGCTGTGGGCCCTGCAGAGCTGGGGTAATGATAGCGTTATTCTATTCACGGTGTTCTGAATTACAAACATCCATCACACGTTCTCAGTAGAACAGAAAAAAAAAAAATCATGTTTTCACATTTATAAATCACTGTTTTTCAGGTGAAGATGCTGAATGGCTTAATAAAATACCAACTTAAAGAGTTTACTGAATAGGAAATTTCAATCTTT
Organism: Camelus ferus; assembly: GCF_009834535.1. NCBI lineage: Eukaryota > Metazoa > Chordata > Mammalia > Artiodactyla > Camelidae > Camelus > Camelus ferus. The sequence goes on along the minus strand of NC_045726.1, from coordinate 4,893,212 downwards.
TTGTATTTTCTCACGCCAGACAGTAGAATTACACTCACCTGAAGGTCTAATCAACTAATTTCTCTTTTCAAAGAACTGCAGATTCAAAAAAGGAGTAAAATGCTGTCAAAGGTTTTCTTTTTCCCACAAGAGTCATTATGAGCTTATTTTCAACCTCAAGTTCTAAAAATGCATGAAACCAATGAAAACCCTCTGGAACAGCATGGGAAAATGCGTTTCAGAATCTTTGCCAGCAATGACAGAGCACTCAGTGGGGAAGGGGCTGTGGGAGCTTGTCAGGGGATCCGGGTGTGAATTCCCCAACAGGAGGGGTGAACCGGCGGCAATCAGTTCACCCTCGCTGATGTTTCAAAGGCCTCCTGGAAGCCAGTGCAGTCACTCAGATTCCTTCTCAACAATACGCCAGTCCTAATGAAAAAAACAAGCACAATGGCCAGACTGAAGATACAGACGGGCTCAGAACGGGCTTGAAAGGGAAGACAAAGCAGAACAACAGTGTTCACCCGATTAAAATGCTTCTCTAGGATTTGCACAATACAATCCACGTTTTAGAAAGGACTGGAATTCAAGACCCAGGCCACAGGGTAGCCAGCCGTTCACATGGTGTTCACACCCACTGTGCTGTGTGTTGTACACATTGTTTAACAGATTAGTGTCTGTTTGCTCTCCGTCCGATAAGTGGTCTCAGAGTCCAGGTAACTTCTCAGTCAGGAAGTCTCTGGACATGAATAAAGCGGAGTATCTGAGACAGAACTGCTCAGCAGACGTCTCACTCTGGCCTGGGCAGACTAATTGGGTGAACACACCCCAGAGCTTTGGGTGAGGTCTTTCCTGTTTGGACATGCCACTGTTATGTTTTTAACATTCATTATTTCCTTTAAAGTTTTTACTTATATGTATTACACACATTTCATGGTTCTATCCTTGAAATATCCTTTAATTATCCATTACAGGAAACTAATTACACTTGTATGCTTATTAGAAAAATCACAGAACTTTCAAGAAGGTGCAACTTTTCCGATTTATGACTTCATTGAGTTTTGTGGGGGATTTTTAACTTTCTTTCACTTTTAATATTAATATCAATAAAGGGTGAACTCAGGCCTTCAGAGTCTGTTATCAGAGTCAGGTTTGTAGGGTCAACTCTTAAAATATATTGCCTATATTGAAACATCCCAAGTAATGCACAGATCAAGGATTTAAAATTAGTCACCGAAGAGTTTCATTTCTAGCAATAGAAGATTCAATTTCATTTAAGTAACAAAATGTATGGGATCAAATTATAAAGAGCATGACTATTTGCATGAGATGGCAACTCGGGGAGGAAGTCAGAACTGGGGACGAGTAAGGACAGAGATTCAGAGCATTTTCCAAAACCCAGGGAACTTGAGCATCAATTTTCTGACCTCCCAGGGCTCAGGGACAGAAAAGTAAACACAACTTCCTGAACCCCGTCCAAGAGTCCAGTGAAAGGGCAACTGTCTCGGTGAGATGGTGAACCATCATGAAATCCACACCCCCAAAATCTACGGTAAACCATCTTTAAGCTTCATACTCAACAGAGGGGTAATAATGTTCCTCAAGAATGCAAACATGCGGGTCTTCAGCCTGATTCACATTGTCTGGGTTGCCTAGAAACAGTTTAACTGAAGAATGATGTTCCAAGTGTCTCTGGATTGATAATGTAAATCTCTCTAGATGAATCCACCTTCATCCCAGTTTTCAAAGCATTTCTGCAGATCAAGTTCCAAGGAAACTATGTACCTTATTTCCAAAAATGATTAACTATAAAGGTGTGACGGCAGATTTTATGTGCCAACTTGACTGGCCCCCAGGGCCCCAGACAGTCGGTCACACTGTATTCTGGTGTGTCTGTGAGGGCGCTTTTTGGATGAGACTGGCATTTGAACTGGTGGACTGAATAAAGCAGGCTGCCCTCCCCAATGTGGGTTGGGCATTTTGTCCAATGAGCTGAAGACCTGAATAGAACAAAAAGGCTGACCCTCCCACAAGGAAGGGGCAATTCCTCCTCCTGGAGCACTTGATCTGAGACACTGGTCTTCTCCTTCGTCCAGACTAGAGCTGAAGCTGGTCTCCTTAGGGCCCAGCCTGCTTCTCTATCCAATATGCTAGCCCCTTCTTGTCCAACACCTGTTCTTCTCAAGATTGGGGAGCTATCAGAGAAAAGAGGGGAGTTGTAACTGAGCCGGATGCTCTGGGGCCTTCCCGGGACAGAGCCCTCCCAGCCCTCTGCTGCAGCTCCTCTCTGAAGGACCCAGGTAGTAGTACCTCATGTGTATTTCCTGAGTTTTTCAGATGCTACAAACCACCACCGAATGGAAGACATCACCTACTTGATGATCATAAGCACGTGGCCCCCAGACCTTCTGGGCCTAAGGATTAATCACCATCAACCCATCAGAGAATCGTGCACAGCTGACCATAGACCCGGGCTGCCCCTTTCAATTTAGAACTTACACCATCGGCTCTGACTGACCCACACCGTCAGCTCTCTGAGCCTCCAGCTTGCCAAATGAAGATTGTTAAAATCAATCTAACACCAGTGGAGACCAGAGTTGAAATTCCCTGAGCAGACAGACCCATTGAGTCACACTAGTAAAACTTAACTTAGCTTCTTCTGCTAACAAATGCAACTTAACTTGGACCACGTCTTGCTGATAACTGAAAATCATGAGCAAAACTTTAGCTGTTCTTCAAAATTAACATGAGATTCCCACTTCTACCTAATTCCTTATCCCAGGAGACCACTCACGTTACACCAGCCATTGTGAAGGGCAAACAGCCACTGCGTTTCCACCACGTGAGCTGCTTCGTAACAATGGACCTCCAAGCCTCACTGCACGTTCAGTTTGAGTGCTCCCAGTTCATGAATGTTTTTTTGTGCACGATAAACTTTTACTAGTTACAATTTCAGTGATCCACTGGTTTTATTTCTGCTATTTCTAAAATTTGGACAAGATCTTGGAACTTCTCACTCTCCACACTCACATGAGCCAGTTCCTTAAACATCTCTCTCACTCAATACATGGACACACATACACACACACGCTATTGGTTCTGTGTCTAACACAAGAGGGAAGTGTCCCCACATCAGTGCAGGCCACCTGAAACCACAAAGAGAAAACTCAGACCCACAAAACATTCAGACGTCAGCATCATTCGACACAAGTTTTTATCATATTTCAAAACGTGGTTTTGAAAATGAGTAAATAGCAAAAAAAAAAAAATCTGAAAAAATATAACAAAACCATACTTCTAGATAAGAAAATGTATAATTAGAAATAAATATGTGTGTTAAAAAGCAGCCTAAACATGGTGAAGCAAAAATATACTTTGAAACGTAAAACCGAAGGAATTCTCACGACTGCAGCAGAGCGAGCAAAGAAGGAACACGTGAAACCTCAGCCAGGAGTCACGAGAGGTGGAATGAAACGTTCAACGTATGTTCATTCAAATCCCACATGTGAGGATGGAGAAGACACGGAAGAGGCAACACTTTAAAAACCAACAGCTGAGAACACTTGGGAACTGGCAAAGGCCTCCAACGAACGTTTAATGAGCCCAACAAATCTGAACCAGAGGGAATAACAGCTTCATGCAGACACATGGTGGTGGAATCACAGAGCGGCTGTGCCCCCAGAAGCTCTCACATGTGGCCCCAGAGAAAACACCACTCTGGGAGCAGTGACAGATAACTTATACCTGACTTCTCTGAGAGAGGTCGCTCCCGGCCGTGCTGGGGAGGAATGATAATGACCATCCATCAAGAACTCGCAGCCAGAAGAAATGTGTTTACACCATGCAGACAATGTACCCAAAAAAAAAAAAATTCAAACTAGAATGAGAAAAAATAATCCATCAGTTCCACAGAAGGAAGGAAATAAATGAAAAAGAAACAAGGAATGAGAACAAAGTATGGACCAGGGAAACAGGAAGCAGTCGAAATACATTATAGAGATTGAAACACAAGTGAATGAGCTGACTTCAGTGTCTACTTGCACATGCAAGGAGCGTGGAAGCCGTCACTCTGTCCCCAAAACCAGGAGAAAAGCTGAAAAGACAGGAAACCCAACACGTCTTCTTGAATCCGTGAGAAGAGGACGCTGCAGAGCAAACCGCTGCCCCGAGGCAGGAGAGCGGCGGACGGGCGGGGAGCCGGGGCTCACCCGGGAAGCCAGGCCCCGGCAGGGGAGCCCCAAGTGCCGGTGATGAAGTGCTGGGGGCTCGGCGCGGACGAGCCGTGGGGTAAAAGCCCGGGGCACCCAGTCATGGGGGTGGGGGGGACCCCACAGCGCTATCGGCCTCGGGGAGCTCCACCAGGTCCCACAGGAGGCCTCTGGCGGGGAGAGGAGCCAGGAGACCGTCTGAAAAGACACCAGGGCTCGCCTCCGCCCAGCAAGGCCGCCCTCAGGGGGCGCCAGTCAGCCAGAGCCTGACCGGCTGAAGCTGCTGTCCTGCCTAACCGACCTGAGAAAGGGGAAAGCCAGCCCCAGCCCCCTCTGCCATCCTGCCCCAGAGAAGGGCGAGGAGAGAAAAGAGAAACCCTTGTGAAGTTCGCAGTCAGAGGCGCAGACTCACGGACAGGCTGAGGCCCAAACGCGGGACCAGGGAACACTCCCGTCCCCACACCTCGCCACCACGTCCCCAAAGGGCTGCTTCTAACAGCTCCTTTTACCCCGTGTGTTATGTCAGTCTGGAAGAAATCAGAAGGCATGCCACAGTGCAAGCAAGCGAACAAGCAGGAAAAACAATCTGCAAAGAAAGGGGGCCAGCATCAGAAGCAGACTTGGCAGGGAAGCCGGAATCACCAGCCCGGGGATTTAAAGCCACGGTCGCTGCACTACGGGCCCTGATGGGCACCGCGGACAGCAGGCCAGCACAGAGGAGCCAGGCGAGCAGGAAGACCGAAGTCTTGAAAAGCAAACAGAAATGCCAGAGGTTAAAAACACTGCAACAGAAATGAAGAAAGCCTTCGATCAGCTTATTAGCAGATGGGACACCGCTGAAGGAAGACTCTGAGCTATAGCGTACGGCACTAAAACTTCAAGAAACAAAAAGCCAAGAGAACAAAGACTTTTAAAAACGAGAACAGATATCAAGGGCTGTGAGCTAACTACAAAGGCTGTAACGCGTGAACGATGAGGGTCCAGAAGGAGAAGGTGGGGGCTGAAGAAACACTCAGCACGGTCACAACGGAGACCCTCCCCGAATTAGTGTCAACGCCAAACCACAACTCAGGAAGCTCAGAGAACACCAAGCAGGATAAATGAAAACAAACAAACCAAAACCTAACCTCAGCATATCGTGCTCAAACTATAGACAATTAAAGAGAAAGAAGAAATCCTGACAGAAGCCGGAAGAAAACAAACGTCTTACCTTTAAACAACAAAAAAACGAATGACACCCAGCTTCTAAGAAACCATGCAGGTGAGAAGAGAATGGAGTGAAATGTTCAAACTGCTGAGGAAAAAACAAAACAAAACAACTAACTCAGAATGCTGTATTCTGCAAAATAAACCTTCAAACGTTAAAAAGAAATAAAGTCTTTCTAGACAAGGATAAATGAGGGACGCTGTGGCGGCACACCTACCCTGCAAGAAGTGTTAGACGTTCTTCAGAGAGAAGGAAAACAACATGTATATAGTCAGAATAATGTGCCAATACATACAATCAACAGAACCAAGACTGGTGCTTTCAAAAGATTAGTACAATTGATAAGCCAGGCTAGCTGAAAAGAGAGAGAGAGAGAGAGAAAGCATATTACTAATATCAGAAAAGAAAGAGGAGTTACCACTGCAGAGCCTACGGACAATGAAAAGATAAAGAAGTTCAGATCCACATAAAGAAAGGGTAAGCTTTAAAGAAGGAATAAATGAAGGTTAAATACTTTTATTTTTCTTATTCTTAATCGCTCTAACAGATAACACTTTGTTCAAAATAATAACAGCAACAGTGTATCTGGTTACATCTGTGTGTATATATATATATGCTGACATACAGGTGAAGGGAGTAACACGAATGATGCAATGGACAGCAAGGAGGAATTCGGGTTATTTTGTGATTATAAAGTTCTCACACTACCCATGAAGTAATGCGGTGCTATTTGTTTTTCGGTTTTTTGGTTTTTTGTTTTAAATATTTTTTATTGAGTTATAGTCATTTTACAAAGTTGTGTCAAATTCCAGTGTAGAGCACAATTTTTCAGTTATATGTGAACATGCATATATTCGTTGTCACATTTTTTTTTTTGCTGTGAGCCACCACAAGAGCTTGTATATATTTCCCTGTGCTGTACAGTATAAATGTAGTGCTATTTGGAAGCAGACTGGGATTACTTGCAAACACTAGGACAAACACTAAAAAAATGTAAAAGACAAACAAACAAAAAAACAAAGTATAACTGATCTGCTGGAAAAGAAGAGACTAGAGAGTCATATAAAAGGCTCGGCCAGAAGCACAAGTGGCCAAAACAGAGCGGAGCATTTTGGATATTTGTACAAGATACATCTGGTAAAGAACAGTTATCTAAAATATACAAAGAACTTTTTAAATGCAACAATAGAAAAATAAACAACTCATTAAAAAATGGGTCAAAGACATCAGATCCAGTTAGCATTACGTGACGCACCCACAACTTTCTCATATGCCGTTATTGGGCGTGTAGATCAGTCAAACCACTTTGAAAAATACTGCGTTACACAGAAGAGTTAGACACATTCACACTGTTCAACTGCACATCTCATTTCCTACGTGGAGATCCCTAGCAACACATGCATTCAATGGAACATTATGCAGCAGTGAATAAATTTCCTAACAGCCGGAAGCATTTACATGGATGACCTCAAAATCAGCGGTCAACAAAGTGGGTTATACAAGAATACATACACTATGATTTTGTCTATATAATGTTTTATATATACAAAATTAAATAATACATTGGTTAGGACTGAATAGAGATTCATAAAGATGGCAAAAGACCAAAATGGCAAGCAAAGAAGTGATGACTACAATCTTCAAAAACAGATTTATTCTGGGGAAGAGCAAGGGGGATTGAACCAGGCTTCTCGGGTCAAGTAAAGTTCTATTTCTTGGCCCAGGTGGTGGGAATGTGGGTGTGCACTGAATTAAATAACACAATCTTTAACTGTGATATATGTTTTCATATACCCCTGTGCACTGTTACTATATTTCAAATTTTAGAAAAACAGTAAACCACTAAAGTAACTGCAGTTGAAGATATGCTGCAGATCATACAATGCTGAAGACATTTTTACTCTTTAAATATCAGAATGTATTTAAAATGAATACATATAGTTCACATAAGACTGAAGCTTTGTGCTGTACACCAGAAATTGACACGGCATTGTAAACTGACTATACTTCAATAAAATATATATATAAAAAAATTTTGTTAATGTATTTAATAGCCTTTACAAGGAATTTATGAAGCACAGGGAAGCATGGAATTGAGGAAAAATAATTATTCTTTCTTCATCGCTTTTAATCTAAGCGAACCATAAGTCTACTGAACAGACAGCTAGCTGGGGAAAAAAAGAGTGTTTTCACCCTCAGCAAGGATTCCTCACTGTTGGTTAAATGTTAACGCTTTTCTCCTGCCGGGTACAAGAAAAAGAGGTTGAACACTTTAGGAATAATCGAATAGTTTACCCTGTGCTGAAGGGGCTTGTTAAACAGAACTCGTCTGTGGTGAGAAAGCGACAGATTTTCTGGGACAGTGCCGAAGCTGTCAACTCATCCACCATAACTGGCCACGTAATGAACTTCTCACTGTCATCAAATGCTTCTGCCAAAGAAGTTTCTTTCTCTCTTGGAAAGCAAATAAACCTGTGGCAAAATAAGTAAATAGCTACAATAATCACATTATGAATACAACGCTGCTTTTAAATTAGTATTTTAACTGGTCGTGAAATTCATCTTTCTGTCTCATCACCAGCAGATGTGAGGATTTGGGAAGATTCGCTGGTTTTTACACAGTAAACTATCATCAGAGAATAAGCCAGTTGCAATCCTCCTGAGAAGGTGAAATCTGTAACACGACGAGCCGGTCAGGCTCCCCGGGCGGGGACAGCGGAGTGAGCGCTAGTGTGCAGGGCGGCCGGCCGCTCCTTAGCCGCGCATGCATCCGAAGCTAAGTCGTCAGAGTCACAGAATCAAACATAATAATGTTAATGCAGTCCGGCTGCTTGTTTTCAAAATGATCTAATGGAAATTTGGTACAAAACTTAATCGTTCTTAATTTTAGAGGCAAGGAATCGTTCACATTGAAAGTAATGTGGTTATGTGCTTCAGGTGAGTCCACTGAGTTTAGAGCTACACTGTTGTATCTGAGCTCAAAATTTGGCTTCAGATTTTTAACCTACTGCAATCGTAAGTGTTTTGTTCACCCTTTGCAAGATAACCTTGCATTTTAAGATCAACAGTCAAATCTAAAGTTTCCTCTATTTACATGGGGAACTGAAAAGTAAATGGATTTAAAATATGCAAGACTCCTATTTGCATTTTATTATTCATAACCTCAAAGGCATGCTCTTGACTTGCGAATCAGACCCCCCCAACCCCGAAGAACAAGGACATGATGTATACCAGAAGTTGGAATTAGAAAAGATTACAACTGGAGGAGATTTGTCTCAAAAAAGCCAAATTAGTTATACTGTCAGATTTCTAATAATTAAATTTTTTCACCATCTTCTCCTTGCAGAATTTTTATTTGATACTATTTCATTGTATTAAAAACAAATACATTTTTCTATTCAGCAAGCACACTGGCTGCCTACCATGCACCAAAGAGCTGATGCTTTAGACACAGGAGACTGACCTGGAGGAGGAGACACAGAGACTCAAATAACACGGTAAAAACTGGACAGTAAGTGAAACGGTTTTAGGTGCTGCAGACAAGTTTGAAACTAGGTCTGTATGTGAAAGGCACACTTATGGGGGAGTGGCCTGTATCTGGGCCAGGTCCTCTCTGGGTCTGCAAGACCCCAAATTGTCAAAGCATCCTAAGGTACAGAAAGGAAAAAAGGGAACTAATACAAAGCCTCATTGGAGTCTCTCTGAAGAGTCAGAGGAGGATGTGGACTGGAATCAAAGTGCAGAAACAATTTCAACTAGAATTTCTCTAAAAGGAAGCAAAGAAATGGGGCATTAGCTAGAGAAGAAAAGGAAGAGGGTGCTTTTCTTACGATGGGAGAAGTCACATTCTGCTTCTATGCTGATGGTGACAATCAAGCAAAGAAGAGAAAACGTGATGGCGTCCTGACCCCAAGAGGGGATGTGCTGACGTGAAGTGTGGATGATCTGCCTGTGGTTACAAGAGGGGTGCGGGGTGCACAGGCACAGGGGCAGGAAGGTGGGGACGTGTGGGAAGCAGATGAAGTTCTATTCTCATTGATTCTATATTCTCAGTAAAATCGGAGGTAATGTAAACATTATAGAAGAAGCATTCGAGGTTTGGGAAAACAAAAGGTATGACATAATCATCTAACAGAACAGGATAGCAGCCGAGCTTGGAGAATATGTTAAGTTTGCCAGGAGACCCTACAAACCTGCTCAATATTAGTATTTGTAAGATGAAAAAAGTCTATGTATGTATTTTTCTTGTGGCTGTGTCTGGGCTTATAGATCCAGGTACAAAGTCTGTGGACTGGTTGGATTCAACCAGGATTGAAGGTTTTCCAGGTGGACGGAACAAAAGAAGAACAGCGATAAGAATGGATGCAAGGAAAAGATTATGATAATGGACCGTGGAATCCCTTTGTGTGGAAACAGCAGTGGAAACGGGTGGTAAGAGGGACCATGGAAACCTGGATCATGGATGTTACGTTCTCATGGGCTCAAAGAACACGTACTTACGAAGCACTTAGCCACTATTGGCAACACCTCGCTGATGCTCCTGGAGATTAAATAATCAAGGAAGGCATGCCTACCTTCAAGGACTTTAGAATTTCGTAGAGGAAAGAAGTGTTGTAATGTTTTATTCACAGTAAATTTAAATTTACTGTGGTATAAATTTAAATTTATACTACATGAAAGAGTAAAAAAAAAAAAGCTTACCTAATTTAAACATGAGGTGATGTATTTTAAATCCATTGGCTGTTTTAAAGAAAGCAGGTTCTTGCCACACATTGAGAAGCTTCTCTGCTCCTCCTCAGAGCATCACCAAGGTGAGTTGGATATACAGCTTCAGAATCTTGGCTTACGTGTTTTTTGTTTTGTTTTGGTTTGGTTTTGGTTTTTTTGGTACTAGAATCTCTCATACAAACAGATTCATGAACAAGGAATGAAGGCTCAGACTGTGTCCTAAACCGGTTTGAAAATCCAGCACCTCGGACAGTGCCTGGCACACAGCACGGTCTAAGCATGGCACGGTTAGAAGCGCTGGCCTGACATTTCGGAGCTCTCAGGGCCGGGTGGCAGGAAGGGGCCAGCAGTGCGTCTGCGATGCAGTCCCTCCCTTTACGGGAGCAACGCCCCGGGGAAGAAGGAAGGACGTTACCTAGCAGGTCTCCTTGTACGCACGTTTACAGTCCCATTCCTGAGAAACACGCTAAGTGGCTTCTAAGACAGTACGTGCCCGTGGGATGTCTGATCGGTTCTGTTTCTTGGAGGATTAACGAGGGTAAACAAAACGGGAATGACGTATTTACAGGAAATGGCTTTCTGGAAATTGTTCTTTGGTTTATACAAGCACCTACGTACAAAAACGAAGGTGGTTCATGACCAAAACACCCCTTTCCACATGCACAAAACATGTACGTACACTGCTTACATACTTCGTATGTTAAACACGAACCAGGGCGTGTCCTCCTCCTGCCTTGGAGAGCTGACCACCTTCCACTTACCCTGTGTCTCACAACTGCATGTATCCTTGAAACTATCGCTACATGTTGACAGTGAGTAAAATACTTAATTCTTTTGAGCCTAATTTTACAATCTGATCCTTTGCGTTATCTTAATCATTTTTAAAGGCATGAGACTAGATGAAATCACCTGAATTAGGTTATGTACAGCGTGTAAAGCCCTGAGGTTGGCCAAAACGCAGACATTAGAAATGGGAGGAAAATAACACTGAAAATAAACAATGTGAGGGGAAGAAATCTGAGAGGCAAGACATCCTAGAAAGGAATCAATGTTTCAATTAGGAGGGAGTGTCATTTGTGTGGGACGCTACTGACAGTTCCAAGGAGATAAATGCACAAAATGTTGCCAGACGTGGTAACGTGGAAGTTGTTCCCAAAAGAAGCATCAATGAAGCGGAGGACACGGAGGCCAAAGAGGAATCATCTGAGGCGAGGACGGGGGCTGTGGCAGTGGGACTGAGGATTCGGGCAACTCAGGGAACGTGCCGGCGAGAGCCAAGTGCACACACGCACCGGAGCCGCGAGGGGAGGGAGTGCGATGAGGTAGGCAGGTTTTGTTTCTGTTCCCGGCACGGAAGACTCAGTAGCACATCTGAAAGCCGACTGGAATTTCAAGTAAAGAGTGTGATGTTAGTAACAAGAGTGTGGGAAGGGCTAACTCCAGGTGCAGGTCTCTGAGGAGTCAGGTCGGGAAAGGGATCCAGACCAGAAGGCAGAGGCGGGGCACCAGCAAGAACAGCACAGCGGCTGCACCGAACCTCCGCCTGCAGCAGAGAACACGGGCGGGCGGGTTTTACAGGCTTCTGTGGTGTTAGGAACACGAACATGTGTGCATTCATGTGTGACTGAAGCATTGCGCTGTACGCCAGAAACTGACACAACATTGGAAACCGGCTATGCTTCAATTAAAAAAATAATTTAAAATTTAAAAAAAATTTAATATATATATTTTTATTGAAGTATAGTCAGTTTACAGTGTGTCAATTTCTGGTGTACAGCACAATGCTTCAGTCATATATGAACATGCATATATTCATTTTCATATTCTTTTTTGCCATAAGCTACTACAAGATACTGAATATAGTTCCCTGTGCTGTACAGTATACACTTGTTGTTTATCTGTTTTACATATAGTAGTTATTTAAAAATTTTTAATTGAAACAATACATAGTCCTTGTTCTCTGCTGTAACAAAGCAGCCCAGGCTGGGGGCTTGAACAACAGACTCTTACTTCTCACAGCTCCAGGGCCAAGATTTGGCGCCAGCAGATTCCATGCCAGATGGGGGCCCTCTTCCTGGCTGGCAGACGGCCACCTTCTCACCATGTTCTCAAGAGGGCTCTTGTCTCTCCTCCTCTGTTTATAAGGACACTAACCCCATTGTAGGGGCCCCACCCTCATGCACACCTAAACCTAATTATCTTCCACCTCTGTGTACCATCCCATTAGGGGCTAGAGCTTTCACATACAAATGGGGGTCAGGGGAGGCACAAACTTTCAGGCCAGAACAACTCCCCATGCCTGAGTCTAGGGGATTCCAGAAGCCCACCGCCAGCTAAAAGGGAGACAAGGAAATCAGTATTTCAACGGAGCACACTGTCCCCCAAAACTGCCTCCCGCAAAAAGCGACAGCTGGCGCTAAGGAGGACAAAGAGGATGAACACGGGATAAGGAAATAAAAAGGTAAAAGCCACGCCGGGTGCAGGCAGGCAAGACAGCATCAGACACGCTCCCGCTGCCCGAAAGTCAAACAGACACCACCAAGAGGCGCAATCTGTACTTTTAACACGTGACTGCGGTTTGAACCTCCACCTGTCCTGTAGCTAGAATTCCTCATACGGATAAAGCTCCTTGTCTGTTTAGGAAGGAGAGGATAACACGTTTGTTGGTTTAAGAGGAAAAGGTCACCTAGCATAGACGGAAGCATAGACGGAGGAGCCCTTCAATCAGTGTCTTTATTTGCACACAGAGAAAAAGGAACAATCAAATACTCATTTTGTAGGACTTGGAGACAGGCTTCAGGACAGAGAGAACTGGCCTGAAGAGAAGACGCTCGGGGCAGAGAGGCCCAAGGCAGCTGCAAGCTGAGGAAATGAAGCCCAGGGACACATTCTCTGTGATGGACAAGGGAGACCAGCCTTTCCCAGGCGATGCCTCGCTCAACCACGCTTGTTCTAGAAGGAACCTGGCAGGTGGGGCACCAAGAATTCAGAGTTAGTGGGAACCCAGAGCAAAACGTAACCATGGAAACGTGAATGCCCACAGAGCATCTGGAGTGACTGAGGAGAAACAGCTTCCCCACGATATGCGAGAGAGGAGTGCAAGCCATTTTATTTAACTATGAAAGCAACGTGGAGCCTGAGTTCAGAGGCACTGGGAGACACTCAGCTGAGTAACACCTGCTGTGTCTTAAAATCATCCTGTAGCTTGAACTACATCACTGGCCAGTCCGATCCGAGCATTCACCTGCCACGTGCCTCCTGTCCTTTCATGTGAAGTTATGATGATCGAGGCCTCCTGCACGGTTTTGTTACAGAGAAAATGAGTGTCGCTGGCCACGTAGGGAGTTATCAAGTCAGACGGTGATGGAATGAACACAGAATTCATCCACAAACATGCAACCACGCAGAAGCAAGCAAAGCAAACAGTCTCAGCAAAAGCTCAGCTGTGACGCAGGATTGCAGATGGTCGTTCGTGATCACAGAGTAAATGTTTACTTTTAAACATAAACATTAAGATATTTTGTCAAAATGTTACAAACCCAAAATGAAACAGGTGAAAAATAGAGCTCGTCACCCAGCTACGAACCAGCATTAAAGGGTGTTTCCGGTGCTTCTGGCCCCACCAGAATTCAAGTTGGAGATGAAATCAGTGAAGTTTTGTAGATTCTCACAGTTCACCCATAAGCCTCCAGTGAAGAGGCAGACGACTGGGTCATTGTCAGAAGAATGAGATCAAGCATCCAGTGCATCGTAGGTGCCACCCGACCTCCATAGCCTCCTGGTCCTTATCTGCAAAACGGCAACACTGATCTTTCACCAAGAGTTGTCGTCAGGAGTAAACAAGCTGGTGTACGTCAAGGTGTCCAGCATCGCGCAGTAACACAGTAAATCGCGAGGCCCAGTAAACGTGCTTTCCAATGCACTTTCTATGGGAGTCACGTTACTTTGGTTAACCACCTTAGATTCTACTTTGATACACTTGGGAATTCAATCAGTACTCATTCGTATTTCTGATTTAGGAAAAAATGAGTTGTTCAAGAAAAAAAATCACAGGAGTTATTAGGCCCTTTGCTCTGCGATGTCTAGTGATAGAACATTTAGATGTTCGCTCAATCCTGTCTGAGTAACTTCTCAGCAGAGAGTGTATCACCTCATGAAGCAAGCCGGCCTATCGCCAACACTCGAGCCCATCAAAGACATAAGCAAGAGAGGGTACTGGAGTTTCTCACCCTCCTCCCGCTGTCCATGGTCCTCAATTGCTGGGAAAAACCTGGCCGCCCCTCGTTTTCCTCGTAGGTCGCAGAGCTGTCCTTGGGCTCAGGCTGCCTGTCGTTACGAGACCAGAGGAGGCGAAATGAGATGTTAAAGGGCCCTTAACTTTCTCCCTAGAGCGAGTCCAGAGCAGGGGGCTCCTCACACTTTTCACACCAGTGACAAAGGCCGCATGAAACCCTTCCCCAAGTTAGGGTCATGGTCCCTTTACTGCTCTTGGACTTAGACTTTGAATGTTCCCAGTCTGAGCTGTTACCCACTCCAAAATCTGAAACCCTTTCCTCCTTTGGGAGGAAGAAGAAAATGTGCCGCTTTCTCCAGGTCTTTTCTGGGCAGTACTGGGCTCAGCTCTGCAGCCCCCACTGTCCAGCTGCTCCCCTGCCCCCGGTCAGGCCACGCCTCCCTTCCCGCACCTCTGATGACTTACCTGCAGCTTCCTGTACACACAGGGGCCGGGCTGTCAGGAATACACCTGGGCGATGGAGGTCTTGGGAGGAGGCAGGGAAGGGTGGCACCCAGAGACCAGAGACTGCGCCCTCCAGGATGGGACACTGACGTGTCCACCACCTCGAGCATCAGGGCTGCAGACAGGAAAACCCAGTGGGACAGGAGGCTGCAGAAGCTTCCTCCATGCTCTCTGCATTCTTGGGTCAAAATCAAGATCAGAGCCTAAAGGCTATTTATGACCATTTCAAATTTATACCATTTTTATAAGACATAACTCTTTTGTAATGGCACATTAATCACAGACATTAGAGAGAGAGAGAATACCAAAAGCCATCTAATTCTGGCTGCTCATCCCAATTACTCTCCAAGCTTTATTATTGGCAGGGTCTGACCCGTCTTATTTTAAATTATTCCAGCACCTCACCTCATCACTATTTTTTTTTTTTTTGGAAATTGTTTCTCATTTTAATAGCCTCAACTGAAGCAAAATTTCTAATCTGGAGTCTAAAATTTTCTTTTGCTTGGTGTCAGGCCGTAATTCTTGATTACACCGTGTTGTCTTTTTTCACACCAGGGGAGTATAAACGTGAGAGCCAACTTTGGGAGACAACAGCGGGGCGCCACCTGGTGGCAGGAGACCGGGACAGCGTCGTCCCTTTACAAAGCAAACAGCGGTTCTTAAAAAATACGGCGTTGATCTCACTCTGCTCCTCCTCAAAATCCCCCAGGGCTCTCTGCCGTCCCCAGGACAAAGTTCCACTTGCTATGCCTGGGACTCGAGGCATATTGCAAACTGGTTCCTAGTTAATATTTCTAGCCTTGACTGCCATTATTTAATTATAAAGAAAACTTACACAAAGAATGAACCAAACTTGAATTTTCTTAAAACAGTCTTTGTTGACATTCATTACCATTTAAGAATGTGCTTTTTCTTATTATAATGTTAACTCAGTTTTAAACATGTGCAGTGAATGACAAGCAGAAAAGGAAGGAAGAAGACAGGGAGGGAGGGAGGAGAGAGAGAAAGAGAAAGAGGAAGGAAGGAAGGAAGGAAGGAAGGTGGGAAGAAAGGATTCCAAGGACACAGTTAAAAAGTTAAATCAGAGAATTACAAACTGCCAATTTACATCAGGAGAGAAATGCTTAATATGGCTAATAGTGAAACAAATGTAAGTTTTAACCCCAGTAATATGCTACTTATTAACCTATCCATTAAAAATTTTAAAGAACATTATTTTATAGATATATACGATTTCTTAGCCAACACCTTATTAGTAAGTAATTAGCTCATTTACAATTTTCCCCTCTGTGCTTTTTCTGTCCTCTCCCTGGGACACATTCTATCACTGGAAGTTCTGAACGCAGCAACAGGTGCATCCGGTGTTCCAAGCCGCCCTCCAGAATGTCTGTGTGGCCCCCCTCACCCAGGGCTGGCGGGCACAGGGGTGTTATGTGCACTGCACGACGTTTCCTGGCCAGGAAGAGTCTTGGCGGATAGGAGAGCGGGGAGGCTGAAATCTGGGAGCTTTGCTTGCCAAGCCCCAGGCCCTGTCAGAAGTCTGGTCTCTTTTCATCTCTGTTATTTTCATTAGCAGCAACGCTGAGACGTGCCGTCCTCTCTCCAAGGTCTCTGTATCCGCAACGGCTGGTGGAGCTGCGTCATCAGCTGTGCAAACTTAGCTCTCAGTGACATGACCTCTTACTCCCACAACGTAGGGACTCATGTTTGTATCAGGAAATGTATGAAATTATTTTTTGCATTCTAATTCAATTATGTATTTGTCTTATACACAACCAGTTGTCCCAACATCATACATTGAATCACATATCATTATTAGAAAACTGCCTTTTCCCATATATGGCTTCTTGAATATCACTGCTAAGGTATTTCATTATCAATGAAAATCTTATATCATTTTTCTTATTTTAAAAAAGTCTTGTTGTATGTGGAATCTAAAAGAAAAAAGAAAAAAAAAGACACTATGAACTCATCTACAGAAACAGACTTGCAGACATAGTAAACAATCTTCTGGTTACTGGGGAAAGGGGGTGGGAAGGGATAAATTTGAGGGTTTGAGATTTGCAAATGTTAGCCACTATATATAAAAATAGATTTTAAAAAGTTTCTTCTGTACAGGACAGGGAACTATATTCAATTTCTCATAATAACAAACAATGGAAAAGAGTCTGAAAAGAAAAAACATATATGTATGTGTATGTATAACTGAATTGCCTTGCTGTACACCTGAAACTAGCATTGTAAATCATATACACTTCTATAAAAAATAAAATTAAAAAAATAAAAAATTAAATTAAATTTTGGTTATACAATAAAATAAACATATCCTGGGTCAAAAAAAGTCTTAGCCATTTTAACACATTATTTATATTGATACATTTTGGAGTAGTTTAGTTGGAATTTTTATTGCAATTATATTTATATTTACACTTAATTTTAGAAGAAATAAAATTTTTATTACATTCTGTTTGCCTTCTAGGAAAAAAGATTTCCTCTCATTAAATTCTGTTTTTATGACACTCAGTGATATCTCATAGTTTTCTTCGTCTAAGTCCCACACATTTCTTGTTAAGGTTACTTACGGGTCTTTTAAAACATTTTCTGTTTATTACTAGGATCTGTTTTTTATTATATTTTATAAGAGGTTATTGCTGGCATATAGGAAAGTTATTGATTTTTAAATAATTTTCAACTAGGCTTCTCATATTTTTTTTTAAGTTATGTTAATCTTTCAGATGCTCGCTTGGATATTCCAGATACACAAGCGTCGTCCACAGAGTGTAGACGCCTGGCCGCCCGGAGGCAAGCACAGCCCCAGCACTCATCTCCCTGCACCCCCTTCACCTCCAGCTCCTCCTCCCAAAGGTTAAATAACACAGCAGTTTAACTGCAACACCCAGAGAGAACTTGTGCCTGACTGTGCACCTGTCATTTAGACTCACGGTAGGAACAGGTCTGGTTTAGTGTAACTGTTGGTAAAAACCGCTGACAAATCACTGGAGCCACCCCCACCCCCAGCCTGCCCAGAGCCATTTCACTCCTCCTGGCTCTGCTGTAAACAAAGGAGCAAGCTTCCGAACGGTGGGTCGACCAGATGTCCCTGCACTCAGCAGCCATGCTCTGAAAGTGCCTTCAACATCCAGCTGGATGCTTTCCTGAAGTACAAGGCTGTGACAACTGTCACTGCAATCCTGTTAGTAACATCACTTCACGTCCACCAAACAGCCAATCGTGTTGCTCCGGGCAGGACGAGCACACAGCAGACCCTGTGACATGAGAAGTGGGTGGAGGCGGCCCTGTCCAGTTACCTGCTAGACACACTCTCCTCACCCCAAGTGCCTTAGAACTCCCCTGAGAACGGAGTTAGTGGACTGAGAGCCTTGCTGACGGTCTCAGCAAACCTCCAGGACCAGTTCTTCAGTGCATCTACCAGGTGAGTCTGCCTTCCTTGGCGATTTTCATGACCTGTAAACTATGAACTGTGTTGGCTCCACTATATTTATAAGAAAAGAGTACTTTTCAAATAAAAATGTGTGCCTGCTGTAGTAAGAAATTCCCACCGCAGTTACGTAAATCCCCACAAATCGCTGCCTCTACCTCTGTTTTAAAACCAGACCAGGTACTCATGTGTTTCTACGTACCTACTAGATGGGGCTCCCCAAGCACAGAGGTGGGGTCTTTGGATATTCTACACAGTCTTCGACACATGACAGGTGCTTAGGTCCAGGGTTTTTGAAGGGAAAGGCAAGGCAGAAGAATATAAGGAAGCAACTGGCTAAAAACAGGCCAGCTTTACAGATTCAGTAGGAAAAAAATAATTTTGTATCCTCTTTTCTATCTTAACCACATTTACTTGGGATATAATAAATGAAAGGAAAGCATAGTTCATGCGGTAGTATTAGGCAGAGAATGTGTCTAAAGCCTTTGGACCGTCGCTCCCATGGCTCAGCCTGTGGGTTTTCAGCAAGCAGCCTGAGAGGCACATGAGCATCTGAGAGACACCAGTGGCAGATGAGGTCCTGAGACTGTGCTCTAATAGAAAGAGCTTTCCCGTGAGCCTGAAGGTGGTCATCCTTGTTTCTGAGCTTCTGAAAAGGGCCAATCTGGCTCAGATCAGTTACCCACTAAAGCAGTAGGACCTAATGGGAATTTTAGCTCTAGACTCATATCACAGACATCCAAATTCCAGCTGTGCTGTTTACGACAGCCAAGCCATGGAAGCAACCTAAATGCCCAGTGACAGGTGACTGGATAAAGAAGCTATGGTGTATATACACAATGGAATACCATTCAGCCATAAAAAAAGAGTGAAACAAAGCCATTTGCAGCAACATGGATGGGCCTAGAGATGATTATTCTAAGTGAAGTAAGCCAGAGAAAGACAAATATCATATGATATCACTTACATGTAAAAAAAATGATGCAAATGAATTTACTTACAAAAACAGAAACAGACTCACAGGCATATAAAATAAACTTAAGGGTACCAAAGGGAAAGGTGGGGGATAAATCAGAGTTTGGGATTAGCAGATAAACACTATTTTATATATAACAAACAAGGACCTACTGTACAGCACAGGGAACTATATGCAATATCTTGTAATAGCCTACGATGGAAAAGAATCTGAAAAATAATACATGTGTATATATATGTATTTACAACTGAATCGGTTTGCTGTACACCTGAAACATTATAGATCAACTACACTTTAAAAAAAATTCCAGCTGTAGAATTGAGGAAAAGATCAATAAATGACTTTGCTAGATCTGGAAACCGTATCACCTGAACATACACACAAGCTCACTCACAGGTTCATTTCACAGAAATCACCACAAACGTGCTGCACACACAAGCCCAGACATTCGACCGTGCTTCCTTTCCCAGGTGAACCTAACAGATGGCACTGGAAGATGCAGGCTGAGATTGAGGTTAAAAAAGGAAGAGATCTGATTACCAACCACAAGCCAGGTAAATTTTCTGAGGTGACATTTTAAATCCTTTCTTCTTGTTGTATAACCTCCATGGCGTGTTTCTATCGGGACCACTGGTTTTCCAGGCTCCTTGGCATTTATTTTAGTTGTCTGAACACAGCGTTTTCAAAGGACAGAACAGACATTTAAATATACACAGGGAGACAATTTTAATCTGAGTTTCTCTAGAGAATTACATTTGGTCCCTTTTCACAGCGTCCGCGCGCCCGTCTCTAGAACCCACCCGCTAGTTAAACGCCATCAGGTCTGCCACACAGATCACTGTCATTTTACAAAATTTCGGTATCTGTCCATGCAAAGACAGTATTTTCACATTATCTATAAAATGGTCCTGGTAAAGATATTTGGGGTCTTAAATTTCATTAACTTCACTTACTTCTCTGTCTACACTCTTGTGTGAATACATCCCCTCAAGCAAAAAGCAGACGTTGCTTTACAGAAACATTTTGCATAAATACATTATTTTCATCGAACAGTCAATAAATTCACTTCCTTATGGCAACATTCCACCGCAGAATGGTAAAACCCATCAACTTCCTGCCAATATGAACATTTTTCATAACAAGTACGTGAAGAGAAACCATCAAAGATTAAATTTATGTCTCGGGGGCAGTTACATCACTCTTGACGACTCGTGATGTGTGAACAAAGCACAGGAACTTCCAGCATCCAAAAGGAGCGGTTTTACCATGGCCAACACACTTTCCTGGAGAGTAAACCTGTGTATATTTAAGGCATAAGTCTCAAAACACAAGGTAAGCATTTTAAAGAACATTTTGTATCAGGGTCATGTCCCCACTAAGGTGAACTGCCTTTACATTTTCTGTTTTTTCATGTTCAAGTGAGAACAGGGAATCCTAGAAATAGCTCATGAGGTCATTTCCTATAATGGTGGTCTAGGAAATTGGAACTAACTCTCTGTCTAGAAACAAACTGAAATTGCTGGATGAAATATACAAACGTCTTCTTAGAAGCATCAGGCAGCTAAGATGATATGCAATTTAGCCAGATCTGAGGGGTAAATTTGAATCCAGAGAAAAGGGGGGCACCGATGTTCCTTTCATCTGAAGGCTTTGCTACTTGGAAACTCTGAATTTTGGTTGGAAGAGGCATACAAAATATGGGAAACAGAAATCAAAATCTAAGATCTGCTCAAGGTGGAGGGTCTCAGAGGAGACTGAGGCCACAGTGGACCATGCAAGTCAACCAGGTTAGCCACTCAAATTGACATCCCCCAAGAGGCCCAAAAACTCATGAATTTAACCAGATTCCAGATAGACGAGGTGCTGAACATAAACACTGAAAATCTTCCTGAAAGCAGTGGTTCCCCAACTTAAGCATCAGAATCACACAGAGAGTTGTGAAAGCACATAAACGCTGGACCTCAGCCCCATGCTTTCTGATTCAGTAGGTCCAGCATGGAACCCGGGAACTGACATTTCCAACAAACTCTCAAGTGATGCTGAAGTTGCTGGTCCAGGGACCACACCTGGAGAACCACCGTTCTAGATGGACACACCTACATCCTAGGCCTCAAGTTATCTCAACAAAAAAAAACGTTCACAAGGATATCGAGCAGTATATGGTAAGTGATAAATAAGCCCTCGAGGAAATAAATATGAGTGAAAGTCAAAAGCAAGCCACACAACTTCGAATACTGGAATTAACAATAACAGACCATAAAACCGCTAACAATTAACTGATCGGTTAATTCACTTCATCAACATCTGTAGTTTAAAAACGAGAGTCAAGCTTAAAACACCTGGGAAACAGGGGCGGGGCGGAGCTCAGAGGTAGACGGTGTGCTTAGCACGCACAAGGTCCTGGGCTCCAACCCCAGTGCCTCCATTAAAAAATAATAATCAAAAAATAAATAAACCTAATTGCCTCCCCCATCCTAAAAAAAAAAGCAAGAAAACAGTGTTTTTTAAAAACACAGGAAATAGAAAATTGTATAGTAACAGCACAGATTTGAAAAAAAATGCAAATAGATATCCTGGAAATGAAACAGCAATTAAGCAAATGAGACTAATGACAGATTAGATGAAGCTGAAGGGAGAATCAGTGAGCGGGCAGACAGGTCGGAAGGAAGAGTCTGGGTCAGGAGTCAGGAAACTACAGTCCACAGGCAATTGCTGGCCTGTTGCTTATTTTTTAAGTAAAGTTTAATTGGAACACAGCCATGGTCATTTATTTACACGTTGTCTGAACCCTGAACTGGGGTTAGGAGAGAGTGAGACACCGCGGAGGCAAAGCTGAAGGAGGCATCCACGCGCAGGCAAGTGCCGACTCTCCACTTGTTCCGCCCTGAACAGTGTCTTCTTAACCGTAACCCCTTGACCCGCTCCTGGCCTTGGGGACCCCCTCCTGGCCCTGGAAGAAGGCACGAGAGGGCCTCCTGAGGGGTAGATACATGGAGCTATCCATTTTTGCTGTAATGATTACATTTGTGAAGTTTTCTGTGTTTATTTCAGTTTCAATTTTTTTTTTTAAAGAAATGCTCTTCTAAGTCAGGTTAAAGATGAAATAACAGCAAAAGGGAGAAACATTTGTAAGTCGATAACAATGAAAATACTGCCTATCAGGGGAAGCGGGATGAAGTTAAGGAGCCGACACTTCATGCATGTGCTGGTGAAGCAGGCAGGACAAGCGTACGTGATCGGGCACCTGTTCAAGGGCAGCAGATCTGGGGCGTGGGCGTTCTGCTCCCGCGCTTCAGCCTCCAGGAGCCCGCGGCCCCCGGCCCAGCGTGACACGCACGGCAGCATCCCCAGCAGCACTGCTGCGCTGCAGGGCTGTGAGAATGACTGAATCACAGCCACGGGCAGAAGCACGAGCCAGCCTCACACACGTAGCGCTGCCCAGAAGCAGCAAAGGAGAGTAACCCGCACCATCTCATTCCATGTGTAGGAAACTCCAGAACAGGCACAACTTCAGTCAGAGCTGAGAACTTCCTCGAGGTGAGGGGGGAAGGAACAGAAGGAACAGAAAGTGATCTTCTCTTCTTACAATGGCTTATTTCTTAATACGGGTGAAGATTACACAGTATTTGCTTTTTAATTATTTATGAAACTCTGCATTTGTTTTTATGCACTTGTCTGCATATATTTCAAATTTTTTAAAATGTTTAAATAAGAAAAAAAGAAAAGCCATAATATGGGGATTAACTGAATAAAAGAGGATTAAGACAGAGTTCTCCCGTGTAACTGCAGACTTTGGCTATACTTCTGAAGTCACAGGCTACCATGGCGTCACATCGGACAATGTGCTGGTGACTGAGGTCCTTGAAACACCAGCGTTCGTGAACCTGAGGGAAGAGCGGTATAATGGGGATGCGTGTACTGCTCTGACGGGTGGCCTCAACAAACATGGGAAATGACCTACTAACGTGGAAAATACAGCACGCACGCAAACGGCACAGAGCGATATGATGGAAATGCACGTACCACTCGCCCAGCTGCGGTATTTATCAGCATTTTGCACACCAAGTATTCCCCCCACCCCTCAAATTCTTTTTCTGAGTATTTTAAAGGAAAACTCAGATATGTCGTTCATCTGTAAATACATAAGCAATTCATTTTAACAAATAAAAGCAGGTTTTAATATCACCACCGCGGCATCATCGTCATACCAAAAGTTCCAACAATTTTTTAATATCATTGATACAAGTTTAATTGTCCTTTTATCTCAACAATTAAT
The DNA here is from genome assembly GCF_009834535.1 of Camelus ferus. Taxonomy (NCBI): domain Eukaryota; kingdom Metazoa; phylum Chordata; class Mammalia; order Artiodactyla; family Camelidae; genus Camelus; species Camelus ferus. The sequence continues at coordinate 4,869,661 of NC_045726.1, read as the reverse complement.
TTTTTAGTTGTTTTCTCTGAAGCAGGATCAAAAATAAGGTCTACACTCTGCATTTCATCTTTAGACTCTTTACTCTGCTCCTTAACAACCCACTCCCACTTTTTTTTTTTTAATGCCATTGCTCTATTGTAGAAAACAGATCATTTGCGCTGAGAAGGGCTCAAGTTCTGGGTTTGGCTGTTGCCTTGTAGTGCTGATAATCTTTTTCGTTATCTGCCTTTTTTTTTTAAATTTTTGTAACTATACAAACTTACCTTCCGATCTTGATACCATAGCATTCAGGTGCAGAAACCATTATCTGCCAGGGTACACATGAACACTCACTTAACACCCTAAAGGAAAGAAAGAACACTTTCAAAAAAAAAGTCATTCAGTTGACAACGGTCAGGTCTAAACCACTGATTTGATGCAATCATAATTGCATTGCTATAGATCTAAATCTAGTTACAGAAAAGACTTCAGAACTAATGGACTTTCCCACTCATTATGTTTAGGATAATGAACTCTTTTCCAATTAACTGTTATTCCTAAACCCTAAATCAGTCTTCCCTGTGCACTCAGGAAATCCCATTTGCAGCACAAATCGAGTAATTCATAGAGCAGCGTTTCCCACTTGTGGACCCCATACTGCGCCTTCATCAGATTCACAGGATATTGATTCTAGATAAATTGAGAAACAGAATTACCACAAGCTTTTAAATAATAAAATAAATAACCCTACTTAAATTAACAATATTAAAAATATTTTATGTCAGTAAGATAGATGACATTACTTGAAATTTTTTCACCAACTTATTTATCTTAGGCCTAGTAACCAATAACCTGGGATTGCAAATCAGGCCCTGTATCCAGTTAATTACTTCATTTATTCTTCATTTCTACCAATTCAGAAATTTTTAATGTATATTAAGACTTAAGAAACACAAGTTGGCTAAAATGAATTTTAATGTTTTGTGTTTCTGCCTTATAGTTTTAGGTATTTGGATCAAACATGAAATACATCCAAATTATTAGGAGATTTCACACTAAATACCAGGTCCTTTGTGCTAAAAGGCGCTGAATTAATTACAACATCATATTCAAAAGCATTTTACCGATCAGGAAGGGGCACAGGGGTAAACATATTTCGAATTCTCATTTTCTGTATTTATTTATGCAAAATGTTTCTTCATGTTCTGTTGCGGTATTTAAACTTGTTTTTAAACTATATCACACGTTGTCATTCATTTTTTTTTAATCTGACAAGCGAAGAAGACATTTGCGGGCTGAAAAAGAACCACATTCTTGACAATCAAGCTGCGTGCACCAATTCAGACAAGAAATCTGTTGTCTTATCATCAACACTAAGATCGTGTTGTCACTAAAGTAATACATTCAGACCATTCAAGGTACTACATGTGATTCTGAGAAACGTCACAAAGCAAAAGTGCCTGAACTCACAGAAACAGATCTTAATCTTTTACTGGTGCTGTGAATCTGTAAAGACATCTCATCTCTCAGCTGAAAAGCTCCCAGGAGCAACCTTCTCCTTGGCAGCTAGCACACTTCAGAGGGGAAGCTGAGTCTTGTCTTCACGTCCAGCCTGCATCTTTGAACTGCAGCCTGCAAAGTCAGACTCTCAGTGGCCACGATGACCCTCAGTCACAATGTCTGCTCTCTACTTGGACATCAAATCCAGAAGGGCACACTGCCAGCTCCTGGCTGGGTAGCTGACATGTAGATGCTCACCATTTTATTTGCCTGTCAAAACCCTACTTGGGACAAACATAGTGACCTCTGCTTGTTATGTATACCAAACACCTTCTCTAATCATAGTGAGAAAGGTCACTGTGTATTTCCCCACATACTAACTGAAAATGGATTCACATCAGGACCTCCCTCACTGATTGAACAAAATATTGATCATATGTACAGATAGTCACTCTTGCACGATGTGTGTCATTGACACCCATCTGACTGTCTGCTCCCAGTGTTCCCTTCACACAGGATCTTCCGGCCAGGTAAGTGTCCTTTCTCTTACACAGAAGGGCCACAGTGCCTTTGCATGAGCTTGTCCCTCGGACCCAGGGGTGGAGGGTGCTGCTCTCTATTTCACAGGGCCACTTCCTCTCATCATCTTGATCTCAGTTAAAAGCCGCTCCCCAGTAACATCTCAAGCTGTAGTACCACACTCCCAGTCACTTACCATCACATCCAGGAAGGGTGCTAAATGTTATTCAATGATCTCATTTGGAAGTTTGAGATTTGTTCATGTTAACCACTATATGTAAGAATAGATTTTAAAAAAGAACAAATTTCTTCTGTGTAGCACAGGGAACTATATTCAATATCTTGTAATAACCTTTAATGAAAAATAATATTAAAACAAATAGATGTGTGTGTGTGTGTGTGTGTGTGTGTGTGTGTGTGTGTGTGTGTGTATACATATATATATGCATGACTGGGACATGATGCTGCACACCAGAAACTGACACACTGTAACTGACTATACTTCAGTTAAAAATTTAATTTAATTTAAAGTAAATAAATAAATGTATGCTATTTAATGCTCTCTAAAGCACGAGCACCAGTCGGAAGGGGTGCAGGCTGCAGGCAGCAGGCAAAGCGAGACTGGAGCATGGCTGCTGAGCGTTTACCCCACCAGCATGAAGCTCTCTGGTCTCTTCAGAGCACTTGTCACTTTCTGAAATTAACCTTGACTTGGCTGTTGCCTGGCTCCTCCCAATAAAGACCAGAGCTTTCTTCACCATGAATCCCCAGTACCTAACAGTCTGTCACGTGTCACCTGCTGTTTAGCAGGTGTTAAATGTGGACCTTGGTCAGCGCCTGACTTTGCTCGGAACAGCACCACTGTGGATGGAGTCTTGACCGTTTCCGTTTCTCACGTGCCACGAGCAGCAGCGTTAGATTATCTCACATAGGAAAACCTCCTTTTGTTACCGTCTAGGAAAAACCCAGTGAGTCTGCCAAGCAGGCGACTCAACTTTGCTTAAAGACGGATGACGCAAAAGCATCAGAGGTTCCCTAAGATTCTTTGACGCACCTGACAGCCCGATGAGCTCTAACTGGTCCACAGACCCTGGTCACTCCTTCTGAGGACCGTCAGTGGACCGTGGACCGCGCATCCATAAACACTTCCACAGAGCACAGTTTGACTTCGAGTCAGTAAGTGTCCACATTTCCACAAGTGCCAAATTAGGGGCTTTCCTTCTAAATTTCGTATCATTTGTCTTATATGAAAGATGAGTAAAACCTAAGAAAGTAGTAAGATTACGTTTACTTAAATGGTATGGAAGAGACCACGAGTGTAATCAGAAGGTTCAAAAAATTTTTAATAATGATTATGAGAGTTTATATTTAAACTACACATAAAAACAGTAGACACAAAATTTACAAAATGCTTATAAAGTACCAAACCCTCTCCTGAGCTTTCTTCGTCTGCAAATAAGGGTAACAGAACCTACTTGAGGCGGCGCTGTGAGGGGTAGGAGGCACGTGAAGCATTCAGCACGCTGCCTGGTAACGCAGCAGGTGCTCAGTAAATGCTGTTACTCCTAATGATTTCAGCAATCCACAAAGACAGACCTGAAGTACAAACCCTAACAGCTCCAGGAGTTTGTGATCTCGTTATCCCAGGAAGGCTGTAGAAGTCGTCACAGTCAAAGACGGGGGAATAAAGTACCAGCCCTCCCCGTCTTCGGTCTCCCCTAAAACGGTACCTTCAGGAGGAGACGTCAATGAACAACTCATCTGGGGAGAGCTGCACTCTTCAGGCCTTTGTCAGAATCACATAAGCACTGGGACATTAAAAATAATGAAAGGGGACTGGGAGCAGTATCTTGCTGGAGTAAGATTTAGTTATTTTTTACAGAACAAAGTAACCTTACTAATATCATCCAAAATCATAGACGCACAGGGCTATAGGATCCAAAGAAACAGTCATGAACCCTGAATCCAAAAAATCCAAGAACCAGCTAGGGCCGTGTGCACACGTGCACACGTGTGCACATGCAGACACATGCATACTTACGTAGTCCCTTATCTACTAGGCTCTTTTAATGTGTTTTGAAACGTTTACTGGAGAAAACAGTGAAACATATGCAAAAGGAAGGACAGTAAAGTAAACATGCGCATCTACTAGCCAGCTTCAGTAATTATCACCTCATGGCCAGTCTAAGCTAATGAGCTTTTAACTTCTTTTACATTTTAAGAGGACTCTATAGGGACTTAAATAGTTGGAGGGAAAAAAAACAATGACCAAAGTATTCCAGAGAAGGAAGCGATGTCCTGCCTAGCCATGGCACATACCGACTTCCCTGGGCTGCAAAATATAAAACAAACAGTTGCAAAAGCCTCTTTCAAATAGACGTGGAATGAACCATAAACAGCACAGAACTGTGTTCCAGCCTCACAAAAGACCAGTAAAATTGCAGGCACTTGAAATGCTCCAGAGAGAGTTTATATGTGCCCCGAATAATTTTTAACTACAGTATGATTTAATGCTGGAATGGGATTCTATGGGAAGCTATTAATTTCCATCTGTGCTGCTCATTAAAAACATCACTGACATCCATTTACCTCTGGGGTATGAGCTGTCACTTAAGTATCTTTCTGTATCATTCACTTATTTCTGTATTAAGTCAAATCACACCACACGGAATCCAAGTAGTTCTACTGAATTCGAAGTGATTTAATCAAATTCCAAATGTAGGAGTGTGTTAATGTTTCTAATTTGTTGTAAGTGTCGTTAATTTGCTAAGGATTCGCATACAATGAGGTGATATGTTTTTACGGAAAAAAACAGCAATCGATAATTTCCTCTGTCTTTGTCAATGTGACCGTCTTCCAGAACATGTAAGTTCATCAGTTCTGATTATTAAAACAGCTCCTGCCCCTGCTGATTTCCCTCGATTCTATACATGAGACGGGCAGACCGTCCACACTTCCCCCCAACTCTCCTTCCAGCTCAGGGAGAATTCATGGAGCTGTAACTGGTTCCCTGGCCCAGGAATCACCTGACTCGTGTCAGCTTCTTCCCGTTTATGTAAGCTTCTCTGATCTTGGACACGCTCAGATTAGCAAACACTACTTTACACAAATTCTCCTTACACACAAATACACATCCTGCCAAATCAATTCTTACGACTTCTAACTGCTGTTCAATTATTTGAAAATGTTTTCTTTCCTTCTCTTCTGACATTTTGTGAATTCAAAGAACATTATTCTCAATTATGGCTCGTAAATGTTAGTGGGGTGGTTGGTGTGTACCCGCAGCATGAATCGCGAAAAAAAAAAAAAAAAAAAAAAAAAAAAAAAAAAAATATATATATATATATATATATATATATGTATATGTATAGTAAGGAACAAATATCACTCTCTGAAACTTTAAAATTCCCCTGAAGTTATCTTTCAAGTGACTGTCATCTTCCTTACCATCCTTTGGTAATTAATCTGTTTTTCCTCAAATGCCAGCATATAAGGAGAAACCTGAGTTTGTATGTTTACACAAATCTGGCCTTGACTCACAGCGAGGCACTGCGGGGCCGGGAGGGCTCAGTGCTGAGCAAATCCAGATGTGGTCCCTGAATAACCGAGGCTGCAGGTCAGTGCAGAAAAGAAACAATCAAATATTCTCATCTTGGTCCTAATCTTTAATCTAATGAGAATCCAATGAGGAGTTTTAACTGTGAGGGGGTGTGTGTGTGTGTGGGTGTGCATACAGAGAAGTGACATGGTCAAATACGCATTGCCAAAAGACTGTGATGGTTTCGAGAGGGAGAAACCTTAAAAATAATTTGTATTAACTTGTACTTTTTTGGTCTTATCACTCGCACTAGAGAAAATACGTTCTCTTTCGTGTGAATATAAATTTTTCATCTCTGTGTGTGCAAAACTGTTTTAGCTGAGCCAGTCTAGAAAACTAGCCAAAGTTTTGGCATTGTTTGTAAGACACAGCGCCATACAGGTACCAGATACCTGACAAAAAGACGAGGAAAACCACCAATCACTACGCACCTGCTGTTTCTCTAGGCAATGTCTTAGATATTTACATAGCCATCAAATTCTAGAACGTTAAGAATGTAGTTTCGTGACTCCATGATACAAAAATACAATTATTTATTACTTTTTTGAAAATTAGTATTTAATTGATTGAAATAACTCTTGCTTCCAAAAGAGTAAGCCCACTTTAAGACAAACAGGACCAAAATGTAGCCTATCTATGCACACTATACTTAAGACAAAAAAAAAATCACTAGTCAATCTTTATGAAGTAAACCAGTTTTGAGTCTCATGAACACATACAATTATCTACTCTGACTTGTAAAATGGCAAAATTGTCTCCATAGAAACTCAGAAACTTGGAAACTTGGAGCTGTAGGCTCCCAGAAAAAAAGACTGCATTTTATTTATCTTATTATTTCAGGGCCTAACAAAGGGTTTAGAACAGTCTTAATTAATGTTTCTGATTTTACTACGTAACGTGTCTTTCAGGGGTCTATTGTGGTTACGACTTCAGATTTAATTGTATTATGCCCAAAATAAAGCTTTTCGTGAATAATTAGTTAAATGTCTACTTAAAATAGATTATTTGAAATAAATCTGTTGACTGTCTAGTCAAATATTTTTAAAATAATAGGCACTTAACATTCTTATTTATCTTGAAACATCATTGCATTTCTTCAAATACAGTGAAATGAAAATAAGTGGGCAGTTTTATTTAAATGGAATGACCTCATTGCAGGGCCACTGACGTCTCAGTTTGCCAGGACTGGGAGTTTCCAGAGACCCGGGTCGTTCAGGGATGAAACTCAGACAGCCCAGACACACAGATTCCATCACCAAACACTGCCGGCGTCACGGGCAAGTGCCGGCTGCCCTCGGTACTTGACTACGGCTGTGACTGTCCCTGTTGTGACTGTCTGTCTGTGTAACTGTGAGCTTCCTGAGCGAGGCTGAAAACTTCGCACCACAATCAGGGCCCCTTCTCTGAGACTGCAGATCGCTCAAGCTTCAGTTTGGTAAGAGGTTTTGGCCCAACTGCCTGAGTTTCCCTGTTGTCTTTTCACTATTCACAGTTGTCTCTGAAACAACAGGAGGACTTGAAACTCTGTATATTTATTCTCATCAAACAGGTTTTAACAGAATGCAGGTGACACACATACCGCCCAGCGGTCCAGACAAATTTTCAGTCTGGTCTGTGTTCCTGGCTGAGGAGTTACTGGCAAGGAGGTTTCTTGTCCTGGAACAAGCAGACAAGATACAACTCCCACATCTTCTCAGACCCCCTGGGGACAATAATTAAGTGCACGTGGCTCTTAGACTCCGCAGTGCTCACAATGAAATGAAAAGGAAGTAACAACAGGAATGCGTTGAAACGAAACAGGAGGAAAAAGATCATGAATGCATCTTCTCATCAATATTGTAAGAAAGAGACACTGGAAATTTCCAGTTTGGTTCAGCACAAGGTGTGAGCTCTGTGTGGGCAGGGGAGCCATGCAATTCGGGGCTCAGAAGGGCTGCCAAGAGTGGGTGTCTTTAACAAAGTTTCTAACAGAGCAAGTTCACGGATTTATAATAAAACAGGGCTCACAACAGACTGAGCCAACATCCAGTAAAAGCTACCTAGACTGGACCCATTAAATCTTTTCTTTCTTTTTTCTTTTAAGCCACATGTGGAGTGAATTCCAGTTTTCTACAGATTCACTGAATGTAATCAAAGCAAATAATAAATTATCTACTGTGCTGTCTAGGAACCACAAACATCCAAGACAGGATCATCCATCTCTTCCTTTTTTAAAATGAAAATTAATCAGAACAAATCCAGTGGTCTGGTGTAGTAACTCCACCCTCAGCTCTGGAACCTCTGATCAGGCGACACACTGACAGCAATGACGGGGACACGAGGTAGACAGTCCCCTGAATGTCACTCTGTATGTATTATTTGAAGAATGAGTGTGGCGTCTGCATTTGGCACATTTAAGTGCCAGACTGGTGGTGTCAGACGTGCCTGCACTTTTCAACAAAGCAGAGGGGTCTTGGGGGTCTAGGGCTATACCGACAGGAGTAGGGAACTTAATTCTAAACGATACGATCAGTGTGTGCAAACCACAGAAGAGGGTGTTCAATCAAGTCACTGGCAACTTAAAAGTTTATTTGTGTTTCTGCAACCCTGTCTCCCACCAGTGTACTTCATGGAAATGTGTTACGTTAAATGAGGAACCAGCGTTAGTCATAACACCACCCACCCCCAGAGCCTTTCACCTACAGAAATGCATTACGTTACTCAAAACAAGGCCTTGTCAGTATGCACGGGTTACACTTTGCCACAATTTAAATTTTTGAAGCTCCTCTTTCACATATCAAAAAAAAAAAAAATTCCATCAGCTCAATATGTGATTAAGTTCCTTGAAAACCTGCCCCAGGACAGGCAGCTATGCAGTGTGTTACATGCACATTACATGGCATGTTCTATGGTCAGGAGCCTGAAACAGTTTTAGGAAGTAGGTTAGTTCAGTGTGGTTAGTTACTCCTTTCCTATTCCTTTACTGAGGCTCTTTGCCCAAATGTTACATGAGGTTTTTTTTGGTTTTTTTTTTAGTATTTTCTATAAGCTTTGAGCGGCTGTTAAACTATGGTGTATGTTACACCCCAGCTTTCCTTTCAGAAAGTGGGACGCCCTTTCTGCCCTCTTTCTTGTACAGGAGAAAAGACTGGCACATTCAGAACTGAAGTCCTATATGCTATGAAAATCCATCTCAAAGAAATTATTCAGAGGCCACAAACCTTTTGTGCAACACATGGCAATATAAAAAAGTGACATTTAACACATCCGAGACACAGAGAAATCCTTCTTCAAAGGGAGCTCGGAAACACTACAGGAAGGAGCCCGGATTTAATTGGCGAGCACTTACGAGCTGCTCTCTGCAATCCTCTTTCCCTCAGATCTGACAAGAAGTCGGAGCATTCGTGAGAAACTCCTCTGAAAAATAAGGTGTCCGGATTAGGCAGCAAAACTATTAAGTGGCTTCCCTTTGTCGTGCCCTGATAGCTCGCGAGGGGCTGAGGGAGTGAGCTGAGAAAGCAGGTGGCCTGAGAAAACACCCCTAAGGTGGATCAGGACTCAGCAGCAGAGCATGCCACAAATAAATAAATAACAAAAAAAAAAAAAAATGGAGGGAAAAGCAGTAGCTGAAGAGAACAAGAGCCTCCCAGAGCGACCGGAGTGGAAACGGCTTTTGCAGCGAGACTGGGCGGACAAGAGGCGTGTGAAGGTGACTTTGTGGTTTATTCCTACCTTTAAAGATGAAAAAGATGCCATGTATAATAGTCAGTGGCAGGGTTCCTAAAAAGGTTTCCTTAGTTCGAAAACATCCTTGATCCCTTTTAAACATAATTGGAGAGCGTTTATAGGAAAACGAATTAAGGCCAGGAGGCAATAAAACCTAGCCAAAGAGTTGCTCAAACAGCTGTCCTGGAAACTAGCCCCAAACAGGTAAGACACACTTTGCAGAAGGGAGTCCAGCACAAACGCAAGATTATTTCAAGGCAGAGTTCAAATCTAGTCCTTAGAAATGAAAACTGAATAACAGAGACCCAATATGTAAGGGCACGGAAACTATTTAAGACGCTAAATCGGGATGACAAAACAGAAAGGAAAAAGGTAGTGATAATGCCTCCCCAGTGAGCAAAACACACATTCCATTAACAAACAGAAACCAGAGCGGTCCATCACGCCACAGCCCGCCGAGTCGGGATTCTAAGAACAGAAGCAGAGAAAGGATGGATCGATCTGGAAACAGTATATAGACTCACAGGTGTTTTGTACACCCTGACAGTCAGCTGGAAGAAGGTATTTTTGAGTAACTTTTTCTGTATAAGGCTCTGCTAGAATTGTTCACATTTAAGTGTGAATGTTTAAGAATTTGCATCCTGGAGAGTCAGTGAGCGTTCCATGGAATTGTTTAAGAATAATAAATAGTGCTAGCTCATAACTATTTCTGGGGACGGAAATACACCACCTGAATAAAATCCAATATATGATGAACTGATTTTGTTCGTGAACTGGAGTCCCCCTGTGGAGAATGAAAGGAGCAGAAACTCAGGAGGGGTGGAGGCGCTGCGCTGTGTGCGCAGAGGGAGGTGTGTGACTTCCCCAAGGCAATCAGTCCTCAACAGGAAATATCTCCGAGCTATGTCCTGGAGGAAGTTCAGTACCGGTCTCAGGTTCCCCTCACGTCTTTTGAGTAGCAGATCTGAAGTCAACTGTCACAAGTTGGATACAGGGTGAGATGTGGAATCATACAAAACTGTGTTGAAATTCCAGACAGATCTATTTGTGGAGTGAATCTAGGATTATATCTTTTCTGAAGAAGCCTCAATTTTCTAAAAGAGATTATAATAAACTTGCAAAACACTGCACTACTGTATTAGTAAGGATTCTCCGGAAGACAGAGCCAATAGGAGATACACATAGCCATCCCTTGGGAACCTCAGGGATTGGTTTCAGCAGCCCCCAGGGATACAGAATGCACGGTGCTGAAGCCCCACAGTCTGCCCTTCATATCCATGGATTCAACCCATCACACACCATGTAGTAGAGTAGTATTTACTACTGAAATGAAGCCACATATAAGTGGACCCATGCAGCTCAAGTCTGTGTTGTTCAAGGGTCAGCTGTGTGCTTACACACACACACACACACACACACACACACACACACACACACACACACAGAGAAATCTATTACTTGGAATTGGCTCACACCATTATGCAGCTGAGAAGTCCTAAGATCCTCAGCTGGCCAGATGGACACCCAAGAGAGCCAGTGGTACTGTCTCAGTCTGAGTTCAAACACCTGAAAACCAGGAGAGGCAATGGTGTAAAGTTCAGTCCAAGTTCAACGGCAAGGGAAAACCCATGCTCCAGCTTAGCGGTCAAGTGAAGTTCCTCTTACTCAGCCTTTTTGTTCAATCTGGGTCTTCAACTGATTAGATGAGGCCCACCCCCATGGGGGAAGACTATCTGCTTTATCCTGTCCTCCAATTCAGACATTCCTTCATCCAGAAACTGTCTCACAGACACACCCAGAATAATACTTGACTGATTATCTGCATACGCTGTGGGCCCATCAAATTGACAAAGAAAATACCACCACAATAATCAATAAAACATATAAAGGACATAACAATGCACTAAAGCACAGCTGGCACTCAGCAGACGGTTAACTGTGCTGTGGAGTTTCCAGCACAGGGGCAGCTGAAGTTCAGGCTCCCCAGCCTCACTGTCCACTATGGCTTCTGGATAGTCAAGATCTCACAGGAGTTTAATTGTGCAGGAGAAGTCAATTAGAACTAGACAGAAGGAAAGGAGAAACAGGATTAAAAAGCTCACAAAGTGAGCATGACCTGGTGAGACTGAACTTTGGGCATTAATGACGCCAGTCAGGAACAACAATGAATTCACCAGTTAAAACAAAAATGAAAGAACCAACGAGCATGTTGGTCACATCTGGGAATATATACCACAGAGCAGACTTCCATGATCTGGAGGAGAGAATTTTCTTCTCCTCTCCCTCGGAAATGTAGCTTTTCCAAAATCAGTCTTACAGCACCGTGAATGAAATGCAAAAGAAATCGAAAAAAATTTTATTCAACGAACGTCATCAACAGTCCCAGAAAATCCTAAAAAAATGTAACAGTGCTGCTTAAATTACAAACAGTTGGGTCCTGCAAATGTTATTCCAGGCTAAATAAAGATATTTCATCTTACAGGCTGAATTAAATTGTGCATTTTTTAGTCTATATTTTGCATATCACATTGAAATTAATTACCTGGGGCAGAATGGTCCCTGCCCACAGGCCACATCACCTGCACACTGTACCCAACAGCTGGGTGTAAGCTGTTACCCAATTTATATACAGAGCTGAGAAAAAGGAAATGGAGGGCTGGAGACAGGTGTCTTCATGAAATAATATTAGCAAACATTTATTACTATATGCTAGGCACATTCCAAATGTTTAAAATATTTTAACCAGTTTCAATCTTTCCAACATCCCTATGAGGTAGGTCCTGTTAGATCCATTATAGGTGAGAACAGTGAGACCCAGGTCAAAGTGACTTTTCTAAAGTTACACCACCTGGAGCGAGCACGGCTGTAACCTGAACCCACGCAGGACGCCTCCTGGCTCTGGCCTCCTACCGACTGTGAGGCACCGTGCTTCAGTCCTAGCGGAAGGCAGATTTCCAGGCACCATCTAGGAAAACAACAGGACAGGCAATGTCTTCTCACTTGTATAAATGAGTGATAGATACATAAACCAATCTGAGACCTGCTGATCATCAAATAATGATCCACGTGATTTCCACCGAGTGATTTCCTAGTTATAACGCAACAAAATAACACAAACCCGGTGGCTTAAAATAACAAAATTTTATTCTCTCACAATCTGGAGGCCAGATGCCCAAAATAAAAAGCCACTCTTCCTCTGAAGGCCCTAAGGCAGAATGCTTCCTGACTCTTCCAGTTTACAGAGACCCCAGGTGTCCCCTGAGTTGGGACAATGTGACCCATTCGTTGCCTCCGTCTCCGCAGGTCTCCTTGCCTGTGTGTGTCTGTGTGCCCTTTTCTGTCTCTTACAAGGACCCTCATTAAATTTAGGATCCACTGCAAGCCAGTATAACCTCATTTTTATCCCAATCTTAATTATACCTGCAAAGACCCTACTTCCAAACAAGATCCAAATCAGATCACATTCTGAGTTCCAGTCTGCAGGCATGTGGCGGGGTGGGAGCGGGGGGTACTATTCAGTCCACTACACTGAGGTAAACAGATCCAGCCCAAACCTGACAGGTGCATCGATATTTTAAAGCCTGATTATTCTCCCAGAAATTCACGGAAGTACTTGTTGGCCATCCCGGACGAGAGACTCCAAACTAGGGGCCCTGGGTAGGTCCAGCCCCTGTTGTTGGGAGGAAGGCAGGGAAGATTCCGGCAGGAGCTGAAGGAGGAATCCGGGGTAGTGACAGGGACTGGGGGGGAACGCAAGTAAGGTGAATACGAGGGGCGAGACTGAAAATGAGGGCAGGCTTGAACTTACACACGTTATACATTGATAATGTCTCAGCAGAGCTGGGGGGACGAAGGCAGGATGGAGGGACAGAGAGTGGAGGGGAAGTAGAGTGGAGCAGGGGAAGGGACGGGTGTCAGCAGGTGTGGGAGTGGGGACTGGACTCGAGATCAGGCTCCTATGGCCCAAGATGTGGCTTTGAGACCCCACAACCTTAGAAAGGGCTTAAAGGGAGTGTCCGGGGGTACGGAAGACCTCTCGAGACAAGCCCGCCCCGCCCCCCCCCAAGACCTCAGAAGGCCGCAGCGCCCAGCCCTGTTCAAGGACAGCTCTCCTTCCTTCGGCCTTAAGAACAGAGGATGAGATTACATGCATATTATTATATTTATATATATGTATGTACATACATACCCACACATACATGCATGTATATTTGTTCTGTATTTCTGCAAAGCATATAATTTTATTTTATACAAGTAGATTCAATTTATTTAAATGTTGTTCTCTATTCACACTTACTTTTTTTTTTTTTTACATTCAACAGTTCGGTTTAGGATCCATTCATGTTGCTAGAGGTTTATCCAGTTGGCTGTTTCTTTTTTTTTTTTTTAACTTTTCTTTTAAGTGAACTACAGCCAGTTACAGTGTGTCCATTTCTGGTGTGCAGCACAGTGTCCCCGTCACGTAACTGCTGCAGAGTGCTTACTCCGTGCTAGGAGTCCACCAGATTTAACCCAGCCATCCTGCCCCTGATGGACATTCCCGCTGCCTTCAGCTCTGTCACCACAAATGCGCTCTGAGGAACACCTTCTTGCAGGCTCTTTGATGATCCTGTAAAATAATTTCCCAGGGAGTGTGTCCCGGAGGGACGCTCTGCGTCTTGGAGGACACAGAGCATCGCTTTGATTAGGTCGTGCTAGACGACTCGCCAGGACGGGCGGAGCTTCCTCCACTCCCAGGAGCACGGGATAAAAACCCTCCGTCGGCACGTCCCTCCCATCACCTGGGCTGTCTAATAAAATGTCGCTGATATTTCATACTCACATGTACACATAAACTGCATTTCTCAAATTACTAACGAGTTTTTAAGGTTCCTCTCCTGAAAATGGCTTGTTCATATCGTCTGCCCATTTTTCCACCGAGGTTCCTATTTGCTGTTTGGTGAAGCTTGGAAGCCAGACAAAGCAACTCTGGGGCAAAGAAATGAAAAGAGGGACAGGATACAGAGAGCACATGAGTAAGGACGTCAGCGCTTACGTGGCTTTCAAAGTCCTCAGGGTAAAAAAGCTTCACAGATTAACAGGTCACCTCTCTCCACAGAGAGAATGGCCTTAAATAACTTCAAATCAGATCTTCTCTAGAGAGGCGTAGAGATCATGGACAGACTCATTGAGATAAAAGAAAGCATAAACAAAGTTGTTGTCTTTCCCAACCTAGGTGGGACGCAGTGAGTCTGAGAAAAGGCTGTGAGGTGCATTAGCCTGGAACTGACTCCCCAGCAAAGTTCCGGCATCAATTCCAAGGGACAGCCTCGGCTGGAAGAAACGCTGAGCAACAAAGCGTAACAGACAGGCTTCATTACTGCGGGGACGGACTGGACGCTGCGATGACGCCCCTGCTTTCTCGCCTGGATTCGTCTCGGCAAGCGTGGTCACAGAACGAACCTCTCTCACTTGTCCACTGTCACCGTTCAAATGCTCATGGATTGAGGTTACTTTGGCTGCAACCTCTAGTTCTTTCTAAAGCTCCTTTTCCAAGCTGCCAGTTACACAGGTCATTAAGAGAGGTTACTCAGACCAGTGGACACTGCGTCGTGTCCACTGACTCAAAGTGGGGAGACGGATGGGAGGAAATACCTGTAAAACAGCTAGCAGGGAAGGGCGGCGCTGGTCCTCACACCCACGGCTGTGACAACGGGACACTGGGGCCCAGGGGCTTTCCAGCCCATGGGCAACACATAAATGATTCACCTTCGTGAAGTCGCCTTAGTGACTTCTTGGCGAGGAGCACAGCACACGTGGGCCGAGTCATTCTTCTTCAGCGGAACAGACAGACTGCAGAAGAAGTTGGAAAGGACATCTGAGGTGGAGGCAGCCCTTCGTCAGCTTAAAGTTTAATTTTATGAACCTATTTGATGAGTTTTAATTTCCTCCTTTCAGAGTCTTCTCTAGAGAAACTGCTTAATTCACGTTGGCTTTCGATTCCTATATTAGGCTTCCTGTTCACACTAATAAATACACATTCTACCATTTTCCATTTACATGGAAAATACGTCCTGCTTTCTTACTTCTGAGCTTGAACGTCAGTATCCTGAAATTTTAGTTACAAGCTGATTTCTGTTTTAAAGCCCATGAAATGAGAGATCAAAATCTATTGTCTTTTAAAGAAAAACAATGTGACCAGCAATTAAAACACACCATCCTAACAACTCGATTTTTCTTATATTCGCACCACACTTCTTGGAATGTGTATGAAAATCAGATTACTAAGCAGGGAAAAGAAACACTGCCCTGAACTCGTAGGCTACGTCCAGCTTTCCGCCTGAGGATACAGACCCGCCATCACTGCTGCCTTTGGCCAGTAGTGAAACTACATGTTGTGTACGTCCAAGTCCCCAGTTCTCTGAACAACAGCTCTGTCCAGCGAGCAGTTTACAGGCTTCACATACGTCACCTCACGTTAACGTGGCTGATCCGGAGAGTCAGAGAGCGCCAGGCCCCAACTCAGCCTCACTTTCAATTCTCTCCCCTGCAGAACGAGGTTGGATAGAGGATGACACCCACCCAGACGTCCACAGGGAAGCTTAGCAGGGACGACCCACCTGAAGCCCTCTGCACCGTGTCCGGAACACACCCAGCGCTCAATCACTGTCCGGGTGGTCCTCGGGCGAGCTCAGAACGCCCCAGGAAGCCCCTGGCTCCAGCAGGACATACAATCAGTTGCTTCTCCATCTTCTGTCTTCACGCCCGCAATAAGCCATTCTTCCCTCTGGGCCCATGCAACTGTCATGGACAATCAGTAAAACCCCATTCTCAGTTTGTTTTACCCTCTCTCGCTTCACTGTATCCACAATTCTTGTGACATCTACCTTTCTGCCGACTCCAAGCACATCTGCCCCCGGGTGACCGGGTGTGGATAAACACCCACACCCCACGAGTGTGCTGACCGGCCCGACGTTACGTTTACACGCGCAGATCAGCCTCAATGGAGTCCTCAGAAGGGCCCGGCGGTCCTCTCGCATTTCCCAAGGCACCTCGCGCTCCACGCAACCAGACGACGACTTCACACTGTCCTCCATGAGAACCCTCAGCACGTCCTCGACGTCCTCACCCGTCTTCACGTCTTTGCTCAGACGTCTCCTCCTGGTGCTGACCCCTGACGTGGTTTGGAGCTGTGAGCACCCCCAAGCCCCAGCATCCATCCTCCTGCCGTGTGCAGTGTTTCCCCCTGTACTTTGCTCGTCTAACTTGCCGAACCATGTACTTATCTGACAGGCATAACGTTTGTTTTCCTAATAGAATGTGAGCTCCGCAAGGAGAGAAATTTTGCAAAGAAAACCCAAACTGTTTACAGCTCTAGCTTGGATCACTGCTGGGCTCACGACAGCCACTTAGCACAGACTTGTCCAATGAATCCGTCAATTTAGAAAGGACATTTTCTTGTAAAACGGGCAGAAAACTGGGAAATCAAGCACCACTGCTTCTTCAGGAATGAGGAAACACTGGGCTGAAGGTCAACACGGGGTAGGATGCGTGATAATGGATTTTTCCCACTTGGGAGATGGGTTTGGGTGATAATAACCAGAGAGACGCCAGCGTGTGGGAGATTTTGGAATCAGTCAACGTCTTAGGTGCACATGCCCTAGAAATGCGCTGCCACGCGACCAGGCAGACTGCCACTGCTGCCTTCCTCCTGAGAGGGGAGCGGGGAGAGAGAGGGAAAGATCCTCCCCCAAGAGGTGGACTGCCCAGAGCTGGGGTGGAGGCAGGGTGCACACACACAGGAAGTCTGAGCCGGAATCTCCCAAATACGCCCTCGGCTTCCATGAGAATCCCCGTGGTCCTCCAGTGATGCTGCCGTGTCACGGGAAAGGGGAAGAGTCTTGGAACAGAAGCCCCAGGAGGCCTTGGATTCAGCTCTGACCTTTCCGAACTGTGTGATGAACATTAATTACTTGGGGCTTCAGGGGGTTTTTTTGCTTTTTTGCTTATAAAATAAAAGGGTTTATGAAGTTAGGCACATTGGGTTCTCAATTTCTTTCAACGCTTCCTACGTTCTTATTTTAGAAATAGAGTTTTCAATCTCAGGCCTCTGTTTTTTGCCCCAAGACTCTTAAACGAGATAAATTATGTGACCAGCAGAGAAACTAAAACTGCTCTGAATGGTTTCCTATAAACTTTAAAATCCTACCTGTAAACCCTGAATGTGCCCATTTTACAAAAATTAACACTTACTTCAACAAGTGCTCTCTGGGACCCCTCAGCTATCTCATCCATGAACTGATGTTTCACACCTACTCTTACGGAAACAATGAGGTGGGGGGAGGGGTGTAACAGCTTCTTCTAATGAGAAGAGTATCGTAGAAGTGCATAAATTAGAAACAAAAAATGTAACTGTATCACCTGGGGGTTTTAGTACAAGAACTCAAAGACAGAACCCAGTCTGTCTAGTTGATACAGAAGAGAAGCTGACCACGTGAAACCACGTGGCTCGTGGCACCAGTCAGCCAGGCTCCCATGCCCCAGGGCAGGGTCAGTGGCCAGCTCCTCACCAGCCTGCCCTGCCAAACCCTGGTCCGTCTCTGCTGCCCAGTGTCTGTGACAAAGACCCAACCACGCAAACCTCCACCCGGCATCCCCAGCAGATAAAGACGTCACCATCACATTTGTCAGGAGATCAGTTCTCCCCAGCATGGCCCCTCTCATTCCCCAGCTCCAGATCTACCTTGTCTTCTGATTGGCAGGACCCACACCACACATCTACCCTAGTTAATGAGATCACATTACACTGCACACCAGAAATCAACACATTGTAACTAACTATACTTCAGGTTAAAAAAAAAGGAATCACATAGACAAAAGGACAAAAAACTGAGTCATTTCTAAGGTCTTCTCCAGATCTAAAACACCACGCATCACTAAATGAGCCTCTGACAGACACTGACCACACAGTCAAATACTGGGACCCCAGACTTTTCTCACTGCTCTGAGTCTTTAGGGTAAAACAGCTTTATGTCTTTCCGTCATAATCATCTTTACAAATGGAAAGATTATATCGCTCTGAAATTAGCTTCTAAATGTGCATGGAATACAGGAGCACATTCTTATTAAAAACAAAACACATAATACTACTGGCACCTCCACTCATCACCCTCACCTTGGTCTCTTCTGCGGCACATCTATGGAAACAACCTTTACCCACTTGGTGGGTATCCTTCTGGACAGTTTCCCCCCCAACAAAGAAAGTATAAACAGAGAGCAGAGAGCCCTACATGGGAAACATGCAGACGCAGGAGCCGCCGATCCAGGCTGTGGGGAGAGGAGGTGAGCCAGCCCAAAGAGGGAGAGAGGATGAAGCAGGCAAAGAGGGAAGCGAAGAAACATGGAGGAGAGGTGCCGTGTGTCTTCTGAGTGATGGAGAGAGGAGTCTTGGTTACTGACTTTCCAATCCTGTCTCCAGGAAACATGGAATAGCTTCCTCTTCCCTCCTGGAGCAGCTGAGCACTTTCAAAGACGGTTAGGAACATCAAGTTGAGGTGGGCTTTCACACTGGACAGAATTTTGACAAATTCTGGCAAATTAAGAAACTAAGTTCTAAACAGGATCCTGCAGCCGTTTCTGCTTTTATGTTATTTATTTATTTTAATTTTTACATTTTTCATTATTTTTTATGGATGTAAAGCTCCTGTGCGGTATTATATGTTATGGGTGTACAAGATAGTGATTCACAATTTTTAAAGGTTACACTCCATTTATAGTTGTTATTGAATTATTACATAGAATGTGGCTGTATTCCCTGTGTGGGGCAATGCATCCTTGTAGCTGGTTTTACACCTGGTAGTTTGTACTCTAAATCCCCTCGCCCTGCTGCCCCCTCCCCCCACCAGTGGTAACTGCTGGCTTGTTCTCTGTACCTGTGAGCCTTCTTCTTTCTTGTTGTATTCACTAGTTTGTTGTATTTTTTTAGATTCCACATATAAGTGATAACATACAGTACTTCTCTTTCTCTGTCTGACTTACTTCACTTAACATAGTACCCTCCAAGTCTATCTAATATGCAAATGGAAAAATTTCATTCTTTTCTTATGGCTGAGTAGTATTCCAGTGTGTGTGTGTGTGTGTGTGTGTGTGTGTGTGTTGCACATCTTCTGTATCCATTCCTCTGTTGATGGACACGTAGGTTGCTTCCATATCTCATACGCTATATGACCCATATGATTATCACAATAGATGCAGAGAAAGCTTTTGATTAAATTTAACATCCACTTAAGATTAAAACTCTCCAGAAAGTGGGCACAGAGGGAACATACCACAACATAATGAAGGCCACACGTGACAAACTCACAGCTAACATCATACTTAATGGTGAAAAGCTGGAAGCATTTCCTCTAAGATCGGGAACAAGACAAGGATGCCCAATCTCACCACTTTTATTCAACAGAGTGTTGGAAGCGCTAGCCACAGCAATCAGAAAAGGAAAAGAAATAAAAGGAATCTAAACTGGAAGAGAAGTAAGTGTCACTGTGTGCAGATGACATGATACTGTACAAAGAAAACCCTAGAGGCCATCAGAAAACCACTAGAGCTCATCAATGAATTTGGTGAAGTTGCAGGATGCCAAAATTAATATACAGAAGTCAGTTGCATTTCTATACACCAACAACAAAATATCAGAAAAAGAAATTAAGGAAACAATCCCATTTACCATCACACAAAAAAGAATAAAATAGCTAAGAATAAACCTGTCGAAGGAAGTAAAAGGCCTGTACTCCGCTATAAGACGGTGATGGAAGAAATTGAAGACAAAACAGAAGGAAAGATACACTGTGTTCTTGGGCTGGAAGAATCAGTATTGTTAACATGACCATGGTGCGCAAGGCAATCTGCAGATTCCATGCAGTCCCCATCAAAGTACGAATGGCATTTTTTACAGGACTAGAACATTTCTGCTACTTTAAAGCCACACTGATCTCTAAAGAGACCAGGGAGACCAGAGTTAGCTGATAAGCATCAGTGTCTCATCACCATAGGTACTCACTCGGTCCTACCTACTTAGTTCCACTTTATATTTCGCCCCAAGTGAAATTTCCTTTCCTTATCAGCTCATTTCCTATTTCTTATTATGTCTCTTTCCTGCGCCTCTCCCAGTTTCCATCCTCCCTGTAAATCATCGAGCTGAAATTGCCCACCCAGTAAAATGAACACACTCTGCCTCTCCCCAAACTTCTCCCACTGCATCTCCTTTCTTCCAATTGGAGTCCTTTCTGAAATGTCATTTGCACACGGCTTGCTGGCGGGGGAGGGTGCAGGGTGATCCGTGCTGAATGTAAGGGCTCCGACCTTCCAGACTGCTAGTCATAATTTCTAATATCTTCCTTATCCGTATCTGCCACGTGATCATTTTCTGCATCACTTCTGGAAGTACAATTTTTACTGACGATGTACCCGCTCAGGTCATTTTTTCCCAAGCAGAGTCTCTCATACCTACATCATTATATTTATCACCCTCTATTACACCAAATTGCTCATCAACTTGGAAGAATTACCGTGTTTAATGGACATAATACATATTCTCTAATCTAAGTCCTTAACTAACACAACAAATAAGACAACATGATCACCAACCCCTCACTGCATTTCAGTTACTTCCTTACTTTTAAGTTACTTAGAACAGACTTTATTTCATCTTCCTGCCATTCACATCTGCTTTAACCTAACACCTCTTTGATCTAAACTGTATTTCTACAATATTTTGACAGACATCCTCTGAGATAAAAACTTAGGCCCACTAAGGTGAAATCTTATTACCTTTTGCTCCCCGTCCCTTACCTTCTAAGGAGATCACTTTCATACAAAAAAAAAAAAAAGGCAGTTTAACTTGACAGAACTTGTCAGCTTAGACGAGTTATTACTATGTGACATATTTCCAAGTGTTTTGAAAGCTGCTTTTACCCTCATCCAGCCTCCTTTTTCCTCAGGGTCTCTACGTTTGCCTTTTTTCAGTCTTTAGGAATTACCCTCATTGCTGGTAAGTTCTCAGGAGTCACGGGCTGTGCTCTTCAGTGATTACAACCAATTCTTTGCGCACCAAGCCCACGTGGGGCGGAGCCTGCCTGACCTGTTCCTGCAACCTTCATGCAGCCACACCGACTTAACAATGGCCACCGGTGTCACGTGTCACCTACAGAAGCCGGCAGAATGTAGATGACCTTCCAAGGGAAGCCAAGACTTTTCCAAGGAATATTTTTAAGTCTTTTCTAAGTCAGCGGGCAAGAACTCTTCTTTTCCATCGTCCTTTAAAAGCATCTCACTTAGCTTAGTTTTGTGATTAAATACTTTTGCATATTCCCATATTCCACACGTAAGCTGCACCCACTTTGTTTTGTGTTCTCATCCAGCTGTTCAAGGGGTTCCATTAAACCTCTGAAAGCAGAAGATGTCAAATTTCTCTCATAAATAGTGGCAAATAAGAAATCGAGATATTTAGAGCGTGCACACCACCCGCTTTTCCAGATGTTACTTTTGCTTACTTCGAATAAATCTCTGTGTACACGGGCAAATGTTACGCGCTGCAAACTAGAAACGGTCACCTTGAAAGTCAGCTGTACATTTTTTTAAAATGATAGAACTAAAAATTTCTTAATTATCCTAGTTAGCTGATGTCTCTGCCCCCAAATAATCACAGATTCAAATTATTGCACACGTACAAGTAGACTGCCTCTTAAAAACAGATTCAGAAGGAAGAGGAAGACCAACACTCTCTTGCCAAATTAGTCTACTGAATCACTCTTTGTGAACTTAAGAAGCCCTTCCTAGTGTACAAATGCTGTAAAAGCCCTTTTCAAACGTCTCAAAAATGGACCCTCTAAAATGTGTTTGTTTTTTGAAAGAAAATACAATGTGCAGAATAGCGACAAAAGGGAATACATTGTTGAAGAATGATACCAAAGATGGCTCTTTTCAATTTCCATATGTTACAGTGACAAATAGCCCACAACAAAGCAAAGACAAACAATCTGTCTTGTGACTATTCCCCTGCCCACTGACTTGGAGGAACACAGACTGGGTCGGGAATGAAAAATACATATCGATTTAATTTATGTCCTTACATATTTTAAGATGAAGTATAGTGAAAGGGGTAGAGTGCTGACAGTACTTTTAATGGCAGGCAACTTCGCCTTACTGTTTATTTCGCTCTAAGACTTTCTGTGAAGATTTTCTACTTAATCTGCTACCTCGCTCTTAGTGGTTGGATTAGCAACGCTGATAACACAATACTTACGTGGGCGATGGATTAGCTCTGAGAAGCAGGTAAAGAGGAGATCTCTGCTACAGTGCTGCAGAAACTTGGATATAAAGTGTCTATAAATAAGTGTTTTCAAAATACTTTAAACTTCATCTTTCTAATATTTTATTCTGGAAGTTCTAAACAGTTATGAGTGAAATGTTCCAGAATTCGGAACCAATGTAACTATATACTAGATCCTCATTAAGCATATGTGAAACAATGCTTCTAGGTAGAAGTTTGGTATTTTTCTCTCTCTCTGTAGTTTCAAACACTCCCTCAAGTGAGTTGTTCTAAAGTCTAGACTAGGGGGTAAGCACTAGAAAAACTAATTAGAATCAAAACCAACTCTGAGTTACTATTCCATCCAGTTGCTCTTTTCATCATTAGCCTTTGATCCTTACATTTAAGTGTCTCTAAACATAAGGAAGAAATAAGAGACATAGTCATCGCTCCAAAACCCTCCAAATTCATGTAATTTACATTATTTGGAGAGGTGACAAACAGAGGAACTGACATCAGAAATAATTAAAAGTGACTGACTCGAAGGAGCACACGGTAGGAATGGGGAGGGAGGTGCAGACACACTTCTCATTTTGCGTCATTCTGTTCTGTTTAGCTCCATCATCACATTCATTTCTTTTCTGAACTCAAATAACATCAAGAAACATGACTAGACCCTGAAGGAATATATATGTACACGTGTATATATGTGAATATATATGTATAAGCTGTACCCCAGAAACTAACACCGTAAATTGACTCTACTTAAATAAAAATAAAAATAAAATAAATAAATTGAGGTCCAATAGAGTCTGAAGAGGAAAACCAGGGAAGAGAAGAACGTGAGTGATTCAAATGAAAGATGAAAGAAGTGGGGAGAGACGGGCGGGCGGGCAGGAGTCGGTGTGACTCACGTGTAAATATACTCTTGGCTGAATTACAAAAATCAAGGTCAAAGGATCCAAAAAAGCATTTTAAATGTTTGTTTCCCTCTAGGATCCTTTTTCTGCCGTTTGCTTTTGTGTTCAGTTCTGCACAGGGTCCTCAAAGAAGCTGCCTCTGGGCTCTAAATTGCCCTGTTTATCGAGGAGCTAGGTTAAAACACAGAGTAGCGAAAAATTGGGGGCACACAGATGCCGAGAAATCAGCAGTGAAGGAAGCAGTATCACCCGCTAGAGCTCATCTTGTCCTCCCTGCTCGCTCACCACGTGACTGCACGTGTGGCCCATCACCGCCGCCTTTGTCACACACTGAGGTTCCCAGGGTCTGAGTCTGCGCAGAATTCCCCAGGCTGACTCACCGTATCTGAGAGCCGGAGGCTCAAGCTCAGCTCTGGCACCTGCAGACCGAGCAGAGGGAATCCACCCAGAGCAGCTGCAGGTTCTCTGCGCCCTGCTGGAGGTGAGCCCGGCCACTCCCCGGTGGACGCCGTCATAAGAGGGTCTGGGGAGCCCTGCTGACATGCGGACCCTCCACCCCAGGGCACACTGGCTTCTCCATCAGGGTCCACGTCCCCTAGTTCTGATCAGCGGCTTCTCACAACCAACTCACTGCTTCACTCGTCCATCCAGTTCTCCAGTTTACTCTTCCGAGGTCCAGGCCCAGGTGATCTTTCCTTGCAGGTGTTCAGAAACCACCTCCACTCACCGACCCACAAGGGAAAACACCAAGCTCCCCAGGACTGCTTCTGTGACACGCCTCGCTATTCTCTCCTCCCTGAAAATCCAGAAAATCTAGACACCACATTACGCCTGCACTGCTGACCCATTTTACATCCGTCAGCACTTCTGAAAAATATTCACCACAGACACCCACAAACAGAGCTTCTAAATATTTCCTGGAGAATCACTAATTACGATTCCTGCCAGAACAAGCTAGCTTCTTTTTCTTTTCCCCCAAAGGCTTGCAGGCATATGTTTATGTAAATATCCAAAGAAAGGTAAAATGATTGCTGCCATCGAGTTTACCTCCCAGAAAAAAAATGTGGGTTTTGCAACGTATTTCACTTTAGGGCAAAGTTAATATAAAATAGCACAGAAAAGAACTGCAGGGAAAATACTGTCAAACTTACTTAGTTTTGTTGGGTACTAATTTGCTGCATCAGGGGACAGCGTGAGCAGAGGAACCTGGACGGCTGAGATGTGGAACTGGGGCGGGGGCTGCGGCCGAGGGCTGGGGCCGGGGTCTCGCTAAAGGGCGTGCGCACAGCCGATGCGTCAGCCGGGGCTGGGGAAGGGGGGGGCCCGTGGGCAGTGTGCGGGTGGCTTAGGAGTTGGTACCTCAGCTCAGGAGTCAGGAGGGACAGAGTGCGGCTGAGGGGGTCACTGGTGAGAAAGAGGCCGTCAGTGGAAAGAAGGGAAGTGGTTGTCGCTTTTCAGACACAGCGTGGCCTTGGAAAGGGTCGTTTATCCAACTTTGGCCACATCCTGTTAGGATATTTTTTTTAGATTTTTAGGAACATCATAATCTGACCACCACCAGTGCTGGAAGGGAACTCAGGGTCTTACGTCCTCGGGAGATAAGAAGTGAAGAGATATGTGGAACATTGCGTTCAGAACCCCCTTACCTGAAGCTCCGAACCTGTTCTGGAGACAGAAGCCGCTTTTCTGTGTCATGGTGACCCCCACGGCTCGAATCTCTCCAACAAGAGTAACACGTCCCCTTCCCCCGGAGACGTGTGATTTTAGAGACAGGTTTTCTCAGCGCTATGCACCTGATGTTACTGGCAGAAGCGATTTTTATAAGTTCATTACTGTAAGTTCATTTATTTCAGATTCATCTCCTAAAGAAAGAAATGATTTCTAAACCATAATTGTGAGGAAAGAGCTACTCAAGTAAAAATCATCTCATTCTTAGAATAGCAGGATTCAGGATTTTCCTCGTTAAACATCATAATCTTCCCACACAAAGAGGATTCTACTTTCTTCTCTGCAAGCCTCACCATTTAGTAAACTGTCTACTATTTTTACTTAACAGAATTCATTTATAAAGTGATTTTATGCAAAGTTGCGATCTCTGTGGATTTTCCCTTAATGTTTAATAACATGAGACGTATTACAATCATTGCTCCGGTCTTGCTAATTGTATAAAATATTCGTCTTCATGGTTACAACGGAAGAACCAAGGTTTTTCCAACGAGAAGTGCCTTTGTTTCTAACCTCTAATTCATGACCTTCCCTAAACAAATGCAGGAAAAAGAAAACGTTTCCTGCATTTTGACAAGGAAACTCGCTGCATTTTAAATTCATGAAGATGTACTCAGTGTAACTGGGGCTCTGTCGTTGTGCAAATTCTCTTGTATACCAAGATGAAAAAGAGCTGGTCGCCCTGTCTCTCTTTCAGTGTTTTTCTGAGATTCCTAAAACAAAATCTGATTCTCAAAGTTAGCAAAAAATCAGTATTTTGTAATTATTAGATTTGTGTAAAGCAAATTGCGTAGGGAACGCTGGGACTACACGTCCATCTGTTAACGTCAAGGCGCAACCCCGGGCCCTGGGGGTGCAGGAGCAAGTCCTGAAGGAGGTGTTACACCACCTGACAGGAGACTGAGAGCGAGTCAGTCAGTGAGACTTTGACACACATCTTTTCTCAGAACTCACAGGATCACTGGTCTCTGTGGTGTCACTGAGTTGTCCCTGTGGGATTAACTAATTGACGTTCATAACAATAGGATACTCACTTCACAAGGGAAAACAAGAATGGGTTCTTGCTTTCCCAAAACTAGAAAGTCTGTTATGGATGGAAACAGAATTATCTACCATTACAGACGCACCCAGGGAAGGAAGAGTGATCTGTGTGTGCTAAGTGTTCACTTCCAGATTTCTCACTGATCATCACTTATTAAACGATATTAATTTTAAGAGCATTTTAAAACACTCAGGTGCTGCTAAGATGTATGGCAGAGAGGAAAGCAACTGATTTTTTTTTTTTACATTTTACTAACATTTCTTAAACCGTAGATTTTGACTCTCTTTGCCCCCAGCCCCACCTTTTGTGTTACATTGTCATATACTGTAAATCCCACAAGATATTATTGCTGTTTTTAGCAATCACTGTTCATCAATATTTCCTGCATGTTTGTCATTTGTTTTTCTCCATCTTTTCTGCATTTACTAATTTTTCATCAGGAATCATTGTCTTTAAGCTTCTTAACATTTACTTTAATTCAGGCCAGTTGATTAAAAAATTTTCTGTTTTTCCAAAAATGTCTCTATTCAGCCTTCTTTTCTTGAAGAAGGCTTGCTCCAGGTGCAGGATTCAAGGGTGGTAATGCCACACTCCCAAGCAGTTTTAAAGACATCACCCCACTGTTATCTGGTTTGTATCATTTTTATTGCAAAGTCCACTGTCAGCCTTTTTTTCACTATTGCTCCTTTGAGGACACTGTGTCCACCGTCTCCCAGCCCTGGTCCTCGCCGCCTCTGAGTCTTCCCCCTGCCTTTGCTTCCCGGCACGCTCACCCTGAGGTGTCCGTGGGGCTCTCTTCCAGCTTATCTTGACTGCTGTTCACACAGCCTCCTGAACCTGCGGGGCGACGTCTTTTATCAAACTCGGAACATTCTCAGCTACTGTTCCCCCAACTTATTGCATCCGTCACATCCTTTCTCCCCTCCGACTCCTGTGATGTCTGCTGAGCATGGAGAGTGTATCCCCTCCGTCTCTTTTGCATTTCCTCTGTTTTCAAGTCTGTTTTCCCTCTGAAATTCAGTTTGGATTTTTTTCTATTTGACCTCTCTTCCAAGTCACTAATTTTCTCATCTGCTGCATGAAAAGTCATTACAAGTAGTTGCTTGCTTCACTCACTGTATTTTCATCTTTAAAATGTCTACTTGTTACTTTTTACAGACTACAATTTTCTGGTGAAATTATCCATCTTCTCATCTGTTTTCTGTATTTTTCTCTATTTTTTGAATACATTTGCCACATGTATGTTAAAGGATATTTTTTGCTCATTCCAGTATCTGGTTCCCCTGTATGGTATTTCTGTTGTTTGCTTTTCATTTGAGATTTTCATCATATGGTTCAATCTCTTGATACAGCTAAAATATTTCTGTTAAATATCAGGTATTGCATATAAACATACAGAAGCTTCTGGTACTATTATATTACTGACACTATTAAAGTTTCCTTAGAGTTAACAATTATTTTTTCCTCCCTTTAAGGTCATTTTGTCATGATCTGGTACAGAGTTTGATCATTTAACATTTTTTCACAACTATTACTGAAATTTGTATTTGAGAGACAACCGAACCAAACCCATTATTGTTGAGAAAAGAAAATACAGGTGTGAGGCAGGAAAAAAATTCGTCTCAATTTTCAAGCACGTTGCTCAAAAACATATATTTAATAAGATATGATGGTGGTTCTCTGGACTTGATAAAGAGCCACATTTACTCCAGTATCATTCAGTCGCCGTGTGGACAGCATCAGTGAAGAGACAGAGAAAGTTGCAATACTTTCTCGTTTTTATGCTGAGAGAGAACCTTGTAAGAGGTGGGACAAAATGACAGAAAAGGAACATATTGAGAGTTGGCTTTAACTGTGTCAGCTTTGAAACACATCTCTGAACTTTTGGTTTCTTCATCCATAAAATAGGTAATATCCTCCCCGTAGGATTTTTTTGAGGGTCAAATATAATTTTTGTGTCTGGCACACAGTGGGAAATAAATTCATGGCTGTATTCTGCCATTGTGTTTTTGCTAGTTTGTTTGACTAGCTAGTTTGCTCAGAGAATCCTAAAAACAGGCTTTTATATAGCTTTTCTGCAAACAAAGAGAGAAAGCAAACCTCCATATGTAGTAGTGAGTCCCTGTGAAATCGCGACCCCGTTTGCATCCTTTCTATGGAAGAAAAAGTGAGACATCAAAAGTAAGACGAAGAAACTCCAGAGCAACGTCTTATTACTTGAGGACCACTGAAGGTCTACTACACAGGCATGCATCTCGCAAGCAATTCTAGAACACGGAACAGCTCCTTACCTCGCCCCTTAAGTTTTTCTTTCAAGAATTTCGTGAGTTGACCTCTTCACTCCCTTCTTTGCTTCCAGAACTTTCCTGAAATCCAAGACTGGCTAATTCCAGGCTTACCACAGAATACTTTAAATCCTTCTGTTAGGTCATTTTCCCTAAGCGTCGCACATGGTCTGATTTTTTTCTAAATATTTTTATTGCTAGTAACTACAATGTACTGTAACATAGTACCAAAAATACCAGTGAACTCTAAGAAAACATAAAAGCCGTTAAGAATAGCCATCTGTCCCTGATCTGCCTTGAAGTATACTTAGGAAGTTAAAGCTTGATAATAACTTAACTTTCTTCACCAGCTGGGACGTCCTGATAAACTCATCACCCTGGTGGGTCATGGGGGTAAACAGTTCAAGGGGCATGAAGGTGAATCAGAAGACACTCTCGTTTCAATACAGGGAAATCAAATCAC
The DNA here is from genome assembly GCF_009834535.1 of Camelus ferus. Classification (NCBI taxonomy): domain Eukaryota; kingdom Metazoa; phylum Chordata; class Mammalia; order Artiodactyla; family Camelidae; genus Camelus; species Camelus ferus. The sequence continues at coordinate 4,840,649 of NC_045726.1, read as the reverse complement.
ATCAATTCTCATTAACAGCTGAGGAAATTCGGCATACGTTATTTTAATGCTCCCACCATTACTGCCATTTTCTAAGAAGAAGCCCCATTATGGCAAAGAGGGACATTCATCTTGGACCCTGGAGGTCATCCAGACACACAGGAAGAGCAGTGGGGTAGTTCTTAGTCACTCTGATAATTACAACCAAGACCATAAAAATTAGGGGCTGAAAAATCTCTTATCAATACCATGGCGATGGCTGGATTTACACGCTTGACAAATAGTGAGAGAAAATTAATTAGGTCCTAACTGACCTGTCTTCTCTGTGGTTCCTATTAGAGCAGAAACAACCATTTATTCAGTAACGACCCTGTCCTCGCCCTGCAGCTGCTCTTACAGGTCAGCCACACACCTGCAGGAGCTGCCCCGGCCGCTCTCAAACATGAATGAATATACAAACATCATCACTGAATTGAATGCAGTCAGTCCCCTTCTGGCCTGGAGTTTGCAACACTGAGACGTTAATATACAAGTGGGATGAGGTACCAATTTTATATGATGAACGCGAACACAAATTAAAGCAGACTTCCTGCTGCCCAGGCATTTCCAGGAGTTATTTATAAGGAGGTAAATAATGATCTGTTCTCCTGTATTATGTTTCCTTGTTAATAGAATGATTCACCTGTTACTACTAGACGTGTTCTGAGGGGCAACACTTCACGAGAACAAAATCTAGCATCAGTGTCTTCTCATGGACGTTCTAGAGATTAAGACATCAGCCCCCACCCACGTCCTGCCATCACTGAAGCACGTGCCAGGCGTGGTCTCTGATATGTTCGTCAGTAATGTATTTTCTCGGAATGCACCAGTGATTTTAGCTACGGAAATAATTTCTAGCAAGTTTTCAACATACAGTTTTTTGGATCGCCCTACCATGTTTACAGCCATCTACTTCATTAAGTAATATGTGATGTGAGACGCCCAGACAATTCACCCAGAAAATGCAGGAAGCTGTTTTGTAGAGTACAGGTCAAATGTCCTGGTAACAACTCCTTATTTTTAAAATATTCATATTAGTAGCATAAAATATTACAGAAAATCTATATATGATGGCGTTTTCTAAAAGGACTCTGTCGTGCTGGATTATCCAAACTTCCCAGGATACAAAATTTTAGTGCTCAAACTTATTTTCCTAAAAGGCTTATAGAAGTGGCCCCCCAAAATGTTCTTAGATGATTAACCACATATTGAGTTGAAAAATATGTTTACCATATGAATGAATGAATACCTAACAGGCAATTTCATTAATTCTAATATATTAAAATAACTAATAAAATTGCAAAACTACTCCTGGTAAGCTTGTGGAAATGTATCAAGGTGTCATAAAACTATTTTCAGACCTATTTAAAGGTACTTTTATGGCCGCCGCAACCCATTTTCTAGTACCGGGATCTGCATCAGTGTCCTCGGACTACAGATGTATTCACGTTCCTCTCTTGCTGAATAAAAACACAGGTACCCTAAGAGCAAGAAATTGGTCCGTTTTATGGTCAGAATCCCAGTACCGAGATTCCAGAACAGAACTCAGCACATTAGAGCTCGATCAATGAATGCACGAATCGGCCAACCCGGGCCGGAAGATCAAAGCCGTGTCCTTCTTCCCGATAGTCTTTGAACACTGGGAAGCTTAGGAACAGTACAAAAAACCGGTACTTCATATGCAGATAGTTTTTTTTCTTTCAAAATAAATGCATAATACTCCCCTTCAAAAAACATGATGCCATTTCTTGAGAGTAAGACAGTTTCTGAAAATGAATTGAGTTTTCTATGCTGGAGGGAAATAGGATGTTACTCTCAACGACAAAACATCTGGTCAACTCAGTAAGGAAACGATCAGCTCATTCAAAATACATTTTTTTTTTAAATACTGACCAAAGCAGGTTACGTCAACTTTCAAATTTCAGCTCTGTTGTTATTTGCAAACTGGCCTTCCACAAAAGACCCATTCCAAATCACCAATTAAAATAGTGTTAATTTTCTTCATTATTCTCAGTCTTCTGACCAAAAGTCTGAACAGACAAAAGGTGAGAAAGCTGCAGATAAGTAAAACAGGGCAATTCTTTGTCAGAGTCAAATTGAGATTTAGTAACAGTAAATTTCCTTGCCTCCTGCAACCAATAAACTAACAGCAAACTGGGTTCAACCTGATGACTCAGAAAGATGGTGAAGTGTCATTGCCACCAGTAAGTCAATTAGTTTGCTTTTCATTACACTGACTGTGTTAGCAAATTAACACAGCTAAAAAATCCTTTTATGAAACTAGATAGAATAAAAACAAAATGAAAAATACAGTGACACTAACTACTAAAACTTAAATAGCAACATAAAAATGATACTTGGGAAAATGTAATATAAATCTTTAGGCTACAATTACACGGATTAGAGAAGACTGGAATATTATTTAAATAAATGATCATAAGGACACTTTAATATCAAGTGTGCAAAATTGAAATAAAGTGAAAAAGTTTAAAATGATCTGAAAAAGGTCTTTAGTTAATCCGGAAAATACAATCACCGAACTTGTCTCTTTTCTCGTCGAGCTATTTTAAGTAAGTTGAGAAAATGAAAGCATGAGGAGCTGAAATGTCCTGAAAATACAAATATTCAGTGAGTGCTTCATTTGTTAGAGAAAAGAAAACTTGTCCCCTCATTTCTGTCGACAACACATGTAAGACTGACAGCGTGGGCGACACACTCTCAACGGTTTCAGCAAAACTGGTGCCGAACTCGCACCACGTCATACGTTTCGGGGAAGACCTGCGGGCGGGGTTTAACTTCACCTGGGCAACTGCCTTTGGAGGTAGGACGCTCCTGGTCTTACGTAACTGGCCGTCTTAACATGGGGAGACCTTGTAGGGGAGCCAGGAAGGAGGGAAGAAGATCCAACTTGTTAGTGGGAGAGCTGGGACTGGACGGGATGGACTCTGACTCCAGAATCCCCACCAGCAACCGTGACCCGCGCTGCGTGCGCAGCAGTGAGCGGCCACCTGTGACCGGGTGAGATCCCCGCTTGTCAGGACATTTCTGTGTAGTGAACGTTTCTCCCAAAGCAGCTACGAGGGAGGGAGGGGAACCAACAGGCTGACACCAAAACGTTCTCCTGAACTGACATGCTACAGAGAAGGCTGTCTTGAAATTCCTTTAACTTTCCTTTTGTCCTAGTACTTCTATGCAAACAAAGCCTGCAGATCATAAAAAGTTTTAAAAATAGACCGTTGTCACACACGAAAAAAAACACCCTAGAATTGACTTCGGTCATTTCTGTGACTCTTCAGCACACATCCAGTATCAGCTGGGCGTCCAGCGTCGGCATGGCCACTGTAAATCCTGACGCTCTTTGATGTTTTCATCCCTTCAACACAACTATTACGTTAACACTGATACTGTTCATTTTGGCACCGTGTCAGCATTAACACCACTGCCAAACAGGATTTGCGTTGCTGTGAAATCTGAGCAGTATTTCTTTAATACCTTTCAAATGTAAAAAAGTGAAACTGTATTATCTATGAAATGCCATATGCAAACTGTATTGCTTCTTTGTTAGATTTTTTTTTTTTAAGGAAATGTAATTCTGTGGAATTGAGGGAAACTGAGACCTAGGAAACGCATGAGAAAGAGTAAGCCTAGAGAGGAAGACAGTGAGGAGGCTGGTGGCTTGTGAAAAGCAAGTGAGGCTCCCAGGCTGTGTCACTCAGAGAGAAGCAATTCACGTGTAGCTGGTGGGACAAGGCTGAGCCCATCAGCTGTACACGGTGAGTCAGTAACTTCTAAAGCCTGGTAAGGGCAGACGGAATAAACAGAAAATAGGATGGAGCAGATGAGACTGTTACATATTAATAGGAAGGAGGCAGAGGCCAAGTTATGGCCATACCACCTCCAGGCGGACAGCTGCCACCCAGATCAGGCACACGTGGGTCCTTCGCAGCTCCCGGGCTCTGCACTAGACCCACAAATAAATGCACAGCTGATCGGCCGTCTAACTGCCAGCCAAGCCATGCCGGGCATCCAGGCATCCGGCCTCCGCTTCTCCCCGATGGGCAGGTGTAGGCGGGAGCCCAGGGCACCTCCCCTCGCTGGGCCTCCCAGCTCAAACCCCTACACCGTCAGCGAGCAAGGCTGCTGGGGCAGAGGGGGAGATGGACGATCCCGCATTTGTGTGGCTCTTGTCGAATGACACTGCTTTCAGTCTCTTGAGAACAGCGCAGGCTGAATTTTAAAACTGACCAGTTTACTTTGGGGGAACAGAACCTCTTTTCATTTGAAGCAAGACTCTGGTTTCTTTTCTCATTCTGAGACTTCTCTGATTCATCACAGCTCGTGAGTCCTGTCCCTGTCATTCACACTTGGCGCACACGTGGGTTGAGCGACCTTACACGGCAGTGTTCGGAGCATGGTTGAAGCATTAAAAACTTAACTATATAACGGTTAGCATTTTATAGAGCAAAATTCATGGAAAGTCTTTGGCTGACTCTAAAGACTGCAGGCAAATTCTTCAATGTGGTTTACCCACCTAGGGTAGTGGTACACATCTTAAATCTTCCCATGAAGAAATCATTTTTTAAAACCAAAAAAAAAAAAAAAAAAAACCACCCAAAAACAAACAAACAAAACAAAACCACCACCCACTCCAAGCCAAGACCCAGCCTCCCACTAGCCGGCATCCTCCTCCGAGTGTGTTACTCATCCACTTGCTTTCTCCCTGCTTTTATTTTCTCAACCTTTTATATAATTTCCTTTCTTTGCCACAAAAGTACTAAAGTAGTGAAAAAGTTGAAGAAATGCTCAGGTTAAAAAAAATGATGTGATTCAAGCAATTTTATATTATCTTTCCATTCCGAGATCTTGTGATAGCTCGCCCAGTGCTGTATTTTGAGGCTAACACATCATCAGAGAAACTTTCAACATGATCCAATTTTTTTAAGTAAAATTATAGATGGCTTGCTACATATCAATGACAAATTGACACATGAAGATACAACATTCCTAATCTCATTGTGCAAATGCTGATCTGGCTTGGAGCTAGTACTAGAAACTGGAGAAAGAAAATATTAAATATCACAGACTACTTTAAACATTTCGATTTTACAGTAAAAAAAAAAGGAAATGAGAGAGAAAAAGGACACTAACAGGACACAAAGAAAGACAGTATTAGAGGTCAAAAGTATCGTCATTTTTTTAGAGGTTTTTTTTCCCTGCAAGTTTTGAAACTTCCTAACTTGCATTTTCATCTTAATAAAAGTTTGAAAAATTTCCCCAAAATGACAAGAATGTGTGTAGAGGCTGTTTAATAAGGGACAGTCATTTAGAGGTAAACTCAGTTGACCTGACACTGTTCTTCAAAACCTGGACCCAGGAATCAAGCAGAAAACAGTTTGTTCAGTGTATTCCTGTTACAGCATCCAACCAGATGTCCATCAACTGGCATCAATATTAATTCTATAGAGAAATCTTTGTCCCTCTCACGCATGACCCTATTGCCAAATCTCACATTTAACTGCTTGCTGTCTTAAGAATATTTGACTCTGAACCATTCAGAAGTTATCTCAATTAAAATGTAAACTTTCCTGGTAGTCATTTGCTGTAGCTAAGCCATTACAGCTACCAAAGTCCTGTGAACTTTACTTCTTATTTATCTTATTGTGAAGTTTACTTATTGTGAACTTCATCAGATAATTTCTAACCTTGAAGTTCACTTGGGCAACATCTGTACAAGGAAACAAGAGATGAGTCTTGAAAGACAGGAAGGGGAGAAAGGATAAACGCTGGGAACACTTCCATGAATATTCTCGGCATGGAAAAGCCACGTCGGAAACAAGTCAAATTTCTAAACACAAAAATGGCCTGTAATACAGACTCATAGACATGGAATACAAACTTGTGGTTGCCAGGGTGGCGGGGGTGGGAAGGGATAGACGGGATTTCAAAATGCAGAATAGATAAACAAGATTATACTGTATGGCACAGGGAAATACATACAAGATCTTGAGGTAGCTCACAGTGAAAAAAAAATGTGACAATGAATATATGTATGTTCATGTGTAACTGAAAAATTGTGCTCTACACTGGAATTTGACACAACATTGTAAAATGACTATAACTCAATTTAAAAAGTTTTAAAAAAATTTTTTAAAAGGCCTGTAATATAGTTTCTTGTATATCTGGTCCCTGAACATAAGCAGTGTCCTCTCCTCTCTGTGACAGCAGGACGGGATTGACGCAGTGAAAGCCCCTTCGAGCCCCCTCCTGCGTGCAACAGCCACTCCGATGCAAGTGTACCTCTGATTCCAGCCCCCATTCCTGGTCTGCAAATGTCAGACCACATTCCAACTGCAAAGGCAAACGTCTCAAGTGAAAGCAGTATGACACCCTCAGAGAACCAGAAAAGAGCAGAATCTTTTTTCCAAATTTAGAAAACAAATCTACATCTTTGTGATTTTTAGTTCACAGAAGCCAGTACCCTTCCATCTACAAGGTCGCAGTTACTGATCAGTGAACAAGTGAACACCTTAAAGAGCCCACCTCAATCTAACAAAGAGCTGCTGGTGAAGAAGCAAGAGAAGATTCCTCAAAAGACTAAACATAGACTCACTCTATGACCCAAGAATCCCACGCCTGGGCATGTATCTGGAGGGAACTCTAATTTAAAAAGACACCTGCACCCCAGTGTTCACAGCAGCACTGTTTACAACAGCCAAGACATGGAAGCAACCCAAGTGTCCATCGACAGATGACTGGATAAAGAAGCTGTGGTATATTTATATGATGGAATACTACTCAGTCATAAAAGAGAATAAAATAATACCATTTGCAGAAACATGGATGGACCTGGAGATCGTCATTCTAAGCCAGAAAGAGAAAGAAAAATACCATATATCACTTACATGTGGAATCTAAAAAAAGAAAAAAGAAGACACCAATGAACTCATCTACAAAACAGAAACAGACTCACAGACATAGTAAACAATCTTATGGTTACTGGGAGGGAAGGGAGTGGCGAGGGATAAATTGGGAGTTCGAGATTTGCAAATATTAACTAGTATGTATAAGATAGATAACAAGTTTCTTCTGTACAGCACAGGAAACTATATTCAATATCTTGTAGTAACAAAAAAGAATATGAAAATGAATAGATCTATGTGTATGTATGACTGAAACATGATATTGTACACCAGAAATTGACACAACATTGTAAACTGACTATACTTCAATTTTAAAAAATAATAATCTATCAATTCTGGTTCATTAATTATGACAAATATACTATACTAATTGAGAGATTAATAAGAGAAGCAGTGTGTAGTATATAATGTGGGAACCCTGTGCTATCTTCATAATTTGTCTGTGAATCTAAAGATATTCTAAGTTAAAAGGTTATTAAACATTTTTTAAAAACAGTAGGCACAGAGAAAAACTGAACGTAGGCCAAGAGAAGCTACATTAATACACCCCTTGGAGAACTGGTCCAGCCTGCACGGGAAGAGGAGACGAGAGACCTAACACACACTGAAGGCGGGAGACCTTTCCACAGGCGAACAGCAGGTGAAAAGAGATTCTGGCAGAGCAGTTTCCCTGAGAAACCCCAGGAAGGAAGAATAGTTGGGTAAAGAAGAAGAAAACGGCTCAAGAGCGAAGCTGGAACGATTTGAAATAGCCAGTAATACAATTCTCTCGTCGATGTCTCCTCAAGCAACTTGTATCTGGACTTAGGTCATGTCTCAGGGGTGTTTCCAGTTGCTGGAAACGTTTTTCAGCTGTTTACAGTTTACATTTTTGAGTTGACCTCACCCTTCACCCCACGTTTACTCCAATCACCAGATGGAAGGGTTGAAATTGTCCTTGTCCCTCAGTTCCAGCTTTCAGGATGCAAATTCTTTCCTCTTTACACGCTCTCATTTATTTACTATTCCTCTAAAATTGCCTGATGCAATCAGATCTCCGCAGCCTGCTTTAAAATGTATTTTTCAGACATAAATGGATTCCTTTTGGAGCCTCCCTTGCAAAAATAGTTATTCTGATTTTTGAATAAATTTTACCGTCATTTTTAGCATCATTCACCAATTTGAAACTCCTTAATTACACTCAATATTTAGAACCAAATACAGCACTGCGGCTGAGAACTTGTAAAACAGATGCGTGATTTCCCTTGATTCAGAACAAAGTTCACTGAGAAATTACTTGATTTTTACAAGTCTCTATGCTTCCATATCTCTAAGCTGAGATACCAGGGACACAGTGCAACCAGAAGACACAGGACAATTCTGTTCTGCCATACCGGTGCTCGGTCACGGCAGAGATAGAGTGGGGGGCTCGCTGGATGTACAGGGACGCGCAACCCGGTCTTGGCTCACAGGCGGGGTGTATCACCTGCGCTGCGTCCCCCTCCCCGCACCACGGCAGTTGCGCAGGGGGGCACCCCGCAGTGCCGTGCTCGATCCTGGCTGGTCCCCTTCACCACTGGGTCTGCCCTAGGTGGCAGCCATGCCCTTCTCCTGCCATGGCTGCACCATCCATGGCAACACAGCAAACACAGTCATCTACAGCACCTACTGCTCCCGTTTACATAAATCCCTGCAGTGGCACAGAAGGAAAAGAGGTGTGATGGAAGTTAAACAGGCTCTGTCAGTTTCTAACCGCGTTCCCCTAAGTTCACTTTTCTCTACAAGCCTATTTCTAGAACCTCTGTCACTGCTTCCCAAACTTTCACGTGCACGGACATTATCTGGGAATCATGACGAGCACATATTCTATTTCAGTGGCAAAGGACGGGACCAAGTTCTGCATTTCCAGCAAGACCCCCGACACTGCCAGCGTTGCTGGCTTGAGGACCACGTTCCAAGTAACAAGGCAATGAAGACATGTGTGCAACTTGAGTTCCTTCTCACAACGTGGAGACCAGAGGGTGAAGCCCCAGTGTCATGGCGAGTCACTCTGCGAGGTGGGTCCGAGAAGGACTGAGATAATTTTAGATCAACGTGTCCACCTTTTAGGGTTAGGTAAACACAAAATACCACCACCATAACCAACAAAACATATAAAGGACATAACAATACACTGAAACATGGCCGGCGCTCAGCAGATGGTTAACTGCGCTGTGTAGTCTGATGCTGGGGTTTGTAACAGCAGAAGGGAGGGGCCGACACTCTAAGGGTTGCCTGCATAAAGGAAAGGGGGGACGGGGGGCAGGTAAGACAGAAGAAAGGGGCAACTGAAACGTGACACAGTAACGCTCAGATCCACAGAGAGCCAGCAGAAGCCTGCATTTCGAGTGTCTCCTTCGCTGAGAGACAACTTTACGTGGGGGCAGCATGCAGATAACTCTGCACGTTCCTGTGACAGCTGTTTCAAAGACGGTGGTATTCCCACAATGCAGTAGACCCACATTCTTCAGGGTTCGCCCAGAAGCAAGTCAGGAAGGATTACTAATTATAATTCCTTTCAAGTAGGAACATTTTATAAATAGTTTATAGAAAAACTCTTCTTCAACAGATTTTAGTTTAAAATTCTGATTTCTAAACTCTTGGCCGGCCAGTGAATGCTAATTGGAAGGAAAAGAGAGAGAGAGAGATGATGTCTTCTTTATCCAGGCCTGGACATTTAGGTTCCTTCCATGTCCTGGCCATTGTAAACAGTGGTGCTGTGAACACTGGGGTGCAGGAATCTTCTGAAATTCGAGTTTCCTCTGGGTACGCACCCAGGAGTGGGATTGCTGGATCATGTGCAAAGTCTGTTTTTAGTTTTTTAAGGAACCTCCACACTGGTCTCCATAGTGGCTGCACCAAATTACATTCCCGCCAACAGCGTGGAGGGTTCTTTCTCCTCCACACCAAGGGGCTTCTCCATCGTCTTGTTAAGACAGGTGGTAGTTTGCATTAGGCTGAAGGTAAAGATGGACCGAAGTGGCTGGACTGAGAGCTTTCTAAGAGCTAAAATTGATAAGAGTTTGAGGATGAGTTAGAAAGAGAGGCCACAGTACACAACAGCATTATATCCCAGGTTGTCATCCACTATGCAAATAACACGTGAATGTTTAGTGCATGCTGGGCATGGATCCAGGTGTTGGGGTACAACAGAAAGTTCTTCAGAGGCCGCCCTGCCACCCTGAAGTGTACGACACTGTGACTTCCTGGACAAAACAGCACCAACGCAGTTATCTGCAGGACAACTCGGGGCACTAGAGGAAGCAACCGACTTTGCCCCAATTGCAGGATGTGAGTGGCAAACACAAGCCTGTAAATTGCAGCCTCAGAAGCTGGATGGGTCTAAGGTGGCCATTTTTACCTTAACGGCATCTAAGTAAAACAAAAGGACTAGCACAGAGACAAATGGCAGTGACATTCCGTCTCAAAGTCTGGGACCAATGGGGAAGGCGAGGGACTCTGAAAATTATGCACACTCAGCCAGTTAATCCATGTGGGTGTGTAGGTCAGTGTTTCCAAAAAAAGGAGCCAAAAAACTCATATATTTATATGTAATCTCTTAATTTAATAGTTTGATGTCAGCAACCACTTAAATAATAGTGTACATTTTAAAGACAAGCTATGGTCCAACCCTGTTCAAGCCAAACAGATATGCACCAGCCAACTTCAGGCATGTGGGCAGTCCCATTATCAAGGTCTGCCTGGAGACCTGGCAGGAAGGCAGATTCCTCCAGTGTTAGATGAGAAGGAAACATCATATACAAATCGTGAAGGACAGTAGGAAAATGGTAGCACCTCTTATCCAGTGGAGTATGTCCACACTGGGAGTGTTCAGGGCGTTCCCAAGACTCAGCCCCCATTGGTGACTGATGAACCACATGTCTGGAGATACGAGACGATGCGAATTAACTTAATCATGATGACTGTATTCGGAAAACCTCTGAACGTGGTTTTCGTGTCTCTGAGGTACAAGAGTACTTTGTATATTGTGGCAGCATCTTTCCTGACTCTTCCACGGTGTTTTGTCTTTATTTTTGTAGGCATTTCAAGGAGAGACTAGAGGAGGTTGTATCCAGTTTTGCTGACCAAACACCAGCTTAAAAGTAAGCAAAGGATTGGAACAGACATTCCACCCAAAAAGACATGCTAATGGCTAATAAGCGTATGAAAGGGCGCTCAACGTCGCTAGTCACTTGGGAAACGCAACATGGAACCACGAACTAGCACATCCCAGCCACGGGAATGGCAACGGCATAAAGGGCAGACGAGAATAAATGCTTCCCAGAATCCGGAGACACTGGAACCCTCACGTATTTCTAGGATAAATGTAAAATGGCATGGCCGCTCTTAGGATTGAAATGTGTCCCCTCAAAATCCACATATTAAAGTCCTCAACCCCAGGACCTCAGAGTGTAACTGTATTTGTAGATAGGCCTGTAAGAAGACGGTCACGGTAAAATGAGGTTGTCAGGATGGGTCCTCACCCAGCAGGACTGGCGTCCTTGTAAGAAGAGGAGATCTGGACACACGGAGAGACACCAGAGGCCAGCTCATCAGAGAAGGGGCCATGCTGACATGCAGGAGGAGGTCTGCACGCCAAGGAGCGAGATCCGGGAGAGAATCAGGTCCCCCAGACCTGATCTTGAACCGCCAGCCCCCACAACTGAGGGAAAACGTGTTTCTATTGCTGACACTACCCAGTCCAAGGTGCGTTGTTACGGGACCCCAGCAAACTCTTACAGCCACTTTGGAAAACAGTTTGGAAGCTATTCAAACGATAAACATAAATGACCATGTGACCCAGGAATTCTCTTCCGAGGTATCTGCCCAAGACAACGGAGAACGTGTACCCACTGAAAGACGTGCACACACAAGTCTTACCAGCATTATTCCTTCATCACCAAAAACTGGAAACAACCTAAATGTTCATCAACGGATGAGCAGACAGAATAACACGGTGTGTTCTTACAACTATGGAACACCACCTGGCAGTGGGAAGGAAGGAAGAGCTGACACAGGCTAAGATACGGACGAAACTCAGAAAAGCGTCACACTCAGAACGAGATGCCAGACACAGAGACCATACCCTGGATGGCTCAGCTTTTATGAAGCGTCCAGAAAAGGCAAATCTATAGAGACAGAAAGCAGCTGGCTGGTTGCCTGGTTTAAAAGAGAAAGGCAATGACAACTTAATAGTAAACGGGCATTGGAGGTCTTACAGGGATGATGGAAATAATCCAAACCTGATTAACACTGACGGCTGAACACCTTGGCCAGCTTACTAAAAATACTGGATTCCACACCTGTAATGAGTGTTGTCTTTCCTTTGTCACCAAACTGTGAAGTACTTTCAACTCAATACAGTTCTTTTTAAAGTTATGAAATTATGCCTCAATAAAGTTATTTTTTAAAGTGCCTTGATAAAGGGTTTTTTTTTTTCCAGTAGTGTTTCCAGAGTGAAAAGAGAGGCAGACAGTTTGCAGGGAAACTGCAAAATAAAGGCCACTCTTGGGAGAATTCAAAATGAGGAGAGAAATAAAAATGAGTCAGTAGCTTAGTGGGGAATGAATTAAGAGAAAAACATACTTGACTTCTTTAAGATTTTTAAAATAGCATTGAAAATAAAGTCCCCAAATAAGCCAAAGACACAGTCTGTGACACCAAGCCTCCTTCCTCTGTGTGATTCCTGAAGAATGAAAGTGTCAGAGACAGATTCTTTAAAAAAAAAAAAATAGATTCTTGAGTGGTATTTGGCCAGCAGACCTGGACACACCTCTCCTACTTTCTTTGCAATACCTACAACGATGAAGAAAAAACACGAAAATCACTGTGTTAAAAGCTGGCATTTGCAGTCCATCTATTGCCAAATGTGGGAGAGATTCTGAAAGACAAACACATCATTACATGACCCGGAGTCAGTCTCCTCTCTCTAATGTCTTACATCCAGGACCCCGAGGCAGCATTCCTAATTTTCTTCCACCCTCTGTTTTGAAATAGCAGGCTTTTAGCTGGTCGTGGTGACTCCAAAAAAGTCCACATCTCCCAAAGTCCTTTGCAGCTAGATGTGGCCTTGAGGCTAATTTCTATCCAGTGGAACATAAGAGGGTGTGCCTTCAGCAGTTCCTAAGATCCTCCCTTAAATGAGTCCCGGTGCACGCCTTCCCTTTCTTCTTCCCTTTCTCCGACCTCCTCTTTGAAACGCAGACGCTACCATCTTGGACCAGGAGGAAAAGAATGACATCCTAGGACCTGCAGAACACGGCATCCTGGTGGAGCAGCCCTTCTCCACACACCTCTGGACCTTTACGCAAGAGGAGGAGTTTCCCTTCTTGGTTAGATTAAAACATAACCCACGTTTTTATGTTCTGTAACCGAGCTCATTCTGCTGGGGACACAGAGAGCCCACCACGTCTTGCCACTTAAAAGTAAATCGCAGCCTTCCTCCAAGTAACTCCGTCTCTTTAGGCTAAATGCCTGGTCGTCCATGGCCCCTCCCCCACGCCCACTTCATTTTCTCCAAGGTGTCCTCTTATTCCCCAAAAGCAAGCAAGCATCTTCACAGCCCTGGACAAAAGCACCTCTGTTCCACGTGCTGTCTCCTGGGGCTTTGCTGCCACTTGTCAGGGTGTCTCATCACACTGCTGTCTGGACATCAACTTCCACGTGACTGGGGCCACACCGGTGGCCTCCCCCCCATCCCCAGCTGCCCACCCACCACTGCCTCTGGCTGAGGGTGGACACTGCCATTACACCTCTGTGTTCTCCAGGTCCTGACCCCAGGCCTCTGCCAGTCCACCAGGACTCTGACCACTCCTGCCCCCGGGAGCCCTCCTGGATGTCCCGCGCTCTCTCCCCAGGCTGTGGGAAATCGGCTACGACCATTTATCCGGGGACTTGCTCCACGCTCTGATACCGCTCTTACGCTGGACGTGGAATGAGTAAGCAGAGGACCACCCCAGGTTTCATTGGACTCTCCCACAACCCATCAGGGGTTTCTACCGACCAAAACTTAGCCAGGTGTCTCCAAATCATACCGTCTGCCCACCCCCAGCTCTCAGCACGATCCTCTGACCTCTGTCCCCCTCTGTCCTTCCCGCTTTCATCCTCTCTGTGGGCAGGACTTCCTGCTGGTCACTTTCTCTCGCCCAGAATGTAAAGCAAAGCTCTTTAGCCTGACTCCAGCACGATGACTCTTCACATGGCAAGGGAGAGAAACTGTGCTGGAGATACGACTTCTCTCTTTGCAAAGTCTGGCTCTCAAGACTGCGATCTCCCTAAATCAGCACAGAGATTTTGCGCTGAAGGGTGTCCTCTCACAGTCTCTCTGTTCTGGGTGGTCTCTGTCCTCTCCTTCCTGGTGGGCAATAAGCCTTCTTGGAGGTCTAATAATTTCACACGGCTAGACTCACTGACAACCGCATCGCAGGCCGACAGACCCACGTCTACAAGGAAGTAAAGGAAGGAGAAAAAGTTCTTGGAAAATTCCAAATCTTGCAGGCACCACAGCCAGCTCCACTCAGGAGCTACCTGGATGGAGTGCAGATCTCGGGCACATCTTTAATTCATTTGCTCTTTTACTTGGGATTTGTAATCATGGGTGCTTTATCACAGGCTCTAAGCTTGGTACTAAATAAAGAAAAAAGTCTTCTGACAGCTGCACAAGGATCTTAATTAGGAACCTCTTGAAGTTTACTTTAAAATGCATAATTGATGTAGAAACTTGTGAAGCAAATGGCACCGCCTTAACATCCTCACAATATTTTCAAAGTTGCTGATTGTCACACTTGTTTCATATCATTTAGAAGATGTCATTTTCAAGCTCCTTTTTATCTTAATCCAGGACCACGTTTCAGTTTAATAATTCATTTGCAGCTGTTTGCAATGTACTGCCTGCTGAGTTTACTGAAGACTGATGAGCAATTTTACCGTTTCTAAGTTTTCTGTATATATTTTCCTAAGAGTCATCTCCTACTGATTCTAATTTTTTTTTAATTGAAGTGCAGTCAGTTACAACGTGTCAATTTCTGTTGTGCAGCCTAATATCCCAGTCATACATATATATACATATATTCATTTTCATATTTTTTCTTTAGTTATTAAAAGATATTGGACACAGTTCCCTGTGTTACACAGAATAAATTTGTTTTTTATATATTTTTATATATAGTAGTTAATATCTGCAAATCTTGAACTCCCAAATCTATCCATTCCTGCCTCCTTTCCCCTGGTAACCAAAAGACTGTTTTTACTATGTCTGTGAGCCTGTTTCTGTCTTGTAGTTGAGTTCATAGTGTCCTCTTTTTTCTTTCTTTAGATTCCACATATGAGTGATATCATTTGGTATTTTTCTTTCTCTTTCTGACTTCCCTCACTTAGAATGATAATCTCCAGGTCCATCCATGTTGCTGCAAATGGCATTATTTTATTCTTTTTTATGGCTGAGTAGTATTCCATTATATATACTGGACAGCATTGAAGAAGTGTGGCATAAAAATCACACTTTGCGAAGCACAGGTGAACCACACATTTTAAATGGAAGATCATTTATAAAAACAGTCTTCTGAAAATCCAGGTGAACCCCACCACAGTTCAACCTTGGCGTTTAACTGCCCTAAACTTACGGGGTTTTTGCACTGTGACTACTCAGAAAACTGAGAATTTCCATCAGAAGGTGTCAATAATAGCTGTTTTCCGAGACTTCTGGTTGGTACAATGCTGCATAACCTAGTTTTTATTCTAATATTAATGTGTCTTTTTTAATCCTGAAAATCATCCTCTTTGATGTCTGGGTTCCTCATAAGAAATGCATTATATGTTCATTTTTGAAACTTTACAAAATTCAGAGAAGTAACAAGGAGAAAGCGAAAAAGGTTTGATGTCTTTTGCACTCCCCTGTATTTCGATGAAGGCTGGAGCTGCCTTAGAAACTTGGTATTTTGGTTTGTGTGGTGATTTTTTTTTTTTTTATTGTAGTCAGTTTCCTCCCAGTAACCGTAAGTTTGTTTTCTGTTGTGTGGTGATGCTTTGAATTTAGGCATATTAGGGAGCAGGGACGGGTGATAGCAACCTTTACTTAACAACCACACCTCCTCCATCTCGTGGTGGCACCTGGGGGGATCCTGTGGAAGCAAAGGTAAGAGAACAACAGTAAGAAATGAAGTGGGGGGGACACACTGTTTCGCAGGGCCACCCAGACAACAACCTACGACAAGATCGCCTGCCCCAGAGTGAGGTCTCTGCCCCGGAGACACGTGTTAGCATGTCCATCGGAACCAAAAAGCGAAGTCAGGCTTTTTCTGACAGCGACCAGGTCTGATTTGGCAGATTTTCTGAGTATGGAAAATGGCTTTGGGATGTACAGATTATACAATAAATATTTTCCACAAATGAAATTACCTAAATCTGCAGTATTAATGATTTTTTTAAGTAAGTTATTTAAAATATGGTAAGGCCAAAGTATTTTGACCAAAACTGGCAAAGTGCATTTAAATAAGAACAATTTGATTTTTCTCAGTCTTTTCTAGATACACCAGGTTAAATCTGGTGTCTCTAAACAAATGAATAAAATCTATCTTTTGTATGCATTTGATATATCTTGAAAAAGACATTATTATACTTAGAAACTGAGAGAGTAAATCCAATAATTAACTAGTTAACAAGCGCTTTGGCAAGTCAGGTGCTTTGCTTTCAAGAATATTTTAGGGGGCTTAACCATGTTGCAAGCTAGTAGATCATTAAAAAGAATGTCTGATTATCTTACAGTGGTTGCAAAGAAATAGGATAATCAATAAAAACCTCTACCTGATTCATGTACATATATATTCTGTGTGTACTGTGCATGTGTTTACATTATCAAATGTATTTCTGATAAAATTTTATTTTTTTATTTAATAATTATCAGACTTTTTAATATATTTATGCTGCTTTGCTCAATTCTGTAAATATGTGGTTTTTATGATAGGGGAATTTTTTAATATCTAGAGTCAAATAATTAAAAATAAAACACTGAAAACTTAAAATGTGTATATATGTGCAAGATATATAAGTAGAAGACATATACATCATGCATAGATGTACATTAAATTATTATGTGTATATATATGGAATTCAGTATACATATATATATGCCATATATATGTCATACATATTGCTTCAATATTTTCATTGATTATTCTATTTCTTTACAATCATCAATAAAGAAATTTTTGAGGAAAAAGGAATGAAAATATAATTTCAAGGAGAGAAAGGAACAAGGTAAAATTTCTGACTTTTAAAATGAGCTTCTTCATGTATTTTTAAAATAAATGATGACAGGTCATCAAATCACCATGGTATTTATATTCCACCGATACATTTAAAGGATGATATAGTGGTTTCATTTTAAAATGTCAACATTCACTAGCACTGTAAGTTACAGTCGTTGAAACTGTTTTAATGTGCAGTTACAACTTCCAGATACCACCATTAAAATGTATGAAAGCATGCAAACTTCTCAGCATTTTCCTACAGGATAAGTGAACACAAATCTTGGCGTCTACTGCTCCCCGGAACCCACCAATGTTTATAATAAAGTGGGCAGCCTGGTGGTTTTCTAGGTATATACTTCATTCTCAACAATATTTTTCGCACTTTCTGCGTCTGGTCCTTAGATGAGGTCCTAACACTGCAGGGATGAAGGTGGAGCTTCCTTCCTCAAAGGGCTGGAATCCCAGCAGGACAGACAGGAACTGGGACTGGGACTCGGGCTCGGAGGCCAGCCGGCTGAGACAGGGGCACAAGCAGAGAGAGTTAGAGTAGAAGGATGAGCTCAGATGGCAGGAAACAGTGAGAAAGTAGAATGTGAAATTCAGGGTCAGACAAATTGAAATCTAAAGCCAAAGATATGGCTGAAAGATGAGATGCTGAAGTTAACAACAGGAATTGTGTTAGAACTGTGTTAATAAGAAATGTGTTGATAATTGTTTGAATCCCTTTCTTCCCTAGGGCACCCCCCATAAAAGGATGGTTTAAGGGAACCTCTAGTCCCCTCCAAGGCAGAGGCTCTGAGGTCGGGTGGCCTTTGGAATCGCCCTGGCCAAATGCGGTGGAGAAACTCAAGGAACAGTGGAATTCCTGGCAAGCAGAAGAGAGTCAGAAAAGACTAAATTCTGATTTCTTATTTGAGTCAGAATATCATACTAAACTCTTTGCCTTTTCCTTCTCTAGAGGAACAAATATTATTCTCTATGCATGTCTCAGGACGTCTCCACAGAGCAGTTTTATAATAAAAGGCTGGAGATAATCTTCACAAGTGTTACATTCCGTAGTAACGTTATCCAGACTCCAGGGCACTGGTTACAGACAGCTGAGGCCTGATCGGCACCAGGACTTAAGAATCCAGACAGACCCACGTTGGGAGCGTGCGCCATTGACTCTCTGAGGCAGGCACCTCAAAGCCCACCCTCTGCCTGTAACTGACTCCAGGATGCTCACCTTTGCTGCTGGAAAGGTAATATTTGGGGAGATAGGATGGCAGCAACCTCAGAAAGGATGAAGTTCATTTTAAAAGCTTCACCTCTTGCAGACAAGTGAAGTGAAAGCCAGGCAGGAAGGTGAGAAGATGAAGATCTTTACGTCTGCTTCTCCATCCAGCCACACCCCTAAATTTGGTACCAGCTCACTGTGAACGGTGCCCCAGGACCTACTCAGACTGAGACACTGCACACACATGGTCCCGGGGGGACATGGGGTACTGCCTGTCCCTCGTTACCGTGTCACTGATCCCACTGGGCTAAGCTGTCGCTGGATGACTCAGCACATGGTGGCTGGGGTGGGCGGTGATGGACCTTGTGTTCCGTTTCCCCCAAGAGAGGAGGGTTTCAAAAATGAGCTTCAAGACAAGCAGCCATTGCTGTCGAAGGCTGGGGATTACAGCAGAGGCGGGTTGGAGACGGGATTCATCATCTGGCAAGAAATGGGAGGGACCATTATACCAGAGAGGATGATTGATGTTCACAGGTGACAAGAGTACCAACAGGTCAGACCCCAGGCAGGAAACAAGAATCTCAACTGCAACAGTGTTCAGCGGCCTGAACAAAGGGCGGATGAGCCGGTAATGCTGAATGAAGGGCAAGGGTCGGCGGAGGAGAATCTGTGCTCAGTTTCAGCTTCCACACGCAAAAAACTCCTGACAGTGTCACCTACAAAAGGCCAAGAGACAATGTAGACAAACGATGCCATCACCAGGAAGTTCACGTGACCTTGAGCTATACTTTAAAAAAAGAGTGAGTGTGTCTACATAATAAAAATAAAAAACATCTGATGCCCTAGTTAAAGGATGTGGCCTGACTGTTTTGAGTAGCTTAAGACTACACGAGAGAGCCTGTTGGCTCTTAGTGGTTTTGCAAAAGAATTCATTAATAGTTTTTTCAAGAAATGTCTGGTGCTTTTAGTGAGCTCTGAAGCTTTCCATAAAGGACTTTGAGCTTCTAATCCTGACCTGGCTGTCACCATGGATGTGGGGGAATGGGAACAAAGGTCTCTCCTGGGGACAATCAATCACAGGAGTGACAGCTCTGGTGTCAGCTATCCTGACACCAGACAGCTTCTCCTTTTTTTTGATAACGAAAAAAAAAATTGAGAAGAGTCCAAGAAAAAAAGGATCTTTACAGAACCCTACCACAAGGGGAGCGGGGTCAGAAAGGTCGTGTCTATTTAAGAGGCGGGCCACAGTATAAAGGTTCCACTGTTTTACCAAAAGATATTTTATATAACTTACAGGTTTCTGGCCGCCCAGGTAGACTCACAGCGCATCCCATGACTATCTTTTTCTCTAAAAGTGCCAAACTATTATTGCGCTGTGAGTCCATCCACAGGCATGACTCCCATCAGGCTGAGGGGCTCACGTGAGCTTTTTGGATACCCACGTATCAGAAGGCTGTGTATTCAGACTTTTGAGGTGCAGATCTATGTTTCCTGACCCTCAGAGCCCCCGGCTGCTCCCTCCCCCTGGACATCAGTCACAAGACGCTGAAGTATGTGGCAGTAGCAACTTCAAACTCTCAAGGATAGGTGCTTGGACCTGAAAATTACAAATACCGCCTCGAGTCACAGCTTATTGACCCAAACTAGTCACAGAGGGCAGGGAGTTCTGGCTTCCCAGCGTGTGGGAGGAAAGGAGGGTCAGTGAACAGAATCCAAGGAGAAACCTCAGCTAACGCCAAAGAGCTTCCCAGTACCAGGGAGAGGGCTGTAAGGATGCTGGTACCAGGAGGAGGGCTGTAAGGATGCTGGTACCAGGGAGAGTGCTGTAAGGATGCTGGTGCCAAAGGAGGGCTGTAAGGATGCTGGTGCCAGGGAGAGGGCTGTAAGGATGCTGGTGCCAGGAGGAGGGCTGTAAGGATGCTGGTACCAGGAGGAGGGCTGTAAGGATGCTGGTGCCAGGAGGAGGGCTGTAAGGATGCTGGTGCCAGGAGGAGGGCTGTAAGGATGCTGGTGCCAGGAGGAGGGCTGTAAGGATGCTGGTGCCAGGAGGAGGGCTGTAAGGATGCCAACAGCCTCTGGAGGGGGATACGGGGCCTTTTGATTCTTCCACTGAATGGCCACCAGTTTGTTGTTGCTTAAAAATAAATAACATATTCATAGTGAGACGGTATATAGGAAAACATAAACATTTAAATTACCATAAGTAAAGTTCTTTGATAGTCAAAATCAAAAACTATAGGTTTTAATACAAATTTGTCTCCTTCAGGGCAATTTGACTTAGGAATTGTTAACAAAAGAGGAAATATTGTTAATTTAGAAATGAAAATTTTATGACAGGGTTTTTTTAGCTGAAGTAGAGTCAATTACAATGTGTCAATTACTGGTGTACAGCACAATGTCCTGATGCATATACATACATATATTCATTTTTCATATTTTTTCATTAAAGGTCATTATAAGATATTGAACATAGTTCCCTGTGCTACACAGAAGAAAGTTTTATTAATCTACTTTTTATATATAGTGGCTAACAGTTGTAAATATCAAACTCCCGAATTTATCCCTTCCTACTCCCTCTCCCTGTTAACCGTAAGATTGTTTACTATGTCTGTGAGTCTGTTTCTGGTTTGTAGATGATTTCATAGTGTCTTTTTTTTTTTTAGATCCACATATAAGTGATATCATATGGTATTTAAAAGAATTTGTGGTATATTTCTACAATGGAATACTACTCAGCCATAAAAAATAAAATAATACCATTTGCAGCAACATGAATGGAGATCATCATTTTAAGGGACGTAAGGCAGAAAGAGAAAGACAAAGATCATGACAGGATTTTAACACAAAGAAATGTTGGTCCTAGTTTTTCAGCTAAGAAGTCAGAGCCACAAACGGGCAACTGACACCTTTGGAATGTGGCCACAGTTCAATCAGAAGCTCATACCTTGTCACTTGCCATGTAAATTGTACACTTGTGCTATTATTCCCAAATTTTCCAATGTAACCAGTTTACTGAAGAGTCTTAACTCAGTGAAAGTACAAACAGGGAATGACTTTGCCTTTTTTTTCCCACAATCACTGACTACACCCACACTCTGCAGTCCCACCGTTTCTCAGCACCCTACAGACATCCCAAAGAGCCCCACTCACTCTCAGGCAGTGAAAGCTCCAGTTGAACTCAGTGCAGCTCAGCCCTGCAGTATTACACCAGCATCACATCTGAGTGATGTCCGTCCACCCCTCGCCACGTCACTCTGGGTTTAGCCCAGAGGGTTTGGAGACAGGGCAGGGGATGGATCACCTTTCTCACTGCTCTGCCACCAGCACAGTGGCTAAGAATCCAGCCAGAGAACGAGATCCCAAACCTCCCCACTCCCAGATCCATCCCATCTTCACAAGTGATCCTTGAAGTGCCCCCCATCTTGATTAACTTCTGTTTGCCCCTCCAGATCCATACCCGACTTCTCCTCTCTGCTCTGGGCACCCAGGGGGCTGACTTCTAGGTAAAGCTGCAACTGGGCTCTTTGCTCACTGGCTTCTGCTTGCACTGAGCCAAAGGGAGGCACTGGTAGGAGACTAGAGGTTGGAGAAAGACACTCAGGTATTTATCTCCTTGACCCTCTCCTTGCCGGATCCCTTGCCAGTGACTGTGCCCCTTGTCAGAAGACCACTGGTCCCGGCAGGCTGCCTTCCTCTCTGGCCACACCTCTGGGTCCTAGTAATCATTCCTTTCCCTGCCTCTCTGGGTTAGTGGTGGTTCCAGCTCCCTGATGTTATGGTGAGGAGGCTGTGCTGTGCCTTGTTGGCATCCCTGAGCTCTTGTCACACCTTGTAGATGGTACCTTCATCAGTGTCTCCTCAACGGGCCTATTTGTGGGTACTATCTGCTTACTGTCGGGGTGCAGACTGGGAAGGGGAGAACTTTCCCTGCCCCAAAAGGGAGGGAGGAGAAGCCCCAGCACCGCCTATGCTAAGAGCTCATGATCCACATGTCTTTCTTTAGACCGTCTGCTTCTCACTGAAATCATGTGCCTATTAAGGGGATATAAACTGACCATACTTCAATACAACAAACAACCCAATCCAAAAGTGGGCAGAAGACCTAAACAAGCAGTTTTCAAAGGAAGACATACAAATGATAAATAGGCACATGAAAAAATGCTCAATATCACTAATTATCAGAGAAATGCAAATCAAAACTACAATGAGGTATCACCTCACACCAGTCAGAATGGCCGTCATTCAAAAATCCACAAATGACAAATGCTGGAGAGCTATGGAGAAAAGGGAACCCTCCTACACTGCTAGTGGGAATGCAGTTTGGTGCAGCCACTGTGGAAAACAGTATGGAGATTCCTCAAAAGACTAGGAATAGACTTAC
Source organism: Camelus ferus (assembly GCF_009834535.1). NCBI lineage: Eukaryota > Metazoa > Chordata > Mammalia > Artiodactyla > Camelidae > Camelus > Camelus ferus. Next base: position 4,817,849 of record NC_045726.1, on the reverse strand, counting down.
CATATGACCCAGAAATCCCACTCCTGGGCATATATCCAGAAGGAACCCTACTTCAAAAAGACACCTGCACCCGAATGTTCATAGCAGCACTACATACAGTAGACAAGACATGGGAACAACCTAAACATCCATCGACAGATGACTGGATAAGAAGGTGTGGTATATTTATACAATGGAATACTACTCAGCCATAAAGAAGAAAATAATGCCATTTGCAGCAACATGGATGGACCTAGAGATTGTCATTCTAAGTGAAGTAAGCCAGAAAGAGAAAGAAAAATACCATATGAGATCACTCATATGTGGAATCTAAAAAAGAAGAACATAAATACAAAATAGAAACAGACTCATAGACATAGAATAACAAACTTGTGGTTGCCAAGGGGGCGGGGGTGGGAAGGGACAGACTGGGATTTCAAAATGTAGAACAGATAGATGAGATTATACTGTGTAGCACAGGGAAATATATACAAGATCTTGTGGTGGCTCATAGTGAAAAAAATGTGTGACAATGAATATATGTATGTTCATGTATAACTGAAAAATTGTGCTCTACAACTGGAATTTGACACAACATTGTAAGCTGATTATAACTCAATAAAAAAAGTTTAAAAAATTATTTTTGAAAAAAAGAAGGGGATAGACTTGTAGTAAGTAGATCCGGCTCAGATTTAAAACCTCATTATAAGCCCTAGAGGGAGTTTCAGATTTCAAATCCAAGAAGGCTTCTTTGGAAGATATTTCACCTTGTGCTTCTTTGTTCTTAATTCAGCAAATTTCAACGACTCCGGGACACTAGAAAAAGCCCATTCAGCATCCTGAGAGGTCTACATTGATAATTTGTGTGGTCAAAACTCTAGATAAATACACATTATTATAAATTGAATTCATCTGTCAGGACTGCATGTACCTGTAAGTTCGGATCCTCAGTATCTTGAATAATCAACAGTTAATGGACACTTGAGGATTTATCTTTGTCTCATAACCTTCCCAAGAAAATAGCAAGTTATTCAGACAGAATTCTAGCATTTGTTCTCTGAAGCCTTTCATTGTGTTTTTTAACACACATCCAATGTCAAAACAGAGCTCCCAGGACCCTAATACAGAGATTCACCTAATGGCATATTTAACAAAACAGCTGCTTTGAGAAAGAACAAGAACATGACCCTTTAGAGACGCTGTGCGTCGTGAGACAACACTGTCTGAGGGCCGTCTCCAGCTATCCTTACACTTTATTTGCATTTTTTTAGCTTATTAAACACGAAAGCATTCAGAGATTGAGGGAAATTGCCAGCCAACCGTATTTCATGTTGAAGATCAGCAGGGGCCTTTTGGAGGGCTTCAATTTTTCTTTAAGTGTCAGGAAATCAGATTATTGCATCCAGCTGCAAGCTGTTTTGACTGAACGGAATGTCTGATTTAATTTGGTACAAATGGCAAATGACTCCTCTGTTTACCCTTGAACTACATGTACCCACCAAGTACTATATTTCAGGATGTTCTTAAAAGTTTAGAGGAGAAACCTGATTTCCAAAGGTTCCCTCTCCACGCCTGGAGCATTCGTAAAATGCCAGTATGTGTAGGACCAGCAAAGACATCACACACACATCCCACCCTCCCCCCCCCCAGGCTGTGCATTGATTCCAGGGTTCTGTGCACGTTGTGAAAGACTCGTGAAGATTCCAAACAACACGGAACAGAGCCTGGAGCACTTATTTATTGACTCCCCTTCAAAGGCGACTGATTTGAAGATGATGATACGTCTCTTCCAAATGCTAAACAATCCTAAGAAAGAAAATCTTACAGTGAGAGGGGGCGGGAAGGGATAAATTGGGAATCTGAAAATCACCCCTCTTGGGGAGTGACGGAGATGTTAGCTAGCTTGATTGTGGTGGTGGTTTCACGGGTGTCGACATCTGCTTAAGGACAGTGTTTAAAGGAGACAAAACAACATCTGGTTTTGTCAATTTTGTACAGCACAGATTTCGAGAACCACTCTCAGCAGAAGATATTCAGGAGAAACAAAAGAACTTGAAAAGTATATTGTTTTTCAACACCGCACTTTACATTCACAATTCCTGAGGCTTCTACTGAGAAAACATCCAGCTTCACCACACGCAGGCCAGGAGGCCTCACGGCTGTCCAACGCGACATGTACATAAAGGCAGTGACATCGCTATGAAGTTCAAACGCTATAAAATGAACTGCTGGATGGTCTTCTTTTAAGGAGGTCTGAAATTACAAAAATAAGTAGGTTACATTTACTTGCGCTCCATTTAAAGGCAACAATGATAATGAGTCTTTCCAATGGCTCTTTAAATTTTCTTCATCTAACACAATCCAAATTTCCGAGATAAAAACCGTCAAGTCTAGGTAGGCACCAAGCCGTACTACAGTTTTTAAGAAGACGACTTCATCCACCTTCCTGTCTGATGCTAAGTAGGCTGGCGTGGTTCTTCCATCTGCACCTCCGTAATCTTCTCTCTTCAGGCATGTGCATCTTCACCAAGTATGATGCACTCGGTACCTGAATACTCAGGTATCTTCCCAAACATAACACTTACTTGCTCTAAACATACAGACTTTTAAATCAGACTCCCTACTTTAGCCAAGAATGATGCAGTTCCCAACGCTTGTCCCTGATGCCGATGTCTTGACATCCAGCTGCATCGTCAGGGCAGCAGCAAACCTTCCTTCCTTTCCCTCCCTCTTTCAGTCTCTGATGGTGCCACGCTTCTCAAATCTCACCGCACAAGGCTGAGCACCAGCCCTGTGAGGTCTTCACAACCTTTCTTTGCAAGACCTAATTCGACAAACACAACTTTTTAAATTTTTAATGAAAATTACCTTGTTTGTGTTCTGGAATTGTGAATCTTCCTGTTCATTGATGGAAAGTGTCCTATAATATTTCTTGTTATACTGTATTTTTTTAAACCATAAAATAGGAAGAATAGCTTAAAATAACTTTTTTAACACCTTTATTGTGGTATGGTTCCTGTACAGTAAACTGCACATATTTCAAATGTACAATTTGATGACTTTTGATAGATGCAGACACCCATGAAACCACCACCACAGTCAAGATAGCTAACATTTCCATCCCTCCCCAAGAGGTGCAATTTTTGAATTCTTAATTTATCCCTTCTCACCCCCTTTACCCTCCTGGTAACCATAAGTTTGTTCTCTTGTCTGTGAGTCTGTTTCTGTTTTGTAGATAAGTTCATTTGTGTCCTTTTAAAATAACTTAATTTCTAGAAAATGCAGTGACCCCATTTACATAATATAGAACATACAATACAGAAATATGATGGTCAAAGGTTTGTATTCACTTCAGCCACACTATACTCTTTTCCCTTATTTATTGCCCAGACTTACAATTTTAAAAGTACTCCTGGGAGAATAATGGGAATTACCCAAGCCAGCAATTCCTCCTGAGCATGGTTTTTAAGAAGCATCTGGCTACTACTCTAGTATCTGAGAAAAGAACTAGACGAGGATTTCTGTGAAGGGAATTTCAGGCTAATACATGCTAATAAATGCTGAACTGAACGTATTAAGATAAAATGTTCTTGCAAATCAAATGATAGTCATTTTCTTAAAAAATGATGATAGCAGGTGTTCCAATCTGAATCATTCATTTGCGGCACGATTTAAAATTAGCAAATGTCAACATGATGGAGGGTTAGTTTCTGAAACTACAGATTACACAGACCATGTTCAGGGCACGCACTGGAGCAAAAATCATCATCCTTCACAGGGCTTTTTGGTTTGCACTGTGCTTTTTCACATACATTAAATTATTTGCTGCTTATTACAATTTTGTAACAGAGCAAACAAGAATTTTTTTTTATTATCATTATCTTCATTTTTCCGATGAGGAAATCAAGGCTCAGAAAGATTTAATGACTCATCCAGGGTCACATAATTTATATGTTGTAGGCTACAGAGTGAATCGGAAAGCAAGTCTTCTGAAAATCGAGTCTATGCTTATTCCAACATATAATGAACCGCCGGCATTTTGAATGTTCCACACAGAATAATGGACCCCAAATGCAGATACTGGACCACTGCACAGCTGTTGCATCGGAAGACGCCCAGCATGTGAAGCGGACGCAGTGGAGGGAGGAAGATAATCACATTATTTTCCATTCTCCTCTCCTTCATTGTTTTCTTGGCTGGTTGATATTTTTCAATTGTTAAAAAAAAAAAAAATGCATTCGGCCTGACTCTGCATTCTAATTTTATTCTTCTAATTGTGTTCTCCTGATTAATAATGTCACATACCTAGTTTTGTCAAAAGTGGATTCAAAGATAGCAGAATTTGGATCAGCCTTATACCAGATACAAAAAAAAACTTCATTAAAGCATAAATGAAAAGAATTGAAGGCACACAGTGGCTTCTTACTGTGGCTCTATGTGTAATAGCCCATTCTGACAGATAAATGGCCAATATTTCACAAAATTGTCTATTTTCTCAGTGAAGCAAGATATCTCTTCTTTGCACATGGCTCACAAATTACAAATCTGCTCTGATTGCTGGTAATGTTATGGACTGGATGATTAAAAGAACATTTGAATGATAATGCTTTCCTCGTATGCAGCCCAGGAAAGAAAGCAGGGGGAAGTACACCCCGACTCAAACTCTAAGTTTCTTTTAATGGAAAGAAGGTAACATCGTGCCAAAGGTTTTGGTGTAAATGGCAGGAGGTGAAATACAGGATTTAATATGAACGATCCCCTGTCACCAAAACAAGAAGCCAGTCTAAGGTAGCTGGGCCCCTGGCCCTGTGCAGACCACTGCTCCTCAGTGTGGGCCTCCAACAGGCAGAAAAGCCTGAAACTCCCACTGGCTGGAGGGGCCAGTGGCAACTTTTTATAATAAGATAAGATGTAATATTTTAGAAACAGCATTGAAACAGAAATCATGTGAAAAAAAATCAGGACACTGGGAATTTCTTATGAATTTTACGGACTAACTTTGATTTTGTTTTAAATTGCGTATTAGGTGTACACAAGAAATTGACACATTGTAACTGACTATAATTAAGAAAACACTAAAAAAATTACATATTAGGGGTTTGGGGCAACATGATATTTCTACTGCTTTTTCAGAGCCTTACAGGACTTACCCAGACCAAGTTTTTATTCTTCCACGTTCCTTGCCTTGATGTGGAAATGCTCTCAAATAAAACAGCCTCCATAAATGAGGGTCAGAGTCTCAGCAAGGCAAAGAACAGAATTCACAAACAGGACTTGAGCTCCTGGTAAATCACACGGGGAAGGTTTATAAGAACAAGAATTTCTGTAAAAAAACAAGAGGAACAGGAGGCGAAAGTGACCAAGACGGCCTAAACCTTTCCCTCCTCTGGACTCAACTTTAGACAGGCCACCTCCCGGCCCCAGGCCCCCGACCTCCCTTCTCCTGCAGCATTTACTTCAGAAAAATATGATTAGACATTATTTCTCTATCTTTCTGAGATGTGACTCTTCATAAGCCTCTTGCCAGTTCTGCAACCCAGGACAGTCTCTCTCCGGGACCCAGGACCATCCCGTTGAGATGTGACCATGAAGAGAGATACGTGCCCCTCATCTCCCGGGCTCTGTGAGAGGGGGAGCCCCACTTCCACGGGCACCAGCCAGCAATACAGGAGGCCTCATCACAGAGAAAGACGCTGCCATGCACCCCAAGGGGCACCCTCCCCCATGTGTCCTCTAGTGCATTTCCACCCACTCCCCCCAGGGCTGGAAAACCCTCTCGACTCTTGCCTCAGCAGAGCTGGTGGGTAAAAGGATTTGGAAAATACTGAAAAATGTCCAAGCTGGATGAGTGGTACATAAAGTCTCTGTTTTTCTTTCATAGCAGTTTCCAAATTAAGTTTCACGTAGATCAAAGATATCAACGCCCTGAGGGATTAACATATTCTTGGAGATTGAAAAAAAAAAAGTCCCTGGATTAGACGGAACGACGACCACGCAGATTCTGTTCACCCAGCCTGGAAGCAACCACGACACCACATCTCAAGATATGAAACAGACAACACGTTCTTGTCTGCGCAGTTGAACAGGGACGAGTGCGCAAGGTGAGGACGGGGCCAGGAGCCCCAGGACAAGGCGAGGTCCGTGGGAAGAGGGGAGCATTCCTGACAGCTAACAGTGCGGACAGAGGAGCAGCGGAGCAACCAACACCTGCCTCATACAGCCGGATGGAGCTACAGGGCCCTTTGCTCTCCTGCAGGGAGAACGGCCATGAAAGCGCTCCCAGCAAACAGCATCCCCCTCTCCTCCCCCCAGGTCGCTGCCCTGTGCCTCCACGTGGCCTCCCTGCGGACCAGCTCCACACCGACCTCCCCCCTGCTGTGCTGTGGCAGGCGTCCCACCAGCCACGTGGTCTGTAATTTTTAAAAAGCTGCACGTGACATTTTCAAAAGGTGAAAAGGCGCAAACATGACTCACGGGAAAGAGAACTAATGACATGCACCCTTCAAAGTGAGCGAGGGTGGAAGTCAGGTAGCGCTTCGCAATACTCAGAGCAACGAAAACTTAGAAAGAGTCACAAGTCTCCGCCTGTCACACCTAAACTGAAGAAAGAACTAAAGAATCGTTCTCACGTGTAAATAGCAGACACGGGAAAGGTCCTAATGGGCTCTCCGCAATTCCAGAACGGGACTTATCTGTGAGAAAGAGAATGCGTCTCCTTCAGAAGCAAAACACGATAAACAAAACAAGATCCCTCTATGTTTCATTGCTGGTTTTCACACAGCCCACAAGCTCTTTACAGCGGAGCATCAACAAAGCTCGGCTTCCACGTGTCCCCCACGTGGGGATGGATGCTGAGCTATGGATCCTGAAAAAAACTGATCGAATCCTGTGATTCAGGGCAGGCTGTGTTGTAACCCCAGCTTCAAGGCTGCCAGTCTGTCGCAAACAGGACTCACGTGCAGGTTTCTGAATCTCTTACTGGTTAAGCAATGTCTGTGGGTCTAGGACCCCAAGCCCTACGAGAGGTGCACCCGGCAAGCACTTGGCTACGGATTCCGCCTTAACGTGCTCCTGCACCAAGGGACCTGCCGCTCTTTGCTTCTTTTGAACTTGGGTACCACCTTTGGTTGAATCTCTTTTGTTACTAAATACCCCGCTGAGCTGGACTCCAGATCTATTACATTTGACTTCAAGCCATTTCTCGGGATGACTGGTACAAATTTCCAGAGTTCAACAGCAGAAAGGCCAATGCAGGAAACCTTCCGTGTGAGAGCTGATCTTACGAAAAGGCACCCGGCCCCCTGCCAGATGTTAACCACCAGTCGGCGCCTGCCCCTTGGGGGAGATAACCTGTCGTTTCTCCATGGATGCAAAATGCCGAGCGCACCGGCTCTCCGTGTCCCTCCGCGCGGAAAGTCAGCGTCAGCAGGTTCCGATCAACAGGCAGATCCCAGACTCCGCGGTTAAAAGATTCAACCCCACAGACCTGGAATGGATGCCAGGAAACCAGAAGCTGGACAGACGTCCCCAAGAGGTTAGTAAATCATCTGGAGAAACACTGGACGCTCTCTGAGGAAAGACATCTCCCTGAACAGATACTTTGAAAAACGCTCGCCGCTCAGTGAGTGTTAAAATGCTGCCGGAAATAATTAAGCCAGTAGGAAAGGTCAGCTTGTCACAAGTGTTTTTTTTTTTTAAAAAAACTAGTCTTTTAGGGAAACACTAACTTTTTTGTAATTCTGCAATTCAAATGTATCCTCTACTTAAAAAGTAAATGCATATAATGTCTGTGAGCCTCAACAAGCCTCCACGAGTTACTGATTAGCCCACTGTGTGCAGAACAACAATCATCAACAGGTTAAAAATAGTGAGCGCAGGGGGGGAAAAAGGAAAGAGGTGCCCAGGGTATGTTTAGATTCCTTCAAAGAACACAAACTTCCTTATAAGGACAAAGAAAATCTAAATTCTAACCTGAGTGAGAACTGTGTGTGTGTGTGTGTGTGTGTGTGTTTGAGTGATTATAAATAATTGCTCTACGGAAGAGCTGAGAAAAGTGGGTTCAAACTTCCGGATGAGAAAACAGAATTTTTTTTTCCCTAGAGAAGCAGCTTGAGCTCTAGAACATTCTCTGCTCTTGCTCTTAGAATACATTCACAAGGTTATCTCCTTCCAAGGCACGGTGCGTTGCACCTGCAAAAAGCCAACTTGCACTAAGGCAGTTCAGTTCTCCTAGTGGGAGAATCATTCCTACTCAAGACAGTCTCCTCGGAAACAAATTTACGGTCACAGGTTTAGAGCATACCCCCTCCCGCCCCTCCCCGTGACGGCCACCAAAAGCCTAAGTCAGCCGACTGTGGAACATCCCCTGGTTCAAGATGTTATCTGATGCCATGTACCCTAAGGGTTTCACAGCAGAGGCCGGTATAACACGCATAGTTCAGCACAGTGAACTGTAACGCGGAGCCACGTCGCTCAATTAATGGACCTTCATTTGATCAAGTCACTGGATTCATCCATGCTCTCTCATCTTCTCTTAAAATCTACCGATCGATCGCTGTCTGCGATCCTGAATCGTGCGGCCAGAAAGCGCATCTCCATACGCCCGCGCCCTCCCGCCCCCCCCCCCCCCCCGAACTACACAGTTACCGGGAGTCAGTTCCATTTGCTCCCAAACTTGTTTAGGCTTGACTTACTCACACTGTCATCATACAGATTAATTAAATATTACGTAAACTGACGAACTAGGCACGTGACGAGAGAACCGCTTCTCAGAAAACTAATTCAAAGGCTTTGGTTAAAGGCAAGTTGCTGAAATGGAAACGGGCTCCTCTGGGGACGAGACCATGCAAAAGTCAGGAGAATAGCGTAGCCGTCCGGGAGGACCCTGCGCTCAGCATGCCCAGCGAGCGTTTACACGTCTCCCTCCACTGTGAGGACATGGAACTAGAAAAGGAGGACGGGGTGTGCAGTCTACCCCAGAAAAATAATTCAGCCATTGGTCAGTGACCTCACACCGAGAGACAAAGCCTCTTCCCAACATGGAAAGGCTGTGCAAGAACCTGACGATACATTCTAAGTTCACATAAAATATTTGGCACAGGCACAATCATGCATTATCCTGAGGATTCTGCAATACAGGTCAGTCTTTCGTTTACACTTTGCCACTTCAACAGCCGTTTCTGACAAACTGACCAGCTACCCACCCTGACGGCATCAGATGAGAGCACTCCACTAAAATCACAACATCGACAGCCGCAAAGGTCTCTTTAGGGCTGAGACTGCAGGCCAGCAACCTGCAGGATAAGTCCAGCTACGAGGGTGTGGAAATCAGTCTGGCGAAGGGGCACCACGTGCCCCTCCATCCCACGGCACAGGCTCACCGGTCATTGCACAGCTAAACAGGATGCTTGGGGTGGGTCTGTTTCCTTCTCTGAGTTTCGGGTAAGAGGGAACTCACGGCACAGGTATCGCAGCCTCATCCATTGAAAGTTCCCTTCATCAAAGTCTGAAAGCAGAGCTTCCTGTGTTGCGACTTTCTTTGCTGCCTGGTGAAGAGAAATCCATGTAAGAGTGTGGTTTATGAACACCCAGGGGGTTTCACTGCTCCCCTACTGGCAAGCCAGGTTCTGGCGAACAGTGTGAAGCTCTCCCTGCGCACTGACAGGAAGGTCCACTTTTCTCAAGGGAAAAATCTCCTTGAGATAATAATTTAAATGTCCGGTTTTTCTCTTAAAGAAACAGCCTGTTTGATTTTGAGTGACGGTCATACCATAGACAAGGTCACACAAGATTACAAGAGGGACAGATGTGAATAATCACGTCCTTCCCCAGCTTCCTAATTCTCACTTGCCCCCGTTGTAGCTCAGTTTAGAGCCAGGTTTCAGGATGTAGAACCTGGGGTGGAAGTTGCTCTCTGGCACCTTCTAGCTGGGCCACATTGGCCAAAACTTCTCAAAATGCAGTTTCTCATGTGAAATGGAACTAATAGTAACCTGGCGGGTGACTATGAATATACAATGAGACAACGCGTGGAAAGCTCTGAATATAATGCCAGTGATGAAAAAGCTGCAGATAAACGTTAACTGGTGCTGCCATGGTGACAACTATTTTCTCACCATATGTTGTAACAGAAATCAAAGTTTAAGATCGAATAGAAATCTAAGAACTTGCTATTTGGAGCTGTGCCCACATTGGACACTAGACACCCTGCCACCCAGGATTATCTTTTTATTCCAACCTCCAGCAAAATGCCTGACACACAGCCAGGTCTCTCCAAATTCAAATGAATATTCCAGTGACTGGATGAGAAAGCATGCAAATGCTAACACCGGGAGAAAATGAGGAAGACTCACCTTCTACTGCAAGGAACACTTTAAGATTTCTGTTTATTGGCATAATGAGGTATTCTAATCAAATCTCATTTCTAGAAAATGTCCAGGAAATAGAAAATGTCTAGGTAATTGGATGTTCCATGAATAGTACACTCTTGAGACATTCGGTCTAGAACATGCATGACTGTGTTTACACCTACATACAGTCCGTATGGTACAGACCCTTTTAGTATGACAATAAATTCTGATGTTTAAAAGTTACTTAAGATCCTTATTCTAGGTGCGCTGAGAAAGCATTTTGCTGTTTCACGCAGGGGAGTGACACGCAGGGTTAGTTTCTCAATGGTCCCTTTAGCTGCCCTGTGAAGGATGCACTGTGGATGACCAGAGTGCAAGCAGTAAGGCTAGTTAGGGGTGGTTTCTGTGGTCCAAGGGAAAAAAAAGGGAAAGGCGATGGTGCCTAGGACTAGGGTGTTCACTTAAGATAAACAGATGGGACATACTCTGAAATTTGATGGGTTGAAAATGACTAGTGGTGGGTGGGAGATGGAGCGGGAGGGTGGGGACGGGTGGGGCAGTGAGGAAACTGCACCCAAGGGAGACAGCAGGGTGTGAGCCAAGAAACAGGGAGGGTGGTGGTGTCATCGCCGCAGAGCACAGGGGTGTGGGCGCGTCCGGCTCCACTTACACGGGCTGATCGCCAATCACCCCCTCCATCCTAAACCTCCGATTCTAACCCCCCCACAGAGATAAGCCATCTTCTGGACACTGTTGGTTCCTTTCAGTTGGTACTCTCTCCCTCGCTTTCTTTTTTAAAAAATACTTTGTTTTATTCCACCATGTCTCCTCTGCTCCTAGTTAGAGAACTAACAGTACAGGAGAATACAGAAGGGAGAAGCAGGTTCCCCATAAACCCCTCTCTCCCGGGAAAAGGTCACGGAGCCCATGAAGCAGCAGGGACAAACCACCTTGTAAATCTCGCCGTTAAACTCAGTTTACTTAGTCCCACTGCACTATTTATGCCAAGTCACTAAAATGTCAGCCTGCTCCTCGGCAAAATGAGTTGTTCTGTTTTACAGTCGAGCTTTTCCTTAAAACGTCCTGGTGAGTAATGATTACAGGACACATAACAACTTTATGTTCTCAGTATGTAAACATTCATTAAAAAAAGGAAAAATCCTTGAAGTACGCAAATGGCAGGTAAACAAGGACACTTTACACAACCTCTCGTACCTTGGATTTAAAGCTGTTCTCCATGAAAGCATTTGGCAGGAAGCACAGTGCTCACTTCTCGAGCAGTGACCCTGCGTGCCCATTACTGGATGACGGAGGCGCTGAGTTAATGAGCCTTGGAATCACCTCCTGAATCAGACTAGCTGCCTTAGCCAGATGCTTTCTCAGTATCACTTCCCAAAAAGTACCTTCACCACAGACATCAGTCATCTGGTCAAGGGAAAACCATAGACATGCCTTATGATAAACAGGTGAGACCCATCTGGAAGGCAGACGATCTCAGCTCATCTTTGCTACAAAAATAAGTAAGTAAGATAACACAGAGCAAAACAAAATGAAAGGAAAAAAATCCCTTCGTGCTGCATCTCTCGAATACGCAGTCATTTAGCAATCGCCGAAGTGTTCCTTCAGCACACCTGTTGTCTGGCCACCTTAGCAGAAGTTTTAGGCTCTGGATGCTTGGATCAGTCACGACATACGAAATGCCAGGCAAGGACCATCCCTAGCCCAGAGCCCCGCTCTCAGGAGGGACAGGTGACAGCACACAGCGGGTAACAAAGGGCCAAAACCACTTTCCCAGTGTCAGTTGAAAAGAAGCTAGCCATCGAGGACTGGTCTCATTTTAACATGTACCTCAGGGACTTGGTCCGTCACCCTCATATAACCACAGACTGAACCTTGTTATTACACGAGCTCCGGGTGAAGACATGCCAATTTTCATCTTACCTGCAAGATGAGGCTTTCATGTCACCTGGGAACTCATTACAGGGCAAACACTCTGCGGTTAAAGTTGCTGAATTAATTAGAGGCACAAATCCTCCCTCAGGGGAAAGATAAGTTTGGGAATCAGATCACAGGATGACACTAAGCTGTTCACACCCAAACCTATAAATCTTCCAAATTACTAAAACAATGGAGCATCTGCGGGGGTCACACTACAAAACAGCACCGCGGTCAGCGGCCAACAAGCCTCAGAAGAGCTAACTCAGGTTTCAGTGGGGGGAAGTACATTAACCATGAATCTCCATTCCCCGAGAATAAAAGATCTATATGCTTCTTCCATAACCTAAATAAAACTATGCTTAAGAGAAAAGTCAGGTTGGAAGAATGTAAGTGAGTCAGTGGTGATTTTTTTCCCTAGCTGACTGTCTACTGGCTCATATTAATTTTATAGTATTTTGGAGATTATTTCTTCACTAACTCAAAGAACTTTTAAGTCATGTGTCACACTGCTACGTCTTATTAAATTCAAGATGCGATACAAGAAGGTCCTTCTGTCCATGGCTCAGCCTTCCGCCTGGCAAATCCTCTGCTTCTCCAGAGCACTTATTAGCAAAATGTTTTGATATCTTACTCTAGCTCAGGAATTCCTCTGATACCCCCTCTCCCTCAACCTTTTCTTTCCTTTATCAGTATCCCCAGACTTTACTGAGACACGCCAAGCTTGGAGACCATCCAAAGGTGAGCGTCTCCGAGATTAAGGACTTGGGAAGTCGGATGTACAGAGAAGGATGAAAGGCAGCATTTTAGATAAAAGAGAAGCTGCTCTCAGGACATATTCAGTAGCCAGGGCTTGAATTTCAATGACACCCACTTTGGTTTAATTGAAAAATAAAATGTAAGTGGAAATTCTACAACCCAACCCTCCAAAATCCACTCGTCTGCCTTTTCCAGCTTTGCTCACACCTGTCGTCACGCCCTGGGATCACACCTTCCCCGGGTCACCTGGCCGCCGTGGGGAACGCTGGCCAGGTCCCTCCTCTAGGTTACTGTCCCGGGGACGTCTGTGTAGTACAGGGCTTGCCCTCTGGAGCAGAGGTTCTCGGCTGGAGGTGGTTTCGCCATGTCTGGAGATGGTTTTAGTTGCCGTAACTGGGAGTGGGGATGCCGAGGCATCTAGGGAGTAGGAGACACACCCTACGAAGTGCAGAACAGTCCCCAGCAACAAGGACTCCCCCAGCCCAAACGTCAGCAGCCCCGGCTCCACGGGAATTAGCAGCAAACGCCAGCACTGGCCACGTTCTAGGTCTGCGCAAGCTACAGCTCGCCAGGTGGGCACCTGTTCCTGCCTCCTGATGGGGTGGGAAGGGGAGCCCACGAGGGGGTTCAGCGGTCACTGAGAGCCGGCCGGCGGGCCGCCTCACATCCTTGTCGATGCAGCAGCTACTCTCGTGCAGTGTGAGAAGCCGCCTGTGAACGGCCACAACCCGGCCGTGCCCGTCCGCGGTGCGGGTGCGTGTGCGTGTGGCGGGGTCTGCGTGGAGGCAGCGGGGCACACAGGGGAAGCTAGAAGCCGAAATGCTCTGCTGACACGTTGTAACGTCACCTTGCTCCTGATGCCAAAAGCAGTTAAAATCCAGAACTAAGTGATTATTACCACTCCAGGTTTTTTTCAGCTTACGAGGTATTTTCACACATATTATATGATCTATTTGATCACAGATTCAGAAATTTAAGCAATAATTTCCCTTATATAGTTAAAATCATTGTTTTTTCACTCACCATTTAAAATAACCTAAGTAACTGTTTCTCTGCTGTGAGAATTCATCAGATTAATCAAACCCCAAGAAGGGGTTGTGGGAATTCCCAGTCCGTGACCACTAGGTCGGAAGCACAGGTGACAACCTGGACTTGAGATTGGCAGGTGGAGAGAGGGCGGTGTGGGGGCCGAGCCCTTCCCTGCAGGATCCAATGCACTTCAGAGTAGATGGTGTCAGAACTGAACCATATCTGTAAGAAGCCCAGTCAGTGTCTGCCGAGTATTAGAGAATTGCTTGGCGTTGGGGAAACACACAGATCAGAAGCACCAACTCACCACAGGACTGAAAGCTCCCTGGTAACAGGGTGTTTTGCTCCCTACATGTCCTGCAGGCACGCCCCAAGCGCTCACTAAGCTTCCGCAGAAACCCAGAAACCCTGTACGTGCGGCACAGGTGCAGTGTGGACACAGGGAGGCCCTGAGCCAGAGCCCCCGCCCCGGGATGCCCTCTGACCCCTCCGCTCCGTGGTCAGGGCATCAGGAAGGACATCTGCCCAGTGAGTTTCTCCTCTTCTCACACAGAACCTCTCACTGGGAAACACCATCAAAAATTTAAATTAATCTACACACAGAAGGGCCCCCACAGATTTTATTTTGTTAGACCAGGAACAAAACCGACTTTCCTGGAACAATAAACAGTGTAGACTACTTTTCGATCTGTTTTAAGATGGCAGTGAAATAAAAATTTGCATCCGAGGTGTCCATCACCTTCCCATCGAAGGTTCTGAATCGAATGCAAACCCCCTTTGTGGTCTGTGCTCCACTATCTCCCTTGCTTTATTCCTGGGCCCCGTGAGCTTAGAAAGGAGCACTTTTGCCATCACTGGTTCCAACAGATGACTGGTATTTGTATTTCCTGACTTTCTGTGAGAATCTCCACTGACTCAGGCGAGGGCTGTGGGCCCCGCTCTGGTGCCTCTCCTGAGGGGCAAGCACTTAGCTCAGCAAGACGGCCCACCGCGGCGGCAGCTCCAGGCGCTGAGGCCGCAGACTCCACGGGAGGAGCACGGCACAGCAAACCTCTGGGGCCACAGGCAGAGCCTGGAGCCACTGGGACGGCTTTCCCATAGAAACAGGTTTAAAACTTTAAATGAAAAGTGCTCTGAAGTCGCTTTACATGAAAATAGCATCATGTTAGGGCTATAAAACCTGGGAACAGAAAGAATCAAATTGATTTACTCGATCCAAAAAAAAAAAAAAAACCCATAAAAGAAAAACGTGTCCCCTCCAGGAGATTCCGCTACTAGCGTTACTGGTTTTCTACACCCCACAGAGACCTAAGTCTCAGTCGGGAGAAAAAGACACGGCATTTTATTTAGCACAGAGTAAGTGGCGCCTCCAAAGAAACCCTGCCGAGCCAGAACATTCCAGAACGCTCCACGTGGCAGTCCTAGAAGGTTCAGCTCCTTTGCTCAGGTAATTCCCAAACGTCACTTTGCCCACTTCAGTATTAAGTTTCCATACCAACTCTACCCAAGAAGCCATCTCCGGGGAGGAAGGCTGCTCCAGACTGAAAACCGCACGTTGAACCCTAACCGCCGCACGGGACAGTATCTGGAGGTGGGGCCTCCGGGAGGGGACAGGGTCATGAGGGTGCAGGCTCATGAACGGGATAGGTGCCCTTCAGAAGGAAAGCCCCTCACCCCTCCCTCCACGTGTGGGCACCCTGACCAGCCTCCAGGACTGTGAGAAGCGAGAGTCTGCTGTTGAAGTCACCCAGGCCACGGTACTGGGAGAGTGACTAAGACCAAGGCCCTGGAGGAAAGGTGGCACCTCTCACAACGAGGTGAGGGCAGACGACCCGCCTTCCACAGGGAAGTGGACACGTCACTCCATGTGTCAGGAAACCCACCCAGTTTCCACTGTCAGAGGTGCTCTGCTCGTGGCTGAGGTGGAGGCTGTGGGCAGCCCTGGGACCTGGTGTCACCAGAATGGTGTCCCTGGTTTGCCAGCCAGGACCCCATTAACCCATTAAGCACAGTTTCTGACTTGCTAATTAACAAAGTCACTTTAGAAAACATATTAGGTCACCATTTCCCTGCCCACAATATAAGAAAAGCCAATGTGTGTCCTCAAAAGCCTAGGAGTAGGACTGAAAAAGAAAATAAATGGGAAGAAGGAAGTAGAATAGATTCCTGAATCTCCACGGAGGACACAGTTTCAGGCACTCTCCACTAGGAAAAGGTCAAAGACACAAAGATCCACTAAATACGAGCCCCGCAGCCACCGACACGTACCACTTCCAGTACCAAGGACTCAGGCTCCATTCTGCTGACTCCCGTTTCATCCTCTGACGAACCTTTGTCTACTGGCAGCACAGTCATCCCCAAATATCAATAACCGTGGGACATGTTTCGCACAGTTTGGGGACATTTTTAAGTTCCTTAAGTCCATGGATGAGCTCTACCAAACCTTCCCTGGTACCTTCTGATCCACCACGAGCTCACTTCAGCTGTCCTCAGGGACGTGGCCAGATTAAGAACATTTCTTCCTAAAACAGCTGTCCTTTTTGTGAGCTTTCAAAAGAAAATATCAGTATGACAAACATAAAAATCTATTAATAAAAATAAATTTAACCCTATCCCTCGTTCTGCCCAAGCTTTGTGTAAAACCACAGAACACAGTGTGTGTAGCAGGGAAGAACGAATCTGACTCCATATGATGTCTGTTCCTTCAGCTCTAACCCTCTGCTGTTTCCTGTGCTGAGTCATGCTGGTTCTGCACCTTTTGCAAAAGAATGTTGCCTAGAGCCTTAAATATATAGGCCAGTCCCTTCCCAAGGCTCTGACCTTTAAGATTAGAAGACTTTTCCATGCATATGGAGATAAAAAGTTACAGAACAGAGAATAACATTTGTCTTGTCAGAGGCTCATAGGAACATTATGACCTGACCTACGTGGACAGCTACAAGAACACAGGATTCTGACATCAAGAAGTCTGCAACAG
This sequence comes from Camelus ferus, assembly GCF_009834535.1. Lineage (NCBI taxonomy): Eukaryota > Metazoa > Chordata > Mammalia > Artiodactyla > Camelidae > Camelus > Camelus ferus. The sequence goes on along the minus strand of NC_045726.1, from coordinate 4,800,821 downwards.
CCAGCCACACCCCTTCCTCTTTTAGTATAAAAGGAGCCTGAATTCTAACTTGGGGAAGATGGTTCTTTAGGACATTAGTCCCCCATCTTCTCAGTCTGCTGGCTTTCCAAATCAAGTTATTTTTCCTTGCCCCAACACCTCATCTCCCAATTTATTGGCAAGCAAAGCAAGTTTGGACTGGGTAACATGAGGACATTATTATCTCATCAGAGGCAGCAAAATGCACACAGATTTGCTGCAGCCTGATGCCCAGTTCTTCCAAACTGTGACTGAATAATGATATGTTACTGTTTCTGCCTCTCCATCCAGAGCTCCATTCTTTAGACGCATCAGGTGTTATCCTCTCCTTCCCTCCCTGCCCTTGGCTTGGCCCCCAGACTCTCCTAGCTGGACACCACCACTTGTCCACTAGGAAGACAGAGCAAAGATGGGACCAGACAGATGGGGATCCCAGAACCGAACCACAGAAAACCAATGCTGACAGCAAAGGGAGAGGCTGTAGAAGCTGCATAAAGCAGCCTAGGGTACTCGGGTACCAGGGAGAGCAGCCTCAAAGACCTGGAGGCCCCACATGAGTCTCACTGACGTGTGAGTGTGTTCTGTTTGAGAAGGGATATCGTCAAGGTGTTTCAAGAGCTTCCCTGAGGTGGGAAGCCCCATAAAAAGACCACCAGGACCCCCAGGCAGGGCCACTATTCTGCCAGCATCATCTGGTTCCCTGGTACAGCAGCTCTATCTCAGTTTTTGCCTCTGAAACGGCTTACTTCTAGGAAAGTGGAACTTACCCCTAAAATTCTATTGGTTCCCTGAGCTCACTCCTGATTGGTTCTTTCTTTCACTCCTGATTGGCCCATTTCTCTCACTCCTGATTGGTCCATTTGCAGTACTTCATTTGCATGGAGCTCACTCCTGATTGGTTATTTCTCTCATTCCTGATTGGTCCATTTCTACAAAGCTTGTTCCTAATTAGTCAACTTTTGTTATACCTTATTTGCATAGATGTTGCAAAGTGTAAACTGGCAGCCTATAAAAGCCTGAGGTCAGACAGGGTCCAGAGCTCAGAGTGTTAACGATTCTGGGCCTGCTGGCGTAATAAACCTGAGTTTTCCAATTCTCCAAGTGCTGCTTGGTCTCTCGCCCAGATCCAGGTTGCTATCACAACTGAGCTGTAACACTGAGCTCTAACACATTTTTCTGCAACATCCCAAGGGAAATAAACAGGTCAATATAGGTTTTGTGCTTCATTCTCCACAATCCCTGACACATATAGAAACTCAACAATGAATTTCAACTGAATGAACAAGAAACTAATTAATGCCAGATAAGCTAGGTGTTCAATATAACAAATAACTCTTGCTTCCAGCGTCCACACAAAAATATCAGCAGACTCATTAAAAATCTTATCTACTTGAACGAGTCTAAATACTACTTTCTGCAAAAAAAGGTACAATCACTTTAACAGAAGGCCCTCTTTACCCTGTGCACAGAATCTTGTGTGTGCTGTTTATAAAGAAGGCTAGTTAGGTTAACGAAGAGGGGAACTTCGAGAATATTAACAAGACAGATGTAAAAGTCCTCTGCATGTGTTTAAAGGAAGTCACTGCATCACACCACATCATGGTTTTTCCCCTTGTCTGCTGGACCATGGCAAGAAAAAAACAAAACAAAACAAAGGCAGAGAGACAAAAGAACCGGGAAAATCCAACAGAGACACTTCTCTAAAATGCAGTAAGCAGTCACCACTTTCTTGCAAGGTGGTGGGTACTATAGTGAATCTCATAAAGGAAGAAAAGCACAATGTAAAAATGAATTAAAGACAAGAATGACCCTGTCAGGACTGGGGTTTGTGCCCTGAAAAGCCAAGAAAAGAAATACTGCAAAGGGGGTTGAAATGGGGAGATCTGGGTCAAAGGGCACGAGATTCAGTTATGTGGGATGAGTACGAGCTGGAGATGGATGCACAGCCCGCTGGCTACGCAGATGCCGCACTGCACACACAAGATGCACTAAGTGTACGCACCACAAACACACAGACACGAGGTGAAGTGAGGGACAAGTCCATTAGCCTGGCTGTGGCAATCACCCCTCAACATTTACTCAGATCAAATCATCATTCTGTACACCTCAAATACGTACAGTTTTTCTTTGTCCATTATACCTCAAAAAAAACTGAAAAAAAATAAAAACAAACAGCAAACAATGAGGAAAGACAGAAGTAGAAGCCCTGAGATGTAGGCAAATCTAATAGGAATCTAACTGAAAACCATGGGCGTTCCCGCCTGCTCTGGCTTCTCCCCACGCATTCCCATCTCACTACATGGCAGTTCTCTCCTCCCTGTTACTCAGAACCAAATGTGGGAACTTTACCTGATCTTCTCCGTCTCAGCCCAAAATAGGATTCTTATTCAAGTCCTGCCCCATCTGCCTTCAGGAGTGCCTACACTGGGACCTGACCCCAGTCCGCGGTGGGACCACCATCACAGTTCTCACAGGACACAGAAAAGAAGGGGAAAAAAGCCTCACAGCCTCGGAAGGAACTGGCCCAGCCGACACCCTGGTCTCAGGCTTCCAGCCTCTGACTGGTGAGATGGTCAGTTTCTGTCCATCCATCGCTGAGCTGGCGGTACTTTGTTACACAGCCTGAGGAAACCGATACATGTTCCTCAAACATTCAGACCCACTCCCAGCTTTGGGCTGTTGTCCAGGTTGTTCCTTCTGGCCAGACTCCCCTGAGAGGCCAGGGTTGTAGAAAGAACTCCTGAGACTCAGGTCCGCCCTTCCTGCAGCTTCTGGGTCTCTAATTCATGCAGGAGTGATCAGAGGTGGCTGCAGTTTCCTGCCATCTCCTGGGGCCCAGCGAGCCCCTTCCCACCACATGGAGCCTGCTCCCTGGGCTCCTGCACGTCTGCATCTCTGTGAGTATCAGGACAACTTGTCATCCAAGGAACCTGACATCCCTGAACTGTGCTGGCACATCTGTCAGACACACCCCTGTCCTGTTAGGACAGTGATGCTAGTAAAATCAAAGATTCTTCGTTTCCTCAGCATTCACACAGAATTATCACACGTTACAGACACAATCAAATATGTAGTGAGACATACCGGAAGGTATAATCTCCAAAGACGAGGAGGGGAGAAAGTAGGAAGATCAAAGGGACAAGATGAGCAGTGAGGCAAATTCGGAAACAGAAACCTGTATACACATTTGAAACTTTGAAATAATGGCATTTTCACATCATTTTATGAAGCTTTTAAGCATTAAGAGTCTTAGACATTTATTAACATGTAAGAGTCAATATTTTGGAAAACTGTATTGCCTGCTCTATTTGTGTGTGGGGGTGGTGGATGCATCTTCCAAGTCCTTTTTAAATTCCAGATCACCTGCAGAGCATCTGAAGCCTTCTAACCCATTTGAGACATTTTCATTCTATTTCTTCAGAAAAGTTATAGCTGAATTGCATATCACAACTTACAGAGGGTTTTCTTACATATTAAACCAGTTAAGAATATGGGCCAGCCAAAGGACCACATCTTATACAACACATTAACTGTAATGTTTTATACGTCATTTTAGAAATAAATGTAAACTGTTTAGTATCGTATCAATAAAGCTACAGTACAGACAGCTAATTTCAATAGAACATGGTTTTTAAGTATAAAATTCTATGATCATCACTTTCAATCTTTAAATAATCACCCTTGGCTCTTTTAAATGTGTATATGCCTTATTTTTAATATGACTGACAGAAGTCTGGCAGTTTAATTCCCTTAAAACATGATGCTTATTTGATTCAGCGGTGAAAAATAGTTCCGCTGAAGACAGACCACCTTACGTTCTTTCAATTAGAAGCAGTCGTTTTTATTCGCGCCAAACAACAGGGTTGAAATAATGGATCAGATAACAGGCTGATGGCTCCCAGTGATTTTCATCACTGAGTGTTCCAGGTGGAGAACAGACTTCATGGGCCAAGGGCCATTTCTATTATACCCACTCCAGCCGGTTTATACAGCCTTGTTAGCACCGGGCAGTTTCACAAACTGAGTTTGGAACAGCGTGTTTTCCTGGATGCCCACAAGCCCCATCACCAATCACCCTCGCATCGCCCCATGATCCTGACCATCTGGTTAACAAATGCCAAAAATTCCACACGTGCAAGCATTTGTATTTCCTCTCTCTCCCCTGAAGCAGCCCTTTTGCAAAGTCTTGCCTGGAAAAGGCAAACCAGGGAGACAGATGTGAACACTGAACACCATGCCTCCCCGTGACGGACGGCGTGCAGTGAGGCTGCCTGGAGCTCCTACTGGTCTGGTTTCTGCGAGGGGGCCGCTAGGGCCGCCTGCGCCCCTGGCGCGGGGCTGCCTGCGCCGTCCGCCTTGGGTCCTTCCTGCTGGGGGCGTGACTGCTGCTGCAACTACAGATTTTTGTCTGTTTGGTTTGGTTCTTGGATGGTAAGACACTACAGTGAACTGGAAAGGAAAACGACGGTCCTGCGACAGGCGTCGTTTGTATCCATACCTGAATCATTCACACCCATAAATCTCCAAAATGCCACCACCACCAAGCTGATGAATTTAACCTTAAAGCAGGAATCTCCCCCCAGCTGACTGTGGATGATTAACCAGTAAGAATATGTCACTTATAAAAGGGAAGAAAAATAAGGATTGAGTGGAGACTCACCAGCACACAAAGGAAAGAGAATAAGGCAAGATGGAAAAAAGACGAAATCTGAAAGTTTTCTGTTCTTCCTATAATTTACACATTATTATTCAAGGCTACATAATCTTTAAGTAAATTACTTTTGAAAACTTTTTATCTTAATAACAAAATGATGTAAACAAATTGCACCTGACAGCTTACAAAGGGCTTCTCACATTTTATATCACAGAATATTTCGTGGTGCACTAGGCTATTTTACACCACGAAGGGAAAATATCACAATAAATGTCAGCAAAGTTAGACATAAACTGAAAATGTTAGCAAAATGTTAATGGGGCCACCACATAGATGTAACTATTTTTTAAGGTAGAATTATTTCACAAATTATTTAACATTTAATATATAAACATGTGGATGGAACACAGGAGAGCATCAATATTCACAGGAAAAGGAAATGTACGAGGTCAGAAAATATGCAAACACTGAAGACTGAAAGCACCTAGAACTACAATTTTAAAGGACCTACAGTTTCCACGTGTCATAACTAGACAGAGGCGCCCGGCCAGCCAAGGCAGCACCAAACAACCACAGCCTGGTTACACAGTGTCCGCAGTCATCCAGACCGTGCCTCCAGTGAGCAGGTGTCTCCCCAAAACAGGTGAGGACAGAGGACCTGAGCTACTTGGGCACCAGTCCTGCTTCCAAACTACCCACCAGAATCTGCCCTTCACCTCCAGGAAGGAGACCCACGAACAGAGCCTGCGAGTGTTCAGCAAAGGAATATCCCTTCCCATGGAGAGAAATCTCAGAAGTCGGTAAAAAAAAAAAAAAAAACAGGTTTCCAGACACCCAAACCAGATTCACCAAGGGAAGCGGCGCTAGGTCACTGTGTCCCTGAACATGAGAGCATCATGACGTGCAAACAGAGTCATGACCATGAGTAGAGCGTGTTGTTCTCACACGGGTTCACTTAACCCTCGGCCACGTACCTGCACAGCACACCCTGCCATGTTCTTGGACGCCAAGCTGAAAATGTGTAGAGAGTGGGTAAAACACCAAGGTCACGCCACAGAAGAAGCACCACGAGCTCTTACGTGTATACCCTGTGGGAATCGTATACACGTGGTACAGATATGTGTAGAAACCTGACCACATCAGCAGGGCTCTGGTGTCAGCAACTGGGTGGGATCTGGCAGGGACCAGCCTGCCCAGAGGTGGAGGGGACCTACACTGAGTGTGATGTCACCCGCTGGACAAAAGCCAGGAAACACATTTCATGGAAAAAGAATAACTCAGCATTGGCACAAACTGGGTGCCACAGACGAGTGTGGACAGTGCACCGGAGGCAGGAACACCAACAAGGAAGCCACAAAGATGCTTCGAGCCTGGAGATGGTTACGAGTTTGCCTTAGCACGCAGGAGCACAGTGGTGGCAAGGAATAAAATCTAGGTTATGAAGAAAGGATTAAGAAACACACGTGGAGGAAGGAGAGAGGGTAGAGACAGGAGGGGTGAAAATAACAGATTCCAAGCCTGGATGATGTCTGGAGAACAGGTAAGCTTTCCAAACAAAATTTATTTTGTGGTGGGTTTTCTATACAAGACTGGAAGGAAAGGGCTTGAAAGTAACAAGTAGTAAGTTGTTCTTTGGCAGAAAGACTAGCCAAGATGAGACAGGTGCAAAGTGAGGTTCGGAGGAATTACATGGCTTGCCAGCTACTGGAATACACAAGTGAGGTTCAACACACGCAAACACTTGGAGGAATTCAATAGTGGGTCATTTTCACGAAGCCCCTATTTTCTCCATACAGCTTGCTCAGAAGTTCTCTACGTGGTCACGCTGGGCCGGCAGGGGAGGTCACCCCAGCCCCGTTCCAGACGGGTCTCGGGACCCCTCTTCCCGGCTGGGAGCCGTGGATACAAAGGATAGAGGCATCTGTGTCGTGCCTGGGGTCCACACTCTCTCCCTTTCCACCACTCCCCCTGCTCTGCCATCAGCTGTCTGGCCGTGGAATTTCAGTACCAGTGTAATCCAGAGAGACTTCAAAACTCATAGGATATCCTCTAGAGGAGAATCCCAAATACACCCCTCTACTCCTGAACCGGATGTCAGGCGTGCAGAATCTTTCATAGCGCCCTCAACACTCACGTGCACTACTGTTCCACTTTGACACAAGCCCTGATACTTAGGAAGAAAAAGAGCACCTTCTTCTTCCAGATCTGTTTATGCTGCATCTTCAGACTAACTGCAGTGATTAGCCTCTTTTTTGGAACCAAAGACTTTTGACTTCTGGACACAACTTGTGTGTCTAGGGTCATGCTCCCCCCAACACCTGAGCTCACGCCCTAACGCCACCGTCTAGAAACGTTCTTTCCTCTGTTGTGTCTTGTCTTTACCATGGCTGTTGTCTGGGACCGTCAGTTTTACTCCCCGACACTCAGACATGTAAAATAGGGCTTTCCTGAAGCTGATTTTCTTTGCCATTTGTCATAGGCCCTCCTAAAGACTATCCTTAATCTCAGTGTTTTGGTTCAGAACATCTAGGATTCCTTTATCTGGAAGAATCAAAAGAAACTGGAAACAGCAGGTGCCTCTGGGAGGAGAACAGGGAACAGGGGAAGCAGTGGGCGGCGGACTTACTCGTCAACTGAATATGATTTGTCAGGTTTCTCTTTTAAATTTTTTTTACCATGCACACAAGCAAACTAATAAAAGTAATTATTTAAATCTAAAAAACCGATATGGAACCTTTACAGATGGTTCTGCTGCTCTCTGCCAATTTCTTTCACCAAATAAAAATTTTTCTTATTAAAAAGTCTTCAGGGAGGAGATCAAGATGGCAGAGCAGAAAGACGTGAAGGCCAAGTCCTTCCACAAACCCATCAAACACACCTGCACGTGGGGCAGCTCCCACAGAGCGCAGGTGAGAGCTAGCAGAGGGGCAGATACGCTCAAAGCTGCAGCGCGAGCCACGTGTAACCAGGCAGGAAGAAAGGGGAAAGGGGGGAAAGGGGGAACAGCACAGGCTCTGCGCCCCTGGAGGGAGCCGTGAAGGAGAAAAGGTCCCCTCACCACGAAAGCCTCCTCCACCTGCTCGGAGGCCCTCCACGACACACAGGGAGCGTCAGCGGCCTGGAATTTGCTCCAGAGAAGGGTGTGGGAGCTGGCTTGCTGCCAGGCAGGGCAGAGCAGAGCGGGACCAGCACAGATGGTCCTTGCCAGATCGCCACACTGCCCAGCCCATGGTGAGCACCTGCTGGCGTGTGCATGGCTGCGTGCTGCAACTCGGGCTTCGGCAGACAGCCCCGGGGAGAGCACTCTGTTTGGCTGTTTCCTTTTTTCATTTACAATCACGTCAAAAAATAATATGTAGGAATAAATCTAATCAAGGAGGCGAGAGACCTATATGCTGAGAACTACAACACTGATTAAGGAAACTGAACAGGAGTCAGAGAAATGGAAAGATATCTCATGCTCCTCGACTGGAAGAATTAATGCAGTTGAATGGACACACCACCCAAAGCAACCTATGGATTAAATGCACGCCTTATCAAATTCCCCAGGACATTTTTCACAGAACTAGAACAAATACTTCTAAAGTTTATAGAGAACCACAAAAGACCTAGAATTGCCAAAGCAATCCTGAGGAAAAAGAACAAAGCTGGAGGCATAACCCTCTTTGACTTCAGACAATACTACAGAGCTACAGTAATCAAACCAGCATGGTACTGACACAGAAACTGACATACAGATCAAGGGAACACAAGAGAGAGCCCAGAAATAAACCCAGACCAATAGTCAACTAGTCTTCAACAAAGGAGGCAGAAATATGCAACAGAGAAGAGATCAGCTTCTCCTGTTGGCTGCAGCCGCCGCGGGGCGGGGTGGGGGGCTCTCACCAGCTGCCTGAGACAGCTGTCACTGGGCTTCTAGTGCCCCACGTCACCAGGAAAGCTGCTCCCGTAGGACTAGGGAGTGAAGAGTCCATTATGACAGCACTCACGACCTGGGCCAGGACCTCCCAGGACCACGGTGGGAGGTTCAGAACAGTTATTTAAACAATTCAAAGCCCTCTAGATTGCACAGGACAGCTGGGCTCTGTAACACAGGTAACCTCTCCCCCAACCCAGCACCCTCAGCTCTGCAAGGATTTTTTTCGGTCCAGGGAAAAGCTCCATGCATACCCTGGTCTAGAGCACACTGACTCCCCGCCTCAGCTCTGCCCAACCTCAGGGCTTTAGCAGACAGATCAAGAGCCCCAGCGTTTCCTTAAACATTCTCTCACAAGGCACAACAGCACACCCGTGAATTGAGCCATAAATTATCCCTGGAAAACCCCCACTTTGTCAAAAAATAGTATTCAACTCAAACCTGCAAGGAAGAATCAGAAGTTTGTGGCAACTACCTCCATCTTTTCAGCTTGAAATCCTGGCTTGGACAAAGCGACCTCTCACCACTTGGAGGCAACTGAACACAAGAAAGAAGCTTGGACAAGGTCCCAAGTAACTAGGGTACCACCTTGACAACAGTCAGTAACACAGAAGAGGGTGGGGGGAGGGCCAAGAGGGGAAAAGGGGATTAAGGGGTACAGGCTACCAGGTATAAATTAAAGGATATAATGTACAACGCAGGGAACACAACCAATATTTTATAATCAATTTAAGTGGAGAAAAATCTACACAAATATTATTCACTATGTTGTACACCTGAAACTAATACAACATTGTAAATCAACTATACTTCAATTTTAAACAAGTCAATAATTCTGGCAAATAATCCTAAGGCAAGACATAACCTACAACCATTCTGGTCATTTATTTTTGTGGAACATGGAAAGAGTGAGCTTAAGAAATCCATTCTCCTGAAGACACAGAGAAGAAATGAAAAGCCAAACCCAAGTATCTATCACAAGCTGACACAATTCTTTTTTTTTTTTTTTTGCAGTGTATCTCTAACACTTTATTTTTTTTAACATTTTCTATTGAGTTATAGTCATTTTACAATGTTGTGTCAAATTCCAGTGTAGAGCACAATTTTTCAGTTATACATCAACATACACATATTCATTGTCACATTTTTTTTTGCTGTGAGCTACCACAAGATCTTGTATATATTTCCCTGTGCTATACAGTATAATCTTGTTTATCTATTCTGCATATGCCTGTCAGTATCTACAAATTTTGAAATCCCAGTCTGTCCCTTCCCATCCCCACCCCCTTGGCAACCACAGGTTTGTATTCTATGTCTATGAGTCTGTTCCTGTTTCATATTTATGTTCTTTTTTTAAGATTCCAAATATAAGCGATCTCATATGGTACTTTTCTTTCTCTTTCTGGCTTACTTCACTTAGAATGATATTCTCCAGGAACATCCATGTTGCTGCAAATGGCATTATGTTGTCGTTTTTATGGCTGAATAGTATTCCATTGTATATATATACCACTTCTTCTTTATCCAGTCATCTGTTGATGGATATTTAGGCTGTTTCCATGTCTTGGCTATTGTAAATAGTGCTGCTATGAATGTTGGGGTAATTTTGAAGTAGGGTTCCTCTTGGATATATGCCCAGGAGTGGGATTCCTGGGTCATATGGTAAGTCTATTTCTAGTCTTTTGAGGAATCTCCATACTGTTTTCCACAGCAGCTGCACCAAACTGCGTTCCCACCAGCAGTGGAAGAGGGTTCCCCTTTCTTCACAGCCCCTCCAGTATTTGTCATTTGTGGGCTTTTGAATGATGGCCATTCTGACTGGTGTGAGGTGATACCTCATTGTAGTTTTGATTTGCATTTCTCTGATAATTAGTGATATTGAGCATTTTTTCATGTGCCTGTTGATCATTTGTATGTCTTCCTTGGAGAATTGCTTGTTTAGGTCTTTTGCCCATTTTTGGATTGGGTTGTTTGTTTTTTTCTTATGTTGTATGAGCTGCTTATATATTCTGGAGAGCAAGCCTTTATTGGTTTCATCATTTGCAAAAATTTTCTCCCATTCCGTAGGTTGTCGTTTTGTTTTACTTATGGTTTCCTTTGCTGTGCAGAAGCTTGTAAGTTTAATTAGATCCCATTTGTTTATTCTTGCTTTTATTTCTATTGCTTGGGTAGACTGTTCTAGAACATTTTTGAGATGTATGTCAGATAATGTTTTGCCTATATTTTCTTCTAGGAGGTTTATTGCATCTTGTCTTATGTTTAAGTCTTTGGTCCATTTTGAATTTGAAAGACTTATACACGGAAAACTACAAACCATTGATGAATGAAATTAAAGAAGACTTTTAAAAAATGGAAAGATATCCCATGCTCCTGGATTGGAAGAATCAATATTGTTAAAATGGTCACACTGCCCAAGGCAATCTACAGATTTAATGCAATCCCTATCAAATTACCCAGGACATATTTCACAGAACTAGAACAAATCATAATAAAATTTATATGGAACCACAAAAGACCTAGAATTGCCAAAGCATTACTGAAGAGAAAGAAAGAGGCTGGAGGAATAACTCTCCCAGACTTCAGACAATACTATAGAGCTACAGTTATCAAGACAGCATGGTATTGGTACAAAAAACAGACATATGGACCAATGGAACAGAATAGAGAGCCCAGAAATGATCCCACAAACTTTTGGTCAACTAATCTTCGACAAAGGAGGCAAGAATATACAATGGAATAAAGACAGTCTCTTCAGCAAATGGTGTTGGGAAAACTGGACAGCAGCATGTAAAGCAATGAAGCTAGAACACTCCCTTACACCATACACAAAAATAGATACAATTCTTTTTGAAATTGGATTAAGATCAATTTTAAATTAAAATTCAGTCATTTTGAAAAAAACTGGCAATTCCTCAAAATGCAAAACAGAATTACTCCATGACTCCAAAATCCCATTCCTAAGTATATCTCCAAGAGGGCAAACACACGTCTACAAAGAAGACTCATACGTGAGTGTTCAGAGCAACATAATTCATAACAACTAACAAGAGGAAACGACCCAAAGTTCTCCATGATGAATGGAGAAACAAAAAGAGCATGGCCATCTTGTCATAACCTCTAATGAAAAGGAATATTAAAAGGAATATATGTATGTCTATGCATAACTGGGACATGATGCTGTACACCAGATTCAACAAACTTTACGCAGAATATACACTTCTGAAGCGCTTGGCCAGCAAAAAGCTTTTTCTCCTTTCATTTTAAAACAGGAAGATCCAAAGAGATATGTTTCAATAAACCTCTGATAGCAGTCAGGTCAGGGATTACTCACCATAATAGAAATAGTAATATGACAGGGAATCAAGTGTCTCCCTTAATTACTGACAGTTACCGACATAATTAACAGCAAACAAATAAATGTGTTTAAGTGGAGTTATTCTAGCACAGAGATGAGCCCCCTGCAAAGCAAGCGCCCCTCTTCGCCGCAGCTGCGCCGGTGCGCTGGTGTTAGTTACATCGTCTCTTAGCTTTGGCTCGGGGGGCTCTCCCAGTCCCCGGCAAGGGGCGCGAATTCAGATTTAAGCAGCGGTCTGACTCAACATCTATAGCAACACAGCCCCAAGAGACCAAAGACAAACAACTTCACTGTTCTCTTTCAAGTGAAAGAAATAGATAAGGCTGTCCCCTTGGGAAAATGTAGGAGAGATTTAAATGTCAGGGGAAAACGCTCAGAGAAGAAAGAATAAAATACCGCAAAAAGAAAAATTAGGCAAATGCGGGCTTCTGTCAGTCAAGTCCCCTTGCTAAATGAGAGATAAAAACCTGGCTTTTCTTTCTTCTTCTTTATCCAGAGAACACACGGAGCAATTAAACCCTGGGCTCCTGCAGCAACAGTGGTTCCGGCTGGCCTGACACGGAGAGCATCAGAAACAAACGACTTCTGCACAGCGGTAAATTTTTTTCAGGTATGACTTCGTCTGGAAGCTCCTCTATTCCTGCCAAAAAGCCAAGGCTATCTGTGACAATCTCCCACTGCCCATGCAGAGAAGAGGCAATACAAAGCTAAGAGGGTTTTTAGGAGAGAGCAGAGCTGTATCTGGTAACTGGCAGTGGGGACAGTAGTTTTAGAACCTGCACTGAAAAAACCACAAACCTTTGGTGGCCAACTAGGAACAGAGATGAAGCTGAAAATGTGGTTAAAGTCTCCTTAATAATGAACAGCAGGGTATTGCCTACAGAAGGTCCTCCTCACTCACCACCAGCATCAACAATTAAACAGAAGTTTAAGTTCTAGTGATAGGGCTCGCATTCTATTTCTATAGCACTTGAAAACAGTCTTTAATTTGTGTGTGGGGGGGGTTAATTCTAAAGCTTTGGTCAAGTTGCAAGACAGGAGAAATGTGGAGCACAGAACACATCCTCAGAAAGCCTTCTACCCGACCCCACCGCTGCCAACTCAACGCTCAACGCTCAACACTGAGGACGGGCGAGCACAGAAAGCACCAATGAACTGCTCGTGCTGGATGCCCTCCAGGCCACTGAAATCCCCCAGCAACTCCCACATTATCTCTGGACAGTGACATCCTGAGGAATGACAGTGGTGTCCAGCCAGGTGTGCCGTGTACAGCTTCAGAACTTTCCCATGCACATCCCAGAGTGGTGGAGACAAGGGGGAGAGCAGTGGTCAGGGAGGGGCTTCACAAGTGAGAGAAGGGCCCACCACATGCAAAGAGCACAGAGCTTCCAGCAGAAGAGCAGGGCAAACGGTGCAGTGTCCACGTGTGACAGCATCCAGCAGCACTGCTCTGCTCTGATACAGGTAGCCATGGTTATGTCAGCATTCATAAGGCAACGTCTAGTATAAAAAGGAACTATTACTTTTTATTGAAGTACAGTTGATTTCCAGTGTTGTACTAGTTTCAGGTGTGCAGCAAATTCAGTTATACATATATATTCTTTTTCAGATTCTTTTCCACTGTAGGTTATTACAGGATATTGAATATAGTTCCCTGTGCTGTACGCAGGTCTTCATTGTTTATCTGTTTTATATATAGGATTGTGTATCTGTTAACCCCAAATTCCTAATTTATCCCTCCCCTCCTTTCCTCTTTGGTAACCATAAGTTTGTTTTCTATGTCTGTGAGTCTGTTTCTGTTTTGTAAATAAGTTCATCTGTAACATTTTTTTAGATTCCACGTGTAAGTGTTATCATATGATATTTGCCTTTCTCTGTGAAATACTACTCAGCCATAAAAAAGAATGAAATAATGTCATTTGCAGCAACATGGATGGACCTAGAGATGATCATACCAAGTGAAGGAAATATTTTTGACATTTTACTTGTCACTGAAACAGATTGAAACTAGGATCATAAAATTGATGATCCTATGCATGATGGTAAAAAAAATCAGCAGTGTCTTAAAAAAAGATCCTCCTCTATCAGGATAGATGTTCTAACAGAGCAATGCAGGACACACAGAAGTAAATGGACCAGATTCTGATGGTGGTGGACCCCACACACCAGAGCCCCAGGCCCAGGGGTCCCTGTGGCCTGCCAGGCACAGATGCAGTGCAACAGGACAGCCACGGTGGAGTGACAGTTACATGCCTTCTCCTGTTTTCCAATAAAACCGTAACTTCCAGAATCATACACAACTGATGTAAGAGGGAGAACGTGCAGAAAAGTGGCTCACTAACATGAACGTGTCAGGAAGAGGTGGGGGAGACTTGGACACTTCGTTTGGTTTTGAAAAAAATATATATATATATATGGTTGGGTTTTTTTTCCCCAATTAAATTTGTGAAGTACAATTGGCAGCAGACGTGCGTGCAGCTAACTGTTCAGTCAGCTAGACTGTCCCCCACACTGTTCTGCGGGTGTGAGGCGAACATACTGAACCTGTTCTTTTTGTCTTCATGAACGTCGAGGTCCCCTTTGGGACAGTTTCAGAGGAATACCCGAACCGGGAGGTCAACCCAGCAGACACCGCCAGACAGGACAAGCAGGTCTCACTCCTGTGTGACTCACACCGTAAGGGGGCCTGCCCGACTGTCCCTGCAGGAACTGTGGTGTCTGATTCTCACCTGAGCTGGCCCAGTGACCACCACACGCTGCCTTTCGTCCATTCAAACCCCAAAGGCCTGAAATTCTGAGGACAATCTGTATTGGCTTCATGCTTTAAAGTCACATACTACAACCAGGATGTTAAGATGGAAGTTACTTACTGCTGCTATAAAAAATAATAATAATCGTATCATCCACACAGTGCAGGCTTCGTATCTGGCTTACCTCGGGCTTTCAATAACTTTACTAAACGGCAAGGAGTAGAACTCAGTGTGAACTCATGCTTCCAACCAGGAATCCAGCTGCTATTCCTGTGAACCCCTAGTGTCTGGACTCACAGTACCAGATCCTAGTAAAAACCTGCTGCCTACTTTTTTTTTCATCTAAACACGAGAATATTATATTGCTGCAGTTAGGAGGTACTTCAGGTTACAGCTAAATTCCTCTGTGTGTTCCTAGCACCGAATAAAAGCTACTGAAGCAGCCCCAGAGGACTGCAGGGTCTCAGTTCAGTCTTGCTGTTCCTTCCTCTTTGGGTCTCACCCCGCTGCGCCAGGCCCTCCTCTGAGCTTTCCGATCCATCTGCTCTGCCTCCTGTGGCTTAGATGTCCTGGCTGATGCTCCTAATTAACTAAAGGAAAGGGGTCTACTAAATGTCACATCTGGGAACAGACTAAAATGGGGTCAAGGGTTGGTGGTTATGGAGAGTGAGTGTTTGATCCCATCAAATCTCTCATAGTTTGAGGACAAGATTAACATCTATTTATGGTCAAGCTTTTTTACGAGGAAACTGTAAGGAATTCCTTTTGTATGTGTTAAGAGTCATAGTTGCACTTAAGGTATATCAAACTTCACTTGAAATGCTCTTCATTGTATCAGTAACATTCAGTCAGTAGCCATCAGTTTGTGACAGTGACACGGCGTAAATTATGTCAGTGAGGTTAAAGACTATAAAATTCCTCACCAAGCCATGTATTCATTTTTTCTAACGGAAATCTTTTGTCACTTTTCCAACATAGCTATGCATCCAGGATCACTCTCAGCACTTTAAACGTATCATCTCATTTAACTCTTACAACAATGGATTCTACATTAATGGATTCTACATTACCCCAAGTTACTGCAGGAACCAGAGTCATGGGCAAGGTTAGCGAGGTGCCAAGAGCTCCAGACTTCTCGCCCCTGAATGCCCAGCTTGCACATACCCTCTCTCCCGTCTCTTTAACTGATCCTCAAATGAGAAGCGACTCTCAAAACAAGGAAGCCTTTGTCACCTCCCTTCCTGTTGTAAGAAAATCCCGCTTGTCTTCCCAGGAAACAAAACCACAGGAGAAATCTGTCTGCACAATACATGGCCCAACACAGGCTGAAAAGACACTCTAGAAGCCAACTTATTTTAGCTGCTCACCAAAGCCACGTGGACTGTCATTCCTGGAGTGTGGCGTGTCTCCCAGCCTTGCTGAGACCAGGATTTACGACAGTGACTTAGGGCAAGGGTTCTCAGCCAGGGGTAATTCTACTTAGCAGTGTCCAGAGACTTTCTGATCATCACCCCTGGGTGGATGTCCTGGATAGAGACCAGGGACACTGCTGCACATCCCACAGTGTACCAGAGAGCTCTCAGAAGCAGAGACAGCAGTTCCGAGCGTCAGTGGTGTCACTGACAGAGAACTCCACCCCACCAACATTCCTGGTGGTGGCAGTGGTGTCTACGTCGACTTGGGCATCATGGCTCCTCTGGACCACACGCAGTGTCTTCCTCTAACAATGGACATCTCGTCTACCCCTCACTCTCTCAGCCATTTCACATGTCTTTATGTGGCTACAGTGACTGACATGACTTTGGGGTCTAAAAATCTTTGGAAACTCCTAGGCCAAAAAAAAAAATTTGCTGTAGTTGTCACATAATTACTGAATTGTCTAAGAAGGAATACTTTGACAAAGAGATGCTGTCAAAAGAGAAAAACAAATTCCATTTACTCCTTGTCAGAAAAAGAAAGCAGAGAGATTTAGCAGCCGTCAGGTGTACAAGTGCCATTTTCTCCCAGCAGTTCCTAAGCAGAAAAAGTTACAGGAAATCCGTGTGACTCACCGTGACGCTGGAAGGTATGAAAACAAACTATCTCCATCAACTCGAAGAAGTTTACAAAGAGAATCTTGCCTCTGCAGAAATAAATCGTTGTGTGAAAAAACTCTGTCTGTAAAATTTAACATGTAGAAATGTCCTTGATGACAAAATTTCCTTAGCAAATTTCCCGTTTTGGGTACCATTTTCAAGTACAAACCAAGTCAGGGAAATGGAAAGTAAGTCAAAACAATTTCTTTAAAATGCTGTAATTCATAGGCAAAATGCAGCTAGTGCAATGCCAGCTGTGTGATGGGCAATTTGCATCACTTTCCTGTGCTGAATCTACCTAACAGCTAATATGACACTAACTCACATTTGCAGACAAAGGCACAAGTCTTCTGGGGCTGGAGTTTCAAGGAAGAAAACCCGACAGCCCCAGGAGAAGCCACATTTATTTCCTCCTTCATTCTGTGTTCTAACCAATGGCGCTCCCAGCACCAACCTCCGATCACAACTCTAAATTGCACATTCTGTGTAACGTGCTCACTTCCAAAAGAAGAAGGGACATGTTTCTGGGCTAGTGCGTCTAGGTGACACTGAAAAACTACATACAGAAACGTGCTTGGCAGTAGCTAACTGCACATCATATAGACAGAGTATAGTCAACACTACACTTGGACTAGAACATACAATTTACAGAAGCCATCGTCTGGCCCAGAAATCCTGACTAACATGTCACAGGCACATTCTACAGACTTCCAGGATAGAAAAGAATTCAAGAAAATAAGCAAAACAGAATACTTTTCTTTACTGAAGATTTGGCTGTTAAACGTCAAGCGTTTTCCCCACACGAGAGTAAGAACAATAGAGTCTCCTACAAAGAGGAACAGTTTTGCTGAAATTAGCCAGATAACATGTTCAGGAAAGTTGTCTTTAAAAGGAAAATATCCCCAGCTTGAAAATTAACTCTAGAAAGTCAAAAATGTACACAATGAGAAACATAATTATAATGGTTAATTTTATGTATCAACTTGGCAAGGCCATGGTACCCAGATGTTTGGTTAGACACTAGCCAGGATGTTGCTGTGAAGGTATTTTTAAGATGAGATTAACATTTAACGCAGCAGACCTCAGTAAAGCAGATTAAGCTTCATGTGGGTGGGCCTCATCCAATCAGCTGAAGTCCTTAAGAGGAAAAAAAAGACCAACTGTCCTCAAGGGAGAGGAAATTCTGCTTCCATCTGCCTTTGAACCTGAGCGGCAACATCAGCTCTTTCCTGTGTGTCCAGCCTGCCCTGATGTTGGATTTGCAGCCTCAGCAATCACATTAGCTACTTCCTTAAAATAAATCTCTCTCCCCTCACACAGACAGACATACATACACACACACACACACAAACACACACACCCTACTGATTTTACTTCTCTGGAGAACCAAATATAATAATGACCTCACTCTGACATCAGGAAAAGAAAATCAAAGCACACTACTCCACATAATTTAAGAAGTACAAAGCATTTATGGATTATCTATTTGGTTCTTTTTCATATCCATTAGGTCTTGTTCTCTGAAGATGTTTTCAATCTTGTCTCTTTAACAGCTATGTCAAAATTTCTTTCTTTAATGATCACTGAATTTCTAATAACATAACCAATTTACAGAACGTGTTCCTGCTGTGTTTTTATGCTACGTTACTCGTATGGGGGAGAATTATTTACAGTGAGCTATTCATTTGCCACAAAAAGTTATCTGTGGGAATTCTTTGAGACTAGAATGAAGTCAGGTTACTCCAGAGAGAATTTGCTTTAGCTTCTGCCAGGAAATTTTAAGCCACAATATATCATTGACTGGAAGTTGTTGACAGAAGGATGCATTTTGATTTTACAGGTGTAAAAGTGTGAGGAAAAAATAACTGCATCATAAAAATCAATGAAATTCAATACATTTATGGCTTAGTTTTATGCAGAACACAAAATACATGAGTTTGGCCTCTGAACGCATGCTGGCTTGAGATTCCAACTTCTCAGCCTAATTCCCTCCACCTTGTTCTCTAAGGCACCAGGACCAATTTCCATCCTCCCTGGAAGGTCAGAAGGGTGAGGGGAGCGGATGAAAGGAGACAACATTTGGCCCCAGGGTTGCAGGTCTCCTGTTGGGCTCCACAGCTTAGGGGAACTTTTGCTGGGAAGATAACTAAGCAGTGATTCAGGACGGCAGGAAACATACACAATGGCCTCCCAATTCCCCGGGGGAGGGGAAAAGAAAGCTAAATAAATAAATCAAGCAAAAAGAGTAAGAAGGAGCATGGGCAGACTGAGATTTTAAACATTTCTGGAAGATGGGGAGTCAAAGCAAGGAGATTTGCTGATTTCAAGTAATAGCACAGGCAGCTATCCCGTGGCCACTGTCCCAGGTGGTGTCCCCAGGCCAGTGGTCCAGGACCTGTCCTGCTCCCCGGGATGAGGGGGCACAGCGCTCTGGCCACAGTGGCTCCTGGTGGACCTGAAGGTGGACACCAGCCGAACCTGGGTCACCAGCCCCCACAGCAGGAGGCCTTGGGGACGCCCATACCCACGAGGCCTAGTGACGCAAGGGCTGGCTCCCAGCAGCCCTGTCTCATCCAGAAGAGAACACCTGCAGGTGGTGCAGGGAATGGATGGGCCCCCACGGCCTCCTGCACATCCCGCTGGTGGACACCGCTGCCCGCTTGCTCCGGGGCTCCAGACACCCTCCTACCTCCCTGTGTGCTGGGCAGCCCACACAGCGCAGGCCAGGGCCACCGGCAGCAGGACTTGGGCGCCTGGGTCCAGGTCTTGCCAAAATAGCTGGTAGAGAGGGCTGCTGGACATTAACAACCCCTTTAGCTTTGGATTCACTAAGCACCACCCAAGGAGCACAGCTCTCCTGGTCTTAGGAGGGACCAAACCGGGAGACACTGAATTATCAGTCAGGAGGCAAACATGAGGTTGGGTCATAAAGATTTAAAGGCTGTAAGACATTTCCTACAGCCTCAGTGGTGTCACGGCGTTACTTCTGAGCACGAGCAGGGGGTTAAATACTATCACTTCGCAGCTCTAAGCCACAACCAGGGAGCTAAACCCAGGGCAGTTTTGGATGCTCACTGCTGTCACTGGGCATCTTACTCTGTCAACGCTGTTCAAGGGTCTTTCTCTGCTGGAGACCAGGTACGAATTCAGAATAACCTCTTACAAAGCTTATCAGTTTAGTACTGAAATGTAGTTTTTAGTCTTCTGGTTTTTAAAAGATGGAAACAGCTTAACCATCTGGAGAGAGTGAACGTTCGGGAGGAATGTGCCCAGGGTCTCGCCTTCACTCCTGGGCTCGTCACCACCATTTACACCCTCTCCCCTCCCCACACCCGTGATTACTTGGAGATTTCTCAAAACAAAGACAGAAAGATTTAAAAAAAAAAAAAACAGACCAAGGAGAACAGGTGGCATAAGAATTCAGACGTGTTCCATCTGGGCGGAACCTGGTTTGAAACAAACAGCCGGGGCAGAGCAATTAGAATTGAAGGGTTCCGCCTTCACTGGGTCCCTCACTCCAGAGTCCAGATGGTGCGACCCCGCCCCACCCCTCGGGTCCCCGACAACTGCGGTGGGGGTGGGGTCCCAGCCTGTGGGGCCACCTGGCTCCTGGCCCAGGCTGCCCAGTCCAGGCCGAGTCCAGGTCCTCAGAGCTCCTCCGCCACTGCGACCTTCTCTCCACGGCTCAGACCAGCGTGGCCTCACATGGCCGTGAACAGACATGCCGGTGACAAAAGGCTCAGAGTGTAACAACGTGAACAAGAGGGATCTGAATCCGAACACCAGCAGACGAGAAAAATCAGCATAGAGAGGACAACACGTGTCTGGTCACATGGACTGGGGCCCGACTAACACAGGAACTCCCTTTTAAGAACTCCAGCTCCGTGTGTCTCTTGGCCACTTTAACTTCCTATCACCTGGTCAAAGGTATTTTCCTTAATCAGGTCCAATATCAGTATCCTTTCCGTGTGTGCCGGCCTTGTTACTGCGTCCCAGTGACATAAAGCTGAAGGATAAAATCAATTTTGACAAAACAGGAAACAAAAAACAAATAAAAAGCCAAAAAGATAGACCTGAAGACATATTTCACATGTGACATGATCCAGGACAAGTCCTGGGAATCCTGCCACTTCCCCCCTGGCTTCCCGCCTGCTCAGCTGGTTGGCAATTCCCCCCACTTTCCATGGAGCTGAGGGCAGGCGTCCTAAGCAGGGAGAGACGGTGCTACAGAATTACTACACATTACTGAATTCTACAGTGAAAGTGCATACTATGGCATGTATATTATACCTCAATTAAACCTGCTTAGAAAGGACAAGGCTGACTGCAAACAAGAGTCAAAGCAAAAATTGCACCTGGCAAACTTCAACAGGCCAGGGAGATTTTATTCAAGGCTATTGCCACAGAGGGGAGAGGCCAGACATTCTCAACTCCACTGGGATGAAGGATGGGAGAGTTTTTAAGAACCAGGAGTTATCACTGGCCTTCTGTGTTCGTTGAATGGATTTGGCAAACGAGTAAGCTCTCCCATGTTTCAAGACAGGAGGCAGTTTTACAACTTGAAACAAGGTGCCCAGGACGGTGAGCCCCTGCCCAACACTCTCCCCAGGAGATGGAGCTCTGTCTTCCTTCATGATCCCATTTCCAAAGAAGTACATGTCCTTGAGAAAAAGACATTCCCAGGTCTTAACACCAGCAAGAGGCTTTTTAAATGATTTGCATCTCAAAAGGGCAGAGAAAGAACTTACAATTCCAAATTTTCTAAACCTCTAAGAAAAGAGAGGTCAGGAGTCAGAGGCAGGAAGGAGTCTGTATCAAGTTGAGTCAAAGGAAAGGGAACTTTAAGTCCCTCTTGGTCCTGAGCAAACCAACAAAAGAATTGGCCCATGGGGGAGGGAGGAAGAGAGAAACAAGAGGGCAAAGAAATAGTAACTGCTGAAAAGTTTTTAAGATTAATTTTTGCAGAAAGATTGATTAAAATATTGGACCCTAAAACCAGAACTGAGAAATCAGATTTTAAAAGCCATCACTTATCCAAAATGAAAGTAACAGAAACAAATTTATTATATTGTAGAAATTTCCCAGAATAAAGGGGGAGGAAAAAAAGAGAACAGCATGATAGAAAATTCTAATCTATTATTTATCTGGACCTTTCAAATCCCCAAAAGTTGTAAACAGGACACAAAACCCAAACCCCATTACTAAGGAAAATCTGGGCAGTAAAAACTGTCAGTTTATATTATTTCACTTTGTTTTTGACATTTCTTTCTAGCCAAAAAAAAAAAAAAAAAAAAGTCGTCCCATTTTTCTGCCTTGGGTCAATGAATAACCTGGAGAGAACAGATGCTACAGACACTTGGGCTACATTTACCTGTTTTAAAAAATATAATTGATTTATTTAATTTCAAGTGATTCAGTTATACATACATATTCTTTTTCATATTCTTTTCCTTTATAGGTTACTATAAGATACTGAATACAGCTCCCTGTGCTGCACAGTAGGACCTTGTTGTTTATCTGTTTTATATACAGTAGTGTGTTAATTCCAAACTCCACGTTGGGAGTAGGGAGCCACAGAGGAAAGTCTGAGCTTTACATTTACGTATTTGTGTATGGATTAATAAATAAGCACCTGAATATTTTTTATTGCACCCATGACTCCACTGTGGGCCTTAAAAACCATGATCACAAGGAGGTTCTGCCAAATACAAGTGAAAATGCTAACGTTAGGCTTTTAAAAGTCACTGTCCATTAAAATACTTCAAGCTTTAATATCTCTTCTGTGTCCTATTATTTGACTTTTATATTCTTTTTCCTTTTCATTTTGATCTCCTGTTTTTGGAACTAAGAAATGTAATGAAAAATAAATTGCAGTAGATTAAGAGGTAATCACAAGGATAATTGAGAATTTCTAATATAAAAAGTCATAGAAACTTCCTGTTAGAAATCTGAGTACTTCCCTCATTTTATGGAGGCAGAGGCCAGAGATTATGACTTAGTTTACAGCATGAGCACAGGTCATGTCAGCCTGGAACACCTGAGCAACAGTGACATCAGAGTTGACAGTTACCAGAAAACGTGTTTCACTGGTGGGTCAGCCTCAGGTGGCTGAGATACAGAACCATAAAACTAGTTAACACAGGGGTGTTGGAAAGAGGGGGTAGTTCTTAAGGACATTAGGAGTCTGGACAGGATATTAGATAGCACAGGGGAAGGTGGGAGACACAAGTCCATCAGGGCAGGGCAGTCCAGGGGACTTCAGGACTACAAGTCCCCTTCAAAGGTCAGCAATGAATGGGGGAAGGACTTCATACAGCTACCAGGTCTGTAAGGACACCCCAGGCAGGAGAGCAAGAAGGAGTGGGTGGAATTTTTACAGCTACCCGGAGACTGTAAGGATGTCCCAAGCAGGAGAGCAAGGAGAGAGGGCTTCCTTCAGTCTCAGGGTTCCGGACTCAGAGGAGAACGAAAGCACAGCCCAGTGCACGCGTGCTGGCGCTCGGGAACCAGCGCGGGAACCCGGGGGAAACCTGGTCACCTGATAAAGAGACCGTGGCAAAAAGAGCACATTTATTCTCTAACACAAAGCGCTTCACTTGCTACCCCGGGCAATGCAGAGGCCTACCCCGGGGCAGACTGAATTCACAGGTGGGGATGGGCTGACCGACCAGGGCAGGCAAGCCTGCAGCAGCAAGAGCAAGACAATCCCACCAGCCTCTCTTGCTCATATGTTTAGATGAGGCGTCCCTTCCAGGTCCAAATCAGAGCAACAGGTCATGTTCCACAAACTGACAGACACATCAGTAGAGGCTCAAACAACAGAAGTATTTTAACCCGTCAGGAAAACAAACCACTTGAGGTAACAGACTACTGAAGACAGAATGACACAATCAAACGTTGCTTGTTTGGCTGATTTTGCAGATTAAATGGACACACTGAGCTATAAAACTGCAGGGATGCAGACCCTTGATACCTTTACCAAGAAATGCAGTTTTGCTTCTTTCAGCTGAAATGCTTTAGACAAGATTTAGCCTAAATTAAGGTAATGACCAACTGAACTCACTATATTAATTTCATTTGTAAATCAATTCTTGCCTAGAAGAATGACAGACTCTCACACTAACCTCTAGTTTACTGGAATTTCTTTTTTTTTTTTTAACCACCTTCATTGTGGTATGGTTCCAGTAAGGTAAACTATACGTCTTTCAAATGGACAATTTCATGAATTTTGATAGATGAGACACCAGTGAAACCACGACCACAATCAAAAGAGCTAACATTTCCATCACTCCCCAGAAGGTACAAATTTCAAACTCCCAATATATCCCTTCTCGCTCCCTTTACCCCCTGGTAACCATAAGTTTATTATCTATGTCTATGAGTCTGTTTCTGTTTTGTAGGTAAGTCCATTTGTGTCCTTTTTTTAGATTCCACATATAAGCGATCTCATATGGTATTTTTTCTCTTTCTGGCTTACTTCTCTCAGAATGGTTATCTCCAAGTCCATCAATGTTGCTGCAAATGGCATTAGTTTATTCTTTTTATGGCTGAGTAGTATTCCATTGTATAAGTATACCATAGCTTCATTAACCAGTCATCTGTCGATGGACATTTAGATTGTTTCCATGTCTTGGCTATTGTAAATAGTGCTTCTATGAACACTGAGGTGCGTGTGTCTTTTTGAATTTTATTTTTCTCCAGGTATATGCCCAGGTGTGGGATTGCTGGATCATACAGTAACTCTTATTTTCAGTGTTTTGAGGAACCTCCATACTGTCCTCCATAGTGGCTGCACCAATTTACATTCCCACAAACAGTGCAGGAGGGTTCCTTTTTCTCCACACCCTCTCCAGCATTTATCATTTGTAGACTTTTAATGATAGCTATTCTGATTGGCATGAGTTGATATCTCATTATAGTTTTGATTTGCATTTCTCTAACAATTAATAATGTTGAGTATCTTTTCATGTGCTTGTTGGCCATCTGGATGTCTTCTTTGGAAAGATGCCGATTTAGGTCTTCTGCCCATTTTTTGATTGGGTTGCCTGGTTTTTTTATATTAAGCTGTATGAGCTGTTTGTATATTTTGGAAATTAGGCCCTTGTAGGTTGCATCATTTGCAAATATTTTCTCCCATTCTGTAGGTTGTCTTTTCGTTTTGTTGATGGTATCCTTAGCTGTGCAAAAGCTTTTAAGTTCAATTAGATCCCATTTGTTTATTTTTGCTTTTATTTCCACTACTCCAGGAGCTGGTTCAAAAAATATATTGCTGTATATAATGTGTAGTCCAGTCAAACTGTAATAATTCTACACAATAAAACTGAAAAAAGGAGGAAAAAATATATATGTATTGCTGTGATTTATGTCCAAAAGTATCCTACCTATGTTTTCCTCTAGGGGTTTTATAGTATCTGGTCTTATATTTAGGTCTTTAATCCATTTTGAGTTTATTTTTGTATATGGTGTTAGAGAATGTTCTAATTTCAGTCTCTTATAGGTAGCTGTCCAGTTTTCCCAGCACCACTTGTTGAAAAGACTGTCTTTTCTCCATTGTATGTTCTTGCCTCCTTTGTCATAGATTAATTGACCATAAGTGTATGGGTTTATTTCCGGACTTTCTATAAATTGGTGCAGCCACTATGAAAAACAGTATGAAGGTTCCTTTAAAAACTAAAAATAGAATTACCATATGATCCAGCAATCCCACTCCTGGGCATATACCTGGAAAAAAATATAATCCAAAAAGACATATATGCACCCCAGTGTTCAGAGCAGCACCATTTACAGTAGCCAAGACACAGAAACAACCCAAATGTCCATTGACAGATGACTGGACAAAAAAGATGTGGTATGTACATGTATACACACACACACACACACACACACACACACACACAATGAAAACTACTCAGCCATAAAAAAGAATAAAATAGTGCCATTTGCAGCAACATGGATGGACATGGAGATCGTCATTCTAAGTGAAGTGAGCCAGAAAGAGAAAGAAAAAAGCCAAATGATATTGCTTCTAAGTGGAATCTAAAAGGACACAAACGGACTTATCTACAAAACAGAAACAGACTCACAGACACAGAGAACAAACTTATGGTTACCAGGGGGGAGAGAGGGTGGGAAGGGATAAATTGGAAATTTGAAAACTGCCCCTCTTGGGGAGGGATGGAAATGTTAGCTATCTTGATTGTGGTGGTGGTTTTACTGGTGTCTACATCTATCAAAACTCATCAGATTGTACATTTGAAATATGTGTAATTTACTGTGCAGGAATCGTACCACAATAAAGATGTTTAAAAAAAAGACAATGGAATTTGTAATTTGGAAACAAAAACTAATATAATGTATGCAACTTTTACATAAGACATAGAGTGAACACCCATATTAATAAAAGAGTTCTTCTTAAAACAAGCTGTTGCCATCGGCTTTCTCCTAGAGGCACAGAGAAGCATCGGAGAAAAGAGATAAACCGGGAAACATAACTGAATTCCTCCTGGAAGACCATCAGCTCTAGCTGGAAATGTAAAACAGGTATCACGAGATGTAGCCACCTCCAGCACAAGGAACTGCATTCCACCCCCAAGTAGCTCTTCAAAAACTCCTTCTGGTTTTATTAGACAAAAGAATTTCTCATTTAGAGCACACTCTTTGACCTTTGATCTTAATTCTCACTGGATCTAAATGGAATACACACACTTTCCAACACACCATGTCACATTCACCTCCACACACACACACACACACACACACACACACCCCACGCACTTTATGTCATCAGTTAAGTATCTCCAAGGGCCCCCAGGGTTCTTCTCTGGCCTGGGACCACCTCCTTCCCAGGCTCTGCTTTAAATGTGCCCAGCTCGTGCTCCCTCCCCCAGAACTGCGGCATGTGGGCTAAAAGCCGTAAGGAGAGCGTGGCCCAGCACCCGGAAAAGCAAGGAGGAGTGCTTCCCTCATTCTCTGAACGATGTTTCTGTTAACGTCGCCAAGGCTGTGCTGGGCCCTGTGACGACCACATCAGATGTGTTTCAGCTGAAATCTCGGCTCCTTGCAAAAGCAGGTTCCGTGCCACCACCCCACCCGCATGGGGTTTGAGATCACAAGGATCTCTCTTTCATCTTCAATGGACTAGAAATCTCACTAGATCTAATGCGATACTGCAACCTGATCATTTTTAAATGGATCCTCATGCTACTGGACACAAAATGTTCACATGACTGTCAGGCTGTACATCACATTTTTAGAAAAAGAGTGTTTCTACATATGCTTTAGATGCATTAATTTTTAACACTGCATTGTAAAGGGACAAGGACACAGCTACACTTTAAACAGATTTCTTTTCTTTCTGTTGACAACAGTTCACTAACAGGCATATCACAAACACAAACGATTTGATTAGGGGCACGGGCTCATTTTTCTATAACTAATCCACAAATATGGCAGAGATAACATGCCAAATGCCTTGATGAAGTCAAGACCCTAAGTGTACGTGTTCTGTTCTGATCTACCAGTGTAGTTATCCTGTCAAAGGAAATAATGAGGGAAGCGCATCAATTAGTATGCATGAACCTGCAAGTAATTACCATTTCTCTCCAGGGGAGTCTGGATTACAATTAGCAGGATACTGAATACCTGAAATGAAGTAAGGAGGTGGTGAAGGAAAAAAAAAGGAAAAAGAAAAAGAAGTAAATGGGAGTAATGAAAGGTAACCTCATCTCCTTGGCCAGGTCGCTACAATTTGCCCCTCTTTTACCCCCTTCCACATGGACAGAGTCCTACGCACGACGTGTGCTCTGTCCTGAAATGCTAATTCTATCCAAAGCTTAGTAGGAATATTAAAATCGTTCATGAATCAGTAATTTGTATGAGCTGTGAAGGTAATTTTTAACAAAGGTAATGTCAACATAAAAGTTGTGTTAGCGTCACCGATACACACACACATACACACACATTCACAGAATTCTCTTATCTCTAAGTGCAAATAATAAGAAAGTTGGGGCTAATCTTTTGGGAATTTTAATCAAATAACATCTCTTTTTAGGAATAGAGCAATATTCATGCAGTAGAAGTAATAAAGCCTTCAGTTGGGGAGTTTGTCTTTCCCTTTTTAAAACCTTAGCCAATAAAAATGAAATAATAAAGAAACAAACTTTTAATGGCCTATAGATAATGACACCCCTGCTAAGATACCAGTTTAGTCCCCTGCCGTTTAAACAGATGCCATTTGTCAGATAATTGCTTACGTTATTTTCTATCTTTGCATTAAAGCAGAATGCTAAATTTGCATTTTTGACCCACTTTGTTTTTGTAAGCAAAGTTGGCGTATAAGGATCATTGAAATAACCAACTATTATCTTCACTATTTGGAAGGTTAGGAAAAAGTCCAAAGAAAACTCAACATCATCAAAAGTGACTCATTGCCTTTGTAACCTAATTTCCCACCTCACTTCTGGAAAAAAGAGCTCGCCTCCTTCAACATGTCGGGGGTAGAATTACCTCCAGCCTCCACCCTCGTCTAAAGATTCCACGTTCACTTTTCATCTGCACAGCTAATCGTTCTGCTGCAGATGATTTTTTTATACCTTATTAAAGATCTTTTGGCCTAGACATTAGCCCAGTGGAATTTCTCTCAAATATTCAGTTTGTGAGGTGGATCTCAAGGAGAAAGAGTGTGTTTCATGCCTAAGTGTTAAGTATCTCCAACCACCAACCATGGATACATGGTACCGTGACCAGTCTACCTTACCCTGGACCCTCTGGTGGCCCCAGTTCTCAGTGGCCATCGCTGGTGAGATTCTAAGCCCACCCTGAGCCAAAAAGTAAGTGCAACATACATGTTAAATAAGAAAGGAAGACTTTATTCAAGACTATTGCAATAGGGGAGAGAGCTGCTGGATCAACTGAGTATGTATTTTACACTTTCCCTGTCTGCACGACTCCATGAACAGCCCTGACTAGATGTAAGGCAGTACCCTGGGGCCATCTCTCTCCTCAATGGAAGCCGTGGGTTAGGCCATTCTTAGAGCTTACTATACTTGTCTCTTTTCAAATGGGTGCACAGTTAGTGCCCTCGGAATCATGAAAAAAGGGAAAACAGTGCTATCGTTAATATGTTCTCCATGGCATGTTGTGCAGAACTAATCAGTCCTGCATCCTTTAACCTCATCTTTCTTTTCAGAACAAATATTTTTAAATATGTATTTTTGGACAATTAGAACATAACTAATAACCATTCTAACATATTTAAAGGCAGAACATTAACAAGATATCACAATTGTTTTATTATAAAAAAATCCACCTGAGTGTTTCCCTGTCTCACTCTGATTTAGCACTTTGAGCCTGCACTTCATCTACTCGGGAAATGTTTCTGAACACACTCTGCTCTTCATGCCAACGTAGCTTCCTGCTACCCTATTTGGTCTGTTGTGGGAAAATAAAAGAACAAAGAAATGGGGAGGTATTTCCCCATGCCTTTCTAGTAAAGCACATTGTATGGAATCTAAGAATTAGAAGACACTGAGGAAGGGCCTTAACTTCCAGTTTAAGCAAGTCCCCTTCTGTCTGGTTCTCACTTTCCCAAGTCAGACAGGGACTCTACCTCCAGGAATTTCAGCACGGGATAGATCAGTCCCTCTTTACTACAGCAGGAGATTCTGACCCTCATCAGAGAAATCAATCATATCCACAGCAAAGATGAACAAATCGCTTCTAAGATGACTGATATTTTAAAATAAACTCAAAATGGCTTAAAGACTTATTTAACAAGATAAGACACTATAAACCTCCTAGAAGAAAACACAGGCAAAACACTCTCTGATATAAATCTTAGCAATGTTCACCTAGGGCAGTCTACCTAGGCAATAGAAATAAAAGCAAAAATAAACAAATGGGACCTAATTAAACTTATAAGCTTTTGCATAGGAAAGGAAACCTTAAACAAAATTACAGCCTACAGAATAGGAGAAAATATTTGCAAATGATGTGACTGACAAAGGTTTAATTTCCAGAATATATAAACAGCTCATACAACTTACTAATAAAAAAAAAAAAAACCCAACCCAAAAATGGGCAGAAGATCTAAACAAGCAGGTCTCCAATGAAGACATACAAATGGCCAATAAGTACATGAAAAAATGCTCAATATCAATATTATCAGAGAAATGCAAATCAAAACTACAATGAGGTATCACCTCACACCAGTCAGAATGGCCATCATTCAAAAGTCCACAAATAATAAATGCCAGACAGGGTGTGGAGAAAAGGGAGCCCTCCTACTCTGTTGGTGGGAATGTAGTTTGGTGCAGCCACTAGGGAGGACAGTGTGGAGGTTCCTTAAAAAACTAAAAATAGACTTATCCTATGATCCAGCAATCCCACTCCTGGGCCTATATCTGGAGGGAACTCTAATTTTAAAAGATACATGAACCACAATGTTCACAGCAGCACTATTTACAATAGCTAAGACACAGAAGCAACCTAAATGTCCATCAACAGATGACTGGATAAAGAAGCTGTGGTATATTTACACAACGAAATACTACTCAGCCATAAAAAAGAATCAAATAATGCCATTTGCAGCAACATGGATGGACTGGAGATTGTCATTCTAAATGAAGTTAAGTCAAAAAGAGAAAGAAAAATACCATATGCTATCACTAACATGTTGAATCTAAAAAAGAAAAAGAAAAAAGAGGACACTAATGAACTCATCTACGAAACAGAAACAGACTCACAGACATGGTAAACAATCTTATCATTACCAGGGAAAAGGGGGTGGAAAGGGATAAATTTGGGAGTTTGAGATTTGCAAATGTTACCCACTATATATAAAAATAGATTAAAAAACAAATTTCTTCTGTATAGCACAGGGAACTATATTCAATGTCTTGTAGTAACCTATAGTGGAAAAGAATATAAAAACAAATATATGTGTGTATATCTGTATGTGTGTGTATATATACACATATACACACACACATGACTGGGACATTATGCTGTACACCAGAAATTGATACATGGTAACTATACTTCAATAAAAAATAATAAAATAGATGATAATGAATATGTTTACTACTTATTGTCTTGGGTATCATGTGTCTAGGCCTCATTGTTCAACCAACAGAAAGGAATATACCTGGACTTAAATATCTTAACTTCCTGCAGCATAAAGTCGGGTGAGTTAAGATTTAATGGTATACCCTTACTTCCATAGAGGATCAAATAAGGAAAGTGTAAATTTGAACAATATGTTTTGAGAACACAATTATCGAAGACTCGCCTACTATACAAAGCATTGGCTCACACAGGAACATACTTTCCAAAAAGACAAACCTCGACACACACACGTGAGCATTTCGCATCACTGGGTCAAAAGCAGTATACAGCCCATTTGTGTTTCTTTCTATAGCTATCAGAAGCCAGCTCCTGCACACAAGTGAAGGAAAGTGCGGCATAAAATTTAATCCTTTGTTTATTTTAATACATTTGGTGCTCCTTTTATTTTTATTAGCATTTTTTATTGTGGAAGGAACCCTTACCTGAGATCTGCTCTCTTAACCAGTCTGTCAGTGTACGTTATCACTGACTACGGGCAGTACAATGCTGGTACAGATCTTGAAAGCTTGTTCATCTCACTTGACTGAAATTTTACGCCTGTTGAATTAGTAACTCCCAATCTTCATCTCCCTTCCCAGTGCCTGGCCACCCTTTATGGATTCTGTGACTCCAGTTTGGATACTTCACACGAGTGGAATCATCAAGTATCTGTCTCTCCATGATTGGCTGATTTCACTTAGCATAATTATCATCACGGTTCATTAATTTTTTTTGATAGGAGGCTTTTATATATATATTTTTATTGAAGTGGTTCGTTCATGGTGCATTTCTAGAGTAAGTTTTAGAAAACTTCTAATTCATACATT
Source organism: Camelus ferus (assembly GCF_009834535.1). Classification (NCBI taxonomy): domain Eukaryota; kingdom Metazoa; phylum Chordata; class Mammalia; order Artiodactyla; family Camelidae; genus Camelus; species Camelus ferus. The sequence continues at coordinate 4,769,123 of NC_045726.1, read as the reverse complement.
TAGAAAAGTAAACAAATTAGGTAGAGCTGGATGAAGTGCAAAGTGACCACGAAAGCAATGACCACACAAACCAAGAAGGAGAAACTGACCGGGAAACTGACTCAGAAGCCCCCTCACCACCCCACGTGCCTCCTCTCGGCTCCAGTCACCCCCATCTGGTACAATAAAGTTAACCACGATGGAAAGAATCAAAGCATAGAATCATCACCCTCCTTTCTCTTCACCTGCTTCCCAATGGTCGCTTGCTGCAGTGAAATCCGGGGGTGCTTTGACACAGAGGATGACCCCAAACAGAAAGTTCAATGCTCTGAGGAAGTGATCTAAGATCTCAGTTGTGTTCTTTAACTCCTTCGTGAGGTTTATTCTTTAACCTTAAATGTTCTGTCCGGGTTTCTTCTCTTCATTTATTTTTTGTCTTTATTTTTGCTCTTTTTTGGGAGGAGGATATACATAGAAGCTGAAAACCCAGAGCAGCATGAAAGGAAGTGTGAGGCTGAAGAAAAGCAGACAAACACACTTTTAAGTGTGAAGCATCGTCCGTGTCCTTCAACAATGGGAACTGTTCATGGAACAGGTTGACTGGGTCTCCTGTGGTGCTCGGGCAATACAGTTCACAAGAGCTGCTTCACCCCGAGAAATACACCTTGCTTTCTTGATGTGTCTGTCTGCCTTCATCATGCATCTCTGTGCAACCTTCAACAGCAAATGTCTGTTATAAAGAAAAATAATATATGCACATATATGTCAGTGAAATGAACAGCTGCATTTTGTTCTTTCTTTGCATGGCAAGTGCTTATGGATTTAAATCTTCAAAGAAAAAAATGAAGCATGTACGGCAATGCAGGCTAGTACAAGAACAAAAATAACTGGTGTGTATGTTAATAAAGTCCTTGATTAAAGAATTTAATGTCTGCTCTGTTTGGATTCCTTTTTTCATCTACAGGTACTGAGCCCTTCCTCTGCAGCACATACTGATCTGAGTATTTTACAAGGATTATTTTATTTCTTACAATAACCCCATGAGATACATACTATAACCAGCATGTCTTTACAACATGATCGCTGAAGACTTGCCCACCCAACAACTCTTTGCACAAGAACTCACATTCCAAACGTGGACATCCACACACAAACCTGGGCGAGCTATTCTGAAGACACTGAGAAGCAGCAGCCCACCACGTTGCTTTTCCCCGTTGTAAGTGTAAGCACCCAACTGCAGGAAGGCGTAGCTTCTATGGGGGCAGAGAGGGGTCTAAGAACTTGCCCAAGATCTCACGCCAGGAGCAGGGTAACCAAGGTTTCACCATGACTCCAGAATCGGCCGTCCTCACTGTTCAGCTGTCAGCAATGTCTGAGAGCTTGTACTATCACATAGCCCCCAAATGATTCATTAAAACATCCCCTCATGTGTGGTATGTATGTATTTTTAATTTGGTTTTATGTCTCTAAACATACTAATAGCTTTATATCTCTCTCTATATATTTATATACCCAGATTTTAATTCTGAATATTCAGAAATGCCAATTGGACAAGTTTCAGAAATGCAACCTGTGTAACATGAGGAGTGATGGGGAAACCCTAGGGTGTCTCCCAAAAATCTGTCACACTAAATGGAACTTTGCTACTGGAGACCAATTCCTGTGCATGCATAAGCAACTTTCTTAAACACGTAAATAGCTCAAGAAGGCCTCCTACATTTTACATTTATCAAGCTAGACACTGTTCTAGACATTTGGAATGCACCAATGAATAAAAACTCCAGCCTCCTGCAGCTTCCTGGTAGAGAGAAAATTAGAAAAATACTATAAAGAGTAAGTAAATGATATGGAATCAAAGAGGATATTTGCTTTGGGGGGAAAAGCAGAGAAGGATAAGGAAGACTGGTTATATCTGGGGGGAGGCGGGTAAGGGACAGACCAGAATCCTCAATACTGTGATCAAGGGAAGCCTCACTGAAAGGTGAGATTCAGATGACGATCTGACGGAGGAGGTGAGGGAGGGAACCGAGGGCATATTCCGGGAGGAGGGGTGTGGGCAGGGCTCCAAACAGAGGCACCAGAGAGTGAAGGCCTGAGGACAGAGGACGCCTAGCAGCCGAGTGTGTCACAGGAGAACCAGGTACTGGGGTGGAAATTGTGAGGAAGAAGAAAAGCCGTAGGAGGTCTGACCAGACAGAAGACGGGCAAAGGCTCTGATCACACACGGCGTTGCAGAGTGCGGGCCAGACATCAGCTTTACCCTGAGTGCAGTGGGAAGCCCTACGTGCTCTGAGTTATGGGAACCAGCGTTTTAAAAAGATCCTTCTGACATCTGTGTTGAGAATAGTCACAGACAAATGAAGGGTGAAACAGGAGACCCTGCCGGGGTATTTACTGACTAATCCAACCATCCAGGCAAAACATGATTTTAAAAATGTGACAGGATGGTAGATGTTAGAAGTAGTAAGAAAGGATCAGATTCCAGAGATATACTGAAGTTCACACAAGAAGACTGCCCGATGACTGGGAGTGGGTGGGAGGGAAAGAGGTGCTGAAGGGGGCTCCAAGGTTTTCCGGACAGGGTGATGCGTAGGATAGAGTCTTCATCAAATGAAATAGTAAATGACTGCTGGTCGAACCAGCCTGGATGAGAGGAAAGATCAGAAGTTGTGTTTGGACATGTGGAGGCCGAGATAATTTTACATCCAAGGCAAGACTTCAGTAGAAACACAGAGTATATGAGTCTAGAGCTTTGTAGAGAAGTCCAGGCTGGAAACACACATTTGCTGTTAAATACTGATTATTCCTACACATATAAAGGCAAAGTAATCAGGCCAGAAAATATTTCCCCAACAGGCATCTGATGAAAGTTAGCAATTTCAATAGAGTTTGGGAATAGAAGGGAGAGAAGTTAAGAAAGGCGGTGTAATTTTTTATGGCTGAGTAGTATTCCTTTGTGTCTGTGTGTGTGCGCGCATGTGTGCGTGTGTGTGAATGCATGTACATGTATACACACACACCACATCTTTAGCTAGTCATCTGTTAATGGACACAGGTTGCTTCTGTATCTTGGCTATTGTAAATAATGCTGCTATGAATATTGAGGTGCAAGTATCTTTTCAAAAAAAAATGAAATTCTGCCATTTTCAACAACGTGGATGGACTTGGAGGTTATTCTACTAAGTGAAATAAGTCAGACAGAGAAAGACAAATACTGTATGATATCACTTATATGTAGAATCTAAAAAATACAGCAAACTAGTGAACCTAACAAAAAAGAAGCAAACTCACTGATACAGAGAACAGACTAGTGGTTCCCAGTGGGGAGAGGGGTAGGAGGTACAAACTGTTAGGTATAAATTAAGCTACAAGGGTATATTGTGCTACACGGGGAATATTGATATCGCACATCAACTATACTTCAATTAAAAATATATTTTAAAAAAGCGGGTGGTATTTAAGCCATTCAGAGATCCCTGAGGCCCATCTGAGGGCCAAGTGCCTTCATGTGCCTTCACTTTACTTCATGTGCATTGAATCTAAAATGCATGTTTCAGTACATAAATAGGCAGGAGTATTTTATTCTGCTGATGGTTTCCTTGCTGTGCAGAAGCTTTTTCGTTTAATATCATCCTACTTGTTTATTTCTGCTTTTGTTGCTTTTGCTTTTGGTGTCAGATTCAATAAATTATCGCCAATAGGTATGTCAAGAAGCTCACTGCCTATGTTTTCTTCCAGGAGTTTTATGTTTTGAAAACATTCTAACATTCTAACATTCTAACATTCTGGTTGTTAATTCCACTTTGAGTTAATTTTTTTGTGTGGTGTATGTAAGACAGTGGCCCAGTTTCATTCTTTCGCATGTAGCTGTCCAGTTCTCCCCACACCATTTATTAGACTGTCCTTTTATCTTTGTATATTCTTGGCTCCTTTGTCGTAAATTAAATGACCAAGTATGTGTCAATTACAGAGGGAAACAGAGGTGGGAAAATTTACCTAAAAATTTATACATGTTGCTTCTCATCTATGAATCAATGAAAACTTGTGTAGCTTCCTTAATCCATCTTTCTAGCCAGAAAACTGCCAAGTTTTAAAATTCTTTAATGTAAGCATTTCTTTAACAAAGAAACTAATGCCAGTGGGAAAATCATTTTGCTTGGATAATATATGAACTATGAATTTAAGTGATCTTTCACATTCCTATATACTTTTATACAAAGCTGGTTCAAGGTTTATATTGAGAATGAAATATATTTTAAGAGTAATGTTACATATTATATTTTCATATATTTGAGGGAGAATCAGTTTTTACTAAATGTACTTTTTGGTATATGATACACTTAGCTTTCATTTACATTTTTCAAACTAGCAAGAGGAAAAAGAAGGGTTTTTTTTTTCATTATTTTAAGGAAAAGTTAGCAAACTATGACTGACAAGAGAGCACCCTGATTATTTATATATAATATGAGTGAAAGGAAGCAATATTCAAAACAAGAAAAACTTTTCTTGAACTATGAAATTAAATCTTGCTTCTATTTCTATTGTCAAGTAAATTATTTGTTTGTAAATACTCTGACAAAATTAAAGTCATTAGTATCTGAAAACTTCACTACTAAATTTGATTTAAACATATTTTTCAGGTTGGCAGCTGAGGATTCCATCAACATCTTCAAGTGCTAACTTACACAAACCAAGCATAAATGAACAAACCACTTTTCTCATAGAAATAGAAACTGAACCTTGAGACATCAGATCTGTGATTCTTTACCAAGATTATCAGATGGTTTTCAAACAATAACATTTGCAACAAGAGACTTCTTATTGTTTGAAGGTGACTGCAAAACAGAGAAAATAAAACTCTAAAAAATATGGCTAGGACACAGGAAAGAAAATAATTTGTGCAAAATAGTATAGAAAAGAGGTCAGATCCCCAGGACTGCCACAGAGATGATGCTACTAAACACTTGAAACCAGCCCAAGTCTTCCTAAAACTCACACTGGGTCCTTTGCTTTGGGGTTCAGCAAAGCAATGGAGGCTATAATGGGAGGTGACTTTAAAAAAATAGAAAAAGTCAGATAAAATCGGGAAATGATCAATCCTACCAAGTGACACTACAACAAAACAATGCCTGGGGCGGAGTAGGTGCTTCATAAAAGATTGTATGATGATAATTGTAAGAGACAGAACACATGGGGGTAACTTAAGAAGCTGCCTGTGCGACAGACGAAACAAGCGCATGTGCGTTAATTTATTTTTATATTCAGCATGCTTCCAAAAAAGCAAGTGTACATTAAGATGCCTCGCATATCCAGTGGGGGGTAGAAGATCAAAAATGCTGCGGCTGGAAGAAATAAATTCATTCCGAGAAAATGTGCTGTGAAGAACAAGACAAGCCCAAGATGGAGCTTTTTACGCTAAGCCCCACGTCACCCAACAGGGACTTAATGTTTAACTTATTTACAGGTTTGGTGCTCCCAGAAATGGAATCATAAACCAGTCCACCAGGAGTTACCTGGTCAGCCCTAGTGAGGTCAGACCCCTGCCATCCTCCAATGAACAGTGACTTTGCCACAACCAACCCCACCTTGGCTGGCAGAAACTCCCAACCTGCTCCCATCCACCTACAGACGTCCTGCATTTTGCACAGCTCCCAGGAGCTCCCTTCTGCCTGTTGACAGATGCCGCCCGATTCACGGATCGTTGAGTAAAGCTGGTGAGATCTTTAAAGTTTACTCAGTTGAGTTTTGATCTTTAACGGCACAAACATTTGAAAGGAAGCTAACAATGTGAATTCTGAGAGGCTTTTTAAAAATTTTTTGTTAAAGTGCTGTTGATTTACAATGTTAGTTTCAGATGTATAGTAAAGTGATTCAGTTATACATATATGTGTATTTTTTTCTTTTCAGATTCTCTTCTATTATGTTATTACAAGAAATTGAATATATCTCCCTCTGCTATACAGTAGGTCCTTGTTGTTTTTCTATTTTATGTATAGTATGTGTATCTGCAAATCCCCAACCCCTAATTTATTCCTCCCGACCTTTCCCCTTTGGTAACAGTAGTTTGTTTTCTACGTCTGTGAGCCTGTTTTTGGTATGTAAATAGAATTTGTACTATTTTTTTTAAATTCCGTATATAAGTGATATCATATGATATTTATCTTTGCCTGATTTATTTCACTTAATATGATAATCTCTAGGTCCATCCATGTTGCTGTCAATGACATTATTTCATTCCTTTTTATGGCTGAGTAGTATTCCATTGTGTGTGTATGTATACATATATATATGCATGCATATGGAAACAACTTATGTTGTTTCCATGTCTTGGCTATTGTAAATAGTGCTACTATGAACACTGGGGTGCACGTGTCTTTTTGAATTAGAGTTTTCTCCAGATATACACCCAGGAGTGGGACTTCAGGATGACATGGTAAGTCTATTTTTAGTTTTTTAAGGACCCTTTATACTGTTCTCCATAGTGGCTGCACCAATTTACATTCCCGCCAACAGTGTAGGAGAGTTTCTTTTTGAGAGTTGTAATTTAAGCAGTCACATCTTTCATGGATTAGAATCTCATGCACCCCAATGTTCATATCAGCACTACATACAGTAGCCAAGACATGGGAACAACCTAAACATCCATCGACAGATGACTGGATAAAGAAGTTGTGGTATATTTATACAATGGAATACTACTCAGCCATAAGAAGAAGAAAATAATGTCATTTGCAGCAAAATGGATGGACCTGGAGAATGTCATTCTAAGTGAAGTAAGCCAGAAAGAGAAAGAAAAATACCGTATGAGACGCTCATATGTGGAATCTAAAAAAAATTTTAAAAAAAGACAAACTTATTTACAAATAAGAAACAGACTCACAGACATAGAAAGCAAACTTATGGTTAATGGGGGAAGGGAGTGGGAAGGGATAAATTGGGAGTTCGAGATTTACAGATACTACTATATATAAAATAGTGAAACAAGTTTCTACTGTATAACATATGGAACTATATTCAATATGCTGTAGTAACCTATGATGGAAAAGAATATGAAAACAAATCTATATATGTGTATGTATGACTGAAACATTATTCTGTACACCAGAAATTGACACAACATTGTAAACAGATTATACTTCAATTTTTAAAATTTTTCAAAAAAAGAAAGAAACATTGGAGGCATACTATTTTTTAAAAAAAAGAATCTCATCTGCATTCAAAGGGGGGGCCAGTCTCCTCTGCCAAATCGCAGTGTCACGCAGAGGGAGGTGGGGTGCCTGGGGGAGGACACGACTGCTCGGCAGTGCCGTCCTGAATTCCATTTCCACACAGCAAAGGGCACGCCTGGCAGGGGCACCCACTCACACAGCTTGAGACCCCTTGTTTAGTGACGGCTCTGTCTGCAGGAAAGTCTCTACACCCTTGTGGGGTCAGCAATGGAGGGATAGGCCTTGGAATTAAACTGACAAAAGCCAGCTTAGCAAGAGAGAAGATGGATTTAATCATGTACACAGGGATCCACAGAAAAATAGACCTGAAAGGGGTGGTGAGGATTTGGGGCTCACCTACTACATTCCTCGGGGGGAGGTAAGGGAGAAGGGCACTCAAGGGAAAACAAATGGCTTTTTGTAAAGATACTTGGGTCCTTCGGGGAAGAGGTGGGAGGAATGACAAGATCTGCTCAGTTCACTGCTTTCTGAATCTTCTGATTCTGTGAATGTGAACCCATAAGCCACGGCAACACCATGCGAAACACTACCCCCAGCTCCCCAACACACAGAGCACTGGAGCCCACAGCTGGATTTTATGAAGTTCGGAGGAGAGGGAGTGAACATTGGAGAAATACAGGCAGTCCTGGGACCTCCCTTCTGAGCAAGTCTTTTCATCCCCACTGGACACTCAGGCTGGCCTCCTGTCCTGCTGCCTCCCACCTCTCCTCACCCTAACTCTTTCTGTTCCCCCCAGAAATTCTGTATCTCATGAATAACACAGACTGATCCAACACCTCCAGTCTCTACTCCCGAACTCAGATCCAAGCTCACATTTGGCAACAACCAAACCCATCAGCAACCTCAACCAAACCAAAGTGACATTTACATAATCATCCATACGAAAGGCTGCCAAGCCCCTTGTAAGGACAGTTCTTACTTTAATATCAATTTCTGTTTTCACCATCCCTCTGGACCTCAGTGCAAGAGGTAGACCTGGGAGATATTGCAGGTCTGGTTCCAGACCACCACAATGAAGCAAACATCGCAATCGAGTGAGTCACATGAATTTTGTTGATTTCCCAGCTCATGAAAGTGTACAGGAGCATTATGTCTAAAAGAAACAATGCTCATACCTTCATTTTAAAATGCTTTATTGCTAAAAAAAAAAAAATGCTAGCCATCATCTGAGGCTTCAGCGAGTTGTGGTAACATCAAAGATCACTGATCACAGATCACTTGCTCACTCTTCTGTATCATTTAATTTGCAATTTACTGCCTTTGGCTCAGCTTTCATCTTGGCAAATGAGTTTTCTAGTTTTACTTGGTTCCTCTTTATAGTTTCTAGCTCCTTCTTACTATAATTTGCATCTCCATCAACAGCCTTTCTTAATTCCTTCAGTATTTTTATATCCTTTTTGAACTAGGAGCCTATCAGACTGGAAAGGTCTGTTTCATTGTTCTTTCAGGGGATTTGTCTTGATCTTTTAATTGGGAGTGGTTCCTCTGCTTTTCATTTTACTTATATTTCTCTAACTCTAAGAGTTTGGGAGAAACAGTTACCTACTGTGGTCTTGAAGGGCCGTTTTTCATGTTGGAGAGTCCCTTACAGCCTGCATGAGTCTACTATGTTCGGTGTGAGGGCTGTTTTTTTGCATTTGCAAATGACATAACTGACAAGCGCTTAATTCCCAAAATATAGAAACAGCTCATACAACTCAATAACAAAAAAACAAACAACCCAGTTGAAAAATGGGCAGAAGACCTAAATAGACATCTCTCCAAAGAAGACATACGGATGGTCGACAGGCACATGAAAAGATGCTCAACTTTGCTAATTATTACAGAAATGCAAATCAAAACTACAATGAGGTTTCACCTCACACCAGTCAGAATGGCCATCATTAAAAAGTCTATAAATAATAAATGCTGGGGAGGGTGTGGAGAAAAGGGAGCCCTCCTACACTGCTGGTGGGAATGTAAATTGGTGCAGCCACTATGGAGGACAGTATGGAGGTTCCTTAAAAAACTAAAAATAGACTTACCATATGATCCAGCAATCCCACTCCTGGAGAAAACTAATTCAACCAGATATATGCACCCCAGTGTTCATAGTAGCACTATTTACAATAGCCAAGACACAGAAGTAACCTAACTGTCCATCAACAGATGACTGGATGAAGAAGATATGGTATACAGGTACAATGGAATACTACTCAGCCATAAAAAGAATGAAATAACGCCATTTACAGCAACGTGGATGGACCTAGAGATGATCATACTTAGTGAAGTAGATCAGAAAGAGAAAGACAAATATCATATGATATCACTTATATGTGGAGTCTAAAACACGATACAAATGAACTTATTTACAAAACAGAAAAAGACTCACAGACATAGAAAACAAACTTCCGATTACCAAAGGGGGAAAGGGGTGGGGAGGGATAAATTAGGAGTCTGGGATTAGCAGATACAAACTACTATATATAAAATAGATAAACAACAAGGCCCTACTGTATAGCACAGGGAGTATATTCACTTCACACAATAAACCATCATGGAATAGGATATGAAAAAGAATGTATTTGTATAACTGAATCACTTTGCTGTGCACCAGAAATTAACACAACATTGTTAATCAACGATACTTCAGTAAAAATAAATACAAACAAATCAATGATAACAGATACTATAACACATATAATAATCATAAACACGTTTGAAATATTGAGAGAATTACCAAAATGTGACAGAGACACAGTGAGCCAATGCTGTTGGAAACATGGTAACAACAGACTTGCTCAAGGCAAGGTTGCCACAAACCTTCAATCTATTAAAAAAAAAACACAACCCAAAAAACAAAAAAACAGTATCTGCAAAGCACAATAAAACAAGGTGTGCCTGTACCACCTTTTCCTGCAGTCCTGGTCCAGCTGAATGCTGGTGTCCCTCCATCCTTGTCTGGGGGCTTTCTTCCTCACCGCCCTGTTTCCCAGCTTGTCCCCAAATCAATGCTCTGCCTTTCTCAACCTCCCCACTCCCTGCTTTTGTAAAGGGGGAAAAAGTGAAGCAGGATAAACCAATGGAAATAACCACCAATTACTAAAAACGTTAACTTGTAACCCACTTACCTTTCCAAGAGCAGAGAGACTGTTGAGTTGTCTGAGCTAAAATCATCAGACTTGCCATTCGATGGATTCCATGTTAGTGTATGAAATTATCCTAAAATCCATTTTAATGAAAGAAGCTGTCAGTCAGTCTTTAAAATATTCTATACTCAACTTAATTGCTTGCTTCATTTATTTTTTAATTGGAATGCAGGAACAACTCCCTCTACTCCCATACTTCTGAATTAATAAAGATGCATTTTCGTCTGCAGTGAAGGTCCCACAAGACAAGGTAAGTATTAAATGTGTGTGAGCTGATACCTGCGAACCTGACCAGAGAAGGCTGAACCGTGTACAAAGAGAGAAGGAAAGGAGCTGGCAGTTTGCAGGGAGGTGAGTTAATGGTCACCTTTGATCTCAGCTGGAACCAGCTAGTCCTTGCAATTCAAAATGTAGGCAGTTGACAATAATAAGAATTTTCACCAGAAACACAACTGTTTTTCAAAATTGTTTTCAATTATCGTGGTAATAGGTACCTGTCAGGAAATTACTAACAGATGAGTGGCAACAGATAATGTATTAAACAGGCAGAGTTTAAAGATGAGAAAATTTTGTCAAGTTCTTTCCTTTGTTAACATTCTTGGGGAAAAATAATCAATACACCATGCGAAGAGAGACAAATGCATCGATACTGCTGATCGTGAGGCATGTTGTTTGGACTCACATTTTATTAATCCATAGATTTATTAGTGTGATTTGAAAGACCATCGCCTCCCCTTCAGGAGAGGGTTTAATTACGAGGCCGGAGCACAGGAAATGCCTGCAAGCTCTTATGTCTTCTTTCCAGTACAATACTGCCCTCCCGTGGAGACCGACACACACGCCATACCTCTGGGTCCTGCATCTCTTTTCACTCGTTTCAGGCTCACTACCAGGTATTTCAGGGAAGTAGAAAGGGTTTAGAAAGCAGTGGGGAAAAATACCAGGTACTAAGGTATCATTCCTGAAATCCACCTTGTAACTTCGTAGGGAATTCCATTTACATTTGTGAAAATTCTGTGGTCGCCAGAGTTCTGACACAGGTCAAGGCTATGGCTGCCTTGAGTAAGATTCTACAACCAGGCTGTTGTTAATGTAAAAAGGCTTTCTCGGACGCGTCTGAAGCTTACTGCAAACAGCGATTTGAAATATGGTGCTATTCCTAGCAGATCAGCTTCAAAGAGGGTGGAATAGAAAGCCCATCCCAGCAGACTTCCAAAACAGCAATACTTGGAGTTTGAAATATGCAGGATTGCAGGCATGTAGTCAATTGTGAACATCATGTGAGGATTACGTGGATAAAAAGTCACAGTGGAGATGGAGTGGGAGGAGGGCCGCCCAGGACTTCCCTGCGTTAGTCCTCGTGGTGTGACGTGTGCACTTACTACATAAGCCACGAGAGGCAGTGTGCCCATCAGTCACCCCGGCAGCTAGGACATCACCCACAAAGCGCTGCCCGTGCCATCAAATAAAATAAAGCTGCTCGTTTCTTTGCCTCAGCCAATGAGCCAAAACCATGAAAATGCACTGTCATTGTAAACACTTGCTGACATGGCTCCTCTAATATTTCCTAAAATATGTGAGGATGGCAAGTCTAAACATATGAACGCTTGATTTTCCGACACAGTGGTTGGCTTCAGTGGAGATTTTTACCTAAGTCATAAATTCAAACAGGAGAAGTTTAACCCCGGGGAGCGGGGGGCGCCGAGGTCCAGCACAGCTGTGTGTGGCGGGCACACGTTGGAGTCACTGCAGCATCACTCTCTGGGGAAGACGAACACCAAATTCTACTGATTCCCACCAGTCTGATCAGGCGCCATCTCCCTGAGGACCCAGAGAAAGCCAGGCGTTCCTCTGCACTGAGACGGCTCTGTCCCCTCAGAGTCTCCTCAAGCCTATGGCCCTTTTACTAAAGCCATGGTCAATCGTGGGTACAATGTAAAAATAAGCTACCAGCTATTGCTCTGCCTTTTGCTCTGCATGACTACAATTACTTCATTTAGGAATGCAGGCTAGCCTGTGTCAGCTTGCTACTTGTTAGCTCTCACTGAGGCAATGAACAGTGTTGAGGTGATGGACTTTGAGTGAAATGACCAATGTGAAGAGGCTGAAAAGCCCAGTAGCAGCCCTTGAAATACAGACAGACACAGGTGGACGCTTAGGTACCGGTGGTGACGGCACCTTTAAGGAGGTGAGCTGGGAGCACACCTCAGTACAGGTTCTCATCAGCTTGTGGAAAACGTGTTTCAGGACGTGAAGCTCGACAACAGCAGGGCAGCTAACGTCAGAGCCGGTCTGCTCCAGGCTCTCCATCAGGAACATATAACATCACCACACTCAGGCCTCAGACAACCCCATGAGGCAGACACTGTTACTGTCCCAGGTTCTAGATGAGGAAGTAAAAGTTAGCAGGTTTGTTCTGAGAACAGCACATTGCTGTTGTCAGGGAGGGGCAGTTGTAACTGTCACCCAGATTGTCTTCCTGTTTGGTGTCCATGGATGATGCATGGTTCCCTTAGAAAGAGGTGACAGTAATAAAGGAGTAGAAGCTAACATTCGAAATATCTGTAAAAATAAGTCAGATAAGTCAGCAGTATTTTTTGGATCTGTCACCTCAGGCAAGGGAACAAAAGCAAAAATAATCAAATGAGCCCTTATTAAACTTAAAAGCTTTTGCACAGCAAAGGAAACCATTAGCAAAATGAAAACACAATCTACTCAATGGGAAAAGTAATGCAAATCATATGACTGTCAAGGGGTTAATATTCAACATATATAAAGAGCTCATACAACTCATCAAAAATACAAAAAACCTGATTAAAAATGGGCAGAAGACCTGAATAGACCTTTTTCCAGAAAAGAAGACATGCAGGTGGCCAACAAGCACACGGAAAGATGCTCGACATCTCTACTCATCAGAGAAATGCAAATCAAAACCACAGTGAAATCAAATCAAAACAACAGCCAAGACACGGAAGCAACCTAAATGAAGCAACAGATAACTGGATAAAGAAGTTGCAGTATATTTGTACAATGGAAAACTGCTCTGCCATAAAAAAGGATAAAATAATGCCATGTGCAGCAACCTGAATTGACCTAGAGATCATCATTCTAAGTGAAGTGAGCCAGAAAGAGAAAGAAAAATACCATATAATATCACTCATATGTGTAATCTAAAAAAAAAAAAAAGAAAAAAGACACTATGAACTCATCTACAAAACAGAAACAGACTTGCAGACTTAGTAAACAATCTTATGGTTACCAGGGAAAGGGAGTGGGAAAGGATAAATTTGGGAGCTTGAGATTTACAAATGTTAGCCACTACATATAAAAATCGATTTTAAAAAATTAAAAAAGAAAAACCACAGTGAGATACCACCTCACACCAGTCAGAATTAAAAAGTCTACAAACGATAAATGCTGGAGAGGGTGTGGAGAAAAAGGAACCATCCTACACAGCTGGTGGGAATGTAGTTTGGTGCTGCCATTATGAAACACAGTATGGAGATTCCTCAAAAACTAAAAATACACTTACCGTATGATCCAGCAATTCCACTCCTCAGTACACATCCAGAGAAAACAATAACACTAATTTGAAAAGATACATGCACCCCGGTGTTCATAGCAGCACTGTGTACAATAGCCAAGTTATGGAAACAACCCAAGTGTCCAACAACAGATGAACGGATGATATATAGATATACAATAGAGTATTACTCAGCCATAAAAAAGACTGAAATTCTGCCATTTGCAGCAATGTGGATGGACCTGGAGAATATTATGCTTAGTGAAGTAAGCCAGACAGAGAAAGACAAATCCTGTATGTTATCACTTATATGTGGAACCTGAGAAATACAGCAAATGAATGTATATAAGCAGAACAGAAACAGACTCACAGATATAGAAAACAAGCTAGTGTTTACCAGAGGGGAGAGAGAGGAGGGTAGGGGCAAGATAGGGGTGTGGGATTAAGAGATACAAGCTACTGTGTATAAAATAGATCACAAGGACATGCTGCACAGCTCCGGGAATTATAATCATTATCTTGCAATAACTTTTATAGAGTATCCTGTGTAGAAACTCTAAAGCACTATGCTGCACACCTGAAACTAATATTATATTGTAAATCAACTTTAATTTTTAAAAGATAATGTAAACAACTGGCACTTTAATAAGCATATAATTTCCCAGCTTTTCTGAATGCCATGTTTCTACATCTTGAAAAGGAGACGTTTAAATGATCCAAAATGTTCCTTCCCGTTCTAAAACTGCAGATTTTAACCAGTAAAGTAAAATCATTCTTGGAATGTCAAACCTAAGAGTATTTAAGATGTAGTCTATGAATATTTTAATCCTTCCACGTCAAATCTAGAAGTGTTGGAGCAGGCCTTCAGGGATAATCTTGAATTAGAATGAACACCTTTCAAGTAATCTGTAGAGAATCGTTACAAACCATTGTTTCAGTCGCTCAGAAAAAAGGCTTTTCACAGCTTTTTAGCTTATCATAGTTCAGGTACTGAATCTGAAATGAACCCACCAACCTCGTCTCTCAACATCTCAAAGGCTGTGCCTGGTTTTAGACTAACTTCTTATCCAAACCATTAAAATCATATCCACAATCACAGGCTTGAAAGCATGACTGGCCACACGTCTTTTCAACTCTCTCATGGAGACAACCTGCACCCTCTTCCTAACGTGCCCTTCTGTCCACTTCGGGTGCCGTGTGCCAAGAAGGCCCTCCTGGTCTCAGACGGCTGAATTCATCATTAACTTGACGACTTCTCCCTTTCCAATTTCATTGGCCAGCACGATGGAAAGTTTTCAAAGAGGCTGGTCAAATACAGTTAAGGCTAGTAAAAGCTGAAGTCTCCTTGTCCTTCCTTTCATTTGTCTAGAGAAAGGAAGAAGCCAAGAATTATCAACCCCTGCCCCTACCCCGGCCATGTGCATCAGCCATTCCCCAAAGCCACGACCAGAACTGTATACAGATGGGCTCTGGGATAGGAACCTCTACCACATTTTTATCCCAGCCCTGTGGAGAGAAGAGTGGGCTGAGTGGACAGCCCCGCTCCACAGAAAAATGCAAGTGGTCCTTTATCCCATTCACCCCATTTCCCTTGCTATGAGGTACAGTGACGATACAGGGCGTTCAGTGAACAGAAGCTGTTCTGCTTGGATTCCACTGGATGCGCTGAGATTCCTCACTGCTGTCCCCACCATCGGTCACTGTTCTGTTTCCTGGAGGGCTACAGCCGGGAAAATGCCCCTACTGTCTGCATAGCTTGATTGCTAGTCTGAGTCCCGGCCTCATCCCTCTTCTAATCTGGTCACCTGGAGCCAGTTCTCAGCACCCCACTTCTTGTCCCCTGATCCCCTATCTGCATTTGGAGCTCTGCAGCTTTAGAAATCTCTCTCAGAAGTAAAGAGACCTCAAAATCAAATGAGAGAGTAAGAAAGAGACTCCCCCTGCCAGTACCCTTCACGACAGCCCAGAGCCCTCATCTGTGCTGCCAACTTCCCTAAAGTCTCTCTCTCTCCAAGACCCACCCTGACTCTAATGTGAAGGATTATCTGCAAAGGGGAAGGATTCAGCCCCTCTCCCCATCACACACACAAAAGGAGAGGACATTCTGACCCTTCCCCCACATTTTCCAATTTCTGTCACAAGAGACTATTCATAATTATTCGTCCTTCAAGTACTTAGCTTGTACGTCTTCCAACCACTTTCCTTGTAACCTTCTTTACTACGTGACTTCAGTGTCCATTATGTTTTCTGCCCAGGGGGACTGCAACATGTTTGGTGAACACAGGACCAGGGGTCCCCAAGTCCTTTATAGTCCTGTGTCTATAAAACCCAAGAGCCATAAATTCTACTCCTTATAAAGCACTTGGGTCATCCGGGAAAGGTGGAAAGATACCCGTTTAAGTCACTGTCTAGCACAACGAAACAGAGGGATGGAGACATGGGGGGACAAGGACACTGCCATTTGCTGAGTGCTTATCACACGTCAGAAACTGGGACCAGCTGTGATCACATTATCTTATTTAATCAGCTATGAAGTAGGGATTCTCTCATCCCCATCTGACCAATGAGGAAAGTTAATATTTAGAGAGACTAAGAGAGGTACCCAATTTAGGATTACTAGTAAGGAGTACTGGGGCGGGGAGTAAAAGGGACACGGAATTAAAACTCAGGGGCCTTGGCTGCAAATGTGTGCCCTGGAGCAGTTATCAGAGCAGTAATTAGCAGACCACGGGGGACACAGATTAATGCTGTAGGGGCACCAAGAAGTCTGCTGGCTGCGTTGTCTTGCCCCCGTCTTCTATCTGCCCGCAGATGTGGGGCACAATCCGTCATAAGCCCCTGTCCGAAGGAGCTAAGATTAACTAAACCCAGCTTCCTCCAGAGAGGAAGAAAGCTGCCTAAACACAGCACATCTCTGAGGGAAGAAGAGTCACCGGTGAGATCCTGCCTCAGTGGAATTTTGCTGAATACACGAAGGAGTCAATGGAATGAAACTGACTGAGATGCTCTGAGACAGCTCACGTCCATAATGAAAAGGAAAACATTATCTTCCTCAAATCTGTGCTTCCCTGCAAAGCTGCTTCTCCTCCTCCCAAAACAGTGAGGAGAGCCTTCTCCTGCCTCCACGGGGGAGGTGGGCAGTGGATTTTGGTGCGTCCGTCAGCCCCCCTTTTACTGTCTTTGATGTCTGAGGGTCTCACCCCTTCCTGCTCTGCAAGTGACCATCCGAGTCCTGCACAGAGGGTCGTGTGTACATAAGAGATGCTCTTCGATCCAGTGTAACGGTGTAACACGACCCCTTCTGCACGTGAGGAAGACCAGCCTGACCACAAGAAGGGCAGGGACGTGGAGAGGAGAGGGTGAAAAGCAAAAGGTCATCTCTAAGCTTCAGAGATCAGAACTGTGTGCAGGTCATTCATTTGTGAAGGGATCCCAGGGAACGAGAACGGGGCCAGTGGAAAACGCGAAGTGGGTAAAGAGGAGAAGCCAGCCTATGTCTGCATGATTGAGCAGGTCACCACCTCGCCCTCCTGGGGAGTCAGTCCTGCAGCATGTCCTCTGAGCTACCAGGTGGCTTCCTCAGAGGGATGTTAATTCCTTGGTACTTTCAAGTCTGTTCGTGAACCAGGATGCGCTGACTGGACTCCTGCAGGAATTCTAAAAGGCTTCCTCAGCCCAGTTCCAATCTGAGTGTGGAGCCTTCCCCATATCAACAAGCACTTCTCAGATGCCAGCAGCGTGTCTGAAAACTCAGCTCAGCTCTGACACTACCTACCCGGAGAGAGATCAGATGCCACTGGTAAAGGGCTCAGTGCCACAAGCTCTCCTCTACTTCCAAGGCCAGCTCCAAGCCCAGCGTGTTACCTGTGCTTCCGACCAACCAGCTACAAACTGGAGGTTCCGACGACCCCCTCCAGCTCAGGACGCCAATCCAAGTCCAGGTTGCTACCTGCATTTCTGACCAACTGGCTCTGAGTCAAATGTTCCCACGACCCCTTCCTCGGGTTCGATTAACTTCCTAGAGTGGCTCACAGAACTCAAGGAAAACCAGTTTACTAACTAGATGACCGGTTTATTGTGAAAGGACATTAAAATCAACAGCCAGATGAAAAGATACAAAGGGCAAGTTCCCAAAAAAAGGACTTTCTGTCCTTATGGAGCTTGGGGCCAGGGCAGTGGCCAGTGGAAGGGTGCTGGTCCCCCGTGCAGAAGCTCCCTGACAAGGACCCAGAGCTGTCCTTATGGAGCTTGGGGCCAGGGCAGTGGCCAGTGGAAGGGTGCTGGTCCCCTGTGCAGAAGTTCCCTGACAAGGACTAAAAAGCTGTCCTTTGGGGGCTTTATGGAGGCATCGTCACACAGTCACAATGGACTGAGCAACTGGCCAGTGGTGACTGGTCCACCCCCCAGGCCCTCTCCTCTTTCTGGAGGCTGGGAGGTGGGACTGAGACGTTCCAACCGTCTCATCACATGTTTGGTTCTTCGGGCATCCAGACCCTGTCCTTGGGGTGGTGGGGGGCCGACATTCACCCTGTTAGCGTAACAAGAGACACCTTTGTTGCTCTCATCACTCAGAAAATTCCAAGAGTCTCCGGAGCTCTGCACCACAGATGGGAGGGTTTTCCTTCACTTCTGACCAAACTCAGTCCTATGTAGTGCTACAGGTTAGTGATGGTGTCCACATGCAACTACGACCACCAGATTAAGCCAACTTGTCTGTGACTGGACCTGATGTTTTTCTCTCTCTGTTAGGTGATCACGGGAAAGCCTGCATGAGCCCACAGGCGACAGGAGAGGCACTGGTACAACAGCGGGAGACGCTGCAGAGTCTGGACCACCTGTCCTGCAACTTCCTGCGCCCTCAGAGCTGCCTGCATTCCTTCCTGAAGGGACCACCTGTACAGAACAACGTGCACTGTGACGCTGCCCAGTCACAGGACGCAGTGCGTTGGAAATCACCCCGCTGACAATGGACTCCCCAGTTTCATACACACTGACATCCTTGCTCAGGTGATGAGTTGCTAGGGCTCAGCGGGATGTCAAAGGATGCTTTTTAAACACCAACTGGCACTTCTTTGCGCAGAAGGCATGGTGCTGCCCCGGAGCCCCGGCAGGCCACGCAGTGGCTCCTCGCCCAGCACAAGCACCCCGCACCGTCGGCCGGCTGGTCCACGGTCTGCGTGGCCGGCCTGCACTTGCCGCACAGCCCTCTCCTTGCTCCACGCCAGCTCAGCATGGGTGGCTTTCTGGGCTACTTAATGAAAGAGTAAGAATGTTATTCCCAACTGTAGCGTATGCTACCTTCAGGATTCAAGCACGCCTACCGAGCATTATGCCTCTTAGTGGTACAAAGCATGAGGTCCAGCAACGTGTCCTTTTGAGGCAACGTCTGGGCACGGCAAAGACCACCAGACACCTTACAACGTCACTGCTGTGGCTGGATCCCGAATCCTCACACAGCTCATCTCAGACACTCCAGCACCCAAGGCTCTCACTAAGGTACCCACAGCATTTTCACTTCTTGCTCGCCAAATCCAAATGGCATGATGTTATCAATATAGCAAAGGAACATCAATCTATAGAACTCTAAGATGATCGAGCTTCCTGAGAGAGGTACTGTGATGGACTGTCGTCGGTGAACAAGATAGTGACCACGCACTGCGGTCCATCATATGCAAACACAAACTATTTATTTTTGGAGGGGAGGACATATGTTTTTATTTCTCTTGGGTTAATACTTAAAAGAGGAACTGCTGGATTGCATGGCAAATCTTTGTTTTAATTTTACAAGAAATTGCCCAGATGTTCTCCTGGAGTGAATGCACCGTTTAACACCCCCAGCAGCAGGTACGAGCGCCCCAGCTGCTCCGCGCACGTGCCCACATGGTACAAACACATCTTGAATAAAGAAAAGACCAGCGCTCCCACCTCCTGGCAGCCCTCTCAGTCAGTGATGACGACAGAAAATGCACTTAGCCGATGAGGTGCCACCCACAGAGTGCCCGAGCCTGTGCTGACTCATTACGGTAAAGAGTCTCCATTCATCACGACAGGTGTGACCGGACTACTAATGGGTCACGCTTACAGTCAGCCTTGTCATCTGCCATAGCCCATCAGGTTTTTTGCAAAGGTCAACAAAAAAAACCAAGCGGGGACCTAGGAGGAATGTTCTAAGGAAGCATGTAAAATGTGCTCTAGAACGGCCCACCCGGATCAGAGAGAGGGCAGAATCTTCCCCCAGCATCCATCAGGGCTGGTCAGGGCACCCAGGGCACCCAGGGGGTATCACCTGCTCACACCCATCAGAAAGGATGCACGCGCTCTCAGAGACAGACAGCCCCCACAGCAGAGGGAGAGAGGACCTAGGGTGGGTACTCACTGGTACCACCGAGGTGAGACAGATGCTGGCAACCGGGGACCACAGCATAACTGGAGCACAAAGGTTGTTCGGGAAGATGCGGGAGGGCCCACAAAATGTCATAACCAACGGCCGAGGACTGCAGTATTTTAGGCATGATCTGCAAAGGTATGAACTAAGGTGATGGTGACGGCTATGATGAAAAGTGACTAATAGATCATTTGCTCTC
Source organism: Camelus ferus (assembly GCF_009834535.1). Taxonomy (NCBI): domain Eukaryota; kingdom Metazoa; phylum Chordata; class Mammalia; order Artiodactyla; family Camelidae; genus Camelus; species Camelus ferus. The sequence goes on along the minus strand of NC_045726.1, from coordinate 4,748,680 downwards.
ATGTCCTGTGACAAAACAGTTTCTTGGAAAAGTGAAAGTTGAGAAATGCTGGTTTATCCAAGAGTGGTCTTCCTTCACATTGAGATTTCCAACTGAAAATGCAAACTCCTGTATCTGGATGTCATCTGTGCTACTGATCCCCGGGGATCAGAGAGGGAAGTCCACGTACCAGGGTTTGAATCTAAACCAATTTAATCTGGACAGTTCTGCTATTTTTCTTTTTGCGACACTATAAGAAAATGTTAATTAACTAAAACGGAACTCAGATCAATGAGTAAACAGGACTTCAAGTATAAAAAGAAATCTCATGAACTTCCCGCAGACTAAAAGTACGTAAGAGCGAACAGCATGGTGGATGGACTCCAGGCTCCCAGGAACGTCCCAGAGCCAGGCGGCGTTCAGGGCTGGGACTCTTCAAAATCTTCCCTCTCTTTCTCAAAATATGTATCTATCTACACTTATTTTCCAAAAATAATTTTGGTGAACAGAAAATCCATGTCTCAGATTTCTTCTGGAGGCCCCCAAAGGATTCCCAAGTACACCTGCGCCGCATCATAGCGGGATAAATTAATGATGTATGAACACATCTTTTGTGCTAGAAAAACAGTGGGAAAAAAAAAATCTCCAAGTGTTAAAACTGGGTCATAAACAACATTGGAAAAAGAAACTTTCGTTGTGCAGTTGGGAAAATCAGAAGCTGTTTTTTGTGCCTGGTAGGAAAGAGCTGAGCCTGGGGAGATAGTAGCTTATTGTAATGATGTTCCAGGAAAGTTTACTTCACTTTCTAGTCAACTGTGAACCTATTTCCTATAAGACGGTTGGAAATCAACTTTCTGAATAATCTTTAAGTGTTCTTACCAATTTCCTTCCAATCCAACAAATTTAAATCACTAGGGAGACAGAAAGAGACCCGAAAGCCCCAGACAATTCTGAGAAACTGCAGAAGTCAGCGGGAGTCAGGATCTAGGCTTTCCCCCAGCTCCTGGGGGATCTGTAAGTCTCATCCGTCTTCCTATATTGAAGCCAGCCATCATTTTAACTTCTGAGGAAATACTGCGGCAACACAGGAAGAAGAGCATTTTCAGTACAGTGCAGGATACAGCAGAGGTGACTGAGGGAGGGCTGCAGGCAAGGACATGGTTTCCGAGTCCATTTCATGTCAAGTGCCAGTTATTTCCCAGTAGAAAAAGGCGTAAAGAAAGCAAAAACTTGTCCTGTGCACACGTTATTCTTCCACTAGCTTTCCTAATGACCACTGAGGAAGAGACTCAACCCTGATCAGGAAAAACACCATGACTATGGGTTATCTACTATATTCATGATCAACCCAATACCCATTTAATGATCTCTTACCTCCCCTCAAATACCCATCATGCAGACACAAAATTCTGTTAAATAACATGGACAATCAAGACAAAGGATCCAACACAAAATTGCAAGAGGCCAAAACAAATGCCTTCAGATTTAAAATATACAAATATCGTGTTGTGGATGTCGCTACAAAGGTGACCACCAAGTCCTGCGTAAGACGCTCGCTCCCAGGTACCGTGCCTGTGGCCAGGCCCCTGACGTTCTGCGCACCGGCTGACTGGCCAGCTCTTCCCTGGGTAACTCAATCTTAGGGCACGAGCACAGAACTCACTTAAGAATGCCTTTTGCAAAAGGGAAGATTTCTTGGCTGAACTCAACAGAAGCTAAACGAATTTAAGAAACCAGATGACTGTGGGAATGAAAAGGTAGAAGAGAAAGCCTTTCTGTTCACTGAGAGTCTGGGCTGAGGTCCCCAAAACTCACAGAACTGTATACGCACCTCTGCCTTCTAAAGAGCGCTAGTAGCTTTACACCGTAAGACTGACAACATAGAACAAAACCGTAGCTTTGTTTGAGTCCCCCAAAGGGGAGTCTGAGAAAAGAACCTGTGCTGAGGTAGTTCACCTCGTAGTCTGTACAAGAAAGCAGGAGCGAAGGCCCAGGGAGATCAAGACGGGGGAGGTGGGAAAGCCAAGAGCAAGAGGGCTTCACTCTGAGGGTCCCCTGAGGAACTCAGAAAGCCGTCCAGGACAGTCCACCCAAAGAAGGGGGTCGGGATCATTTACCTACCGGTGCGCCCACTGGTTGAGGGTCGACTGCAGTGTTAATTGTACTGCACTTGGGGACAGAACCTACAAGTGGGCCAAGGGGATGCCTGCTGCTTGAGAGAAGGTTCTGAGACAGAACTGGAGAGGTTCACGGTGGACCGCTGGGGTGAGGTGATATCCCTGTGCTTAGAACCGTGCACCACGGCTGTGGCTGAAATAAAAAGTGAACTGACAGGATGCGCCAAGCACCTGCTATGTTGGCCCACCCCCCCAGCCTACTTTCACAGACACCTGAGAGTGATCAAAGGGAGTCACTCGTTAAAGAAAGGGGCTCGAGGCACCGCGGAGTTGCCTTAAATTCCCACAGGGGAGGGGAGAGGGCTGCACTCTACCCAGCAAGGCAGATGAGGAAGCTTAAAGAGAAGAATGCCTCCAAGCGCCTGGGGGGTGCTTGCAAGGGGGACACCTTAAATCTCAGGCCAACAGGCATCTCTTACTCACCAGAAAGAGTGCCTGCGCTTCCCTGTGCTGCTAACAGAATAGAGAGTTTCCGGACGCATCCCTTTAAGCTTGCCTTCTTTTCACCTGGGAATTCTGAAGTCAGCAGGCTAGCTGGAGCAGCCCACAGGCGCAGAGCAAGGAGAAGAGGACACCGCTATGAGATCAAGCGCCTTCTGCCATTTAGTGCAGCAAGGTCACATGCGTTCCCACTGGCCTGGCAGACACCCTGCATGGAAGGCCAGGATATCACCCAAGACAGCTGCCCGCAGGACAAGGAGCCACAGCAGAGAGGGCTGCGTGGGATGCACCACCGCGGGGCAGCGACTGGGGGGAGGTCCTAAACAGTCAGCCAAAGGGTGTGTCTTCAAAAGAATGAAATCATGCCATTTGCAGCAAACACGGATGGACTTAGGGATCATCACACTAAGTCAGACAGAGAAAGACAAATGCCATATGACATCATTTACATGTAGAACCTAAAATACGGTACAACTGAACATATTTACAAAATGAAAACAGACTCACAGACATAGAAAACAAACTTGTGGTTACCAAGGGGAAAGGAGGGGAGGGATAAAGTCAGAGTTTGGGATTAACATAAAAACACTGCTATATATAAAACAGATAAACAACAATGTCCTACTGCAGAGCACAGGCGGCTATAGTCAATAGCGTGTTATAACACGTAAGGAAAAGGAATCTGAAAAAGTATACACATACATAATATATTATATATATATATATAATCTGAATCACTATGCTGTACACCAGAAACAAACACCACATTGTAAATCAACTACACTTCAAAAAAAGAAAAGTGCATTTTCAGGGCTAAAGTAGCAGGCTGCTAGCTGTCCCCACACGTGCCCTCTCCCTCCTGCAGGACACACGGCTGCCAAGATGCAGACTGCATTTCTCCGCCTCCTTCCACTCAAAGTAACCACAGGACCGGGTCACCGCCAGAGCAATGTTAACTTTGTAAGTTACACTAGAACAATGAGAACCCTTTGGCACAAGGTTGAGTTTTTCTCCTAGAGAGAGGGTGTATGTCACTCAGGAATTAACCAATGGGATTTTCTATGAATGACAGGGAAAGCTTAGCATTTCTTCTTTCCTTTAGTCTGAATGCCTCAAGGTAACAGAGTACAAGTGGCAGCTTTTTAAATAATACCTGTATTTTCCAATGTAGGTATTAAAGATGTTGATATAGTTTTTTGTTTAATTTTTATACAGCATTTTTATTCTTATAAAACTTAAACATATCACTGCTGTGATAGGTTTCCTAATTTCAGAGGAGAGAGTTGTTTTAAAAACGTACGTTTAAAGCACTTTAAGGTACACAGTGACTTCTCACAACCTGCCATTAGTCACAGAACCGGACTTGCTTCCCTCCCCTTATTTATTTCCCACTGGAGTCTGGCACTGGTGCTCCTCCCCTGGGAAGCACAGGCGGACACGCGGCAGCAGGTGCAAACCGGAAGGGACTTCCCGCTTCTTCCTCCTCGGACCCCACCCGTTTTTATAAACTTAATGGCCTGAGAGTGAGGTGTCTCCAGTTTTATTGTTGTTTTTTTATTGAAGAATAGCTGATTTACAATCTTGTTTTCTATGTCTTTGAGTCTGTTTCTGTTTTGTAACTAAGTCCATTTGTATCACTTTTTTAGATTCCACATGTAAGTGATATCATATTTGTCTTTTTCTATCTAACTCACTTCACTTAGAATGACAATCGCCATCCATGTTGCTGCAAATGGCATTACTGCATTCTTCTTTATGGCTGAGTAGTATTCCACTGTATGTGTGTGTATACACCACATCTTCTTTATCCAGTCATCTGTCAATGGATACGTAGGTTGCTTCCATGTCTTGGCTATTGTGAACAGTGCTGCTGTGAACACTGGGGTGCATGTATCTTTTCCAACTGGAGTTTACTCTAGATGTATGCCCAGGAGTGGGAGTGCTAGGTCATTTGGTAACTATTTTTTTGTTTAAGGAATTTCCATACTGTTTTCCATAATGGCTGCACCAAACTCCATTCCCACCAGCAGTGCAGGAGGGTTCCCTTTTCTCCACATCCTCTCCAGCATTTGTCGTTTGTGGAATTTTTAATGACAGCCATTCTGACTGGTGTGAGGTGACAGCTCATAGGAGTTCTGATGTACATCCCTCTGGTAATTAGTGATGTTGAGCATCTTTTCCTGTGCCTGTTGGCCATCTGTATGTCTTCTTTGGAGAAATGTCTATTTAGGTCTTCTGCCCATTTTTTGATTGGACTTTTTGTTTGTTATTAAATCATATGAGCTGTTTGCATACTTTGGAAATTATTCCCTTGTCAGTCGCATCATTGCAAATATTTCCTCCCATTCCATACGTTGTCTGTTCAGTTTGTTTATGAACTCCCTTGCTGTGCAAAAGCTTATGATTTTGACTAGGTTCCATTTGTTTACTTTTTCTTTTATTTGTATTGCTTTGGTAGAGGTGTCTCCAGTTTAAAATGAGAGCCATGGAGAGGAAGGACGGAGCATTTTCTGAATAAAGGTCACAAAAAAAGTCAAAAACATCCACATCAAAACTGTCACCTATGAACACACTTAGATTCTGAAAACTTACAAGTCCCTAAAGATAGTTAACAACAAAAAAAAAGGTGGCCTGTTCACTTCCAGTTCATCTAGGGTTTCCATCCTCTTTGCCCTCTTGTCAAACTCTCCCACTCCCTGAAGGCTGCCCTCTCTCCCAGGGTGGACCCTCCATCTCCTCCACCTTCTCGGTTCGATGTCATGAAAGCCTGTCTCCCAGCTCCACAGGGGCTCAGCCAGCTGCCTCCACTGCTCCCCCCGCCTGGCTGCCCCCACGCTCTCTCGTCCATCAGAAGAAGGCTGAGGGGCAGGAGGGGTGGGTACCAGTCAAGAGCCCAAGGAGGGCAGTTGCCCCGAGATCCTCAGGGCTTGAACCAAGTCTTATTTGACCCTGGTTCCCTCGCCCCAGCACAGCAAGAACGAACTAAAGCTGTTTTTGTCTTGTTTCATTTTGGTTTTGCATGAATTGAGTCACTGGACGAAGACAAGGAAAAGAACCTTTCTCTTCCCCTAGGGACAGAGCACTCTGAGTGTGGGTCCTGGGTGTTCACTGCCAGGCAGCCGGACCTCTGCAGGGCGGGTTAAAGCTCAGACTGTTGTCCCCATCTAGCCATTTTGGGGACCTCAGGGGCTGCTGAGCAGGGCAGAGGCTGGGCAGCCCCGAGCCACCCAACTACCACTTGCTTAGTAGCCTCTCTGCACAGCCAGATGCCGCCGAGAAGCTGTCTTGGGTCGCCTGCCACTTCCAAACTAGCAGCCTTCCAAGAAGCTCTCATTGAGATGAATGAAGAAATTTATAAGCGAGATGGGAAAGACAGGAAGGAAGATGGGTAAAGAGTGCTGTTTCAGCCCTTCCACTGAGGTCCAGTCTGCGCACCCACAGCCAGCCTCGCCCAGTGCCAGCTGCCCTCACTCTGTGAAGCAGTCACCCTGCATGGGAAAGTACCAGCAGGCTCCCGGCCCATCACCACTCGTTACCAGGAAGAAGAATCACTTTCTCATCTGAAGCTCTTCTGATCGTGGCCCATTGTCCGTGACTGATGTTGCTCTAAGTAAGGCAGTCAAAACTGAGTAACCTCCACCAGCCTCATGCGCAGGAAGTGTGCGCTGCAGTTAAGACCAAACCCAGAGGAGGCAGAGCTGGGACTGGACAGCAAATGCCTTCTTCCACCTTTCCGACCGCCTTCCGAGGACCTAGAGGTATAAGACCCCAGGCAGCGACTTCACAGCTCTCATCATCACAGTGCCCAGGAGGGAGGAACAGTGCGCTCACACCCGTGAACAGTGCAGAACTCCACGGACATCACCCGCCTGTTAGATTCAGGTCGGACCAGAGGACAAGTGTACGGGACTTACCTCCGTCATAAATCATAAATACATTGTTTTATATTTCACTTGCTAGAACGCACATTAAAATAATTCTTCGAACATCTAACGGTGTCACTTTACACTTCAGTTCCTTTCTCAATACTGTCCCGGTGACCCTTAAAATAATTGGAATAAGGTTCACGAGTCCCCTTAGCAACCATATTTTTTTACCAATCAATTTTTTTCTACAAAGCATCCTGTGATTTTGGTCTTAAGTAAGATAATAGCTTACATGATGACAAAGTCATTACTTCTCTCAATAGACTTGAACTTCGTGTGAAAATGGAACCAACAAGAGGGGCGCTGTCTGCGGTTTATTCACAGGGAGCAAAGGGGACATCGTGTATGAGACGGCCCCGGTGGCCCCAGCATCTCCCTCAGTCCTGGAGCGAAGGCTGGGATAAAAGCGGCACATGGACGGGAGAAGTCTTAAAGGGAGGTTTTCTTCAAAATTAGCTCAAGATGCATGAAGTAAACAATTTAAAAGGCCCATAAATAGACAGCTAGCTAATAGTTATTACATTCAATAATTTAGCATGATGTGCGTGACGGTTCTGACCTCCAAAATAATTTAGCGCATTGAGCTGAGATTAAATGCAGAACATTAATTTTGCCCTCTGGTTGTCAAGCCAACCCAGAGACCCGTCACATCCATTTAAATAAAGCCTGCATCATGTAATAATATTAAAAGGAATAAAATATTAATATGCGCCGGTGGTAGACCATTGACCAGAGGCACTGCAGCGAGGTTGCCTTTAATTTATTACCCTGACAATCTGTCTTTGTACTCAAAGGAGGAGTTAAAGCGACGTCTGAGAATTATTTTTCATGCTAGAAGATGGGCCCATTTAAGAAAGGTTACAGGTCCACCAAATGCTGACAAGTTCCAGCATCACCAAGAAAAGAAACTCGTGAGTTCCATTTACGTGTACTGATTTTTTTTAATTGAAGCATAGTCAGTTCACAATGTTGTGTCAATTTCTGGTGTACAGCACAATGCTTAAGTCTTATATATACATGTATTTGTTTTCATATTCTTTTTCCTTACAGGTTACTACAAGATTTTGAATATATCTAGTTCCCTGTGCTGCACAGAAGAAACTTGTTTAATTGTATTAATTTAAAGAGAGAGTACAAATGCCAGGAATCAGGTGTAATGAAAATGAAATTTTAAAAGGAAAAGGGAGAGAGTAATTCATTCAGTGAGGCTTGATGAGAGGTTCCCCCATAAGGAAGAGATATGTAAATAAATCAATGTATTATTCACATGCCACGTACACCAAGCTTGATCAGCGTGTCTTCTATCGAACACATTCTGATTTTTATCTCTGAGGAGGATGCTTTTCTGGACTATTTTCCAATGAGTTTGCTCCCTGAAGAGTGGAGATTTTAAGCATATATCCTCAAAGACTATACTCCCATTCTGAAGACAACATCCCTGCAAGAACCACATTTATTCCACTTGGAAATGTCAGACTGATGCGTGTGGGGGTGGCAGTGACAAACAGTGTGCGAAGCACACGTGCACGTTTACTGTGCTGCTTCACTGATGAGGATACTCAAGTCGTTCATTTTACTAGATGAGGAATTTGTGTCAAATTTTTTTAAGAAAATATTTTCTTTAAAATTTCTTTTAAACACACCCAGCACAGTCTTTCCTGCTAATTATGTTATTTTTCTACTTGTTTCACAAGCACGTTGAAAACCAGAGGCTGCATTCTCACCTCCCCACCGTCCACCCCCCGGGGCAGCGGGCCTCCCTTTCAGCCAAGCCTCCAGTGACTTCAGCCGAGCGTCCACTGACTTCTGAGACTCCTCCCTGTGCCCTCAACCAGGAGTAAGACACATGGATACAAAGCAATCTGGCTACAGGAAAAGAATTGTTTAAAATGCTCATCAAAGCGTTGAATTCTGCAAACCAGGTGACTGCTCAGCAACGTTCAGATCACACGTGAAAGCGCCAACGTCAGAACTGAAGTCGGGCAGCGTCCCCTTCACGTGGAAAGTACAGCACAGCGAGGACCCAAGACCACACCCAGTTGCAGGGACAGACCCCGACACCGCAGAGCTCGCTGGCCGCCTGCAGTCGCTCAGCAGGGCGCAGTGGGCACCAGCTCAGCATCTCAGTGTGCCTGTCACCTCTGAGGGCATGGACAGCCGCTTGTGTTCAGAGTCAAAGGATCAGTCGACTGAATTCCTTATCCTCAACTGATTCCTTCTACTCATATTTTAATTTCTACAAAACAAGCTCCCTGAATTAACTAAGTTCAGCTATAGCAGGAGGTTTGCTAGTCAAACACAATTTAACACCCGGTTTGCACTTCACGTCCTCCTGTGGCACATACACGGGACTCAGAAGGGGTCACTGCTACCCTGAGCATCTCCTTGGCCCCTCACCGTGTATGCTAAATGGTTACAGAGATGGTCATCTCTGGGAGGAGTTCCTCTTCTTCATCAAAGTCCAATGAGGGATGTCACAATTAACCCAGGAGAAAAGACGAAAGATGTGTTAAGTTTAAATTATTTACCCAGACGAAAGCAGACAATCATAGAGCAATACAAGGAGTACCTCCGTTTTAAAGGGTCATTAATTCATCTTCATGAGCAAGGCTGGCACGGAGAGGCCCCTGAGAGACCCCCTCCCTGGGCTGGCACTCTGCAGCGTTACCACGGAGGCTTGCCCCTTCCTGCACACACCCCTAGCCAGGGCTCACAGGGAGCAGCTCGCAAATCCCTTGCTGGAGTCAGAAACCCTGATGGGAACACATTTGAAACATCTGATTGTTGCAGGTGTTTCCCAAGAGACGTCCCCATCGATCAGTGTTTCTGAAGAACCGAACTCCCCTCCCTCTGCCCTGCAAGACACGAGGCGCGGCACGCAAGCCCCTGGACCAAGAGACCTTGTCATCCAAAGCAGGCAAAGGGGCAGGGCTGCCAGGTAAAATATATAATTCCAGTTAAATCTGAAATTCAAATAAACTGATTTTTTTTTTTAGAATAAGTATGTCCTGAATATTTCATGCAACACACTTAGACTAAAAAGTACTTGTTGTTTATCTGAAAATTCAAACTTAACTGGGAATCCTGTATTTTTATTTGCTTAGTCTGGTAATCCTAGGAGGGGACTGTGCTAGGAAAGGGAAAAGACGGGCAAAGCTCCTGGTCACAGCCGCTGAACAGGAGTAACACCACTTGTGGGGTGCCTACCTCTGCCAAGAAATAAACTTATAAAAGATGTGTGTGTGTGTGTGTGTGTGTGTGTGTGTGTGCGCACAAATGAATTTGATCAAGACTCAATAAATGCCCAGATAAACTATTTTTAAAGAACAAAGGAGTACTATGGGTGAACTACAAGTGACTTTATTCAATAATTAAGTTCAGCTGCCATTTACCTAGCAGTAGTGTATGTAACCAACATTGTCTTGCTTAATTATCTAAAATTCTTCATCAGTAATGTATCAGTAAACACATTTCACCAGGGAGCTAGAGTACCTTTAAAAAGAGTATCCGTCCACAAAGAGACAATGATAAATGACAATCGGATAGACAGACGGATGGATGATACGGACAGATGGCTGATAGAGAATGTCAAGAAGTACACACAAGACACAGGTAACAGTGGAGGGCTTGAGGAGAGAGTCCGGAGCGCTGGAGGATGGACAGCGTGGAGGAGGGGGCCAGGGAGGACCTGGGACGGGGGGCCCAAGGCCAGCTTCACAGACACAGGACCCAGGGCTTAGAAGAGCCCTGCACCTGGCCCAATGCTCTGCTGGCACCGTCTTGAAATCCTCCATGACTGTGAACAAAGGTTCCCATGGTTCGATCTTGCACTGCTGCCAGCAATTACGTAGCTGGTCCTGGGAGGCAGTTTCTAGGCTCTCTAGATAACAGAGCCCGGGGCCAAAGCACAGGTGCTACCATGCTACTGAGGAGCGTACTCCAGGGAAACAGGAGCGCGTGGGAAAGGGGAACGACGCTGGGGGCGAGGAGGCCCACAGGGGAGCGTTTCAGCTGCCCTCCGGCTGGAGCAAGCGAAGCTGAGGCCTCGGATGTGCTCAGAGGGAAGCACTGTCTGAGACTGCAGCCCACATGCGCACGTGTGCTGGTGGCTGGAAGAGGAAAGACTTTATCCCCAGCCTCCTCTCCTCTTCTCCATCTTCCATTAGTCACAGTCCACCAAGGTGAGCTGCCAACTGCTCCCACTTACAGGCTGAGTCAGCAGTTTCTCCGAGCAGCAACCAGGAATGCGAAAGCCGGACAGGACCAGTCTGGCCAGGGCGTGGCCACAGCATCCCTCTCACTGGTCAGCACAGCATGCGGCCTCCCACCCCCAGCAGCTCCTAGGAACGTTGCCAGGGCTGCCCACCCACCCCACACCCAGCTAGAGAGCCAGGCAGGACACGAGCGAGGAACGGTGCAGAAACCGAGCCCCACAACCACTCACATGAGAGGTACCTGCACAGTGGATGAGCATCAAGCCAAGGAAATGGGTACCACAGCCTCGCCAACAGTGTGGGCGTTGGCTGACTAAAAGAAGCCTGACGCCAACACCGCCTCCTGCACAGCCCGGCTTATCCCGGTCAAAACACAGGTACAACTTCAGCGTAATTTTTAGGACTCCATGGTGAGCTGGAAAAGCTACAGGGAAAAGCTATGAAGTGATTACAAAAAAATGTGCATAATGGCTCATTTGCGGGGGGAGCAAGTAACAGCGATGGGAGAGGGTCCAGGGGCACTTCTGGATCCCAGGATGTTCTTGTGCTGCTGCCCTGGAGTCAAAGTGAACAAGGTGAAACAGAGGAAGGGTCGCTGTTCCAAACGCTGCTGATAAACACAGTGAGACAGACTTGACTCACTCCCACCGGATCTGACCCTGCAGACAGGGTGGTCAGTGGTCACCCTGGATTATCTGGAGTGAAGTCAAGAGAGACAGAAGAGAAGAAATAGGAGGCAGTGGGTATCAAAACTCTGCTAAGGGGTTTAGTTGTAAAGCAAAGGATAAATATAGGGCTGTGGCTGGAAATGGGAAGGGTTTTGTTTCTTTTTGTTTTTAATGCATGAGGTGAGATATATGAGTCTGCACATGCACCTGTAAGACGGGGAAACTGATGGAACAGAGAGAGAGAAGACTGCCGGCACAGGTCTTCAGGTAAGCTTGAGATGACGGCATCTTGAGGAACGTGGACAATCAACACACAGTCACGGAAGAAAAGGTAGAGGGTGAGGGCCTGGATGCAGGGAAGCCGGTAGCTGTGCTCGTGGGATGCCATAGAAGGCCTTTCCTATTATAGAGATAAAAGCTGTAGATGGGAATGAGAATGGGGGAAAGGTGCTAAGAGGTCTGAAAACAGAGAATGTAAGAAATAAATGCTCAATAGCACTAATTATCAGAGAAATGCAAATCAAAACTACAATGAGGTATCACTTCACACCAGCCAGAATGGCCGTCATTAAAAAGTCTACAAATGATAAATGTTGGAGAGGCTGTGGAGAAAAGGGAACCCTCCTACACTGCTGGTGGGAATGCAGTTTGGTGCAGCCATTATGGAAAACAGTATGGAGATTCTTCAAAATACTAAAACTAGACTTACCCTATGATCCAGAAATCCCACTCCTGGGCATGTATCCAGAGGGAACCTTAATTCAAAAAGATACATGCACCCCAATGTTCATAGCAGCACTATTTACAATAGCCAAGACATGGAAACAACCTAAATGTCCATCTACAGATACTGGATAAAGAAGATGTGGTATATTTATACAACAGAATATCACTCAGCCATAAAAAAGAATGAAATAATGCCATTTGCAGCAACATGGATGGACCTGGAGATCATTATTCTAAGTGAAGTAAGCCAGAAAGAGAAAGAAAAATACCATATGAAGTCACCAATAAGGAATCTAAAAAAAAAGACACAAATTAACTTATTTACAAAACAGAAACAGACTTCAGACATAGAAAACAAACTTACGGTTATTGGGGGGAAAGGGGGTGGAAGGGATAAAATGGGAGTTTGAGATTTGCAGATGCTAACTACTATATATAAAAGAGGTAAGTTTCTACTGTACAGCACAGGGAACTATATTCAATATCTTGCAGTATCCTATAATGAAAAAGAATATGAAAACGAATACATGTATGTACATGTATGACTGAGACATAATGCTGTGCACCAGAAATTGACACAACATTGTAAACTGACTATACTTCAATATAAAAGAAAGAAAGAGTCAACTCGGAGAGAGCAGGGGAATTAAGGTACTAGGGAAAACAGCATGATTGCATGGAGGGCCACTGGAATTAGAGACCAGGAGAGTAAATTAAACACAGAGTGTGGCTGGGTGTTGCTCCGGCAGTTAGCAGATGCAGGCACAAGCTGGCACAAGTTGGCAGAAGGAAAAGAAGGAGGGACAGACGACTGCTGAAAAAGCAGGAAATTGCAGAGAGACTCCTTTCCAGAACATTCTCAAATTAGGAACAGCGTTCTGGACTGAATACCAATTAAATATAAAAATAGGAAAGCAAATTACCACCTCAACGCATATAAACCAGACCAATAAAAGTCAACACCTTGACACTGGTGAGTTTCATAAGGTAATACACTTGAACGGTATTCAGACATTATTGCAGGATGGCTCCCAGTAGGAACCATCTGGGACCTACAGACGAGGTGGTCAGTGGTCACCCTGGGAAGACTGGAAGCTGAGACTACAGCAGCATTCACTTCCCTCTCTGCTTTAGTCCACGATTCCCAGAATCTAAGAAAAAGGCTTTTTCCCATCTATAAAACACAAGACTAGTAAATCCGTTCTTATTTACATAATTAAGCAAGCAAATAATGAAATAGCAGTTTCCTGTTCCCTGGAATATTAAACACAAGAGCTATATTTAATTTAACAAAAGAATATGCATTAATAATAACAGTAGCACATGTTTGATTATGACAAATAATTTAATAAATTTCAGCAACTGCCACACTTATTAAAATGAATAAATTTTTCAAATGCTGGAAGTCTCACTTTTTCTGCACAGAAAAATAACTTCTAGTTTTTTAAGCAGATTTTATGTTCTATAACATGTTCTCAAACATCTTAGTGTGGCTGCCATCCTCCGTGTGTATGAAAAGCTCCACACCCAACATGAAGGGATAGTCCACGCTCCTGAAAAAACTCCAATCTGGGTCAAACTATTTTCTGAAAAATTATTAGGACTGTTTAATGCCATTGAAAATGTTTATATTTCTTGGATTACAATATTCTATTTTTAGTGAAATATATTCTTCATCTTTTTTGGCACAGAAAACATGGAGACAGTGAATGTTTTCTTTAAAACCTGTTATAAAATCATTATACCACTTGAAGAAGGAATACGAGATACTTCGATTCAGCAATCATTTTAATAATCCTGACTTAGGTATTGAGAATGTGTTTTTAACGCCCACTTAGAGATTTGTTAAGAGTCTCAACTTGTTTTTTTCACGTCAGAGGTAAAGTTTACAGTCGCCAGTGTCAAACATTTTGCCAAATTACTGTGTAACCTAAAAAAAACAGAAAACAAAAAACTCTGTGTGTGTGTGTGTGTGTGTGTGTGTGTGTGTGTGTGTGTGTGTGTGTGTGTGTGTTCTTCAGGAAAGGATCCAACAGAGGGATTGGCTGAAACATCTCCGAGATAATTATGAAGTTTCCCTTCAGGGAGAGGATGAAACTAGTACAGCTGAACAGATCTGCAGTAAGAGTTGCAAGACTGGGTCATTTTGCCAAAGAGCATTTTTATTTAAATATGTATGTGTGTGCGTATATATGTGTATATGTATGGATATCTCATTTCAAAAGGGATTTATATAAAATACAGCATACCTAAACAACAAATGAATTTATTCCAAAAAAGAAAAATCCAGAAATTCCCATTTGAAGACTGGTTAGACAATAAGGCAGAAAAAAGACAATTGGTATCCACAGCACTATTCCATTTTTAATTAGGATACAAATGATTTATGTTACTGGCACATAACAGCAAGACAGTTAAAAATTAACTTTCCTTGAGTGAGTACATTTGATTTTATGCAATACCTTATTCTGAATGACTTTTTTTTTTTGCCTTCTAGTACAAAGCATAACATGAAGTCATACCCGTCTTCTGGGTTAAGACAAGTTTTAAAAGGAATAATGAAAGAGAAAACAAACTCAAATGCAGCACCAGCAAATAAACAAGGGAAGGAGAGTGACTTGCTGCCATAAATGCTGGGCAACAAAAACGCAGAAAAGAAACCAGAAATGTAGAATTTCTTTGAATTTTAAAAATATATGCATCAATTGTATGCTGCATTATACGGGGATGTTTAGGGCACTGCCAATAATCCAACACTCAACATGTCCACAGCAAAAGCTATGAATGTTCACTGCATGTGGCATAAGACTCCTAACAGAGCTCCATTCTCCAAAAATGTTACTAAGAAAAGAAAATGGGTGGAAAAAATCCTAAGAATGGCAATAATACTCTGCGATTTGGAGAGAAGCGAACTCAAGAGATAAGTGGGCAACTCTGCAAAAAGTCTGCAGAAGACTTTCAGTAGCAGAAGCCCCTGCACACTCCGGGGGTCAGAGACCAGGATGAGTATCGAGACTCACCATCCTCCAAAGACAGTGAACAACAGAAGGGGGCCCACAAGGAGACACCTGCAGGGTACCAGGGGGAACGCCAAGCTCCAACATCCAAACAAGGGTTGTGTATCTCCTCCTCCCACCCTTAGACCCTCGGGCTTCAGGAAGACAGGCAGATAGACAAGAAGCCCTCAAAACATAGCACCTAAGTGAACAAATCAAACCACTTTCTGAAGCAGGGGAAATACGGCAGAGAGAACTTACCCACATGATCTAAGAACTGAAACTTCCAGCAAAGAGCCCTGTAAACCACGAACACAATAAAAACAACTGTCATGGAAACACCACCAACGGACTACAGTTTTAAAAAGCATCTCAGCCATTGAATAACAGATGAAGAATCCAGTCATAAAGAAAACATAACCCAAAGAACAAAACTGGTTCCCTCAAGTACTTTACACTATAAGAGAATTTTAAAGAAAAATCAATTCAATAAAATAAGAGCTCAAAGGCAAAATGATAAAAGAGAAAAAGGAAAGTTAAATAGTGAAAGGGAAAAGTTGAGAACAAAAAAACTACATTATTACAGGTCTAATAAATAAGTTATAAGCAGGAAGAAAAAAGGTAAAAACTGAAGTAATAGCATGGAAAATGTCTTGAAATGCCTATAAGTGCAGAGAGAAAAAAGGTAAAAGGCTTAAAGCAAATTAAAAGAAACAGATAAATATAGAAGTAGGTAAATGTCAAAAACAGATAAATGACATCAGGTCAGAAAAGGCAGGCAGAAAAGTCATACAAAAGCATTTTCCTAAATTTAGAATAAAACATTTCAGTTTTAAAAAAAAATTTAAATATATCTTCCTATATGAAAAAAGCCTGCAGAACAAACAAGACAGATAACATTCTCATTAAGTTAGTCAATTTCAAAGACAAAATCAGAATTCTTCAAGCATCCAGGCAGAAAACATAAGGAACATTAAAGGAGAAAAATTACATTGGCTTCAGGCTTAACAGTGACGTTAAAAGCAGCAAGTAATGGAAACTGTCCCAGAAACCTCAGGGGAAAAGTATCGCCCAGCATTCTAACGACGACCTACTGGTTACTCAGCTGGAAACCAACTGGCCGACCTTCTCAAGTGCTCAGGGTCACTGGGATTTTTTTTTTTAAGTGTAGATTTTATTGTACATCAATTGTATATCAAGTATAGGTATATTTTAAAATATTCTTCTGTGTAAACTATGATAAAAATTCCTTAAAAAACATATACTTGGTTTTTTAAACATTTGCCTTCATTTATATAATTAACTTGTAATATTTTTATTGAAGTATAGCTGATTCACAGTGCATTAGTTTCTGGTGTGCAGCAAAGTGATTTGGTTATATATATGTGTGTGTGTTTATCAATATTGCTTTTTTATCAATTCTTTTCCATTATATTTTACGACAAGATACTGAATACAGTTTTCTATCATATACAGTAAGTAGGTCCTGTTTCTTTATCTATTTTATATATAGTAGTGTCTGTCTGTTAATCCCTAACCCCTAATTTATCCCTCCTCCCCTCTTCCCCCTTTGGTAACCATAAGTTTGTTTTCTAGGTTTATGAGTCTGTTTCTGTTTTGTAAATATGTTCAATTGTGTCACTGTTTTAGATTCCACATATAAGCAATGTTGTAATATTTGTCTCTCTGACTTACTTCACTTAGTGTAATAATCTCTAGGTCCATCCATGTTGCTGCAAATGGCATTATTTTCATGGCTGAGTAGTATTCCACTGTATTTATATACCACATCTTCTTTAGCCAATCATCTGCTGATGGCTAGACAATTGAATACAAGATTGAAACACTGATCAACAAAAGAACCACCAAGTAAAAGTTTTGAGGGTGAAGAGCTGCCTTCATAGCATTAAGAATCAGCATTACACGTAAGATAGAGAATTGAAACAGAATGCCTGGAAGAAGATGGCTCTGAAGTGGTAACACAATCGTTCTTAAAATTCCTAACAAAGTAAAAATCGCATAAATCAAAATCAGGAGGTTCAAGAAAGAGCAGAGACAGTCACTCTGCCTTTCAAAACAGGGTCAGTCTCTGCTATAAACTGAAAAACAAGTTACATAATTGAGAAAAGAGTGACTCAAACTTCTTACTGGATTTTTGCTGTGCTTCTTGTAGCATAAAATTGGTTAATTTGAAGACCAAGAATAAGGCACAGTGCTCTTTGTATTATTACAGTATTTTTCCCTGCAAAAATCCAATGAGAGTTCCTTTATCAATACAATGGAATTATAACCACAGTCTCATTCTGATCAGTATCTTGTGTGTTAAGTCTCTATGTTTTGTTGGGCTGCACAACGTGTCACTGACCGTCATGTTTCCTATCCTTCATTCATTCTTACCAAACCTCTAAAAATGTAAGTAGTATTACTCTCAAATTTAAAAGAGTAAAATTGGACGCTTTAGAAGAGCGTAAGGTCATCCAAATAAAACATTATTGGAAGAGGCTCAGGTTCTAGCCAGACAAAAATAATAACCACCCAATATATTTCTTTCCTTTGGCTTCTCATAATTATATTTCTTCAGTGATACATTTCAAAAGTGGTGCTGCAGCGAATGTGGGAAAGCATGATTCTTTCAATAAATGGACAAACAGTGCTGGGTTAATTAGATATACATATACCAAAAATGAACTCATCCCCTGCATCATGCCTCACGTACACACACAAAAATGATTCCAGGTAGGTTTTATGTTGAAATTTGAAACCTAGAGAATACATTTATAGGATGTAAGACAGAATAAGATCTTCCTGTCCCTGGGGAAGGCAGATGCTTTTTTAACAGCATCCAAAAATCACTAGCCGTAGAGTAAAGGACAAGAAGGGAGACTACTTTAAAACTTTGGTTAATCAAAAGCCATTATCAAGCCACAGAGTAGAAGACTTTTCCATCAATATATGCAACACAGGGATCACAGCCAAAGGACATAGTGAATTCCTAAAACTCATTAAAGACAAATATGCAAATAGAAAAATGGCAAGAGACCTGGACAGGCACTTCAAAAAAAAAAAAAAAAAAAAACTAGATATTCAAATGACCAGTAAACAAAAGTGCTCAATCACATTAGAACTGAGGTAAATAATTTTTTAAATGAAATTGTCTAAGAGAAAGCATGATTCTTTCTCTAAAGATTTAATTTCACTAGAACTAAATACCGACTTGATAATGCCAAGTTTTGATATGAGTGTGAGGCAGCTGGAATTCTCACACATTGCTGAAGACCATGCAAATTTGTAAAATCTCTTTGGAAAACTAGTCATTAATATCTAGTAAAACTAAACATACACGCATGCTGTGAGCCAGCAGTTCCGCTCCAGCGTACACATGGCAGGGGAGTGTGTGTGTTTGTGTGTGTGTGTGTGTACGTGTGCACGCCAAAAAAAAAAAAGAGGTTTAAGACGGTGCATGGCAGGATTATTTATAACAACCAAACCTAAAAAGAACTCAGAAGTCCATCCATGGTAAAAAGAGAAGCAAGCTGTGACACAGTCTCCCACAAAACACTATTTAGCAGAACTACGACTGTGCACATCCACCACAGATGACTCTCACAGACACAGCGTGATGGGAAAGAAGCCAGCACAGAGGACCAGGAGCTGCCTGCTTCGTTTACATATAGTTCAAGGCAGGCAAAGCCAATCCGTGGTGTCAGAGGACAGAGCAGCGCGTGCTTTCAGAGGCGCAGGCACAGCGATGGGCCAGGGCCCCTGGGGGCAGAGATGGTCTACTTCTCAGGCTGCGTGCTGGCCTCACAGATGTTTTTATTTTATGAAAAGGCACCCAGCTGTACTTTCATGATTTATGCACATCTCTGTAAGTATGCTATATTTCAAAAAGGTTTACTTTTTTAAGGCTGAAAATACCAAGCGTGACCAAGCTCAGAAGCCCCTGGAACACTGAGCAGCAGCATTGTTGTCTCTTGACTTGGGTGCTGCTGCCTCAAGTGTGATCATTCAACATGTGCTCTGTCTGTTCTTCTGAATATGTGCTGTACTTTCACTTGAAGAATTTATTAGAACACAGTATAGAATTTCCAACTCGCTCTGCCTAGCACGAAGCACCCACTGCCTTAATAGACAAGAACACGCTCACCCCGCCCGCGAGAGGAAGCCACCCAGGGCCCGGGTCACTGCGTCGGGTCTGCACCCAGCGTCTCCGGGTGCATCCGTGACGCCAGCTGTTGTGTCGCCATCTTTTCTCCGTGTTCTCTAATTCATAGTCTGTCTTTAGCAGTAACCATACCGTGGAATAAGGCAGTGTCGGAGAGCACGGGAAAAAGGAAAGAAATTACTTTTAAATGATATTTCTAATAACTTCCCAGTTATAAATACGTACACTAGATATTAAAGCAAACAACCAAGGTTCCTATTTCTGCAGCTGGTTGGGAAGCCGTGGTTGGTATTTTGTGATTTTTTCCCATCCTTTACGTGTCCCCTCTGCTTTCGGCTGGCACCTAATCTGTCGGGGCTCTCAACCCTGCGGGTGACCCCAACCTGCATATCTGAGGTATCTGAGCCCATGGAAACCAGGTGTGTCAGGTCCTCTATGCAAGCTCACCTCTGGACTTAGCGGACCCAGGAGGCACGGCAGTACCTTCCAGGGGGTATCCTCGACCCCATCCATCCTTATCCTGCCTGCCCCGTGGTATGGAAGCAACCTGTCTCCCCCTGGCAGTCAGAATCCATTCCTGAGCCCTCCATCATGCTTCTGTTGTACCCGTTCACCAGTGACGTGGGAAGCCCCAAACGACCAGGTGCTATTACAGCCTCAACTTACAGCATCTCTCTCATGTGCCCTGGGGAGACACGCCTCCCTTGAGTCAAAGAGTCAAACCAGAAAAATTCAAAGTCATGCATGTAGGAAGCAAAATGTTTGGAACTGGGCCATTTATTGCAATACTGAGAGGTGACATCCATATTTAACACCATCTGTCCCCGTATCCATGCACTGTAAGGGAGGAACAGCACTGTTATCACACGTTGGTTGAGGTCCTCCAGCACATCCTGGAGAGAGCAGCCCACTTTCTTCAGGCTTCATCTCCCAACTCCTGCTTCAATGAGCCTTACCATTGCCCTCCAACGCCACGAGCAACCTCCCCTGGTCCTACTTCTTCGGCATAAAGTGAGCCCCTTGTTCAGAGAAACAGTTGTGCAGTAACTCAGTGCAAAGTCCGTGCCAGTTACACACTCACCTGCAATTAACACAAGGCCCAGCAAAAGCATGGTGCTAACAAAGAGGACCTGTATTCTACCACCCCAAAGTAAGGCAGTGGTGAGTTTGTTCCAGAACCGGTTAGTTCAACAGCTCACAAAGCTGTGGAAGTTCCTTCCCACTTTTTAAATTTCCTTTCATGACAAAAAGCCACATTCACATTCAGAAAAGAAAAACCTCCTAGGATTCAATGAATTAAAACACATAAAGCACTTAAGACTGCTGTCGGGCATGTAATACACATGAAGTAAATGTTCCCCAGTGTTTTTATCCTCAGCATGTCTATTTTTTCTAAACCGCTCCTTGGCAGGAAAATGGGATCACGTGATTTTGTTCGGGAGCCCTAAGCTAGGACCGGGAGAGGGGCAGGGCTTGACTAAGGAACACGGCTGCCTGATACCGGCACGAATCTCGGTGCCGGCAGGAGGGAGGAAAGCCACGTTGATACAGCCCTTTTATCGTTTGTGTGGCCACTGAACTATCTTTAGCCATTATTTGGTCATGCAAGGTAGATAAGTTAATTGTTTTCCAGTGTTAAAAATTTGAGGGAGATTAGTGTTAATAAAGCTTTAGGACAGAACACCTGACAAGCACATCAGACAACCTGGTACCACGCACTCCAGGAACAAGAGACAAACATCCATCCTGTTGATCCGGCTAGGAACTCTGACCTCATCTTCTCCACCAAGAAATCACCAACAGCTGTTTGGGAAGTAGCACAGATTTCAAGCCTGTGTAAAATCGTTTTCTAACACACCATGAACTTACGCGTCTCTTATTAAAAAATCTCTCTCCAGTTCCACGTGACCATCTGTTACTGCTCACTGTCTCACAGTGAGCTCAGGACAGACAATCACTGATAAAACAAATATTTACTGCCTGAGGTCATATGTTTGTGATGAATAAATGAGCTGATGTTTTGGATCATTTTAAAAATCCACTTGGATCGCTGAGAAAAATGATATTAATGACTGTGCAGACTTCAAAAAAGGAAAAGTTAGTCAAAAATTCAATTCACTCATCACATGAGGAAGGGGCTCCTAAGTCCACATGAGTCTGTTCCTGTGTTCTGTTCCCTGCTTCTCCACAGAAACTATGCTTTATCTTGATTGCTCAGTTGAAGCAAAATGTCAATAAAAGTAGCAGTGTACGTCACTAACAGGACAAAAGCATTGAGCTCTTGCTGTGTGTCATGCCCTATTTTAATTTCTCTACATCCTCTCACTCCAATCTGGTCAGAAAGCTGTCAAGTAGGTATGTACCATCATTAGCCTGTTTTATAGATATCGGCAGATCCTGTCTGACTGCACTTCACAGATACTGTGTTTCATACAAATTGAAGGTTTTGGCAACCCTGCATTGAGCAAGTCTATTGGCACCATTTTTCCAACAGCATTTGCTCATTTTGTGTCTCTGTGTGACACTTGGTAATTCTCACAATATTTAGACATTTTCACCATCGTTGTATTCGTTATGGTGAACTGTGATCAGTCATCTTGGGTGTTACTATTGTCATCGTTCTGGGGCGCCATGACCTGCACCCACAGCAGAAGGCCAGCTTAGTCACCGTGTGTTCTGACTGCCCGCTCACTGGCCAGTCCCCGTCTCCCTCCCTAGTCCCTGAGACATGACAACATTGAAATTAGGCCAATTAATAACCCTCCAATGGCCTCTAAGTGTTGGAGTGAAAGGAAGAGTCACATGTCTCTCACTTTAAATCAAAAACTGGAGATGATTAAGCTCAGTGAGGAAGGCATGCCAAAAGCCAAGATAGGCCAAAAGCCAGGGGTTTTGCACCAAACTGTTAGCCAACTTGTGAACGTCAAGGAAAAGCTCTTGAAGGAAATTCAAGTGCTATTCTAGTGAACACACGAATGTTCAGAAAGTGAAACAGCCTTGTTGCTGATATGAAGAAAGTTCTGGTGGTCTGGACAGAAGACCAACCAGCCACATTGCTCGCTTCCGCCAAAGCCGAACCCAGAGCGCGGCCCTCACTCTCCTCAGGTCTAGGAAGACAGAGAGGCGGGGAGGCTGCAGAGGGAAAGTCTGAGGCCAGCAGAGGTGGGTTCACGAGGCTGAAGGGAAGAAACTCTCCGTATTATCAAAGTGCAGAGTGAAGCAGCAAGTCATCCGGAAGCTAAGGCAATGAATGAAGTCAGCCACACTGAACAGGTTGTCAGTGGAGAAGAAACCGCCTTCTGTTACTGGAAGAAGGTGCCACCCAGGACTCGGCTAGAGAGAAGTCAGTGCCCGGCTTCAAAGCGCAGGCCAGCGGACTCTTTTGTCTGAGGCTCATGCAGCTGGCGACTTGCAGTTGAGGCCACTGCTCACTGATTGCTCTGTAAACTCTAGGACCCTTACGAATGATGCTAAATCTGTACTGCCCGTGCTCTGTAAACGGAACCACAAGGCCTGGATGTGTGGGACAGCACACCTGTTTCACATGACTTCCTGACTCTCTTAAGCCCACTGTTGAGACCAACTGCTCAAAAAAAATGGTTCCCTTCAAAATATCACTGCTCACCGACTGTGCACCTGGTCACCTAACAGCGCTAATGAAGACGGACAACAAGGTGCGTGTTTTCACGTCTCTAACACAACACCTGTTCAGTATCCCTCGGATCAGGGAGGAATTTCGACTTTCAAGTCTTGTTGTTTAAGAAATACACTAAGTACTACAGTTGCCACAGATAGCTCTTCTTCTAATGGAAGTGGGGAAAATAACCTGAAATATCTGTTGAGAGCTTGTTTTATGTGAAACCCTGAACCAGGCGCTGGGGAAGAATGAGTAGGGAAGTCCTTGATCTCATGGGGCTTATGCTCCAACAGAAAACGCAGACCACAAAAAGAAGGAAATCAGTGAACCAATGGGATGTTGTAAATGCCATGAAATGGGTTGGTGGGGGCGGGGAACCCAGGTGACATGGGCAGAGGAGACCGTTCCAACAAAAGCAACATCAAAGGATGAGATGGCAGGGCCGTGTGCAGAGCAGCAGGGAGTTCTGGGAGGAAGGAAGAGCCTGCATCAGGATCCTAGGGCAGGACAGAGATGTGCATTTTCAAAGACGACCAGGGGGTTTGGGACGTGTTGAGAGGCCACGTGGACAAGCATAGCTGAGTTAACAGCAGTGTAGCCACAAGCATTCTCACGGGGCTGGTCCTCACTCCTCCCACTGCCCCGCCTCTCTGCATTCTCAGCCCCGAGCTGCGGACACGAGTCAGTCACGACGCTCTAATGCCCTGATCAGGAGCTCAGTTACCAGCAGTGTTCCTCATCAGACACGTATTGTACATGCACCATAACCAGGCAGAGCGTCAGCCACTCAGGACGCAAAGATGAGCAGCACTCTGCACCAGCCCTCGCGAAGGTCAGTTGGCATCTACTAAGGAGCCCGTCCACACAGGCTGGGGTGTGAAGCAAACACTCAGAGTGTACTTGACGGCTCAGAGTAAGGCCATGACATTCAGCACACCTCCTGGCGGGGGGTGAGGGCCGTCTTCCTCTCTGAGCTGGGCAGTGAGGGGTTTTCCTTGTCTTTCTGACGCACACAGCCTGACTTAGGAGCACTGGCTGGCTTTGCCTACAAGTTTCAGCTCGCTTCTCAAAGAGGAAGCCATCAGCATGCAGGCCGCTCACTTTCAGCGTCCCCTCTGGTAGGATGGAAAAGCTTCTCAACAAGCCTTGGCATCTCCTGCGCTGCAGTTTCAGTGGGTTAATTACTCCTCCATGAGAGGCGACTTCCTGGGATTCAGTGAGCCGACACTGCTTCTTGTTAATTTATTCAAGGCTCAACAGTTACATGGATCAGACAACTCCAAGCACCAGGTCTCAGTGCTTCTGCACCAGCTCCCTTTGAATGTCAATGCATTTAATGACAGAGGAGCGAGCCTGGTGTACCTTCTGCTCTCACCCCAGGAAAAAGCTCAACAGGCAGTTCTCAGGATCTTGTCAGGACCTGCAGTTGTGTCATGCTCCGAGGAGGACTCTCTTAGTGAGCTTCAGCAGTATCAAAGGTTAGGAGGGACAAGCCTGAGGGACCTTTCAGGATGGGGGTCTGTGTATGACACAGAGTATTCCATTAACAGTGGCACAGGCGAGTCAGATTCGGGTCCTCAAGCAAACAGCCTGGCCGGCCCTGGAGTGGGTCCGACCACCCCTCCACACCAGGCCGGGTCGCTGACTCACAGCCCCGGCTGAATGCAGCTCCCACCCCACCTGACCAGAGAGCCTGCACCAGAGAGTGCGGCAGGCCGAGGGGACCATTCACAGAGCAAAGCCGGTGGCTTCGTGTGGCCAGGAACTTGGGCTGCAGGTCCGCTTGAGTCAAGACCACAATGAGAAGCCTTGCTGAGCAGGAGTTGGTTTCCTGCTTCGCCTGGTCAGGGGAGCTGTGTCACAGCCCCGCATACGCCGGGTAGCTCCCGGCCACTCCTGAGCAGAACGCCTGGCCAGGGCACCCGGAAAGCTGGGCAGCCCAGCGATACTGGAGCACAGAGTCCAGCAGGCAAAGCAAAGGCGGTGGCCCAATTTGGCCACAGAATTTGGAGCATAAGGGGTTAAATCCAAAATATACAAAGAACTAAAGCAACACAGTAGCATAATCATCATAATAATACAGTTTTAAATGCGCAAAGGACCTGAATGGACATTTTTTCAAAGAAGACATATGAGGTGACAATAGGTGCATGAAAAGACAGTCAAAGTCAACATCACCGGTCATTACGGAAACGTAAATCAAAACCCAGTGAGGTATCACGTCGCACTTGTTAGAATGGCTGCCATCACAAAGACAAGCGGTAACAAATGCTGGTGAGGATGAGGAGAAAGGGAAGCCCTTGTGCACAGCTCACAGGAGTGCAAAATGCAGCCACTACAGAAAGCAGTGTGGAGGTTACTCAGTAAGTTAAAAATAGAACTACCATATATGATTCAGCAACCCCACTTCCGGGGATATATCTGAAGGAAACAAAAAGCCATGTCAAAGAGCTACCTGCACCCCTATGTTCATCGCATTATTCAGAGCAGCCAAGACACAGAAACAACCACTGATGGATGAATGGATAAAGAGGTAGTGATACATACAGATAGATGGATGGATAGATAGATAGATAGATAGATAGATAGATAGATAGATAGATAGATAGATAGATAGATAGATAGATAGATAGATATAAAATACTCAGCCATATGAAAGAAGAAAATCCTGTCATATGTGACAATGTGGATGGACCTTGAGTGGATTATGCTAAGTGAGAGAAGTCAGATAAAGACAAATACTTTATGATGCCCTCATATGCGGAATTTAAAAAGCCCAAAGTCATAGGGAAAAAAAAAAAAAAAAAAAAGATCCGATATGTGGTTACCAGAGGCAGGGGGTGGGGTGTGGAGAACCGACTGGATGAAGGTGACCAGAAGGTGATCAGAAAGCACACACTTTCTGTTATGAGTGAGGACAGGGTGTTGCACACAGCACGATGACTACAGCTAACACCACCATGTACTTGAAAACTGTTGAGAGTAGACTGAGTTCTCATCACAAGGATAAAAACAAGTTTCCCCATTTTTGCTACTGATGAGATGATGGATGTTACCCTTACTGTGGTAATCATTTATTATATATGGAAGTCAAGTCATTTTGCTTCACACCTCAGCCTGTCTACTTTAAACTCGCACAGAACTGTGTGTCAATTATATCTTAATAAAACTGGAGAAAAATTGTATTAGTGTCCTGTTACATAAGGCAAATATGTTTCCACTATTCATTAAGTGGTTAGCTTTCCCCACAAAGCAAAAGGTACCCCATCGTTGCCTGGAAGTCATCTGCTTCTTCCATACCTGCTGTAAAAAAACATGCCTGTAGTCTATTAATAGGATGTGCTGAGTCTGCAAAACTCACTTTCCTGGGACATTCTGTCCTCCAAGATTTGGCAAGAGCTTTAAAGACTAAGGTTCCTCATGGGGAAGGTAGAGCTCAGTGGTAGAGCGTGTGCTTAGCATGCAGGAGATCCTGGGTTCAATCCCCAGCACCTCCATTAAAAAATAAATAGAATAAAAATAAATGAACCTAATTACCTCCCCCCACAAAAAAAATTTGTTTTAATTTTTTAAATTATGATTCCTTAATAAGCATCTATATAAAGTGAAATTCTTTTGCTGGTTTTAATACTCATTTATTCACACATACAGTTCTTGAGCCCCCCTGTGCGACGTTGGCAGTGCTGAGGACACCGCTCCAAGGGGCACACGTCCCAGCGCAGGGAACAGACGTCCGCCAGCGAACGGGGAAGCACGTGGGTGTCGGGTGGAGAGAAGCAGGGCCAGGGAGGAGGGGCTGCTCCTTCACTTCAGCAGCTAGGACAGGCCTCGCTGGGAAGGGAACACTGGAACCGGGGCTATGGATCCCGCAAGAGATGAGGGCAGGAGAAGGCTCCCAAGAGCGCATGCCCGGCAGAGAGCCAGCATGGCCGGGGCAGGTGCCCAGGGTCAGGGAGGGCAAGGGAGGTGAGGTCAAGGGCCACCAGGGGGCTGCACAGGTCACCGTGGCACTGGCTTTTATTCTGAGGCCACTGGGAGCCAGCGCAGGGTTTTGCGCCGAGAAATGACATCCTCTGACTTTGCATTAACAGGATTTTCCTCACCATTGTGTGGGACCAGGACAGGAGCAGGGAGACAGATAAGGGCTTTGCAATAACCAGAGCGACCAGGGGCGGGGGCTTATTCCCGGTGACAGCAGCCGCCGTGGTGGGACACTGCTGGGTTCTGGATATGTTCTGAAGGTGGCGCCCACAGGGCCAGCGGTGGATACAAACCAGTGGGCATCGCGGCGCCTCGGATGTGTCATTGCACCCGCCAGCCCACCTCCCTCCCCAGTCCTAGCTCTGATCCACCAGGGGACCAGCGAGGTAGCATGAACAGGGTCTGATCATGTGAAGTAAGGCGACTCTGACTAAGAACCACCTCCGTAATGTCCTGGCAGCAACCTGCCGAACATCCCCTCACCTCTTTTCCCACCTCCACCCTCCGCAATCTAACTGCTTCTGACCTCACACGGAGGCTTTGGGATAACATGGCGGGAATTACTCCCAGCGTCTCCAAAGAGAACATCTGTCCCAGAAACAGCGTGGCTAGCTGTCTTTCCAAGAAGGGTGGAACCTGCAAGTGGCTCCTGCTCTTTCTGGTGACAGAACTCCTGACGTCTGCAATGCTTTCTCCCCATTTCTCAAAACTGCATGTCAACAAAAGGTCACAAGCTGGCTCCGGTTCTCTGTGTACTTTGCAAGGTAGTAAGTCCTGAAAAGAAAAGTTTAACTTAAATGTCAAGACACAAAAATCTATCTTCCTGGCTATAAAATACTGAACACCTCCTTGGATTCATGGACCATGCCTTAGTAGCCAAGACGGCACCAACATTCCTTTAAACTAGTGAGAATTCTTAAGTACCAAAAATTGGAGAAAAGGAAACAGAACAGAATACACAAAGGGCCTTTATCAGCTCTGACATCTGTGAAGTTGCTGACACCCCTTTTCCACCCTAGAACATACACACAGGACCATGCACTTTTCAGACGGCTTTGCTGAATAATGACACCGAATTCTTTAAGGTTTTCAAGCAAAGCTGACTTTAAATTTGAGTAAGCTGAATTCCAGTATAAAAATTAATTCCATTTTTAAAGTCACGAGTATGTTTTCCGTAAGGGAGAGCAGCCTCAGGCGGGCTGAGATGAGCGTTTGGAACAAGAGTGAGCTGGGACGGCACGGCCGCAGACACACTCTGGACACCAGGGTGGCCCCAGGCTGCAGGCCGCTTGCAGGGCCCTGCCCACCCCAGATAAGGCCTCTGTCGGCCACTGACCTAAACTAGAAACTCTGTGGGACCCCTTCTCAGCTTCTACCGTCAGCAGCTCTTGGCAGGAAACCCCTTTTGCCTGATCACTTTAGCAACACTGTGACCAACTTTTAAATCAGGTGCCCCGTGCTTTGCCAATCATTCGATCACACAATACCCTGCCAACTTGGTTTTCTCAGTAGATCCAAGAAGTAGAAATGAACAGTAAGTAATTAACAGCTGACCAGATCTCGTCCCTAGCGTCCCCTTCTGTAGTCTCACAAAGGAGCTCTGAACAAAGTAACATCCCAAGGAAAACTCACAAGTACTTGACAAGCCTGCAGGACAAGCCAGTAGATGCTGGGGGGTAGACTCTGCCCCCCATCTCAGTGACTGAGATTACTTCCCTTTTCCCTTTAAAACTTTCAAGGCTGAGTAGAATTTTCTGAGATGGTTTTGGGGAGACACGGAGCCCACCATTCCCCAGACTGCTGGCATTATAAGTAAAGCCCTTTCCTTTCTAGCAACGTTGCCTCTCTCGAGTGCTGATTTTAGAATGGTGAGCAGCTGAACCCGTTTGGTGACACGACCACCTTCGTCCGTTTTTCTCTTTCATCACGTGATTTCAGCTGCTCATCCAGCGGCCACAGCTCCACAGTACTTCCACAGGTCCTCACAGCAAATACTTCCCTACCTAAGTTAAGTCTCTGAGTTACAAATGAAGGATATTTCATTTGCTTCCTGTGTTAATCTTTCAAAGACGTGGCAATAAGCAGCCTAAGGGATGGAAGGTTTAATTTGCTTTGTTAAGCTTTGCCATTTGGGGGGCAAATCATAGCAAAGAAGGCTCAGGGAGCAGTGGGGTTCACGGGATCCCATGTAAGGAGAACACCACTCTAGACCATGCAGTGATTTCTCTCTGGGGAAACAGCGCCCTCTCGTGTCTGAGTACCTCACTTACACACGTTCAAATTAGTTATTACGTCTTGTTTTGTTTTTACAAATATTGGCAATGCTGTAAGACCCTCCTCCTCCGTTCTCACAAACTTTACAAAAATGATGGAAAAGCTAATGCCATTTTTTGAGTATCTATAACAGTTTTTTAACTGAAGTATAGTCGGTTACAATGTGTCAACTTCTGGTGTACAGCACAATGTTGCAGTCATACATGTACATACATATATTCTTTTTCATAGTCTTTTTCATTATAGGTTCCTACAAGATATTGAATACAGTTCCCTGTGCTCTACTGAAAAATTTGTTTTCGGGAAAAGCTAACAACATTTTTACAATCGTTTCCCTCGCTAAGTTTTCTCTCTGTAAAGTGAATAAAATAACTATAATGAAACTTCTTTTTAACCTTATGTATTTTACACCTGAAGATACATGCCATCTGTGCAAAAAAAAATTAACTATTTATCATAGAAACTAACAAATAAATAATTCCTCAGACTTTGCTTTTCTACCATTCTAACTGAAATTGGTGAAATATGTATTTTTTATTTTCTTTAAAAATTAGTGCTTATCCAAGCCCTTAGCTAAGGAATTCCTTAGTAATTGGATATCTTATATGTTAGAAAAATCGAATACATATTGAAACATGGCTTCAATGACAATACAAAGTCTAGAACCCCTTTGTCCCATCTGTGGGGACAGAATTAGTTCACTTGTTTATTCCCAGTAGGAAAAAAATGCCTCCCGTTTATTGGGGCCCACGCAATACTGGTTTAATGAATGCATCCGTACTCTGAATCTGTGTCTCCCTTTACCAAGACTCGCCTGAAGCAGAGCTGAGGATGTGATTCCTAACCACTCCTGCCACCAACTTGAACGTTGTACCCAAGTCCCCAGGGCTGTAAATGCTTCTTTCTGATCCTTATCCGAATTGCAGGATGCTCTACACCAACTTGCTACACTCTGGGTTTAAAACCTACAAGTTCCTTCTGGATTATTACTTTAGGAATCTAGAATTTTAATGTGAACTTGGCCATGATAGAAGGACAAGAGGAAATCAAAGGGGCTTAATGAATAATTGGCAGAAATAAATGCTTTGTTTATTACACAAACAGACACACACTATTCCAGGAAAACTTTTTTTAAAAAGTAATCAGTAACCTAGCTGGAAATAGAAACTGGAAGACCCCATTTACTTGGTCTATTTGTAAGTTATTTAAAAAAAAAAAAAAACTAACTAACCCAGAGGCTCTCATTTTGTAGGAAAGGAGGGAAGAAAGACTGAAAGGCAGGCAGGCAGGAAAACTGTTCATTGTTTCTCAATTTTTCATCATTGCTAAGACCAGTCCCCGTTCTTGGCGACAGCCTGGATACTACACGACCCTGGTGGTCATCATAATAAGTATTACTTGTTTCAACTGGCTGACACCTGGGGTCAGTGAGCTTCTAGGAACTCAGAGAAAGCCTGAAGGAGCAGTAGACAGAAACAATGTTAACTTATGGAAGGACGAGCCTAGAAACTCACTGATAAACTAATCTAGGCACTTCTCCAAGACAGACATTAAGCCCACGTGGTTTTAAATTTTCCTTAATAATGAAATTTATCTAACAGGTAAATTTTTCCAGGAAGTATGTATTTCATCAACAGACTTGAAACCTAAGAATTATTTTTTTTTATAAAAGATAAGTTTAACTATGGAAGTCTTCATTCTAATATTTCACAATCATATTGTTACTTAAATTATCTTACCAGGAAACCATTGTCTTAGAAACTATTTCAGCAATGATCTGATGATGGTTGTGCGTGTTCTACTATACAAATTGAGGTCACTACCTTCTGTGCCCTTTGAAGTTCTTTTAAGAGAAAGCTGGAGTATAAGGGCAATAAAAGAACTTAAAGACCAAAGTAAGAATTGGTTTCAAAAAGCTAACAAAAGTTCAATTTATTATGAAACAAAGAAAATACCACAGCAGAAAAGCAAAGACTAGATATTGTTTGTTGCTTCTTTGAAATAAAGAAAAACAGTCTAAAAAAATGGATGAGTTGGGGATATGTTTTTAAAAATCAATAAATCAACCAAGCACTTTTATTTTTATGCGAAGATGTATACTTACTGTGTAACAAAGAGTTGACTTTTGATATAAGATAGGTAATTAGAGCAAAATCACAATAAAGAAAGAAAATAAACACACTCTTTGGGCAAGGTGTACTGTTGTGAGCCCTGCGAGGAGTAAATGAAGACACATTCCACCACTGGTTTCAGGTGGGAGGTCAGGTTCTGTTCTAAGTGCTTTACATAAGTTATCTCATGTGATCACCACAACAGCATCACGGAACAGGTAATGTTACCGCCATGTTAAAATAAGGATATTTTTGGACGGTATGCTTTTAAAATAACTGGGCAATTAGAACATTCCTAAAAGGCTGTTTTTTAAGACTACAAAAAAATAAAAGGCAAGTCACAGAGAATTATTTATGTGTTCAATTTGTTAACTCCTACCCCTTCTCAAAAATAATCTGAAGCACCATACAAAATCTAAGCGTAAAGGGTGAATGAATTGCAACAATATTTCAGAACCCTGAAAATAAAATGTAAGCAGGTAAATCACAGTAAGTTCCTAGGATCAGAAAGAAGTCTGGCCAGGAGTCCATCAAGGAGACAAGTTCCCCCCAACCCCGGAACTAAATTCTAAAAGACCGTCTCACATGGGGATTTATAGAGAGCACATTAAATAATATAACGTGCAGTGTCAGAGTCAATGAAGGAGCAAATTCCGAAAGCCTCTTGCTTGCAGGGGCCTCCGTAAACCCTGGGAACAGCCCATGACACTGCCGCGCAGGGAGGGCACCTGGAAAGGGCGAACTGGTCGTGGTTGCCAAACACACTGCTTTTCAGGCACAGGGTCCGACTCACGGACACAGCTTCCAGCCCGCTAAGGAGTCCGTGCCAATTACCTCCCTGGGACGGTCTTTTCTAATAATGCTTCTTTCAAATGGGGCGCTTTTCAAAGGGCTGGAATAGGGCGACTTGGTTTCCATTCTTGGACGAGAGCCTAGTAAACTCCTTGATTCAGGCTAAGGGTAGACCGCGGGCTGTAGATACCACAGGGAGCTTAACCAGTGTCTTGAACCTGAAAGCGCCCACCCACCCCCTGCATGGGACATCCAGTGAACTACTGGGAAGACGGGGCTTCCTTCAGGGGGTCACTTCCAATCCATTCCTGGAGAGCTCACACTTCGTGGAAGAACAGAAACCAATCCTCCTACGAACTCTACAACTTTAGTTCAATAAAATGCTTCATTCTCAACATATCTTTGTATTCCAAAACGTAACGCTTAATAAAAATGTTCAGAGCAACACAATTAAGATTCAATCTTCCCCTAAAGATTACTTGGAAGATTGTGGTTTCCAAGGGTAGTAAGGTACAGATTTAGGATTATTTTCAAGCCATATTTCAGTTCATTTCTGTTGCTATTTTTACGTCTAAGATTTTTTTTATCCTGTTCCAAATAAGCCACAGTCTCTCCAACTCTATATTGAAGGGTTTACCAGCACATAGAAGTTTATAAATTCAGGTGAAAGGAGATTGGAATTTAAATAATTTAGATTGATGACATTGCTCTGTGATTTCATTTTCTACATTCTTGAGCAGAAAACAGACATTTCAACTCAACTGCATGAATTTTGCAGGCTGGGGGAAGCAGAAGACAGCAAAACAGGAGACTCTGAAATCCCCAAAGCAGTGAAAGTCTTGTGCTATGGGCTTAGCTACTGCCCTGGCCAAGCCTCAGGGGAGGCTAAAAGCACTTTCTGGAAATTGCAGAGAGGTGACTAAAGGCGTGACAGCAGCCCCAGTGCACAAAATAGGTTTTTCTTTTGCAACCAAACTCAAATTTGTCTCATCAGATACTTCTCAACTACACACAACTGCATTAGTAACTTCAGCAAAACTTCAGTAACTTCAGCAAAATCTTCCAAATACTAAGTCCTTTCTTCTCCTTGTCTTTAAAGTAAATAGAGTCCAAAGAAGTTGGTTATACCCACTATGTCCTCCTTGATTTTTTTTTTAACCAAGGCAGGTCACCGCTAAGCTGAACACTCAAGACTCACAGGGCTCAATTGGAAAATAACTTTCTTTGCAACACTGACCTTTACCCTTACTCTGTGAGCCCAGCTCTTCACCTGTCCCTGCCTGAAGTCCACAGCCTCTTCGATTCCTGTCCGAGAATTAGATGACCTCCATTCACTTTCAAGCCTGAGAACAGTCACAAATATACCCAGCCTGGTGCAATTTCATAAAAGCCTGATTTTAAAGTTAAAGCATTGTGCCTCTCCTGGGTTAGACAGGCTTACGAGGCTCTAATGGGGCTACATTCAACTTCTGTTCTATTTCCCGGCCTCACTGCCTCTCCTCCCACTCATTTTCTAACTGATTTGGGCAGGTTTGGAGCAGAAGCAAGAAACATCAAAGGCAGAACAAGGGCACTCCGGGGCTGCTTTCTGCCGGCTGCGGACAGGACTGCTGTCTCCCATGGGCAGGGAGACTCCTTTCCTTGGACAGCAGGTGAGGATGGAAGTCCAGCCTGAGGCCAGCTGGCTCCCTTACGAGGCAGCAGCAGTAAGTTCTCTTCCCACAGGCAGGCAGGTGTGGGCCTTCTGTCCCTGTAAATCCAGGAGTTCACCCCCTGCAGCAGTGTCCTCTCCAACAGTATTTAAAGTGGCTGCAGGACAGCTCTCTCCCCTCAGGGACTCACATCTGGTCCACAAGGAACACCCCTGTGCATGCTGGCAGGGACCCCATTCATCCGGCCTGCTCTTTGCTCTGCCCAGCGATTGGAAGGCCGGCCCCTTACCCTTGGAGCCTGCCCACCGCTGCCTGTTCCCTACCCACACCTGGGCTGTGGACGCTGGGGGTTCTTTCCTGGTCTTCCAGCGCCCTCTTCTGGACGTTCTCTTCCACAGCGTCTTTGAACTTCAGGGAAGACACCGGAATTCAGAGCACTCACAGGAATGTGTCTGTCGCCTCCTGTGATTTGTCCCTGAAGTTAGACACCAAGAGAGTAAGGTCCCCTCCACCACATGCCTCCTGACCCACCCAAAAGTGGAGAAGGATGGGCATCAAAGGTTTCTGCCCTGACATCAAAAGTAAAGGACTGTTCACGATGCGAGTCTGCTTCTGTTTTGTAGGTATATTCACTCGTGTCTTCTTTTTCCTTTCAGACTCCACATCTCAGTGATCTCATGTGGTATTTTTCTTTCTCTTTCTGGCTGACTTCACTTAGAATGATGCTCTCCAGGGCCATCGTAAACAGACTATACTGCAATTTAAACAAATAAATAAAGGGAAACCCCAGCGGCTCCCTTCCTGGTGAAGCAGACACCTGGAACCACAGCCCTGCAAGCTCACGCCTCCCCTCTTCCACGTGAGGGGAAACAGCCCCCCTTTCTTTTTTCCAGTTCAGTAAACCTACTAGGTCGGCGGTCTTCCGGGAGCAGCGCCAGTTACCTCCACGAAGAGCAGGTGAACCGCTTCACAAAGCAGCCGGTTCTCACTGAAAGATTTCCTTCGGGGTGGACGACAACGTGGTGCTTTCTGCTAACCCAAGGCACACGCCTGTGCACGAGCGGTGACGTCCTTCACCATCACACACGTTTCCTAGACCCCGTCTGCTGGGTTCCAGTGATTTCCAACAACTCCAAAGTTGTGTGAGTGGGTGTGGGCTCTAGGTCAACGGGGCCTCTCACTGGATTCGGGATCCACTGGATTCAGGATGCACGTGGCGCACGGTCGGAACAGCATCCCCTGCTGCTTGGGCGGAAAGGAGTGCTACTGCTCACCACCCAGAGGAAGAGGACCCGCTGTTCTGTGCGGTGCGCTCTGCGGACCACATGCTCCAGAACTGTCTGTGGTGCCTGGTAAACATGCAGATTTCCGTGCCCAGCCCAAAGACACAGAACCAGGATTTCTAGGGCCTGAATGCTAGAAACTGCAGATGGAAGAGTCACTGCAGGTAATTCTATGCACAAACGGGGAAGTATGAGAGCTGTGAGTCAGACAGTCACTCACATTGTATTTAAAAGCCACACCCTCTTTAAACCTTTGTCTGTGACTGCCTTGTCTGACATCTCCTCCTCTTTTACACCCGAGGTCCACGTTAACACTTAAATGGCAAAAGCACCGATGAAACAGGCAGAAGAGGGAAAGAAAGGCAAGAGTCAGGATAACAAAGGAAATGCTCCCATTTACAAGGAGGGCATTAAAGATGCCATTGCAGATGTTGAAACAACAAATAAAAGCAAATGCAGCAGATGACTGGATAAAGAAAATATGACATATAGATATATAGATATATACATACATACATACACATACATACATACACACAATGGAATACTACTCAGCCATAAAAAAAGAATAGAATAATGTCACCTGCAGCAACATGGACAGATCTAGAGATGATCATACTAAGTGAAGTAAATCAGACTGAGAAAGACAAATATATAATATCACTTATATGTGGAATCTTTTTAAAAATGATACAGATGAACTTATTTACACACCAGAAATAAACTCACAGACACAGAAAACAAACTCATGGTTACCAAAAGAGAAAAGGGAGGGCAGAGATAAATTAGAAATTTGGAATTAACAAATACACACTACTGCATATAAAATAGATTAAAAAAACAAGGTCCTACTGTGCAGCACAGGAAACTATATTCAGTATCTTGTAATAGCTTATAATGGAAAAGAATCGGAGAAAGAATATATACATATAATTGAATGACTGTGCTGTATACCAGAAACTAACACAACATTATAAATTATCTATACGTCAATGAAAAAAAAGAAATATAAACATAACAAAGAACTTTTTAAAAAAAAAAACAAATGCTTTTGATTTAAAGCGTCAAAGGTCACGGCAAAGATCTGAAAGCAATGGACAGAAGTATGTATTGTAGGAGCAGCAACAGTGTTGAGGAAGCTAGGTCTACAGCATGCGTTTTTAATCACAGATATGCATTCTTTTGAAAAAGTGTTTAAATGTGCCTTTTAGAAATAAATCTTTCTGAACACACAGATATGCAATAAACTCTAACACTGAATATGGCTGACATGGAATCCTCCTCCCTTGGGGACCAAGGGGGTGGTTCCAGGCAGTTGGACGCCTCTTTTGAACCTTCTAGAATCTCCTTTTCCTCTTAAGCATGGAAGCTTTGAAATACCTACTTTTGCGATCTATTAGCTATTTCATTGGTGAAATCAACATTCTCTGCTGTATAAAGGGGAAGAGGGGAAAAAATTAACTTTTATTTTAGGAAGTAGATAGAAAGGAGCTTGCTGCTCTCACCAAGTGCGTCC
This sequence comes from Camelus ferus, assembly GCF_009834535.1. Taxonomy (NCBI): domain Eukaryota; kingdom Metazoa; phylum Chordata; class Mammalia; order Artiodactyla; family Camelidae; genus Camelus; species Camelus ferus. Next base: position 4,712,142 of record NC_045726.1, on the reverse strand, counting down.
TACCCACGACCCGCCGCTGGACATGCCTGTTAACATAGCCCAGACCTAACGGGTAAATCATCTCACGCCCGACAGGGCAGAAGCCCTGTGTCCCAGAGCCCGGACGGGGGAGCGCAGGACCTGACCACCCATCACAGCTCTGATTCTTTGCAGTGATGCAACGACCCATACGTTAGAGGAGCCCTACCCCTGAGAGGCTGCGTGGGGAAGATGGGCAAGGGCCTTAATTCTGACGTAAAACGGGAAGAATATGCAAGAGGACACATTTACTGACCTCTGACGGTACGTCCGATATTTTAAATGACTTTATTTCATCTCATCTTCTGGCCGTGCAGTAGGTATTACTCGTTTCCCTAATTGATTAGCTGGGGGAGACAGGTGTTCAAGGAGGTTAAGTACTTTGACCAGCATCCATTTATAAGGCAGTGAAGGAAGAGTCAGCCCTTCGTCTGTCTAGAATCGGTTAGAGTCTCTCAAGGATTACGTGTCATATTATGAAGGCAAAACCCCAAAGCAGAATTCGGTAAATGTTAGTTCCCTTCTCCTTTAAAAACAAGGCCTCCAGTCTCCTGGGGCAAAGGGTGGATGAAACTGCCTACTTACGGCCCCACCTTCAACTCAGACTCCCTGAGCGCAGGAGAGGTTACTGCCATTAGGGGATCTGTGACCCCTGGGACAGCGCCCACGGTGCACAGACACTGACTGTCTGCCTGCTGAGTGTTAAGTGCCTAAACAAGACGGAACAAGATAGCCTTCGCTCTCAGTGGCTCTTCAGCAGGCAGCATATTGCAGGCTCTGGTTTCATTTTATTTTGTTTGCCACTCTGTGTCTTTTGATTGGAGCATTTAGTCCATTGACATTTAGGGGAATTATTGATAGATGTGTGTGTTCCCCTTTTAAATCTTGCTTTCCAGTTGATTTTGTATTTCTTCCTTGTCCTTTTCTTTTTCTTTTTGTTCTTCCTTTTGTGGTTTGATAGTTTTCTTTTGTATTAAGGTTGCTTTGTTTGCTTGTGGGTTTTTGTGACTCTGCTTTTGATTTGTGGTTACCCTGGTTTTCAAGCATGTTAACCCCTTACTGTATCTAATTTGCTTTAGACTGGTCATCATATAGGTTACCACTGGGGAAAGGTTGGGAGGAGGGATAAATTGGGAGTTCAGGATTTGCAGATACTAACTACTATACATAAAATAGGTAAACAACAAGGTCCTATTGTACAGCACAGGGAATTATATCAATACCTTATAATTGCTTATAATGAAAAAGAATATGAAAAGGAATACATACATATGTGTATAACTGAATCACTATGCTGTATGCCAGAAATTCACACATTGTAAACTGACTATACACCAATAAAAATGATGATGATAATAATAATAATAAAAGATAGCATTAAAGATTCAATTCCTCATCCAAAAGACCAAAGAAAGGACAGGAAAATCTCAAGGGCAGCAAAAGGGACAAAGCTGGACATTTTGATGTCACCGGTTCAAGGCACTCATGCTGACTGACACTGCCTAGTCAAAGAGCCATGTCAAAATCCAAGCCACGGCTTTCCTCGCCTTTTTTTAACTAAGAAATCCCCAGCCTCTCTTCTTTTTCCGGGAGCCTGGTCACAGATATGTCGCCTCCCAATCCCTGATCCCTTGCCCATGGACTTGGCATCGTGTCTGAGACCCACAGGGCAGCCTGAGCATGCGTGTGCAGGAGCCTGGGCATGAGCGTGCAGGAGCCGGGGCGTGAGTGTGCAGGAGCCAGGCGTGTGTACATAACTGTGATTCTCGCGTCCCCATGCCCACTGGAGTCACTGTGATACAGAATCCACAGTGTGTGTGAACACCGAGGCCCGTCTGGGCTGAGTGCTGACTGTTCCGACGGGGACGCGGCCTGAGGTACGCAGAGCTCTGCGCAGAGCAGCGTGGTCCCCCCCGAGGCCTCCAGCAGACAGCTGTAAAACCCTCCACGTCCATCAACATCTTTCATATACCTAGTAGCTCTGGTTAACTTGAAATTCACGTTCACGGACCCACATTGTCTTTACTTGCACTCCAACACATACGCACACCAGCACACACACACAACTAAGCTGAGGGAGGAGAGAAGCAGCTAAACCTACCAAATCTAAGGTCACAAGCGAGAACTCAGCCGTTTGGAGCATTCCCTCTCTGGTGCATGTTACTTCTGCCTTTCAGTTTTCAGTCAAATAAGACATTCTTCACTTTAGCTTTTCAAAAGTTTCAGTCGGCTGTTTCTGATGCAATTTTTTTACCCTAAAAATTAATCCGAAGTCTCTGCCATGACCAACAGCATCTCTTTTATCACCAGCAGCACCGAGCTGTTGATTTATCGCCTGCTCCCACTCGCTGGGATACACCTGGGGTCCCGCCTGAGACCTGAGGTTCACCGCGGCCCCACAGGGCTGCGGGCGCAGCACAATCCAGGGACAACTGTACGTGTCACCCTGGAAAAGCTCAGACCTTGCTTCCAGAGTCAACTTTCTCTTGAACCTGGACGTCTGTTGTGCCCGGCTGGCTCTTCAGCAAGTTATCATTTCTCTCGCTTTAATGCAAACCCTGCAAAACGCCGACCTAGCAGGACTTTTTACTGACTACACGCGAGCAGAGGTCTGCTTTACTGCCCTGCCGACTGGCTCCATTCGTCTTCATGGCAGCCAGTTAAATAAGAGCACTATTTTTATACAGGGAAGAGGAGGTTTTTTAATGAAAAATGAGCAATGCTAAATCTACAAAGGATTGTGGGAAACGAGTCCATTGTGTTTCTGTGCCTTACAGTCACTGGGCGCTACACCCTCCAAGTCAGTGGGAGCCCGTCTGGGTGTTTGGAGCGCCCAGTGTGCACTCCTGGGTGGATCCAGCAATTAAATCTAGAGGAGATCTCTCTGGACCATGCAACCCGCTCCCGGATAGGACAAGATTTCTTTAAGTAACAGATGTTGGATTGGTCTGGGCATCAGGATATTCGTGCTAAAATAGATTCTATACCTTCCCTTGAGGAAAGGATAACACAGATACCTCAAGATCATTTTCCCCTTAATTTCCATATGACATGTTAACATATCAACGCACAGATGATCTGACCTAACTTCCATTCCCTGCCTGCCATTTAATCTTTCTTACAACACAGAATATAACTTTCTCATTATCAAAGAACACATAAAGAATGACCTGCCTCCCCAAGAGAAGAAGCACTTGGATTAAGGAAGGAAAAGGAAGCAAAAAGGGGACGAGAACACTGAGTCTTTAACCATATCCACTCAAAGCTCCGCCCTCAGGGCTGGCAGGCTCGTAAAACAGACCATCCTGTGCATCAGGTGTTTTGTGTATTTTACTGTGATTTATGTCTGTGTATTATGTGATTTATTATTAAGCAAGACAGTCCTTCCCCTCAAAATCAGGAGTGAGCAGGCGGAAGACAAATGGCTCTGCTGTGGTGGTTCTCGACCTGGGAAGAGAGTCCGTGAACTTCAGTCGGGAAGAAACACCTCCTTATTACTTTAAAAGACTCGGGTGAAATTCAGCATTGCGTTCAACTATAAACGCACAAAGGAAGGATTAGTGGCATCTGTCATTTTGCCACAAATAGCACAGTATTGTCATATCACACTATGGTTGTCATCACAAGTGTCTCAAAATATTATTTCTGCTCATGCCCCATTCGACATCACAGGAGTTATTAAACCCACTTCCAGGGTGCATCCACTTCTCCTATTGGCCCACTACTGGATCATTCCTCACCCCGTGGTTATCCAGTTAGTGGTGAAATCATTAACGTGCAAACTGATGCCCAGACAATGACTCCGCTTCCCAGTGCTCCACACCTGTCATGGTGTGATGGCCAAAGTCAGAAGAAGATGGAAGCTTAAATTAAATGTTAACGTTTCACCAATCTGGATAGTTCAGATTTCAATTCTCCATCCTCTGGAGGACAGTACGACGTGTGACACGTGAATAGTTCACAGCCCACAAGCAGTCAGCTTCCACACTGATAAACACTGGAAGGATGATATTGAACCTTAACACGCCTCTATTTTAAGTGGTTTGTCCAGGCGATTGATACATGAATACAGAGGCTCATGTGTTACTGTATCTCAGACTCACAGAGAGGTTTCCCCAGCCTGCCTGGAGGTGCTACTTTACTGCCACTGTTACAAATCACGAATGTAGAGGCTTAAAACCACACAGGCTTATTATTTCACAGGTCTGGAGGTCAGAAGTCCAAATGAGCATCATGAAGTGAAAATCAAGCTGTCAGCAGGGCTCTGCCCCTTTTGAAAGCTGCAGGGGAGACTCTGTTCCCCTGCCTTCTCCTGCTCCAGAGATGACCACATGTCTTGGCTCATGTCAGCCACCACATCACTTCAATACCCATTCCATCACTGTGTCTCCTTCTCCGACCATGCAGCCTCCCGCTGTCACTTATAAGGAAACTTGCCATTACACCGGGCTCACCCGGATAATCCGGATAATCTTAACTGCATCTGCAAAGTCCCCTTGGCCGTGTAAGGTAACATTTTTCACAGGTCCCAGGGATTAGGACATGGGTATCTTTTGTGGGCTATTGTTCTGCATCCTACAGTGTTCATAACACACACACACACACACACACACACACACACACACACACACACACACAATTAGGAACCCTGCTCTGCTCTACCACCATTTCTGATACTGCAAACATACCAGTGACAGCCTCCACAACTCAAAATAATGTGCCTTGCTCTTTAATTTTGTTAAAAAATCCTATTTAGCTAATAACCACTCTTAAGAATTACAGTCACCTTCTAGAGAACAGGGTGGCATTGTAATCACAAGATCTGTGACATAACAAGTGAAAAAAATCAATGGAAAATGAAAATATACACAGATCTAAGAGATTGAAAAGTCTGTGATTTATACCATGTATTGAATAAAGCAAAATGATTTCAAGGAGCACATGTGTCTTCTGTTCCTCTGAGATCGCAATGGAAAAGCTCCATGAACAAATTCAGGAGTCTTTTCTTTTCCCTAAGAAATGGACACCTGGACATTCTGTCCTTAAACCAAGATCAAAGCTGACTGGCAGTAGCAGCACTACGAAAAGTAGTTAAGAGGGGTACATTCTGCTTCTTTTTCCTTTATTACATCATTTTATTTCTGCCAACTTGCCCCGTGAGGCTGGGAATCTATGCAATGGTCATTCCCTCACACGCACTCACGCTCTTCCTCTCTCTTCTTTGCCAAATATTGATAAATGTCTTTGATATTCTTAGGTGTTTAAAAAACTAAAACAAAACATGTAAGAACAGTCCCAAGAGTCTGTGACTGACTGATTTAAGCTACACCTCGGCGTCTTCCCGCACACCTTTTCCCTTGTACCAGCTAAGAAGAGAGATTAGGGTGTCAGTGAGCTTCCAAGAGCCTGCCTGGCTTGATGGCAAGAAGCAGTTCTTATTTCTTCACCCTTGACCTGATGCTCCCTGCTGTGTTCTTTAGTAAATATCTGATTCTGCAGTGTGTTTACACCTACAAGGTACCTTCTACCCTCTTAAAAATCAGTAGTGACTACCTTCAAAAAAATAACTATTAACATGAATTATTTTAACCATGTAATCTGTTTACATGATTTTAAAGCTCTAAATTATCTAATTATCTTACTTATGTGAAGGAGATCCTGGTTTTCCTCTTTTGTAATAATAGTATTTTATTATTACACGTGTGTTTACAAACACATGTCATATACATATAAATCATGTCAAAAAGTCAGGTACTTTTTTCAAAAAGAACAAATTGGCAGAAACGTCTCCGCTCCCTGATAGAAGTGGCTGCAATCCTATAGCTCCAGCAAGCAAAGTTTTCAGGTTTTTTTTTTTTACCTTGTTGCTTTTTTTTATTACAAAGCCGCTACAGAACTCATTTTACTCCAGAATAAAAATCACATTATTCGTCCCAAAATAAAATAATTTAATAGAAAAAAATTCTCCAGATATTCTTAAACACTTTGGTAGCGTCATGGCTTCTTAATCAAACTTGAAGCTTTCTTGCATCCAATGGACTTTAATAGCCAATTTTTGTCCTTTCCCTCATTTACATACAAATTCTTTTCTCCCACTTAAATGCCATCAAGTTATCTTAAATTAGTGATGAGGCGGGACAATGGGAAGCATGGAATATTCTAGGAGATAAAGTAATTACTGCTTTTGCAGTTCGCTGCAGCTGGCAGCCTCTGCCTACGAGCCGTTTAACAAAGGAAGCAGGAGGGCCCCCTGCCTACTTGCGGGCGTCCTGGAAGCACGGACCCCGTCTCGAGCAGCCGGCCTGTCGGTCTCTCCTGAATACCCTTCTACTCTCAGCACCGTATCATGACTGCTATTTGGGATAATTTTGCTTCACCAGGTTAAAGATGTGAAATTGTTTATGTGTTTAGTTACTTTTATTATTCACTACTAGGAGGAAAGTTAAAAGAAACATGGGGCGTGGGTGGTACCACAGGGGTCAGGGAACCTGGGTCCCGGTCTCAGGTGGACAGTGACCTCTGCTCACCTCTGGTGGGGCCTTAAGTGAACTGTTACCTCTCGGGGCCTCAATTACGTCGTTGGTTTTTTTGTTTTTTTCAGAAACCTTGTTCATCTATATAATGATCTGAGAATTGTGATCTTTAATTAAGGTTTACAGAACAGAGGGTCTCATTTAGTCACCATGGATGTCCATTACTTACATGACCTTTCAGGGAGGTCACCTGCGCTTTTCTTGGGTCTTTGTGAAGATGTCTTCATTTCAACCATGTCGACTAATACTCAGGACTTCCACCTATTGCTTTGCTGTTACAAAGACACATCAGGATTTTAATGAACAGTCATCTCTGTACCTTTAAAAAGCCACTGGCACAACTATTTAAAATTTAGGATGACCTCTGTCTTACTTTAAGACAAAGAACAATTCCTGTCACCCCTACCCAACGCCGTCCCCCACGGTTCTCAGAAGCCTTATTATACAGATTTCACCTTGAGCTCTAGTTAGCAGATACATTGTTTCTCAAATATTTTAATAAACCTTAGAACAAAAATTATACTAAATCAGCTGAAATATCATTGATGAGACGATACTTTTTGTTTAAACATCACTGGAAAAAAATATACAATAAAATGGGAAATGCAATTCTCTTAACAGCTGGGACCAAAATTCCTCATCGGGGGCGGCCCTGAGAATACTGGTGAGACTCTGAGAGACATCATTTTAGGCAAAACTGAGCTGTGATGGATGAGAGAGAAATCCGCCAGGCACTGAAGACAGAGTGAGGGTCAGACAGAAGGTGGAAGAGAACGGGGTGTGGAGAGCAGTAAGAGAGGGGCAGCGGTGTGACCTCCGCACTCTCACACACAGTGACCACACTTACTAAAGGCTGGGCGAGAGGGACATGAACCCCGAGAGCTGGCCTCTGCCTCCAGCCAGAGGCCACACACATCCTCCTAAAAGGGCCAAACAGCAAGCGTTTCTGGTTCTGCGGGTCACATGGTCTGTGTCCCAGCTCCCAAGCACTGCCCTTGCGTTTGCCAGGGCAGCCTGCCTGCGAGGGGCGTGGCTCATGACCGCGCTCATAGAACGTTATTTCAGACACCAACATTTGAATTTCACGTACTTTTCCTGTTTTCACAAAATATTGTCCTTCTAACTTTTTTCCATAAAAACATAGCGTCCATTCCCAGCACAAGGCCAGCCTGTGGGTCGGGGCCAGAATTTGCCAACTCAGGAACCGAGGAAGGGGCAGAAGAAACAGAGCATCTATGCAGATGCCAGCAGGGACCTCAGGCAAGCAGCGAGCGTGGGAGAGCTCGGGACCGCCACCCACCTGAGGGGAGGTGAGCTCGGAGGGGAGGTGAGCTCTGACTGAGTCTACCCTGACCCCTGGGAAGCGCTGCCCCCAGGGACATTGAGACCACAGGGAGGCGAGGTGAGAAGTGCTGGGCAGGTATATTAATTCGAACTCTGTAAATAATTCAGGATAACCCTGCTCGGAGGGAGAAAAGAAAGAAAAGCCACCCGCATAGGTCCTCAGGGAACTGTACAAGTCTGAGGTCGGTTCCTGGGGCCCCAGGGAGGCAGCGCTCTGGACCCTACCAAGTGAACGCAGCGTCTGCACCGAGACCAGCCAGCCTCCTTCCGAGATCCCAGACCCACCGCCGGCCAGAAGGAGGGCGCGTGTCTGCCCACCCAGACCGGGCACTGGACTCAGCCTGGGAGGCTCTGGGCTTTTCTCCGAAGCAACCACGGGACCAGAAGCTCAGGACAGAGGCCGACCCACGGGGACGCAGCTCCAGCCTCTGCAACGTGTGGCGTGCAGAGCCCCTGGGCCTCACTACATGTGCCTCCTGCTCACAGGGACATGTTCTTGGAGGTCAGGGCCCTGGGGATGGGACAGTCCCGCCCGGACTGTCAGTGCCAGAGTCCCCCACTATACATGCGGCATTTGGCTCGAAATAGGAAACAAAATGCAACAGGAAAGTCACTGAGAGTCTCCTGAGCGTCTGGCTCACCCACTAGAGGCAACAGGGAACCGTCATTGGGTGCTCCCTGCACCTTGTCTGACGGTTAGGGTTCACCACGGTGTCCTTGGACTGAAACGCCAGGGAGCGAACGGGCATTCCCAATGGCATCCTTCCGAACCACTGGCGCAAGAGCTGTATTAAGGAGTTTGGGATCCGCGGATACAAACTACTATGTAGGAAGCAGATAAACCACAAGGTCCTACTGTAGAGCCCAGGGAACTGTATTCAGTGTCCTGTGATGACCCATAATGAAAGGGAATATGAAAAAGAATACATATATGTATGTAGGACTAAGTCAATAACCGTGCACCAGAAAGTAACACCGCACTGTAAATCAAGTATACGTGTTAAAAAAAAAAAAAGGAATAATGAGATTCCCTGACACCAGCTTAATGCAGTTTTTGTCCCTGAAAATACGCAGGATATGATCACCATTCAATGACCACCATTTCCTCATCCTCATTTGGAGCATGTGTATTACAGAAAGTCTCATTGGACATAAACTCTGGACATAAACACACACGTACAAACACTCAGCTCTCTTCTTCAAGGAGTTTACAGGTGGTTGGTGATAACTACTGGCAATTACTATCCTAACTGTTCAGTACCATGTTGTATCAGATACAGCTTCCAAAGGTATTTTTTCAGTCAAATCCCTTAAAAGGTAATTTTAGAGACAAAAATTCCTTCTCAGGAAAAAAAAAAAACCATTGGAAATTCCTAAGAACACAGAGAGATACTATACAGATAACATAAAGGAATCGGGGAGAAAGAGAAGTCCCAGACCTTCACTGACCTCTTCTCATCACCTCCACAAGCCTTCAGATGGTCAGCCTGGGCTGCAGAAAGGCTAGACCGAATGCCATGAGGAAGCCACACTCTTCCGCCAAATCATTTCAGTTATCAAAAGACAATCACAGAAGCGGTATCATACTGTATTTTTCTTTCTCTTTCTGACTTACTTCACTTAGGATGACAATCTCCAGGAATCTTTAAAAAAAAAAAAAAGGACACAAATGAACTTTTCTACAAAAAAAAAACAGACTCACAGATGCAGAGAACAAACTTATGGTTACCAGGGGGTACAGGGAGTGGGAAGGGATAAGCTGGGAATTTGAAATCTGCACCTCTTGGGGAGGGATGGCAATGTTAGTTGTCTTGATTGTGGTGGTGGTTTCATGGGTGTCTACGTCTATCAAAATTCATCCAAGTGTACATCTGAAATATGTGCAGTTTACTGTGCAGGAATCATACCACAACCACCATGTTTAAAAAAAAGACAATTATAATTCCAAAAATGTCTAACTACTCTACTTACTGGCAGAACTGGTTCTATGTATAACCTAAGGTTACTATCTTTTTTTGTGGGGGAGTTGGGGGGGCGGTCATTAGGCCTATTTATTAGTTTTTTTTTTTAACGGAGGTGCTGGGGATTGAACCCAGGACCTTGTGCATGCTAAGTACATGGCTCTACCACTGAGCTATACCCTCCCCTCTCCTAAGGTTACTATCATAACCATATGCTATATGTTTTGTTGAAAATCAATCTTTCTCCTAATATTATGTAACTGAGTATCTTTTTTTCAGTGTGTTGCTATGGCATTCAACAAAACAGTCCAATTAATTTCAGTTGATGGACCTGTGATAAGCTCTGAGCCTTTGCAAAAGTGGTTAATCATAGTATGTAGAAAAACAAAAGCTAGCTTTAGAAAGACTGAAAATTAGAGATCTAAAATACATAACCATCGTGCTGGAAATATCGAATGTCTTCTTTCCCTAATATGCAAATTTATCTTCCAAATTAAGGAGGGAAAATACTGATCAAATATCTGAGGTTAATATTTGTCTTTGAAGTAACTGGTAGAGAACCAGGAAGAAGAAATAAGAGGGGGGATGGCAGAGCTGGAGATCTGCAGATACTAACTACTAAATATAATGCAGATAAACAAGTTTATACTGTAGAGCCCAGGGAACTGCACTGCACTCAGTAACTTATAGTAACCTATAATGAAAAAGAAATGTGAAAAGGAATAGATGTGTGTATGTATAAGTGAAACATGATGCTGTACACCAGAAATTGACACAACATTGTAAACTGACTATACTTCGATTTAAAAAAACAAATAAATAATAAATAAATAAATAAAATAAGAGAAGGAATGGTAAAATGACACAACATTCCACTCAACACATGTCCATGCGATGCTCACACCCATCGCTGCGTGCTCGGGCGGGGACACAGGTGTGAACTAAACACTGACCTGCCTTCCAGGGGGTAAGCGTTTGCTCGTGTTGGACAAAACACTTCCTAGTAAGGGGATGACCGTCTCCTCTGTGCCTTTCATCCCTGGTCACACCCCTACATGCTACCGGCTAGGTAGATACTAATTGGCAGCAAAAAAACAGCTCAGCAGTCCTTCAGACTCAAGGCATCGAAACCTCAACCGCCCCCTACAAAGCCGGCGCTGCACACCTCACCAGACAGAACCATGGTCCCCAGTCCCACAGACTAGGAGACCCAGGCTCTCTCCAGCTCTTCACATGTTCTCTCTCACCTTCCTTACGTGCTGAGCCCTGCCTGTTCCACCACAGAAATGGCTCTTAAGTTCGTCTCATCCGTCTTACTGCCTCTCCCTAATTTAAGTCCCCAGGATCTTGGTGGCGAAGGAACGCAAACATCCAGTGCCTCTTCTGGTCTCCTCCCTGCCCCTTCGGCCCTCTGCACCAACACAAGAGATGTCTTCCTAAAACAGATGAAGATATGGTCGTGTCTTGCTATCCTACCTGAAAATCTCAACTGAGAAATACTGCCACGCTCACTTGAGTGGCATTCGAGCCCCCTGTAAGCTGTGGCGGCTTAACATTCAGGCACCACTGCAGTGGGTTCACCCACACACCTCATGCTACACTGAGCTACACCCTCTCCTTCCACAAGCAACCTATACGTTTAAACTCCCGGAGCTTCCTCTCACCGGACTATACTCAGAGATGCTCTTCGGCTCCCACCACATACCAGACGACGCAGGCCTGAACTCTGGGAAGCCAGGGGGGCAGGGACTTGAGGGAAATTCATCCTTGAAGCAAGAGCAGCTGGGTGGGCAGGATGTAATCAGATGCTGGCAAATTTTGAGACTCATGACAAATCCGAATGTGCAAGGACCTTAAAACGGGGAGGCAGCAAATCCAAGGGCAAAGCTGGCAAAAGTTGATGAAGAAAAAGGCATGCTTCCTCTAGCAGGTGTCGGTCTGTCTGCAGCACGGTCATGGACAGTGACTCTTGGCTGGAGGCTTCTTTGGAGGACCCAGGAATCCACTCCCAAAGGTTTTCACGGAAGCACAGACCTCTGTAAGGCTGGAGTCCGACAGAAGGTAACACTGGGCCCATTCCTAGCAGGAGAACATTAGGAAATGTTGTTCCTTTAGAAAGTAAGAAACCTCTTTTGTCTTCAGTTGACTTAACAGGTTGGTTTCAAATGTTTTTGGTAGCATTTATCTCATAATGTTCTTTCTTTGGCACACTTCCTAGAGCTAAGGTTTTTTTTATTATTATTTTAGTTAAAAAGAAATTACTGCCATGCCAGGAAGGCTAAAAACAGCATCTGGAATTTTATGTAACCAGGTTTATCGCAGCACGTCAGGTCACCTAATCCCTCGTGAGAAAGCGCTAGGCGAATGGCTATGAATTTCCCATTCATTACAGCCTCATTCCATGAATGTCCGAGTCATCTGTAACCAAGAGCCAATTACCACTGCAAACCATTAATCATCAGGGATGCTTAATGCCAAGAACTGGCGGGAAGCCGCCTGCACTGTCTGACTGCCGTTTCTCTTCAAGATGCACACAAATGAATAGCTGGTCCTACACGGGGAGGCCAGTCTTGTGCAGGCTCTCTAACTGCACGTTCAGACTCACAAAAAGTTTCTTTCAACAAAATGCAGTGTTTCATGTAGCTTATTGGTAACTTTTCTAAGTTTTAGCAATAAAGCATAAATTTGAATATCATACACAGTATTTTTATCTTTCATAAAATACACATTGGACTATTAAAAGCTAGTCAAAGTCTTCACCATATCAAGAGAGCAGTTATGGAAGTGTTTTTTAAAAGTTGGTATGTATCAAAAAACTTAGGAACATGGTCAAGAGCTTATGTTATAAGCCTAATCAATATGTATTTTTTCCAAAATAAATACAACTTCCCAAATGGAAGAATGCTTTTATTTTTAAGAAAACTATATACTTAGTCAAGTACACTCAGATTTTAAATAGAGTTCTAGAAGACAGAGTGACCCTGGAAATGCTGTTTGTTCTAAAGGGAACTCACAGATTAGGAAAATAATGTTATCCACAAATGGGTAAAAGTTACATGAGATGGATTTGACTCAAAAATGAAGTGTAATGGAGCAGGACCCTATGGGACCTTCCCAGACAAGCCCCGCCTCCATGTCCTACACCAGCCTTTTGTGAAAAACTTTTGTAGAAAAACTTTAGCCAAAGACTAAGTTTAATCAGAGAAGTAAAAAAATGCAGAAGCAAAGAAAAACAGTCAAACATGACTATTAGCCATTAAACAAAGTCAAGGACCTCGAGTTCCTCCTCAAGGACTATAGACAATGTTCTGAGCCACATCCCTTGAGCTTTTTTGCAGACACTGAAACCCCCACAAAGTGGAAGAAGTTAACTGAACGGTGGCCAGACTGGAGCCATGACATAGGCTGCTGCAATTCTGAGAACAGCTTCAGGACAGTTTCAGCCCTGGACTTGGGGATACACTGTGCTTAAAACAATCAAGATGACGCTGATCAGACCACACGTGACCAATCTCAAGATGACTGTCGGAGCTGACTGCACCACCGGGGTGCTTGGTTAGAGAGATGGGAGTCTCTGAGTGAGACGAGAAGCCACCAGAGAGGTTTTTTTTTTTTAATTAAAGTACAGTTGACATAAAGTGTTATATAAGCTACAGGTGTACAATATAGCGATTAACAATATTTTAAGGTTATAGCCCACTTACAGTTATTATAAAATATTGGCTCTATTTCCTAGGCTACAATGTGTCCTTGTAGCTTAGTTTATATGTAATAGTTTGTACCTCTCAATCCCCCACCCGTACACTGCCACTCCCCTCTTCTCTCTCCCCACTAATAACCACTAGTTTTTTCCCTGTATCTGTGAGTCTGCTTCTGTTTTGTTATAGTCACTAGGGTTTGTATGTTTCAGATTCTACATTTAGGTGCTATCATGCATACTTGTGTTTCTCTGTGTGACTTCTTTCACTTAGCATAATACCCTCAGGGTCCATCCATGTTGTCCCAAATGGCAGGATTTCATTCTTTTTTATGGCTGAATAGTATTCCATTTTGTGTGTGTGTGTGTGTGTGTGTGTGTGTGTGTGTGTGTGTGTGTGTGTGTGTGTGTGTGTGTACACGTACATACTACAACTTCTTTATCCAGTCATCTGTGGATGGACATTTAGGTTGCTTCCATGTCTTGACTAGTGTAAATAGTGCTGTTGTGAACACTGGGGTGCATGTGTCTTTTCAAATTAGCCACTGGAGTGTTTTGAACGGAAGAACACAGCTTGACTTATAGTTTACCAGACTGCTGTCCAAGGTGCCTAAAATAGTCTTAGTGGAACAAGGGAGGAAACAGGGAGGCAGGTAGAGTCCTCCAGGGAGACATGGCAGCAGGAGAGGTGTTCGCAGAGGAGGTGGCGAGAAACGAGGGCGTGTGGATATATTTTGAGGGTAAAGAGGACAGGACTTGCTGACATACTGTAGGGTGCAAGGGAGACAGAAAATTCAGGGAAGAGTCTAAGGTTTTCAGGCTGAGTGGCTGCAAAAATGGAAGTCAATACAGATTCCCACATCAGGGACTTTTTACTCTGCCTTTAAACTCTAAGGAGAGACAGAACTGAGACCAACAGTGACAGAACACGCAAGGTCATTTCAGCCACAGTAAGTCTGCCTCCTCCTCCCTTCTCATCCTGAAATCAAAAGAAAGGCCAGCTTTCCCCGTTCCTAGACTGCCAAGAGTGAGGGCTCAACGGTGTTAATAGTACTTGAATTCCAGGTGATAACACTTCATGACTGTTTTCATTAGGTATAACTAACATCTTGTTTTGATTTTTAAATAACTTTTGAGCAGATTTTCATTATTTGCAATTTCCTCATTTGGAAAAAAAGACTGCCTTTACTTACAAATGGTCTGTTCAAATTTACAAGTTCCTTGCAATGATGATTAAGGTGGCTCTGAACTCGTGACTGTAAGCCTGATCCTGCATTAATTCTGGAGGAGGGACCAGAAGGGGAGGGAGAGAACTGGAAACGGGTTGTTAGAGTTGGTTTTGGCTGTGCAAGGTCACCCAAGACACAGTCATCTCTGGGCCCGTTTTCCAGTTTGTAAACTTAACGTGAAAAACGCATCACAGGACTGATGTGCGGAAATGTCTTACTTTTCAAATAAAAGCACTTAAGGAAAGCACTTCAGTATTTCCAATGTTTGGCGTGTCCTTTTACTAAGCAATAGAAGTGAAATGTGGTCAGGAAAAAAAAAGTGACTGCTTTAAAAAAGCTAGCACTAGGACTGGCTTCCTTTTAGAGAAATATGGTCGTTTTCAGCCATGATTAAATCCAACAGCCTTAAGAGGATTGAAAAGGGATCTCTCACTTTTCCAAAGTTCACTTCAGACCCCTTGGCTTTTACAAAAGACCGAACTAGAACCCATTTTCGATAAACAAAAGAAATCCAAAGATTTTCAAATTAAAAAAAAAAAGTGAAACGTGAAAATAGCATTCAGCTGTGTTACAGAGGCAGTGCCGCCCGGAGCAGAGAGAGGCCCCGCGAAGCTCCTTCCTGGAACCCCCCTGGGCATCTGAGCATCAGCCAGCCGCTGCAACTCTGATCTGTCTCTGGGCATCTGTGGCCATCTCCATTTATTCTGTGCATCTGTGAGCAAATACGTGTCCTACATTACCTGCTTCTCTGCTTGAGCCCACTTCCACTTACAAAAGGTTGGGTGGGAAGGCTCCAGTTTGGGGGGCTAGGGAGCCTGAGCCTGCACTCGGGGTCCTGTGGAGCCCGCCACCCGTCCCCATGGAGGAGGGGGTAGTGAAGGCTCCCTCTCATGCAGACGTCAGCAGCTCCACCCTCAGCCCCAGGCGCTGGGGAAAGACAGTGGGTCAGTGCTAAACCCTGACTGCTCTCCTTGTTCTGGGTTATCTTAGTTACTGTATTATTTTGCACGCTGTTAACAAAATGCCCCTGTTTCCTCTCAGAGGCTCTTAAGCTTTCTTGTCTCATAGACCCATTGGGCATCGGGGGAAGTCTATGGGCCCATCTTCAAACCATGTTTTAAAAATGTATTAACATAAAATGAGCAAATCACAGAGGAAATCAATTCCACCGCAAGGCCACTCCAGCCCCACTCCCCGTGGTGGTCCCTGGACAGAGGAATGGCTCACAACAACCTATTCTGTAATCTTGGAAACCCATTTCTAATTACATACATCTTTGCTCACAGCTTTAATGCCCAAAAATTAGACTGTTCATCAGAGGCCTTAAACAAACTGAGAATTCACGCAGGCTGACAGTTCTGGCCATGACAAAGCAGAAGTGACATCGTCTGCCCCCTCCCAACAGCCCCGCCCCCACAGTTCTGGTCTAATCTGCATCCCAGCATCTCCTAGTCCACGGTCCAGCACACCTGCGGTCAGGTGAGCAGGAGATGCACTCGTGCCTGCACACGGCTTCTTCTAACCACACATATGTACACGCATAGAACAGAACACAGTTAGGAAGAGCAGACGTGTAGCCAGGAGAGCAGGGGGTGGGAGCATCTTACTGTCCACGAGGACCCAAGGCCCCCGAGGCTTCCACCAGTCTGAATGTAGAGCAGCCCGGAACGTGGCAGTGGGGACATAACTATTTTTTGAATGATGAGTGATGAACGTACAGGCTTTACTTCATAGAAGAGATTCATACCTCTTACTTTGATATACAAAAGTGTGCCTCTCTTAAACAAATCCAAACAACCTACTGCTAGAGTTGCTGGTACTTAAAAGAAAAACACACACACACACACATCTGATTACCTAATTCATATATAATTATATATAAAATATATATATATCTGATTACCTAACATATATAATTATATAGGAATTATATGCTGATTATTAATTCATATAATTATATATAAATTACCTATATACATATATGCGTACATATAATTTCCAAGCTATGTTCCATTTCTCACCAGTTCTTTCAGAGAACAGGACAGAAGGTCTCTGTCCGCAGCTTTCAGGAGAGAGACAAAAGATTCACATCCCTGGCTGATACCACAAGGTCTAATAAAATCCAAAAAGAGCTCAGATTTCTAGGACTGGTAGGCTCAGAAATTCTCTATTTCTCTCAGCTTTGTGGTCTGTCAGATACAAGTGGAACAAAGGAACAAGACAGATCTCCTGCAGAGAAATGGAAATACAGCAGAAATCCGGCTTCTCCTCTGCGGAGAATCCTACCTGTGTATTTAAGAGAGGGAACA
Organism: Camelus ferus; assembly: GCF_009834535.1. Taxonomy (NCBI): domain Eukaryota; kingdom Metazoa; phylum Chordata; class Mammalia; order Artiodactyla; family Camelidae; genus Camelus; species Camelus ferus. Next base: position 4,695,051 of record NC_045726.1, on the reverse strand, counting down.
TGAAACGCCTTCTTCCATGTGAATTGTGAGAATAAAAGATCAGTTTTATGGATGCTCCAGGATGAATCTTTCCTCCTACATCCAGAATTATTAACCCCACCACTTACTGTATACATGAACCTAGCCTAGGATTATCTAGAAATTTTGCCATTTTATAATTTTTTTAGAGATTCTAAAACCCCAGCTCTATCTCTTGAGATTGTTTTAATGTGCCCTCTAATTATAGGCAGGAAAATCTGAACTTTGGACCTTAAAATAATTACCAATGTATGATCACATGACTTCCTGCTTTGTTTTAAAATAAAATATAACTGACTAACGTCAGCTGAATTTTATTAGACCTTCCCTGAAAGAAAATATTTTAATTTTTTTAATTTCTCAATTTCAAAATAAAAAGAGTATTAAAGAATTACAGCTGGAATTAAGTTGGGGATTATTTTCTCATTAATATTCAAGGAGAACAGTTCATGAAATACCACTTCACCCCTTTCAAATTTACTCAAGAACATGTATCAGTAACTATCTACTCCTTGAGGTGGATACTTTGGGTCACAAGTAATGGAAAATCTGACCCGGAGCGACTTAACCGCAGGGTGCTCCCTGTATGGTCACAGTGGCTGGACGAGGAAGCCATGGTCGGCCCCTGATGAAGCGAGGACCCGGCTCCCCCACTGAGCTCGCACCCTCGGCCTTGATTTATCATCTCAGCTCTGCCACACATAACGACCTCCTGCACCAGAGAGAACGCTTCCCATCCCCTCGATCCTTTCGGGGTGGACAGTCCCTCCTGGGAGCCCCGGAAGTCTACCCCTTACACATCATTGGCCAGAACTGGATTTCATGCCCCCAAACCAGCCAACGTGGAGAAGGACAATGCGGTTGCCACGATGGCACTGGGACAACCACAACTAAGCCCTGGTCCGGCCACACCCGCACTCGGCCTCAGGGTCCTTTTGGCAAGGACAGAGTCAGGAAACCCGAAGGTGTCTGCCACACACAACGTGTGCTACACAATCTCCAAATTTTTTTAAATCTTTTTAAAAGAAAACCATTGTGCACATTCTAATTCTTCATCAATTTAGAAACTGAGCCTTGAGGAAATCCAATGATTTGCCCAAGTCACACTGCTTGCAAGCAAGCGGCCCTGAACGGAGAAGCCTCTCTTCAAGCCGTGCCTCCCTGATACAGCCGCACCCAGAGGATGGCGAGGGGCCGGGTCCCTGTGGCTGGAGGGGCCGTGACATGAGGCTCTGTTTGCCCAGAGCTTCAGCCTGCTTCTCAGGCAACAATGCTCATGTGTCTCTCCACGGCATCCTCAGAACACTCACATATTTTTATTCTTCCAGAGAAAAATTCTCTCTAAGTTGAAATGACAGGGACCATCAGTTCCAGAGAAGAGAAAATATAACCCATCTAGAGGCTCCATAAACAGGCGCCGGGCGTCTGGAGACCAGAACGGGTCGTGTGTCACCGTGGCATCTTGTTGATGATTTGAGAGCCTCATAATTGTTTATTGACTCACTTCACTTCTGCTCTAGGAGCAACGATTTTTCTATAATTTAGTGATAAATGAGTTTTAAATAACTAGAACTCGGAGGGAGGAAAGAGGAAGTTACATGAAGCAAGACACATAACTGAAGATGTTCATAACGCAGGGCATTCTTCCTCAGAAGCAGCACCTGCGGAACGCCTTGTCCTCTCGTCTTGGGTGGGGAAAAATACCAAAACACAAGCTCTGTGCTGTCTTAAGACAGCGATGCTTGGGAACTAAGTGTCAGAGCAGCTGCTACTCGTGAAATGTGGCAGCAGCAAAATTTACCATTCTCAACAAGATGCTAATGTTTTTTTTCTGGCGACTTCCTTACTAAAACATCCTACAATTCGCCTTGTCTTCTGTCAGCAATCTTCAATCAAGGAAAAGCATGTAGCCCTTTTTCTAAGTTTTTAATGTAATGTTCTAGGGTAAATGTTTACTTTGAGAATACTTTTAATCCCAAATAATAGTGAAACTATAATTATAATTGCTAAGGGAAACAAGAAAGCACTGTGGGGCCAGATTCCCAGCATTGTTTTGAACACGCTGGTCGATGCTGTTTTGCAGGAACTCCTTCTCTCATGTTTCTTATTTTATTAATGGAACTTGTAAAAACTGTTTTAGGAAAACAGCTCATTTGGTATTAGTGGTGCAAGAGGATTAGCAAAGGAAACAAATTACATATATTTTACTTAAAATAGTCACACACACAAATCAAAACTATGATGAGGTATCACCTCACACCAGTCAGAATGGCCATCATTAAAAAGTCTACAAATAACAAATGCTGGATAGGGTGCGGAGAAAAGAGAACCCTCCTACACTGCTGGTGGGAATGTAGTTTGGTGCAGCCACTATGGAGGACAGTGTGGAGGTTCCTTAAAAAACTAAAAATAGAGTTACTATATGACCCAGCAATCCCACTCCTAAGCATGTATCTGGAGAAAAATATAATCTGAAAAGACACCTGCACCCCAATGTTCACAGCAGCACTATTTACAATAGCCAAGACATGGAAACAACCTAAATGTCCATTGACAGATGACTGGATAAAGAAGATGTGGTATATTTATACAATGGAATAACACTCAGCCATAAAAAGAGTGAAATTTTGCCATTTGCAGCAACATGGATGGACCTAGAGATGATCACACTAAGTGAAGTAAGTCAAACAGAAAAAGAGAAATATCATATGATATCACTTATATGTGGAACATAAAAAAAAAAAGATACAAATTCTATTTACAAACCAAAAACAGACTCACGGACATAGAAAACAAACTATGGTTACCAAGGGGAAAGGGCAGGGGGGGTATAAATTAGGAGTTTGGGATTAACAGACACACACTACTATATATAAAATAGATAAACAAGAAGGACCTACTGTACAGCACAGGGAACTACATTCAATATCTTGTAATAACCTACAACAGAAAAGACATATGTATATGAATAACTGAATCACTTTGCTATACACCTGAAACTAACACTGTAAATCAACTACGCTTAAAATTTTAAAAAATAAATTAAAAAAATACCAGAACCCACTAAACTGATTTCCTGAATCACCAGTAGATTCCCTACAACTGGGAAAACAAGAAAGAATTTATTCCTAAATAAATAAAATCTATTTCGATAAAGGCTGATTCAAAAAAAAAAAAAAACTGTCTCAGAAGACTCACGTCTGCTTTTGTCGGCAAAAATACAGAAAGAGCTCCAAGAGGCAGGGTTAGGAACACGTGGACTTCACGCGTCTGTAGGAGATGAGAGGTAAGAAGTAAGTTGTCTGCAGTCTGAAACTGTGCAAAATATAAATTCCATTTTCCCATGATTTCTGTACTCCATGCTTTTCCTATATGCCAAGGAAGTATTGTTCGATGCATGATCTAAGGAAATCTGTCAGTTCTTCCCAATTTTGTACTTGCATTTGTGCTTATTAGCTTGGAAATGTGTTTTTCGGGGCTTCACATGGCACTGGCCATCAGTCACACGTAGGCATGGAGACAAGATTGTCTGTCATGCTCTGAGCGTTTAAATATCCCTCTGAAGGTCCACAGTGAGAACACGTTCTCCTGGCCAGTGTCAACGCCTTTCCTCTCAGAACCCAGCAGCTCACACAGTACTGCGTGCCGCCCCTCATCTCTCCCCCGTCGCCCCCACCCTGCAAGTGGGTAGGGGGGCAGTTACTCCTATTCTACAGAGGAAGATGGGTCCCAGATACAGAGTGAGGTCCCGGGGTGGTGGGAGAGCCTGGAACAGGACACAGGTCTTGGCATTCCTGCCATTACACGTCATAAAGGGTTAGAAAAAAAGGGGCCTGACACTCCTTACTATAATGTCATCAGACTTTAGAGAATCTGTCAACATGTGAAACCTGAGTTGGAATTTTGTCCTATTTTACCTTTATGTGTTCCCTGGTCTATGGGGTACGAACTGGATATAATTGAATACACACACACACACACACACACACACGTATATATATTTGCAAGAATATAACAATATATAGTAAGTAGGTGAACCAGTATTTCACCTGAGATGCCAGCAGCTTGTTCTGATTATTTTTAAAATGAGGAGAAAACATTTCCCCTGACTGTGCCACAACCTGGCTTTCAGCTTATTGCAAATAAGTCGTTTCTTTGGTTCCCCTCCACCCACCCACCTCCACCTCTATCCCTTCCCCCAAAAGCAAAAAGACGTCTAGACCAGCAGAGCTTCTTACTTGACCACCTCTAGCCACCACCACCACCACACACACACAGTTAAAATGAGAGGAAGTACACGCACACAGTCTGGAAGAGGCGCATGTGTACTAATGACATGATATTTGTAAATACTCACAGCAGGCGTTCATCTTACTACGCAGGAGACCCTCCACAGGGGGAAGAGTGAGATGAGACAGGAAACAATGCTATGTGTACTTTCTCTAATCCTGTTATTCGCTGTTTTTTAAGTTGAACTATAGTTGATTTACAACGTTGTGTTAGTTTCAGGTGTATGGCAAAGTGATTCAGTGATATACACAATTTTTTTCAGGCTCTTTTCCATTAAAAGTTTTTACAAGATCCTGAATGTGGTTCCCTGTGCTGTACAGCCAATCCTTGTTGTTTATCGTTTTTATATGTAGTAGTGTGTATTTCTTAATCCTAAACTCCTAATTTATCCCTCTCCAACCCATTCCCCTTTCATTAGAGCCGGCAGAGAGCAAGATGTGAGTAGTGAAGGAGGGGCAGGGGCCAAATGGCAGGAAACCAAACATCTTGTGAAAAACAGAGGTGCTTGGGCAGACAGAGAAAAGCAGGAACCTCTGGGCTAATAAGTGGTCACACCTTTGGAGGTGACAAGTGGCCTGGAGACCAACAAAGAAAGGTGGGAAAAGGCAGGAATCTCCAGTGTCCAGCTGTAACCTTTTGCTCATTATGCCCTCATTACAATAAAACCAGCCTTGCAGATTAGAAGTCCCCATCATGCACCGACACCAGGACACTTCCAATCCACACTAAATAAGGACAAAAATCCCTCCTCCCCACGGGAAGGTAGAGCTGGGATGATAATCAGGGAATACGACCCCAAGCCCCTCCCTCCCCTGTGAATATCCCACCCATTCATTCTACACCCTGTGCAACCAACGAGCCAAAGAAACTCAGGGCAGCCGCTCCCCTGAGCCTGCCTGCTCCCCCCTTGAGAGGGTGCTGTCCCTCCTTTAATAAATCCTTGCCTTACTTTCTTGACCTCTGTGTCCCATCTCTGAATTCTTCTTGCGACAGACAAGAACCTACTATGTTTGTGAGTCTGTTTCATTCACTCTTGAGAGAGGGTCACAGCACTGAAAGGAGAAGACCCTGCTTCTCGATGCTCTGAAATCCCTTCCATTCTCACACTCCAGGTGCTCACAACCTGGAGCACAAAGCATTCCCAGGGAGCCCTGGAGAGAGGCAAACGCCTGTCCCAAGGATGCATCATTCATTATGATACGTAAGATGAAAAATAACCAAGAAGCAGGGTAACCCAGCGATTCCAAGAATGTGGTTTGAGGCTCCTCTCATCTCGGAGGCATGTTTTAACTCATTGAGACAAGAGGCCATGTCTCAAAGTGGCAAAGCGAAGACTGCATATTTTCTGTACTTAAAACTTGTTGTCAAGAAGACGCACAGGTGCACCTGCTGTAAATCAGGGAACAGGACGGGGAGGAGGGGGCGTGCCCTTCCTGCCACACTCAACAGCAGTTCCTTCCCTGGAGGGGCCGGAGTCACGGTTTGCAACGCCCTCCAAGGCAGGCCGGGAAGCATGTTTGGCAAACAGAGGGCTTTTTAATTGCTGCTTGGCAGGAATGAGCTCCAGGAAACAACAGCTGTGTCCTGAGGTTACAGGACAAGGCACGGGAGCAGGAGGCAAAGCATCCCCATAAACAGACAGAACTGAAGATGCTTTTTATTGTCTCCAAAAGCCATTCCCAAGTGGGGGTTGCTTCATTTGTTTCCCCGGGGATGCAGCAGTGGGATGTTTACAGGATGAAACCGAGAAGCAGCCTTCGTATTGACTGCAGCGGATAAAACACAAAATCCAGGCGGACAGTTTGCACAGGAGCAGGAAGTCGGCTGCCAAGGTTGTCCTTGCGCCCCGCCGAAAAGCTCGTTGGTGGCAATGACACCTGGCTATTAAAGTATGTCCCAGAGGGTTATTTCCTTCCTGCCTTTCCAGTCGCAGAACGTCTGCTGCTGGATATAAATTATGGACAAAAGAACTCATTTGGAGAAATATTGACCCAGTCATACTTCATAGGTTTATTACTACCTTGAGAGAAATGAACCTTGTGAAATTATAACTGCTGATCTACAACCAAGACCCTTCCAGAGGCGGGCCTCCAGGGGACGGAGGAAAAGGTTAAGGGTGGGGAGGGGGAATCCAGAGTGCTTACGGAGGAGGACAGACCAGGAGATGGTCACATTAAGAGTAGTCAGCCAGACAGAGAAAGACACCACCATGTGATAACACTTATATGTGGAATCTAAAATATGATACAAAACAGAAAGAGACTCACAGATACAGAAAAACTTACAGTTCCCAAAGGAGGGGAGGGATGAACTAGGAGCTTGGGATGAGCACATCCACACCACTATACACGGACTAGGTAAACAACAAGGTCCTACTATGGAGCACAGGGAACTATATTTAGCAGCTTATAATAACCTATAATGAAAAGAATGTCTATATGTATAAATGAATCACTATGCTGTACACCAGAAACTTACACAATGTCGTAAATCAACTATACAGCAATAAAAAAAAAAAAAAACAGTGCTTACAGAGGAAAGAAAAGGGCCAAGGAGATGGGGATTCATGAGGGGACCAACGGATCTGACCTGGAGGCAATCATTATCACTATTCCTATCATTCCATTCATCCAGCAGCTTTAGTTCAGACACTTGAGTCCTCAGGGTAAGTGCATGTAAACTGTGGTGAGGACATGTTGTCCATAACCTTCGCCGGATTCTCAGAAGGCCCCGGAAACTGAAGCAGCTAAGAATCGCTGCGTGGAGGATCAGAGGACGCTGCCAAGCCGCTCGCCCCCTCCCGTGGGGAAGTGGGCTCTACCTCCCCTCCCCTTGAACCCAAACTGAACGGGGCTGCTCTCACCATCAGGGGCACTGGGGATGACAGGCCTCTAGCTCCCGGCTCAGTCCAGACAGCAGCTTCTGCACTGGGGTTCTGGAGCCCTGGGACCACACGCACAAGGCCCTAGGAAAGAGAGGTCGGGGGACCAAGGCCCCAGACATGAATGGAGAAGCCGACTTTGAGCCCCAGCAGCTGCCAGGTTGATCAGAAATGAATCACCCAGCCTGGCCCCTCCAGAATTCCTGGCCCACAAAATCATGGACAAATGAAATAGTGGTTCTCAATCACAGAATTCAGGCATAAGCTGTTTTAGAGCAAGAGAGAAGCCTACCACACGTTTAAAGAGACTTAAGAATGTTGCATTTGTCAATGGAAAAACACACAGCGTAAAAGCTGAGTTATGTTTTGTTCAGCAGACTTTCTGAGGACTTACGCCTGGGAGACAGCCTCTCAGATCGCTCTGAGGAACTGCTCCGAAGAGGTAAGGGAGGAGCCAGGATATATAGGAGTTTTTGCAACAAAGACCAGGTAGTCGGAACTTCCGAAGATTACTGTTAATTAAAGAAAACCAGACATCTCAAGTTAAGGAATTTAGCACTTTTCTATGTATGGGAAGACGCAAGAGCCTGGGCTCAATGAAATCATTCCTTTGATATGCATCTCAGCTCTCTAGGACCAGTGTCCTGTGCTTTCCCATCCTGAGTCCCCTCAGGGGGCAGCACCGGTGGTGTCTTCAGAGGCTGATGGCTTGATGGTGGGACCATGGAGGGAAGAAGGGGTGGCGGGGGACTGCAATGTGATGGCTTGATGGCCACGACATCCTTTGTTTACTAATATGGCAGGCAATATTCTTCATTCACACACACCACTCAAAACTTTTGGATGGGAAGCAACCTAAATGTCTATCGACAGATGATTGGATAAAGAAGATGTGGTATACTTATACAATGGAATACTACTCAGCCATAAAAAGAATAAAGTAATGCCATTTACAGGAACATGGATGGACCTGGAGATTGTCATTCTAAGTGACACAAGCCAAAAAGAGAAAGAAAAATGCCACATATCACTTACAAGTGGAATCTAAAAAAAGAAAAAAGACACACATGAACTTATTTACAGAACAGAAACAGACTCACAACATAGAAAACAAACATGATTACCCAGGGGAAGGAGTTGGGAAGGGATAAATTGGGAGTTCAAGTTTACAGATACTAACTACTATATATAAAATAAACATTTCTACTGTACAGCACAGAGAACTATATTCAATAGCTTGTAATAACCTATAAAGAATTTGAAAAAGAATATATACATACGTAACTGAGTCACTATGCTGTACACCAGAAACTAACACAACATTATAAACAAACTATACTTCAATTAAAAAAAATCCTCTGAGGCAGGTGAGCAAGTTGGCAGCCCTGTGTCCTGCATGCCGCTTCTCCTGCTCGCACCTGTGTCTGCAATGCCCCTTCCAGAGGAAGCCTTCTAAGGGGAGACGGTGGGCCCACGGGAAGGCAACTTGTCTGTCTATGTCTGGCTATTTCACTAACAGTCAGCCGGCAGGGGACCAAGCTGAGGTCACCCCAGAGAGTGAGACCCAGTGAAACAGGGGAGCTATTTCTGGGCACAAGAAACCTGGTCACGGACTGGGTCCCCCTCCCGAGTGACAGTGCTGATGGTTCGTGAACCCTCACATGTTGTTACTCTTGAGCTCACATGCACAACACTGAAGTCGTCTAGAGAGGGGAGAGAGCCCCTCACCCCACTCCCACAGGTGGGAGGACTGGAGAGACCACAGAAGTGGTGGGACAGTGACAGTGGACAGCCAGGATGCCCTGAATGACAGCATTTCTGAAGGAAATGGTCTGTATGCAATTGAGGCCCCTGGCAACTTCATCTGTGAAATCAGCTAGTTTTGAACATGCTTTTGGATGACTGATCATAAGCACATCGGTCTCAATGTAATGAAATAATCTCCCAGAAAAGCCTGGTCACATGACAAGTCGGCATTCAGCACAGGGACACGTGTTCTGCCTGGCCCCTTAGCCAGCGGCAGAGATGTGGTCACCGCTGACCTGCTGGAGTTGCGGTCACTTTCTTTGTCTTCCCTGAAGTCCTGTGGGAACCACCTTGCTCTGGCTTGTTTACGCACTTCCCCTTCCTCCCTTATACCTTCCTTGTCGCATCAGGGCAGACAGCTCAGCACCGAAGCGGAATAAGTAAAACCTCAGATCCTGCAGATTCTCAAAGCCTACAAGTGACTGAAGAAGGAGACCGGAGTCGGGGCAGGATGGGGATGCGTCTTCAGGTCTGGCCTGGAGATGTCTGTCTGTCCGGCGGCCAGAGGTGCATGTCCAGAGGCTACGGTCCCACTATCAGGCCAACAGCATAAGACCTTAGAGGTCAGCTTTTCCAATTCATACATCTCATAAATGAGGAAGCCAAGGCCCAGGGAGATGTAAATGCTGGCTACATAGCTCCTTAGTAACAGAGATAGTACTAGAGTCTGCTCTTTGCTTAACACACAGTTATGGGTCGAACTGTGTCTCCCCAAAAAAGGGGGACATGCTGAAGTTCCAAGCCCCTAGTATGTCAAATGAGACCTTATGTGGAAACTGGGTGATCACAAATGTAATTAGTTGAGGTCATCCTGGAGTGGGGTGGGCCCCTCATCAATGTGACCGGTGTCCTCGTGTGAAGACAGAGACACAGGGGAAAGCAGCATGTGCAGACAGAGGCAGGGACTGCAGTGGTGCAGCTGTAAGACCAGGGACTCCGAGGACCCCTGGCCCACACTGGGAGCTTTCTCCAGAGCCGGAAAGAGGCAAGGAAGGGCTCTCCTGAAGCTTCAGGTGGGGCGTGGTCCTACCAACACCATGATCTCATACTGCCAGCCTCCAGAACCAAGAGACAATGAATTTCTGTCGCTTTAAGCCACCCAGTTTGTGGCACTTGGTTACCGCACCCCTGGGAGCCTGGCACACCCAGAAGAACGCACGTTCCCACCAGCCGGCTCCCACCGAGCCCCGGCGAGGATCAGGCGGACGCCTTCCAAGGGGCTGCTTCCCAGCAGACCATCCTGTCTTTAGGGTCACGGAAACCACAGAAACCACCCTGCCTCCCCAGCCACTGTCCCCATACCTGCACACTCACTTTCAGACACTAAATGCAAAAAGCAGCAAACATTTCAAGTCCCGTGAGGACCAGAGGAGCAGGAGTCATCATAGCATCTGATTTTAAGGGGTCAGAAAAATATCCTTGATGCCAAAGCGTCTCCTTCCTGTCCCTGACAGCTCGTCATTAGACAGTGAGCCCCGCAGGCTCAGCACTTCCAAACGCATAGCCACTGGGAAAGGCCACGCAGGTCGTCCTCAGCACCTCCGTGTGGATGAGTCCATCTCAGATAGAAGAGATGCACCAGTCGGGGAGCCTAAGCCTTGGAGACACAGGGACTCCTGCCATGCGCCCCTGGGAAAGCCCTTTTACTTCTCTTGAGTGTCGTTACTATAAATAAAGATGCTAAAACCCGCCTTGCTGGGTTCATGCAATGCGTATTAAGTATTTAACACGCGTGGCCCTTTTAGAGGCACAGCAAGTGAAGGTGGTTTTGCTGATATTTTCATTATTACTTTATGAAATCCTAGCCCTGGACAAAGACCTTGCTGGAAAATCTGACTGTGTTCTCAATTCTTTTCCATCCCATATTGGAATCTTGAGACAAAAACACAGAGGTCCTCACTTCACTCCAGCTTTATCTGTCCTAGAAGAATGTGCATTCACGGGGCCTTCGGGATAGGAGGGCCGGTGCCCAGCTAAATTCTGGGCACTTAGCAGAGTGTTTGGTGCAGACTAAACAGTTAGAAATACGTGTTGCATGTTGAATTCATGTTGCATGATCAGTTTTCCTCAGGATTCTCAACCAGACAGTCATTTAAAATGAGCAAGTTAAAGACTCCCCTCCTAAAACACTGATGACTTTTGCTACTAAAGGGTACAGACTGCATCCAGATTCACCTGGACTCAGTCCTAAAATAAGGCATCTCTCACTAGAGGTTTCTAAAACCAATCTTGCATTAGTGACACATTGTTTTAATCATATTTTAAAACAGAGTCAAAGTCCTTTGGCAATAGAAGACTAGGAATGGAACAGTCACACTTTCTGGATTTTCTCTCGCCCCAAATTTGCATCCACAGTCTTCCAGATATGTATTCTCTTTCACGGAAGCTCAGCTGGCCTCAGTTTTTAAATCTGAGATCTTCGAAGAAGATGCAGTGCACAAAAAAATATGACACCAGGAAACACAGAATGGGATCATATTTGCCCAGGGGTCTTATTTCCCTCTACAGGACCGTCACAACCCTCTCCCTCCTGTTTCAACGTGCAGCCCCAAGACAGGCATCATTTCTGTATGCATCCTACCATGTGTCAGCTACGTCCATTTCCCGACTTTAACATACGCATCACCATTGTTTGAGAATGGTGACAAACAAACAAACAAACAACTCTGCAGTGGAAGCAGGAGACCTTTCTGAATGTGACTTTCAACAAGAGTCGCCTAAAAACCCTGTGACTCGAGTGCCATCTAGAGACGGCCAGAGACACTGGAATTAAACAAGACAATATAGTATCTTGATGGGTTTCCTGTTCTCTAACCCTTTGGCAAAAAAGCCGTAAGGAAAAGCATTTTAAGCAAGAAATGCAGAAAATATTTAAATGTTTCGTTGTGGCTTGGGATGGTGTCATTAATCTGTTTTTTATAAAACTACAGGCAGCAACTCTGTCGTTCCCAGGGAGAAATGACACCATTAGGGATAACCATCTGCTTGCCTCTGAATTTATTTCATGGATTCCTTGTGAAAATAGACATCAAAGTAATGTAATTATTATACCCACACATTGTGATGCTGTAATTAAGACTGGGGGGCTGTTCCCAGTAAATACTCCAGACTGTTTGTGGTTTATTTCCCACTGGGATATGAGTTTTCACCTTAAAACAGACTTTAGAACCTCTCTGTGCTGCTCTTATCACATTAACACTGGTGTCACTGGACAAAAAACGCATCCAGCTTTGTGAAATGTGTTTTTAGCAACTGTATCATGAAGTGGCTTGAATAAAACTTAAAGATATGGGGAATTAAGGAATGATTTTGCCAAGGTTCCCTCTGTTCCTATACAACAAATCTGTTGATTGTCTGCAGGCTTCTACTACCTAGAAATCCAGATGAACTGGTGGTGGTCATGTTCCTCCATGTTACACAGGAAGTATCTGTTACTCTAGCACCAAGAAGTCAGCGCTTGAGCTTATTCAAATTCTCAACCACTTTTACAACAAGATTTTTATTTGTCAGTTTGCAAATAATGGCGTTGAGAGTGTTAAATTCAGGAAGTTGGCAAACTGAAATTAATAGGATGAATTACAGTGAATGACGCACATCTTAAGGCTACACATACACTGAAGCAAAGAGGAAAGAATCAGGAGTCGTCCACGGAGCATTCCTTTAAACAGCATGGACTAAATTTTGTTCCATCTTTTGTTGTCAGGTACCACATTTTTTTGTGCACTGCATCCTCTTGGAAGATCTCAGATTTAAAAACTGAGACCAACTTAGTTTCTCTGAAAGAGAAGGTACATTTAGAAACCTATGGATGCAAACTTGGGACAAGAGAAAATCCAGAAAGTATGCCCATTCCATTCCTAGTCTTCTACATTCAAAGGACTTTGGTTTTTTTTTTTTTTTAATGATTAAAGCAAAGTGTCACTAATGCAATGCTGGTTTTGTAAAGCCCCAGTGCAGAACAGCGGATTTCAGGGCTGAGTTGGGGTAAACGTCGACGAACACGCGGTGCTCCCAACAAGGCAGCCAACTTTTTCTCAAAGGTTCTGGCACTAAACATTTTTTACCTTCCAGACCAGACGGTCACATCTAATAACTGCTGCTGTAGCAGGAGAGCTGCCATCGACCGACAGGACGCCAGCAAATGAGTGTGGGCGTGTCCCCGTAAAGCTCCACTTATCAAAACAGGCCCGCCCGGCGTCGGGTCAGGTTTGCCCAAAGTAAACCGTGGTCAGCGGGTGGCGTCTGGAATCAGCCACTCCGGTGCACAAGGAGTCAAACTCCACGTTGGAGCTGGATGCAGGGGATGCCAGCTCCAGCCTCCTGGACCCAGTACATCTGGCACATCTTCTAAAGTACCCAACTTAAAACACTCTCAGGAGAAACAGCTTCTTCTCAGACAGTGGAGAATTCAACACACACACACACACACACACAATGGTCTTCTCAGATCAGTAATGGAAGCAGAAGGTGAAAGAGAAGCGAAAACTGGGGGTAGGCAGACATGCATGCATCCACGTGTGCCTCACAGCCTGCTTTCTCTTTTCTTTTTCCCCCGCAGCCTGTTCTAGGCTGCCACACTGCCCTAGGACAGGACGCTACAGGAACCATCAGACGCTCTTCACTTTAAGACGCAGCATCTCCTTCACGACTGGCATTCTCCCACAAGTCACGGCCACAGGAAAAAGGCCTGGCCATAAAAATCCAAATACTGAAGTGACTGCCCCTCGGAATCTCCGTGTTAACTCCCTGTCCTCGCACCCATCGGTGTTCAGCAGAGCGCATTCGAGGGGCAGGCTGCGGGGGGCCAGACATCATGAAGAGTCTGAGAGGTCCTGCTTTAATTCAACACGAACGTGTTCTCAGTTTTTTCCATCAGTTTTACCGCTCCAGGAGAACACTTTATCTCCAGTGTGACAGGTCATCAGTTTCACCTCCATTTTTTTGGAGAACTCTTTCCATTATTACCTCCTTGCCCACGAAAGCACATGACTGTCACCTCCCACAGCCCCTCCCTTCCGTGGTCCTTTTCTCCTTCCGCCTGTGAGAGGCCCGGGAGGGCACAGACAGAGCACAGACTGCAAGGAGGACAGACCTGAGTGGAAATCACTGTGTCTACTCACACTGGCCACGGGGGTGCCGCTTAACTGCTCTGAGACCCAGTTTTCCCCAAAGAGGTAACGTGAGGAGGGGGAGGGCAGAGCTCAATGGCAGAGCCTGTGCTTGGCATGTCCTGGTTCAGTCCCCAGTACCTCCATCAAACAAATACATACATACATACATACATACATACATACATACATACATACATACATACATACATACATAAATAAATAAATAAACAAACCTACTTACCTCCCCCCCAATTTTTTTTTTTAATCTTAATAAAAAGAGAGAACACAAGGAATACTGAAAACAGAATATCTGTGAAAGGTCTTGCACACGGCTCAATAAATGTCAGTTCATCCCTTCTCTCTCCCCCAGCCCCTCCTCTGAGACACAGGTTGCCCAAGTCGGGAACCGATTTCTCGCGTCCCAGCTCTGCGGGACCTGCCGCTAGATTAGACTCAGAGTAGGTGCTTCACACGTGTGTCTTGAACAAGCAGTGGGTTCTCACAGGTTTTCCTTTGTTACTGAAGATCTTGCTGTGAGGATGAGCCGAAGGTACTCTCTCAGCTGTGAAAGGGAAGCATCGCATAAATTCAAAACCAGCAGAGCCCCCTCATAGCACTGTGTGCTGCACGTCAAACAGGCACTCAGGCATCTGCAGGGGAACGAGGAGGCACAGGTGCGGGATGCAGGAAGGAGATGGCGGTCAGGACAGCTCTCTCCACCCACCACGTTATCCCAAGGGAGGGAAAACAAGGGGCTTTGTCGCGAGGTTTTATTGCTCTTGTGAACTCCTGGGACTCCCATCCTGATTCTTCGATCAAATTTAGTCGCTGCTCAGCACTGCCCGGGACAGCGTCTTCCCATCCAAACAGGCTTCCAGCTGTGAGGCTTTTAACCACACAGAGTACTGTCTGATGAAAACTGCATGTAAACATCACTCGGGAATCACCAGGGTTGGATGTGACCAATCTGGAGTCGTCCAGGTGAAGGAGCTTTGATCAGAAGAGGAAACTGAACTAACAAATGATCTGTGGGGCATAACAGTACAAAGAGGACCCAGCAGTTATTTAACGGCTTCGAGGATCAGAAACTGAGACAGAGAAGCGAGGATGTTAAAAAAAAAAAAAAAAATCACTAGCTATGGGGAACATGAACAGAGCATCTAGATGCCAATGAAAATAAAATGGGATTCATGAACTACCAAAAGGCTGTAGAAAAAGAGACCAATGAAACAAATTTCTCCTTTGTTCTGCGTCGTTCTGGCTCTAGGGGACAGAAGCTGCAGGTTTGTGTCCTTCTCTTGGCTTCTGTAGCTCTGTAAGACACAGGAGTCATGCTGACTGAGGTTTAAATTTGTAAGAGTTACTTTAACACTGGAATTTTCCTCATGATGCGTAACTACTGGTCCCTCTGGGTATCCTGGTGCATATGATTTTCTAGAATTTCAGCACAACAGTCAGGCAAGCTGTCCTACAGTAGCGTTCTGATCATGTTAATCGACTCACAGACCTTGTATAAGGCACGCTGCACCATATCCCTGATAAGCTATTAGCCTGGCCATAAAAGTCAGCAGACATTTGCAAAAGCGAATTTATTTATCAGCAAGGAAATATCATTGCATCCAGTCTGAAAGATCACTGTGTTGGTCAGGATAGTTATGTAGATAGATGAAAAGTCTCCACTCTAGCTGGGCAGAAACCCTCACTACTCCCACACTCCCTCCTCATCTCCCAGTCATATCTCTTGGTCACTGTGCAGGGAATAGCTGACAGCTCGGCGAAACCCCATCCCCTTCCATCATTTACAAACTAACTACCCGTTCCTTCACTAATGAATCCTCCCAGACTGGACGATAACTAGATGTCTAAAAAGAGAGAGGAACTAAGAAAGGGGAAATTACAGCTTTATCCACTGACAACTGTGTTTAGGAGCAGCGACTGGTCCAGAGAAGTGAGATTCCACCCATTCAGCCCAAACATTCATCCAATATTTGTCGACGGCACAGGATTCTTCCAAACAGCTCTGACACATCCGCCCCGCTCTCATCTGAAATAAAGAAAGCTAACACGATGTGTGTCCACGTGTCAGGCACTGTTTTAAGCCCTCTGCGTGTCATCCAGCCCCCACAACAGTGAGGTTATATCACTACCCTCCTGCGCAGATGTGGAGGCTGGGCCACAACGGGTAAGCAGCTCACCGAAGGTCACACAACTGCTCACAGAGCCAGATTCTAACCGGGACAGCCTGGCTCCAAAGTTCACGCCCTTAACACTCTGTTCTCGGGCAGGCTGCTGGGGATGGCTAGTATTTAGATTTTTAGAAACCAGTTTAGTATAACCTACTCACATCCTAAAACAGAAAAACAGCAACTTAGCTAGACGGAACATCTCTCTAACCTGGTTCTGTAAAGAGAGAACTGGGAGCGAGTGGCAGGGGAAAGTCGCTACTGTAAAGACTAAGAACACACACACACACACACACATTTTCCCCCAAAGCCTGTGCGTATTTGGTTCTAAAGAAGCATGGTCAGATGTCTGTGTTGCTTTACGTTAATCCATGATTCGACGTAATAGAAAAAGTACACCTCCGTGTCCTTGAAACATAAGAAATTAACCAAAACCACAAAAAGAAGGAAACTCCTTCTTCAGCAATACAAGGAACATCTGAACTGAGAGGGTAACGATTAACCAAAGGCCTTAACTCAGATCAGTTAGTCAGCAACCATAAAAAATGTTTTCAGCATCATTAGCACAAAAGAGTAAGTTGTGGAGAATGCTGTGTCTGCCTTCTTCAGTCAGGCTTGTTAACTAGAGCTACATAAATTTTTATCAGCAAGTCTGCCAAGGGTCTGAAGGAAGGACTCTGGCAGTACAATAGAATCAATTTCCAAACTTAATCACGTGGGAAGAGCTACACGTTACCTGCAGGTTCTTTTTCCATTCCTGCCCTCTCTTTGTAACAGGGAGTATCTTTTGATAAAGCAATTGCAAGCAATGTTCCGCCAACAACGATCTTGGATGACCTTAAAGCCTGAAATGATAGCTTTGGTCTTGCTCACAAGCATCTTCCAAGTGAATCGTATTCTGCGTGGTCACACAGCAAGAAGGAAGGACAGCTGACCTACCGAAGCCACACTGTAACCGAGCAGGACATTCCGGAAACTTCCAGGGTTAGGCCCCTCCCCCATGTCCTCTGCTGTAGCTCCTCCTTGAAGGACCCAGATCATAGTCTCTCGTGCATATTTCCTGAGTTTTTCAGGTGCTAAAAAGCACCACCAAAGAGAGGAAATTCACTACTTGATGATGGAGAGCACGCGGCCCCCAGACCTTCCGGAGCCCAGGGGCTGACAGTGTTGACCACCCTGTTACCTTGACATAAGCCAGAGAACTGTGCACAGCAGATCACGCACCCTGCAACCCCCTCCCTCACCTGGTCTTTAATATGCTTTGCTGAAACCCTTTGGGGAGTTTGGGGTTTTCTTGGGCGTGAGCCACCCCATCCTCCTTGCTCAGGCCTGCAATAAACCTTCCTCTGCTCCAAACTCCGCCGTGTTGGTAGTTTTTGGCCTCACGATACGTGTGGCACATGAACTTGCTCTTGGTACCAACAAGATTCCACGATGCCTGGGGTTTGCTGTCAGAGTAAACTCAACAGTGGTTCCAAGAATACAACCCTCTGAGCAAAAAGCTTAGCTGGATTTCTGCTTCCTGCAAAATGAAGTCAGACACTCATCTGTCTCCATGGGATATGGTAGTCCCTCACTTGAATTCAGTTCCCATTACTCCCTCCCTCACTCCCTCCAGGCCAACCAGAAGGAAGCCGTAGTCTTCCACGCACACCCTGCCTCTTCTCACTTCCGTCCTCTTCTCGTGCAGTGTCTTCCACTTCAAATGTTCATCCTCAACTCGTTCTTCAAAGCTCAGCTCAAATACAGTCTCACACACACACACACACACACACACACAGAGACACTCACACAGAGGTTTCTCTCAGCTCTTTTCATGTGTGATGGTTAAATTTATATGCAAACTCGTCTAGGCCATGGTACCCACTTTAAGCTCAAACACCAGTCCAGATATTGCTGCCAAGGTGTTTCTAGATTAACATTTAGATCGGCAGACTTGGGATAAAGCACATTACCCACCCCCCTCATAGTGTAGGCGGCCCTCATCCAATCAGTTCAAGGTCTTCCCTGGGTCTCCGAGACACTGGCCTGTCTGCAGACTTCACACCTGCCAGCCGCCACAATCATGTGAGCCAATTCCGTAAAATAAATCTCCCTGTCCAAGCAGATAGGTGGATGATAGGTAGACAGACAGCTGTACGTATACAACACGAGAAGCAGATGTAAACACGCGCACGCACACACACAGTGCATGTGCGTACACTCTCCTGCTTCTGCTTCTCTGAAGAACCCTAACCAGTGCAGCACGACGTCTGACTTCCCCACTGGACTGCAAGCCCCTCAAAAGCAACCCTGCTCTTTCCAGTCCTCAAAGAACAATGCTTTGAAAATTGAGTGCATTTAATAAATATTAAATGAATGACTGAACGTTTGGTCAATGAATGAGTAAATATTTAGTCTGTTCCACGTTTTTTTATTCTCTCTTTCCTTTGCCAGTACTGCAGTCCACACACTTACCCACTCTGTCTACTCTACTTGGGTTTCCTAATGGGGGTCTCAGCTTCCAGGCCCTTCCAACCCTCATCCAAGGGCTTCTTTCACAATGCCACGTAGATTTCTCTGCAAGTCTCACACACACACACACACACACACACGCACACACACTCTTCAGAGGACTGCACTGTAACATGCAGTGACTCTCCACTGCCTAGGACCCCTTTACCGCTCCCACCTGTATCCACTTTGTCTTCACAACAGGTACTATCCCACAAATCTCTCTTACAAAAATGCTCCTAAGAGGTGACTTGGTTAAAAACAAGTTTTCTGTGTGTTATCACTTATCTTTTAATTCTCAAAGGCACACAAGTACCTGCTGAAGTCAGCAGCAAAGCATAAGCTACTGTCTTTTCTTTGTAAATTCTCTCCCGAAACCTGGCACCATGGAGCAGCACCTGGCACTCTCCTTCCCTTCGCATCTGGGCGTTTCCTTGTGGCGCAGATCCAGCTGACCACTCTGAAATGACAGCCTCTGGGCTTCTCACGTTGACTCCTGCAAGAACCCAAGTACTGCCTAGTTTGCATCTAAGATGGCCTGCTACTAGTCCTGCGCAAAGTTTAAAGCGGTGTTTGTGGTGTCATCCAGCCGACAGCCATGAGTTTGCCAGCTGAACTGTAAATACCACCATTCCTTAGGGCTCTGCCCTTGAAAGCTGTTGTAAATGTCTAACTTTTAAGACAGCTGAGCACAAACAAAGCCAGGGGCAAAGATTAAACCCGTTGATGAACAGGAGTTGCCATCAGAATGCTGCTTGTAGACTTTAGGGTAGAGTCCATGTCACCATTCTCGGCAAAGAAGCAACTGCTTCCTCTCGATACCTCGACAGACCTGCATAACTCTTTATCGTGTTTTAAACTTGCTGAAGTATGAAAAAAATCAAGTGTGTGTCACAAAACAGGATCATAAAAAAGAACGTGGCTAGAGCTGGTTCTGATGGAATATTCGGAATCATGCCCCAGACTAATCGAAGGGGGAAAAAAAAAAGATTGGGAGGTCAGCTGAGACATCATTACAGAAATGCTAAATACAGTAGGGTGTTAAGTGCAGGAAGACCTGACTCCGTTAAGGGCAGACGAAACTCTGACACAAAATAAAACCAACCTTTGAAGAAAATTGCAGTACAATGATGTCTGTACAAATTAATCCACATTCAAATAGTAGATACATTGAAGAAAAATGATTAAATACTTATTTTCTTTTCATATACAAAACGTAATCTCTCAACTGTCTTCTGCTCCACCCGCTTACTTAAATACCTGAGCTGTACTTTCTTGTTAAAGCACGCTGACTGCCCACGACAGGGGACGTTTCTCAGCTGTGTCCCCTATACTTTTCCTCTCACCCACCACTGCTTACCAGTTCCATTTGTTCACAAAATTGTCAGTGTCACTAGCCCTTGTTATAACTAACATTTTATTAAATATTACATAATCCAGTAAAATAAAACTGTAAAAGGAAAGGGGTTCTTCTCTCAATGAAAAGCCAAGTGGAACCTAAGAAAAATCAATGAAACTGAAGTGGTAAAAAATGCTATTATCTGGGGGGAGGCTGGCACAGCTCCATGACAGAGTGCATGTCTAGCATGCACGAGGTCCTGGGTTCAATCCCCAGTACTTCCATTAAAATAAATAAATAAGAAACTAATTACCTCCCCCCAAAAAAGAATAAAAAATAAACAGAAAAACTTTTTAATGTGAAATTGTTAAAAAAAAAAAAAAAGCTAAAAAATTGAAAAAAAAAAAGCTATTATTTGATGCCTGGTGGAGACCATTGTGGCAGTTACACTGCTTTAAAAAAAGCAAAACCATTCTTTTGGGAAAAAAAAAAAAAGCTATAACCAAACAAATCATGCTGCCAAGGTGCAGAGAGGGCAGGGCTGTATCCCTGGACCGTCCTCTGTGCCCCCCGTCCTGGTGCTGCAATGCAGGGCGTTAACTCTGCTTCAGCGCCCACCTTTCTGTTAGCCTCCACTGGCCAAGCTGTCTGTGACTCACCCAGATGAGAGACATGTTTCAACTGTTCCCTCAAAACTATGCTAAACGGCTCTGAGGGCCTCCAGCCTCACCTAATTTCCCATCAAAGAAACAGATCTCTGGGGCAAAGGGTACAGGACGTGCCTAGCATGCACAGGGTCCTGGGTTCAACCCCTAGTACCTCCACTTAAATAAACAAACAAACAAACAAACAACCCTAATGACCTCCCCAGGCTTGAGGAATCAAGAGTTTCTTCATGAGTCTGCTCAGGGAAAGAAAGCAGCTCACACTTGGTCATTTTTTGACGTCTGCATTCACAGAGCCCTTCCATTTCTAACAGAATTTGTGTCTTTGCTTTCTATTTTATTTCCTCTAGTCTTAATTCAGAGGCCAGGAATTCTCTTTTTAACCTCAAAAATTTACCAACTATGACAATTCCAAATATATCGAAGCATAAAACTAACGCCAACTTCATTTACTGAGAGGGCTGTGTGGTGGGGGTGGTATGTGTATTATGTTTGGGGTTCAAATTTGAATTTTGGTGAGTGTTGTTCTGACAGTTTTGGGGTTTGCAGGGTTTCCCAGGGAAATGATTTTTTTTTTAATTTTTTAATTTGTGGTTTGTTTGCTTGTTTGTTTATTGGGGGATGGTAATTAGGTTTATTTATTTTATTTTTAGAGGAGATACTGGGGATTGAACCCAGGACCTCACACATGCTAAGCACATACTCTACCACTGAGATCCCACCCCACCAGGAAAATGATTTCTGTATAATTACGCTTATGAAAAAAAGTCTTAAAACACCTCAGATTAACAATCACAGATCCAGTTATTTCTGAAACAGGAGAAACTTGTTCTCCCTATATTTGGGGGGAAAGTGACCGAAAGGAACCCTGGTGAGTCCACACAACAAGAGGGAGCTTTGTCCTGCCTCCTCCATCCCTTCGGGTAACACACATGCACACACTAACAGGCAAAAAAAGAGAAAACACAGAAGAAGAAAAATGCTAATAACTGCCCACCTACCAGAGCAGCTAGGGAAACAACTGTGTTGTGGGGCTTGTCACAGAAAGAACAGGAAGGCAGCCAGCCCCACAGGACCAGGATGAGAAAGCCAAGGGGAGCGGATGTCCAGCCAGGAGCCCCAGCACTGACGAAACCACAGCGACAACACCGAGGGGTGTTAAGACTGAGACGCTGAATTCATTGACTAAACCATGCTGACAGATGCCCTGGTGGCTGTGCCAGGAGCCACAGACCCGAGCCACACTCCCTGCCCTCCAGGAGCCCACCGTCAAGGACGGAGGAGGACACAGTGAACACAGGGCAGACAGGAGCAAGTGCACAACCCCCTGCAGCCAGCAAGGGACGCTTCCTCCACTTCTGGTTTGGAGACAGTGTCCCCTAAAACTCAGGTGCCGCAGCCCCGACCTCCAATAGGATGGTGTCCGGAGAGGGTCCTTTGGGAGGTGACCAGGGTGGGATGAGGTCAGGAGGGTGGGGCCCTCGTGACGGGTAGCGCCCTGGTGAGGAACGACCCCAGAGACTTGCTCCCTCCTCTCCCCGAGACAGGAGAAGGCAGCCGTCTGCAATCCAGGAAGAGAGCCCTCTCCAGAAATCAACATGCTGGCACCTTGGTCTTGGACTTGCAGCCTCCAGAACTGTGAAAACACAAGTTCCCACTGTTCAAGCCACCCAGCGTGCAGCACTTTGTTACAGCTAAGCTGGCTAAGCTGCCTAAGCTGTTACGGGCTGAGCTGGCCAAGACTGAGCATTCTTTAAAAATTAGAAACACGAACACGGGAGGGAGCTAGAAAAGAATATTCTGAAGAGAGAAGAAAAATTATTACCAAGTAGGCAAGTAAAGGACAGGGTACTGTGAATGAAGGAGGAGCGCTGTGTGACAGGGAAGAGCCCCAGACTCCCTACGAGGAGCTGTCGCACGCTCACGGACCTCTGAGATCCAAGGAGAGGACATCACGTTGGTTGGTTACATTCCACACAGAAGCACGAGGCTGCCCCAAAGAGAATCAGGAGAAAATGAGAACACATGCTGCCTCCCCAGAGGGAGGGTGTAAGACGCAGACCCAGACAGCCCAGGCCCCCGTGCTGCACCTCCGGGAGACAGCTACACAGTCACATGGGACACTCTGCCCAAGCGTCATTCACCCATCCCCGCCTCCCCGTACCTGCCGATGGAAATCAGCGAGCGTCTCTAAGCACTCTGAAGCTCAGCCTAGGACAGGAGGACCCAGAGCACAACTGCTGGTCTTTTCAGCTCTGTCACTTGATGATGTGGCTGTAGGAAAGAGGAACCAGGGCGGGAAGGGAGCGATGGTCTACATACACACGCACGATACTGAAGGAAGAGTCTGGCTTCCCGAACTCTGGTCTATAAAACGGTAACGCATCTCTGATAAAAGACTTGGCACATCTTATACAAAATGAAAGATGTATTTGTCCGGAGACTCAAAAATCTCATCAAGGAACTCAAAGGAGATTTTAATGAGAAGAAGGAGAAACATTTTCTTTTAATGAAAATAAGGAGACTTTAATGAGAAGACCTGAGACTTGTGCTCAGACAATTCAGCTCCAGGGTCTGCACTCCCCTGAGCTGTAGAGGAATACAGGGCCTGGTCAGTAACAGAGTGAGACCACAGGGCCATTTTAGAAAACCCAGAGTTCAAAGAGAATCGTAGTCAAGAATGCCAGAAATCCATGAAGTTTTCTTTTTTCAGAGAAATTACAGGCAGACTTCGCTGTATCGTGCTTGGCTTTATTGCACTTGGCAGATACTGCGGGGGTTTTTGATAATTTGAAGATCTTTAGCAACCCTATGTCGAGAAAGTCTACCAGCATCACTTTTCCAACAGCATTTGCTCACTTCCTGTCTCTGTGTCACATTTTAGTAGTTCTTGCAACTACTAAACATTTTCATTATTAGTATGTGTATTATGGTATCTGTGATGAGTGATCTTTGATGTGACTATGATGACTCACTGTTGAGCATTTTTTAGCAATGAAGTGTAATTAATGTATGTACGTTGTTTTTTTAGACGTAACACTATTGCACACTTAACAGACTACAGTGTAGGGTAAACGTAAGTCTTACTTATTTTTTTTTAATTGAAATATAGTTAGTACAACGTATCCATTTCTGGTGCACAGCATAATGTCCCAGCCATGTGTATATTCATACGTATATTCATTTTCATCATCTTTTTCATTAAAGGTTATTACAAAGATATTGAATATAATTCTCTAAATGTAAGTTTTATACGCACTGGGGAACCAGAAAGTTTGTATGACTCAGTCTTTATTTTGACACTCACTTTCGTGCGGCACCTGGAACCGGACCCACAGAATCTCCACGGTCCATCTGTACTAAGCCCATGCAGTCTAGGGCAGAGCATTTATCTGGGATCAGGAACACAAAGGAGCTGAACTCATGATGAACTGCCATGGCTTGAGAAGGCTGCTCAAAACCATAAATCCTGACTCCACAGTCTGGAGAGGTTTCAGATAACAGTACTCGCAATGTCTGAGGGCTGCTTCAGGTTGTCCAGACCTCCCCCGATGCCACAGAGACCACCCCTGGCTATTCCCAGCCGGAACCTGCAGCCAAGAGCAATTCCAGCACATGGCACACTGGTGAAAGGCGAGGGATAGAAGTGGAAAAGCCCAGGAGCCTACTTCTTTGTTCTCCAAACTCACGAGGAGACAACAGGACCGCCGCCTGTGAGTCACAGTCAACGCATGTACATAGTTTGCTCCCAGCCCTCTTACCTCCGTGCACTTTCTTTGATCATCCTCTGCAAATTCTCTCCAGCCTGCCACACTCCCCCACGCACGTTACTGGCCATCCTCGTCTCTGGCAGTCTGTTCCTGGCACCCCCATCTAACAGCTTCCTGCTTACTTGTCTGTCCGAGACCCACCCAGCCCTCAAACCCACTTTCAAATTGTCTCCCAATGAAGTCTTATCTGACATTTGTGGAAGTGATTCTCCTGCCTACAGACTTAATCTAAGTGGGGGTTGAGCCCATCTGACTCTGTGGCTGACATCGACCTTTAATTATGTGCCTCAGACGGCAGTTGTAAAAATTCAATGCGATGGTTACAATGACTCATGTAAACTGTTTAGCACAGTTTGTGGCATATAGGAAAGGTTCAGCATTAGCTGTCATTATGATTATTTCTGATTTTTTATCATTAGTATATTATTTTATGCTATTATTAAACTCTGATATTCTATTTAATTTCATTATACGTATCCTTGGTCTTTCCAACAAAGCAAAGGCAACATTATATC
This sequence comes from Camelus ferus, assembly GCF_009834535.1. Classification (NCBI taxonomy): domain Eukaryota; kingdom Metazoa; phylum Chordata; class Mammalia; order Artiodactyla; family Camelidae; genus Camelus; species Camelus ferus. Next base: position 4,669,980 of record NC_045726.1, on the reverse strand, counting down.
TAGTTTGCCCAAAACTCCCAAAATTGCTAACATTGTACTGAGCACAGTGTATTGCTAATAAATACTTAGATCATTAAAAATGGGCACTAAAATTGTTAACAAGTACTGCCTTTTTATACTCTTCAATTTCTGAACCACGTTTGGGTAGTAAAACAGGTGGGACTATCCTTACCAAAGATTTACAGTATAAAATAGGTGTTAAAAATCGTTGTCAAGGCAATAAACTGTCATTCCAATAAATAACTAGACGGTCTTGACCCCAAGATCTCAAGTGAGCTGTAAATTCTAGGGAGAAGATGGTTATAGCCAACCACCAGTCTGCAGTCCTGTGTCCACAGCAGTTTCAGAGGGCTGGTGTTGGCTCACAAATGTCCTTGTCAGGTGGAGTTCAAAAGATTCTAAAGCCCCAAGGAGGCAGACACAGTCAACAATGCGCACATTTGTGTCTTAGAAATATCATTCTTAGATAAGCAGCTTAGAACACATGAGTGGCATGTGAGGGATGAAGCAAGGACTGTGTTAGAGGCTGCTTCCATAGCCCCAAGAGGATGCTGAAGACCTGATCTGAAGCACTGCAAGGGAGGACCCCGATGTTCAAAAGGGCTCAACCCTCCCCATGGTTTTCCCGGTGCTGGCCCCTCTGTGCTCAGCCTCCCTTCCTGAAGCACTCCAGTCTTTGGATTCTGTAAAAGCGGGGGATTCTACCACTGTGGGGGTAACATGTCTCCTATCACAGATCTCACAGCTTTCCTCACATTTACAAATTAATCTCTCACCCCTAGAGTTAGCTGACATTACTCAAAGCACAATTCGGCAGTCTGAGAATTTCCATCTGATCTCGTCTCTCTCTACATTTTCATACTAGACTTCTCCTTACTTTTCATTTATTCTTTCCCCAAAGGCAAGATGAAAACTGAACTTATAAATAAACATACAAGGAAAATATTCCATTCTGCTAGTAATCAAACAACCTGAGGTATCATGATTTGGTTATTTAGGAAAAAAGACCATTATTTTCCAAATGGAAACCAATTACTTCCAAAGGTGAGGTAAAGCTGGTAAGCTCATAACTGCTGAAGGCGGTGCAAATTGATATAAACATTTTGGAAAACAGGTCTGAAAAAGCTACTAGGAGCCACCCTTCTTCCTAAAAAAATTAAGCATCATGCCCTTTGACCTTGTAATCCCACATGTAGAAAAGTATCCTCAAGAATTAATTAAAATGGAGGGGAAATAGTCACAGAATATGTTCATTGTGACATCATATAAAATAGGCAAAAATTGGGAGCAATTTTACTGGCTAGCTGAATAAGCTTACATTTTCCTTCTTTTAGAAACTAATACATCTCTAACTTAATACCTATATAAAACTTTTAAAGCATAAATGATCAAGACAAAGGAAACGTAAGCAAAAGCAGATGTGAAGTTAGCGCACAAAATGTGTGAGCCCAAATGTGTGTGAGCCCAAGTGCAGTTGATTTTGCTGAAGGTGACACCACGCAATCAGAGACAAGAGAACAGCAGTGGAGAACAGGAGCCCTGCCCCAGGCAGTCTGCTCCCGAGATGGGGTGTTTAACCACTCCCTCTCCTGCCCCTCTGTTATATGCCCTTCAAACTGCTCACTGTCTGAAAACATGATGGCTCAGGGAGATTCTAGATGCCAGACAGAAATCCCCATATACCAAGGTGGAAGTACAAATTTTAAAACTTCCCTAGAAAGTAATACTTATCAACAGCCATATTGTTCAAGGAATCCAGTTTCGTTCTTCTGCCTGTGATTATCCAGATTTCCCAGTACCATTTATGGAAGAGACTAGTCTTTCCCAATTGAGTATTTTTGTCTACCTTGTCAAAAATTAGTTGACTGTAAATGAGGGGTTTATTTCTGAGCTCTTGATTCTGTTCCACTGGTCTGTGTCTGTTTTGATGCCACTACTGTACTGTTTTGACTACTGTAGCTTTGTAGTGTAGTTTGAAATCAGGTCATGTGATGCCTCCAGCTTTGTTCTTCTTTCTCAAGATTGCTATGGCTATTCAGGGTCTTTTGTGGTTGCATACACATTTTAGGATTTTTTTTTATATTTCTGTGAGAAATACTATTGGAATTTTGATAGGAGTTGCACTGAATCTATAGATGGCTTTGGGTACTCTGGGCATTTTAACAATATTAATTCTTCTGATCTATGGACATAGGACGTCTTTCCACTTATCTGTGTCTTCTTCAACTCCTTTCATCACAGTCTTACAGTTTTCAGTGTAGAGATACTTCACCTCTGGTGAAATGTATTCTTAAATATTTTGTTTTCAATGCTAGCATGAATGGGACTGTTTCCTTCATTTCTTTGTTGGCTATTTCATTGCTAACATATAGGAAGGCAACTGATTTCTGTATGTTTATTTTGTATCCTGCAGATGTACTGAATTCATTTTTAGGCCTAAGAGTTTTTGGTGGAGTCTTTAGGGTTTTCTACCTATGAGATCTCATTACCTGCAAACAGACAATTTTATTTCTTTTTTTTTTTTTTAATTTGGATCCCTTCTCTTTCTTGTTCTTGCCTCATTGCTCTGGCTAGGAATTCCAGTATCACGTTAAATAGGAATATTGAGAGTGGGGTCAGTTGTCTTGTTCCTGAACTTAGAGGAAAATTTTAACCTTTCACCACTGAGTATGGTGTAGCTCTGGGCTTGTCACATATGGCCTTTTGGTTTCTTCTTTGATTCACTGGTTGTTCAGTACTGTTTTGCTTAACTTTCACGTGTCTGTAAATGTTCCAGCATTCCTTCCGTTGTTGGTTTCTAGTTTAATAACATTGTGGTCAGAAAAGATACCTGATATAATGTCTATCCTCTTGAATTTGAAACTTCTTTTTTGGCCAAAACCATGGTCTATTCCAAGTAAATGTCCATGTGCACTTGAGAAGAATGTGTTTTCTGCCACTATTTTCATTGCTTTCTGACTACTCGCAGGGCCTCTGTTCCTGGCTCCCCGTCTTGCTGTCTTTGTGATCTGATGACTTTTCATGGTAGTTTGCTTTGACTCGTTGATAATAATCTTATGTGCATCTAACATAGGCTTTACCTTTGCCATTACTCTGAAGCTGACACAAAACACCTTACAATTATAACATCCTAGTTTAAGCTGGTAACTTCAAAAGCATGCAGAACTTTATGTTTATACTTCTTCCTCACATGTTGTCATTGATGGTACATTTTACATCTTTTTTATATTGTGTATCCAATAACAAATTATTGTTACTATGGCTTTTAAAATACATTTGTTTTTAACTTTTAAGCTAGAATTGTAAGCGAATTATGAACCACATTTCAGTATTAGAGAATCTGACTCTGTCAGTATTTTTATCTTTACCAGAGAGTTTTACACAGTCATATATTTTTACAATGTCAATTGGCATCCTTTTATTTCCACCTGAAGAAGGCCCTTCCCCATTTCTTATAAGGTCGGTCTAGTGGGTGAAGAACTCCCTCAGCTTTTGTTTGTTCAAGAAAGTCTTTATCTGACACCCTGTCATTTCTGGAGGACAGCTTTGCCAGGTACAGTATTCTCTATTCTGATGATCACGGTTTCTCCACAGCCTTCAGTGAGTTTCTGTCTTTAACAGAGATCAATGGCTATTTTTATGCATCTCCTTTGAAAACTCCAAATTGCACCCAAATTAAATTCTTAGATCTCTAATAAATGTGCTTCATCTGGCATATAAAATATTACTGTTAAAAACATAAGCAAATATGACATGATTTTCTTAATGTAAAATTCCTTAGGAGATATTTGAATAACGTATCTTAGAGTAAGTACTGATTCACAGAAAGGCAAGTAAATGGTAGGGTTTTTTCTTTTCAGTAAGGATCAATGATTCCTTTCAAATCTTTGACTCAAATATTTAAATGCAAATATAGGTATATAAATACTTTATAAAAATTCTTTTTGAACTACTTGCCATAATGCCAAAAATAAAGGCATAACAACGTGGCACTGTAAAAAATTAAGAACCCAGTTAAGAATGAGCAATAAAAATGCCAAATTTGAAATATTACATGAGGTGATTTTGAAATTATTCTGTGTTTACATCGGGGGAAATGGGAATTATAACTTCTCACACTGCATATAATAAGAAAAAATATAAAACATTAACTTTCAGAACTGTAGTTTTGTCAGCAAGAATTTGGCTAGAAAGATTTCAGGTGCACTCTGCTAACATCAATGAGAGCACCTAGCTGACCCCACAATTCTGATTATCACATGGGCTCATTCACAGCCCACTTTACTCGATTTCATGGAGTGACATCATGCTTTTCTCTTTCAATATCACAACAGAAACACTACACACTGGTATTAAAGAGGGATTTGAAAGAGAAAAGCAAATTAGAACTATGGAGAGATAGCATCTCTCACACATTGTATTAGTAAATTTCCAAAAGTTTGACAAGCTACTTCCCCGGCGAGCCTGCAGGGAACAGGCACGTCCATACTTCATAGGCAGAAATGCAAACTGGTACAACCTCTGTGGAGGGGAAGCTAGCAATGTCTAGTAGAATTACTTAGGCATTTATCCTTTGACCAAGAATCCCATTTCCAGGAATCTATCCCAAAGATAAAATGGCAAAAATACAAAATGATTTGATTTCAGCAGTAGGCTAATCATGGGATTACTCCCATTAGCAAAAGACTGGAAATAACCCAACTGTCTAGTAGGAAGACTGAATAAACTACAGGATGTCCATACAGCTGAAGCAGTGCAGCTACAAAATAGGGTGAAGAAGAACTACACATGTGACAGTGAAAAAGCAAGATGCTAAAGAGTGTGCATAGGATAATGGGTTTGCTTTAATAAGGGCAAAAATGTGAATGCAAATGTAAAGTCACTCTATTTGCAAAATTAAATACTGTATCATAAACCAATATAAATGGTTACCTATAGAGAGGAAGAGGAAGTGGGGAGGAGGAGACAGGCAGATGGAAGGATTCTCTGAATATTCTGTGTTTATAGTCTTGATTTGAAGTCATACATATATTTTATATACTAAACAAACAGAATAATAACTTCAGGAAAATCCCTAAACTTTGAAAACAGAAATGAATATACCTAAGTCATGTCAAGCTGGTGACATAACTCTTAACATTTTGATTGTACAACCTTAGCAGAATAACCTAAGGGCAAATAAAGCTGCAGACCTGCAAAGATATCTTGAACTTCATTCAATAGCCTTCTCAGAACTAATTTATATGTAATAGGATAAATCAAATGAGTAATTTTGCTCATATTTTAGGAACCAGAATTTCCCAAGTAAGAAGAAAAGATCTACAAGTATAAAATCAAAAAATGTCAGTAAAAGCCAGATGGTGATAAATTACACATGGAAATATCAGTATTAACTCTTAATTTTTTTTTGAAAAATATATATTTTAATAACCAAATATTATTGATAATTTTTAAAATTCTTGATCTTACCTGTATTTTTCAAATTTCCTTCAAAGAGTATATATATTTAATCATAAACCATGAAGAATATTATTTGCTGGGAAAAAAAAAAAAACTGAATTCAGAACAAGCCTGAAAGCAAAGATGATACAATGGCCATGAGTACTACTAATCCCCAAATTCTAGTCTCTTAATACTACTTTCCATTAAAAGTAACCAGGACTAAACACAAAAGACCCCAAGTAGCCAAAACAATCTTGAGAAAGAACAGAGCTCGAGGCATCATGCTCCCTGACTTCAGGCTACACTACAAAGCTACAGTAACCAAAACAGTACGGTACTGGCATGAAAACAGACACATAGATCAATGGAACAGGATAAAGAGCCCTGAAATAATCCCATACTTATTTGGACAGTTAATCTATAGCAAAGGAGGAAAGAATATATACAATGGGGAAAAGTTTCTTCAATAAATGGTGTCGGGAAAATTGGACCACTATATGCAAAACAATCTAACTGGACTACTTCTCACACCAAACACAAAAATAAATTCAAAACAGATCAAAGACTTAAGTGTAATACTATAAACCATTAAATTCCTAGAAGAAAATATAGGAAGTACATACTTTGACCAATCAGGCCTAGTAATATTTTTTTGGATGTGTCTCCTCAGGTAAGGGAAACAAAAGCAAAAATAAATGGGACTACAACAGACTAAAAAGATTTGCACAGTAAACGAAACTATCAACAAAATTAGAAGGCAGCCTATTGAATGGGACAAGATATTTGCAAATGATATATTTGATAAGGGGTCAAAATCAAAAATACAGAAAGAACTCATACAACTCAATACCAAAGAAAAACAAACAATTCAATTTTTAAAATGGGCAGAGAAAATCTACAAATAGCAAATGCTGAAGATGATATGGAGAAAAGAGAACCCTCCTACAATGCTGGTGGGAATGTAAATTGGTGTAGGCAAACTGGAAGCAACCTAAGTAGCTACTGATGAATGAATGAATAAGAAGATGTGGCATGTATAAAAACATTCCCCAACATAAAACTTGACAATGTTCTCCTAGAGCAGTCTAGCAAGGCAACAGAAATAAAAGCAAAAATAAATAAATGGGACCTCATTAAACTTACGAGCTTTTGCACAGCAAAGGAAACCATAAGTAAAACAAAAAGACAACTTATGGAATGGGAGAAAATATTTGCAAATGATGCGACTGACAAGGGCTTAATTTCCAGAATATACAAACAGCTCATACAACTTAATAAGAAAAAGAACAAACAAACCAATCCAAAAATAGGCAGAAGACCTAAACAGACATTTCTCAAATGAAGATGTACAAATGGCCAATAGGCATATGAAAAAAAAAAATGCTCATTATCACTGATTATCAGAGAAATGCAAATCAAAACTACAATGAGGTATCACCTCACACCAGTCATTAAGAAGTCCACAAATGATAAATGCTGGATAGGGTGTGGAGAAAAGGGAACCCTCTTACACTGTTGGTGGGAATGTAGTTTGGTGCAGCCATTATGGAAAACAGTATGGAGATTCCTTTAAAAACTAAAAATAGAGCTACCACATGATCCAGCAATCCCACTCCTGGGCATATATCCAGAGGGAACTCTAATTTGAGAAGATACATGTATCCCAATATTCATAGCAGCACTGTTTACAATAGCCAAGATGTGAAAGCAACCTAAATGTCCATCGATAAAGAAGGTGTGGTATATTTATATGATGGAATACTACTCAGCCATAAAAAAAGAATGAAATAATGCCATTTGCAGCAAGATGGATGGACCTGGAGATTTTCATACTAAGTGGAATAAGCCAGAAAGATTTAAAGAAAATTATCATATGATATCACTTATATGTGGAATCTAAAAAAAAAATGAGACATGAACTTATTTACAAAACAGAAATGTACTCACAGACATAGAAAACAAACTTACGGTTACTGGGGGAAAGAGGAGTAGAGGGATAAATTGGGATTTGGGATTAGCAGACACTAACTATTATATAGAAAATAGATAAACAGCAAGGTCCCACTGTATAGCACAGGGAACTGTATTTAATACCTTATAATAGCCTATAAGGAAAAATAATATGAAAAGAAATATATACATGTACGTGTATTACTGAATCACTATACTGTACACCAGAAATTAATACATTGTAAACCAACTGTCAATAAAAAATAAATAAAAATAAATAAATACATAAAATAACTGCTATAGTTTTCCCCTTTGGATATTACCAAGTATGCACCTACCTAACTCACACTTCCTGCCAGTAACAAATATGAGTTATTTCCAAAATACAAACAGGAATGGGGGAAGGAAGGAAGGAAGGAAGGAAGGTGGGAGGGAGAGAAGGAGGGAAGGAAGGAAGGAAGGGAGGAAAAAGGTAAGGGAAGAAGGTCGCAGCAGTCATCAAGTCCCCTGCTGCCCATGTGTCCACGCCAGCAGGACCCTCAGCAACTCTGCAGAGAGATATCCGGAAAGCAACTGAGGCCTCTTACCAAGAGCCAGCAAGAAGTCTTCTGCCAACAGGTACGTGTTATGAGTTAAACTGTGTCCCCTCAAAAAGGATGTGTTGGAGTCTTCAGCCCTAGCACCTAAGAATGTGACCTGATTTGAAGACAGAGTCCTTACAGAGCTAACCAGGTCAACACAAGGCTGATTAAGGTGGGCCCTGGTTTACTATGACTGGTATCCTTATAAAAAAGGGAAATTTGAACAAAGAGACATGCATACAGTGAGACGCTGTGTGAACATGGAAGCAGAGACTGGGTGACACAACTACGGTCAAGGAATGTTAAAAATTACCAGCAAACCAGCACCATCCAGCAGAGAGGCCTGGAGCATATGCTCCAGCTCTCAGACAGAACTGCCCCGCCAACACCCTGATCCTATCTGTCCAGCCTCCAGTCCTCTGACTGGTCTCAGACATCTCTTTAAACGTGCTTCCGCTCCCAGCACAGAGCAAGCATTCGATAAGTGTTTAGAAAGTGCCTGGATCCAGAAGCTCTGGCCCTTTAATTTTGTCCCAAGGAGTCCCAAGCCAGGTCTTTAAAAGGCAGCCCAAGCTGTGAACCTTGCTCCTTCAGCTCCTCCCTCGAGAGAATGCCTTCTGCTCCCAACGATTTTAAAGCCTGGTCTGTTTGATTCCTCTGGCAATCAATTACCTCTTCAGCTTTCAGCTTCCGACTGTCAGGTAAGCCGTTCCCCACTTAATGCTTGCCTCCCCTTTCCCACCACAGGGGCCACTTTCTGCCTTGAATTTTCTAAGCACAACCCTTGGGGGTCCCTGCATCCCCCAAGCTGCCAGGATGGCTCCCTGCCCTGTGAAGGAAAAGCCGGGCTGGGCTAACAAGATAACTCATAAATCTAAGTGTAATAAGTGATGGTTTACTGATCTAAGTTCTGCTGGGCTAACTCGTAAATCTGAAGTTTAGTGTCAGTTTACTGGGCTAACAAGCTAACTCGTAAATCCAAGCTCAACAAGTGTCAGTAATGTGATCAGTTCCTAACAGATAAGTTCCAGTGTACTGATTCCTTGGTTTTGCTGCTCGAGCTTTATTGGCTAATAGCCCCAAGTTTGTAATTAACCCTATAAAACCTCATGCACACGTCCTGGAGGTGCTCAGAGCTTCGAAGCAGAAGCCCCTCTGAGCCCGCTGGCATAATAAATCTGAGTAGTCCAATCCTCCGAGTGGTGCTTGTTTCTTGGCTGGCCTGTCATTTCCGTAACACCCTGCCTCTCCACCTACCCTCCACCATCACCTCACTCACAGTCAATCAGCACCCTCAACCACCCCACCCATCCCACACCAGCAGGCCAAATAGAAAATTCAACAAACTGTTTACGGTTGAGACCCTGCATCTTACAACTTGCTGGCCTTAAATCTCTTTAGTTTGGGTTCGTTTAGTTTTGTTACCACAGATTAGGGGGCCAGGTTGCAGGTGGGGGGGTTACTTCTACACTAAAAAAAAAAGTCTGCATGTAATAAATATCGTAAGCACAGACTTGTGCGTGCATGTTTGCAAATGCTAAACTTTAGTGATATCCTTGGCCCTGAACACCAAATACCTTTCACCAAACTTCCAACTACGAAAGGGAAGAAGTTTAAGTTGGTGTTAAGTACTTGAGGGAATCACACTAGAGGAGAAAGAAATCCTGAAGTCTCTAGTAACACCAGTATCTCCAGTTTTGTTTCTTAATTAACCCTGATCTATAACTTCGTTAGAAATAATAGCTACTTGTTATTCTGAGCTGCTTGAGCTAATTTCTAGAAACACTCAGAGGCAACACTTTGTAAAATAAGCAATCTCACAAAGACCCTTAATTGTATACAAGAATAAACTAAGGATCTAATTTGCCTTAAAAGTTGCCAAACAGGTTCTCGAGCCAAAACCACTTGGAGGTTGAGTCCTTAAGGTTGGCTAAAAACATTGTTACCACTCATAATAACAGCTAACGTTCACTGAGTGTTTGTCCAACTTGCTTCCTGGAGATGCTCTGATTTAGTGCTGCCTACAGCCCTGTGAGTAAACTGATGCATAGAAAGACTAAGTAATTTGTCCAAAGACACCCAGCTGGGAAGCCATCAGGTGGGATTTAAACCACTTGCAACCTCTGAATTCAGAACTCCACTGCCTCCTGGGTTTCTAGCAGCTTTGCTAATGACACTCCCTCGTGTTGCTTAGCTGCTGCATAAAGCTTCCCATGGGTTATCTCATCCAGGACTGAGATAAGGGCAGAAGTGTCTCCAAACTATTTATGTTTAGAAGAACACATTTGGCACTCACTCATCCAGGAAGGATTCAATAAACATTTACTGAATGAATGAATTCAGTTTGGAATGTGGTAAAAATAAATGACTCTTTTACATCTATTTAAGAATTTTTAAAGAGAGATTGTTTCAATCTTCTTTCATTAAAGACTAAGTTTCTATGCGTGAAAGCCTGTGTATTCCATTTTGAATATGCAGGAAGGAGAAGTCACAGAGAAAACGGGGGGGGGGGGGGGGGGGCAAGGATGAAAGGTCGAGAGGATTATTCCGTAAGAAAAAGGGGCAGGCTGCCGGCCCCCAAGCGATGAATCTTTTTGGATCTATACTTCCAACCTAATCCTGTAATCAATGGTCAAAAGACCCAAGGGGAGGGGAGACACTAACATTTGAGGAGACCCTCGGAGTGATTCTTCCAAAATCTGAATCAAAACTCCCCTCTCCTCTCTCTAAAACGCTTAGACCTTGGAGAGCGGCGCTGGGAATCACCTGAGTCGTCTTGGTGACTTCCCAGGACAACGTTTACAGTTATACTTATCGAAGGACAGTTTTGGGTCGGGTTGGCCAAGGAGCCAGGCCGTGCAGATGGCCCCGGAGGCCCGGAGCACCGCGGACTCCGGACCCTCCACCAGCCCCTCGACCAGATCCCGGCCGTGCCCTGGCCACCACCACGCTTACTTGAGGCGACTCCAGCTGCAAGGTCGGGAGTCGGATTGGGTTTTGAATTGACTCAGGCCCTGGTTCAGGGCTGCAGTGCCTGGGGCTAGCCTCCAAGCACATACCTGGGCCAAGAAAGATGACCAAGCTGCAAGCGCGTGGCCAGGGTTGATGACCCGGTTGGAGGCGCGGTCAGGGGCGGGGTCGGGGCTGGAGGCACGGCAGGGATGGGGGTGGTGGACCAGGACGGAGGCGCGCGGAGGGCGGTGACCTGGCTGGATGGGCGGCCAGGAGCAGGGACTGGGCTGGAGAGGCGACTGGGGGCGGGGACAGGACCGGAGGTGCGGCCAGGTGCAGGGACCTGGATGGAGGCGTGAGAGATCCGCCCCGGCTGGAGGCGCGGACGGAGGGACCCGGCCGGGGGCCGCAGGCGGCGGTGCTGGGCAGAAAGGGGCACGCATTCTGCCCCCGTGAGTGGACTTTACCAGTCCTGCCCCCGCCCGGCCAGTTCCTGACCAGGCCAGAGCTCTCCCGGCTCCGCGCGCGGGACCCAGTCGCGGGGGACAACAGAGGCCGGGTTTCCAGGGCGAGGGTTAGGAGACAAGACTGACGCGGCTCTTTGGTCTTTCTAGCCTTCCACCACTGGAGGAGGGGCTTGGTGCCTAGAATCCGAGGCATGAACTACGCACGGTTCCTCACGGCCACGAGCGCGGCCAGAAAAGCTTGTGCCATCCGAGTCGTGGGTGAGTCCAGGCCGCACTCTCCCCGGGGTCCCCGCGGTGCCGCTCCAGGCTCTGCGCGCACTTGGCACGGGCCCGGCGCTCGCTCTCCGAGAACCAGGCTGCAACAGGCTGGACAGCAACAGAAGCAGCAAGACAGAGAGGACAGGCTGCTGTGGACACGTCCTTGTTACAGTCCAGGAGGCTCTTCCCTGCACGGGAGTCTGGGTTTCGCGCAGCGTGCGGGAGCGTGCGGGGGGGGGGGTGGTCCGTGCACGGGAGAGAAAGGAGCGCCGGGAAGCCGCAGGGTGCGGGGTTTTCTGTTACTGTGGCCCTCTACTTGCCTTCCTGATCACTCTGCCTTCTTAGTTGGACACCTCTATTCCTTAGTTCCCCCACCAGTGAGACAGATCCAAAAAGAGTTATCCTGTTTCTCTCTAGCATCCTATCAATCACTGGAAATCGTTCAACTTCAAAGTTTTATTGACGATAATGCAACAGGCTGAACTAGCTCTGCTCACGAAGGTCTTCACCCGAAGTGTTTCTTCTTTTCTCTCTTTGTTGTAGCTGACATCATGGAAAAGGCACCGAAATCTCTCATCCCCTTGGCTACGGGAGCACCGAATCCGGACACGTTCCCTTTCAAGACTGCTGTCATCACCATAGAAGACGGACAGACCATCCAATTGAACGAGCAGATGATGAAGACAGCGCTTCAGTATTCTCAGAGCGCTGGGTAAGTGACCTGCAGTCTAGTTGTTGGCTCGTTTTCACTGCAGTGTTCTACTGCCCACTCATAAAGTGGCTGGTGTTTCGTTTTGTTTTGTTTTGTTTTGTTTTGTTTGAAGCTGGGTACTCAACAGTTAGGAAGGTTTGGGCAAGAGTTTTCAAAGAATAATTAAGAGCAGCAATGGTACAGAATGCTTTAACACCCCTGCGTGACTGCTCCCCAGCCTCACCCAACCAGGAGAGAGAAAGGCGGCTTTTGGAAGGAGGTGCCATTTGAGCTGAGACTGAACAAAAAAGAGAGAGAGAGTAGACAGCTAGGTAACGAAGCAGGTTTGGGGAGAAAGGATGAGCCAGGAAGCAACAATTGTAGGTCCCAGGGCAATTTTTCAATAATTATGTTCTTTCCAAACAGGCAGCTATGTAAACATGTTGCCCTCCATTCAGATGTATTTAATTTCATAAGGGCAAATGGAACACATACCCTAAGACTCAACTTAGCTGGTTGTCTTCCAGTGGCAAAGGGTAACTTCTGGAGTGTCTATAAATTATACTTTATTAAAGGCTTGTTTTCTCTGTGACTGAGGAAGAAGGCATGTTGTGTACGTACGAGTTGTATTATACATAAGGTACACGTAAGTCTGTCTTTCCAGGATACAAAGAACTTACCAAATCTGAACTTCTAGGCAGCCCAAGGAACTCTAAGAAAACAAAAATTCAGTTATGCAGTAGGTACTCTAATGTAAAAGAAAAAGTGCAGGCTTTGCAGTAAGAGAGCTGTGGATTCCGACGTCATGTCATTTCTCCACTGGCTGATTAAGTTCATGTGGATTTCTTAATCTCCAAGGCTGTTGCCCTGTCTCAATGTCGTCAAAAAGTGTTGGAGGATTTTTAAATTGAATGTACAAAGTGCCTGGTATAAAGCCACCATTTAGTACCTGTCTACTTTGATAATGATTTTCACTACTGTAAATTTTAAAATATATTTCATGCTTTAGAATCCCAGAGCTGCTATCCTGGCTAAAACAGTTACAAGTACACCTGCATAACCCTCCCACCATCCACTACCCATCCAGCGAAGGACAAATGGACATATGTGTCATGAGTGGCAGCCAAGAAGGCCTCTGTAAGGTAAGGCAGGAAAGAAAGCATAGAATCAAATATGGTCATGAATACAGCCCTCTCTCCCCAACAAAGAGGATCAAGGTTCACTGGTTACTAAGTCTTTCTTGCCTTCACCTAGACTTAGAAACAGAACTTAAAGACATTCACCAACCTGATTTCTCTTAACCAGAGATCCTGTTGTCCATGACCCAGAGCACTGAGTCATTAGGACATTTCTATCAAGGGAATGCTCAACTCTGACCTGCAGCTTAGTGAGCACTGCTTAATTCCCTCTGGCTCTGAGATTCAGGCTGCGTTTGATTTATGCTTCTGGCTCTAAAATTTCAGTATGATTTTTCAGTTCTTCAGAGGGATATCCTGGTAGTCCTGAGATGAAATGTCATTCCTTCGCATGTCTGCTGTGTCATGGTCTGTGCCCGCTGTCTCCTGAGCTTGTCTGCCTCCTGGCTGTGCTTCTTCAGATCTCCGTGTGTGTCTGTGGTTGTGTGTGACTTCTCATCTGGGTTAGTTCTGTCTGTCTCTCTGTCTCTCACTCTATCTGCCTCTCCTGGGTTCCAGCAACTCCACAGAAGTACCCACCACTGGGGGGTTCCCACAATAAAGAGACTGCATATAAGGTTCTCAGTTTCATGCTTTTTTTCTTCCTTTTCATCAATAATTTGTCCTGGATAAAGAGGCTGTATATTCAGCTTTCACATCTAGATTAAAGACAGACTCTTGTTTATCTCAAACCAGAGTAGCTTTCTGTCTCTTCTTTTTTACTGCAAATATGAAAGCTATCATCTGGTTAGCTTTAATGAAGTTTAATTAAATTATTATTACAGAGTAATGTATTCAAGTAATCGAACTTCACCACTTTTTCCCCTCTTTTTGTACTTCTTTTGGAAAAATGGAAGGATTAGCTGCTGTTTTTGAGTTTTTTCTTGAAGAGAAACATTTGTGATTCTCCAAACTAGTATGAAAAAAGTTCTTTTCAGTGAAATTATTTTCTTAGGGAGGTACACTATGAGGTTTTTTTCCCTTTTTCCAGAAAGATGCTCAAGAAAGTTTCTTCTTTATCTGTTGCATACCAGTCATAGAGATGATGGCCAAACACATCCGTAGTTCACTTGCTTACAGTCATGCTTATTGCAGAGACGTCCTGGGAATCTGGTTTACTATCTCTTCCACTTCATTCTCCAGGATGGATATTATTTTAGGTGGCAGTGTTTATGTCCACATCTATTAAACAGGGCTGCCAGATAATAAACAGCCCTACTTCCTCATTTAGGACATGTGACTTTTCCATGTGCCCTTACATGGGAAATGTACGTGCTTAGGTCTTCATCTGATCCACTGATAATACACCTGCCACCCAAGTAATTTGTTCGGTTCTAGGAGGTCCTGTAAATCCTGAATCAATTAGAAACTTTTCAGAGGATCTTGTTTGTCATAAAATGCCAAAAATCCATGAGGAAAAGTAAACGGGACACCCTGGGCCAAATCAGGAAACAGAAGTCACATCTTCTGTCTCAGTCCACAGCAGCCGTGCTGTTTGTCACGAGATCTAGTTGTTACAATGTAGGACAGAGAGGCTTGACCTGGGGATAGTGAAACGGCACAAGGTAGGGAAGGATTCTTCTGTAACTCATGTGAGACTTAGAAGTCTTTTTTTTTTTTATGTTTAAACATGTATTTGGTGGCACTCACAGAAACTCTTTTTATTATAAGTGACCAGACTAGTAAGTCTGAGGGGACTTAGGGAAGAAGTCTCTGTTTTGGTGGAAATCCACAGTGTGAAACTACTGGGGGGAAAGGCAAAGTAAACAAGTGAGAGCTACAACCAGGACGTAGAGAAGCCCAACATGGAAGGACGAGGTGCATCTGGGACGGACAGAAAACAGCATCCCAGGGACTGTCTCTAAACAGCTTCTCAGCCTCCTGCCCCTCTGATTCAGGCTGGAGAAATCCCATCTGGCTGTTGGTATCAGCAGGTATCCTCTCGTCCACAGGTCTCCTGAGATTCGTGGGCTTCCTCTTTCATGGCCTTGGAGTCTCCTTCACTGTGGCTGACCTCCCAACCTTTCCAGAACACTCACCACACCTGCAGCTCCCCTCCAGCCCTTGCCCTGCCCTCCAGCTGCACCCCAATATTTATGGGCTCTCCTCAAGCTGGGACCTCAAACCTCCTCTCTCCTCACATACATCCTTCCCCAGGAGTCACGTGCAGGCAATCACGCACACGCCAGTAACTCCCAAGTGCCCTTCACGTCCACATGTCCATCTAGCCACCTGACCCCACCCATCCCAGGCTGTTTCAAAGGCACCTCAAACTGAAACACACTCACCACCTTCACCCTCAGAAACAGACAACGCTGGGTTGTCACCTGCCTCCTCAGCCAGAAACCCCAGAGCCCCTCCTGACACCTCTTCTCCCTCCCTCCCTCACTTCAGTCCACACTTATGTTCCATTGGCTCTGACTTCCTAGACACCCATCAGGGTTCTCCAGTCCCACCTGGTCAGACTATCCTTATCTTCCCCTAGGACTTCCAGGAAAACATCCCTGATGGGTCTAAAACCTTCCCAAATTCCACCCATATTCTCTGTCCTCTTTATACGTCCATTCTGTAGCCAGAATGCTCGTCTCTAAATGGGTATCTGGTCACGTGACCCCCATTCCACCTTCTACTTAAGCTTCTTAATGGCCCCCATGGGGTGGTCTCTGCCCACTCTCCTCCTGACACTCCATGTCAAAACAGAATTCTTTCAGTTTCTCAAAATCTGTACCTACTGTCACCCCCTACATCAGCGCATCACTTCCTCCAGGAAGCCTTCTCTGAATGCCCTAAGTTACCTGAAAGCCCGAGTCATCCTACCACGAGCTCTCAGAACACTGTGCATCTGGAGACAATATGCTCATCATTGTTTTTAAATGCATATTGATTTGAGTAATTATTTGATTAGTGTCTAGCTTTCCATGAACTAGTACTTCCAGGAGGGAAAAGCCTGGGTCATTCTTCTCATCACTTTATCTCCTTATCTTACACAAGCCTGGCTTATAGCAAATATTTAATCAATTTTCAAAGAGGGAATAAATGAATTTTAGGAGCCAAATCATTATGGGTTTTTTTCCCATCTTACTGTAAAGCAGAGGTTGGCAAACTGTGACTTGAGAGCCAAATGAGCCCTGTCTGGTTCTGTAAACAGTCTTACTGGATCTCAGCCACATCCAAGGGCTGATGTGCTGTCCACGGCACCTTTCTCACTACTGACCCAGAGACGAGTAACTGTCCACAAAATATGAACCATCTGGCATTTACAGGAAGCTTGCCAACTCCTACTGCAGAATCCAAGAGAGCTCAAACTAAAAAAAGGGGGGTTCTGAGACTGGAAACCATACTCCCCACACTAACCTATGCTTCTTTTCTTAGGTGTTTGAAATGATCATTAATCCCGGAGATAATATCCTCGTAAATGAACCGATTTATGCAGGAACAATTCATGCTGTGAGTACACATTTCTACAAAAGGCAACTCTCTTTCTTATTATAAGAAGTAAAAAGAAACCATTACACCTTTAGAATTATCTGTCCACTGAAAATAAAACAGCACCTTTCAACTGTCAACAGGGAATCTTTAATATATGCAAAATACATTATATTGTACTCTGATTTATGTAATTCTTTTCACAAAGTCTAAGTGTACAGGTGCTAAAATGGGGTTATGCAAAATCATGTCCAGTTTTCTTACTATTTCACTTGAATGTGACTCAGTTTACAAAAACATTTTTTCAGTACCATCTTTTATTACCATATGCCTAAGTATAACCATGGGTCAATGTGATGTAACTGTAAACTAACACGGTATAATAAGGACTTTGCACTCCAGGGTTAACTAATGGGACTCTAACATCCAGAGTGAGGAAGCCGGTACCGGCTCTGTGGTGCACGGGTCAGAACACACCACTGTTCGAGTACAACACTTTCAGATATATGTGTACACAAACTGGCTCACAGTCAGAGAAAAGTAATCAGAGTGAATGGGGAATTGGAAATCATACTATATAATGAATGGTTGTGGGGACTGCACTGTTTGCCCAAAAAGAGAAGACTCCACAGGGACATGAGAATCGTCCTCAAGTAGATCAAAGTCAGCCATGTGACAGAGGAGCTAGATTTGTCTGTGCGTGTCCTTGGGTTGATGGAACTGGAACCAAAGGGCAAAGAGTACAAGGAAACAATTTCAACTCTATGTAAGAACTTTCTAACGATCAGCCTCACCCAACTCTCTAAGGAGGCAAAGCGCTGCCTGTCACTGCAGGTGCTCCAAGTTACTCTCAATAGCCAGGTAACACAAATGCTACAAACGTAATTCTAGCTCAGAGTACAGGGAATTTAATGAGATAATCTTTATGCTCTACTGATTCTAACTTCATGGAGTCTCTTTTTTCTCAAGTTTATTAGTATCTTTGTAAAAATGAATATATAAAGCAATTGATGAAAGGCATATTTCCTCAACATGACTAAGTAGAGGTAAAATTTATATTATGAAAACTGCTTTTCCAGTTCCACAAATGGTACTGAGACAACTGGATTTCTACGTGCGCAAGAAAGAAACTGGACCCTTACCTCATGCCATATAAAAATTTACCTCAAAATGGATCAAAGACCTAAATTTAAGAGCTAAAACTATAAACTCTTAGAAGAAAACATAACATCAAATCTCCTTGACCTTGGATTTGGCACTAATTCTTAGACAGGACAATGAAAACACAAGCAACAATGATAAAAATATAGATAAACTGGGACTTCATCAAAAATTAAAACTTTTGAGCATCAAAGGACATTATGAAGAAAGTGAAAAGGCATCCTATGGAATGGGAGACGGTATCTGCAAATCATGTCCATGACGAGGGCTCAACATTCAGAGTGTATAAAGACCTCCTAACAGTCAACAACGAAAGACAAGGAACCCAATTCAAAACAGACAAAGGACTTGAATAGACACTTCTCCAAAGGAGACATACAAATGGCCAATATGTACATGAAGAGGTACTCAACATCATTAGTCATTAGAGAAATGAAAAGAACACAGTGCGATACGACTTCACACCAACTGGGATGGCCATTATTTTTTTTTTAATAGAACACAGCAAGTAATGGTGAGTACGTGCAGAAATTGGAACCCTAGTCCATTGCGGGTGGAAATGTAAAAGGTGAAGCCACTGTGGAAAACTGTCAGTTCCTCAAAAACTTAAACATAGAATTACCCTGTGACTCACCAATTTCACTCCTAGTATGGACCCCAAAAGAACTGAAAACTGGGGCTCAAGTAGAAACATAAATGTTCATAGAAGCATTATTAACAGCAGCCAAAAGGTGGGAGCAGCCCAAGTGCCCATCAACAGATGAATAAAATGTAGTGTATACATATGGTGGAATACTATTCAGCCAGGAAAAGGAACAGAGTTCTGGTAACAGGCTACATGGATGAACCTTGCAAATATGATGCCAACTGAAAAAAGCCAGACACAAAAGGGCAACTATCATAAGATTCCACTTATGTGAAAAATCTAAAATAGGCAAACTGAGAGATACAGAAAGTGGATTAGAGGTTACCAGGGCCTGGGGGACAGGGGGTGAGGGATTATTGTTTAATCGATAGAGTTTCTGTTTGGGCAGATGAAAAGATTTTGGAAATTGATAGTGACAATGGATACACGCACTGTGAATGTAATTAATGCCACTGACTCCAGCACTTTAAAGTGGCTAGTTTTTTGTTTCATTTATATATATACATACATACATACATACATACATACCACAACTTTAAAAACTAAAGTAAAAGGATTACCTTTTCTTAACAATTGGATACTGTTCCTTGTTTTCCTCAACCCCTAAGACTTAAGAATACACATGCGTCTATGTATCCAGCACACGTGCACACGTCTTCTCAGCCCAGACAGAGACTGCGTGCCAGGCTGTGAGGGACGTGCTGATAGTCCCTGTGGCTTTATTTCATGGCCCAAATTGACCTCTTTTATTCACGCAGATGTGCTTTTTAAGTCTGAGACCTTTCAGATGAGCCATGAGGAGGCTCTGGATCATTCTCACTTACTGAGTAATTCTACATTTGACCGCTAGGGGCGTGTTTGCTCATCGTTTAAAAACTTTTTCTGAGACTCTCACTCAATTACTGTTATTTATTAAGTCTGGGTTTTTTCCTCTGCGTTCTTCCATGACATAAAACAACCTGAAGACACAAGACTTTTGTAAAACTATGTCCGTAAGCAAGGCCACTATTTGCGATTTCAAAATGAGCAACTCTGCAAAACGAGTCAAAGCACGTCCACATTCCTCGGTGAGCCGCTGCCCTGATGCACCCCCACCGGGGCCCCAGCACCACCCTGGCTCCTGGCTCCTCTTCTAAGACCACCCTGAACCTCCACGGTACAGAGCAAATGAATGCTGGCCTACCAGGGGAGCTCCAGGACCCCACTGCAGCCTGCTCTGTGTCTGACGTGCCCATGCAAGGCCACTTGTTCAGTATTTTGAAAATCACCTCTGCTTATAACTATTCTGAATATGAGCATCACAGATGCTTTATAAGATTAAGTTACTTTGTCCATAAACATTCATTACTAAACACATATTTTATGAAAACAGTTCTACTGATACATTATAAAAACAATTCAGTTGGAGGAGGCTGGGTCATGATGTATAACAGGTGACCGCTGCCAAGACCACGCCCTCCCTCTCTCTCACATGTCCACGGCCAGGCCACTGCAGCTCTGTCCCACGTCACTTTCACCCCAAGCCCCAGACTGGCAGAAGCAGCCTCATCAGAACCACTGCTGTCTTAGAGCAGAGGGAAAAGGGAAACACAGCCACAAGCTGGGTTTAAAAGTTCTGCTTGGAGGGAACATGCACCACTTCTGCACACAACTTAATGGCCAAGGCCAGCCCCATGGTCCAGCCCGAAAGGTGTGCGCGAGGATGGGTAACTTCCCCCTGGGAATTGACAGGGGGTGTTTTTGAACCATAATGGACTCTTCCCCAGGGCAACCATGGAATCAGAATATACAACCGCCACCCTCTGGGTGTAGAGCTGAGTGCAGACTTGTGTCTGAGGGGATCAGTGAGAACACTGTAACAACCCGCAGCACTTCGGGTTTGTAATCCTGTCTGAATCTTGGGCTTTCTTTTCTGTTTATTCAACAGCTGCAACCACTGGGCTGCAACATTATTAACGTTGCCAGTGATGAATACGGAATTATTCCAAACTCCCTCCGTGAAATACTTTCCAAATGGAAACCAGAAGATTCAAAGAACCCTGAGAAAAACACCCCCAAATTTCTGTATACCATCCCAAATGGCAACAACCCTACTGGACACTCACTAACAAGCAACCGCAAAAAGGAAATCTATGAGGTATTTTAAAAGCAAGTGCGGCGCGGCTATCTTCTTTCGGCCTTTTTAGAAGAGCACTAGGCAAGTTCCCCTCCTGCTCTTCGGGAAGGTAATTTTTAGTAAGAGACCCTATGCCAAGGGTCCCAATAAATTTACAGATTATTAACACTCTTACTGACGAGGAGATTTTTCTTTCCTTTTAATTGGTATTTTCATTAAAAGAAATAGGGTGGTGTTAATGGTGTGATGTTAAATTATATGAGGCTGTTTAATCACTGACCCGTTTGATTTTCGTTATTTTGTGTTTGTGTTTTCAACTCGCCTCCTCCCTTTTCTCCTACTTGTCATTTCAGGCTACAAAGGAATTCTTTAAAAAATAGGAGGCATGCTCCTTTCACGAAGGCTCCTTTAGGTCCCTGACTGTGATGCCTAAGATTTTCACTATAAACATTTTTCTAAGTATCACAACTTGAGACACCCAGAAATCTTTGAAAAAGAAGAGAAGATGCCTTTTGTAATGTCTCTTCTATGCACCTGACTCGGCTATCGAGGCTTTCACTGCAAATAGCTTTTTAAAACCAGTACCAAACCCATGTTAAACTACAGAGAATTTAATCATGAGCAGTGGAAACGTAAGAAAGACTTCATACAGTTCCTCCTACATTTCTTAATTCCCAACATGCTCTTGCCTTCATTTTTCCCACGCTCCCGGGCTCCGTCCCAAGCTCTCAGCTCATTCACACCCACCTCCCACTGCACAGCCCCATCCAGTCCCATGGCTGCAAATTTCATTCTACAATGGAAACGCCTGTCCCCTGACTCCAGACTTCTCTACCCAACCTCTCCATCCGTCCAGCACCAACGCAAATGTCCAACAGGCTCTGCCGACTTA